>NC_070609.1:67077500-68277500 GCF_027172205.1 Podarcis raffonei | reverse complement strand
CATGCAAAATCCATTAACTGTGGACATAGTTGTGCATGATATTTCACAGGATGCTTCATTCCAGAGAAGATACTCAACTCCAGGTGTTTCTCAGTGCAATTAATACGGTTCCAAAGTTTTCTTCCCAAACCGTTCTTTGCTAAAGTTGTCCATTGGTACAATTCTTTTCCTTTCCTCCCCCCGCCCCCCTTAGCTTCTGGGCACCTGAGAATGGTTCTGTCTGCACTGGCCCCAATTCTCACTAAGAAGTGGCTGGATTGTCCTTCACAACACCATGAAGTTTGGCCCACAAACTGAGAGAAGCCATACTTGGCCGGTTGCTGGTATTCTTCCCACTGCCGCATTGACCAATGTTTGGGTACTCATTGAATCAGTTTCCCTGTTATTATAGATTCAGATGGTTTGGGCAGGTATTTGCAGTAAGCCTCCTGCATGCAATAAATAAATAAAAATGAGAGAGAGAGAGAGAGAGATGAGACAGAAGAGTGTGTCAATATCCAGACTGACAACATATTGAAAGATTGTGCTGGGGCAGGCACAATCTGCAGGTTGGAGATGCTGACTTTCCTGTGCATTGCTCGAACCTCACCACTGCAATTTTCAGAACAGAAAGCACAGGACATGCTTGCCTTTTAAAAACAGCAACAAGAGCAACAACAACCATGTGGGACAGAATGCTTTTGGAAAGTAGTTTGCTAGTGGCGAAATCCCTTAGCCCTTTCCCTTTGGCCTGCTATCTAAATTAAAACCCTTCCTCCAAAACTGCTACTTGTCCTGGGAGGGGACATGCTAAAACAATTAAATCCCCCTTCACTGGTGCAATGATTCTGATCTGGGTACTCCCCTCCCGGAATCTGAGTCAAGGATGGCCAAGGGTGATGGGAGTTGTAGTCACAGGTTCCCCAGCCCTGTCTGAAAACGTTCTCTTGTCCTTTGTAGCCACGATTTCAAAAACCTGCTTCTCTCACCGGAAATCCGCAAGAGCCTTCCTCATACCCATGCCCACTGCAGTTATTCCCTCCCTGCTGTGGGGCAGGGTTGTTGCACTGTCGAGATCGGCTCACGACTCCTAGTCCGCAGGTGACGGGGCAGGGAGTCCAGGATGCCCAGGGAGACCACATTCCATCAACTGAGGCAGAGAGAAAGCAAAGGGTTCAGTTTGGGCTTCCCACCAGCCGGGTCAGTCAATAATATTCCGCTGCCTCCAGACGGTCAGTATTTTCTATGAAATATTCAAGTGCATACTTCAGGATTGTACAATTAAAGGGAGGCAGGTGAAAGAATCATGCTGAAGAAGCAAGACTTTTGCAGTTAGGAAAGTGATGGGGAAGTGCATTGAAAAGTGTGGAAGGAACAAGCGATTCATGGGATGGTCACTGTGAGAACAGAATGTTGGACTGGTGGGGCCTCATCCAGCAGGGCTCTCCTTCTGTTCTTGTCTTGGGGAAAGGGAATGTGAGAATGTAAGATGAGCCCTGCTGAATCAAACCAAAGACCCGTCCAGCAGCCTGTTCTTGGATGCTTTCAGACAGGGCCGGCCCTAGTATTAGGCAGAAAGAGGCAGCGGCAGCCTCAGGCGGCAGACACAGGGATGGACGAGGGAGTGGAAGTGAAGTGCCCTTTATGTTTGTCTGCTGCCTTCAGATGTAAGAGAGGACCCTGTCCTGTTGCTGGTGTGTTGACGTAAGAGTCACCTGCCAGTCCAACCCATCGCCCTCGCCTTTTGGGAAGAGCTTCACAGCTGGGGAACTCCCTCAAGGTTTCTAAGGATTCAGCATTCAAGCCCAAAGGGTGCCTTATGCTTCTCCCAGCAAGGTCCCCTTCATGATCGCCCAATCCCTCTGCAAGATGATGGCTGCACCTGGACACTGGCTGTCGTTGCACATTGCAAGCTCCTCCTTCTCCCCTTCACAAGGCAGGCCCCCTCCAGAAGGAGCAGGGCTGTCGCAGATTCGAATCCTTTTCTTGATCCCAGAACACTTCTCCGAACACATGGACCAGGGTGACCACTCTGACCAATGGCCGTTGTCTAAAGGAAAGAAAGGAGAAAATTGTTTACCAATTCTCGACATCAGTTTTGGACAAGCAGGTTCTTCCTCCTCCTCCTTCTTCTTCTGTGGACATGTCTGGTGTTGCACAATAGCCAGTGGCTAAGTGCATGTGTTTTGAGTGCTAGGATCTTCCCAGTTCTACTCTTTGCTATTTCCTCGGGTTTTTCTCCACCCTGGCTTTATTTATTCACAGCATTTATTCCATACCTTTTAGCAAAAAGGGGGAAAGAGAGAGTGTGTCTAAGAGAAGCTTAGCAGCTCTAAGATTCGCAATCTAAAAATACTTGACACACAAGGAAATAGGAATGGGAGGGTGGGAGGAGAATGGTTCCACTTCCTCTGGACTTGAGTTGAACAATAGGGAAGAGGGGATAAAAAGCGGTCAAGTGACAAAGGACATAAGAGGTGCTGTGAGATCAGCGAGAGATGTGTGATCCTCTGACAAAGGGGGAGCAGGGGAGGGGAGAGGGAGAGGCATCTCAGAATAGGTACAGGGCAGAATTCTGTTTTTGTTTGCATTTAAATGAGAAACTGCCTAATTCACCCTTCCTAAATCAATATGCAGAATAACGGCATAGATGCAATATGAAGAACAACTGCCCTTCAGAATTTGCACTCCTCTGAATTTTGTGGTGCAGTTCTCCAACAAAACAATATACACTTAAATGCATTTGTTAGGGGAAAGTGCAAACAGAAATGTGTGTATGAGCATATATTTGCACTGAAACAATGACACATTTTCATGGGGATTTTTTTTTATAAAAAAAGATAGAGAAAAGAAATGCAAAGTGCTTGGGAAAGTAGAGAACTGAGTGTCAAGATTGGAAAAATGAGAAACTGAGGGAAACCAGAACTGGCGGATTCATCCATCCCTACTTGCAAGAACAAACCAGGATTCTTTGGAAGAAACCATGGGCCTCTCCAGACTGGTCTTTTATTGCAAGCATGCTCTGGAACCTGTTTTTGACACAAGAAGAGTGGTGCCACCTTAGAGGTGGAATTATTCTGCTTTATTAATTGTTCTGGGGTGCTTCTCCAAGGCTTCCACATGATTGCTGTCCGGAGGGGCTGCAGAACAGCAAAAGTGGAACAAATATAAACCAGAACATTTCCGGTATAAAAATTTGTGAGATTTCTCAGGAGGAGGTTATGGGATATGCACTAACTGGAAATGAAAGTGTCACCCCTACCCACCCATTCATAGCTGTCAACCTTCCCTTTTTTTGCGGGAAATTCCCTTATTTCAGCGCCGTTTCCCACTGCTATCCCGGATTGTTAGATATCCTGTAGACTGTCCCCGGACAGGTGAGGCTGCTGATCCCTTATTTTCAAATCTGAAAGTTGACAGCTATGCACCCAATGCTTACAAGCACAAATGGCACTGAAATCTGGACTTGCATATGACCACCCTCTTAGCGGTGTGAGCACAACTGGAGGTTGTCTGGTGGGCTCCCATGAAGTTATAAAAGAAACGTGCTTTTGCAGTGGAGATGTGCCTTTTGCAAGGGAGGTCTGTCTGCCCCAGCTTAAGAAGTGAAGGCCAGCTTACATGGGCAGGGTTGCGTCTTAGGACAGAGCTTGAGATCAGCGGAAGGGCCCACACACCGCATGCCGCTCTCCGGGTGAGTGCACTGCCGGATGCGCATCTGGTTCTGGAGGCCGCAGGTGGCGGAACAGACGGACCACGGAGACCATGGGGACCAGTTGCTTTTTGCTGTAACAGGAGAAGAGAGAGGTGAACACCGGCAGAAAGACACAAACGCACACCATGTGGGAGGATGTGGTGCCCAAATATCAAATGCACGATTGGCAGGCAGTCACAAACAGGGGCAATGGCACCGTGGTGTTTCAGAACTAGTACAGAGGGGACTCTGTGATGTCATAGCCCCAAACCTGGTCACAGGGAAATGACAATGACCCTGCCTCTTCTGTTGGGTCACACACTTATTTTTCCCCTGCCTGCAATGGGGGAGGACGCTTCTTTGCTCTCCTCCAAGTAGCAATCTCCATTTTGAACTATGGATATCTGTAAGGATTATTGCCTGACTGATTGTCATCCCTGTAACATATTGGATCCTGGCAAGACTTTGATGTGAGTAAACCTCATGTTTTTCTTGTTTACTAAACAGTCTGAGAGTGATTTCTTTGTTCAGAGGGGAGGGAAAGGGGTGGGGGGAGACAATCCAAGTCTGCCGAAAGCATCCTTGGATATCATAATTGTTCTAAAAGGTTATTCAACCTTGCCATAATAGCTTATAGAGATAAGATGTGCATGGATGGTGGTTTTTAGCTCTGCTGAAATACCTGTACATATTTGCATTCTCACACAAGTAAGAGGAAGTATAATTACTAAGTAAACTATCCTCTCCTGCTCATTTATAACCATCCAACACACACTTCTCTCATAAATAATCAACTTGTTTCCAGAACAATATCATACGACTAGGAAAGGGTAACATAGATGGTCAAGGGACAGGACATTTCCCTGCCCAGGAAGGCTTTTCAGTTTAGGGATAAAGCCCACAATTATAGGAATACATGAAAGTCTTAATAATATGAATGGTGTAGAGAAAGCGGGATGGCGGGAGGTAAGTTTCATTCTCTCTCATAGTAATTTGGAGCCATTCTACAAATCTGATTGGTTATAGAGTGTAGGGATGGAGGGGGGGATTCAATTCAGTCCACGTTTAAAGCCAAATTCACACTTCCCCCAAAAAATATGTGGACCCAATCAGAGCTATCCTTCGAAATTGGGACTTATGGGCAACGTTTGCAATACGGCTGCTTTAGTTCAACCAAAACCAGGATGGTGAGTGAAATGCTTATTCCATCTGATTCAGCAGGATTTGTTAAAAACAATTTTTTTGCAATCTGTGCAACTTACCTTCGCAATGAACACTGTCACCGATAAATCCGCTTTGGCAAACGCAGAAGTAGGATCCCAGGGTGTTCAGGCACGTCGCGTCCTGGTTGCAGGCATGGGAATCCCTGGTGCATTCGTCTATGTCTAAAAGGTGGGGGTGAGAGAGAAGCTGTACAATGTCCTGGACCTGTTTTTCTCCTTGTCTGCTGGGGCTGCCAGGGATTGAGCCTGGAACCTCTACCACTTCTGCATGCAAAGTCAGGTCTACTACACCTGAGCTACAGGCCACCCATTACGGACCAGAAATGGGGGACCTGTAAGTGGTGAGCTTATAACACCCCAGATATTGTTGGACACCACCCCCCCCCAATGCCCATGAGCTCCAGCCGGCACAGCCAAGGTTCAGAGATGCTCTGTTAGCTGGACTGGATTACTGCAATCCACATTGCATGGGACTGCCCTTGAAGACCTGTATACTTCAATGGCTCCAAAATGCCGTGGTCAGGTTACTGGGGCTCCATTTGGGACTCACATAGCCCCTATTTTAAAACAGCCACAATGTTTGTCCGTTCCAAGCCCAATTTTAGCTGCTTACTCGAGTGCTTAAAGCCCTAAGGCCCCAAGTATCTGAAAGACTGCCTGCCTTCCTAAGGGCCCCCATTGGGTGCTAAGATTGGCAGAGGGTAATTGGTAATTCCACCACCCTCAGAAGCGCAGGCGGTGGCAGCCCAGGAGAGGGCCTTCTCTGTGGCAGCCCCCAGGTAGTCAAACTCCTTTTCTACAGGTATGTGTCTGGAACCTTCACTGTGCAGTTTACGTTGTATGCTAAAGCTACACCTCTTTACCTTAGCCCTGGGCACTCAAGTTGTATATCCCTGGGACCCACCCTGTTATTATTGTGATTGCATTTTTAAAACAAACAAACTGTTTTTAATGTTGTATTTTAAATTGAGCTAGGACTTTGGGGTGAACAGTAGGCAATAAATCATATTAATGCAATGACATTGGTGGTGATGGACTCTGCAGCAATACCCAGAGGGGACACAGTTTCCCCAGCCCAGCCCAGCTATTCTTCACAACCAGAGACATTGAGGTTCCCTCTACCTATGCAGCTGAGCACACCATCTCCTTCCAAGCCTTTCGGGCAGCGACAAAAATATGATCCGTATGTGTTGATGCAGGTTGCTTCAGCCAGGCAATGCACGGGCATCTCCTTCTTGCACTCGTCTATGTCTTTGCAGAAAAGAAGAAAATGAGACTATATAGGAGCATGCTCTACGTACATGTGTGCACAGAGAGAGATTTGCCCATCAAGCCCAGCATTGTCTAAGCTGACTGGCAGCAGCTCTCCAGCCCTTCCCCTGCCACCTGAATCCTTTTAGATGGAGCTGGATGATGGCCCTTCCCTTAAAAATAAAGCAAGGTTCCAGTCCCCATGGTTCTGAATACAGGGGTGATTTAAACAGGGATTTAAGAAGCTGCCTTCCGCTCAATATTGTCTACACTGACTGGCAGCAGCACTGCAGGGTTTCCAACAAGGCTCCATCCCAGCCCTGCCTGGAGATGCCAGGGATTGAATCTGGGACCTTCTGCATGCAGGGCATGTGTGCTACCACTGAGCTGTGGGTATTCTAACACAGGTTTTGCCAACCTTTTTGCAGCCTACAGACACAATAGGAATTTTAAGGTAGTGTTCCGAGGCCGCACACACACAAAATGGATGCTGTGGGGTGTGTGGCATCACACAAAATGGCTCTGTTTGTGTGTATGGCACAATAATTTGTGCATCAACGCTATATGCGGAAAACAAATGGTTGTTTATAGCAGCATTATGATCATTATGTACTATGCTAAATAAAGACTAGAAGAAGCAAAGCTCACAATTATTTACCAACACAGTGTATACCATTTCCCTCAAATCCTGGATTGCATTTGCAGTTTTCTTCATCCCGGCCTCCATGGCAGGTTTTGCTGATATCTGATAGGAAACATGTGAATAGCAGAAACTTGAACACAGACACAAAATACCACAACAGGGTCTTCAGATTAAAAAGAGTACCAAGCACAGCCTTACTGACACAGTATTTAGGAATATAGAGGCTGTATATTTATGATTCCAAAATGTTTCAATGATCACATTTCCACTGTGTCATTTGCTTCATCTTGTTTTTCTTATGCTTCTGTGTTATATTTTATTAGCAGGGAGCCCAGATATTTTTAAAAATAAAAAAGGATGTTTTTTTTTAAAAAATGGCTACAATTTGTGAGTTTGGACGCGTCACACAAAAAATTGGGTGAAGCCAGTCCAAAGTCATGTTTTGGCCCACCATCTTGATTCAAAATGGCGCCTGGAATTCAAACAGTAACGAAGTTTGCCGGCCCCACCTCAAGAACCCTAGTGCCAAGTCTGGTGACGATACCTTGAGAGCTGTCCAAACGTATAGAGAACAAACAAGCAAACAGGCAGACAGACAGACAGACAGACAGACAAACCACTTTCCAAAATATCTAGCAGATGAAGTTAATGGATTGAGAAAGGACACTGGGCTGTATTTTAAACTGGTTGAAATTGTTGTTGCAGGTACTGTTTGGCCACACCATCGTAAGCTGCTCTGAACATACTTTGGTGCAGAATAGTTAATACCTATAATATTAGAGTCAAAGAATTGTAGAGTTGGAAGGAACCCTGAGGATCATCTAGTCCAACCCCCTGCAATGCAGGAATATGTATGTGTCCCATATGGGGATCGAACCTGCCACCTTGGCATTACCAGCACCGCGCTCTAACCAACTGAGCTATTCAGGCATTGTTTGTTCATCTGTGTAGCCAAAGGTATTGCAGAGCAAAACCTGGGATGGTTGGGCATAAACTGACAATCAAGAAAAGGATCGTTGAGTGTCGCTTTAACTACCATTAACCACAACAGGATTTTTAAAAAGAGGGAAGGAGGGTGGGATTCCATACCCCTATTTATTAAGAAGAGTCGCTGAGCGTTTAACACCCTTCCGGGGACATCAGGGCTAAAATCGTAGACAAGTGCTCGGAAATAGCCAAAGTCAGTGTCCCTAAGAGACGAGGAAAGGGATAACAATGGTGAGATATGCTTCATGAAATCTTGAAACCCAAAGAGCAAAAATATCTAGAAATGCTCAGTTCTAGACACTCTCATGCACACACAATCTCTCTCCCACATGTGCATACTCCAATTTAGTTAAAACTTTATAAAATTATGTATGGCACGGAGACAGTAGATGGAGAATTGCTTCTTCCGTCCCTTAGTAAGACTAGAACACGTGAACCTCCAGTGCAGTTGAATGCTGGAATATTTGGGACAGATTTTTTAAAAGTACTGTATTTTTTGCTCTATAAGACTCATTTTTTCCCTCCTAAAAAGTAAGGGGAAATGTGTGTGTGTCTTATGGAGCGAATGCAGGCTGCGCAGCTATCACAGAAGCCAGAACAGCAAGAGGGATTGCTACTTTCACTACACAGCGATCCCTCTTGCTGTTCTGGCTTCTGAGATTCAGAATTTTTTTTTCTTGTTTTCCTCCTCCAAAAACTAGGTGCGTCTTGTGGTCTGGTGCGACTTATAGAGCGAAAAATACGGTACTTCTTCATGCAGTGCATGAACTGTGAATCTTGATCCCACAGGAGAGACAGTGATGGCCACCAACTTTAAAGGAGGATTAGAGAAATTCATGGAGGATATTGGAGACTGCTAGCCATAATGGCTATGCACTGCCTTCTCTGACAAAGGCAGGTTGTTTCTGAATACCAGTTGCAAAAAGGCATAGCAGGGGAGAGTGCTGCTGTGCATGGGTCTTGCGTCTGGGCTTCCCATGGGGTCGTCTGGGTGTCCACAGGGATGCTGGACTAGGTGAGCCACTGGACATGATCCAGGTGGCTCTTGTTATGTTCTTATGATACACAACGCCCTTCCTTCCCAGAATGTAGGGGCTACTGTGTTAGAAGATCAGGTCCTTACACATGTAGAACAAAGATCAGTTCTGTGATCAAAGGCTTGTGAATGCTTGTGAATCCCACTTGTTGGAAACCACAGGAGGGGAAGAGCGCTCTCGCACTCGGACCCTGCATCTGGTTGGCCACTGTGAGAACAGGATGCTGGGCCAGACGGGCTGTTCGTCTGATCCAGCAGGCTTTTCTTATGTTCTTGTGTCAGGAGCAGCTGGAACCTGTTCTCCCCAGTGAAGAACCTTTGAATTGCAAGGTGTCAGCCTTCTTGGTGAAGATATTGCTGGACTACAACTCCCATCCTCCCTGTTGGCTATGCTGGATGGTGCTGATATAAACTGGAATTTGACAACATCTGGAAAGCCACACGTTTCCCCACCCCTGACGCATACAATTTATTACGAAGATCATTATAAATATATATACTTCTTGATACCCAAAGAGGCCTCCTTAAAAGCCTAGGATGCACAAATTAAAATATAAACATTCAGCATTACAATGCACCATGAAGCGATTCCCCCCTCTTTACATTAAACTGTGGGTTTTTTTCATAGTTCCCACAAGATTCTCATGGCAGACACCGTCGAAATAAATAAGCCCTCCCCCTAAAGTGGGAAGTTGGAGGACACCTTTCTGTTTATAGGCTGAGCCTGAAAGCACCCGGATGATGGCAAGCATACATTAATCCTCTGATCTCAATCTCATCCAGGCCGTTGGCCAACACCACTGCATGGCTGTCCAGCAGCGTCATGGGGCGGGGCTCCTTGATCCACCGGACAAAGCTGGACGGAGGAAGCCGGAGGTATTTCGGCAACTGGATGGCAACGTTGTCCCCTTCCAAGAACTCTCCGACCTCTAAAAATAAAAGCAGCAGAAGAAAACAGAGAGACCTCTCGATGCACAGGGTCATGAGCTGCCATGTCAAGAGTGTTGACTTGTGGCTACGGGGCAGAGGAGAGAAACCTGCAAAGCTTTAGATCAGGGTTCCCCAAGCTTGGGTCTCCGGCTGTTTTGGGACTACAACTCCCATCATCCCTAGCTAGCAGGACCAGTGGTCAGGGGTGATGGGGATTGTAGTCCAAAAACAGTCAGACACCCAGGTTTGGGGAACCTTGCTTTAGATGAAGTTGGGCTACAATTCCCATCACCACCCCTGGCTGTCAGCTATGCTAGCAGGGGCGGATGGGAGCTGGAGTCTCACAACAGCTGGAGGAGCACCATATTGGCTACTCTTGGCTTAAGGAGCAGGTACACCTCCTCAGTGAATAGGCTAGTGCAACACTGTATTTATTGCCTTTGCTGAAATTAACCCCCTGCAACTACAACTCCCATCATCATCCCAGACCATTTGGTTATGCCAGGCGGCACTGATGGGAGTTGGGAGTCTGACAAAATCCGGCTCCCCACCTCTGCTGCAGGAGCTGGTAGGGCAGAAGGCAGAGAGATGGATCCAGGAGGTGGATCCACAGCCAATGACAGATGGAGCCAGAGCTAATGGCAGACCAAGCCAAACAATTCCAGTTTTGTCCCTGCCATCCTCCCTGCTTAGTTTTGCAAGGACTAGGGAAGGGGAACTGCCACACTCTAGACCAGTTTTAAATAGGAAGGCAGGTTGTTGGGAGAGTGTCCCATTTGCACCGAGAGCATCTCCTTCCACCCGCTGTCCTGTTACATTCTGAGCTCCTACAGCTACTTGCCTCGTGTTTACAGTGCTCTCAAAGACCATTTTAAAAATAATAACATCCAACAAAAAAAGAACTGAACTGCTCAGTCTGCTTTAATTTCCATTACTTGTGCAGCAGTTACCGTACATGAATTTGGGGTTTTCATCGCTCACCCAACAGTCCAACTTTCAGCAAAATTCAGTCAAAATGACAATCGTTCCTTCTAACAGCGAATCTGGCTGCTAATTTGGAATGAAATGAAGCTGGTCAGAAACAAGGTTGTGGTTTCTACACACTCAGTGCGTGTACGGGAAGGGGACCTCCTTTGGTATGTAGAAATATAGAAGTGTGTGTGTGTGTGTGTGTGTGTGTGTGTATTCATTCTCATCTCATTGTATGGAGGGGAACTGACCAGGTTTGAAACTTATGTTTGCTGCTATTTTAAGGCAGGACTGACATGAGGAGTGCGGGATGTTAATGTTATACTATTCTTATACAGTGGTACCTCAGATTACAGACGCTTTAGGTTACAAACACTTCAGGTTTCAGACTCCGCTAACCCAGAAATAGTACCTTGGGTTAAGAACTTTGCTTCAGGATGAGAACAGAAATCGTGCAGCGGGAGGCCCCATTAGATAAAGTGGTACCTCAGGTTAAGAAAAGTTTCAGGTTAAGAACAGACCTCCAGAATGAATTAAGTTCTTAACCTGAGGTATCACTGTATAGGGTGAGCATCGGCCTTCCTTCCTTCCTTCCTTGAGCATATCTGCTGTCTTGAGTCAAGTTGCAACAAATCTAGGGGAGAATTAAAAAGTTGCCTTACCTATAGGCATGCTATCCAGAGCAAAATAGTATCTCAGATTGGAAGGATTTAACAGCTGGAAGCCTGTCAGGTCATAGGCCTCAACCACGGCCGCTTTGGTGGGTGGTGTGCTCGGTTTCACTTCTGCCCAGAAAAGATTTGGGTAAAAATCATCCTCTTTGATTGAAAGTAGTGTCAGCGCCTGCCCACGTTCATGCACAGCAATCCTCAGAGGCCTGTTCTTCCCAAGCGCCAATCTTCTCCGATAACTGCAAACCAACATCCATGGGGTAAGTGACGGCTGTAAGGTAAAGGTACGGGCCCGTACGGGCCAGTCGTGTCCGACTCTAGGGTTGTGCGCTCATCTCACTTAAGAGGCCGGGAGCCAGCGCTGTCCGAAGACACTTCCGGGTCACGTGGCCAGCGTGACGAAGCTGCTCTGGCGAGCCAGCACCAGCGCAGCACACGGAAACGCCATTTACCTTCCCGCTATAAAGTGGTACCTATTTGTCTACTTGCACTTAGGGGTGCTTTCGAACTGCTAGGTGGGCAGGAGCTGGGACCGAAAGATGGGAGCTCACCCCGCCGTGGGGATTCGAACCGCCGACCATACGATCGGCAAGTCCTAGGCACTGAGGTTTTACCCACAGCGCCACTCGCGTCCCGAGTGACGGCTGAGAATGTACCAAATAAACCATTTAATTTCATGTCCCAAGATACACTCTCAAGCTTTCAGACCACCATTTGAAACCGTTTCAGCCTTGCCTGCATTCAGTTTCTCGGTGCTTCTCTCTATCTCTCTCTTTTTCCAATTACATTTCATTAAGTTTAAACATTTTCAACATATACAGTCAAAGCACAATTTAGTCTTTTCCCTTCTTTTTGTCAACTTCTCACCCCTTTCCCCATGGAGTTGTTGTTTCTCCCCTTCTGCTGCACCCCATCTTCTGTCTATCAAATCACAATATTATAATCTAATTCCTTCCGCTGCTTGTAGCTCAAATCCTGCTTGTGAGATCATCATACTATAATATTTATTTAAATAGTCCAGAAAAGGCATCCATTCTTCCATAAAAGACTCATCACTAGATTCTCTTAATTCTGCTGTTAATTTTGCCAGTTCTGCATAGTTCCTTATCTTAACTTATCCATTCTTCTTTGGCTGGAACTTCTTCCTTCCATTTCTGCACATCTGGAATCCTAGCTGCTGTTGTTACATACATAAACAACTTTAGCATTTTGGCGGGGTGGGGTGGGGATTTCTGCCTCTATAATCCCTAATAGAAATGCTTCAGGCTTTTCAGACATACTCATTTGAAACATCTTTTTTTATCTCATCATGTATTTCCCAAAATACCCTTGCTTTCTTGCAAGTCCACCACATATGGAATATCTATATCTGTATCTATAGCTATAGCTATATCCCCATCTTCCTGTTTACACTTCCAGCCATTATTAGGAACCTTCTTATACATTTTAGATAATTTATTAGGTGTAAAGTACCATCTACGCATCATTTTCATATTTTACAGCGCTTCTCAACTCCTTACATGCTCCTTCCACAGGCTTGAAATCCATCTGGGAACAGTACTTGGAGAAGGAAATTGACAGAGTTTAGGTGGAATAGGATCTGGTCTACAAAATCTTCTTCCTCTGTCTCAGCCACTATTATGGGCAAACTGCATGAAACAACCCACAAGTACCGCATTTTTCGCTCTATAAGACGCAGCAGACCACAAGACTCACCTAGTTTTTGGAGGAGGAAAACAAGAAAAAAAATATTCTGAATCTCAGAAGCCAGAACAGCAAGAGGGATCGCTGCGCGGTGAAAGCAGAAATCCCTCTTGCTGTTCTGGCTTCTGGGATAGCTGTGCAGCCTGCATTCGCTCCATAAGACGCACACACATTTCCCCTTACTTTTTAGGAGGGAAAAAGTGAGTCTTATAGAGCAAAAAATACGGTAGTTTTTACAGTCTGGTCGGATTGGCAGATATTCATGGAATGGGCAATAAGCTTTGGGGGTGGAATTACACCTTGGGTGGTCCTGCCCAACAGCATTTGGGGCTGAAATAATTTCTGAAATCAGTGTCATTGTTGGCGACATTGTACATGTGGTGCCTGCCTTGTGTTCATTGCCTCGTTTCGAAGGGAGCAACTCATTGGCTGTTTTAAAGCCTCTTGCTATTGTTGGAAGCTTCTGTAATGGCTCAGAATTGGAAAGACATCTCAAAGGCCATAGTGGTGGACTTGGGGATTTCAAATTTTAGTGGCAACCGGAGTGGTGCCAAAATCCAGCCACTCCCTGCCTCTTGCCTTCTAAGTCACTGCTGCACTGCACCCTCTCAGCTCAGTGCCCATTGCGGTCAAACCAGTTGTGTTTCCCGAAATTCACCACTGGTGAACAGCTGCCTTGAAAAGGACTACAGATGGGGCTGCGTCTTAAGAGATACACACCAGATTGTATTTTGCACTCCACGCATACATACCTGTAGAATTGTGGGCTTTGGCCGGAGTAGAATTTGTACCACCTCACTTCGTGTTGGTGGCGTTTGCCGAATATGGAGACCGTGATGTTGAAGGTGACTTTCCTCTCTCTTGCCTTGAGGAGACAGACCTGCTCTCCGAACCCATCGCAAACAGATGCGTTGGAAATGGTGATGCGGAACCCAGGGTCTGCATGCAAACAAAGAGTGAGGTCAGTTCAGGTAGGTAGATAGGTTTTTCAATGAGGCTAAAACCTAGCAGTTCGAAAGCACGTCAAAGTAGCTAACATGTGAGTGTTGTGACTTTAGATTATGTGAGAGGTATTGGGTTGCAAATCTCCATTTTGAATCGAGTTGCCTTTGAGTCTTTTCTCCCAAACTCGATGGAGGATGTAAACGAATTTCTTCTGAAGGGAGAGTAATCAGCCTGGAGGCTGGAATGCAGGGTGTGGAGAGAGAGGGGGAGAGAGAGAGATACCTTTGCTTTTAGGTCTGTTTGGATTATTTCATATTTTGTAAAATGTGACGCTTGTGCTGGACAGCACAATACATTGTATGGATATTTTGGAGATGTGATTTGATGTATCTTTTTTATTTTAAAAGAGTTCTGTCAGTAAAAGCATGAATACTATTTTTGAGAGTCTGAACAATGATTTATTCCAAAAGGAGTCGGTTCTTATGCTACCAGTTGCTTCAGACTGGTCAATATTAGTATCTGCAACACTTGCTATTAATAATATAGGCAATAATTCTCAACCTACAAAATTATCTTTCAGTATCTGTCTTTATCTCTTTCTTCCACAGAAGAACTTTGTGAAGGAAGCATTTAATCATATCCCTCTTTTACAGATCGGATAAATGGAGGCTGGCAGTGGGAGGGGGAGTGATCAACTAAGACTACACAATGTTACTAAGGTGAGTTTATTATTCACTTATTTCATTTATGAATCACATCCCACAAAACATCATGAAGCAATTAAACAATAATTAATCACACACACACACATTGAATCCTGGTCTTTCCAGTTCCAAGATATTTACGCACTAGGGATACAAAAGAAATTTGTATTTAATTCTCATTTGATTCGCATTTAATTCACACAATATGTGGACCAAAGCACAATCTTCCTTTGAAATTTGCATTTTTCTGAAACTTGCAGTGCAGTTCTGCAGCCAAGTGCAAAAATACATATACTGGGGCAAAGTGTGCATAAAACGAATGCATGCAGGGGTGCCCAACCCTTTTCAATGAAGTGAACATGCATGAGGCCCTACCAAAGTTGTTGAGCTTTTTTTAGGATTGAAGTTGCTGAGCTTTATTTTGGGGTTTTACCTCAGGACATATACTGCCACGGAGGCTGGATTAAATCAACCAGTGGGCCAGATTAGGTCCCCAAAACAGACTTTGGACATGCCTGCATTAGTGAATATGACTTACAAAAATCCATATGGTGAAAGGTTGCTCTGTAAAAAAATGTGTGTATTAGGCAAAATTGCATAGAAGCTTGTGTATATTAGGAGAAATCTGCACTAAAATGCTGATTAATTTTCATGAGGACTTAAAAAAAGAATGCAATGAGATGTGGAAATGTGGAGAACCAAATTTAGGATTGGGAAAATGAGAAACTTGGAGAAACAAAAATTGACAGATTCGCCCATCCCCATCACACACACATTACGCTAAAAGCATTTTTAGGGTTCCTTGGGCTATCTGTGTGCACAAGAGGGAATGTTTTAAACGTGGTATAAAAGACTGAATAATAGCCACTGCGGGTCTCTGCCGCCCCCCAAAAGAGGCAGATGTGCACACAGGTATTAACTTACCTTGGCAATTGTTTATTCCATCCCCCTTGTAGCCTGGCAGACACCGGCAATAGTAATCAGATGTCAGCTTGTCAAGTTGGCAAATGGCCTTCGGGTGACAGAGAATCCTCCTGGTGACACATTCCAGTTTATGTGGATCTGGAGAGAGGCCAGGAAGAATTGTTGATCACTGCCACCACCCTTAAAATGGAGGTGCATGGCTTCAGTAGTCAGAAAGGGCACAAATAAATGTTAAATCACCACTTCCTGGGGTGGGACATACTGGGACTTACCCAGTTCAGAGTAAAGTTCATTGAACGTTGCAGACCCTGTGATAGGAATTTTGAGGTCTTAGATATATGTTAAATGTTCATAAGTGTACCAACCAAGCACATACATAGATCAGCACAGGAAAACCGACCTGGAACCATTTTGATTCCCAAACTGACCAAATGTTTTCTCTGCAAGGTCAAAGGAAAGTGGAAAAGCCTCCCCATTGTCTTTTCCTTCACAAATCCTGTCTTAAGGGTATGTCTGTGTTTGAATAGGGTGTGAGCCTGTGACCTGGCCCAGGAACTAAGTATTTATCATTACAAAAGACTGGCCAGGTTACCCAATCAAGTAACCTGCCAGACAGGAGATAAACAATGACAGGAGAAAAACAACATTCAAATTTCTGTTTTAAGACCGCCTTTTCTGTGATGTAGGTATGATGTATCTGAGGGGTGGCCTTAGGTTACACCCCTTCAAAAGTCTTTATAAGGCCTTTTGCGCCATTTTTCTGGGTTCCTCTTCCTCTCCTGCGGGTGAGGGGAGCACCCTGTTGCAACAGATCAATAAAGATCAAGCTTACTAGCTGCTTTGCTTCTCAATATTCTCTGGTTGGCCTCTGTTATTCTCTCCTACCAATAGGGAACCTATGTAAGGACTCTATATGGGCTCTTGGATACCCTATAAGGGAAAAGGGCAATTTTTGTTTACAACAACCCAGAAGGGAATGCAGCCCTCGCGGTGAAAAGCCTCAGCACCCTTGAGTTTGCGTGTGTAGGAGAGACAGAATGAATGGATGGGTGCAGAGGAGAGAGGGGGTGAATATCCATGAAGGAATATAGCTCTCAGCCCCAAAAATGTTGCTCCCCCTGTTCTAACAGGCACAAATTATCCCTAAATGAAGAGAGGCAAGTAACACAAAAGCTGGACATTCCTACGCTAGCTGATTTGAAGTCTCCTGGCAATTTCATCAGGACGCTGAACACCTGAGATACACACTTTTGGGACCCACCCTCGATCATGTGTTTCTTTTAACAGATTTTAATATTTTACCTTTGACATTGCAATAATGCAATCCTGTGACCTTACGGGCAGGCAAGAAATGTTAGTTGTGCTTCCTGCATTGATGGTGATTGGCTTAAGTGATCCTTCCAACTCTGAAATTCTTTGGTTCTATGAAATCTAAGAACCATTTTTATTTTTACAAAGGCAGTCACAGAAGGGGTTCTAGGTTTCGTTTGTCCCCCACCCATCATGTAAGGGTCTTACCATGGATCTTGCTTAGGACCTGTGTGGTGATGAGGCAGAGGAGAGAAGCCAGGCGGCTCACTAGCATTTTCAGTTAAACCCCTCCTTTGTGGTTAGCTCGCATCTTGCTGGCTGCGGACAGGATTAGGAGGACGGTGTTGGCGGCATGTCTGTGGGTCTGCAGGCAGGTATTGTTATGTCTCTGGGATCTGCAGGCAGGAGGCACCAGGCCCAGCGTCCAGGAACAGAGAAGGTCCGTTTCATTTCAAATTATCTTGAAGGTTCTGCTTCCGGGATTCCAGGGGGCTTCCGATTGTGGGCCAGAGTTCCTCGTTCCGTCCTGCAGAGCGGCAGTTTTCAAGCAATGTTCTAGGAGATCCTGCGGGACAGGCTCCCGATTCTGGTCTGCCTTAATGGAGGCAGCTCCCACGACAGCGGGAGATCGTTAGCGATCCTACTGACGCAGATCGAAATAACGCAAGGAAATCAGATCTTGCTGTGCATTGCAATAAATCCATGCTTTATTTTAAAATTTCATTTCAGTTTAATGCTGTTGATATATTGAACTCCAATTGCAGGTGTGTGTGTGCACCATAATCTTTTCAGGCCTCGGGGCCTCTTCATTTGGCCCTGGTCTATCGTCTATTCATATAAATTAGCCTACAAAAAGTGTATGCAAATATGTGCCCTCCCTTTCCTGGCAAATCCCTTTCCTCCTTTTGGGTGATGTGCAAGTGATCCGCTTAGCAGGGCACCCTGTTCACATGGGGCAAAGGGGAGGCCCCAGGTAGGCTTGAGCTGATCATGGACCCTAAACAGGTGCAAGAAAACTTCCGGCTAACTGGATCTATTCCAGGGATGGGTAATCTCAGACAACAAGACACAGCGCCCCTCCTTCCCCAGGCCTCTCTGTATGGCCCTTGGGACTCTCTCCAGGCCATACCCAGGTCACACCAAATTCGCATCTGCCCCCAAATCCCAGGAGAAATTAAAACATCACTTATTTCCTAGGTCCCAGCTGTGCTAAACGTTTAAAGCAGTATTATAGCATTTAAAACAATCACAGTTTCTCTCCCCAAGAATCCAGGGAAATGCAGTTTTTTTAAAAAGACATTTATTAAAATTTATTAACAATTTTATTATTTAATATAATTTATTTTCAAAACAACAAAGGAAATGTAGTTTGTTCAGAGGTGGGGACAGCCGTCTACATTAATGCTTGGGTGCCATGCGCCATTTTGAATCAAGGTGGCAGACCGAAACATCACTTTGGCATGACTTTTCCCGTTTTCTGGGATAGGTTTGGCCACCTCTTGAGATACCACTGCCAACCTTGGGACGAAGCTTTCTAAGATGAGGCGTGCATTGATGTTTGAACTCCAGGTGCCATTTTGAATTAAGATAGTGTACTGAAACATTTTGGGTGTGACTTCATCCATTTTTTGGCATGGGTTCATACCGCCTCCTGAGATATTGTCACCAAACTTTGCATGAGGGTTCCCAAGTGGGGTGGCAGTGGTTTTTTGTTGATGTTTGGGTTCTGGGCACCAATTAAGAATCAGGAAGGCAGACTGAAATGTGTGTTTCATGTCACAGAACAAAGCAAATGTGCATTTATTTGTGCCTTACTGAACACAGATAATGAATAACCTGGCCTCCTATCAATATTTATTCCATCAGTATCAAGGGTGGGACCCAACATTAGTCCTACTCAATAGCAGACTCACTGAAATTAATGGCTGTGACTAACAGATCCATTCGTTTCAGTGGGTCTGCTCTGATTAGGATTTAACTGGATACAACCCTATAAATATATCTCATCTAAACGGTTATTCCTGAGCAATTTTTACACTTGCATCAGATTGAAGCACAGTTAAAACTTACAGAATTTCTTGCCACAAGGTTTTGCCATGAATGCAGACTGCTATATATTTTAGAAAGTTGCTTGTCTGATCATTTAGCCACCTCTTAAGGTACTGTCACAAATTTGGCACAATGGTTCCTGAGATCAAGGAGAAAGTTTTCTTCCATGTCTGGATACAGCCATTTGGAATCACAATGGAGAACTGAACTCTGCACTGATTTCAACCACTGATTTAAAAACTGCACTGATTTGTGTGTGTGTCTTTTAGAATTCCTGCGCAACACCAGGTACGAGGCCCCTAGCAATAAAATTAAAATAAATAACATGTTTTTGGAAGTAGTTGCTACTGTTGAGTCTTCAAGCTAAATTGCGACGATATGACATGACTGCTTCGGTGGTAATGCAAATTATTAGCATCTTACACCACTAGTAGGAGCAGCTTTCTTGAAGAATAAGAGGAAGCGGCAAGTGGGTCAGAGAGAAAAACTAAACATTAAGTGCAATCATTTAATTGGAGTCAGGAAAAGGAATTATAAAAGATGACCAAGAATGGATCAAGCCCCAGTTAGGAAAGAATGTGAAGAGAGACTTTAGCTTTCAAATCTCTATCTGCTGGAACTCTTTTTCTTAGAGGTAGTGATTGGAGGGGGTGGTTCGGAGGCGCCCAGAGCTGGGACTTTCACCCCTTTCTGTTTCAGCAACTGGTAAAAGTCTAGACGGTCTGTTATGATTTTCTGGAAGACAGATCCACAGAGGAGCTTTCTGTTAGAAATGGAGGCAGCTATTCCATTCCCCCATCCCGCTTCTGCACTGCAGCCACAGTGACAATCTGACTTCCACATGGTTGCCTTTACCTGCAAGGACTCTAAAACTTCGTCGTCTGTGATTTCGGCCTGGGGAGACTTGGTGCCAGGGGTGCTGTAAGTTGCCTGGATGATTCTGCTCCGAAACCTTTCAAACTTTCAGTGAAAAGAAGGGCGGGGGAATGAAGTGGACAGTGCCTTAGTTCAAAAATTAGAGAATGCCATTCCTTAGAATCAAAGCTAATGCAGTGAGACAAGGTCACTCCCAGACAACCTGTTTACATTCGTCCTGATACATGTGCACAAAGATTCCGAGTAGGACCACTGCTTATTCTGATTTATTTGGGAGAAGGTTGAACGACATTGCACCAAGCAGTCCTTATCCCTCACTTTCCAGTAGATATCCCTGTCACTTTCCTTACAGCAAAAGGTCTGGTTTTTTTCGGAAGTGGGTTTATTGCACAAGAGCACCAAATCCATCAGAGCTGCGCAATCTGGATTTCCCAGCACGCGACTGAATCGCACCCCTGAAACAGGGACATTCCGGAAGCGGCCAGGATTCTCAGTTACTGATTTGCGAGAGCAATGTTTCATGCCATTTTCAAATTTGTTTCCTTTTCTCAAAGAGCTCTAGAAACTTATATTCAGATTTTTATCCATTTAAAATAGCATGGCTTACCCCAAGGAACTCTGGGAAGCAGGGCAAACGGGGTACAGCCCCACAATAAGCAGCTCACCCCCCCCCCACCTGCCTGCCTTCTTGCTTACATCCAGCCCTATGGATGGCCCTGGCTGTCCAATTCCTTCTCCTTAGCCCTAGTGTTGTCCTTGTGGAACTCAGCAGGAAGGAGGATGCCGTCAAAACTAGATCTGGCTCTGCTTGTCATTGGCAGTGGCTGCAGCTGTCACTGGCTCTGGTGCCACGAACTACCTCCCTGCCAGCCCCAATGGGCACCAACCACCAGACTCTGGGAGCTGCCATTTTTCAGACCGACAGAATTCAGTTCTGTTCCTGAGATACTAGCGAAAATACTTTGGGCCTGAGTGTAGACATAAACGTACGTTCATAACATTACATGCACATATGCATGTAAGTATGCAAGTATGCATTAAACACAGAAGGTCTTGGGTTCAATCCCTGGCAGGTTGCACTGGGCACAAAACTCCTGGAGAGCCTCTGCCAGTCGACATAGACCAGGGTTTCCCAAACTTGGGTCCCCAGCTGTTTTTGCACTACAGCTCCCATCATCCCTAGCTACCAGGACCAGTGGTCAGAGATGATGGGGACTGTAGTTCAAAAACAGCTGGAGACCCAAATTCGGGAAGCCCTGGTGTAGACAATACTCAGCCAGATGGACCAATGGCCCTGCCTTTGTTTTAACTGAGTTTAGTAGCGTATTTTTGCACTGCTGTGGTGAAGGGTCGATAGGAAATGCAAATGTTAATAACGGTAATAACAAGGACCTAATAGCAGTAACAGTGGTGGTAGTAGTGGTTGAAGAAGCCCTGCGATCTGTGAAGAAGATTACCCTGGCACTGATGCTCTCCAGAGTGACTCTGGTTTGCTGCTCTGCCCGCTGCAAGATCTCCAGCTGCCTCTGCAGATCGTTCTGCCGGCTCAGCTGGTTCCCAACATGGTGCTGATTCAGTAACAGCTCGGCCTGGAGCCGGTTGACGTTGCTCTGCAAGTCGTCGATCATCTGGCTCTTGTCAGTTAGTTTGGATTCCAGATCAGCGAGGTCCTGCGTGGCAGGAGAGGATAAAGATAGAACTGTTAACTAAGAGTAAGGATGGAGGTTTCGATTTTGTTTGCTTTCTAACGGGAAACTACCTAATTTGCAGTTCCCGGACAAATAAACAAACCGAAACCCAGCTATCCTTTGAAAATTCACACTGCGCTGAATTTTTCTCCAGCCAAAGACTGTGCGCAGCAATAGTTGAAATGTGAGGGGAGAGTGCAAAATGGCTGCTGTGGGGGCATGGCATATCAGAAGATGGCTGCTGTCGGGGGACAGCTTGGGCCCATCATTATCTTTCAGTCTAACCTACCTCAAAGGGCTGTTGTGAGGATAAAAGTGGAGAGAGGGAGACACGTATTCAGCACCTTGGGCTGCTTGGAGGACAAGTGGGATAGAAATGTAGTAATAAATAAAGCAAAAGACAAAACAGAATAATGGCTTGAATGTAAGAGAGGCTGAGGCTGTAGAAACAGGAATGGCACACGAAAAGCTTGGTTTCTTTCGCAAGTGCCTTAGGAGGTACTGGCAAGCACACTGGTGCCCATGGGCACCACATTGGAGACCCACAATTAGAACTTAGGAACCTGCTTTGTGGATTCAGTTTGCATTTAGTGGCAAAGCCACCTGATTTGCACTTTCTGCAACAAGAAATGAACTGAAGCACAGTTCATCCACTGAAATTCACACTTCCCCAAATTTTCCAGTGCAGTTCCCCCGACAGGTAAGGTGTGGGGGGAAATGCATAGGCTGGGGTGCAGCGCACCTGCAAATGCATACATATGGGGAAATATAATTTTAAAATGCATCAAATAATGGGCATGGGGAAATAATGGGGAAATGCATGCAATAATGGGCATATTAGGAGAAATTCAAACGGAAATTGTGAGGAAATTCCTGAGGACTCCCCCCCAACACACACAAAAAATGCAAACTGATGTGGAAATGTGGAGAATCGAAGTTTAAGACCGGGGAAAAATGAGAGAAACCAAAACTGAGATATTCGCCCTCGCTACTGGCAGGGAGCAGCAACTCACCTGCCTGAGATTGTAATTCTCTCTCTCGATGGAGCCCATCATTTCTTCGTGCTTCCTCTCCTCTCTCAAGTTGCTAAACTAAAATAAAAGGGCAAGCATGATAAAGGTACAACCCCATTTAGTGTGTTCGTGGCCGGACGGAAATCCCAGCTGGAAGGTACAGCCCATAATAATACAGGAAGCTTCCTTAGACTGAGCCAGAGCACAGCTGCACCTAACGCAGTATTGCCTTGATTACTTAAACTGCAGAATTTGCTCCCACAGAGGTACTGATGGCTGCCAACCAGTCGTTTAGGGTTAGATTCATGGAGAAGGCTGTCAATGGATTCTAGCCACAATGGCTGTGCGCTGCCTCCGTAGTTGGGAGACAGTAATGCTACTGGAACACCAGTTGCTGGAAACCACAGGAGGGAACGAGTACTCTTGTGCTTTTGGCCACTGTGAGAACAGGATGCTGGACAAAATGGGCCACCGGCCTGATCCAAGAGCAGGGCCCTTGGTACGTCCTTATGTCTACTTCCAACCACCAGCAGCTCTGCAGGATCTTGGGCTGGGGACCTTTCCAGCACTGCCTGGAGATGTTGGGGATTGAACCCAGGACAATTCTGCTTGCAAAGCGGATGCTCTACCACTAAGCCATGGCAACTTCCTCCAAGTGCCACGTGGACCTCCAGCCAGCCACAGACCTGCCATCTCACCATAAGGCAATGAGGATCTTAGCAGCAAACCTGCTAGAAACATGTGGAGGGGGCAATCCATTCTCTCAGCCCTCTCAGGGACCTAAGAAGCCATCTTATGCTGAGTCAGACTACTGGTCCAACTAGCTCAGTATTGGCTGCATGAATGCCAGTGGCTGTCCAAGGTTTCAGAGAGGAGGCTGTTCCAAATCCTTATCTGGAGATAGCGGGGATTGAACTGGATACCTTTCCCCCCCTCCAATTAAAAGTTGTTAATCCGTAATGAATTAAACAACTTTAATACAGTGGTACCTCAGGTTACAGACACTTCAGGTTACAGACGCTTCAGGTTACAGACTCCACCAACCCAGAAATAGTACCTTGGTTTAAGAACTTTACCTCAGGATGAGAACAGAAATCGCGCAGCTGTGGCACGGCAGCATCAGGAGGCCCCATTAGCTAAAGTGGCATCTCAGGTTAAGAATAGTTTCAGGTTAAGAACGGATCTCCAGAACGAATTAAGTTCTTAACCCAAGGTACCACTATACAACATTATTTTTTTTAAAAAAAAATGGCTTCCCAGATGTGCCAATAATTAACCCTTACTGCTGCTTATATTTCATAATTACCTCTAATTCACAATTTCCCCCTTTTGTCCTTGTCCATCCATTTGTCAATTCCTGCTTGTGCATTAGTTAACATTTCCAATGTTATCAGTGAGGATTGTTCATCCGTTTATCAATCCACATTAACCCATTAATTATTATTTCTGAAACAAAACCTTCATTTCCCTCCATCTGTGTATATAAAAAACCTAATCATTCCCACTCTGTAGTTGTTTTCCATTCGATTCCTGTAACAAATTCACATCAAATTAATTTGAATTCCCTACATCTTTAAAAGTGTCCTGAAGTGGAGACCTTCCTTACAGAAAGCAGGTGCTCAACCACTGAGAAACGGCCCCCTCCTCACCATCTCATGCATTCAGCTGTTTCAGAGCACGCCTTAAAAAAATTAAAAGAATTCTCAGCCTTCCCCGCAATCCAAACCCAGCAGAACTGTGTAACCCCCCAATCAACATACTTTATTAGACATGGCTTCCAGCTGAGCTCCCCGCTCCCTCAGCTCCTTCTGCAATGATTCTCGCTCTGCGTGAGCTTTCCTGAGCTGGGATGCCTCAAAGGATAGCTGCCTTTGCAAGGAAGATATCGCACCTAGGGAATCAATAGAAAAGCCCGTGAATGTGATCGAGGCCACCCAGTATGGAACACCAGAAACTCTCCACTAGCATGAACCCTCTGAATTAACAAGAGAGGGACCTGCAAACCAATGTTGCTGTTTTGTTTTCGCCTTCTTGCAGGCATGCTCTCATCCAATGGACAACCAATCCCAACCCCAGGAAACTCCATTCCATTCCCCGTGCCCTGGTTTTGTTTTCTTTTTCCAATGGGCTACCATGCCCCATCCCAGGAAACTCCATTCCATTCCTCATTCCCTGGTTTTTTCTTTTCTTTTTTCAACCGACACTCAGCAAGCCATGGTTGCTGGGCACGCTCAGCTCTCATTGGGCTCTTGAGGAGGTCACCCGCTTAGGATTCCAAAATGATTGTTTTGCATTTCAACTAACCTCAGGGTTCCACTGAGCATGCTCACAACTCCCTCTTGTTTCTCAGTGGCCTCACCTTAGTTCCATTTAAATCAGTGCCTACAATGTGAGGTTGCCTCCAGAAGGGGTGACTCTTGGTTCCCCAAGGAAAATATTAGCCAACCCATTTCCATATATAATCATCTCAGCTTTCCAAAGGTACCTGTGGCCATGTCATAATCGCATTTCACTTTCTCCAGCTCGTCGTACAGCTCCTCATTCATCCTCTGGAACTCGAGAAGCTTGATAAAAAGGAGCTCCTCTTCCGATTCTTCCATATGCAGTTCTTCGTAAGACCTACTTTCCACATGCATCTCTTCCTCACCCTCCGAGCGTACCTTTTCCTGTATTTCAGAGTACTGCGCAGAGAGAGCGCAAAGAAAGACTGGGATGCCAAAGTAAGGGCATGGGAGAAAGCCAATTTCGTTCGCGTTTTAACAGGAAACTACCCAATTTGTACTTCTCAAAGCAACACGTGAGCTGGAATGCAATTAGCCTTTGAAATCTGCACTTCTCCAAATTTTGTGCTGCGGCTCTCCAAGCAAGAAAGGTATGCAAAATATGCATACCCTAAGGAGAAGATTTGCACAGAAATGCATACCTTACTGAAAACAGCATTCAAAAATTCATTATAGTAAGGGAAACTGCATTCCCCCCCCAAAAAAGGGTATGTTAGGAGAAATCCACCCTAAAATACTCGTGAATTCTCATGAGAATTTAGGGGTTGTTGGGGATTTTTTTCCTTCAAAAGTGCAAATTGCTGTAGAAATGTGCAGAACCAAATTTACAACTGGAAAATGGGGGAACTGGCCTCTGCTAGGTTCCTCTACTCAAACGTTTCCCCTTCTTCCTCCATTTTCCCTGCCTGGATTAGACCTTTTACTCACCAACAAGGCAGAACTTTAGGGTACAGGTCCTGGGACCCCACAGAGTGAGCAGGTGGGCCCCCGTTAAACGCAGCAGCAGGACGGACCACATTTGGAAGTAAGCGAAGTGATGAGGATGACTTAGGCACATAAAAGCTTTCTTAAACCAAGCCAGAAGCTTGCTCCACTTTGTTCAGCATTGTCTACACAGACTGGCAGCACCTCAACAGGGTGACCTGGAGACACTGGGGATTGAACCTTCTAAAGGAGTAGGGTCCTTAAGACCAGAGTCTAAAACGACCTAACTTCACCACTGCTGACTCTGACCCTGATAAGGAGGGTGCCAGCCAGGTCAGTTTGGACACTGGAGACTGAGGTCTTGCTGTGGCCTGGGGGAAAGGCAGGATAGCAAGGGAAAGGGACTCCCAAGGGCCAGGTAGGCAATCCTGGGGGCCACAATTGAACCACAGGTCAAAGGGTGCCCATCTCTAGCTTGGGGAGGGGGCAGGGTTCTGCCCAGCCCCATAGACATCTTTGTGTGTTCCCCATGCCTGCAAAAACTTCCCTCTTTTGTGTGGACAGTGCTGTTTCGGCTCTAAGGACACCAGAGCTTGGGAAACGAATTTGCTTTGAGTGTAGAAAAAATTCTCCCCAACTAGCCTTCAGGCTCACCTCTTTCTCCAGCTGCTCCAGTTCATTCTGATCCTTCAGCAGCGTCTTGCTAAGGAGCGCCATCTTGGAGTCCACCTGTCTGTCTGTCTGGGCCAGCTCCAATTTCAACCGCTCCAATTCCTGCCGAAATTCTTCCGGGATGCTCTTCTGCTGCATAAGGACCGGCAGAGAGACACCTCGCCTGCGCAGGTTTGGGTCACTCACTTGCATCGCAAGTTTTTCTTCCGGTTCCTTTTAAGGAGAGGGATAAAAGATTCAGAAGGCGCTGAAGCTGGAAACTGAGGGCGCAGCCCTCCAGTAACTTGGGGAAATGCTGCTAGAACTTGGAAGGTTATCTCAGAACTGTTGTAGAAAATACTGGGCACAGAGGATGCAAAGCATAGGAAGCATAGGGACTCTGCCTGTCATTGGCTCTGGCTGTGCCTGCCACTGGCTTTGGCGCCACCTACTGTTGGCCTCCAGGCCTTCCGCCCTACCAATCGCTATAGGCACCAGCCACCACTGAGGGAGAATCCACCAAACATATCCCCAAGCATTTGCCATTAGCACAGAGAATGCATTCACTTTCCCTGCTCTCCCTTTAGTTAGATTGCAAAGTAAGAGCCCCTGGCACATATATAGAGGCTTACAGAATTACACACAGACAGCCAATGTGGTGTTGTGTGGTTCAGGATCCTTCTTTTCATAAAACTGCAGAGTTGCAAGAGACCTCGTGAGTCATCTAGTCAAACCCTCTGCAATGCAGGAATCTGAGAATCAGAGAATTATAGAGTTGGAAGGGACCATGGGGATTATCCAGTCCAACACCCTGCAATGAGGTAGCTGCCAGTGGTCCCCTGTGGCTCGTATCCACTAGGAGCCTCTCTGTGTTCAGTGCCTTGGATCCAATTTTTGTGGCACTCCCTTCCAGTTGAGTTCAGGCCGGTCAAAGATGATCTCAGCAGGTTGTCCAAGTGAATGCTGATTTCATAGTTTTAACTCACATTTAATCTTACCGTATAGTGCAAATTGTTGAAATGAAAATTTAATAAACAGTGGTTCACGTGTCGAACTAGGACCCGGGAGACTCGGGTTCGGATCCCCAATTGGGTGTGAAGCCTGCTGGTTAACCTTGGGCTAGCCTCAGCCTCTCAGCTTAACCTACCACACAGGGTTGTTTGGTCAGGGCACAGCCTGACTCCCTCCCTTGGCAATCTTCACAGAACTTTAGCCTAATGGTTGCCATCAATTTGAGTTGAATTAATTTTAATGAAATGATTTTAGAATGTTGTATTATTTTATTGTTGTTAGCCGCCCTGAGCCCGGCTTCGGCTGGGGAGGGCAGGATATAAATAAAATTTATTATTATTATTATTATTGTGAGAGTAAAATGTGGAGCAGGGGAGAACCACGTATACGCCAATCTCAGCTCCTTGGAGGAAAAGCAGGACAGAAAGGCAGTAAATGAATAAACAAATAAGAAGGACTGGGCCAACCTTCTGGGCGGGTCTCTCCACTGGGGCGAGCTCACCCCCCTGCTGGGCCTGGTCCAGCTGCATCTGCATCACTTCCAGCTCCTCCCGGAGGACTGAGATCACGTCGTCCTTCCGGACGCTCTCCGCTTCGCAGTTGGCAAGGCGGACGAGTTCCGCTTCCATCTTTTGCAAAGTTGTATCCTGGGTGGGGGGGAGAGATATAAGAACAGCCAGGTTGAGAGCTCAAAGACACTTCCTACAGTTGCATGACATGGGTGCCCCAGCAGGCAAGGCTGGTTCTACAATAAACACTTTGTCCACTTACATGGCAAGGGTGGGGAACCTCAGGCCACAGGCCAAATGCAGCCGCCCAGGCCGCTCTTCCTGGCCCTTGCAGCACTCCTTGGCCATTCCCCCTTACTGGCCCTACTCTATGCCCTCCTTGAGAGTTTCTGCCTGGCTGGAAGGTGTCCCAGAGCTCGGTTCCTGCCTCTTACTTGCCTTGGCAGAGTATGGAGAAATGGATGCTTCTGTATAGAAGCCCTGCTGGAATGTAGGCTGCTGTGCAAAGGGAAAGAGCTGCCCTTGCTGACCCATCTACTTTTCGCTTCTGGCCATGCCCCCTGCTGGCATGTGGGCCCCACAGAAGGCTCCCCACAAGGGAATGTGGCCTCGAGCTGAAAACAGGTGCCCTTGACTGTTGTATGGGGTAGGGAGGGAAGACAGCCACGCTCAGATACAAGGAAGACTGCTGATGTAGCCCATTATTTTTTACTCTGACAGGCAGACGATCTCCAGGAGCCAGAGATCTTTCCATCAGCTGTATGATCCCAAGTCCCAATTCATCATGCTGACTTGGATCTATAAAGGCCTGTGTAGTTCAGGACCCCTGTATCTTTCAGAGCGCTTCTCCTGGTGTTGAACCCTACTCAGATCCATTGACCTGCACCGGAAGGCCCACTTTCGGGTGCCTCCCTGGAAGGGCACGTACTGGAAATTGTAAAACTGTATATGCTTTGATAAATAGCCTACACATGATATAAAAACCTGTAACTGCAGAAGGATAGCTCTATTACTCTGGCTGCATTAATGTTTGTCTGATGGAGAGCAGGTTCCAATATGGCAGGCATGCTTTCCGCCTGAGAACGGGATTTAGTTTCCATGCACCTGTAAAACTAAGGTGAGGGCATGGCTCTATATAAGCCTGCATAATTCATAGGCTTGCAGTTTCCACTTTTGCGTTCTCCCTAGAGGCCGCTGCTGTGACCAAGTAAAGTTGCCTTAAACATCACAACAGTGTGGTTATACTGAAGAACTCCGCTACAGGCATGAGTCCCCCCCATGCTCAGCATCCAGGGTACCAGGGTGGGCCTGGCCAGTGCCAGTGCTTTCCAGTAAGCCTTGCACGGCCCAGTTCCCTGCTCCCTTTCCTCTGCCAAGCTGCTTTGACAGTTACATCCTTACCTTTTCCTGCAGCAGACTGACGTACCATGGGATTCTGCTTCCTTTGCGGGTTTGGCTTTTCAGGTAGACGCTGCCTGTGAAGCCCTCGGTGAAACTTTTCCACTTAGGCAACCCAGACATGCTCTGAGTAGATGAGGCCGGACAATCTGTGTGCGCAATGGCAACGGAGTGGAGGAGAGAAAGGCACCGTCAAGGTAGTGCTATGGATCATCTCCGACGCTAGTCCTGAATCTGCTGGGATGCGACTGAAACCCACACGGGTCTAGCAATCGTCTGGAAGCACCCAGGGTGCCATGGGCAATAATGGAGCCCTTTAACGATACATTTAATACATTGCCATTATAAAAAGAAGGCTGTCCTGGGATGTACCACATCGGAAGGCTAGAAATCATCCAGCTCAGTTGCCTGAAAAGAGGCGAGTTATAGCAGCTGAAACGAAAGCACTGCAGTTTTGTTTAAACATAGCAAAAGCTGCCTGCCCCACACCCCTTTCTGAATAGTCCTGAGATGTAAACTCCGGTTTGCAGCAGGAAGGGGAGGGGAGGGATCTGTGTGGGAACCAGCGAGTCAGACAAAGGCACTCACATCTGAGGCAGCTCTTTGACTCAAAGATATCTGGTCTCTGAAGTATCAAGTTCCATTCTTCCAAGGAGAGCTGGGAGGACAGACTTATGGTGCTGATGTTGCAAGGCAGGTGGCTTTTGGTTATCTCATTCCCTGCAAGGAGAAGGAGGAGGAGGAGGAAGGAGACGGTTACATGGGTCTTTCACACACACAATGCATGGAAATCGCCAACAATGGAGGCACCTCTTTTTCAGTTTAGACAGCATGCAGCAAATCGCAAAACAAAACCTTCAGCTCTCAGCAGGTTGCTGGATGATCACAACTCCCCTCTTCCCTGACCACTGGCCATGATGGTTGAGGCTGGTGGGAACTGAAGTCCAGCAACATCCTGGAGGACCACTGGTTCTAATGCCTACCCGAAGAGACATTTTGGACGCGAGAAGATTATGGAAGAGGGGCAGGTTAGGGTTACAACAGCACTTAGCAAGCTCAGGAGTTGATTATCTGGAATGTACGTCAACATCCTGACAGTTCAAGTAAGATTTTCTTGAGTTCAGTTAGGATGCCTTCTTGATTGATAATGATGGATGGAAAGGTGCTCATTAAAATACTTTGATGACTGCTTGCTCCTAGCTACTGCACACATCTCACCTGCTTGAGTGCAGCCCCCAGAGCAGGGTGGGGAACCTTTTTCATCCCAAGGGCCACATTTCCTTTTCAGCAACCTTCTGGGGGGCCACATGCTAGTGGTGGGTGGGGCCAGAGGCAAAACTGGGTGGAGCAATAAATTTAAACTTTACTTTTGCAGTAGACTAGTCTCTATAGGCACCCCCACACCTCTCTCCATCCTTCCTGTGTGTTGACGAGGGTGGAGTGCAGGACTAGGACAGAGTTTCCCAAACTTGGACCTCCAACTGTTTTGGACTACAATTCCCATCATCCTTGACCTGGTCCTGCTAGCTAGGGAAAGGAAAGGATATGTTAGCAGAATACAATGATGCATCTCAGCCAAGCAAAAGCACACATGCAGGTACACAGCAGGGGTGTGGGCTGTGAACAGGATGTAGCCTGGAGAGAGTCCCAAGGGCCCAAAAGAGACGCTTGAAGGGCCATCTTTGGTGCTGGGCTGAGGTTCCCCATCTCTGCACTACAGAAAAACACTTCAGCCCATTGCTCCTCCTAGCTCAGGGATGGGGAACCGGCTGCCTTCCGTAAGTTGTTGTACTCCCAGCTCCCACCACTACTTACCATTGGCCATGCTGGCTGGGGGCTGATGGGAGTTGCAGCCCAGCAGTGCCTGGATGGAGAACCATAGGTTGGGGAAAGCTGTCCTCCAGCCCACTACACCACCCTGGCCTCCCACAGAGACTGCCTCTTCCTCTTGAGCCTTACCAAGGTGAGATGTTGAAGTAGCTCTGTGGCTGTACCTGGGGCACCCAGGGCGCATGAGGAAGGATTTCCGCAGTTCCTCCACCTCGGGCGTGTAGGGAGACCTTGTAGGGCTCGCCAGCTGTTCCTTAGCCTGGGGAAGGAGAGGAATTGAGGGTGCGAAGGAGACGATAAAGGAGGCACCACATCGGCAACCTCTGCCCTTAACGGCATCATGCACTGAGCAGGCAGGGCTGGACTAAATGACGTCCAGGGCCCTTTCAGATTCATGCTAGGATTCTACTCGTATCAAGGCTTTGCCTACCTGCTTCTCATAGTACTCCCTCACTGCTTGGCCTGCTTTGCTGGAGATGGTTTTGCCGCTGGATGGAGGAGTCCACACCTGATTGTTCTGCTGTGACTGCCGCTGCTTCCGGTTGCTCATTTCCTGCAGCACAGTGAAGCTCTTCCTCATCAAGGTGTCGCGTTTCTCCATGAGGGCAGCGGCTCACTTGATCCCGTTGCAATAAAGGGGTAAAGAGCCCTGCAATGTTTAAAAGCCCGTTATGAGAAAAAGAGACCTTCTTATTGTCAGATGGGGTATATAGGACTGAACAAAGACTGTGAGCCTATGCACACTGTGTCTGTGAATAGACATCCCCCCCCGCCCCCATGCCTACTGAACATGAGTGGGACATACTTCCGACTGAGAAGAACCTGGCTGCTGGATCAGGCCAAAGGTTGATCCAACCCGGACTATGCCCTTGTCATCTGAGGCCCTTCTCTACATCCCCCACCCCAGCGAAGTTCGGAGGATGACAACAAGAGCCGGGCCTTTTCTGTGGTGGCTCCCCGATTGTGGAACGCTCTCCCCAGAGCCATCATTACATGTCTTTAGGCACCAGGCAAAAACATTCTTCTTTACCCAGGCCTTTAGCCATTAAATAAGCTATAGCCTGTGGAAAGTGTGTGGGAGAGGACTGTGAGGATGACTATTGCCTTATTAGGCTGTCTGTAAGTATGCTTTTTATGTTTTTATCATGCATGTTCTGTAATGTGTTTTTAATGTCGGACATAGCCCTGGGATCTTTTGATAGCTGGCAATATAAAAATTGAATTCATAAAAATAAAAGTCCAAAGTCCTGTCTTTGGAGTGGCCAACCAGAAGCCTCTGGGAAGCCTGTCAGCAGGACTTGAGTGAAGATATACTCTCTCCCAGCAAAAGGTATTCAAGAGGTCTACTGCCTTCGACAGCAGAGCACAGCTGTCTAGTAGCCACAGGTTACCTTATCCTCCACAAAGAACATCACTTCCACTATTAAAACTTACCTTTGAGTAAATGCAGTTAGGAACGTGGCATAAAGTGATCTATTTCAGGGCTGCAAGGTTTAGTGGCTAGATGAACCAATCAAACGTTTTTGTCGATCCGTCTGGAAAGACAAATTATAAAATGGTGGGGCTGAGTGAACAAGGAGAGACCCACATTTATTTCCTTTTCCAGCTGTTTTCGATGTGCTGGTATGTTCTAACAACAGGAAAAGAAAGGGGGGGAGAGAGACAAGATTACAGACAGCCTGTCCTAACACGCGACAGCACACAATTTTAAGTGTGGGTGGTTAAATTTTAAGTTCAGCGTATATACCAAACTATCTCTATACTTTTTTTAAAAAAAAGCACCTATATCAAGGTTTGATGATGTGCATAGTTATTTAAATTCATCAATTAATCCATTAAAAGGAAGCCAATTTAATATGTTTGGGTGCTTTAAACCTTGCAGTGGGTTGGACTATTAGACGACCCTGGGGATACCTTCCAACTACGATTCCATGTAGGCTACCAGCGCACGCATGCGCATCGGAACCCGGCAAGCGCAACAAAGGCGTGGCCAAAGGGGCGTGACCAAAAGGCAGAGGCGGGGCCTGTTCTCTTATTCTCTCTCTGGCCGTTGAGCTGAGGCTTCTCTCGGCCTTTCGCTCCGTTCTCCTCCTCCGCCTTCCCCCTCACCTGCCAAAGGGCCACGGCCCGCGCCCTCCCCCGGCTCTCCGGCCGCGCGAGCCGGAGCCCGGCCAAGGAACGCGCTGGCTGGTTCCCCACCTTCGCGGCCTAATGCGGTTGCTTAGCAACGCGGAAGCGGAACTACAGCTCCCGTCGCCCTCTGGCGCATGCGCTTCGGCGTCTTTTTTTTTTAATACACCGTGTTCTGATTGGTCGCCTCTCCCACGCTCGTTCCGCAGCTCGCACCTCCCATCCCATCCGGGCACGCATGCGCGGAGCCGACTCGGGCTCCTCACGTGGTTTCCGACCTCCAGGACCTTGTAAGTAGCATCTATGCGGTTGTCGCTTGGAGGGGAATTGTGCTCCTGTGAGCGCGCCGAGTTGCCTTGTGCGGGTTTGGGGAATGGCAGTTAAGGGCTCAGGCAGCAGGTACAGCTCGCCACGCGGGGGAGAAGCCGGCTGCTTCAATTAGCCCCTTTTCTCGGAACCATGTGGACTAGCGCCTTACTTTATTTTGAGGGGAAGGAGCGTAGCTCAGTGGTTGAGCATCTGCTTTGCATCTGGAAGGTCCCAAGGTCGGGGGTGTCCGCTATGTGAGACCTTGCAGAGCCGCTGCGGATGGATGATAATTGTGTTAAATTCAGGGTCGCCGCTTGTCCTGTATAATACAGGATTGCCACGTATTTCAGTGTAAAATGCTCTCTCTCTCTGTGTGTGTGTGTCTCCCTCTCTCACACACTCGGCCAAGTTAGGTATCCTCTCCAAATGCATGTGTTCGAAAGGGTGTGTGAAAGGTCATGTATTTAAGCTGTGGGTAGCCAAGCACAGACAGATATACAAATTCGTGAATGTGGGTGTGTGGCAAATTTCAGAGGCAATAGATTGCTTTGAATTCACTTCAGCACCAGCTGGAAAAAAATAATAATCCCCCCCAACTGCTCTGCCCAGTCCTGTCCTATATTTTGCCAGAACAAAGGTGGCAGTCGTAAATGGACTGGTGGGTCTGACTGTATAAAAGGAGCTTTCTACGTTTCCAGGTTAGAAATGGACCACAAGGATTCTGTGTTCTCATTCCCTGGGCCTAGCTTCTATCCCCCTCATTCATTTTAGAATTGCAGAAATTATGTAGCCTGGTTCCTCATTTCATAACTGTAAGCTGATGGCGCTTTTTTGTTTGTTTTAAAATGAGACTGCTACTAAGTGTCGGGATCTGATTTGTTACCTCTGTTTCCCCTTCTCCACAGGAACCAGACATCATGGTTCAGCTGGGTAAGTGGGATTAATAATACTTTGTCCTTGTGTAGTGATGGAGCAACACTGGAACCAGTAAGAAAGCCCTGCTGGATCAGGCCAAAGACCTATCAATTCTGGCATCCTGTTCACACAGCAGCCAACCAGGTGCCCTTTATAGGAAGATCACAGGAAGCCCCGAGCGCAACAGTGCTGTCCTTACTTGTGATTCCTAGAGGCCTACCACCTCCAGCCGTGGAGTTGCGTGACTTCCTCCATCTTTATTAACTTTCGGGAGGAGTTTGAAAACCTTCCCATTTACCCAGGCATTTGGTGGCTAAAGAATACTATTCTGGGCAGCCTCTAGATCACTGGGGGAAATAATGCTTTTAACTTTGACCAGTATTAGGTGTTGTCAATTGTAATGGCTTTTAGAATGTGTTAACTGTACTAGATTTGTTTTTTAAACTCTGCCTCTGTTTACCACCCTGGGCTCCTTGGGGACGGAGGGTCAGGTATAAATTCAGTAAATAGCAATAACAATAAATAATAACAAGATAGACATCGTGAATGGTAGCCTTCTCATCCAGGAATTTGCCGAATCCTCTTTTAAAGCCATCCAAGTGGACTGCTGTATGGTTTTTAAGGCATTGGAAGACTCTAAAAGCAGACACGTTTGAGATCTGGATGTCACAACTCTGTGGCTTGATATTAATGGACAAAGTAGCAGCCCTTGTCTGAGAGAGTTGAACAGAGAAGAAAACCACTACTCTTCAATCAACAGGGTAGTTTTATTACGCGTGCAACATCAATAGAACCCATTTATAGACCTCCCAAGAGCACATGACAATTTGTGGAATGGTACCATTGTTTAAGGGACGCGGGTAGCACTGTGGTCTAAACCACTGAGCCTCTTTGGCCTGCCTATCAGAAGGTTGGTGGTTCAAATCCCCATGACAGGGTGAGCTCCCCTTGCTCAGTCCCAGCTCCTGCCAACCTAGCAGTTCGAAAGCACGCCAAAAAGTGCAAGTAGATAAATGGGTACCACTCCGGTGGGAAGGTAAACGGCATTTCTGTGCGCTGCTCTGGTTTCGGTGTTCCGTTGGGCCAGAAGCGGCTTAGTCATGCTAGCCACATGACCTGGAAAAACTGTCTGCGACAAACACTGGCTCCCTCAGCCTGTAAAGCAAGATGAGCATCGCAACCCCAGAGTCGTCTGTGACTGGTCCTTTACCTTTACCTTTTTTTTTACCATTGTTTAAAGACTGAAACGACTTAAAAATTAATTGTAACTAAACAGATATTTGGTACTTCTGGGCGGGAGGCGGGGTTGTAAAAACAAAAATCAGCATTTATGAGTGATATATATTGCAGATGAAGAAAAGCACTATGGAGTCGGTGGTCATCAGTGCCTCCATTGGGAGTGAGTTCTACAGCTTAACTATGCTCTGTGTAAAGAAGTATTTCCTTGAGCTTATTTAACCACTGGAGGGAAATCTTCAATAAATGCAGGGTTTCTGTTGACGTTGGCTTTGCACGGTCTCCCTTCCAGGGCACTGCCTCCTGAAAAAGTACTACAATGCGCATACCGTCATCCGCTTTGCTATGGGTGGCTGTGCCAACAGGCCTTACTTTCGGATCGTGGCCGCACAGAACAAGCGAGCCCGGGACGGGAAGCACTTGGAGCAGATTGGGTGCTACGACCCGCTTCCCAACGACCACAACGAGAGGATCGTTGGTGTGAATTTCGAGCGGCTAAAATACTGGATTGCCAATGGCGCCCACCTCACCAAGCCCGTCGAGAAACTTCTGGGTAAATGCCACCCGGTTTCCTTCTTTTGGGGGAAAAAAAATGTTGCTCCTATTTTGTTGTCGCTTTCTGCATTCCCTTACTTAGATTGACATTTTGCTTGTTGAACAAAGTATTTATACAAAAATTAAATGTGGTTTATGCTATTAATGGTTTCCCCACCATGCCAAACTCCTGCATTATTATAACCTATCCCTATGGGGTTTTTTTGCTGAATAAAATTCTGTTTATTGTACAGTTATCCATTGAACCTAGGCAGTTCCTGATGATGATGATTCGTAAAATCATAGAGGGTATAAAGGGCCCCAGGGCTCCTCCAATTCAACTACCTTCAATACAGGAATTTTTTTTCTTAATCCTTCCGTTTATTTTTAAGCTGAAAATTTGTCCGGGGGAACAAGTGGAACGGAAAGCACAGTGTGCTTCCTGATGTCATGGACAACCAGGCAATCAGTTCTTTCACAGCTTTCCGCTTAAGCCTAGGGTTGGGGAAGCTGTATCTTTTTGGACTCCCAGTGTCCCTAACTATTGGCTTGGGTCAGATGAGAGTTGTAGTCTTAACAGCAGCACGCACCCCTGACATATGACTGCGAAATAGTCAGTACATTTTCTGAAGGCGATGAACTTCAGATTTTGTGTGTCCTGGCTCTCCCCACCGTGCTTTGCTTTAGACAGTTGACCTCGAGAGATAATGCAGGGAAGGAGAGCTTCAGAACCAGGGACCAAATGTGGCCCTCCAGCCCTCTATATCTGGCCCTCAGAATTCTGCCTAAGCCACATCTCCTCACTGCTCCTGCTTCACTCTCTCAGGTGTCTGGCTTGAACTCTGATAATGCCTCTTTGCTTAGCTTCCGGGATGGAGGATAGGGAAAGCAGCCTATTGTGCAAAGGTAGTAACTACACAAATTTCTCCAGCTGCTTTTGCATCTGGCCTCACGCACCATTTATACATGCCCCCGGAAGGTTGACCGGAAGCGAATGTGACCCATCAGGCTGAGAGAGGTTCCCCCACCCCTGCCGTGAAGAGTATAGACAGTAACAACAAAGTGCTTTTTCTTTCCCCCGCCCAGGGCTTTCTGGATTCCTCCCCCTGCATCCGATGACCATCACAAACGCCGAAAGAGTGAGGAAAGCACAAGCCCAGCAGGCTGAGAGGGCTGCTCAGGAAGAAGCAAGTTCAGCTCGGAATGAATGAAGAGCAATGTGTGGGGCTCTCGCTACCAGCTCAGAAGGCAGTGCCAGGATGAAGGACAGGAGAAGCGAGCAGACACAGGCTCTGTCTCAGCTTGCAACATGATAGAGCCACAGCCTTCTTCAGGTTTGGTGACGTGTGGCCCGCCAGATGCTCTTGGACCCTCCTCAACCCCTGCCAGAATGACCAGTGGGCAGGGATGATGGGAGCTGGAGCCACTTCCACGTGGAGGGCTGCAGCTTCCCCACCCCATGGCCTAGCTCACAGCCTGACTCGACATAAGTGTTGTGACACCTGCTAGGCGAGGTACTTCCAGTAACGTGAGATGGGAGCCTTTGCAGGACTGCAACTCCCATGATCCCTGTCCACTGCCTTTGCTGCCAGTTGGGCATTTATCATCATCCAACCATCCTGCTCCCATCTTTAAAAATTCAGTTCTTTCTTTCTCCATCCCTTGGCCAGATTTAATGCTTCCTTGGTGTGCACAGTCACTGCCTTGTGATATACTTTATTGGGGGAAAGGCTTTCCTTCTGGACCACTTTGGCAGAGGAATGTTAATGGACTGATGAGAGGGAAGGGAAGTTTTCCATCTACGCACCTGCCTGCTGATCTACCTCCTCCCACTAAAAAGGTGCAAAATTCAGCTTTCTGGTAAATAAATAAATAAAAAAGTTTCTAGGTCTTGGTATGTTGTATATATGAATGTCCGAGGATGCCTAAGAAGAGGTGTGTCTGGCAAAACAACAAAATCATTTGCAGGGGTTAGTGGATGAGATTTGAGGGCCCTGGCCACCTCTTGGCCGTGACAAGCAGAGTAAACAGTACTAAACAATCATAGAATTATAGACTTGGAAGGGACCCTGAGGATCATCTAGTCCTGCAGTGTAGGAATAAGCTGATGTCCCATATGGGGCTCAAACCTGCAACCTTGGCACTATCAGCACTATGCTCTAAATACAGAAAGGTAGTCGTGTTGGTCTGCCATAGTCAAAACAAAAAAATTTTTTTCTTTCCAGTAGCACCTTAAAGACCAACTAAGTTAGTTCTTGGTATGAACTTTCGTGTGCATGCACACTTCTTCAGATACAATCTGAAGATCATCTGAAGAAGTGTGCATGCACACGAAAGCTCATACCAAGAACTAACTTAGTTGGTCTTTAAGGTGCTACTGGAAAGAATTTTTTTTTTTTGTTATGATCTAAATAGTCTTGCTTTGTGGGTTTCCTCCTCAGTGCATTTGGCAGATCCCAAAGGCAGATCAGTCTGCAAAACGGCTTTTATTTATTTCATGAAATTTATACATAGCTTGAATGATTATTTTTTTTAAGACCTCAAAGCGGTTTGCAAAAAGATAGAACAAAATCAATAAAAATTTACAGCTTCCCTTTAAAACATACAAAGGTTAAAATAGTAAAACAGTTTAAAGTTACCTCAGCTTTCTAAGCGTCTGGGTAGGTTGGTCTAAACAAGAATGTTTTTATCAGACATTGAATAAAGTAAAGGCTCAATCTCAGAAGGCAGGAGTCCCAAAGTGTAGGTGCTGCCATAATGAGCAACCGAATTCTTACAAATGCAGAGTCAGACCATTGGGCCCATTCTCTACACAAGTATTTCTCAAACTTGGGTCTCCAGCTGTTGTTGGGCTGCAACTCCCATCATCTCTAGCTAGCGGGACCAGTGGGCAGGGATGATGGGAGTTGTAGTCCAACTACATCTGGGGACCCAAAGTTGAGAAACACTGCACACTGACTGGCAGCACCTCTGCAAGGTTCTCTCCCAGCCCTACTGGGAGATGCCAGGAATTCATAGCATCACAGAATTGTATAATTATACCTTCTGCGTGCAAAGCAGATGTTCTGCTAGCAGTTGGCAAAGGAGGGGTAGAACACTCCGTTAGAATGTAAGAACTTTGCTGATGCAAATCGAAAGGGCCCATCTAGTCCAGGGTCCCGTTCAGTCTCTCCCTCCCCAAGAGGCCAGCTAGATGCCGACAAGGAGGGGATGAATGAAACGGTTATCACACAATATTGCTTCCAGGCATAAGTTCAGTGGTAGAGAATCTGCTTTGCATACAGATTATTAGTCAGTGATTTGTTAACCACCTGAAGTGTCTCAAGGCGATGTACATGAATGGCCATTCAAAACCAGAAAATGCATTTAAAACAAAACTGAAACTATACTTAAGACTGATACCTGTGGCAAAGACCCATTCACCCTGGGAAAACCAGCCGGAACAAAAAGGTCTTCATTTGTTTCAGAAAACGCAGATGTTAGGCACCTGTTGTATCTCAATGTAAGCGCTACTCCAGATAATGGGTGGCTGTTGTGATGGAATAACAGTTCCATTGGGGCATTAAATTCAAGTAAGTAGCCGTGTTGATCTGACACAGTAGAAATATATATATATAAAATAAAATATTAAAAAATTGTCCAGTAGCACCCTAGAGACCAACTAAGTTTGTTCTTGGTACGAGCTTTTGTGTGCATGCACACTTCTTCAGATACAATGAAACAGAAGTCACCAGACCTTTATATATAGTGAGAGGGTGGAGAGTGGTAGGTTTACCACACCTATCAGCCAATCACCCATTCCCACCATCCTTCTGAGTAATACCCCTCCCCACCCTCCCACTATATATAAAGGTCTGGTGACTTCTGTTTCAGTGTATCTGAAGGAGTGTGCATGCACACGAAAGGTCATACCAAGAAAAAACTTAGTTGGTCTGTAAGGTGCTACTGGAAGGAATTTTTTCATTTTGTTTCGACTACGGCAGACCAACACGGCTACCTAGCTGTAACAGAGAACAAACTTAGTTGGTCTCTAAGGTGCTACTAGGGACGCGGGTGGCGCTGTGGGTTAAACCACAGAGCCTAGGACTTGCCGATCAGAAGGTCAGCGGTTCGAATCCCTGCGACGGGGTGAGCTCCCGTTGCTCTGTCCCTGCTCCTGCCAACCTAGCAGTTCGAAAGCACGTCAAAGTGCAAGTAGATAAATAGGTACTGCTCCAGCAGGAAGGTAAACTGTGTTTCCGTGCGCTGCTCTGGTTCGCCAGAAGCGGCTTAGTCATGCTGGCCACATGACCCGGAAGCTGTACGCCGGCTCCCTCAGCCAATAAAGTGAGATGAGCGCCGCAACCCCAGAGTCGGCCACAACTGGACCTAATGGTCAGGCGTCCCTTTACCTTTTAAAGGTGCTACTGGACAATTTTTGTGTGTATTTCTATTGGGGCATTAAAACATCCTTAATTAAAATATCTCGTTCTCTGGCATCTTCAGGTAGGAAGGGGAAATGGGCAGCTCTCTGAAACTCTGGAGGGGAGCTCCTCAAATACAAGACTGATCCATGGGTAAATTGTTTTATGAAGCACCTTTCCTGTGAGGCGATTTGCAAACATACAGTAAAATCAACGAAAACAGGTTTTAAGAACAATGCAAGCACCGGCTTGAAAACAATAGTAAAAGTAAAGGGACCATTAGGTCCAGTCGCGGATGACTCTGGGGTTCTGGCACTCATCTCGCTTTACTGGCCGAGGGAGCTGGTGTACAACTTCCGGGTCATGTGGCCAGCATGACTAAGCCGCTTCTGGCGAACCAGAGCAGTGCACGGAAACGCCGTTTACCTTCCCGCCGGAGTGGTACCTATTTATCTACTTGCACTTCGTGCTTTCGAACTGCTAGGTTGGCAGGAGCAAATGCTAGGTTGGCAGGAGCATTGAATACAATATGAAACACCTAAAACAGACCTTTTCACGCAGCTGGGAAGAATGATAAATACCAAAACGTCCTGGAGTGTTTCCAAAAAGTGCAAAGAATTCATACTGCCATACCTCAGCAGGGATGCTGTTCCTTAAAATATTGGAAGCCCCACTGAAAGCCCTCCCTCCCTGGCTACTGTTGGGGGCTTCTTAGGGACTTCCAGGGAGAGAAACTCCTGCAGAATCAAGAGTGGGGAGGGCGTGTCTTCCTTGAATGCAAACTTAGAAAATTGAAATACGTTCCTGTAGTTCTTGTGCTATAAAGGAATGATAAGGATGCCCTTAAGATCTTTGTAATGCAAGCTACTAACTGCTTCATTTTAAGTATGCAAGCAAGCTGCTCCCTACATCATAAGTGATTCAGCTGCATAGAGTAGTGTTAATCATAAACCAGCATAGCAATTGACCATGAGATACAACATCACCTCCCCTATCTTTTTCATGGTTCTAGAAGCACAACCCGATTCTGTTTTCTGGATCTCTCTGCTTCAAATACAAGGAGATGAGAGTTTAAGGTGTCTTCTGGACCGGTTCGAATCAGAGATGGGTTATTCTCCTGTTTTTTTCAGAGAAAAACAAAAGATGTTTTAGCAAGGCCTGGAGATGAATAATAAATGCCTAGCATTTGTAGAGCCCTTCAGAGTGTTTGAATTCACATGTATTCTTGGGAATCCTTAAGGCGAGCCTATAAGGTAGGTCCTGTTATTAGGTGTACCCATTGTACAGAAGATGGAACTGAGGCTGATAGAAGCCTTACCCAAGGCCAATTCAGAATGTTCCATGTCTACAAATCTGCATTTGCGAGCAGAAAAATAAGTTCTCAGCAATGTTCCAACACACACGAAGTCTTGAAAGCACTGCAGGCTGTGCCCTGTAGCTATCAGAAACCAGTGTACACACAGTACAGTCTTTATGACTCTGAAGATGGGTTTGAAAGCATATTGGGCAATCTCAGAAGCAAGGGTGGGGGGGTGCGACAATACAACTCCATACTTATTGGGGAATTAAAGCGAGGTGCATGTGCATAATAAACTCACCACCACGGCTGAAATGAAACTCTCCATGAGGTAGTAGTCAGCACCACTATGAGCACTTAAGCACATTGGGACACAGGCAGCGTTATCTGGAGAAAAGCTGCTTTTCTTCCTTTCCAGGAAATCATAAATCTCAACTGGTCCTGAACCCTCGCAGGAAAGTTCTCCCTAAAAATAAAAAATGCAGGAAGGTAAAACTGTTTTATGAAGACCGCCAGTGTTTAATATGACCAGAGGTGAAACTGACTGAAGGATTTTAATTTTATTCAGACCCCACCTTTTCTCCAAAGATCTCAAGGTAATGGATGCACTCCCTCCCCCCACTCTCCAGTCTATTCTTACAACAACCCTGTGAGGTAGGTAAGGTTGAGAGACAGTGACTGGCCCAGGTACCTTGGAGATCAGATTGCAGAATTGGGAATTCCCTGGGTGCGGCCTGTGGGTTCAATTTCATGCACAGAGCCCTGCAGTTAAGTTTACCTTTGTCCCATAGATGGTTGTTTTCCTCACGCCTAGTTTGTGCGTGAAGCCAACCATTGTGAAGGCAACAGTGGCTCCACCTTCAAACTCCATATTGACAACCTGAGGAGGGACATGAAATAACAAGTGAAGACCGGTGTACAGAACATGGCAGGGAGCTGGAAGCAGGTTTCAATTTCCATTATTTAAATGGATGCTCCTAGTTCTCAAGACTGGTTTCAAAGCATGCCTTCTGTAAGCACCAGCTTGGGCTGATGGAAGTTACAGTGCTACCTCAGGTTACATACACTTCAGGTTACAGACTCCGCTAACCCAGAAATAGTACCTTGGGTTAAGAACTTTGCTTCAGGAAGAGAACAGAAATCGCGCTCCGGCGGCAGCAGGAGGCCCCATTAGCTAAAGTGGTGCTTCAGGTTAAGAACAGTTTCAGGTTAAGAACGGAACTCCAGAACTAATTAAGTACTTAACCCGAGGTACCACTGTATAGTCCAAAGTATCTGAGAACTGCGGGTTGGCAAATTTGGAATAGAAAGTGTGGATGCGTGTGTGATAGATTATACACATACAGAAATATATGAAACCTTGAAATCTTAGATCAGGGTTTCCCAAAGTTGGGTCTCCAGCTGTTTTTGGACTACAATCCCCATCAACCTTGACCACTGGTCCTGCTAGCTCGAGATGATGGGAGCTGTAGTCCAGCAATGGCTGAAGAAACCCTGTCTTAAATTAGCAAACTAGAGCCATAACAAACCTTCCCACCCCCAAAACTGACAATGAAAAATGTCACCAGAAGTTTTATGTTGAGCATTGACATTTGGGTTTCAAATTCAAAAGCAAGGCCAACTTTCATTGGCTTGGAGTCGTTACTATTATCATCAATCTGAAGGGATGTTTCTGATTGGTTAAATGAAAATGACATAAGGAAATGCCCCCTGGCTATTTCGTGTCAGCTGTCAGGAGGCCATCAGAGGTGCATGTCAGATACTGCCATATAGCTGACTGCCCCTGCAGACTCACTAGAAGCCAGCTGCTCTTAAACTATCAACTCCCTGAGAGTTTATGTCAGACTGGACTTTGCCCTTGAACTCTGATCGTGCCTCTTGCTTTCCCAAACGGAAGACAGAGATGTATGTGTGTAGAAAACTGCACAAAGGTCAAATTTGCGTTCTTTTGCCTCCTTTTTGCCACCCCGAACATTACCCAGGAGAGAATGCAGCCCTCAGCTTGAAAAAAGGTTCCCCAATCCTGTACTATATTAAAGTCAAGCAATTCATACTTCTAGAAAATATTCACTGCAAAGGTGCAGAGGATAATTGGAGGGTGGGGAGCATAGGCTATGAGATTAACCCCACCCAATGGACTAGAATGTGGTCTAAACCTCCCTTTAAATCCGTATCAGCGGAAAGGAAAGAACTCACTCTAGAAAACTCACTTACATATGGTACCTAACACCACAAAAACTACCGCTAATACACCCAGGAACCTCACCAAAATGCTAGTGAACCTCGACACAAGAGCTACCCACCCTGGAAGAGTGGCAGATGAAGCTGATAGAGTATATGGAACTGGCGGAAATGACTGGCAGAATCCGAGACCTGGGAGAAGAGTTGGTGGAAGAAGACTGGAAGAAATTCAAAGACTATCTTCAGAAATATTATAAAATTAATGAATGTTAAAACTGTGCTTGGATTGGCAATAAGTGGTAATTAGTGATAAAAGTTAATAAGATTATGCAAAAAAATAGGTATTGATATGCTTGAAAATATGGATATAGTAAATGTTATGGTATAAAGTTTAACATTTGAAAAAGGGTAAGAATTTGCTGAACTAAATATTTGAATGGGAATACAAAAGGGGGGAGGCGGGAGGAGGTCAAGAACATAAGCATATGAAATTGAGGCTATTTGAAAAATGGATTGGTTTTAACTTTTTTATGTTTAAATTTAATTTTTCTTAATTAGTTGTGTTTTCTTCTTGTATTTTTGGTGTTTTTCTCTTTTTTCTGTAATTTAGGGTTTTTTTATTCTGTGAACTTTTATTTTTCTTTTCTGTAAAACTCCAATAAAAATCTTTAAAAAAAAAAAAAATGCTAGTGAACCTCACCAAAATCCACAGGCACATACCTCCACAATGTGGTGAGAATGCCCCAAAATCCAACTCTTCTGGACAGCAATCATATAAGAAATATGCAAAATAACTAAACAAGTTTTAGAAGTCAACCCAGAACTTGCCCTACTAAACATCTTCCAAGACAATAATGCTGCCATTTCTGTGACTTGTCAATTTGGTTAAGAAATAACCACAGGAGGGCAGCTGGGGAGAAGAGGAAGGAAGGTTTAGTGCAAGGCTGCATACCTGGTGATTAACAACGTCATTGTCACACTCGTAAACGCACCTTCCGTAGGGGCCGTGGCGCAAAGCGTCGGTCAGCGATTCTATATCGTACTCACCACTATGGCAGACCACAGAAACTGGCCACCCAAAGTATCCCTGGGATGAAGCAAAAGTAAGACTGTGTCAACAGCAGCTGCCCAGCAGGATCCAGCCCATCCTCAACAAGTTCGGATCTTAGGAACGCAAGAACTCTGCTGGATCCAAAGTCTGAAGACTGGATCTCCCCAGCCAGCACACTGCTGCAGCCCAACTAGCCCCACCAAGTTCTGTGGCCATTTACCATATACACCCAATATTGTGGGATTCTCTCCCAAGGGAAGTTAGACTGGCTCCCTCTTTCATGCCCTTCCACCAGAAGGCTGAGACCTTCCTGTTAAGAGAGGCCTTTGGAAACTAAGGTGCGGACAATGCTGATCTCTGGGCTGGTGACCGTGGGGAAAACTGTATTTTAGCTTCTGGTTCCAAATATGTCCTGATGTACTTTAATTATTGTCTGAAGAAGTGTGCATGCACACGAAAGCTCATACCAAGAACTAACTTAGTTGGTCTTTAAGGTGCTACTGGAAGGAAAAAAAATTTTTGTTTTGACTATGGCAGACCAACACGGCTACCTTTCTTTAATTATTGTGTTTAACTGGTTTCTTTTTATTACTTTGTATTTTAGAATGGTGTTTTTAAATGTCAAAAGCTACCTTGAAACCCAAGTTGGGAGAATGGCGAGTTAAATAAATACATTAAATTATATAGACATAGAAAAACAAGTGTGTGTGTGTGTGATTTTCTTGTTGCAAACTGAAATCATTTTCATAACTCTTTTTCTAAACTGCCAGGCACTTGCAAATTGATCAATGTACACCTCTACAGTCAGAAAAAAACAAAAAATAAAATTAAGTGATTGGTTTGGTTTTTCCTTACTGAGTAACTTGTTAACCTGTGGTGGGGGAATAAATAAATCAACCTATCTCCAAGGTAAGAACCTCTCCCAGTACCTACCCTCTCGGCCTGTGCCAGATAAATCTTCTTTGCTGAATACGGGCAGGTTTGTTCAACCGAACAGTCTAAACAGCGATCTGCAGCTCCTTCCGGCTAAGGGAAAGTTGGAGAGAAGTCATTGCTGAGAAACAAATGGCGCACTATAACTAATCCAGAATGTGGCTCCCAGTACGTTTCCAGACACAATCCAAAGTGTTGGTGCTGAACTTTAAAGCCTCGGCCCCGTATACCAGAAGGAGTGCCTCCACCCCCATCGTCCAGCCCAGACACTGAGGTCCAACTCCGAGGGCCTTCTGGTGGTTCCCTCATTGTGAGAAATGAAGTTACAGGGAACCAGGCAGAGGGCCTTCTCGGTAGTGGTACCCGCCTTGTGGAATGCCCTCCCATCAGATGTCAAACAGATAAACAACTGTATGAATTTTAGAAGACATCTGAAGGCAGTCCTGTAAAGGGAAGTTTTTAATTGTTTGATGCTTTATTGTGTTTTTTTGTTGGAAGCTGCCCAGAGTGGCTGGGGGCAACCCAGTCAGATGGACGGGGTATAAGAAATAAACTATTATTTCTATTAAATTCACAAACTGCATCTCAGAACATCATTGTTTCCACATTTTATTTCAGGGGCAAAGTTGAAAGCTGGCAGGACGCAGCTGAAATTCTGCACTCACCCAGTGTGGCAAAATGCACAAAAGACTCTTCCTTTAAAAACATAAAAAAGTAATCATTAGAAAGTTTGACCAACCTTGTGCTCTTTCGTGAAATGGGACAGGTTGCCAAAAGATGACACTTTCAAACATCTGAAAGAAGAATTGGGGAGGGAAGGGGAAGATGCATTTTGAGGTTTATTTATTTATAACAATATTTATAAAACACCACCACATTTTTTTAAAAAGTATCAAGACATTGTGCAATAAAAACATAATAAAATCCAGACCAAATGGCCAACGTGGAACACTTGCAACTTGAAACAAATGCATTTTTGGCATCTTTCAGGGCTGCAGGGGCCTGTCTGATTTCCACAAGAGCAACGTCCCAAATACACACACACACACACACACACCTGCATATTTTACAGAAACTATTCCAATCATTTTCCCAGTATTACACCCATCAGAGATGATTTACACTGTTGAATTTATCTTAATGCTGCCAGCGTTTTCAGCTGTGCAGTTATTTTCCATATACTCAATAAACGTTTGGCAATCTTCTTTAAACGTATGTTCTTCTTGCTCTCTTATTCTATATGTTAAGCCTGCAAGTTGTGCATATTCTGCCAACGTAAGTTGCCAGTCTTCTTCAGTTGGGACCTCACTCACTTTCCGCCTCTGCAAACAATAGCAGCCTCTTAAGAGAGAAGGGTTCTTCCTTGCGTACCTTCTGCTGCCCATCCAGTAATTGATGAGGTCGACATCGTGGCACGATTTAGCGAGCAGCGAAAAGGTGCTCTCGGCTTCGTTCCGCCAGTTTCCTCGTACAAAGGAGTGGGCAAAATGCCAGAATCCAACCTGGGTGGGGGGCGGGGTCAGGGAGAGAAAAACAGTCCGTGGTTAGTCTTGAGACAGGGAGCAAGAGCTGCTGGAATGGAAAGCATGAAGTGCTAAAACTCAGGTGGGTAACTTGCCTCTCCACAAACTGCTGGACCCTAACTCCCATTAGCTCCATCAGCTAGGGATTACAAGAGACTAAACTAAAACCTTTTTAGTTTAAACAGACTTTTCCCCAAAGGTGGCCCAACTCTGTACCAAGAATAATGTGAACCTTTTATTATTATTATTATTATTAATAATAATAATAAGTATTAGACTTGTTAGTCACTTATTAGAGGCCCGAGAGACTTACAACTTACTTAAAAGCAAATGATAACATTAACGTGTTCATGCAATGCAAATCATAAACAAGTATAGGCACACGTAAACATACACAGCCTTTCTGATGTTTTATTCGTGTTTTAGAACATTCTTTTTTCTTTTTAAAAAATGCATACTGTCCAACAGACTTTTGTATTTACATACAAATCTGTGCAAATAAATAAATGTGAGAAATTATTATGAGAGCTTCCCCCACACGCTCAGAAACTTAGCTAAACATTTTTACAAGTAGGCTGGAATAGCTCAATAATGTATCATTTGTCTTTTATTGCACCATCCACACACATGGTCCTTGGCCAATAATTTCAGGACAGATACGCGGGTGGCACTGTGGGTTAAACCACAGAGACTAGGACTTGCCGATCAGAAGGTCAGTGGTTCGAATCCCCACGACAGGGTGAGCTCTCGTTGCTCGGTCCCTGCTCCTGCCAACCTAGCAGTTCGAAAGCACGTCAAAGTGCAAGTAGATAAATAGGTACTGCTCCGGCGGGAAGGTAAACGGCATTTCCGTGCACTGCTCTGGTTCGCCAAAAGCAGCTTAGTTATGCTGGCCACATGACCCAGAAGCTGTACGCCAGCTCCCTCGGCCAGTAAAGCAAGATGAGCGCCGCAACCCCAGAGTCGGCCACAACTGGACCTAATGGTCAGGGGTCCCGTTACCTTTACCTTTACTCTGCCCAAAAGGATGACTGGTAGGGTGGAAGGCAGGGAGCCCAACAGTAGGTGGCGCTAGCACCAGTGGCAGGTGGAGTCAATGGATTCCAGTTTCATCCCTATCCTCCTCTCTGCTGAGTCTTACAAGGGGCAACACTGAGACTAAGCAGAAGGAAGCTGACAAGCTGTGCCACTCCCCAGAACTGATATAATTACAAAGGCATGCAGGCAAATGGCTGAATAAGGGCAGCATGGGGCTAGTGGGGGAAGGGGGAAAGAGAAACAGACAGGAGAAAATGGGGGGGGGGAGTCATGCTATTACATCATGAGTGCAAGGAAGCGTGTTTCATATGATTCAGTGTAACCTGGGCATGTAATACTGAAAACGAAGCCTTATGGAAGTGCTTGAAGCAGCTGGGTATGTTTGGATTGGAAAATAGGAGACTGAGAGGAGATATGATAGGCAAATATCTGAAGGGCTGTCACATGGAAGATGGAGCAAGCTTGTTTCCTCCTGCTCTGGAGTGTAGGACTCGAACCCGTGGCTTCATGTTACAAGAAAGGAGATTCCAACTAAACATCAGGAAGAACTTTCTGACAGTAATTTTTTCACAATGGAACGGTCCCTCTTGACAGGTTGTGGACTCTCCTTCCTTGGAGGTTTTTTAAGCAGAGGCTGGAGGGCCATCTGTCATGGATGCTTTAGCTGAGATGCCTGCATTGCGGGGGGGGGGGTTGGACTAGATGACCCATGAGGTCCCTTCTGACTCTATGATTCTATACTTACAGGTTCCAGGTGCTGAATGTGGCAGATGTCTCCAATCAGTCCAGCGTCGAGGAGTTCCTAAACAAAAATAAACAGATAGGGCAGAGAGTTGTCAGAGAAAAAGAAAACGGGAGCGGAAACCGAGGGTCTCCACTCGTTCGCCCCCTGCCTGGAACAGAAACCAATCCAGCAAATGCAGTTGGTTTCTTCTGTTTATTTGAGGTTCATGTTGGGTAGAGGATCAGGAGACAACTGCACCCAATGAGGAGGCTGGACAAGAACTCACAGAGGAACCTCTCAGCCACCTTCCCCTATGAAAGAGGTGAATGTAATTAAGGTCAAGCTTCTGAGTCACTGTTCTGTGCCTTTTGACCCTCATTAACCGTCTCCTTTAAAAAAGGGAAATTTTGTGCATCCCAGCAGAGGTGTAGAGTAGGAGTCTGAGAAGAGAACATGAAGGAGACATAGAAAATAGATAGTGTGAAGGAAAGCATTTTGTCAAGGGCATACAGGAGGATCCCTTCTGTGGGAGCCAGCTGGGTGAATTACCACAGCGTTGAACTTTCTACCAGGAGAATAAAGGGCAGGCAAGCCACCTTTGACTCCTGTAAGAACTGCACTGTTTCCTTGCACTTGAAAGGACTGCACCCTCTCGTGAATGAGAGAGAGAGGGGCTTATTGAAGCCTTGCATTAGACAGGTTGCCTGTTTGCTCATCTAAACGCTACCTCTGAGTTAAAAACTCACAGTCCTCAGTCTCTGTGAGAAGTGGTTCCTTCAACACTGGGTTTGGAGGGGGGGACCCGCTGTGCTGCAGAAACAACCAGCATTCCTTCCTTCAGGCCAAAGGGTTTGGCCCTTTATAGCTCTGAGGTTCTCTGCAAGGAGGTGGGGCTGCCTGATTTGCACGCAGAAGGTCCCAAGTGCAACTCCTGGCATCTCCAGCTAAAAGGAACAAGTATCAGGCAAAGAAAGAGGCCTCTCCCCAAGTCCCTAATCCCCCACGCCTCCTTCTCTAGCTTCTCAGTAGCCATCTCTCTCACATCCAGTCCAGTCGACACTCACCGGTCGAGTTTGGAATTAGAAGGGCTGATATTTTTAGAGTACGTCCTCCCCTCACTGTCTGCCTAGCTGGCATACCTTTATTTTCAAGGACACTGGATGGTAGCGCAGGACGTGACAGACTGCGAGGATGACGTCGTTGGTTTTACAGGCCAGAACTATTTCTTTACAGTCCTCTGGTGTTACCTGATCGATCAAAAGGGGGGGGGGAATAAACAATCAGTTTCAGCCAAGGCAACACTGGTCACCTCACCTAGGGTAAGCCAGGTGCCCCCCCCCCAGGACTACAACTCTCAACATCCCTGGCAATGCCAGCTGGGGCTCTTGGGATCTGTAGTTCAAGAACATCCCAAGGCCACAGCTTCCCTGGCTTTGTTTCCATTGATAAAAGCCAGATCAGCCACTTATGCAGAGACACAGCAGGGAGACTCCTTTCTGGACGGTGCTTCCAGCATGGAGGAGCCTTTAGCCCAGGGGTGGGGAACCCAATGCACTCCAGGTATTACTGGACTACAACTCCCATCATCCATGACCATGGCTGATGGGAGTTGTAGTTCAACATCTGGAGGCCACCACCTTGGCTACCCCCTGCTCTTACCTATTTTAAGAGCATAGGGCATTTCCTACCCCTCTAGGGCAGGGGTTAGGCCTTCCAGAGACGCTGTTGGGCTCCAAGTCCCACCAGCCCCAGCCAAGCACAGTCAATGGGTAAGGGATGATGGGAGTTGTAGTCCAAAAACGCCCCCAGGATGTGGACATATGGAAACAGTCAATGGAAGAAGATCAACAACCAGCTAGAGTCACACTTGAAGGCGTTTGGGTCTTCTCGGCAGCGGTTAGAATTTCACAAGTCAGCAGAATGAGCAGGAGGGCTTCCGAAGACGCGAGACCATTAAGCCCAGAGACTTACAAAAGAAATGCTCGACTGCTCACAAGGAATTCAGTCAGAGATTCTGGCCTGAGGAAAGAAATTATAGCTGACATGCACACTTTTGGGCTCAGCTGAGTGCACATTTTTCGATCTCAGCCAAGTGCTACAAAGGCAGAGGAAGTGCGTCGAAGAGCCAACCGGAAGCAGAAGAACAAACCAAGGAAGAATTCTTGGGAGCCCAGAAAACAGACCCCGGGAAGGAAAGACCCTCGCTTGGCATGCTCTGAGACAGCTTCTCCTTTCCACTGGAAAGCATGTCCTTATGGTTCAGCATGCAGCCATTATACCCCTGTCTCAACCCTGGACTTCCTACTGTGGCCTCAACAATTTCCTCCAGCAAGAGGTCCTGCCAGCACACAGCATTCGAAATTCTCCAGGGGAAATTTTGCGCCTGGCCTTCAGCCAAGTGAAGATGCACCTGGAGGTGCATGCCTAGGGATCCTTGGATCTTGACTATTTTCACACACTAGCATCACATATAACGAATTCTATCCATTATATTTTACTTGAATTTCAGGAACCAAAAAGTCATATTGAAAAATACAACTTTCGAATTGTCTGGCCCCCAAAAGGCAATCAGCTGTAACCCTGGTTTAAGGAGCCATTTAATGCCTAATATATACCGTATTTTTCGCCCTATAGGACACACTTTTTCCCCTCCAAAAATGAAGGGGAAATGTGTGTGTGTCCTATGGGGCAAATGCAGGCTTTCGCTGAAGCCTGGAGAGCGAGAGGGGTCGGTGCGCACCGACCCCCTCACTCTCCAGGCTTCAGGAAGCTATCCGCAAGCCTTGGGAGCTCCGCGGGAGTTCCCGTCGGGCTCCCAAGGCTTGCGGATAGCAGCCTCCAAACCTGACCTGGTTTGGAGGCTGGTGGTGGGGAAAGCAGCGCTTCTCCCCACCACCAGCCCCACAAGCTCGGGGGACAGTGGGGAGGCGGAGCACGCTTTCCCGCTGTTCCCCGACCTGGTTTGGAGGCTGGCGGTGGGGAGAAGCGCTGCTTTCCCCACCGCCAGCCCCACAAGCTCGGGGGACAGCGGGGAGGCGGAGCACCGCTTTCCCGCTGTTCCCTGACCTGGTCTGGAGGCTGGCGGTGGGAGCTGCCTGCATCCTGAAGCCTGGGGTGCGCTGAGCCACGTGCCCCGGGCTTCGGGAAGACATCCGCAAGCCTGGGGAGACCGGTGCGACTTCCCGCCGGGCTCCCTAGGCTTGCGGATAGCAGCCTGTTCTGGAGGCTGGGGTTGGGGGAAGCTCGGGCTTCCCCCGCCCCAGCCCTGCGCCTGGAGGGGAAATAAAAAAAATTTTCTTTATTCCCCCCCCCCCCAAAAAAAAAACTGGTGCGCCCTATGGGGCGAAAAATATGGTATATGAGAGTTTCTAACACAGGCAACACTTACCGCCATGGGCTTCTCCAGCAAGATGTGGTATCCTTTGTGGGCAAAAGCCACTGCCGGCGCCTGGTGGGGAAGAGACCACCACAAATTACCATCAAGCAGCTGACATTTCAATGCATCCTTAGTGTCTTGGGAAAGGATTTTTCGAAATACATAGTTCTAGATTTCCTTGGCTCTGCCAGCCACTGGCTCTGGCGCCACCTGCTGGTGGGCTCCCTGCCTTCCACCCTACCTGTCTCCATGGGCACCAGCCACCGCTAAGCACAATCTCATAACCCCATCCCTTTCCTGAAGCAAGGTTTTGGGAAGTGGCAACTGGCTGGCCCTTGCATCACTCCAACAGCCTCCTCCTTCAGAACAGTTTTTCATGCGTAAAACAAACTTTGCAAAAACCATACTAAAATGCATGGATAAGCACACATGGTGTTTCAGGGGGAAAGGGGTGTGTGTGATATGGCAAAGCGGATATTAGGGAAACTAGGCAGCATCCTTTTCTGTTCTGCCTTCCGCTCGTCACATGCAGCACCGTTTCTATGCCTCTGCAGTTTGCTTTCTGCCAAAATGGATGCTATTCATCCTGCTGTCAGGAAACAACGTGGCTTAGGTAATTTGCAGAGTTAATTCATTGTGCACAATAAATTGCCGTCGAGTTACTCCACCCCACTCGTATAAACATAAAAGGAAATGGGGGAGGCAGAATGTAACCAATTTCACATCCTTTGCAGACCAAAAGCAACAGCAGTGAATACTGATTGTATTTCTCGACTTGGAAGGAACAAACTGACATTGGCAATTTCCTCTCTGCTTTCCATTCTCCAACATCCTTGGTGGGCACTCCCATGGCTGTATGGGGGACACTGTTAGATTCAGAGGCTGTGTGTGCTCAAGCTAAACTCCTTCCTGTTTCAAAGTATATCCCTAAACTACTTCTACTTTTATTTCTCACGCAGGGCTAAGCTGAGCACTGCCACCAAAACTGTTTGCACAAAGAAGCCTTGAGTGGGAGAAGGTTAGCAGTACCTTGTGAAGGCTGTCGGGCGTTGCTATGATAACAGCATCCGCAAACCTCTCTTTCTCAGCCGCTGCTGTCCAGTCTTAAAAGAATAAGATTGAACAGTGAAAGGATGAACTGCAAGAGCAGAAAATTACACATATTATGCTGCTGGGTTCTCTTCCCCTCCATTTCCTGTTATTTAGCATAACCTTTAAATGATTATTAGGAAGAAAAGTCTAAAAAATATTTATCTATCTTGGAATCACCGTATCCACAAACAGGCATTTATCACAAATTTACATTCTCACATCTTGGGAGGGGGGACCATAATGGGCTGTATACAACTAATTTCTACACAGACAAAACTCACTGAAATGAATCAACCTACCTTAGTTCAAGCTACAAGGAAGGCTCAAACAGTATGTGGATCGAGAACTCCCAGAAGTGCAAGCTGGATTTAGAAGAGGCAGAGGAACCAGAGACCAAATTGCAAACATGCGCTGGATTATGGAGAAAGCTAGAGAGTTCCAGAAAGACATCTACTTCTGCTTCATTGACTATGCAAAAGCCTTTGACTGTGTCGACCACAGCAAACTATGGCAAGTTCTTAAAGAAATGGGAGTGCCTGATCACCTCATCTGTCTCCTGAGAAATCTCTATGTGGGACAAGAAGCTACAGTTAGAACTGGATATGGAACAACTGATTGGTTCAAAATTGGGAAAGGCGTACGACAAGGCTGTATTTTGTCTCCCTGCTTATTTAATTTATACGCAGAATACATCATGCGAAAGGCTGGGCTGGATGAATCCCAAGCTGGAATTAAGATTGCCGGAAGAAATATCAACAACCTCAGATATGCAGATGACACAACCTTGATGGCAGAAAGTGAGGAGGAATTAAAGAACCTTTTAATGAGGGTGAAAGAGGAGAGCGCAAAATATGGTCTGAGGCTCAACATCAAAAAAACGAAGATCATGGCCACTGGTCCCATCACCTCCTGGCAAATAGAAGGGGAAGAAATGGAGGCAGTGAGAGATTTTACCTTCTTGGGCTCCATGATCACTGCAGATGGTGACAGCAGCCACGAAATTAAAAGACGCCTGCTTCTTGGGAGAAGGGCAATGACAGGCCTAGACAGCATCTTGAGAAGTAGAGACGTCACCTTGCCAACAAAGGTCCGTATAGTTAAAGCCATGGTTTTCCCAGTAGTGATGTATGGAAGTGAGAGCTGGACCATAAAGAAGGCTGATCGCCGAAGAATTGATGCTTTTGAATTATGGTGCTGGAGAAGACTCTTGAGAGTCCCATGGACTGCAAGAAGATCAAACGCATCCATTCTTAATGAAATCAGCCCTGAGTGCTCACTGGAAGGACAGATCGTGAAGCTGAGGCTCCAGTACTTTGGCCACCTCATGAGAAGAGAAGACTCCCTGGAGAAGACACTGATGCTGGGAAAGATGGAGGGCACAAGGAGAAGGGGGCGACAGAGGATGAGATGGTTGGATAGTGTTCTCGAAGCCACAAACATGAGTCTGACCAAACTGCGGGAGGTAGTGGAGGACAGAGGTGCCTGGCATGCTCTGGTCCATGGGGTCACGAAGAGTCGGACACGACTAAACGACTAAACAACAACACCTTAGTTCAATGGGTCTACTCTGAGTAGCACTAGCATTGGATACAACTCAATGTGTGAAACGAAGCAAAATAATATCTCAGCCAATGTTTCCAGAGGCAGGAGGAGAGAGAAAAAACCAAGCCCCCAAACAGTCAGAGAGATGTATTAATTTTTGTTCAGCCTCGCCTTCCTGACAGAGTTGTTGTGAGAATAAAACTGGTGGGCGGGGCAGGGGAGAAATAGCAGTGTGCATGTTGCAGTAAGCTCTTTGGAGATGGGGAGCATATTTACTGGAGAAACTTCTAGCTTCTGTGCAATGTCACAGGGATGTAAGAAGGCACCGTTTTTCCATTCTGCCCTGAATGAAGCACCGTTTCTGTTCCTCTGCAGTTCACCTCTGGCCAAAACCTACATTATTTGTCTCATGGTCCGCTGTGCCGAAATTGAGTTTACATTATTTCCATAAAGAATCACCCAAATTACATTGTCAATGGGTTATCCAGACCCGCCCCCTTTCAATGCAAAGAAAACACAAGGTATATTGAAATCAGCAGCAACAATTGGTATTTGCTGGGTTGGTTTACTTTTCCAAACATAGGACGAATAAGCAAACATTGGAAGAGAAGAAGAAGAGTTTGGATTTGATATCCCGCTTTATCACTACCCGAAGGAGTCTCAAAGTGGCTAACATTCTCCTTTCCCTTCCTCCCCCACAATAAACGCTCTGTGAGGTGAGTGGGGCTGAGAGACTTCAGAGAAGTGTGACTAGCCCAAGGTCACCCAGCAGCTGCATGTGGAGGAGCGGAGATGCGAACCCGGTTCACCAGATTACGAGTCTATCGCTCTTAACCACTACACCACACTAGCAATTGCCTCTTTCATTTTCACCAGAATTCTGACACCCAGAGGCTACATCCTGATAGTGGTCAATTTTCTCAATTCCCCCCCTCTCCACACCTACATGAATTATGCTGAAGACCACAGATGGGACCCTCTCTGTTTGGGAGCAAGGGCAGGGCAGAGATATAGAGTAATAATTGCATACCATCAAACACATTGTCCTCGTCAATGCCATGAGCTTTCTGGAGCCTCTTCCTCGCAAATGGATGTGGATCTGCCACACCAATCACCTAATGAAGGGAGAAAGCTGTCAGCATCTCGCAAGCAGATAGCTGGACTATGGCGGTCCAATGCAGGCTATTTTAATACAGCTTAGTTCTCGAACGTTTTGGCTCCTGAACACCGCAAACCCGGAAGCGAGTGTTCCCATCTGCGAACAATTTTTGGAAGCCGAATGTCCGACGGGGCTTCTGCAGCTTCAGATTGGCTGCAGGAGCTTCCTGCAGCCAATCAGAAGCCACACTTTGGTTTCCAAACGTTTTGGAAGCCGAACAGATTCCGTTCGACTTCCGAGGTACGACTGTACCATGGAAAGCATAGTGGTCCATTTAGTTCAACATCCTATGCTCACAGCAGCCAATCAGATGCCCACGGGAAGCCTGAGTGAAAGCAATACTCTCCACACCTGTGAATAGGACTGGTTGATATATTGATATACAGTGGTACCTCGGGTTAAGTACTTAATTCGTTCCGGAGGTCCGTTCTTAAGCTGAAACTGTTCTTAACCTGAAGCACCACTTTAGCTAATGGGGCCTCCTACTGCTGCTGGAGCATGATTTCTGTTCTCATCCTGAAGCAAAGTTCTTAACCCGAGGTACTATTTCTGGATTAGCGGCGTCTGTAACCTGAAGCGTATGTAACCCGAGGTACCACTGTATTGTCCAAAACCAGTTTAAAGTCCATATTGTGATAGCAGTTTCATAATTTTTGCCCTGGCAAAATCATGAATTGCATGAATTGCAAATCATTGGCGTGTGTGTGTGCACTATGCAAAAATCACAGTGAAGAAAAATGGGGCATTTGCTGGGGGGAGGATGAGTATCAAGTGTTTGGTTTGAAGTCCACTGGACCTGGAGCTATTTAAACATCAGTAGAAGGGTGTGTTCACAAGTCTCAGAAGATCCCTGGTCAGCTCTTACCTTCATGCGTGCAGGAAACTGCTGAGCAAAAGAGGAATAATTCATTCCCCGACTTCCAGCTCCAATCACAAGAACAGTGACTTGGCGAGACATCTTGGTGTTGCTTTCCATCTGCGTCAAGGAAAAAAAAACTTAGGACAAGCTTACAGCTGGGAAGTTCCTGCAAAGTTATGGCTTTATCTGGATTTGACTGCATCCCAGAATTTATTGCTGACAGCTTCAATGTACTTCCAGGGAATCGTCATCATATTATTCATAGCTTTCTTTTTATCTCCCCGCAATAAGCATGTCTCTACTCTGCAACATTCTCCTTCTTAAATTGTGAGCCACAAGATGTCAAACATGCAAGGCCATTGTTTGTTTCTGCACCTCTGAAACATTTGTACTGTTATATGTAACGAAATGACCTATTTTTTAAAAGAAAGAAAGAAAATGAAAAGAACTTTTGCAGAGAGAATTCAGGAAATGAAACTATCCGCAAACCACAATTTACTTACCGTACACGTCTGCTTTGTTTGCATTTCCTGGCTTCTTTTGCTAATCTTGGCAGAGATTCAGGGAAATGTCAAGAGGTTGTGAAGCTTCAGGCCTTAATCATCAGCTTCTAAAATGTCCTACAATGTCTCTACAATTTCAAGCCTACTTCTCAGTCATAAGGTCTAGAAACTTGATATATATTTAAAAAGAAGAAGAGGAGGAGGAGGGTCTCACAAAGTAGAATTCTATACTCAATATCAAATTCCAAATTACTCTAAACTAAAGTAGTGATGTATGGAAGTGAGAGCTGAACCATAAAAAAGGCTGATGGCCGAAGAATTGATGCTTTTGAATTATGGTGCTGGAGGAGACTCTTGAGACTCCCATGGACTGCAAGAAGAACAAACCTATCCATTCTGAAGGAAATCAGCCCTGAGTGCTCACTGGAAGGACAGATCCTGAAGCTGAGGCTCCAATACTTTGGCCACCTCCTGAGAAAAGAAGACTCCCTGGAAAAGACCCTGATGTTGGAAAAGATTAAGGACACAAGGAGAAGGGGACGACAGAGGACGAGATGGTTGGATAGTGTTCTCGAAGCTACCAGCATGAGTTTGACTAAACTGCGGGAGGCAGTGGAAGACAGAAGTGCCTGGCATGCTCTGGTCCATGGGGTCACGAAGAGTCGGACACAACTGAACGACTAAACAACAACAACAAATCAATAAAAACATATTTTTTTTTTAGATTTAAAAGGGGCATGTATAGAGTCATGATGTAGAAATGAGTAGTCAACGCTTGCAGGAAGAAGCACAGAACGAGCTTGCAAGAGAGGTTAAAAATAATAAAAAATTGTTTTCTGCAGCTATGTTTGAAGCAAGAGAAAGAACAATCAAGCAGTAGGTCCTCTGCATGGAGAAGATGAAGAAATGCTATTGGGTGTCAGAGAGAAGGTAGAATTGTTCAACACCTATCCAGGGCCTGCTGAGCTGCGTTCAAGGATTACCAAAGGAACTCACATTTGGAATCTCAGAGCTTCCTCCTCTAACATTTGAGAATTCTTGGGGAACAGGTGAAGTCCCTGTGGGCTGGAAGCAGGAAGGTTTTGCTCCCATCTTCAAAAAGGCAACTACCAACTGGTCAGCTTGATGTAGATACCAGGAAAGGTCCTAGAACAGAATTAAACAGTTGGTCTGTGAGCACTTTGAAAAAGATGCTGTGATTACCAAGACCAACCATGGGTTTCTGAAAAACAAGTCATGGCAGACTAATCTTATTTCTTTTCTATTTTTTTTTTAGTTACAAGTTTGCTGGATCAGGGGAATGCTGTGGATGTAGTGTATCTTGATTTAAGTAGAGCTTCCTGGTAAAATGTAGGCTAGCTAGACAATATTAGTTAGGTGGATTTGAAACTGGGCTGGCTGACTGACCCAACCCAAACAGTGCTCACCAATGGTTCCTCATCATCCCGGAAAAAAGTGAGAAATGGGGTGCCGCAGGGTTCTGTCCTGGGCCCGGTGTTGTTCAACATCTTTATAAATGACTTGGTTGAAGGAACTGGGCCGGGTGCTTGTCAAACTTGCAGATGACACCAAATTAGGAAATGTAGCTAATACATAAGACAGAGTCAAGATTCAAGGATTTAACAAAACCTTAGCAGATTGGAGACTAGGTCAAAACTATCAAAATGGATTCCAATAGGGACAAATATAGGATGGGGCACAGCACATATAAGAAAGTTCTAGGGGTCTTAGTAGACTACAAGCTTAACAAGAGTCAGGAGTATGATGCAGCAACAAAAAAAAGCTAACACTGTTCTAGGCTGGATCAACAGAAGTATAGTGTCCAGATCAATGGGAGTAACAGTTCTACTCTTATTCTGCCTTAGTCAGATCCTGTATCCAGTTCTGGGCAACACAGTGTAAGAAGGATATTGGCAAGCAGGAAAGTGTTTGGAAGTGTCATGGGTCTGGAAACCAAGCCTTATGAGGAACAGTTGAGGGAGTTGGGTATTTTAGACTGGAGAAAAGAAGACCGAGAGGTGATATGAGAACCATCTTCTATGCTTCTATGAATAAAATGTGTCCATTTTGTTTTTAAAACTGTTAGTTTGGGGTGGCATCCAACATTAGCCGGGCTCAGAGCAGACACATTGAAATTAATAACCCAAGTTATTAATAACCCATTAACTTCAACAAGTCTACTTTGAGTTGAATGTTGGCTACAACACTTTACCTGTATTTTAATAACTTTCGTATCCTTATTTTTAATTTTATTTGTTCACACTTATTCAAAGATATACATAAATACATACTCATTACAAAGTATCTTTTTATGATACGCTGAAATAAAACCGCTCTTTTTTTTTAGATTTAGTAGCTAAATCAGAAGGAGGAAAATACAAGAAAAGGAGAAATCTAAAGAAGGAGAAAGGAAGAGAGATGGAAAATAAATAAAAAGCTATTTTTTATGAACGTTTTATATTATTTTATATAAACCGCTTACAGATGGTATTACTATTATTAGGCAAAATACAAATCCTGGTAAATAAGTATTTTAAATATTTAAGGCCCACCACCTTTAGGTCCTTGAAGGAAACGTGGGGTGTAAAAGCATTTAATACAGCTTAAAAATGCAAGCCTGCCACATCCCACATAGCGCTGGCTAAACAACAGTAAGAGGGAAGTATCTTAACCCTGAAACTAACGACGGGGAAGCTTTGCGGCGATGCTTTGAGACCATCGCCCTGGTTGGTTTGTTTTAAAGTGATTTCCTGCCGCTAACAGCATCCCTTCGTGTTATCAGTTTTATAGTTTGCATTGGGAGAGACTCACCGGACAAAAGCAGAGGTTGTTCTGATCTGATCTGATCTGATCGCTGAGCACGATTAACTCCGTCCTTAGAACACTCAGCTGAGCAGGGAGCCACGCCCACTTCCAGATTCCCCATTCACGCGGCGCTCTACGAACTCAAGCCAATCAATGGGCGCGGATCACATCGCACGGGAGGAATTTTATTGACCGACAAGAAAAGTTGGGGCGGGGAAATGAGGATGCCAGCTGTTGATTGGTTCTGCGTTTAGACCGGTTAGCGTTGGACTCCAACCCCAATTAGTTAACAGTGTGAATTATGGGGATTGTAGGCAAGAACATCTGGAGCTCACTAGGCTATCGCTGAGCTAAGGAGATGCCCACACAGTGCCTACTCAGAGGTAAGCATCACTGAGACCAGCGGAGCTTACTCACAGGTAAGTATGTGTAATATACACTGTGTAGCATTGCAGGCTCAGCTATCCTTTAAAATAAAATAAAATAATAATAATAATAATAATAATAATAATAATAATAATAATAATATAGAATCATAGAATTGTAGAGCTGGAAGAGACCACTAGGGTCATCTAGTCCAGCTCCCTGCAATGCAGGAATCGAACTGACAACCCAGAGATTTAAGAGTCCATATTCTACCAACTGAGCTATGTATTAATCTCCTTTCAACAGATATTTACATGCTGCTTATACCTAAAAAAAATTCCTTCCAGAAGCACCTTAGAGAGCAACTAAGTTTGTTACTGGTATGAACTTTCATGTGCATGCACGTTTCTTCAGATACACTGAAACAGAAGTCACCAGACCTTTATATATAGTGGGAGGGTGGGGAGGGGTATCACTCAGAAGGGTAGTGGGAATGGGTGATTGGCTGATAGGTGTGGTAAACCTGTTGACGGACTGTTAACGACTGCAATTGGTTTAACAGGAAAAAGCAAAGGGTGAGATGGCTAAAAATAGCTTTATCATGTGTAATTTTTTAATTTTGTTTCAACTACGGCAGACCAACACGGCTACCTACCTGTAACTACTGCTTATATATATTTATTCTTAATTATGCAAGTGCATATTGATAATTTTATTTTTAAAGTGTGTGGTTATTTAATTGTATCTGCCTGCCACGTTCCAAGGGAGTCCTTCTTGCTATCAAAGACTTCTTGCCGTCAGAAAATTCCTCCTAATATTTAGTCGGAATCTCCTTTCTTGTAACATGAATCCCATCTGACGTATGGAGACAATAGTACACATTCCTACCTTCCAGGGCTGCTGTAAAGACTGCATGCATGTGAAATGTTTAGAATAATGTGCTAGGCATTTATTGTTACCCTTATTACAAGTGACAACCCACAACAAAATGTTGCAGTGTGGAGTGTGCCAGCCAGTCAGCCATTCCTTCTCCAAGATATTCCATGACAACCACAACTTCCCAGCTTTTTCTTTCCCGAGAAGCACTCATCATCCCAGGTCCTACAGCACACCCTAGTCCTCGTTGTGCTCTTCCCTGCCCTGTGCCGCAATAGTGCTTTTCCCCTAAAGATTTTTTGCTGGAGCTTCAGGACTCCCTTGAGTATGCTGACAGCCTCCTTGCTTCTGAGTGGACCATTTCATTCACCAACAGAGTTCACTAGAGGAAGCTGTTATGTGTTTATTGCTTTTTTAATATTAATATTGATATTGATGTGGCATTTATTGGATTCGATGCTGAGCTCCCCCCCCCCCCATGGCTAATGCTTTTTAAAGTTATTTAGCTCCCCTGTGGATTTCTGTAAACCGCTTTGAGCACTGCTGTGATGCTCCAACAAATCATTTCCAGAGGCATATGGCTCTTGGGAAGGAAGGTTCCTTACCCCTGGCCTGCTTGTTTGAAATGGCGGGTTACATTTTTCAAACAAACAAACCAGCCTACTAACCTGCAGGAGTAAAGTGGCAAAATCTGAAGAGGTATACGGTATACTTGCATTCAGTGCCGGATTTATGTATAAGCTAAACAAGCTATAGCTTAGGGCCCCACTCTCTTCGGGGTCCCTAAAAATGTAAAGAAAAAAACCTGGATGTACATTTCCAAAATATAAGATAAAAAAGAAATAAAATAAAACCTACATACAGCAACAGTGTTTTGTGTTGTATAGGCTCCTACTGTTGTGTATTGAGTCAAAGGATTTTATATCTGTATTATTATTGTCTGTATTTGCATTAGGGTAAAGTAACTGCCTTTTGGTTCCAGAGGGTACAGCTACTATTGGTTCATTTAAGCTGCTGTATTTGGATCCTCTGTCTTATTGGTTTCCTCCAAAAGGCAGGACTGTGATTGCCTGATATTGTTCCCTCCAAAATGTATCCTTTCTAGCTAGTTCCCTGTCCCTATAAATGTAGCTCTCCCCTCCTCAGTTCTCAGTCTTGTTTGCTTTAATAAAGAAGTGTTACTACAGAACTGTCTCCAGCATATTATGTCAAGAGAGCTGAAATCACAAACCCCACGTCACAACACCTACGATGTAAGTAATGGGCCCCTCCTGCTAGCCTGCTCCCTAAAATATCACTGGTTTGCTCATTTCTACATATAGGGTGCTTACATTCTGCATGGACTGTTTGCATGGCAACATGTGCAAATGGCTTTAGAGACCTATTAGCTCCATAAATTATCATATAGCATATATTCAACACAAAAAAACAGTAACAATTTGTTGTTGACAAAGGACAGCTGGACATATAAAGGGCCCCATTACCTTCAGTAGCTTAGGGTCTCATCAAACCTAAATCCGGCCCTGCCTTCATTCAGTTATCCCTGTTCGCATGTGAGAACAGAACCATGCATATGCGGAAAAGGTGGAGGTAGGGGCAACTTTGTCCAACGACATTCGTCGTTGTGTCCAACCGCACCCACTGTTGTGAATGAATTTTAGCTGGTGACAAGCTGGTATGTTGATCAAAAAGCCACATTTCCATAACACAACAGGTCCCTGCAGTGGGAAAGGAACATTGGAACACAGGACAGAGGCGCCAGCATTACAACTGTGAAAACCAAGACAACACAGCCCATGTCTGAATGCGCCTGGTGTTGCCGCATTATTGCCGCCTGGAGCCGTGGTGCAACAAAATCAGGACAGCCTGGGATATTTGTGAGATGAAGAGTCCCAGGATTTCAGTAGGAAGCGAAAGGAAATGCCCAGATTGGAAATGAAGCAGTATGCCCATCCTAAAACGTTTGCACGTGCAAACAGTATTGAAAGCTGGTTTGCTCAGGTATAATCATGAGCACAAATCTCATGTAACGCAATGGGTCAGTGTGCCTGGCTGTTAAGCAGAAGGTTGGTAGTTCAAGCCCACTCAGGGATGGCTGTGGGCAGGATTCGTGCGTTGCCGGGGGTTGGACTGGATGACCCTCGGAGTCCCTTCCGACTCTACAATTGAATACAGAATAAGAAAGATGCCTGGAGGGAGCTGCTCCCTTTTCGTTAATAATTTCTTCACCCCACACTTTCCAATGGATTATCCTGCCACACTTTCCAACCTACAAAAAGGCTCCCTTTACTTCAGTGGATTTGTCGAGTACTTGAACCCTCTCTGATAGCCCAAACCTAAAGTTCTGGTCCATGCTTGATTCCCTCTCACAGAGCATTGGCAACCTGGGAGCATCCTTGGTCTTCAACCCTAGACCTATTTACATGGGAATGAGCCCCACTTGCTTCTAAATAGACATGAGCAGGATGGCATTTCTTTCACTTAAAGACATCAAAAGGAGTCATGTGTGGTTTGTGTGTGGTTTTTATTTATTAAGGGCACAGCTCCGTGGTCCCCCCCCCCAGCCACTGTCTCTCGCACAGCACCGCAGTGCGGGATCCTCCTCCCCGTGCCAGCTTCACACGCTCAGAATCAGCGGCTGTTGCTCCTCGGCCATTTCCTCTCCTGGCGAGATCTCGTAGACGACGCAGAGGGACGAATATAGGCAGCCGACAAAGGAGACCACGCTGGAAAAGTACATCACCCCATTGGCGCTGCCCACGGCAGCTGTCAAAGGCCCCATCACTATGGAGACGAGGATCTGCGCCAGGAAATACTGGCAGCTCAGGAGGGAAATGTCCACCCCCATGCCTCTTTTGGTGCCATCTTCATTCGATCCCGCGAACTGTTCAAGGGACAGGGGGGAAAAGCCTGATTGGAAAAACGGTTTCTGGCACCCCTTGGGAGTGGTGGGACGGAAGGCAGGGAGGACAGCCATTTTGGAGGGCCGCAGGTTCCCCTTCCTTCCTCTACGTCCCTCGACCCACAGTGCCAAGTATATTTTTGATACCCGTGAGATGGAAACCGCCCCCCCAAGTGATACATTGGGGGCCGCCAAACCCAAGGCTCACCTTTTTACTCTGGTAGTAGTCACACAGCAGCGAGTACGGAAGCGTGCAGAGTGTCGAAAACAAAATGCCGTAAGTTACGCACAGCGATAAAATAACGTAGACGTTCCGCGACAGCGTCGCCAGTCCTGTGCCAAGCCCAAAGGCGAGGTAGGCTATAAAATACAGCGTGCGGATGCTGAAATATTCCTCCAGTTTTTCCAGGGAGGCTGTGGAATGAAAAGGAAGGACATTGACTATTCTCTCAAGCAGATCCGGTGCGTTTTGCTGTGGCCTGAGGGGCAACTCAGGTGATTGTATTTTAGTGTTCTGTTGGAAGCTGCCCAGAGTGGCTGGGGAAACCCAGGCAGATGGGTGGGTTATAAATAATAAATTATTGTTATTATTATTATTGTTGTTGTTGTTGTTATTATTATTATTATATAACTTCAACACGGGGGGGGGGCGGGGGGAGATGGGAGACCCTCTAGAAGTTGTGAGGCTCCAACTTCCTTCACCCTCAGCCAGTAATACTAACGTTCAGTAATGATGGGCATCACCTCTCCTTTAAACATTCATGAGAGCCAGTGTGGTGTAGTGGTTAAGAGCGATAGACTCGTAATCCGGTGAACCGGGTTCGCGTCTCCACTCCTCCACATGCAGCTGCTGGGTGACCTTGGGCCAGTCACACTTCTTTGAAGTCTCTCAGCCCCACTCACCTCACAGAGTGTTTGTTGTGGGGGAGGAAGGGAAAGGAGAATGTTAACCGCTTTGAGACTCCTTCGGGTAGTGATAAAGCGGGATATCAAATCCAAACTCTTCTTCTTCATCATCATCATCTGTTTTGGCACTTTCTCTACCGTGCTCTTAAGATAGAGGTTGGATGGCCATCTCGTATATGATTGAGATTCCTCCATTGCAGGGGGTTGGCCTACATGACCCTCTGGGTCCCTTCCAACTCTACAACCCTATGATTCAAAACTGCTGCTGTTTACATGTGTGTTGGACTGCAGCCTGCCATAACAGTGAGTGGGGAATCCAGATGTTGCTTTCAAACATGGGGTGATGGGAACTGGAGCCCAGCAACATCTGGGGGGCCACAGCTCCCCCAGCCCTGCCATCGGGTGTAAGAAATCGTTGTTTTGGTGTGGCAGCACCCAGCCTTTGGAACTCCCTGCCTATTGACAGAAGTGGAGAGTGGCAAAGCTGGGCTTGCAGCAGCAGCAGCAGGGCAGAGAGAGAGATAGAGTGGGTGGCAAGGTAGCATGGGCAAGCTGCAAAGGTTTGGCAAGAAGAAAGGGGGATGCTTGCAGAATACTCTCCCCAGGAAGGCACGCTTGGGGCCATCTTTCATTCTAAGCTCAGCGCAGTGTCTTTGGCGAGGAGTAAGGGGAGGGGGAGGGACGCGGGTGGCGCTGTGGGTTAAACCACAGAGCCTAGGACTTGCCGATCAGAAGGTCGGCGGTTTGAATCCCTGCGACGGGGTGAGCTCCGCTTGCTCGGTCCCTGCTCCTGCCAACCTAGCAGTTTGAAAGCACGCAGTGCAAGTAGATAAATAGGTACCGCTCCGGCGGGAAGGTAAACGGCGTTTCTGTGCACTGCTCTGGTTTGCGAGAAACGGCTCAGTCATGCTAGCCACACGATCCGGAAGCTGTACACCGGCTCCCTCAGCCAATAAAGCGAGATGAGCGCCTCAACCCCAGAGTTGGCCACGACTGGACCTAATGGTCAGGGGTCCCTTTACCTTTACCTTAAGGGGAGGGGGCTGTGGGCAGGGGGGTTCAGGGGTGGGTGGGAAGGGCAAACTGAGTAGGAGCATCAGCCCCGTGTGTTTATACATTCACATATATGACGATGCCCAAAACCAGACAGCATGTGCCCTGCAAAACAAAGCGCTCCATGGCGAAGGCCGGAGAGGTCTTGTACCTGAATAGAAGGCGGCGCTGAACGCATAGATACACATGCCCCAGCAGCCCATGGTGACTCCAGCGTTGTACTTCTGATACTCTGCAGAATCGTGAGGGGCTTTGGGGTCCCCTTGGAAGACCACCTCCCCCATGAAGTCGGTATAGAACAAGAGCATCCCTTCGAAGGAGAGCCAGCCTGGGGGAGGAATCGGAAGACAGTGAGGGAGGCAGCACGGTTTGGAAGGCGAGAAAATCAAGCAGCGGTTATGCAAGGCAGCCTGCTTCCAAGGATGTGGCAACCCCGGGGCTATATAGAGAAGCAGTGATTTGTATAAATTTTTTTTTAAAAAAATTGATTAACCCTTGCAGAAAGCCAGCCCCTGCTTGCATGGGGCTCTTAACAGCTGCCCTGAAGTTTTTCTGATGGCACCACTACCATTTAACTTGCAGTCTCACCCATTCCACAATGTCGGCACTGTTGTTGACATTTGCTAATTGATAATATAGCTTCTACCATGAATTAGGTACCAGGTTGCATCCCTAAGGTTCTCCCCACTAGTTCGAAATTGTAAGGCCATAAAGGCTGTAGATTCTTTTAACCCTCAGCTCTTTCGTGTGTTCGTCTCTCTTCCATGCTATCCGGGAAATGGCTTTTCCAGAACAACCAAGACAGCATGCTTAAACTAAAACAGCCAGTGTCACGTGTCCAAAAAATAACTGTGAAAGTGGCAAATAATAATTTGAATGGGATGCAAATAAAAATCAACAAAAGGGGAAACTCAGCTCAGTACACATTTGAAGATGGATCTGCCAAATTATCACTTTCTTAAATAATATGCGAGCCAAAACACAACTATCCTTCAAAATTCGTACTTATCCACATTGTGCATTGCAGTTCTCACAACAATATTTACAGACATGCACATATTATGGGATAGTATGCATTTAAAGTTGTGTACATTTTTTAAAATCATTATTTAAATGCAAATAGCTGCAAAAATTGGAGAACTTAATTTAAGATTGGAAAAAAATAAGGAACTGAGAGAATCAAAATGGACAGAGCCTCCCATCCCTGTGCTGACAGTTTCAGGTGCCCAGAAAATGGATTTTGTCCACTACGGGTTTAAAAACACATACAGACGGACACATTTTATCCAGTAGCTCTGTTTGGCAGCAGTCAGTCAAAATCGGGGCCTCATCTTGGGCAAACGTTGAAGACCAGCAAGTGGTCCTGCAAAACCACTGCTTTGGAGGCATTGTGAAGTCTTGGGACCACAAATGTGCAAATATAGCCAAAGCAGGAGCAACTCACAGGTTTACCTAGGAAGTGATTGATGCAGAGGTTCCGCAAGGGTTTGGGCATCTGGCAGATGGTTGAGCAAAGAAGCTTCATTGAAAGTGGCTGCTCAGACAGTTCGCTTGATCCGTTCAATTCGCTCTCGTACTTGACCCCGTTCAGCAAAATGTTTGCTACCTGCACCGCAAAGAGGATGCCCTGATCGGCATTCAAAAACGTACAAATAACATGGAATGGGAGCTGAGCAGGAAGAGCAAAAAGTCTCTGGCATAGCTCCGGAGTAAGATATTCCTCCTCCTCTGCTCATCTTTTTTCCCAGACTTGATTTACAGTGATGTTTCCCCAGTAAAATGCACTTGTGCGCCCCCAGCATGTCTGTGTGGAAAGTGCTGTTGAGCTTTTCAGGGATACTGTACCCTTAATTAGAAACTTCCTCCACCCGCCTTTTGGCTTTCAATGGCTTTCTGTGCAGTTCAGCCCAGCGTAAACTGATGAATTGCCCCTTTATTACCCCATAATTAAGTAAGTCCCTGTTCCCCACAAGGACAAAACATTTCATTGCAAGAGAACAGGAATAATGGGAGGGAATCAGCGGCCAAAGCTCCACCCTATGGAGCAGGATTTAACCTATTAAGGATAAGAGAGGAGGTTGATTAAACAGCTGAACCAATCTGGAAACCATTATAGACAGAATCAGCAAGAAGGAAGCTTCTAACAAGTTGCAGGGGCCTTTTGCTGAACTTGACTACTAAATAACCATTTTCACCACTCACCTGTTGGCTGAAGGTTACGTTCCTTCTCCTACTGCTCTCGGGGAGATTCCCTGTGATAATATCCGGGATGGCTAAAGTCTGCGGTCTTTTCAGGATTCCGGACGACCGTGGTTTTATCGCGTCCAGGGAACCCACCCTCAGGCTGTCTCCCTCTGGCCCAAGCACCCCGACATTCTCTCCTGCTTCCAAGGCGGCACTTTCGTGGCAGTGGAATCCCTCGGGGGCCCTAGGGAGGCTGACGCTTATGCCCTGCCGGGGCAAGCTAGCCGGGATGCTCAAGTAGCCATCGTGCCCTGCCGTGAAGCAGTCGATGAGCACGCTGTCAATATTCGAGGTCCCGAAAGATGAGGCGAACTCGCTCAGCCCCGTCAAGGAGTTGTCCCGGCTGATGAGGCTGCCGTACTTGGGCGTGAGGGGGCTGAGTGGGGAAATGGGGCTCGTGAAACTGGCATACAAACGGACGGGGTTCTGGGCCGCGAGGTTTTCGTTCCCGCAGTCCTCGAAGAGAAGGGGCGGCGAAGGAGGAAGAGGGAAGTTGGGGCTCTTCATCACCTTCTTCAACTTGCTGAAAGACTGCAAGGGCCTTTCGGGAATACTGACCAAAGTCAAGGCAGTCGCTAGCGTCAGCGTGATTGAGGTAAAAATGTAAATGACCCGGAGCTGGCCCCCTACCGCCCTGCCGAAGCCAGTGTGGTCCCAGTTGATTCCTCCCACAACGTAGCCAAAGCCACCTCCGAGACCTGCCAAGAGGGGAGAGGAACAAAGTTGAAATCGCCTCTCACAGGCACTTACGAAGCTGCCTTATAACAGTTCAGGCCATTGGTCCATTTAGCTCAGTATTGCCTACACTGTCAGGCAGCAGCTCTCCAGGCTTTCAAACAGGGGGTGGACTGGATGACCTGTTGGGTCACTTCCAGTGCAATGATTCCATGAGTCTAGAATTCTCTCACAGCCCTATCTGGAGATGCATGCGGAGAGGCAGCGTGGTTTAGTGGTTAGTGTGTCGGACTAGGACCGGGAGACTGGGCCATGCAGTTTCTTAGCCTAACCCCTTCACAGAGTTGTTGTCAGGATAATATGGATGGGGGAGAACCATGGACACAACCTTTAGATTCTTGGAGGAGAGGTGGGGTATAAATGTACAGTGGTACCTTGGGTTACAGACACTTCCGGTTACAGACGCTTCAGGTTACAGACTCTGCTAACCCAGAAATAGTACCTCGGGTTGCTTCAGGATGAGAACAGAAATCGTGCACCGGCGGCAGCGGGAGGCCCCATTAGCTAAAGTGCTACCTCAGGTTAAGAACAGTTTCAGGTTAAGAACGGACCTCCAGAACGAATTTAGTACGTAACCAGAGGTACCACTGTAATACATAAATGCCCAGAGACTTAAGAGGCTGAGCTACGATGAATCATAAAATTGCCCAGCTCAAGTCTCACCTCTGCCATGAATATGCCTAGATGTCCTTAGACCCACATTTTCTCCCTCTTAGCTTTATCTGCCCATCTGATAATGCATAATTATGCAGACCTATCTTTCAGTGTTGCTGTAAGCAGTGCTTTCTTTCTGGGGGTATGCATACCCCTAAACATTTTGAGAATCTAAGTCTGGCCTCATTGTGGAGCAGTATTTCAATATGAGTAGGAAAATGAGAGCACCCCTAAATATTTCTTTAGAAAAAAAGCACTGGCTATAAGGATTATTTAAATGACTTCAATTTAGTTAAGCTCAAGGCAGCATACATGGTTCTGCACACACCCAGCCACCCTGTGAAGTAGGCTGAGCTCAGAGATAACAGCAGACCCAAGGGTACCAAGCAAAGTGTGGATTTGAACCCAGATCTCCCATATGCTATACTGGCTCACACTTTACAGCAAAATAATAAGTGTTATGTCATCAGGAAACTCTAAAATCACCAACTACGTTTAAGAGCTTGTCCTCCAGTTTGCTTTTTCCTCCTCCCTCCCGTCCCCTTTTTCTTTGCATGCTGCGACATTTCAGTTTGTGAACCCGAGGGGCGAACTGTCTCAGCAGCCACTCTGGGCGTCTTTTCAGCTAGAGGACCAGGTCTAAATGCTGAAAATAAGCAAATGCCCAGCACTGCCATTGCCGATATGCCGAAAACCTCACCAGCTAGCAGTGCGTGCATGTTGAGTCCTCGGTCCTGATCCGACGGGCTGCACACGTCCATCATGTAGGCGTGGCTGGGGTTGTCCGCAGAGTCGGCACAGAAGTCCATCAGAATGACTCCGCAGATGGTGAACGCAATTCCCCACTTGTGGTCACTCACAGTGTCGGTCAAGGCTGTGCCCATATCCCTGCCGTTCAGCATCAGTGAAAGGCCCAACAACGCCCCTGAGGAGGAGGAGGAACCAAATCAAGGCAGTCAGAAAACAGCAAAGAAGGCTCAGGCTCAAGTTGGTACTTTTTCATGAGCCACAGATTGGTTGCGTTCCCTTCTGGGCAACTTTCCAGGGGTCACATGGCCAGTGGCAGATGGAAGAACATTGTAAATGTTGCCTTGGGTCTGGAAACCAAGCCTTATGAAGAACGGTGGGGGGAGTTGGGTCAAACAAAGCATCTACAGTGGATGCTCGGGTCGCGAACGTGATCCGTGCGGGATGCACATTCACAACCCACAGTGTTCGCAACCCACGTCTGCGCACATGCAGGTTGCGATTCGGTGCTTCTGTGCATGAGCAAAGCGTGATTTAGCTCTTCTGCATATGTGCAACCGCCGAAACCTGGAACGGGTTACTTCCGGGGTTTGGCGGTCCGTAACCCAAAGAAACGCAACCTGAAGCGGCTGAAACCCGAGGTATGACTCTATTTACCAATTGCCAGGACCAGGATGAAGGGTCTCCTCCGTCCAAAAGGTGAGGTGCACCTGTCACTCCAGGCGCCCAGAAGGGGCTGCAGCAGGAAACCTGGAAGAGAGAAGAAGGGAGATGGGTCATTCCCCCATATGTGGTGGACATGTAAAAAAGGGCTTTTGGGAAATGATATATAATGAAATGAAGAAAATGTTTAAATGGGTTATTCCCAAAAGACCGGAAGCTTTCCTTGCAGGAATAATAGGGACAGAAGTTCGAAAGAAGATGACTAAACTATTTATGTACATGAAAACAGCAGCTAGAATATTATACACACAGAGATGAAAAGAAGAAAAGGTTCCGACAAAGAAGGAATGGCTTCTAAAATAATATTTTATTATTATTATTTACTATTATTTATTATTATTTATATTCCGCCCATCTGGCTGGGTTTCCCCAGCCACTCTGGGTGGCTTCCAACAAAAGATTAAAATACAATAATTCATCAAATATTAAAAACTTTCCTAAACAGGGCTGCCTTCAGATGCAGAAATGGAAAAGCTGACAGCAAAATTTAAAGATAAAAATGATGAACTTTTCACAGAAGAATGGAGGCCTTTTGGGAACGATTTTTTAAAAATAAACTAAAAAATAAACCACCATAGTCAAATGAAATCATCAGCAGGATTCGAGATAAGAGCAACAGAAGGAAAATGCTAAGATAACAGTAAATGGAGAAACTTTTAGTAATAGATAAAGATATAATACAGTAGAAAATGTTTCAGTGGAAACACTGGGGAGGTGGGGATTTATGAAACAATGTAATTATTGGATATGGAGTTTATTGTGAAAATGTTTGAAAATTTCAATAAAAAATTATATTGCCCAAAAAAAAAAAAAGAGTTGGAAAGAAGAGTGTCATCCAGCACTTTCTGACCAGGGAGAGCAAGACAGAGGTCTCAGATAAATGACAATCTGTGTTGGGCTATACCAGTTCAGCCTGTGACTGGGGACCAGCAGGAGGGGATTGCCCTTAGGAACATTGCAAGTCCATGCAACCAAGCCCTACTCAGAGCAGACCCATTAGAATGAATGACACTGAGCTAGTTGCCCCCATTGACCTCAATGGACAGTTGACTAAGTAGGACTAGCGTTGGACACAACCCAGCCACAGTACGCTTTGCCAAGTCCCACCAGTTTCCAGAGCAGTTAAGCTCACTTCCTGAGGATCGGGGCCCCAGCACTCACCCAATATTGGGCTGATGAACCAGACCATTCCATACAGCTGATCCGGCAAGCCCATCTGGAGCAAGACAGGCGTCACATAGGCTGTCTCCATGGCATAGCTGAACTCGATCCCAAAGAGAATGCACCCATTGAACAACAGTTCCCAGAAGGACCTCTGTGGGTGGATCTCGCCAAAGTGGACCTGGTCGATGGGGCAAGGGGTGTTGGGTGGCGGGGGAGGCGAAGGCCGGATGTGTTTCCTCCTCTTTGGGTGCCGCTTGAAGTTGTTGGCCCGGTGGCTGATGTGGCGGGTGACGGATCCGGCATACCCTGCCACCTGGGACCTCCACAGTTCCTGAGATGACAACGTGGGGAAGAGGGCGTCGCTGGAAGGGCTTGCCGTGGTGGGAGGAATCATCGTGGATTTTGCCTGCGAAGAAAAACCGGTGTTTTATCTTTACGTATTATTTGCAATGTTTATCAGCTGCCCTAAATCAGACAGGCTTGCAGTACGGAGTGGTAGTTTCAGCTGCACAGATCTGCCTTCCTGCAGAGCAAGGGGTTGGACTAGATGACAAGTGGACATCCATCCCAACTCTACAGGTGGGGTTTGGGGTTTTTTTGTTTTGTTTTGGGCGGGGGTATTCTGCAACGTGGCATCAGTCACATCCAAACCATACTTTTAAAGCATGTTGGGTCACATTCAACAAAACAGCTGTGCTAGCTTTGAGCCAGCACAGTGAGTTCCTCTAGTGCAAAGTTACTCAAACTTGGGTCTCCAGCTGGTTTTGGACTACAGTTCCCATAATCCTGTGGGAATGTTGAGGTTAGGAGAGGATATATTGATTAGTACAGTGGTACCTCGGGTTAAGAACTTAATTCGTTCTGGAGGTCTGTTCTTAACCTGAAACTGTGCTTAACCTGAAGCACCACTTTAGGTAATGGGGCCTCCTGCTGCCACTGTGCTGCCGCTGCACGATTTCTGTTCTTATCCTGAAGTTCTTAACCCGAGGTAATATTTCTGGGTTAGCAGATTCTGTAACCTGAAGCGTATGTAACCTGAGGTACCACTGTATTATTCTTCCTCACTCACACTAGTGAGACAGTAGCAGGGCACATTCCCTTGTACATAGCAGGAAGCTAATTGATAGATCCATTAGAAGCTTTTGAGTTAAGCAATCCAGTCTGGCTTGTCCAGATTGGATTGTTCCTGGTAAATTCCCTCTGTTCCCTCTTAAAAAAAAATGGCACAACAGTCTTCTTTTATAAAGTACAATGGTACCTCGGGTTACAGACGCTTTAGGTTACAGACTCCGCTAACCCAGAAATAGTACCTCAGGTTAAAAACTTTGCTTCAGGATGAGAACAAAAATTGTGTGGTGGCAGCGGGAGGCCCCATTAGCTAAAGTGGTACCTCAGGCTAAGAACAGTTTCAGTTTAAGAACGGACCTCCAGAATGAATTAAGTTCTTAACCCGAGGTACCACTGTAATGATAAAGTTTACTTACATTCAATTCACAGTATGATCCTGAAGGCAGGCTTTAGCTTTGAGTTACAGTTACAGAGAAAGGTGTGGTTTCATCCTCTTGTGAGGGATGAGCCCGTGTGCTGCTGTCTGAGAGCCAGCACACAGCAAAAGAGCATATCAAGAGAGAAGGGCGAAAAAGGGAAGATGGTTGCATGACCAGCCCATTTATGGGGTCTGCCAGGGTCACACCCATCTACCTGGTCACACACACATGGGGAGATTATGCTCCAGACCAGGTGTGACAGGAAGTCCTCCTGGCTGGAGCAACATTCCCCTGTGTGTCCACTCTGGGAAAACAGGAAATGTTGTATTTGGCTGCTTTTGTGATGTTACATCCCACACACCCCTGACCACAGGTGCTGCTAGCTAGGGATGATGGGGATTGTAGTCCAAAAAGAGCTGGCGACACAGGTTGGGGAAACCCTGCTCCACTGCAATGGAGCTTTCTCCCACTCTCCTTTGCCTGTATGTGTCCCCCCCACACACACATCCCTGGCCTAATTCGGTTCTGTGGGGTCAGGAGGCTCTCCCAAAGCAGAACTCAGGGGAAGAAGAGGGGGAAATGCTTGTGCTGGCAGAGTGCTGTTGAATTCTGCCCATTGCTTCTGCCAAGGAATTCTGGGAACTGTTGGGAGTGGTAAACTGGATCCCCCAGGATCCTTTGGGGGAAGTCAAGCACTCAAGAAGAAGAAGAGTTTGGATTTGATATCCCACTTTATCACTGCCCAAAGGAGTCTCAAATAGGCCAACAATCTCCTTTTCCTTCCTCCCCCACAACAAACACTCTGTGAGGTGAGTGGGGCTGAGAGACTTCAAAGAAGTGTGACTGGCCCAAGGTCACCCAGCAGCTGCATATGGAGGAGCAGGGACGCGAACCCGGTTCCCCAGATTACGAGTCTACCGCTCTTAACCACTACACCACACTGGCTCATACACTCAAGTGTATGGTGCAGATGTGACCTATGAAGCAACGATCGTGCATTGGTGGTGGCTTTTTTACCAGTTCGCCCACACATCATTAAACTTTGTTCATCTTTCTGCAATGCTTTCCCCATAGTTTTATGGCATAAGTTCATCAAATGATTCCGGGGCTGTGTGCAAAAAGTGTGAGTGGAATTAATTCACAGAGATACAACCGCTTGTCATCAGGTAAGCATGATAAAATACACAACACCTTTTTATCAAGCCATTCCTCCAAATACCTCAAGGCAACTTCCGTTTTATGCTCACAACAGCCCTGTGAGGTAGGTCAGTCTGAGAGATAAGTTACTGACCCCAAGTCACCCAGTGGCTGAGTGGGAATTTGAACCTGGGTCTTCCCAGACCTAGTCTCATAAACTCATCATCGTACTCTACTTCATTATGCTCAGTCTCTCCTCTTTACAAAACATTACCTGGAATAAATTCTTAACAGTAACATATATAATAATAATAATAATAATAATTGCACTCTTAACATTCATCAATTTGTTATCCCAACGCCTTTTCACTCATTGATTAGAAGACTGGAAAACCGGGGCAGGTTTACTGGACAACCAGCTAGAATACAGTCCATATATTTCTCTTTTTTATTTTTTTGCCTTATACCTCTGCAACCAAAGGGACTAGAAACTTAACAAAAATAAAACTGAAGATTCATCTTCACTGATATATCTGGCACCAAAAGGACTAAAAACTTCACGGGGGGGGGATAAACCTGAAAATCCCTTTTTCCTTCTATCTCCGGATCCAAAAGAATAGTAACTTTAAAAAAAAAAATTCATGAAAAGAACCCTGAGTATAAATATGTAGTCTAGACACCCTCATAGGCTAAGGCTCAGTCTAGTGGATTATTCTAACCTGGGGGATAAAACCCTCAGTCATGGCCGTTATCTCTCTGTGAAGGCAAAAGTCCACAGCACACCTTAAAATTCCACCACATTTCCCTCTCTTAACCACCATCATTCAAACACCCCCCTCCCTCCATCCCTCTTGGAGCTAAAACAGGCAGGTAAGGCGGAGCCCACCCCATCTCCTTTAGCAAGGAGGGCCTGGTCTCAAAGATCTTAGGCTGGCAATGATTCAGTAGGAAATGGATTTACCTGTATTAGGATAGATGGTGGAGCATCCTTCCAATAATAATAAGAATTAAAAATAACATTTACAACAATGCCTGCAATTTTCCCCGGGATCCTTGGATTGGCGGCGGCAGACTCGCTCTCCGTCCTCTCTCTCTCTCTCTCTCTCTCTCTCTCTCTCTCTCTCTCTCTCTCTCTCTCTCCTCCCGCCCCCCTGCACTAGGATCCTGCGTTTCTGGCTGGGGAGGAGGCTGGGTGATGTCACTGTGTCTCCTGCCCTGCCTTTCCCCCAGCCCTGCAGAAACGCATCCGCCTTCTCTCCACCTCGTCCACCCCGTGCCTTAAAGAGGCAGGAGCCAGGGATGCGATTCAGCATCCTGCTGCACGGGTACCCAACGGCGGAGGGCAGGAAATGGATTGGTTGAAAGACGGGAGGGGAGGCGCGCGCGCGCGCGCACACACACACACACACACACACGTAAAATTCTCTGCTGAGGGAGGATCCAGATTCAGGTATGCTTTGGAGAGCACGGAAGGTGTTTGCTGAGAACTGGGTACCGAGGCAATCGCTGGATTGTATCCCTACAAAACCCTTTTTCTAAAAAAAAGAAAAGGAAAGTTTGGATTCTGTTGATTCCGGAATCAGTGCCGTTTTTATGTACAAGCTATAGCTTAGGGCCCCATTCTATTGAGGGCCCCCCAAAAAATTAAAGGGGGAAAAAACCTAGATGTAAATTTCCAAAATATAAGATTAAAAAATGAAATAAAATAAAACCTACATGCAGCAACAGTGTTTTGTGTTGTGTAGACTCTTGAGAGACCCATGGACTGCAAGAAGATCAAACTTATCCATTCTTAGGGAAATCAGCCCTGAGTGCTCACTGGAAGGACAGATCCTGAAGCTGAGGCTCCAGTACTTGGGCCACCTCATGAGAAGAGAAGACGAGATGGTTAGACAATGTTCTTGAAGCTATGAAGAGTCGGACACAACTAAATGACAAAACAACAAGACTCCTTTGTTTTTAATATAACTTTATTAATTTAAAATACATTTATGAAAAACAGATGTACATGCAAGTAAACAAACATACAATCAAACAAGCAAATAACCGAAAAATCAAATAAACCACCACACTATAAGATATAAGAAGATTAATATAATACAGTGAGATTAATTGGAAGTCAGTTTTAAATTTCTTCTCTATAAATTTTATAATTGTGTTCAAAGGCTTCTATGATAGAAGTAATGGGCCCTGCCTGCTAGCCTGCTCCCTAAAATATCACTATTAATATATTTCTTAATTGTATTTCAGTTCAACATTTACTTTGATAAAATACATATTTCGTTATGTGGAAATGGCTTTAGATACCTATTAGGTCCATAAATCACCATATAGCATATATTCAAGACAAAAAACAGCGACAATTTGCTGTTGACAAAGGACAGCTGGACATATAAAGGGCCCCATTACCTTCAGTAGTTTATGGCCTCATCAAACCTAAATCCAGCCCTGCCCAGAATGATGATGAGGAAGAGCTGTAGCCCAGTGGCAGAGCATCATCTGAAGGTCTCAGGTTCAACCACCTTCTGGCATCTCCAGGTAAGCCTAGGAGAGGCCCCTGCCTGAAATCCTGGGCAGTTGCTGCCAAGTCTGTGTTGGCAATACTGAGCTAGATGAATCAATGGTCTGACTCAGTGTGATGCAGCTTCCTGGGTTCCTATTATACAGCCCCCCATCCATATGGGGGCTGCCTCATCCTGAAAAGCTTTAGCAGGTGACTCGGAATGTATGCTCCTTTTCCATAACAAACTGTGCCAAAAAAGAGTCTCACAAATAAATTTTTAAAACCCTTTCCTATCAAAATGCGTAGCATAGCTGGGGAGTGAAGCTGCATCCCCATAAGACAAAATCAAGAATTGAATAACTGTAGAACAAATTCTACATCACCTTGGCAACAAAGGTCCGTATAGTTAAAGCGATGTTTTCCCCAGTAGTGATGTATGGAAGTGAGAGCTGGACCATAAAGAAGGCTGATCGCTGAAGAATTGATGCTTCTGAATTATGGTGCTGGAGGAGACTCTTGAGAGTCCCATGGACTGCAAGAAGATCAAACCTATCCATTCCTAAGGAAATCAGCCCTGAGTGCTCACTGAAAGGACAGATCCTGAAGATGAGACTCCAATACTTTGGCCACCTCATGAGAAGAGAAGACTCCCTGGAAAAGACCCTGATGTTGGGAAAGATTAAGGACACAAGGAGAAGGGGACAACAGAGGACGAGATGGTTGGATAGTGTTCTTGAAGCTACCAGCATGAGTTTGACCAAACTGCGGGAGGCAGTGGAAGACAGGAGTGCCTGGCGTGCTTTGGTCCATGGGGTCATGAAGAGTAGGACACGACTAAACGACTAAACGACTAAAGAACAACAACAACAACAGAACAAATTCAGTAGGATAGTGAAGTAATCCAGATTACGTAGGTGGCAAATGTGACATGAAGGCTGGCAACCTTAACCCCGGTGTAGCCACTTGCATATGATCTCGAAGTGCCTGGAGACAGTCTGGTCCTGCAGCTAACACAGCAGTTTGACTTCACCAACAAAAATGCATGTTCTTTCCATTTCCACAAGGGGGAACATGCTGGCTTTTACCAGCTTCCCTCCCAAAGTCCTTTCCACTTAGATCTGCTGGTCACCTTCTGGTCTACTGGTTCCAAGGAGAAAAGTGTGGTGTGTGTGTGTGTGTGTGTGTGTGTGTGTGTGTGTGTGTGTGATGTTGCGAAGGAAAATTCCTAGTTGAGCCTGGAATGGAGATCCCGGGCATGGCAGTGGCAACAGACATCCTGGCGATGGGACTGGGAGGGCTGGGCTTTTTGCTTCTTGTTCTGGGCGCCGGAGCAGATTGCTGGAGGGTAAGAAACAAATTAAGATAACTTTAAAGCTGGGAAGGGGGCGGGAGGGGGGTGGAATTAAAAGCTGTGTTGTGCCAAATACCTGCCCTTTGGTTTCCTTGGTTGTTTTCATTTTTTCCTGCTTCATCTGTGGGTAGGGATGCACAAACCTGTCTGATTTCAATTTCCAAAGGCAAACTTCAAGTTCTGAAACGAGATGTTAAGTGCAATGTAGCCAACCTTTGCTCTTCTTTGGATTTTGCAGGGCTGTTCTCCTCCACGCAATGTGTAGATAGCATACACTGGATCGCAACCTGTAGAAGTCCCAAGCACTGACAATGTGCAATTAAAAATAAAAACAATACTGAACCATAGAATAAAATTGTCCTATTTGTAATGACACAGAACTCACATGTATGCTGAAATGCACATGCATGTATGTCATTTGTGACACCCAACAGGATCTGATTTCCTCTCATTAGTTTGGAGGAACGCTCCCTGGCTTAGGTGGGGACAAGTGATAAAAAGAGAACAGGAATAATGAGGGAAGTATTTGTAGTGGAGGGTAAGGAAGCCTAACAAAGTTCTGATTTTCCCTATGTTGATTACTTAGAAGCTTTTTATTTTTTGGAAATCTCAAATGTTAAATTACTTCCCAAAAGAAATATATTTTATTGTGTGTGTGTGTGCGCACCCCTGCTTTGCTGGTACCTGAAACATGTGCTTAATCAGTCCATTGGGCAATCTAGCACTGTGTTCTACAAGACGAAGACACAAAGTCCTTCTGGGAAATTCTTCACCTTAGATCAGCTTCAGAGCCATTCCCTCATTCCAGCATACAAAATTTTCTTGGTGCCCCTTTCCCTCTCTGAAGAAATTGAAAACTTGCTTGATAGAAGAACTGAACCGGAGGGGTGCTTGGCTTGTGCTGTTGTCAAACCCAAGGCCTGGTTGCCATAGGAACGTTAAGCTCTGGGGAAAATATATCACAGCGGGGAGGGCCAGTGTACTCCTGGAAAGGTCAAACCTGCTTCTGGTGACTTTGATAAAGAGGGGCCAGTGCCCCCAGCTTTGCCCTTGCTGGGTAAACACTGGCCACGGGAGCCATCGCTGCTTCTTCCTTTCTTCGTTGCTGAACCCTCTCCGGGTGTTGGGTGCACAGGAGCCTGCTCTGTCAAACGTATTTACTAATATTTATAAAAGTGAGCTGCCTGTGTGTGAGAAAGATACAGACAGACAGACAGACAGACAGACAGACAGACAGACAGACAGACAAAAGAGAGAGTGTGGGCTGTGAGGATGAGAGTGCCTGAGACACAGGACAGTCAGAACATGATAACATAAGAGCCTACTGGATCTGGCCAATAGTCTATCTGGCCCAGCCTCCTATTCTCACAGTGGTCAGCCAGATTCCTCAAATGGGAAACCTGCCCTGCAGGACCTGCGCACAAGAACCCTCTCTCCCTTCCTGTGGTTTCCAGCCACTGGTATTCAGAAGCATTGATGCCTCTGACCATGGGGGCAGAACGCAGCCACCATGGATAGCAGCCATTGATCGTCTTCTCCTCCAGGAGGTTCTCCAATCCTCTTTGAAAGCTATCCAAGTATGGCGGCTCCTGCAGGAGCGAGTTCCACAGATTACGCACTGTGTGAAGAAGTTATTCTCAACTGTCCTGGTCTGTGGACCAGCTGAATGGGGTTCATGAACAGCCCATGGTTTGCAGGCCACTGCTTAAGAACCTCTAATTAAAAAATTAGTTCTCGAAGTCTCTCTCCACCCAACCCCTGATGATTCCTCCCTGCTCACCTTCCTTCTTTCTTACAACGAGTCCAGAGTGTAGTCCTGGGTGTCTTCATCTTCCTCCTTAGTCTCAGCATTGAACTCAAGGGGGGGAATGTGGATAAAACTAGAATGAGTTGGCTCTGCCTGCCACGCCCTCTGGCACCACCTACTGTTGGCCTCCCTGCCTTCTGACCTACCAGACCTCATGGACACCAGCCTCCGCTGACTGCAATTCCCACCATCCCAGTTCATTAGCCATGCTTGGGGCTGAAGGGTGCTTCAGGGAGTCCAACCACATCTGGAGAGCCTCAGGTTCTTTCCACCCTTGAATAGGGGACAGATTCCCTCCAGCCACAATCCTGAGGCTCTAACCAATTGAGGGGAGGGCAGCCTGGGTACAACTGAGTTAGTCCACCAACACCTTTCTACTCAACTCCAACTCAACATTTCTTTCTCTCTTTCCTTCTCTAGCAAGATGCCAAGGACCCCCTGTCTTCGGTGGGGCTGAGTGCCCGGTGCCGGGGGTTGTGGAGCGAGTGTGTGTTTGATAACGTCGCTGACCTCTGGACCTGTGACATCCCGATCTCCTATCTCAGCGAGCATCCACGTAAGGAAAATAAACCAGGTCCACCTAGTTGGAGCAGGGTGGATCTCCTTTCAAGGTGCCTTCCATGTTCTAAAATCTTGTTCTCTCTCAATTCTTCACCCCATCCCACCAGCTGTTCTCGTGGTCACTCGGGTCTTGGTGATCCTCTCTGCCTTTCTGACTCTTTCTGCCACACCTCCCTTCATTGCTGGCATGAAATGTACCAAGCTAATGCACGGCAGAGTCCTTCAGAAACAGAAGTTCTCCCTGGCTGCTGGGATCCTGCTCCTCTTAGGAGGTAAGCACAGCATTGCCTTGTTTCAGGTTGGGGCAGAATAGTACTCGATCTAAACCATGCCTCCCACAGTCTTGTTTGTAGGGTGCCTCCTTCCTCTTCCTTTTTACATTAGTCCCACATTAAAGCCTTTAACAGCAACCAAAAAACTTAGGAACCCTCCAGATTCCCTTTTATTCCACATATGATGATTTGTGCTCACAATGGTATTGGGGTGGTTAAACCCGATCCCGCATTTATGGCAGTCTGCACCTGCAACTTCGTGCAGTCGGAACAGCTGTAGCGACAAAGCAGTGCAGATTGCTCAAAATGAGTAAATTTAAGTTGAAAGAGAGTAATATGTGGAAGTATAGGGTTGTCTCCAACTAAGTCCTACTCAGAGCAGACCCAGGGCCGGATTTAGGTTTGATGAGGCCCTAAGCTACTGAAGGTAATGGGGCCCTTTATATGTCCAGCTGTCCTTTGTCAACAACAAATTGTCACTGTTTTTTGTGTTGAATATATGCTATATGGTAATTTATGGACCTTTAAATTTGGGGGGGGGGGCTCCCAAGAGAGTGGGGCCCTAAGCTACAGCTTGTTTAGCTTATACGTAAATCTGGCACTGAGCAGACCCATTGAACTAAGTTGGTCATGCCCGTTATTCAGAGTAGGACTAGCACTGAATATGACATCATCATAGGATGATGTTCTAGAATATGACAAAGAGATCTCGCCCTTCCAGAATTCAGTGTGACACCAAGGATGGGCATATCTGCCAATTTCGGTTTTTCACAGACTCTCATTCCCCCCTCCCCCAATTGTAGTGCACATTTCTCCTACTATTCACATTTTTTTTTTTACATTTCCAATTTTGCCTAACCCATACCTTTTTTTTTTTTGCAGAGCAATTTCCCCCCAATATAATGCATTTGTATGTTTCTCTTCCTTTACAATAACACATACACTTTTGTAAACATTACTTGGCTCGAGAAATACGTTGCAAGATCCAGGGAAGCACGAATTTCTAAGGATGGCTGTATTCTTGAATTGTTTTAGAAAGCCAATGTGGTTGAGTGCAATGGTTAGAAATGTTGGACTAAAACCTGGGAGACCTGGGTTCAAATCCCTCAGCTCACTGGGTAACCTTGGGCCAGCCGCTGTCCTTTAGCCTAAACTACCTCACAGGGTTGTTCTGAGGATATAATCAGCAGCCGGAGAACAATGTATGCCACCTTAAGCTCCACTGAGGAAAGGTGAGATAGAAATGTAAAAATAAAAGTGGGTAGGTTCACCTTTCAATGCAGAAGAAATAAAAATCCACCCCCATCCCTGTATGAGATTGAGGTCAATCTAGTGTCGATCCTACTCAGGATAGACCCATTGAAATTCATGGGCCCAAGTTGGCGTTGTCCATTTATTGCAGTAGTAATAAAAGTTAGCTAGGTGGATACACACCAGCCGAAGGTGTGTGCACAGCTTCTTCTTTTTTTATATATAAAAAAAAGCTTAAAATTCTATTTATCCTTAGAGGAGAACTTAGAGAACATCTGAAGGCAGCCCTGTTTAGGGAAGCTTTTAATGTTTAATGGACTATTGTATTTTAATATTCTGTTGGAAGCCGCCAAATAAATTATTATTATTATTGCAGTGGTACCTCGGGTTACATACGCTTCAGGTTACATACGCTTCAGGTTACAGACTCCGCTAACCCAGAAATATTACCTCGGGTTAAGAACTTTGCTTTAGGATGAGAACAGAAATCTTGCTCCGGCGGCGCGGCGGCAGCGGGAGACCCCGCTAGCTAAAGTGGTGCTTCAGGTTAAGAACAGTTTCAGGTTAAGAATGGACCTCTGGAAAGAATGAAGTAATTAACCCGAGATACCACTGTATTATTATTATTATTATTATTATTATTATTATTATTATTAAGGAAGCCACGGCAGCTGGAAACTCTAATGTGGAATGGTCTCCCTTTCACAGGGCTCTCTGGAGCGGTTGCTTCACTGTGGTACGGCATCGACACCGTTCAAAAGTATAAGCTTGAGGTAAGTAAGGTAGCCTAAAAGAACATATGAACAGAAGAATCATAGAACTGTAGAGTTGGAAGGGATCGCATGAGGTCGTCTAGTCCAACCCCCTGCCTTGTGGTAATCTTCTGCCCTACATGGGTCTCAAACCCACCACCCTGAGATTAAGAGTCTCGGGCTCTACCGACTGAGCTATATGGCAGAAGCTGCCTCATGCCAGAGTCTCCTAGCCCAGTATTGTTGACACTGACTGGCACCAGCTCTCTAGGAAGGGAGTCTTTCCCAGCCCAGCATGGCGATGGCTAGATGTGAACCTGGGACCTTCCTGCATGCAAAGTAGACACTCTACCACACAGTTGTGGTCATCCCCCAATGGGAATGGAGTTTAGTATAGAACGTCTTGGAAGCTACATGGATTCTTTAGGGCGTTCCCCATCCACCTCCTGCCTTGACTGGCTGCAGTTCCCTAGGGTCTCAGCCCTTTCCCAGAAGTACCTGAGATGCCAGGATTTGAACCTGGGGCTTTCTGCCAGCAAAGCCCTAGAAGTGAGAATTTTTTTATGGTAATCAACACATGCCTTTAAAATGTGCTGCTCCCACCCAGTTCGATGCCTGCAGAGTGTCCGGGATCGCTCACCATCTCTTTTTTTGTAGTGTTTTTATTGCTTTTCCATTTTCAAAATTTAAACATAATCTTATTATCCACATTGTTTTTTGCTCTTCTGAGCCGAATCAACTTCCCTCCCTCCCGTCTCATGGCTTTCAAAGTTCATCCTTGTATGAACGCTATGATATAAGGGTGAACTTTGAGTGGAAGATGTATGAGCTTCTATTTTACGTATTTCTCATTCAACTTATCTCCACGTTCAAATAAATGTAAAAAAGGTAATAACCATTATCATTACAAGATTTCTTACAACCCTACTAGTGTTGGTAAATGTTTACAATGACCTTCAAATGTTGTACAAATTTACTCCAGCCTTTTAGGAAAGCTTGATCACGCTGGTTTCAGATTTTCCCGGTCAGCTTTGCCAATTCCGCATAGTCCATCATTTTCATCTGCCACTCTTCAATCATTGGTACTTCTTGTTGCTTCCATTTTGGGGCTTAAAGGAGTTCTTGCTGCTGTAGTAGCATACATGAACAATTTATGATTGCACTTTGGTATTTCTTCACCTACTATACCTAATAAAAATGCTTCCGGGGTGTTTTTTTAAAGAAAAGGGATTGCTCACTATCTCAGTTCTCTTTCAGGTCAGCTTGGGCATCCCTGGCGTGACTTACGAGCTTGGCTATTCCTATTGGATGGCTGCCGCGGGCGCCGCTTGCACCACTTCCGGTGGTGCCTTACTGATCACCGCCGACTGCCTTGATGCCCAGGCGCCGAAGAGAAAGCAGAACCTTCTCTGCAGCCCACTGACCTCCAAAGGGCCGCAAACCTACCTATGAAGAAGGAGCCCAGCCCTCTCTCTGCTGACAAACCAACCCCTGGCTTTCTAGCAAATGTCGTTTGTAAAGGGTGCTGGGGATTATAGCTCTGCAAGGGGGGAAACTACAGTTCCTGGGCTTCTCTGGTGGAAGCCATATGCTTTAAATGCCACGTGCTTTAAAAGCTATATGATTTAAATAGTTGAAGCGGGTGCAACCATAAAGCAAGATTCCAATTAAACCAGAAGCAGCTGGCTGGTTGGATTGCATTGTGTCTTTTCTGCATCATCAGACTGGTCTTCACACTTGATTGCCGATTGGTAGCAGGGCCAACCGGGGAGCAGCCAGAAGGACCACATGGCCTTGGTGTCAAGCTCAAAGGGGGGCTCAGATTTAGCCATGCATTCGTTTCATTTCTGCTGCATTTGAGAAGTTTTGCAAATTTGTTTTTAAGTGCTGGAAGGTGACACGTTATCCACCCTTGGAGCTGCAAATATATAAAAAAAGGAATTGTGATTTGGCAAAAGACATCCAGTATTTAATGATGGGTGAAGCTGTCCATTTTGGTTCTCTCCGTTTCTCATATTTCCAGCCTTACGTTCAGTCCTCTTTGTTCCCACATCAGTTTTCAATTCTTTTTTAAAGTCCTCATGAAAAATTGTCAGTGTTGTGGTGCAATTTTCTCCTAATATGCACAGGTTCATATGCAATTTCCCCTAAGAAACACACTTTGGCAAAGCAATCTCCCCCTATAGAATACAGTTTTGAACGTCATTTTCCCCCACTAACAGGTGTTATTTTTTTTGACACCCTATCCCCTGGTAGAGGCATTTACTTGATCGGAGAACCGCATTGCAAAATTCAGAGAAGTGTGAATTTTGAATAATGGTTGCACTTCTATTTAGGGAAGTACAAATTTCCATATGTTTGCCTTTAAATGTGAGATGAATTGAATCCCCCCACCCCCATCCAGCCCTTGTTGCAATATGACAACCCCACATCTCATCTAGGGGTGCTATAAATATATAGTATGTAGCATCAGGATTCACTCCAAAGAGCTTGGGCCGCATGGCAACCACATAGCGATTCCTTCTGGTTTCCCGACATGTCCCTAGCTGTTAATTTCCACATCACATTTGAGCTTCCGCATGACAAAGAACTATAGTGGGATGTAGTGCAAGTTTAGTACTCGTTTCCATGCTATTTGCAAATGATTTTCTTCTTTTTCTGGAGGCAAGTAGCACATGAATGAGTCCTCAGCTTACACCATATTCTGCTGCATTTCTGGAAGGGGCTTTGACATTATGCGGAAGCACAAATATAATGTGGAAATTCACAGATAGGGAAGATCAGGAAAATGGGATAAACTGCCATGTGAATGCAGCCCAGGTGTGGAGAAGCTGTGTTGTGATCAATAGCATTTCCATTCTCTAGGCCTGTAGGGCTTCCTTTGCAAACAGCTGTGCTCAATGTACAAGCATCAGAGAGTGGATCTGAGCCACAATATCAGGGGTGGGGCAAGGTGTGGCTCCCTATTCCTGCTTCACCAGCAGTCATCTAAGCCACACAGGGGTAGGACTGTTGTTTTTTAGGGGGGGGAGAAGGCACGCGCCATGCGGGCAAGGCCCCAAAGTGGTCTTCTGCCTTCCCTCCGAAGCCAGCATGGAGAGAAAAAGCTCGTGAGCAGCTGTTCCAGAGGCAGTTCGCTCACTGGGACCGCTTGCTTCCGTGTCACACGCGGGAAGCCATGGCATACATCTTGCAAGTGACTATGGGCGAATGGTGTGTCGGGCGCTGAGGTCTCCTGCGGGGGGCAGCACCTGCATTGGAAAGAAGAATTGAAGTCACAATATTTAGAAATCGACGTGGCCCTCTCTAGTGCTCTTGGAGAGTAGTGCATACACAGTGGCGTATCGTGGGTTGCCTCTGCCCGGGGCAAGGAAAGTATTGCCCCCCTAAGAAAATTATTGTGCCCCCTAAGTGGCATTTCCATGCGGCGCTGATGTTGCTACTGGACGGAGCTTCAGCACAGCGGCGGAACATGTGCATGCAGCTCCTTGGGCTTGGGCACCACCACCGTGGCAAGTCTCACCGTCTGCCCACCTCCTCTGCTGGTGGGGGGGGGCGCCACACAGCCAAAGGTTGCAAGGGCCCATCCTCTCCCAGCTCCTGCTTGGAGTGCTGTTCAGGTGAGGCAGGCAAAAGGTTGGGGCAAAAGCTGCAGAGACACACTCGTAAGAATTTTTGCACTGGAGCAATCGCCCCAGTAGCCCCACCACCATGCTACACTACTGTGCATACATTATCTTGTAACAGCCCTGCTAGGTTATCTTCACCCATGTGGGGGGAGCACCGTGAGCAGGGTTTCCTGACATCACCTCCAAATTCTCACTGTTGGGTGGGAGGAATTCAGCTAGGGCCCATCATCCCTAGGCAGCATGGCTAGTAGCTAGGTAGGGTGGTTGGAACCTGTAGCCCAAGAATATCTGGAGAATGTAAGAACATAAGGGTAAGAACATGTAAGAGCATAAGAGCCCTGCGGAATCAGGCCAAAGGCCCATCTAGTCCAACATCCTGTGGCCAACCAGATGCCCATTAGGGGAAGCCCCCAAGCAGGATCTGAGCACGACAGCAACCCTCCCCACTTGTGGTTCCCGGCAACTGGTATTCCAAAGCATAATGTCTCCAACAGTGGAGGCAGAACATAGTGATAACTAGCTAGTAGCCATTGATAGCCTCCCTGACTTTGTCTAGTCCTCCTGTAAAGGTACGTGAGTTGGTGGCTCTCACTACCTCTTATTATAGTGAGTTCCATAATTTAAACATGTGTTGTGAAGAAGTACTTTTCTCTGTCCTGAGTCCTCCTACGTTTGGTTTTCTTGAATAGCCCCAGGTCCTAGCATTATAGGGAGGCACAAGTTTCCTACCCTTCTCTTAGGACAATTGGGGGATATCTACAGCCAGTGATAACTACTATGGTTTTTCCTCTTACACCACCTTTGCTGCTGTGTCTGAACTCTTAACTCTTCGTACTGACCTCCTGTGGCGGTAGAAAGGCAGCAAGTCAACACAATGGCTGCCACGAAGCATCCTGAGGACCCCACCATTCCCAGCCAGCAAGACCATCCAAAGTCATAATGGACTCCCAAGAACACACTGTGCAAGACAAGAGTGGTCCTCTCCATATAGATGTCAACGGCATACCAGACAGAGCCCACCAGTCCGAGGACACCTGGTGGGCCAAGAAAACACAATTATCTCAAGAAAGGCAGAGGCGTTAGTCCATATACTGGGCCACTACCCAAATCCCTCTGTATATGTTCATATATGTGGCAAAATCTCTCCATATCAACTGACCATTTTGTGCCAGTGGGCATATTTGGGCCAGTCACAAAATGGTTGCCCTGAGGTGTGCAGCATAACACAAAATGGCTGCTGGCTGTAGGCGTGGGGGCATAACACAAAATGGCTTCCATTGTGAGTCATGGCACAACACAGGATGGCCGTCTTATCTAAAGGAGCAGAAAAGGAGACCTGGATGGAAAACAGTGTGGTCCTGTCCTAGAATCAGGGCCAATGCATCCCGTTGTGTAATTATGAGGGATGAGAGAGGTTGTACAGGAGACTCCACTTTCCACCTCAAGGCTTGCCTCAGTACCTGTCCTGGTCGATAACAACAAAGCCAGACCCCAATGGAAAAGGTGCTTACTTCCGACTCCCAGGACTAATCCTGACGAATAGCGCATCTTCAGCTTAACGTGTGGCTCGTCCTTGAGAAACTTGATGCAGTCGAGGCCCAGCGCCAGCAAGACTAACGCGAATCCCGAGAGGATGTCAGCTGTGATCAGCAATGCTCGAGTCACCACAATCTTCACTGAGAAGGGACAGCAAAATACAAGGTAGTTGAAGGTCAGTCAGAGAAGCATCTGACTGGCCTGGCGTCCCCTGGCTGACTCTGTTGGGAGGAACCTTGAAGGTCTGTTTAATACTAAGCCAGGTCATTTGTCCACTTAGACCATCAATGTCTACACCAGTGGGCAGTAGCTCCCCAGGATTTCTTGCAGAAGTCCCTCCCATTTCTCTACCCGGATTCTTCTGCATGCATATCAGGAGCTATAACCACTGAGCTAGGTCCCTTTCCTAAAATTAAAGCAAGGTGCCAGATAAAGAGCTGATTTAAATGGAAACATAAGAAGCTAACATACTGAGTCATTGGTGCATCCAGCTCATGATGGTCTACACTGACTGGAAGCAGTTATACAGGAGTTCAGGCAGGCGTCTCTCCTAGGATACTTGGAGATGCCAGGGATTGAACCTGCAACCTTCTGCATGCAGAGCAGATGTTTTACCACTAAGCTATGGCTCTTCCCCCCTGGTTCTTCCCTGCTCAACCTGGCACCTGACCTGTCTTCTGACGACCTCTCTGCCTCTTCCTCTAGCTCCTGCTTCCTTATTTACCTAATCTGGTGCCTCTGACCTCCAGTCCATCCAAGATTGTGCCTCCTGCCCCTCCCCCATTTTGCAGACCAGACCCTTCAAGAGTCACCGTTTTCCAGGAATAGTTCCAGTTTACAGAAGCCGTCCTGGTTTCTGATTAGATCCCGGAATGTCCCACTTTTCCTTAGGAAGTCTCTACAGTGGCACCTTGGGTTAAGAACTTAATTTGTTCTGGAGGTCTGTTCTTAACCTGAAACTGTTTTCAACCTGAGGTACCACTTTAGCTAATGGGGCCTCCCACTGCCACCGCCGCACGATTTCTGTTCTTATCCTGAAGCGTCTGTAACCTGAGGTACCACTGTATTTTCATCGGATAAATGTTGGAGGGTCTGGAGTTACGTGACCCCCGAGCCAAGGAGATAAGTAACTGTACAACCTTTAGAAGACATCTGTATAGGGAAGTTTTTAAAAAACTTTTAATGTTTTATTATGTTTTTATATATGTTGGGAAGCCGCCCAGAATGGCTGTTGCAACCCACTCAAATGGGCAGGGTATAAATAATAAAATTGTTGTTTTTATTATATAGGACATCCCTATTTTTATTGGAGATTGGAGCACTACCCCCGTCCAACTCTAAAAATGTAGGGCAGTGTTATTACCCCTATACTGCCAAAAAACAAACTGAGGCTGAAGCTGAGAGAGATACAGCTTGCCCAAGAGTATTTGCATTGCCACAGATCACGGGCACATTATTATCATCACTATAGGCCACTGGTTTGACAACTGTGCTGGGGCTCGTGATTTGACCCATGAGGTCATGCCTTGTGCAGTGCAAGCCCCAATGATCAGACAATGGTCGGGGCCTCAGTGCACAGCTCTATTTAAAGAAAAGCTCCCCTGATGTCATTGTGATGTCAGATGATTGACAGGTCAAACTTGGCCCATGGAGGGGGGCGGGAGATAAAATTTGGCTCACCAGTTCCGAATCCAGTTCTCCCACCCACTGACGTAAGCCTATCCAACCTTACTTTAGAGAGGACTCTCCACTGGTCAGCCCTCATCTCTGCATTTTTACTCCACCCCTGGAGGCCTGATCATCAGTTCCAGCCCTTTTAGCAATCTTAACATGCTCAGAAACACCTCCCAGCACCCCCCACAATTGGGGCAAACTGTAGAAGGGGAGGGTCGCAAATTGTGCAAGGGCTGAGAAACTTGAATGCACCCGAAGATGCTTCAGCCCATCAGCTGTTGGAGACTTACAGGGGTGCTCTGCTAAAATGGAGTCATACTGGTCGCAGGTCCTGATACCGTCTTGCATGTTGGTGACACACTCCCTCCACAGTCCTCGGCATTTGTGGCTGACCTGCGAAGAAGATCATTGGAAGTTTTGGGTGCAAAAAAGGGGGTTGCTTGGGGCTGAGACAGATAGAGAAAGGGACCTCCACATTTCCAGGCTATCGCTGTACCTTTAAACTTACTGTTTTATCTCATTGTTAATAATAATAATAATAATAATAATAATAATAATAATAATAATAAATTTATTTATATCCCACCCTCCCCGGCCAAGACCGGGCTCAGGGCAGCTAACACCAAATACAAATACAGTAAAAACATTTTAAAACAAAACAAAAACCAAACAAACAGTTGATTAAAATAAAAGTTAGAATACAGTTTAAAATGCAGCTTAAAATGCAGTCTTGTTTTAGTGGTAGCCTATAGATCAAAGCCATAAGGGGAGAAAATGTCAAATATTCACTGGGGCCAACTATTCATGCTGGTCCTACATGGGCCAGCAAAAAGTGCCGAGGGAAAATTTATATACAAAATCCCATATAAGGGGTTCCATCAAAAAAACAAAAATAAGAAGGGAGGGTTAGACTGAATCCAGCCCAAAGGCCAGGCAGAACAGCACCGTCTTGCAGGCCCTGCGGAAAGATGTCAAATCCCGTAGGGCCTTCGTCTCTTGTGACAGAGCATTCCACCAGACTGGGGCCAGAGCTGAAAAGGACTGGATGTTTTAGACTGAAACATCTTAGGTTGCATCCTATTTACAACTTCCTCCACCTCCTCTGACTTCTCTTTTGGACCTCAAGATGAGAGGACACCTTGGGTCTATCCTCTGAGAACAAAGGAGCAAGCATGGCTGCCTTTGTATTGCCCAGATTAGTTGGTTAGGATAGAACGAAAACAGTTCCCTATCCCAGTTATGTACTACCTACAATAAACTACTTTTCTTACTCCACAAGCATCTCTGCATGTTGGATTGCAACAGGTAAAGTCAACTCTGCAACTAGATTCTCAAGCCATATGCTACTCACTTTGCACAGCAAAGAGCTCCAATAGGTAATTGGGCTCAGTTCCTGTTATGATTAGGGACGCGGGTGGCGCTGTGGTCTAAACCACCAAGCCTCTTGGGCTTGCTAATCAGAAGGTTGGCGGTTTGTATCTGTGTGATGGCGTGAGCTCCTGTTGCTCTGTCCCAGCTTCTGCCAACATAGCAGTTCGAAAGCATACCAGTACCTTTTCCTCACCTATTATTTATACTACTACTACTACTACTACTACTACTACTATAACTAGCTGGTTGCCTAACACAGGGCTGGCTTACAATCAAATTTCATCAGGTACCCCAGGAGAGATGAACACTTTAGCTGCCAAAATGTGCCCATTTTGCAGGCAGGGAGCCTGACAGTAGGTGGTGCCAGAGCTAATGACAGAAAGTGAAAGTGATTCCACTTTCGCCCCCATCCTCCTCCCTGTTGAGTTCTGCAAGGGGCAACACTGAGACTAAGGAGCAGGGAGCCAACAGGCAGCGCCACCCTCTGAACTTGTTATAAGGAGGTAGAGAGGTGGCAGAGCCTGGCTGAGGGCAGATTGAACTGCCTCCACTGGATGTAAAGGTTGCCCCCAGGTGGGCATGGCCAGGGAAAGCACTCCACAAGCAGAGAAGGGTGACCGCAACCTTTCTTATTATGGAGGGGCCCTGAGGGAAGGGGGATGCAATTATAGATCTGGAGAATAGGAATGGTTGCATATATAGGCACCAAGGTGGCTACCCCAGCGTAGTAGAACATGCTGGATCTCAGCTACCTGTTCCTGTTCCTCGCCCTCACCTCCAAGCTGTCGTCAGCATTAACCATCCAGCAGTCGGTCCATGTGGCCGCGACCAGGAAGAGGGTTGAAATGAGAGCGACGCAGAAGGACATCAGTTGCAAAGCCACCGCCATTGGGAGAACTACAAAGGGCTAGGAGGAGACACACGTAAGGCTCTGGGTATCTCCTCACCCTGCCCAAAATTGCTTCCCCCCAAATTGCAGCAACCTCTGAGCTTTGCTCCCAACAAGGGATCCCAGCTTGTCCCCTGTTTGCTTTGGGTGGGGAGATGGGTGTCGTTTGAAAAAAAAACTTACAGAATGAAGACACACAAACATTGCAGGAGGCTGGACTAGATGCTCCTTTGAACCCCTTCCAACGCTACAATTCTATAATTCTATGAAACGCACCTTTGCTCAGAGTCCACATATATGCACTCTGTTCCCAAGAGACTATCAGAATCATATATGTTTTTCGTTTCATGCTGATTTCCTTGACCAATGGCTTGAGGAAAATTGAGTTAGGCAAGCAGGAAAAGACTTCCACCCTTACGAAAATTTAAAAAGGGTGAGGGGATTGCGCAATAATGCCAATTCCAAGCACCTGAATTGTCCTCTGTGCTGCCAGCTTTGCCACATAAAAAAGGGTTCCCCAAGGAATAAGGTAAGCTAGAAAAAAATTAAAAACGGAATACTAATGTAGCAAAATTAACGTTTGAGGCTGAAGGAAATCTCCACACGGTGGTGATAAAACAAAGGGTGTTTATTGCTAGCAATAATGGCTCAGTGGGATCACTCTCCAAACGGTTAGCAAAGCTTTATATACATAGCTGTTATCTGTTAAAGGAATACATATGCATAAACGTCCTCCAATATAAAGTTACAACACAATACTAATTATACCATGTATGGTCTTTCCTTCATTACCTGTTCATTAGGCAAGGAAACAAAGGACTCTCTTGTGTCAAATGATTTCATTGGGTTTTATATAGTAACTTTACATTTTGGTAGTCCAAGAAGAAAGGGGAGTTGGAATTTGTTGTAAAACATTGCAGATTGTAGACCATGTCCTGCCTGAATACCATTGATTGATTGTTTTATGAAAAGTACCTTTAATAAAGCTGGATATTGTTTGGCTTGGGGGAAAAAAATGCAGACACTTAGGAAGGTTGTTTACAACCTTGGGACTAAAGCTGCTCCTAACACGAGATAAGGCACAAGGCCTCTAGCCTGGCTAGTTAGCTGAGCTTATAGGTCTCTATGTGTATCACTAAGACTTAGAAAGAAGCACACAGAACATCGCTCAAGGGCCCTGGCTTCTTTGGTCCACAGGAATTTGGGTGGGTTTTCTTTTAAAAAACTCAGTGCTCTCTACACTGACTGGCAGCATTTCTCCAGGTCTTGCCCAGCCATACCTGGACATGCCAGGAACTGAACCTAGGACTTTCTGCATGCAGGTCAGATGCTCTGCCTCTGAGCTATGAATGATTTTAGTTTTCACCTGCACGGCCTGGTTGTGTTTGCGGGAAAGGGAAGGAAAGTAACCAACTCAACTCGTAGCACCAGGGGAAGGAGGCATGATGGAAGGGAGCTGGTGATGTGTTGATGAAAAGGATGACAAAGGATGTTCTGAGATTCTCAGTGTTTTGCAGGAGGGATCCTAGTGCATGGCATAATTGTAGGCTTGTGCAATGAAAACAGATCAAAGCCCTCTGTCACCCTTTTGGAACGAATCCACTTTTGAAAAATAAATAAAAGGGAAGCGGACTTCTGTGGGGGAAGGCAGCAAAAAGTCCTGCAAGCACACCAGAACAAATTGCTCACTGACTGCTCATTGTTGTATAACAGCCCCGCAAACGAATCACAACAAACATTCAGTCAAGACTTAACTAAAGCCCCATCTGCACTGCAGTAGCATATCACTTTCAACAGTGATGGTTTTCCCCCAAGGAATCCCGAGAACTGTACTTTGTTAAGGGTGCAGAGAGTTGTTAGGAGACCCTTATTCCTCCCACAGAGCTAAAACTCCCAGAGTGGTTTAACAGCCGATCCCTCTTCCTAGGGAACTCTGGGATCTGTTAGCTCTGTGAAGGGAATAGAAATTCTCTGTGTTTTGATTCAGTGATTGTTTCGGAGAAAGTGACTTTGTTAGGTTTTCCTTTAAATGTGAACTTAATCTGATTCCTCCGCCATTTCTAGAAACCCCCCCATCTTTCCAGAAAGAAAATAAGACTGTAAGAATTATTAGTATTATTATCCTCCTGCCCCCATCCTATTCGAAGTGGAAACAGGAGACTGTAGGGAAGGCCCTTAACTCAGTGACAGAGCCTCTCTCACAGACCACAATGCCCTCCCAAGGAAGATCACAACATTAGGAGTTTACCTTTAAGTTGGGTGCACAAGGGCCTCTGCTTCTGTCATCCTTGTGAAGGAGATCCCACAGAACATCTGAAGAGAAGCCAGAAATTCAGGTTAAGTCTTTTCCAGGAGTTTTAAAACGTCAATAAGGTGACATGAGTTTGCACCACCAAACCCAGGAACCGTCACCTGGCAGTACAGGGGCAGAATTGAACCCCACCTGGCAGTACAGGGGCAGAATTGAACCCCACCTGACAGTACAGGGGGCAGAATTGAACCCCACCTGCCAGCCCTGCCACTGGCCTGTTTAGTAGCAATTGAAACTGTCTCTGAATCAGACTCCTTAAAAAATAAAAAATAAAATCCAAGCCATGTCAGCTGTGCTTTGGGCTTTAACAGCGTGATGGGCTTCCTTGCAATTAAAATGGCTATGGGTCAGAAAGCATAAACAGGTATTGGCATCTTCGGGAGCTTGGCAGGCGATACTGGCACGCAGCGGTGTGCCCTCCCTCCAGAACTAAATCCATCACTTCCTCACTGAGGATCAAGGCTACATCAATTATTTCCGGAATTAGAGGTTCCAGTCAACCTCTCCAAAAGAAAGGCTGGGAGCCTTTCCTGCGGATCCCTGGGTTCCTGGTAGAGGGTTTGTTAAGAGGTCAAGAATGCAATGATTTTGCTAAATCGGACCAAAATCCATCTTAGTCTGGTATTCTGTTGCCAACAGTAGCCAGCGGGATCAGGGGTGGCTGGTGCCCATTGGACAAAAGGGAGGGAGCCCAACAGTAGGTGGCGCTAGAGCCAATGACAGGCAAAGCCAAGCAATGCTAGCTTTCTCCCCATCCTCTTCCCTGCTGAGTTCTACAAGGGGTGACCCTGAGACTAAAGAGGAAGAGCACTCAAGAGAGAGACAAGATGTCAGGAGAGCAGGCAACTCTTAGTCTCAGGGCTGTGGGTTCGAGATTCCTGCATTGCAGGGGGTTTGGACAATTGATGCAAACGGCCCCTTCCAAATCTACAATTCTATGACCTGTGATTAAGACCACATCTTTGATGCAGAAAAGGCCAAAAACCTCTCCCTCTCTTCCTGTTTCCCAAGTCTGCAGCTGGAATTGTCACACGTGCTTGTTCCCAGTGCCTGCAAAGTGTGGGTGCCTCCTCTTGATGCTGAGTGTTAAGATAACAGGTTGGAGCTGCCATTGTTGCCATGAACAGTTAAATCATTCTTACTGCTGCTTCATTTGCCTTGAGCATCAGACAAGAGGCTGCTTGCTGGGCCCTTCCAAACAGAAGTGTCTGTTAAAGCGGAAGAAAGAGCTTCTGTGTTTGGTATGAAGCATTCTGGAGCTCTGCCAGACAGCTCAAAGTCTTGAGGCCAGTTCAGGAGGGCCACGTAGATTGCTTTGTTGCCTGGGGTTCCGAAAAGGTTCAGAGAAGATCATTTATCAGACTTTTCAACCAGGTCCACCCTCCCCCTCCTCTTATCTGGACCAAGGATGGATAAGTCCAAAACCTCCTGCAAGATGAGCTTTGATGTTCAAAGACAGCGCAGGGCACACCAGCTATTAGGGGATGTAAATCTTGAGCTGGGAAGTCTGGCCTGACTCAAACCTGATTTTTCTTTTCATTGCCATGAACTCGCTAGGCGAAGGTTGGCAGGTCACCATTTTCTCAGCCCTGACTTCTTTTGTTTGTGACATGGGAAGTAAGAGCACTTGTAAGTTTGTAAGCCGTTACGTCCTTTGCCCCACAGGTTTAAAACACATGCCTTCCCACAAAGATTCCTGGAAATGGTTGCTTATTATATGTGCTGGCTGCTGGGGGGGGGGGAATGACAGTTCCCAGGTGTCTTCCGGGAATACATGTCCTTTACATGTGGGCAGCAGAGTTCACTTTGGGTATCCTTTGGAGGAGAGCATGCTGCCATTTTTAATATACTGTATGTAAAAAGGTAAAGGGGTAAAGGGACCCCTGACCATTAGGTCCAGTCGTGACCGACTCTGGGGTTGCGGCGCTCATCTCGCTTTATTGGCCGAGGGAGCCGGCGTACAGCTTCCGGGTCATGTGGCCAGCATGACTAAGCCGCTTCTGGTGAACCAGAGCAGCACACAGAAACGCCGTTTACCTTCCCGCAAGAGCGGTACCTATTTATCTACTGGCACTTTGACGTGCTTTTGAACTGCTAGGTTGGCAGGAGCAGGGACTGAGCAATGGGAGCTCACCCCTTCGCGGGGATTCGAACTGCCGACCTTCTGATCAGCAAGTCCTAGGCTCTGTGGTTTAACCCACAGCACCACCTGTGTCCCATACTGTATGTAATACTGGCTTATTTACAAATTTATACATGCCATTGGTGGAAGTGCAATTTTCAGAGTCCTGGGCCAGGGGTCAGAGTGTGCCATGTATTTGTTGTTTTGCATGCCATTTTCAGAGGGGAAATGGCGAAGAATGCAGATCATTCTAGCCTTCCATTTGAAAGTCTGTCTGGTCCAAGTCTGGTTTAAAGACAGAGAAGCAGAAGAAAGGAGATGAGCTAGTTCAGTGGTTTTCAACCAGTGTGCTGTGGCACCCTGGGGTGCCTTGAAAAACGGTCAGGGGTGCTGCAGGAAACACTGGCATCTGCCCCTCCTTCCCTCCCTTCTCTGATGTCCTCTCTTGTCTTCCTCCCAAAGGCTTGCACAGCTATTTGTTGCAGCAGCCCTGGCTACAAGCTCCCCAGGCAAATGGTGCCTCTAGGGCTGACCAGGGGGTACTTCCCAGGTCCCTGTCGGCAGTGGGAGGAGGCACCTCTCTATGGGGCAGGGAGGGCAGCTCAGAGACCAGGGATGGCAGAAGCGGCTACCTGGAGGACTCCCAAGGAGAGGGGAGAGGAGGCTGAAGAAACACTCCACAAGGGAGGATGTTCAAAAAAGGGTGAGAGGCTGCCAGCTCTGCAGGCAAGGGGTGACATAACTGGGCTCCTGAGCCCCATAGGGTTGCCGCAGAAAGAATGCAGTTGGTCAAGGGAGCCGTGGACTCAAAAAGGTTGAAAACCTCTGAGCTAGGTAGACTGCAGTCTTCAGCTGTATCCAACAGCAACCTGCTCCGCTACTGGATCGACACCCCTGTTTAGATGGCTTAAAGAAGAACTGAGCCCAAACCAGTTCCAGGCTGGCTTGACACCTGAACACACACACACACACACACACACACACACACACACACACACACTGCTTTTGGCAGCTAGTGATATCTTGGGCCCAGCTGATTTTTGCAGAGGCTTCTGAAGCTGCCTAGAACTTCAGAAAAGCAGCCCCAATTAGCCCACATTAGGCACAAAAGCCGCAGGGGAGAAGATTACCTCTCCTTTGCCCCCACCCCTTTCCATGGCATCCTGCGTGTGCAGACGGATTAGGTTAATTAGCGTTTCCTGCATTCATCAGCCCAAAAAATGAGAGGAAAGGTGGGGGAGAGAGAGGAATGAACGATTTGGCTCAAGTGGCTAGTTACAGGCAGCAGCAAAGCTGAGGCTCCCCAGTAGCAACTGGACGACTAGCAAGTGGGGTGGGGGCGATTCCATCAGAAGCCAGGCAAAGCAGGATGCTGGCACACCAGACACATCATGGGGTCAAGAAGGCCAAGCTGGCTGGTGGTGGGAAAGCCAGGAGTTAATTTTGCCACCAGGGATCTGCAGCTACGGTCTTGGGTTTGCTGACTTTATTGGTCTTCCCAATACAGTGGTACCTCGGGTTAAATACTTAATTTGTTCTGGAGGTCCGTTCTTAACCTGAAACTATTCTTAACCTAAAGCACCACTTTAGCAAATGGGGCCTCCCGCTGCTGCCGTGCTGCCGGAGCATGATTTCTGAAAGTTCTTAACCTGAAAGTTCTTAACCCAAGGTAATATTTCTGGGTTAGAGTCTGTAACCTGAATCGTCGGTAACCTGAATCGTCTGTAACCCGAGGTACTACTGTATGGGTTTCCCCTCAAGCTATAGGGATGGGCAAAGTATCCACTTTGCATGCAGAAGCTCCTAAATCCAGTCCCTGGCATTTCCAGACCAGGCTAGGAAAGGGCCGCTGTCCAGAACCCTGTTTTGCCACTGCCGGCTAAGCTAGATGTACAGGTGATCTGACTCAATGTAAAGCCACTCCTATGTTTATATGGCTGTGTACGCACCATGCATTGAAAGCACATTTCTCTCTCTCCCCACCCCCACCCCGTTCCAAAGAATCCTGGAAATTGCGGTTCGTTAAAAGTGCTGGGAATTGTAGTTTTCTGAGGTGCCAACTGCAATTCCCAAGTTCTTGGGATGTGCCCATGCTAAAGTACATTCAAAGCACCTTCCTCCCCTGAATGCATTTTGGCTGCTGTAGTTCAACCCTCAGGGACGCGGGTGGCGCTGTGGATTAAACCACAGAGCCTAGGGCTTGCCGATCAGAAGGTCGGCAGTTCGAATCCCCGCAACAGGGTGAGCTCCTGTTGCTCGGTCCCTGCTCCTGCCAACCTAGCAGTTCAAAAGCACGTCAAAGTGCAAGTAGATAAATAAGTACCACTCCGGCAGGAAGGTAAACGGTGTTTCCGTGCGCTGCTCTGGTTCACCAGAAGCGGCTTAGTCATGCTGGCCCCATGGCCTGGAAGCTGTATGCCGGCTCCCTTGGCCAGTAAAGCGAGATGTGTGCCGCAACCCCAGAGTCGGCCATGACTGGACCTAATGGTCAGGGGCCCCTTTACCTTTACCTTTAACTGAAAACCAGTACAAGTCTATGTAGTAAGTAAACCATATTCTAAACTTGCTTTCCAGTCTGTTCTCTTATATCTTTGTTAAGCAGAGTAAGAAGGGAAAAGCTAGCCTAATTCCTCTGCTTCAGTTTTGCTGCTATGAATGGGACTTTTAAAACTCTGTTCAGTCCACACCTGCTTTGCATGCAGAAGGTCCTGTGTTCAATTCCCAGCAACTCCAGGTAGGTCTGGGAAGGTTTCCTACATGAAGCTCTCAATGCAGAGAATATTGAGCTAGCCTGGCTGAGTATATAAATTTCTCTACTACCCCCCTCCCCTCAAAATGTGAAGGGTAGTGAACTTGCTGGACCATTCAGTTCAGCACTTATAAGGCACCCCAGAATCTGGGGAGAGATACAACAAACTTTAGAAAGCTGGCAATAAAAATATTTTAATAAGACAAATGTTTAGTACAAACCATTAGAAACATTTATATATTTTGTTGTTGTCGTTGTTGAAAAGGTAGAACCATATTGTCAAGCAGTATAAACGGCACCATGGGGAAAAGTTAATGCAACCTTTTAACATTTCGAAAACGAGCAACTTTCATTTTCAAAGATGCATTTCTGGTTTTTCATTTTTCTCTCTCCCAATAAGGAAAAGGGGTCTTGGGGAAACACAGTGGGGTGTCTGCTTTGTGTTTGTTTTTTTTAAAATGTCCTTGCTATAGTCACTTTGGTCTCTTGGATTGAAAAGCTCAGGCCCAGAACCATGTCTCTCTCTTCCCCCCGAAGGCATTACACGGACTGATCTCCCCTTTTTACAGGGGGCCTGAAAAATGAAGGGGAAATAAAAAGAGGGCTGTTAGTTTCAAGCCCACAGATACACAACAGGTGGGTGGAAAACATATCACGAGGTTGGGACTCCCTGCCCACCGCTCACACGGGCCCATCTGTGATGCCATTTTGCAGAGCTGTGGGTGGGGAAGATGTTCCAAATCCCTTCTTGTGCATGAATCTGAGAAGGAACCAAAAATAACAATAATAATAACAGCAACCCCTGAGATACTGTGCCTCTGGACTTTCTAGCCTGCTTGGAGCTGCAAGAGGCAACTTGGCCCTCTCCATTCCACAGACACGTAAAGGAACCACCCGTCACTTGTCTCCACTCTTTCTTCCCTTGGGTTTCAGACGTACTCTCTAGCTGTGGAAGGCTGCGACTGCCGGTAGTACTGCTGCCCTCTCTCTTCCGGTTTGGGGCAGGAGCAGGACAGGAAGGCTCCGCCCAGCATGGTCAGGCTGCCTGCTGACCACCCCACAAAGAGAGCAGGTCCAAATTCATACCTAAGGCCAAAAAAGAAGAAGAAGAAGTGTAGATTATAACAGCAGACATGTCAAGGTGTGCATCTTGATAAATCAGCTCCACCTGTTTGTGGGGACGTGTTGCGGGCGAGCCGCCAAGCCTCCCCTCCTACAGGGAACCAGCCAGAGGGCCTTCTCGGTAGTGGCACCCGCCCTGTGGAACGCCCTCCCACCAGATGGCAAAGAGAAAAACAACTACCAGACTTTTAGAAGACATCTGAAGGCAGCCCTGTTTAGGGAAGCTTTTAATGTTGAATAGGTTATTGTATTTTAGTGTTCTGTTGGAAGCTGCCCAGAGTGGCTGGGGAAACCCAGCCAGATGGGCGGGATATAATTATTATTATTATTATTATTATTATTATTATTATTATTATTACATTATTATGATGGGCGGGACTGTGTCCCGCCTTACACTGGGGAGGCCCGGCCACGCCAATTAGCCAAGTGGCCAGTCAGGCGGCTTGGGGGGCATGTCTGGGGTCAATTTAAACCACAGCACAACGCTGAATCGCCCCTTTTCAGCCTCACACCGCGGATATCCTGCCCTCCCACCCTTTGTTCAGGTTGCGTCATTGGCCTTGCCATGGACTTTGGTTGGTCGCCGTTGAGGGGCCTGGTAGGACTTTTTCCACTTGAATTGGCACTGGCCACTTGGTTTTCGCCTACCTCGTAGCAATCGTCACAACTTTGTAAGGTTAGGCGGTTAGACACTGGAATAGCAATGTGGGGGGGAGGGGAGGTGCGGCCATCATCTGCCCCTCCGTGCTCAAGAGTATTCCGTTAAAGCATGGGTAGACAAACTAAGGCCTGGGGGTCGGATCCGGTCTAATTGCCTTCTAAATCTGGCCTGTGGACGGTCCGGGAATCAACATGTTTTTACATGGGTAGAATGTGTCCTTTTATTTAAAATGCATCTCTGGATTATATGTGGGGCCTGCCTGGTGTTTTTACATGAGTAGAATATGTGCTTTTATTTAAAATGCATCTCTGGGTTGTTTGTGGGGCATAGGAATTTGTTGATTATTTCTTTTCAAAATATAGTCCGGCTCCCCACAAGGTCTGAGGGACAGTGGACCGGCCCCCTGCTGAAAAAGTTTGCTGACCCCTGTGTTAAAGGAATCCAGGGGTGTGGATCTCCTCCGAAGCCCGGGGAGGGGCTAGGGCCATGCCACAACCCCAGCAGGAACCCAGGGGATGCTCAAGTCGATCCACATCGGCGGGGCTCCCCCTACTGGTGGTTTACCCTTACCAGACTCCCTGCAAGGCGGGCAGGAGTCAGATATAGTCTGTTGATGCCAATGCCTAAGCCAATACCGCTCACATTCTGTAATCAATGAAGCTGTGGCCTGAATTTTGCCCATTAACATTAACCTAAATTCTGTGTCCTTGTGTCTTCATTCTCCTGGGGGTGGCTTGGGGCTTTGACATGCAAACTCAGTTGCCTCAAGATGGCAAAAAATAAAGGGCCACAGTGGAGAGGCAGAACAACAGAACACCTGCTTTGCATGCAGAAGGTGCTGGGGATCATTCCTTGGGCACCCCCAGGTAGGACTAGGCGACAACCCTAGTCTGGAACCCTGGAGAGCTGCTGCCAGTCTCTGTAGACAATACTGAGCTACATGATGTGACAATCAGCTTCCTGTTTCAGGAATTTATGGGAGGGATTGAAGTGCATATCAGAACTTGTGTTTGCACCATTATAGTGGGTTAACGTGCTGTGTTGCTCTGGTGCATTAAATCAGCGCTGATTTCCAGCGAGATCTCAGACAGCGAGGGCATGGTGCCGGCCCCATAGAGATGGGTTTGTGAGTGTGTATTGAAATTAGCCTGGTGTGCAAAGGTAACATTTACATTCATCCCTTTCCTCTACGGTCTCCCACAGCTGGCATGTGGCCCTCAGAAGGTTGCCCAGAAGGCAATGTGGCCCTTGGACTGAAAAACGTTCCCCACCTGTGATCGAGGGGGGGTGCTGTACACAACTGGGACAATCTCTCTGGGTTTTGAAAGGCACACATCCGCTGCTGTGATTTCTGGTTTGACAAGAGGTGTAAGAAAGCACACTCTGGGTTGGCGCAGGCCCTGCTCTCACCTGGCGTTAACCGGCGTGCTGGGATTGAAAAACTCGTACGTCACCCGTGCCGCGTACCATGAAACAGCCGTCATAGTGCACAGACCTGGGAACAGAGAAGACAACACAAATGATCCAGTTAATAGGAATTGGGGGCCAAACTACACATTACACTCATGTTCCAGCATTGGGAGTCATCATGAGAACATTCTGCTGAATCAGACGAGGGACCCATCTAGTCCAGCATTCTCTCAGTCTCTGACCACATGCCTGTGGGAAGCTCGCAAACTAGACATGAGTGCAACAGCACTCTGCCCACTTGTGATTCCCAGGAGCTGATATTAGGAGGCGTAATATCTCTGACAGTGGAGGTAGAACATAGATGTTGTAGCAAGTAGCCATTGAGAGCCCTCTCTTCCCTTGAATTTGTCCAGTCCTCTTTTAAAGCCATTTGAGTTGGTGGCTTTCACTGTCTCCTGCAGGAGTGAGTTCTATAGTTCAACTAGGGGCTACATAAAGAAGGACTTCCTTTTATCTGTCTTGAATCTCCCAACATTCAGCTTTATGGGATGTTCTAATATTGTGAGAGAGGGAGAAGAGCTTTTCTCTGTCTGCTTTCTCCATGCCATGCATTGTGTTATAAACAAAAGGGTGGGGGGGGGGGAGAAATACAAGCAAGCCCAGGAACCCATTCTTTAAAGTAGTAAATGAACAGCTTGAATGGAAAATGTTTGAGGGGAGGAGCAGCCAAACAGAGATGGTCTCTTAGCAGAGCCAATGAGAATGGGCCCTGCGGTCCTATATCTCCTATGGCTGCTGCTGTCTTGTAACACATGTCTCCAATTCCCCCATCCCCGAAAGCAATATTCAGTGGTTGATGTACTTCATAAGGCTTATCTGCAGGCATAGGACCAAGGAGAAACTGCTATGTTGCCTGACCTACTGCCCTTACTAAGCCTCGGAGCAAGCTGATATATCTAGCTTTTTCTTTTACTGTCTTGAACACATGCTTGTGTTCCCCAAATCATCATTTAAGCACCAGTATAACGAGAACTTTGATATGCATTTCATGCTCCAAGCCACGATGTGCCCAGAACAGGTGCACCCGATAACCCTCTTATTGAGGAATAATCCACCTCATTAACTTGTTTCCACAAAGTTGTATTTGTTATGAGCCACTTCGAGTCCACCAAATAAAGCAAGGGTGGAGTGTATTTTTCAACCACATTATCTTCTGGGCAACTTTCTGGGGGCTACGTGCCAGTGGTAGGCAGCAGACCTGAAGCAAAAGTGGGTGGAGCAATAAATATTACTCTCGTCTTACTGTATAATAGCAATGTAAGACTGTCGTCAGGCTGCAGTTCCCTTGGCCACCAACAGACGTCACTGTCCACTTCAGTGTAGTGAGTGGTGGCAAATAGGCAGCCCAGGGAATCTGTGGGGTGACAGCAAGAGCACGATGCAGCAGCCACCCAGCTCCACTGGCTCCCCCACCTGCCAGCCTCAAGGGCCTTGCCCCCAGGATTCAGATACCCAGGCTGACCATTGGACTGCTGGTCACCTACCCCCTCTGCATCCCGCCTTGGAATCCGTTGCTATTGATTAACAGGAAGAATGACAGGAGGAGCAGACCAGAGAGGTGAAAGATGCCCGGAAACATAGTCTGGCCTTGAATACTGCAGGAGCAGTAGCATGGAGAAGGCACTCAGCAGTGGCAGCCAACCAGCCTCCAGATCTGCAGCACAATCCAGTTTCCACGTGTTGTCATACACACACGTCTGTCCTCCATCCAGGCAAGCAAGAGGGATGCTCAGAGTTTGAGGACACAACTCAGCCAGACAACAACACCCAAGGAGAGTACAAATAGAGCAGGCAAGGGACCAGGGAGAGTCCCCAGGTTAGAGGCAGATGCCCAGAGGGTCCCATTTGGCACCCAGGCTGGGACAAGGCCCACAGGGTATATATTAGCCTTCAGCTTACTTACCTGCTAGTAGGAAGAAGACACCCCCCAACACAGCGATCCAGCTTTTCACCACGGGATTCTCGTCTCCAACTTTGGTGCATTTCATTCCGATCACGCTGACAACAGCCCCCACGAAGCCCAGGAGGATGGAGACCACCATGAGTGCCCGGGAAGTCTGGATATGAACTGGAAAACAAGAAAGTGCCTGTCTTTGGGGTGTTCAAGGGGGGAAAGAGGCAGCTGCAATTGCAGGGTTAAGTTGCTTAAAATGGCCCATAAAGGTAAAGGGACCCCTGACCGTTAGGTCCAGTCGTAGCCGACTCTGGGGTTGCGGCGCTCATCTTGCTTTATTGACCGAGGGAACCAGAGTACAGCTTCCGGGTCATGTGGCCAACATGACTAAGCCGCTTCTGGCGAACCAGAGCAGCACACGGAAACGCTGTTTACCTTCCCACCGGAGCGGTACCTATTTATCTACTTGCACTTTGACGTGCTCTCAAACTGCTAGGTTGGCAGGAGCAGGGACCGAGCAACGGGAGCTCACCCCGTCGCAGGGATTCGAACTGCCGACCTTCTGATCGGCAAGTCCTAGGCTCTGTGGTTTAACCTACAGCGCCACCCGCATCCCTTCAAAAATGTCCCATAGGGTTGCCATATTTTGAAGAGCAAAAGACAGGTCACATTTGCCGACTTCTACTTTTAACTATAGGGACGCGGGTCGGTCACGACTGGACCTAATGGTCAGGGGTCCCTTTACCTTTACCTTTACTTTTAACTATGGATCACTATGATGACTCTAAACAGCGGGCGGCACTGTGGTCTAAACCACTGAGCCTCTTGGGCTTGCTGATCAGAAGGTTGGCAGTTCAAATCCCCACAACCAAGTGAGCTCCTGTTGCTCGGTCCCAGCTCCTGCCAACTTAGCAGTTTGAAAGTGCACCAGTACAAGTAGATAAATAGGTACTGCTGTGGCGGGAAGGTAAACGGCATTTCTGTGCGCTCTGGCTACTGTCATGGTGTTCAGTTGTGCCAGAAGCGGTTTAGTCATGCTGACCACATGACCCGGAAAGCTGTCTGGCCTGAAAGCGAGATGAGCAACACACTCCATAGTCGCCTTTGACTGGACTTAACCTTCTAGGGATTCTTTACCTTTACCTTTTTACCTCTACCCATGAAAAAGAGGATGTGACCTGGAAAAAGAGGACATATGGCAACCCTTCCAGCAACCAATTTTTAACAAAGGCATTTCATTTCATTTCCAATTAAGAGTGCCTTGTTCCAACCTCTGATGTACGGGCAAAGGGCTCCCTTACCTGTTAAAGGCCTCTTTGACACATTGGCTAAAGGCTCTTTACCACTCTACCCAATGACTCTCACCCATTGACACATAGGCAAAGGGCTCCTTTAACAGTTATATGCAACACTGATGAAAAAGCTCTGACACAGTGGCGAAGAGCTATTTAACCCGGGCTCTACACCTTGACTCAGATCCACTGACACACAGGCCAAAGGCTCCATCAGCTCTGAAAGGGGTCTCCAATGCAGAGGCTAACAGACTCTCACACACTGACACATGGGCGCCATTTTGAATCCATCTGTCAGGCCCAAACTCTGCCAATTTGGATGCCTCTGAAGATTTCCTAATTCCAGTTTGGCGTGATGGGCTCCCGATAGTGAGGAGTGGGTTTTGGTCTCTGTTTCTTAGATTCCTGGGGCAACACCAGGTGTACTGCCAGCTAGCTAAATAAATAAATAATAGTTAATCCTCAGCAAGCAGTTGCACCCATGCAAGAACATCGCACGCGCACAGTTACTGTTTTAGATCTTCGCTCTGTTAGGGGTTGCTTTGCCCATGCAAAGCACTTAGAGAAGAGAGCTGGTAGCAGAGCGATCTGTTGAAGAATCAGCATCCCTACTGACTGGTAGCTTTCCCCCTCCGGGGGGTCTTCCACAATCAAATTGCATTAGTCAAAGCTGGCCCATCCATGAGGCGAAGTGAGGCCGTTGCCTCGAGGCGGCAGGCTCCAGACAGCCACAAGGAGTGTCAAATCCAGCTGCCAGGGAATGTGCACCATGACTGTCAGGCTCCTTTTCCACTGCATGCCCACCTGGCAGGCTGGCACACAACAGCGGGCACACAGCAGTGGAGAAAGCATTTTCCACTTTGTCTCTAGCAGCGAAACATCCCGGCCTGGCCCTGGCATTAATGTTGGGTTTATTGTGGAAAGTCCATACACCACTCCTCTTTACAGTGGTACCTCAGGTTACATACGCTTCAGGTTACATACGCTTCAGGTTACAGACTCTGCTAACCCAGAAATAGTACCTCAAGTTAAGAACTTTGCTTCAGGATGAGAACAGAAATCATGCTCTGGCGGCGCAGCGGCAGCAGGAGGCCCCATTAGCTAAAGTAGTGCTTCAGGTTAAGAACAGTTTCAGGTTAAGAACAGACCTCCAGAACGAATTAAGTACTTAACCCTAGGTACCACTGTATTGTTTTTCTTCTTCAATGCATCTCCAACATTACTGCATGGAGGGGTGCTCTTGCAGAACAATGACAGTGGGACTCACCCTCCCACCGTGGATACTGAATACTGCAAAATAATAATTATCAATAGTAATAGTTTGTATCCAGAGTTAGTCCAACTCAGAGTAAATCCGCTGAAGTTAGTAGGCATGGCTAACTTAGGTTCATTACCGCATTGGCCCAAATGTAAGCCTCACTTTCCCCCCATATTCCGACTGTGGAAAGTCAAAGTGTGGCTTATATTCATGACATTACGGTATGCAGCCAGGAGCAGCGAGGAATGAAGAGGCTTATATTTGGGTATTTTCCCTTTTTTTCTTTTCCCCTCACCAATTTTAAAGGTCTTGCTTATATTCAGGTGCGGCTTATATTTGGGCCAATATGGTAATTGCCATGGGTAGCACTTACTTGGAGGCAGCCCCCAAATAATAAACAGCCACCACTGTCACCCCGAGGCTTCCTTTCAGGCAAGGTTCACCAGGGGTCACTTCCAGCACCTTTACATGATGCCAAGGCTCAATGTGGATACGAAATGGCACTAAATGTTAAACAATAATAAATATCACCTTGAGCCTTCCCTTGAGACAAGGCTCACCAGAGGTCACTCGCAATGCCTTTATATGATGCCAAGGTTTGGCTGGGATATGAAAGAATATGAAAGCTAATACTATAATAAAAATAAAAGCAAAAGAGGAGGAGGAGATATCAACTATGTGGCATTTTCACATTAACAACAACACAAGGAGCCCCGACAATTATGGACTGGCATGCCAAGCTACAAGAATTTGCTGAAATGGCACAGCTGACAAATAGCCTGAGAGGCAACTCAAAACAAAAATTTATGGAAAAGCGGGATAGATATAAGATATATGTTCAAAAATACAGTAAAGGTTCACTATCTATGCAAGCATTCGATTGACGTTGGGGAGAGACTGAGTTGAGGAACAAGACCAAGGGTGCATATTGATATAGGAATGTATTAGGTAAAATGTAAAGAAATATACAATAATAAGAGTACATTCATTTGTAAAGAAAAGAAAAAAAAAGTAATATACAACGGGATAGACAGGAAGTCAAAAGTGTTGATAGATATATGATTTTGGAATAAGTTTGGAATAGCTTTTTCTTTTTGGTTTTTTTTTCCCTTTCCCTTTTCTCTCTATGCACATAAAGTATACGTACAGGTTGAAAATTACGGTATAATAAGTTTTGTGATGTAATATGACAATGCCTGACAATGTAACGCAAGAACTAATAAATAAATAAATAAATCAACAACACAGGTCGCTGCCCCTAAATTCAATTCAATGCACTGGAGACAATCGAAGGCAATTGTGAGGGGGGGAGCTTTTCTTTTCTATGTAGGAGAAGAGAGAAGCAGAGTTCTCAGCCGCCACCACTGCGTAGCTAAAACCCACCACATACAAACACGCAGCACATTTGAGTGGCAATGGGTTCCAGATCCGTGGATGCTGCCATGGGCGTCAACCTCTTCTTAGAAGATTCGGAATCAAGTGTCTCAACAACAGTAGTTTTAAATTTCTCTTGACCACCCCCCCAAGTGCTCAGAAAAAAAATCTGTCCAAATCTTTCTACAGTGTCCACTTTTAGTAAATTGCTTTTATTCATTTACAGTGGTACCTCGGGTTAAGAATGTAATTCGTTCCGGAGGTCCTGAATCTGTTCTTAACCTGAAGCACCACTTTAGCTAATGGAGCCTCCCTCTGCCACCGCCACGCGATTTCTGTTCTCATCCTGAAGCAAAGTTCTTAACCCGAGGTACTATTTCTGGGTTAGCCGAGTCTGTAACCTGAAGCGTCTGTAACCCGAAGTACCACTGTACTTGATTTAGAGGGGGTACCTCGGGTTACAGACGCTTGGAGGCTGCGCTACATCCCGTCAGGCGAGAGCCCCGCTTCCCGTACCCACCCGTAGGCTGCCTGCTGGACGCCAGCGAGGCGCAACCGCAGCCCCGGCTCTCCCTGCGCGCCCGCCTCCCCCCCCCCCCATGCACCCGTGGGACGCACCGTCGAGCGAGAGCAACGACTCGTGGAGCTTGCACTGAACCTGCCCGGTGCTCTGCGAGGCGCAGCTCATCCAGAGGCCCTCGTACAGCCCGACGGCCGTGATGATGGCGTCCCCGGCGTAGGAGCTCTGCTTCCACTGGGGCAGCGCCGACGAGCAGATGGAGCCCACCAAGCCGGCCAGGGCCATGAAGTAGCCCACCAGCTGCAGCCCCGCGCTGGCCATGGAGAGAGGGAGAGGACCACGGGGAGAGACGGCAGGAGGAGGAGGAGGAGAGGGCTTGCCTCTTCCGACGGGGCGATCTGCAGCAGCGACTGCAGCGGCGGCGGCCGACGATGCCAGGGGCCGCCCCCGCGAGGGAACACGCTCTGACAGCGGACGAGCTCGCCCGCCCGCGCTCCCTTGCTCTCGTCCTCTCTCTCCCCCCACCCCATAGCAAGGCTGGCCCCGGAGCGGGAGGAGCCAGCCCTCGAGTCCAGGCAGCCTGAGCACCGCTGGGCCCTTGGCAGCGATGAGCAAAAGGCATCACACAGAACCTCAGAATGGTACAGTGGTACCTAGAATCACAGAGTTGGAAGAGACCACAAGGGCCATCGAGTCCAACCCCCTGCCAAGCAGAAAACACCATCAGAGCACTCCTGACATATGGTTGTCAAGCCTTTGCTTAAAGACCTCCAAAGAAGGAGACGCCACCACACTCCTTGGCAGCAAATTCCACTGTCGAACAGCTCTTACCTCAGGTTACAGATGCTTCAGGTTACAGCTGCTTCGGGTTACAGACTCCACTTACACAGAAATAGTAGCTCGGGTTAAGAACTTTGCTTCAGGATGAGAACAGAAAGCGTGCGGCGGCAGCGGGAGGCCCCATTAGCTAAAGTGGTGCTTCAGGTTAAGAACAGTTTCAGGTTAAGAACGGACCTCCGGAACGAATTAAGTTCTTAACCCGAGGTACCACTGTAGTTGGAATGGACCCCCCAACCCCAAGGCAGCAGGCTCTAAGTGCCAAGGGATGTGAGTAAATTTGTAGAGGATCAGTCTGTAAGGAACATTCTCATGCACACAATAGAATGATGCCTGAAGTCTCTCCCCCCCCCCCAGATATGCATCAAAAACAGGTGCATACCAAGGTTATCTATTTGAATAAAATATTTGGGGGGGGGCAGGCAGGCATGGGCATAGCCAGGAATTGGGGGGGGGGACACACCCACCTGTCATCACCTTGCTCTGTCTAGCAGATTTGGATTGATATTTCTCAACAACTGTTGTTTTAAATGACTTTATTTTGCCCCCAAGTGCTCAGAAAAATCTGTCCGAACCTTTCTACAATTTCTACTTTTAGCTAAGGGTTTTTTTTTAAAAAAAATTTTACTTGATTTAGGTAGGGGGCAGCTGCCCTTCCTGCTTCCCAGGCTACACCCATGGTGATCACATAATCAATCACAAGTTGCAGCGCACACACACACACACGCACACACACCATTTGAATGTGGCACTGTGGTCTAAACCACAGAGCCTAGGGCTTGCCGATCAGAAAGTTGGCAGTTCGAATCCCTGCAACGGGGTGAGCTCCTGTTGTTTGGTCCCAGCTCCTGCCAACCTAGCAGTTCAAAAGCACGTCAAGTGCAAGTAGATAAATAGGTACCGCTCTGGCGGGAAGGTAAGCGGCGTTTCCGTGTGCTGCTCTGGTTTCGCCAGAAGCAGCTTAGTCATGCTAGCCACATGACCCGGAAGCTGTCTGCGGACAAACGCCAGCTCCATCGGCCTATAGAGTGAGATGAGCGCTGCAACCCCAGAGTCGTCCGTGACTGGACCTAACGGTCAGACGTACCTTTACCTTTTTACCCATCAACTGGGGAGGGTGAGGGACAGTGCCAGATTATCAAATTGGAAGAGTAGGCACCATCCTATGGACCCCACACTTTTGAGGGGCCCCACAAGAAGAAATCGAAATAGCGTTGATTTGATCTTGAAAGAAAATTACAGTCAAACCGAGCAGAAGCTTTGAGATAACTTGCAAGGGGCCCCCTGAGATTTTGACTGCCATGGGGCCTCCACAGGGTTTAACCCAGCACTGGGGGGGCTCTCAAATATTTTATTGGGGGGGGGGCGAAGGGAGCTGGCTCCTGTGGTACATGGGCAGCATTGCAGTCAGCGTCAGGTGCCTCGTTTAGCAGGATCAGGGCCTCCGAACACAATGGCATTTGGAAAGTTTGACCTGCCCCACTCTCCTTTCTTCAACTCCTGCCCTTTGTCTAGTAAAGTAGCCCTGAGCTGCATGCTAATGAGCATAACCTTTCCCTCTCCTTGTCCAAAGGCTCGCTTTGTGCCTAGGCCCCGTACGTGGGGGGCGCTTGGCATTTGGGCTGGAATCCGGGTGGGCTCCGTCCGTAAACAAAAAACCTCATTGACACGAGACCGTTGGGAGTGTTTGGCTTCCTGCTGATTACATTGACTCTCCCTGCAAGTATGTGTGTAAAAGAAAGAATGCTTAAAAAAAATAAAAAAAAATAATCCTGGTGAAAAAAATAAAAACCACAGTCACAAACAGACTATATCTTGCAGTTCAGTGCACGCAGCCTCTGCTGCCCCCAGCGTGCATCCTGGCCCGAGGCCAGAACTCAATTCGCGCCCTGCGCATTCCTGCCTAAAGCAGTTTGGAAAATTGCTCTGCAGGGTTGCCTTTGAGAGAATTGCTGGTGCGCTCCACCAAGACACATGATTTTTAGAAGTCGGTAGAATTATGCATGGAGTCGAGAAAGCAAAGAGCAAAACGTTTCCCTCCCTCTTCATTAACACCAGGACTCCAATAGACACCGGATGAAGTGGAAGGTTCGGGGAGGGATAAAGGAAAGCACTTTGTTGTGCAGCGCTCAGTTAATCTGTGGAACTCCCTCCCACAAGGAGGCAGCAATGGCCAGCAACATGGGTGGCTGTAAAAGAGGACCAGACAAATGAATAGGAAAAGGTTATTAATGGCGACTCTCCTGCCAACCTAGCAGTTCGAAAGCATGTCAAAGTGCAAGTAGATAAATAGGTACTGCTCCAGCAGGAAGGTAAACGGCGTTTCCGTGCGCTGCTCTGGTTTGCCAGAAGTGGCTTAGTCATGCTGGCCACATGACCCGGAAGCTGTACGCCAGCTCCCTCGGCCAATAAACTGAGATGAGCACCACAATCCCAGAGTCGGTCACGACTGAACCTGATGGTCAGGGGTCCCCCTTTACCTATTAATGGAGACTAGCCATGATGGCCACAATCTGCCTCCATGGTTGGAGGCAATAGTGCTTCTAAAACCAGAGAAGGCGGAGAGGGCTCTTGTGCTCAGGTCCTGCTGCATCTGGTGGCTACTGTGAGAACAGGATGCTGGGTATAGGAGCCATTTGCCTAATCCAGTAGGCTCTTCTTAATGTTCTTATGCGCAAGAGGAAGGCCTTTTGGAGAAGCCTCAACGTGGGGCTACGTATGCAGAGGTTAGTTTATATCCAGTCTTTATAGAGCATTCGTTTCAGATAGATGTGCGGGGGCAGTCATGCAACCATGAGCACTTGCATTCATGCTCCAATTCGCTTGTGGGGCATTTACACGTTCAGTCATTGCTTCATTCCAAACTTTTCAGTGCATTCCCACCCCCACCCACCCCATTTCACTCAGGGCCATTTGCTGTAGAGCAGTGGCAGAGAACTCCTGCCTTGCATGCAGAAGGTGAAATCCACAGAATCTCCGCCAAAAGAGGATGGCACGTTAGCAGACTTGGGGAAGAATCTGGAGAAGCAGTAGACAAAAGTGGGCGAGATATCATCGGAGTTGATATACTGCACAGCCTGGTATCCTTCCTTGAGGGAGGGGCATAGTTGAGGAGCAGGATACCCTCTTCGCATTCAGAAGGTTAAAGGTTCCACCCCTGGCACTGCCATGTCCTTTACCTGAAGCCCTGGAGAACTCTTGCCAAAAGCACTCAGCTAAGGGGACCTGTGCTCTAACATGGTACAGTGGTACCTCAGGTTACAGACGCTTCAGGTTACAGATACTTCAAGTTACAGACTCCGCTAACCCAGAGATAGTACCTTGGGTTAAGAACTTTGCTTCAGGATGAGAACAGAAATTGTGCGGCGGCGGTGCAGCAGCAGCGGGAGGCCCCATTAGCTAAAGTGGTTCCTCAGGTTAAGAACAGTTTCAGGTTAAGAATGGACCTCCAGAACGAATTAAGTTCTTAAACCGAGGTACCACTGTATACTCCTTAGGAGTATACATGGTTCAAAGGAAGAACATCTGCAATGAGTGCAGAAGGTCCCGTGTTGCAACAGCTTGAGGCAGCTATGTTCCTATGAGGGAGAGGGTTGTGTGTAACTATGTGTGACAACTGTGCAGCTGGAATACAGTCTGTTGCCACATTTAGAGAGGTAAGAGTCGTATCAACTGACCTGCCCACCTTCAGCATCCAGCCCTTGTCCACCCTTGGAATGTGGCCCCCAGACCGTTCTCCTTATATAAAGGAATGTGGCTCCTGGGCTGCAAAAGCTCCCCTCCTCCCTAGAGCACTTGGATTCTTCTCCTTTCCTTTTTTGCAACATTCCTGGCCGTGAGCTTATTACTTTTGGGGGCCCACCAAAGCATCACGCACCCCAAAAAGCTGTCGAGGAGGCTCAAACCACAATCCAATTCCCCTTCCCCACAGCTGAGAAATGGCCCCTGGCCGAGAGTTGCCCTCTGGGCCTGGTCCTCGCCTGCTTTCCTCTCTCTCCTCCAGCTCCGAGCTGCAAATATTTAACTCTCCCTGCTCATTAGCAATCTGCTCACGCTTTGCAACCTGGCTTTCACCTTCTTTCCTCGCAAGGAGAGCGCGACACATTCGCATGTGCTGCGAGGAGGCAGCGTAGACATGATATGTGGTTTATAGAATGATGTCTGGCTTGGAGGAAGCAGAGATTCTCCCCACACCCTTTTTCAGTTGTAATGCCCAAAAGCAGACAGAGGACAGTCAGAAAGGCAGAGGGGCTGTTACTCTCTATTTGAAGCATGGTGAGGTCCAAATCCAGCTTAAAGGTAAAGGTAAAGGGACCCCTGACCAGTAGGTCCAGTCAGACTCTGGGGTTGCGGCGCTCATCTCGCTTTATTGGCCTAGGGAGCTGGCGTACAGCTTCTGGGTCATGTAGCCAGCATGACTAAGCCGCTTCTGGCGAACCAGAGCAGCGCATGGAAACGCTGTTTACCTTCCTGCTGGAGCGGTACCTATTTATCTACTTGCACTTTGACGTGCTTTTGAACTGCTAGGTTGGCAGGAACAGGGATCGAGCAACGGGAGCTCACCCCGTCGTGGGAATTCGAACTGCCGACCTTCTGATCGGCAAGTCCTAGGCTCTGTGGTTTAACCCACAGCGCCACCCGCATCCCTTAGCTTAAAGGTAGAGAACCTCAAAAAGGAATAGGAGGGAGCCTCACAGGTGCTCTCCATAGCTGGCACCTGGTCAGCACACAGAGGATGCCTGGACACAGTTTTCCCCTATGTGGTACACAAGAATCTGCCTGATGGAGTCAGACCGCTGGTCCATTTAGTTTATTATTGTCTGCACTGACTGGCAGGAGCTCTCCAGGATTTCAGGCAGGGGACATTCCCAACCCCACCTGGAATGCCAGGTGCATCTGAGACCAGATGCACTAGCCCTGACCTCTGCTCCTTCCCTTAAACATAAAGATTTTGGTCCTCCTGTTTCTGGATAAAGGGCTGATTTATATAGGAACCTGCTTTCTGTTAAACAAAACTACTGGTCTGTGTTTAGATCAGTGTTGTCTATGTTGCTTGACAGCGACTCACCCGAGTTTACTCTCCCAGCCTTACCTGGGAGAGCGAATCCAGGACCTTTTGCACGTGAACCACTTGCTTTGATGCGATAGCTCCTTTGTAACTGAAAGACAAGGGACGCGGGTGGTGCTGTGGGTTAAACCACAGAGCCTAGGGCTTGCCGATCAGAAGGTCGGCGGTTCAAATCCCCGCGACGGCGTGAGCTCCCGTTGCTCAGTCCCTGCTCCTGCCAACCTAGCAGTTCGAAAGCACGTCAAAGTGCAAGTAGATAAATAGGTCCCGCTCCGGCGGGAAGGTAAACGGTGTTTCCATGTGCTGCTCTGGTTCGCCAGAAGCGGCTTAGTCATGCTGGCCACATAACCCGGAAGCTGTACGCCGGCTCCCTCAGCCAATAAAGCGAGATGAGCGCTGCAATCCCAGAGTTGGTCATGACTGGACCTAATGGTCAGGGGTCCCTTCACCTTTAACTGAAAGACATCGCATTCCTCCTCTCCAGGCTCCCATTGGGCCTTGTTCTTTGCACTGCTCTCTTTGCTGTCACTGTGTTTATTGTCCTTTCTTCTCTTCACTAGAAACATCCTTTTTCTCCTTAAGAAAGCACTTCTCTCCCATTCATCTGCTTCTACAGTCCCTTTGTGTGTCTCTAATCTTGCAGACCTCCTCCCGTTTCGTATAACTGCTTATTTTCTGCCGCAGCGCCTTAATTACGAAATGACATTCCTTCAAATATCTCCAGCGCTCCACCTAAAAACTACTTTTGAAGAAACCTCCTAGAACAGGGCAGTCCAGCTTTTCATACCAAGGGGACAGCAAGAGTATTTTGGCACAAAAACCTATGGGCTACGTGCCGAATTAAATTGTCCCTATTGTAAATTGAAGGGTTTGCAATATAGTTAAACTCATTTAATATAAACCATGTATTTAATTAAATACATATTTAAATACAAAACTAATAAGATTTAATTGTTAAACAAATTTAATACGCAGATTGCATGCGCTTTTGTTAATAGTGCATGACATAAAAAGTAAAATTTTAAGGCTTTAAGGTTATTTTTTTCTTGAATGTTGCCGAGGGCTGCCAAAAAGGCTGCAGATTGAACTACCCTGTCCTAGGACATATATTTTCCTTCATCTCACTGAACGTTCCCCGTTTTTGAACTCCTTTTCCCCATTTCGTGTCAGCACATCATCTCATTTCCTCCTCCCTCCACTGTTTAGTTTCCTCTTGTGTCGTGTCTGCTTTAGCCTACAGGCAGAATCTTTTGTCTACTTCATTTTACATACAGTGCCCAAGCCACTGGGGGACACCCAGAATCATAGAATTTTAGAGCTGGAAAGGGCTTTGGAGGTCATTCTGGAATTAAAACCCCTTTGTTCAACGGAGGACTCAACTGCAGCACCCCTGACGGATGGCCATTCAGCCTCTACTTCAAGGTAGGGAATATTTTTTTCAAGCCAAGGGCCACTTTCCATTCTAGGCAACCTTCCAGGGGCCACATGCTCGTGGTGGGCGGGGCAAGAGGCAAACGAGGGCGGGGAACAAATGCAAATTTTACCTCTGTATGAAGACAGGTTTCCACCTACACGAGACACTTACTTGTTCCGGAGCAGGAAAGTGGTATCCATCTTATTTTATTTGGTACATTTGCATCCCACTCTTCCTCCACAGATCTCAGGGCAGGGCCTGTTGGGCTGCCTCTGCTTTTATCCTCACAACAACCCTGTGGGGTAGGTTAGATTTGGAGACGGCGACAGGCCCACAAGTCGCCTGCTAAGTTTCGCAGCCGAGTGGAGATTTGAATTCAAGTCTCTGGGCAGCAGAGCTTTCCCTGCGACCCCAAAACTGGCTACCCCTCCGGACCCTTAAAAAAAGAAAAGGAAAAAGAAAACGCAGTTGGTGGTGTGGCCTCCTTTGGAGAAACAGAACATCAGGGGAGGGGAAGAGGCAGATGAAAACAGGAAGCTTCCCCCTTCTCCCCCCAAAGAAATCCTCCTGGGCCACAGCAACCATATGTAAGGCACTTGGGTGCTGGTCATATTCAGTCTTGTTTGTGTGCCGGACGAGGGTCCCAATCCACAGGCTGGTGGCCCACTATGCTTCTCGGTGTCCCAAAAGTTCTGCCTGTTGATGCCTCTCGTTGGGCTCTCTTGGTTGTGTGCATTTGTGTGTTGGTGTGCAGGAGATTACAGCTCGTCTTTCCCTAAAGTGGCGTCTTGCTCGGGGTCTTCTGCTGGGGCTGGCGTGGAACTCTCCGCCACAATTTCCTTCTCTGCCACGATCTCTTTCTCCACCACGATCTCCTTCTCCGTCACAATCTCTTTCTCCGCCACGATCTCCTTCTCCGCCACGATTTCCTTCCCTGCCACGATCTCCTTCTCCGCCACGATTTCCTTCTCTGCCACGATTTCCTTCTCTGCTACGATCTCTTTCTCCACCACAGTCTCCTTCTCTGGAGGCAACTCTGTTTCCTCCGTGTTGAACAGCATCCGCACCAGGTCGTCGGCCTGGACTCTCTCCTGCGGCGGATGAGGAAGGAGACTTAGTTACAGGGGGTGAGGTGGGATGGGGTTCAGCTCTCATTATTATCTGTCAGGCTACTGCCATCGGAACAGGGTAGGCCTGGATATGGGGGAGGGAGAAAAAGAAGGGCATGGTGGGGTTGAGAAAGGAGGAGTGAGGCAAAGCGACAGCCATTCTACATACCCGTTCGCTGTGACGGGGGTCCAGGGTGAACCACAAGGCAATGGCGCAGCGCTGGCCCTTGGTCACAGCTTTCACGCCGTGCGGGTTTTCGGAGCCTGATGAGAAACCCACAGCCCGGCCACACTGGGGCTGAACCTCTGCCTGGAAACCAACAAAGGGGATAATAATAATAAATAATAATAATAATAATAATAATAATAATAATAATAATAATAATAATAATTTTATTTATACCCCGCCCTGCCCAGCCAAGACCGGGCTCAGGGCAGCTAACACCAGGTATAAAAACAATTGATTAAAATACAACTTAAAAACAAGATTAAAATATAACGTTAAAAAAATGATCAGAGGACCATTTTGATTTGGACAGCACACCCCAAACTGAATTGCTCCCTGCCGGGATAGCTGTGCTGACCGGAGCTGATGGGAGTTGTAGTCCCAAACACCTGGAAGGCAAATGGCCTTTCTAGGCCAGTGGGCACATTAGGATTCATGAACAAATACTGTTCATATTTGACTCCTAGTAAGTTAGCAACAATGTATAGAACAGGTACAAATACCTACTGGAAATGTAAAGAAAAAGAAGGTACCTTTTATCATATGTGGTGGGCGGGTAAGAAAATAAAAGCTTTCTGGGAGATGACATATAATGAAATGAAAAAAAATGTTTAAAATAACTTTTGTGAAAAAAATCAGAAGCTTTATTATTAGGAGTTATAGGTACTGACATCCCAAAGGAGCAGAAAAGACTTTTTATGTACAGCCGCTCGCATGTTACTAGCCCAGAAATAGAAGGAAGACGAAGTCGCTACCAGAGAGGAATGGCAAACCAAGCTGAAATGGCAAAGCTGACTGGGAAACTCAGGAACCAAGAGGACAAAAACTTTAAAAAAGAATGGGAAAAATTTATAACTGATCTAGGAGACCACGACAAGCAGATGGAAACATTAGCAGGATTTTAATCTCACTTGTAATGTAACAGATACCAAGGATTTTGGTCTCCGACCGTAATAAATTATCTATTTATCTACCATGAATAATTTGGACTGATATGAAATATAGAGTATGGAATAATATGCAGCTGTAAATGTTAATAATAGGAGCCATGGAGGGCGTGGGGAGAAGTCGTGAGATTCAGAGTAATATCTACATGTGGATATACATTTGGAATGTTATAGTTTTATTTTTGTAAAATCAAATAAAAAGGATTTAAAAAAGAAAAGAAAAAAGTATTTACCCCCACCCTTCTTGCCACTCCCAGAAAAAGACAGATCTGAAGGAAGTGGGAAAGAGTGTGACTTTTCCAACTTCCTCCTTCTTCCAACTTCCTCCTCCTAGGAAGGAAGTTTCAGGGGAGACAAAACAAACCACTCTCACCATGTGGCAACTGAGGGCCACTGAGTGAGTGGGAAGGAGGCTCAGAGACCTCATGGGCACTCAGGGGGGCACCGGTGCATCTGTTGGTGAGCCCTGGAATAACTGCTAACATTAAGCGGAAGAGAGAACTACGACTCAGCTACATTGGCAAAGAGAATTCGCTTTATATGCGTTGGTTTGTGCATTTTAACACCGTGACACCAGATGGCGCTGTGGAGTTCCGTTTTTGCTAACCCGATTTCTTATACAGTGGTACCTCGGGTTACATACGCTTCAGATTACAGACTCCCCTAACCCAGAAATAGTACCTCAGGTTAAGAAATTTGCTTCAGGATGAGAACAGAAATCACACAGCAGCGGTGTGGCAGCAGTGGGAGGCCCCATTAGCTAAAGTGGTGCTTGAGGTTAAGAACAGTTTCAGGTTAAGAACGGACCTCTGGAACGAATTAAGTACTTAACCAGAGGTGCCACTGTACAAAGCTTGCAATGCATTTAACTGAAACGCTTCTTTGATGTGTCCAGATCCAATTATGCTTATTTGTGCAATGTACGAAAGACATCGGAATCCAGCACAGAAGGGGTGTGGCTCCGCTGAAATGAATGAAATCCACTAACTTCAGTGGGTCTACTCTGAGCAGGGTGAATATTGGAGGCAATACAGGGCTGGCTCGTTTGCACCAAGGGTAACACAGAGACTGTGGAGTCTAGCAAAGATGACCTGGGGAGGGGGGATTCCCTTCGCCCTAAGACACACGAAAGAGCACAGAACACAAAGAGAAAGGACCGACTCACAGTCACTGTCGTGGCATCCAACTCCGTGAAGTAAAAAGCTCCTCCTTCAAAGTCACCGTTTAGGTAGAGAATAGCACTAGAATTAGCAGAGGAGAGGGGGAGATATTATGTCTATGCCTTTCCTTCTGGTGGAGCGGAGAAACACACAGACGAACTTTCACCTGGTTCATTTTGGAAGTGTCCTTAAAGGACCCTCTTCCCAAGGGCTGCCTATGTTTTTTGGCCACGGGGCTCATTTGCCTTTTTAAGAGAGCGTCGTGGGCACATCCACAGATCTGAGACTTGAAAAAGGGTGCAGAGCTGGAGGAGGAAGAGAGAAAGAGCGTCACACTTCCCCTTTCAGCTCTATGTTCTTCTCAGGGGAGAAAAAAGATAATTGGTCTTTTGCTACCACGTGGCCATGGGGTGGGGCCCTCAGAGTCTCTACAAACACCAGGGAAGACCACAGGGGCACCATTGCACCCGTGGGCACCATAATGGCAACTGCTGCTCCAGACTCTAATTTGCAGTGCATTATGGAGCAAAGGCAGACTCTGTTATAGTGCAGGGAATATGCATCAGAACTGCCTACCCTTTTCCTTCCTTCCTTTTTTTTTTTTTAAAAAAAGAGGGATTCTAGTCCTCATTGTTCAAGATGGAAATTGGAAACCCCGCCAAGTCCTTCTGAGCAGAAGGGGCTGAGCAAAATGTATGCAGATAGGTGAACCAAACAAGTTCCCTTGGGTGCCAGCGTTGCAGCCCACAGAACAGAAAACAAGGTTGTTATATCTTACTTGGGACAGCCTATTTGAAGATGGCTCTATCCTATCAACCTCTCAGTCTCCTCTTCTCCAGGCTAAACATACTCAACTCCCTCAACCGTACCTCATAAGGCTTGTCTTGCAGACCCTTTAATCCTCTTGGTTGCCCTCCTCCACACATGCTACAGCTTGTCGATATCCTTCTAAAACTGTGATGCCCAGAACCGGACACTGGACTCCGGCAAGTTGCTATTTCAAGAATAAGCTGGCAGAGGTTGGCCACCTGTGCCCGACACGTCTTCCCTATGCTGGTCTTTTGATAGCCTGCTCTTACATTATTTTAAATAGGTATTTTAATCGCTTTACTCTCATGCTGGGTGACATGAGCCTTTGGAGCGGCTCTGAGGCCCCCTGGTGGAAAAACCTGGGATAGACAGGTTTTAAAGAAAAGAAACAAGGCAGATGTCATGACATGAGCCCAGTGTGTGTTTGTTTGTGTGAAGTCTTCCAGGGATAGAGGGAGTGAACTATGCAATCCTGTAACACACATACCCCTGCTGACTGACCTGGCCCACCACCAGAAAAAAGGGTTCCCCACCACTGTCCTAAAAGGGCTGGTCTTCAGGCAGGTAGACCTTGCCAACTTTCTTAAGAACAAGGTGAGAGACTTTTGACTTTCCAGAGGTTGCTGAGCTACAACTCCCACCTCACCCCTGGCTGCTGGCCATGTTGGCTGGGGCTGGTAGCTCCTGCAGTAGCCCAACAACATCTAGAGATCCTCAGGTTCCCCATCAGCAGAGCAGCTACTCATGCAGGGACACAACACACAGCCTCCTTTCCGGATGGTGCTCCCAGGAGCCTTTAGCCCAGGGATGGGGAAGCTGTGGCCCTCCAGATGTTATAGACTACAACTCCCATCTTCCGTGACCAGCGGGTGCACTGGCTGGGGTTGATGGGAGTCGTAGTCCAACTACATCTAGAGCAGCGGTGCTCAACCTGTGGGTCCCCAGATGTTGTTGGACTACAACTCCCATCATCCCTGAGCTCTGGCCTTGCTAGCTAGGGGTGATGGGAGTTGTAGTTCAACAACATCTGGGGACCCACAGGTTGAGAAAGGCTGATCTAGAGAGGCACAGGGTCTGTGCCGTTCCTTAAGAGGTCAAAAAGCTGCTCAGGAGCACAACCACCGCAGTGCCTTGCTGTTGTCAGTGGAGAAGGAATTTTTCATTCTCTCCACTTCCTCACAGCCATTACCTGTAGTCCCGAAATGTGTAGGCTGGCGGCTCTTTGACACACACTAAAGCCTCTGCGTTAAGGATGCAGTTGTCCACGTGTACAGGGTGGCTCGGATCCGCCCGGTCTTCCTGTTTATCTGCAAGGGAGACAGGCAGCGCTGAAAGTTTGCACCACTGCGGCCAGCCTGCCACACTTGGCAGCGAAGATTCAATTACCCGAAGGATCCGGCTTTCGAAAGAAAGCAGCCCTTCACGTTCCTAGTCCTCATGGTGCTTTTGTAAAGGCAAACTCCAGGCAGGCAAGAGGCCTGGCGAGAGTTGGAGGACACATTCCAGCCAGGCCAGAAACACCCAGAGAGGGTGTGAGGCAGGGCTGGTGAGGGGGTGTGGCCTGGTGAGGGGGTGTGGCCTGAGGCAGGGTGTTTTGCGCAAGAGGATGTGCAGAATGCCCTACTTGCCTTCAATAGCAGTGCGGCACACCAGGTGGGAGTAAGAGAAGTGCAGGGGTGTGTCCAGGCGGAAATAGGACTCCATCACCAGCCGGACCTTCTCGGTCACGTTGTAGTAGAGGTAAGCACTTTGCATGGGCACTTTGCCTTCCTGTCCCAGCTGCGGAGGCATAATAATAATAATAATAATAATAATAATAATAATAATTTTTTATTTATACCCTGCCCTTCCCGGTTCAAAAACTGGGCTCAGGGCGGCTAACAACAAATTTAAAACACTTTAAAACACTTAATTATAAAAGCAGCATAAAATATAGTATAAAAACGTGAATAACAATAAAATTCAAAAATCAAAAATCAATTAGATAATCCCCAGGGCTAGCTGGCTGAATTGGTCCTACTTGGGCCAGCGAGGAGGCCAGAGGAGAATTAGCTGTGGGGTCTCAGAGCGGGTGATCTTCATAAAAGGGGAGGGGGAAGGAAGAGAAGGGAAATAAAAGATCAGGCTGAATTCAAATTAAAGGCCAGGCGGAATGTCTCTGACTTACAGGCCCAAAAGAAGGAGGTTAAATCCTAAAGGGCCCTAGTCTCATGGGACAGAGCATTCCACTAGGTCAGAGCCATCACTGAAAAGGCCCTGGTGGAGGATAGTCTGACTTCCTTAGGGCCTGGGACCGCTAAACTATGGTTATTCATGGACCTTAAGGTCCTCTGCAAGGCATACCAGGAGAGGCGGTCCCATAGATACGAGGGCCCTATGAGGCACACAGAGGAGGTTCAAGTTCCAGATAACAACAACAACAACAACAACTTATTATTTATACCCCACCCATCTGGCTGTGTTTCCCCAGACACTCTGGGCAGCTCCCAACAGAATACTAAAAACACGATAAACGGTCAAACATAAAAAACTTTCCTAAACAGGGCTGCCTTCAGATGTCTTCTAAACGTTTATTTCCTTGACATCTGATGGGAGGGTGTTCCACAGGGCAGGTGCCACCACCGTGAAGGACCTCTGCAAGGTTCCCTGTAACCTCACTTTTCTCAGGGAGGGAACCGCCAGAAGGCCCTCGGAGCTAGACCTCAGGCTGAATGATGGGGGTGGAGACGCTCTTTCAGGTATACTGGGCTGAGGCCATTTAGGGCTTTAAAGGTCAACACCAACACTTTTAATTGTGTTCGGAAACATACTGGGAGCCAATGTAGGTCTTTCAGGACCGGTGTTATATGGACTCGGCGGCCACTCCCAGTCACCAGTCTAGCTGCCGCATTCTGGATTAGTTGTAGTTTCAAAGGTAGCCCCACGTAGAGCGCATTGCAGTAGTCCAAGCGGGAGATAACCAGAGCATGCACCACTCTGGTGAGACAGTCTGCCAGCAGGTAGGGTCTCAGCCTGCATACCAGATGGAGCTGGTAGACAGATGCCCTGGACACAGAATTGACCTGCACCTTCATGGACAGCTGTGAGGCCAAAATGACTCCCAAGCTGCACACCTGGTCCTTCAGGGGCACAGCTACCCCATTCAGGACCAGGGAGTCCCCATACACCTCCTGCCCCCTGTCCCCCCAAAACAGTACTTCTCTCTTGTCAGGATTCAACCTCAATCTGTAGGCCGCCATCCACCCGCCAACTGCCTCCAGACACTCACACAGCATCTTCACCGCCTTCACTGGTTCCGATTTGAAAGAGAGGTAGAGCTGGGTATCATCTGCATACTGATGATCACCCAGCCCAACTCCCCTGATGATCTCTTCCAGCGGCCTGTCCCTGGTCCCTCACTGGCTTTAAAAATGGACTACTGCCCCAAAGACAACAGGTCCTGTGCTCCATCTTCCCTGACCCAGGCACCTGGTTCATTTGTTTATTTCATGACATTTCACAGAATCACAGAACGGCAGAGTTGGACGGTTCTTCAAGGGTCATCTACTCCAACCCCCTGCAATGCAGGAATCTTTTGCCCAACTTGGAGCTTGAACCCACAACCCTGAGATTAAGATTCCTGTGCTCTACCAGCTGAGCTATCCTAGGCCTGCCGCTTGATGGTACACACACAGCAAAAACAACCACCTCAATAGCTGTTTACAAAAAAGACAAACGGGGAAGATCTGGAATCGGCACGGCGAACTGTTTCAAAAGGACTGGAGCAAATTTATATTTGATATGAAAGAAAATTGCAAACATTTGAAATCGTTTGTAGGTTTGAGTTGGAATGTTTTGTAATGTGAATAGAAGGAGCTGATTTACATATAATGAGGTGAAATGTTAAAGGAAGATAGAAAGTAAAAAGGGGGTTATAGAGATGCTAAGAATTTGGTAAACATGTTTGGAAGTCAGAAAGAGGGAGGGAAGGAGGTCGGTGCTCAGTCGAGCAATGTTTAAGGTTATTGATATATGTAACAAAATGTGATTATGACAAATATGGAAAACTCAATAAAAATTATTATAAAAAAACAAAACAAAAATAATAAACATTTATCGGTAAGAAAAATTAACAACGACAATTCAAAACTCCCCAAAAGTTGAGGGAACAAAAGGCCATGGCTTTTTATTCCACAGTAAGGTTGGGATCTAGCTGAGGAGGCCACAATGCTTTCTGTGTTTGTTACAGCCCCAACATCACGGAAAGCAACTTCCGTCTGCGTCAAAGACAGAGATTTACACAGGAAACAGGCCCATTCAAGCAGGCAGCGATGCTTCTGAATACCAGCAGAACCACAGGAGGGGAGAGGGGTCTTGTGTTCGAATCCTGCTTGTGGGTTTCCCACGGTGCAAAGAGGATGCTGGACTAGGTCAACCATCGGCCTGATCCAGCAGGCCCCCCCCTTAGATTCTTGTGTCCTGGATTCCCCCCAGAAGTCCGAGCACAGCTTTCTGCTCTTTCAGAGACTTACCTTGAGTGCTTTATAGACGGTGACGCCATAGAAAGTCTCACTGGGGGTGTGTGGGGAGGTCTTCCCCCGGTAGCCGTCACCGGCAGAGGCAGCTGCCTGCATTGGGAGAGGGTAGAGAAGATATATATATAAAACTGAACATTTATCTCTCTCTCTACTTGTGTGTGTTAAATTTTGTGCTTTACAATTTAGAATATTCATTTATACAACCTTAAAATAGCAATGACTTCCCTTCTGTCTCCATGGTTCATTTTACATAGCATAAATCCCTGCATATTTTATATAAACTAAACCATTCCGTATTCCATTATTACTTCCATCGATACTTATTTACATTGTTGGATTTATCTTAATGCTGCCAATGTTTTCAAGTGTACACAACTCCCCTCCCTGCCATGTATTCAATAAACATTTTCCAATCTTCTTTAAACGAATGTTCTTCTTGTTCTCTTATTCTATACATTAGATCCGCAAGCTGCGCGTATTACATCAGTTTAAGTTGCCATTCTTCTTTGGTTGGGAACCTCGCTCCATTTCCATTTTGGAGCTAAAAAACATGGGCTGCTGTAGTGGCATATAAATAACCATTTTTGACACCTGGGAATTTCCATCTGAATCATCCCCAACAAAAAGGAAAGGTGCTTTTAAACATTTTTTTCCAATTCATTATTATTTATTTCCCAATACTCTTTTACAGGTCCACCACACATGAAAGAACATACCCTCAACCTCATTGCATCTCCAGCACTTATCTGATTCAGTCTTACACATCTTAGCAAGTCTACTCCAAGTAAAACTGAACATTTCAATCCATTTTTTCTTCTGGGGTTGTGGTGAAAACCACAAGTAAAAAAAGAGAGTAAAAGACCTCTGGACATTTAAGTCCAGTCAAAGGCGACTATGGGGTGCGTTGCTCATCTCGCTTTTCAGGCTGAGGGAGCCAGTGTTTGTCCACAGACAGCCTTCCGGGTCATGTGTCCAGCATGACTAAACTGCTTCTGGCGCAATGGAACACCATGATGGAAACTGGAGCGCACGGAAACGCTGTTTACCTTCCCACCACAGCAGTACCTATTTATCTACTTGCACTGGCGTGCTTTCGAACTGCTAGGTAGGCAGGAGCTGGGACAGAGCAACAGGAGCTCACCCCATTGTGCAGATTTAAACCGCCGACCTTCTGATCGGCAAGCCCAAGAGGCTCAGTGGTTTAGACCACAGCGCCACCCGCGTCCCTCAAGCAGGATTCATCTCAGGCCAAATGGCAGAACCTGAGAGCAGTCCCCTCGTGGTTCAATCCCTGTGCATCTCTAGGGTCAGACAAACAGCTAAGGCAGCTGAGCTGAGAAAGAACCACCCTGGACCAAGATTCTAGAGTGAGCCGCAGCCTCCCGGAGCATCCACAGTGCTGTGTTGGGACCTGAGGGGCAGCTACTCACATTGGTCAGCCTCTGCAGCGCCCGACACTCCTCTTCGGACAGAAAGCCGTCCACCACCACACGCTGGGAGCCATTGAGCAGCTTGGAGTTCATGGTGATGCCAAGCCCATCGTACACCAAGGGGCCTCCTGTGTGAGGCAACAAGAAGCAGCTGAGGCATTCTGGAACCTGGAGGCCCTTCAAAATGCTGTTGGTCTCCACCTCCCATCAACCCTCAACCCATAGGGATGCTGGGAGCTGTTCTCTGGGGGAGCCAATTGGCCGCTGGGTGCAGCTGAGGTCCCAAGCCTTGTCCTTTCAGTCAGCAATCTCGAGCTCTGCCCTAGCTTCAGTTGAGGAGCTGTCTTCAAGGGCGGCCCCATGCGTAAGTCACTGCAGCAGTCTAACCAGAGAGGAGGCGGCAGAAGCTAGGTTAGAGGCATGTAAGGGGTGTGGCGCCTCTGGATGCTGCTGAAACCTGTATCATCTCCAGTCAACATAGCCAACGGTCAAGGTTAAAGGGAGTTGGGAGTCCTTATGGAGGGCTGCAGGTTCCCCATGCCCAAGAAAAGGGATTAGTCCCTGCAGTTGGGAACACAGCTGGAGCCATGGGAAGAGACCCCTTTCCCTTGGCCACAAAACCCCCCCAGGCTGCCCTGTCACCTTCTCGCACGAGCTTGTTCATGTCCGTGGACTCCTTCGTCTTCTCCTCCACCAGGTTCTCAATCTCCTTCATGAGGTTGCCTATCTCTTCCGAGATGCGGGCTGCCGTCTCGCGCTCCACCCTGCAGAGAATGGAGAGACAGGGCGGCGTCATCGGCGGGAAGGTCAACAGCAACTCACTGTACGTGGGGCTGCCCTTGAGACTGACCCAGAAACTCCAGAGGGTGCAGAATGCCACAGCGAGACTCCTTACAGGGTCCTCGTCGCGGGATCACATTCACCTGGTGGTATACCAGCTGCACTGGCTCCCAGTGGAGTACAGGATCAGGTTTAAGGTGCTGATTTCAACCTTTAAAGCTCTATACGGCCTAGGATCCTCGTACCTATAGGACTACCTCTCCTGGTTTGTCCCACGGAGGACCTTACAGTCTTCAAATAAAAACATCTTGGAGATCCTGGGCCACAGGGAGGTTAAAGGTAAAGGTACCCCTGCCCATACGGGCCAGTCGTGTCCGACTCTAGGGTTGTGCGCCCATCTCACTTAAGAGGCCGGGGCCAGCGCTGTCCGGAGACACTTCCGGGTCACGTGGCCAGCGTGACGAAGCTGCTCTGGCGAGCCAGCACCAGCGCAGCACACGGAAACGCCGTTTACCTTCCCACTATAAAGCGGTACCTATTTATCTACTTGCACTTAGGGGTGCTTTTGAACTGCTAGGTGGGCAGGAGCTGGGACCGAAGGACGGGAGCTCACCCCGCCGCGGGGATTCGAACCGCCGACCATACGATCGGCAAGTCCTAGGCACTGAGGTTTTACCCACAGCGCCACCCGCGTCCCACAGGGAGGTTAGGCTGGTCTTAACCAGAGCCAGGGCTTTTTCGGCTGTGGCCCCGATCTAGTGAAACACTCTGTCACAAGAGACTAGGGCCCTGCAGGACTTGACACCTTTCTGCAGCACCTGCAAGAAGGAGCTGTTCCACCAGGCCTTTGGCCAAGGCACAGTCTGACCCCCTCCTTCTGTAATCCTCATAGAACACTAGCCCAATGGTTGCCATTAATTTGATTCAGAATTGATTTGAGAATGAACTGATTTTAGAATGTATTTCAATTAATTGATTGCGGTTTTATGTAAACTGTGTTACTTTTACTGTTGTTAGCCGCTCTGAGCCCAGCTTCAGCTGGGGAGGGCGGGATATAAATAATTTATTATTACTATTATTATTATTATTATTATTATTATTATTATTATTAACAGGTAGACCTTGGAATGGAGCCAATCGCCGGCCTGGGCAGTGCGGTTGGGGAGAAGAGTTCCCATGCAGATGTGGGAAGGAGAGCCAGCTTCAAAAGCCTAGCTCCGAGCTATAAGGCAGCCAGAGAGAACAAGCCAGGCAGAGACATAAGCAGAGAGCCAACATGGTGTAGTGGTTAGAGTATTGGACTAGGACCTGAGAGACCAGAGTTCAAATCCCCACTTCACCATGAAGCTCTCAATGGGTGACCTTGGAGCCAGTCCCTGCCTCTCAGCCTTGGAGGGCTGTTCTAGGGATTAAATGAGGAGGCGAGCCATGGAAGCCACCCTGGGGTTCCTTGAAGGAAAAAGTGGGATATAAAAGCATTAAAAAAGGGTGGGGGAGAGAAAGTCTACTGAAAAAGGCGCTCACTTCTGCTTCTCTTGCAGCCTCTTCGGTATCACCTCTTCCGGTGTCCAAGTGTCCTTAAAAACAGGGGGAGAGAAAAAGAACTTAGCGCAAGGAATTCCCCGAAAACTTACAACCAGGGGTGGTGGAATTCTGGGCCTGCTGAGCTTCCTGGTCTCAGCTGCCCAGTCGTTGTACTCAGAAACTGGGGATGATGGGAACTGTAGTCCAATAACATGTAGCTCTCCACAGATCCCTTCCTCCTTGACTCACACAGCGCCAGCTCTGTCACCTCCCCACCTCAAAGCCCTACGCCCCATACTTTGCACTTTCCCCTCATCCGCCTTTCCTTAAAAAAAGGGCAAAACAGAACGGGTGCCAGGCCGAAGGAGCCGCCTCTTACCGGGTCCACGAAGGGGATCCCAAAGACGTCGTAGGCGAAGAAAAGCTGCTCTTTCTCCAGAAGGCTGCGTCTCCAATAGAGCTCAACATCCTGAGCGGAGAGGGGGAAAAGGAGGGCAGAAAAGTTAGAAGCGGGCAAATTAAACAGATTCCTCGATTAGCCAGCACAGGGGTGGGGAACCTTGTGGCGTGGTTCAGCTGAAGGACCAGATCTCCCTCAGCCTGGGGTCTGAGATCTCCTAGGGAAGCCTTTCTCCTAATCCTGCCACCCTCCCAGGCATGTTTGGTGAGAGAGAGGGGCTTAGTAGCTGCTCCCAGATTGTGGAACTTCTTTTCACGGGGAGCCTAGGCCAGTAGGGGTGTGTTGAATTGTTTCAACTTTTGAATTCCAAAAAAGGAGGGGTGCTAAAAAGTCGTAACACGACTTAGGAATCTGAAACATATTTTGATTGAATTGATATAATCTACTTTTGCTTAGTAAGCGAAACGTGTGTAAAACTGCATAGAAATAATCAAAAATGGCTGCCAAGCACTTTCAGTTATATTTATGGTTACCTGACATTTACAGAAGGTAAACTTAAAATTATTTGGTTTCCGAAAGCAGTTTATGTGCCTCTTCATCAAACATAGACTTATCAAGCTAAATGTTGTCCGATCACAAAAAGAATAGCAGGTTTGAATTCCTCACACCCCAAAGCATATTTTTAAGACCCCAGTCACTGAAGAAATTTACAAAAAATAAGTTTCACTCCATACTAGGATGGTCCCCTCTCTGCTTTCCTCTTGCTGGTAGGCAAAGACTTCCTTTTCTAATATAAATGGGATAGGCAGTAATAAAAAGATATAAAATAAGTAACTGCAGAAAGGAGGAGAGTTAAGTTGAAGAAAATGCAGAATATGGATTGATGTAAAAAAAAAATCAGCAAATATGTGTAAAATGGAAAAAAATAACATTTATCTAAGAATCCCTGTGGGAGAAAAGACTTTATTTTCTTGTTCAGACAGGTCTTTGGCCACTAACTGGCTGTTGTGTTTTGGCAGGCCTTCTGTCTGTGTATGTATGTTATGCTTCCCACCGCATTGTTGTGTTTTTAAAACGGTTTTGTTTTGATTCAGTGCTGTTTTTTATAATATGCTCTTTTATTTAGTTTCAATATTTATTGTGTGCTTTTCCTTGTACCCGTGAGCCCCTGTACTGCACCCACCGGGACACTCACCTTTCTGGGGCGTACGGGCGTGGCCAGGTTGTCCCCCAGCACAGCTGTGTAGTAGGCCAGGTTCTGTTTCATCACTTCATCATTAGGGAAGAAGAGCAAATAGGTTTTGGCACACTCAATGGCCTTCTCGTAGTCGCCGCCTGGAAAAGGGGAGAGAACCTGCATAAGGACGTAAAAAGAAGAAGAAGACCTGCATCTGGATCAGGCCAGGCACCCATTTGGTCCAGAGGGGCGGATTATCAGATCCCCCAAGGGGAATCTTGCAAGCAGGACCTGGGAGCAACAGCAACTGCTATTCAGAGGCATAGCAGTGGAGGGAGAATGTACCGTATTTTTTGTTCTATAGGACGCACCCGACCATAACACACCTAGTTTTAGAGAGGGAGAACAAGAAGAAAAAAAATCTCTCCCTCTCTGCGCAGTGCTCCTTCAGCGAAACAGCAGGAGAAACGGAGCCCATTCCATTTCTCCTCCCGCTTCGCTGAAGGGGCGTTACTTCCGGGTTTTGCCGCTCGCGCATGCGCATGATGTCACGCACATGCGTGGAAGCAGCGAATCGCGACCCGCACGGGTTACATTCACTTCAGGATGTGAACGGGGATCCAGAACGGATCCCATTCATATCCAGAGGTACCACTGTACTTGCAAACCGCTTAGAAGCCTCTTTGGGTGTTACAAAGTGTATATATTAACACATTATCTAGGCAAACACATTTATTGTATACTGTACAATGTATGGTGCGTTTTAGGTATGTGATATCATGAGGGTGCAAAGGATAATTTTTCCTGGAAAGGGGGCACAGAGTAAAACAGCTGACGGGGGAAGCAGGCCAGTTTCTTACCACAAAAATAAAAACCATTGTGCCTGGACCTTTTCTCTCAACTTACTGTTGTAGTAGGCAAACTGAAGGTAGTTGAAATGAGATGGGAGGAAGTCTTCAATGGGCTTCTCACTTCCGGTCTGAGACGCAAGTTCTGTGACGCAGCCTTGCTGGCAGCTCAACACTTGTGTGTAGTGATCTGGCAAAAAAAAAAAAAAAAGACGACAAACCAGGTTTCTTCTTAAAAACAGGACCAGAGAGTTAGAGGGGGTTTTGCAGGCCAGAGGCAGTAACCTACACGCTGTATGCCATATCAGACCCAGGACAGAACAAGCCATGGCTTCCTACCCCACACCTAATGTTATATGTGACGTCAGGTGTGGGGCAGGAAAGGCTGTGGCTACAAGGAACAATCCTTAAAGTGAGCTCCTGACTGTTCCTTTGCAAACAGGACTTGCCATTCAATGCAAGCTTTGCCCCTTTGCAGCTGTGGTTTGGATTTAATTTTCCCAGACTGCATTGGCAAACCAACTCCCATCCCTCTTCACTTCGTATGCTCCTGAGTGGTTAAAAAAAAAAAAAAGGTAAAGGACCCCTGGACAGGTAATTCCAGTCAAAGGCAACTATGGGGTTGCAGCGTTCATCTCGCTTTCAGGCCGAGGGAGCCGGCTTTTGTCCTCAGACAGCTTTCCGGGTCACATGGCCAGCATGACTGAACCACTTCTGGCACAACAGAACACTGTGACAGAAACCAGAGTGCATGGAGAAGCTGTTTACCTTCCCGCTGCAGCGGTACCTATTTATTCACTTGCACTGGCATGCTTTGGAACGGCTAGGTTGGCAGGAGCTGGGACAGAGCAACGGGAGCTCACCCTGCTGCGGGATTTGAACCGCTGACCTTCTGATCGGCAAGCCCAAGAGGCTCAGTGGTTTAGACCACAGCACCACCCACGTCCCCTGCTCCTGAGTGGTGCAGTCCAGCCACAAACTGAATGGGGCGCTTCGGCATTTAGAGAAAAGAATTCATGGAGTTTCTTTCGCTCGTCCACAATACTCAGGCCTCTGGGTGGGGCTCACCAATGATAGCTTGGAAAAGATCCGCGTTGTACTCGAGGTAGTTGTAGCCTTCATAATCGTACGGCCCCTCGCAAAGGGCTCGACACTCTGTGTCAGCGACCCAGTAGGCTTGTAGTGCATTCTCCAGGTGCAAGATGGCCGCCTGGGGCTTCTCCTCCGTGTAGTAACTCACACCCAGGCGGAATTCTTCCTACAAAAAAAAGGGGAAAGCATGGGAAGCAGTCAGAACTTGTGCGAGAGATGGGAAGCACAGATTGGAAGCTAGTCCACCAACCTCAATCTTAGCTAGACTGCACATAGCATATGCTTGGAGGAATCCTTTCTCAGACCGTATTAAGGCTCACGGCTAAGACCCTTTTTATCTAGTTGGCAAAGCCTGTCAGAACAAAAATTCCTTCAGTTATTTCTGGAAAGCACAGAGGGTGGGTGCCTGTCGGATTCCCCAGAATGGGGCACTCACCTTGGAGGCCCTGCTGCAGGTCAATGAGGAGAGGGCTTCTGGGATCTTTGAAACCGGAAGGAGGTACGTAAGGGAGCAGGCCGTCTCTCAGGTGTACAGTAAGAAGCACCGTGCATTGTACGTCAGCGCCTCAAACTTGGCCCAGTTGCAGTTTGGCCAGCAGTGCAAATCCCACAAGCAAAGTGTTATATGTTGGAAGTAGTTTGGCTCAACAAGCAATGTAGCTGCTCTGGTCTGGACCAGCTCACCCCATTGCTCCCGCCACTGTCAGCAAGAATGAGGCATTCCAGCATGTGGTATTGCCACTCATCTTGCCTGCCCCTGAGCAGGGAACTCAAGTTGCAATGCTTTGGGGAGAACCCTGGCTCTTGCAAGAACTGGAAGGTTCAGGCAATAGAAGGGGAGCGGGCCAGCAGCAATTTTGCCTCAGGCGGTGAAACAGGATTTGCCACCTCTAGGCCCTGTGGTGGGAATTTTCCAGTCAGGAACCCAAGCAGCTGCTGTGGAGAGCTCCAGTCTTATGGCTGGAATGACCGTGTTTGAACGTTGAGGGATGCTGGAGATTATTTTTTTGTGGCGAGGGGGAGGGTTCTGCCTCCCCTCCTCCTTACAGGTGTCCCCCGGTTTCAGGCCTGGACAGGATTGAACCCTGACACCTACTTGCTAAGCCTCCTCTGCAAAGCCACACGGTTCACAGAAAGACCAATTTGGAGACCACATTTGTGGCTCAAAATGTGGAATTTATGTAGCCCAGGCTAGATTCTGGACCAACCTAGGTAGTAATTCATAGGCAGAATCAGAGGTATTCAATATTTTGAATAAAATATTGGGGAGGGGGGAGGTAAGCCCCGCCCCTCATAATCAATCATATAAGGTGGTCACGCACACCATTTGAATGGCAATGCCCATCAACTTGAGGGGGGTGGGACAATCCCCTCAAATATTTTATTTGGGGGGGGGTTGGAGATCTCTCAGGCCCTAGGAGTTGGCTCCTGTGGGCAGAATATGGACTCTCTCTATGCATATGTGTGTTGGATATGGACTCTCTCTATGCATATGTGTGTTGGGGGGAGAATCTGGGCACGGGTGACGTACAGTGGCCAATGGCGTTCTCACCATGTGCGGCTTGGCCTCCAAGTCCACAAAGTCAGAGTCTTTGACACCAGCCATCATCTGGTAGTAGTCCAAGTTCTGCCGCATCTCCATGTGGTCAGGGTTGGCCACAAAGAACGTGTGGGCTGCGGCCACGGCTTTGTCGAGTTTGTTGATCTGAGGGAGGGAGGAATAAAGACAGTGTTGAGTGCATGAGATGAAACTTGGTGGACCAAAGGTGGGGAGCCTTTCACAGTCTGGGGGGGTCTCATTCTGTTTGAGCCAAACCTCTGTGGGGCGGGGAATATGCTAGTAAAGAGTAGTATCAGAGGCCAAAGTGAGCGAAGCATTGAAAATAATAATAATGATGATGATGATGATGATTAGGTGTCTTAAAGTGCACAACAAAAACAGACCTAACAGACATTAAGATCAGATGCAAACACACCAGCAAACAAATCGTTCTTTTTAAATATGCATCTTAAGTATGTATCTTAAATATTCTCCCTACCCCACTTTTAAAAAATGAGCATGAAAACAGCCAAGTTACATCCAAGTGACCTTCCCAATTAAAAACCAAGAGCCTGGGCAGATAAAATGTTTTACTTTTGTATAACAGTCCAGTTTCTACACATGCAGAGGTGCTGAACCTGAGATTACCAAAATTGCAACAACAAGCCCTGCTGTTTGAGAGCTTCAGTGCCAGCCAAAGACATTTTGCTGCCCAAGGCAGAAAAGGCTGCCCCTCCCACACCCCATTCTACCACCATTCAAAGCCCCCTCCAAATTGCTTGTGTGAATTCTGCAACAGTCCACACACATCATTCTGCTTTATTCACGGTTCTGTGATGCTTCCCTAGGGTTAGCCCATTATTGCCATCTGGAGGGGCAATTCTGGAGCTACAGCACATCAAAGCAGAAAAAAATGAATGAGATTTCTTATGGCCACTCCATTCAAGTTTGCTGAGAGATATAGACAATGAAATGCTTCCAACATTTCTGCTTTAGAAGTCATCTTGAACAAGCTGGCCAGATCCCTCTTAAAGGACCTCCCCTATTTCTTAGTAAAAAAAATGCTGTTGCTGGGTTTTTAATTGGTTTTATTACTTGGAAAATTATTCCTATATTTTAATTTTTAAAAGATATACATATATATATACGAAAGGGCTTTTGGAGGAAAAACCTGATTGCTGCTGTTATTAATGCCTGCTTAGTGATTTGTAGCTGTTTTAATGGATTGTGTTTTCTAAAAACAATAAAGCGTAATTGTTAATCAAAAAACAAGAACCTGAATATTTGCGAAAAGATTCCAGCAGGAAGTTTTGGAACAGGCAACAATCGTAAAAGAAGGCGTGTGTCTGTGCAACGCGTCTAACCATCCTGATGACATCATGAGCACAGCTTTGCACGAATGCACAATGAAAAGTATTTCTAGAGAGGGCCCCCCCAAAACTAACAGGAAGGCATGCAAACACCCCACAAGCAGTTCACTGCGAAGGCAGGGCAGCCAACTGGAGCACATAAATCACCCTATCCGATAGACAGGAATAGCAGGAGGATTAAACTGCGGGTTTTCGCCTTTTAAGAATGGGGAGAGCTTAGGAATCAGCCGCAGAGAAGCCAACGGGGTTTTGGTGGGGGAGAAAGAGAGCCTGGCTCTTTCCATATTTGCTTTCTCCACTCCAGTTGTTGAATTGGCTCTGAAACCTGAGACCACGGGGGAGGGCCCCCCTCTTTTGCGTCTTCCTGCGCAGCCCCTCTATGGACGTGGCACATCGCCCCTCCTAAGGAAGTAGGGAGGAGAGAGAGACGAGAGAGGAAGGGCTGAACTTCTGGCTGCAGGGGAAGGAGCAAGAAAAACGCTTTCTAAGTGGCTAGAGTGAACATGTGGCAGACAAATGGATGGAGACTATAAGAGAGACAGGCCGGGTCAACTCTTCAGAACTGGAAAAGTGATTAAAGGCAAAACCCTTTCTGCAATAACTGTCCATGAATCCAGGCAGCTCAAACTCATCAGCTCCTCCATCTCTGCTTTGTTCTGTTCAGACATTGCAACCGAGACCCAGGGCTTTCTACAAGGCTGTTTCCTATATAAGGACAAAGTAGTCCTTCGTTTTCCAATTGTGCTACAGGAAATCTGGAAGGACCTCAGATTTCCAGTGGCAGATTCAGTTGTCCAACTTTTCCCAGACTTCCAACAAAGGGGAGATACTTCCAGGACTCGGGCAAAGTCCAGGCATTGGTCAATGGCATTGCAGCTGAGCCAGCCACCGGTGCATGAGGCAAAAGAGAAAGCCCATAGGTTCATCCATGGGGGCAGCGGCAGCAGGATTGGGGCTGAAATGCAGTGGCAGGTCCAGTCCTAAGCATGGATGTGAGACAGATCTGATGCATGCTGGACCAAGGCTAGTGGCCCACCTGGTTCAGCATCCTCCTGCCACAGTGACCAACCAGAAGTCTCAATGGGAAGCCTGCATGCTAGACTGGAGGGCAACAGTGCTCTCCTTGCTTGCGATTTCCAGCAACGGCAAAACCATTTCTCCGATAATGGATGCTTTTCGAGATGCAGATGGTGCTGTTTTTTGCTTGCTCCTAGTGTGATTATTTTCACCCACAGCTGCAGTTTATTACACAGATACGATTAATAATATGTTCAACCTCTGTATGGCACTTTTAAGCACTTGGCGTATTTCACATGCATTTATCTAGCTACAATCCTTACGAGCTTGCACGATAAACCGCTATCATTATACCCAATTTTGCAGGTGGAGTTGCGAAAGAGAGTACAGCTTTTCAGCTCTGTCTCTTAGCGGCTTTGCAATTTCTGTTTTCTTTCTCTCTCCTTCCTCCAGTCTCAGTACCTGTAGCCTGGTTTCTCTGTTTCTTTCCATCGAACCTATTAACGTTTCTTTGACCTCAACCTACACGATGTCAGATGGCAGGGAAGTGTTTTCCCTACTGCCAGGACTGCCTAGTGGAGGGACGGGGACTCTTCTTCAGCCAGGGGACAGCATTCCCTTCTGGGAAATCTTCTGAGGGCCATGTCCTAGTGATGGGGAAGTATCTGGAGTGCAAAGCAGAGTCATCAAAAGGCCTGGGGAGATTTCCAAGGGCCAGATAAATGGGCCTGAAGGGCCATACTTGACCTCCTGCCCTAGCCACTAAACTTCAGCATCCTGTTTCTCCACAGTGGGGGGGGGGGGCGCTTCTGGGAAGCCCACCAGCAGGGCATGAAAAAAATGTGTTTTGTGCTAAACTGCCTCTGAACCTGGAGGTTCAACTTAGGCATTTTGACTAGTGGCCACTGATCTTTTTCTTTCAAAAGCCCACCAAGTGGCAGTGAGGTCCATAGGTACAAGCCCTTTCTCTCAAGCTTTTTCCCTATTCTCATTGTTTCCCTTGTTTCTCAGTTCCATCTTTCCTAAATTATCCCATTGCTGTATCTTCAAAATAAAAACTTTGATTCAAAGGAGATTTCAAAGGAGATTTCTTGCCAAATCAGAGTAAAAGTCCATGTTGCCCAACAATCTGTCTCCAGAAATACATTGAATGCATTGAAGGCCACAAGCATGGGGAGAGAGACTGCCATTGCTATTTAAGTCCCATCATAAGAGAAAGTATACTGCTCTGAACTGGGGAGGCTTTGCTTTAGCTACCACAAATGTTTGTGGCATTTGTATTGACTTTAGGTTGTGTCCTGAACTTGCTATCATTTTAAATCACTGAAAGGCCACACAGCTTACTGTTCAAGAAGGAAAATAATTTCTCACCCTGCATGCCAATCAGAAGTAAGCACCACCATGTTCAGTGAGGCTTAAAGTGACAGTGGTGTGGAGACAGCACAATTTTGGACATGAATATTAAAATCAAAGTGAATGTTGGAAAATCAGGGATCGACAAAAGAAAATGCTTCTTCAGACAGTGAATGAACTCGCAGGTACGTCCAACAGGTAGATCGTGATCTACCGGTAGATCAGTGGATGTCTGTAGTAGATCACCAGTAGATCACTGGATTCCCCAAAGAAGTCTTGCTCCCCTAAAAACGCTCAACCTTTTTGCCCTGCGCCTCCTCCTTCAAGAAAGCTCAACAACTTTGACCTGAACCCTCCAAAAGACGGTAGATCACTGCTAGTCTTTATGAGTAGATCGCAGTCTCTTGGGAATTGGCCAGCCCTGGGGAATTCAGAGGCAATGATGGCCATCAACTTGGACTGCTTTAAAAGAGGATTAGCCAAACTAAGGCTATCAATGGCTACTATCCCTGATGGCTATGTTTCTGCCTCCACTGTTGGAGGAAGCAATGCTTCTGAATATCAGTTGCTGGAAACTACAGGAGGGGAGAGTGGACACGGATGACTCAGGGCCTGCTTGCCAGTTTCCATGGTACAGAATTGCAGAATTGTAAGAGTTGTACAGAGCCTAGGACTTGCCGATCAGAAGGTCGGCGGTTCGAATCCCCGCAACGGGGTGAGCTCCCGTTGCTCGGTCCCTGCTCCTGCCAACCTAGCAGTTCGAAAGCACGTCAAAGTGCAAGTAGATAAATAGGTACCACTCTGCCGGGAAGGTAAGTGGCCACATTACCCGGAAACTGTACGCCGGCTCCCTCAGCCAATAAAGCGAAATGAACGCTGCAACCCCAGAGTCGGCCAAAACTGGACCTAATGGTCAGGGGTCCCTTTACCTTTAAGAGTTGGAAGTGACCCCAATGGTCATCAAGACCACCCTCCTGCAACACAGGAATCTTCTGTCCAATGTGGGGCTCGAACCCACAACCCTGAGATTAAGAGCCTCCTGATCTGCTGACAAAGCTGTCCCAGTAGGCATCTTGTTGGCCACTGTGAGAACAGGATGCTAGACTTGATTTGAGCTCTTCTCACATTCTTAAAGGAATATTAAAATTAGTTAGGGCTCCAAGCAGCAGCATCAAACCATCTCTTCAACCCCATCTAACTTTTGCTAAAACTGAATCCAACTGAACTCGACGGGGCCTACTTCCCCGGTAAATACGCAGAGAGGATCAGGAGGAATCCAAACCAAGCTGGATAGATCCCCCAGATGGGCTCCCGTGACTCCTTTCCTCCCTGAGAAGGTCCCGATCCATTTGAAATGATCCCCCCCCCCAAATCCTATCGCCATCAGTCCTCGATCCAAGTGAACAGGCTACCTTGAAATAAGCCACTTGGAGATAGTTGTACGGACTGCGCTTGCGGAACTCCAGCTCCGTCTCCTCGCCGAGCTGGTAGCGGGAGGCGCCGTCGGGGAGGCACTTGCGGAGGCAGCCGGCGCGGCGGAGGAGCTGCCCGAAGAAGCGGAGGTCGTCCAGCGGGCGCCGCTCTCCGACGGCGGGAGGCGCCGGGTGCTGCTGTTCGCCCTCCGCCGGGCGAGACGGGGCTCCGTCGGTGCTGTTGGCAGCGCAGCGCAAGCGGCACTGGATCAGGCGCGCCCGGTGCGCCTCCCGCGCCCGCAGCGCCCTCTCCATATGCAGGATGACGGCGTTCCAGTCCCCGCGGGCGTAAGCCTCCGTGCCCGCCGCCAGCAGCATATCCGCGGGAAGCGAGGAAAGGTCCGTCTCGGCCTCGACGGCAGGGATGGAGAGCTGCGCCGCCAGCAACAGGAGCCCAAAGAGGGGCCGCGCAAGCAGATCCCGGGGCGCCATCGTGGCTCGCTCGCCGGCTGCGAAGGGGCGCGCAGGGAGGCTGGCCACGCACCCCGACGGGGAGGAGGCCCCGCCCTCGATAGCAAATAGCCCCGCCCCTCTCCCGGAGGCCCCGCCTTCGGCATATCTTCTTCCAGAGACTCCGCCCTATCTGCAGAGACGTCTAAGGTTGAGCGTACTCCCAGTTTTGTGCATAAGCACGCCGAATTTTTTTATGGGTGCTCTTTATTTTTAATGCTCGGTTTAAATTGTGTGTGTGTGTGTGTGTGTGCACGTGTGTTCTACTCTCCTGCAATTCTTATTCAGCTATTTTTATTTGTTCATTGCAAAGCTTGATGCGCTGCTTTGAACCTCGATGTGGTTTATAAAAAAAGAAGAAGGCTCAAGAAATAAAAAAGAAACTCTCAGAAGCAGCTGTTTAAAACATTCAAGATTCAATCATAAAAAGCTAAAAAGCAAAACACACGTCCGTGTTCTGCTGGATGGACTTGACTAAGCAAAAATGTTCTTGGCAGGTGCAATGCTAAGTCCACTTGCATGGGAGTAAATCCCCTTTAATTCAGCCTGCTTCTGAGTAGACATGGGTAGGGCTGCACAGCTACACCGAAGGCAGTGAGATTTCTTTCCGATTGCGCTTCTTAAATGTCACAACCGAAACAACACCTGGATCAGAAAAAGGAGGGACTTTCTCTCGCTTGGCACTTTCCGCCCTGACTTTGTTAAGTCACAGCTAACCTTAAAACTTTGGGTTTCCCCTTGGGTGAAAAGAGGGGGGGGAAGTTCGGCTGATACCCGTAATACCACTTCAGAAGCCTAGTGGAAGTCTAAAATTTTAGCAAGTCTATGCACCGCTCCCAGAAGCTCCGCCCATTTCCTGCCTTCTTTCTCGAGGGGCTTTCAGTGGCCACGCCTACAAAAGCGAACAGCGCCTCAAATCTCCTGAGGCTCCGCCCCTCCGCGACTCGTCCATCCACTCCGTTCCCCGGTTCGTGGCCTCCCTATTGGCGGAAAGGCTGGCTCCGCCTACTCCGTTCTGTCCCCTGGGTGCCCCGCCTTCTTTCTGACGTAAGGCTATCGGAGGCCAATGGGCGGTCCAAGGGGGCGGGGCTTGTGCCACGAGGAATGGCGGCCAGGGCGGAAGCGGAGTCCGAAGCCGGTGCCGCTGCTGAGTCTCCGGCCGCCTTGTCTCAGGAGGCGGCGCTGGTGGCGTCCAACTTCCAGCTGGCGCCGTCTGCGCGGAAGGCTCGGCCTTCGGACTTGGTGGCTCTAGCAGAGCAGGTGCAAAAGGTGAGCGAGGAGGGTGCCTCTGAGAGCGTGCAGAGCGCCTGTGTTTGATGAGCTTCCGGGCACGTGCAGAGTGGGGTTTTTTGTTTGTTTATTAATGCCTGATTGAATGTTCGGTGGTTGTTCCGTGGGCCTTGACAATGGTGGCCTCTGGATGACAGCTAGGGTGAGCATGTCAGCGTTTTCCCCAAACTGCATTTGCCGGTTTCGTGTAGTGTTTAGAATGCAGGACTTGGACCTGGGACACCGGGGTTCATAATAATAATAATAATAATAATAATAATAATAATAATAATAATAATAATAATAAATAATTTATTTATACCCCGCCCATCTCGCTGGGTTTCCCCAGCCACTCTGGGCAGCTTCCAACAAAACACTAAAATACAATAACCTATTAAACATTAAAAGCTTCCCTAAACAGGGCTGCCTTCAGATGTCTTCTAAAAGTTTGGTAGTTATTTTTCTCTTTGACATCTGGTGGGAGGGCATTCCACAGGGCGGGTGCCACTACCAAGAAGGCCCTGTGCCTGGCTCCCTGTAACTTGGCTTCTCGCAGTGAGTGAACTGCCAGAAGGCCCTCTGCGCTGGACCTCAGTGTCCGGGCAGAACGATGGAGGTGGAGACGCTCCTTCAGGTATACTGAACGTATACAGGTATACTGCACATCCCCATTAGGCCACAAAGCTCTCAAAGGGTGACCTTAGGGCAATCATTGCCTCTCAGCCTAACCTACCTCACAAGGTTGTGGGGATTAAACTAGGAGGGGGAGAACCATGTACTCTGCCTTCAGCTCTGTAGAGAACAAAACACAGGATATAAACACAGTAATAAATAAATAAATAAATAGGGTCACTACTGCTACTCACATATGTCAAAATGTTTGAGGACACTAATGTTGGTTACACCCCTGAGTACACACCTTGAAATTAATGGACATGACTTAACTTTGTTCCATTAATTTCAATGGGTCTTCACTGATTAAAATGCATTATTATTGTTCATTTATGAATGTCCTTCTGTGCAAATGTCTCAAAGTGCTGTACAAAAACCACCCTTGAACTTTTGTTGCTTATATGGAGACCCAGACTTCCAATCTCCTTTTAAAAATATTCCTGTTTCCCTTCTTTTCTACAGGCTGATGATTTCACCCGAGCAAATGCCTGCAACAGACTGACCGTCATAGCAGAACAAATCCGGTACTTGCAGGAACAGGCCAGAAAGGTAAGTGTGGGGAAGGGAAGAACTCCATTATCAAAGCCTTGCACAGTTCTAAAATAACACACCCTAGAGAGGTTTTTTCTCTACCTCCCTGTTTTATCCTCACAGCAACCTCATCTCTAACCGCTACAGCACACTAGCCAATTGGGTGATTTGCTGCCGCCTTCAAAGCCAAATGCAAAGAGGTCCACAAGATCTCTGCAGGCAAAAGAAGTCCCCTGAAGTGATTGCCTGGGTGATGGGCCATTAAGGGGGAATAAAGGAAAAGGACTCTGTGTGAGATGGCAGATGGGTGGGCCCCCTTCCCCAGCACAGACTAGTTAGAAGGACAAAGCCAGAGTTCAGAGTTGAAAGTTGCAGTGATGTGATTTGGGAGGAAAGCAGCAAGCTTGAGAGGAAGAGCAATATTTCATAGAATCAAAGAATTGTATAGTTGGAAGGGACTTTGAAGACCACCCTGCAATGCAGGAATATGCAGGTGTCTCATATTGGGATCGAACCTGTAATCATGGCGTTATCGGTGCCACGTTCTAGCCAACTGTTTATATCCAAGACTCTTTTGGGGTGCTGATGCTCTCTCTCTCTCTCTGTGGTGTTTTAGGTTTTGGAAGAGGCGAACAGAGATGCTGATCTGCACCACGTTGCCTGCAACTTTGTGAAAAAGCCGGGCAATGTCTACTACCTGTACAGGCGGGATAGTGGCCAGCGCTACTTCTCCATGCTTTCACCTAAGGTACTGACCCCTTCTTTTAAAAGGGTTTTGAGTTTTGAGAAAAGGCAAGTAAGAGGCAACATTATAGAGGCTTGTAAAAATAATGCCTGATGTGGAGAAAGTGAACAGAGGAAAGCTCCCCCCCCAACCCATAAGACTAGAACTGATGAAAATCCAATGAAGATGAATGTTGGAAGACAGATAAAAGAAAGTACTTATCCACAGTGAGTCTATAGCTAATCTATGGAACTCATTTCCACAGGAGGCAGCAATGGCCATCTGCTTGGATCGCTTTAAACATGGGTTAGACAAATTCATGGAGGGCAATAGTTACTAATCCTGATGACTATGTTCTACTTCCACTATTGGAGACAGTACGCTTCTGAGTGCCATTTGCTGGAAACTGCAGGAGGGGAGGGTTGCAATTATGCCCAGCTCCCGCTTGTGTGCTTCATAAGAAACATTTGCTTGGCCACTGTGAGAACAGGGTGCTGGATTAGATGGACCACTGGCCTGACTCTCTTTATGGATTGTGTCGGAATAAGAAAAAAAGTATCTTGTTTGTATTGTACTAGCAAAATGCTTAGCATCACTTTGTGGCAAGGAAGATCTGTCTGCTTACAGAACGTCCCAATTCCAGCCCCTGGCTTCTCCAGGTGATAGAGAAAGGCTTCTTGCCTGAGGCTCTGGAGATCATGGCCTGTAGCCCTCTAGATTTTACTGTACTTTTGCTTCCATCATCCCTGACCGCTGGGCATGGTGGCTTAGGGCTGGTGGGATTTGGAAGTCCAGCAATGTCTGCAGGAACTCATGTTCCCCATCCCAGCTGGAGACCTTAGACCCCGGAGAACTGCTATCATTCAGGGTAGGATATGCTGGGACCAGTGTACTTGGAGAAGGCTGCTTTAGGGGTCGGTGAACATGCTTGTCATAGCATAGTGCAGGGTTCTTCAGGCTTGCACCCCAGATGTTTGTGGGCTCCCATTTTCCAACCATCCCCAGCCAGGTCAGCCAGTGTTCAGGGGTGATGGGAGCTGTGGTCCAACAAGAAGCTAAGGACCCAAGCCTGAAGGGCACTGGCCTAGCAGTAGAGAGCATCTGTTGTGCATGCCGATTTTGAGTGATTTGGTGTAGCATGGTGTAGACACTTTCTGCTGGCATTCTGGGGACTTGATAAGTGTTTCTTTCCTTCTCTCTCCCCCCCCCCCACTTTCATAGGAATGGGGGGCCAGCTGCCCAAGCGAGTTCCTTGGTGCCTACAAACTGCAGCACGACATGTCCTGGACTCCTTCGGATGACATCGAGAAGCGCGACGCTGAGCTCAACGTTCTCGAGAAGCTGCTAAACCAGCAAGTGGCGCTACCCCCCTGCAGCGAGCCCAACTTCCGAGGCCTTACTATGTAGTGGTGGACCTAGACCAACTCCTCCTCCCAACCTGGTTCCTTCCACACACCTTGGACCACAACTCCCATCAGTTCCAGCGTTGTTATTTTTTTTTTGGACTACAACTCCCATCAGTCCCAGCCAGTTCTACTTTCTGGTGCTGATGGAAGTTGTAGTCCAATATATCTGCAGTGCCCCAGGTTAAAGGAGCACATGGAAGGCTGTAGCTGCATACCAGGTCAATCTTACAGCTGAACAAGGAGGCTCCACCCCAATATCATCATGACTAATTAAAACAAAACCAAAAAACCACACAAGAATTATCCTGCTATATCAGGGATGGACAGAAGACAGATCAGGATCTGCTGGGAGATCTCCAATAGATCAAGAGGTTCTGACTCCTTAATTTATTTACGGTGCATCCAAATAAGCTATCCTCGAACAGATCTGATGAAATTAATAGAAAATCTATTGAAAATAATATGCCAGTATTATCAAGAGAACTCTTGGGTTGTATCCAACTAAATCCTATTCAGAGCTATGTTCGTCTTCTTCCATGGGTCTGCTCTGAGTAGGACTAGCATTGGCTACAACTCTATGACTCCAAGGTCTTTCTCCTAGTCAGTTGTTCTAGTTTGGACCCTGTCAGGGTCTGACTTTAGAGGTGATGATCAGAACTGGAGGGCAATCTTGCAGCGCAGGGTTAAAACGGGGGAATTCATTCCCATGGGAGGCAGTGATGGTCACAACATGGATGGCTTTAAAAGAGGATTGGACAAATTCATGGAGGGAGAAGGCTATCGGTCGCAACTACCTATGATTGCTATGCTCTGCTGCCACAGTTGGAGGCAGCAATACTAGTTGCTGGAAACCGCAGGACAGGAGAGTGCACTTATTCTCGATTCTAGAATCTGGGTGGGGATAGGACGCTGGACTAGCTGGGCCATTGGCCTGATCCAGCAAGGCTGTTAGCTCTATACATAAGGCTGCTGTAGTGAGTGATTCTTCCTACAGAACATTTGGCTGTTGTTCAAAGAAAGAACACAATTATGTTGTTCTTTTTGAACTAAGAAGTTCAAACTGTGATGATGCTTGGTGTTTTTTCCTCAATTAAAAACAAATGCTTGCAAAAGAGGACCGACTCCAGCACATGCATTAGGAAGTGGGTTTTTGACTCCTCCCACAAGTTGCCTACAAAGGATATGCAACTCTCTCTCCGGAAGAGTGCTGGTACTTGCCAGGCAGAGCTGCCCCGAAGCTGAGCGACTGACTTGGGTTTCTTTTCTATCACACACTTTGGTCATAAAAGTGTCCTGTGGTTAGGAGGCTTGACTCCCAATGCGGATATGATGTTTTACCATTGCAAATATTACAGCAGGGTAGAGAGCCTCAGGCCTGGGGGCCAAATGTGGCCCCTTCAGGATTCCCAAGGCCCCACCCCTGCTTCACAACTTCTTTGCCAAGCTGGAATGTGTCCTTAAAGTGTGCTTACTTGTATTGAAAGGCAGATGCGTATGTGTGTGTGTTTGTAAGTGAATGCAGAAACCTTTTGTAGATGAGACACAGAAACTCAATAATAATAAATTTAATATTTATACCCCACCCATCTGGCTGGATTTCTCCAGCCACTCTGGACGGCTTCCAACAAAACACTAAAATACAATAACCTATTAAATATTAAAAGCTTCCCTAAACAGGGCTGCCTTCAGATGTCTTCTAAAAGTTTGGTAGTTATTTTTCTCTTTGACATCTGGTGGGAGGGCATTCCACAGGGCGGGTGCCACTACGAAGGCTTTCTGCCTGGTTCCCTGTAACTTGGCTAATAATAATAATTTACCCCTCCTGCTCTGCGCGCCACTGGCCTACTGCCTCCCTCAAACTGAAAATGATTCGCCACTCCTGTCTTAAGGTACAGGAGCGAATCATAGCGGCAGCAGTTCTAAAGCTTGTATGCTGGGAACTAAGTCTCATAGACCCAGTGCTATTTCTTAATGAATTAGAAAAAGAGATGTTGGCACTCTTATCTTGATAAAACTGCTGTGGGTGGCTGAAAAAAATGGCTGCCAAGGGCAGCAAAATTAAAAAAAAGAGGTGACAGGACTGCATACCAGTGAATACAGTCATAAAAAGAGCATTGCGAAGAGTTACATTTTTAAAATGTTATCAGTAAAAATGGACACATATTGATCACTGAGATTTGACACCATGATAATGCAGAATAAGGAAGCAAACTATTGGCTGTTCCACTGACGTTTGAGGAAGGAAGAAAAGGGCACCATGGGGACATATAAGAGGGCACCATGACATAGCGCCTCAACCAGGACAACCTCTCTAGTACTTGGGAGACAAAGCTGGATTAATGTAACTTAATTTCTTTCATAATTGATTTTTTAATTTAAAAACCCCTTTAATCAATCCATATCTTAAGTATTGGGAGGACGAAATGGAAAACATAGTAGTAATATCAACAAACATGCTCAAAAGTTGTTTAGTGACCATTAAAGTTATATCCAGTTAAGGAGATGCTTACTGTGAAGAGTGTTGCCAAGTGGTTACAAGGAATAGGGTGAAATAGGGCAATAATACCACTTGGCATGGGGACCAGGAGGGGGTAAGAGAAGGGCACCTGGTGGGTAAATGGACAGATCCTGGTGGCACTTGGTTCTACAGAATGGAGGACTGGAGAAGCTGATCTGCTGAGAAGCATCCCCTGCCAAACCAGGCAGAAATTAACCTGCCCAATTTACTCTTACCGTGCTGGTGCTGTTTTTATTGTAATTATCTCTATGTTTTTAACAGATAATATATAGAGAGTTTTAATTCTATCAATGTTTATTTTTAATGATTTCCCCTGCTGTATTTCTAGCTCTTCTTAACTTTATCCGAAACAACCTTTAGTCCATAACAGGGAAAAAGGCAGGGTATGAATAAATATAGTAATATTTTATTTCGTAATAGTAAATACCATTCGCTCAGACGTCTTCTGCCAGAGATGCTGAGGAGGCTAAACCCTGAGAGTCATGGTCAAACTGTCTAGAACTGTCTACTCCCTAAGTCCAAGGCCAAAATTAATAATAGCCAGGAGTCTGCTTGCTGCAGCTTTAAACAGGCAGGCTTAAACTACAGTTCTGGGAACTGTCTGGTATTTGATCGTAATAAAGATGGATTCGTTGATTGCAGTTCCCAGGACTGGGACCTGGGAGAGAAGTGCAGAGTTCGGATCCCACCCCTTCAGCCATGAAGGCTCTCACCGGGTGTGACCTTGGAGTCAGTCTCGGCCGACCTCACAGGGTTGTTGTTGGGGGGGTATTGTATTGAGGAGTGGGGGAGAGAACCGCGTACACCCCCTTGGAGGAAAAGGAATGCCCCATCAACGCCATAAATAAATAGAAATAGGCTCCGCTCATCCGCTCCCCCTCCCACCCGAAACGACGAAGCCTCTGTTCCGTTCCCGGAGCCCCGCCTCCTGCGGAGCGCGGTGACGTCAGCGCGCACGCCCCGGCCCTCCTCCCCCTCCCGCCCTTGCTGCCCAGGCGAGGAGACCCCGCAGCGAGCTGCCAACGCCCGGCGGAGGAGAGCGAGAGCGCCCTGCGTGAGGTAAGCCGCTGGTGCCGCCGAGGCGAAGGCGGACGGGCCCGGGTGTGTACGGAGAGGGGTCGCGGGTGGAGGGGGGGGGACGTTTTCTTCTTGGCGGTGGGGCGGAGGTGGCGCGATGGGGGGAAGACGCCGCCGCTGTCGCCCTGGGGTTTTTTTTTATCCTTTTCCGCTTGATTGACGGGGGGGAGGGGAAACGGTTTCCCGAGCGAGGTGGGGGAGGGGCGACCGGAAGCTCCGTGAGGAGGAGGAAGAAGAAAGGAAGAAAGAGGGGGAGGGGGTTACTGGCGGAGGATGGGGGGCGTCCGTTAGGCTCTTTATCCGCGCGCCCCGTTTATGAGGAGACAGTTCCTCTTCTCCCCACCAGCACCATCCTGAGGGCGGACACCGGGCCGCCTTTCCGCCGGCTTCCCTTATCTACCGGCTGGCCTCCCCGCTCGGTCTTTTCCCCCCTTTCTTCCTGTCTCGGTTCCCCCCTCCCCCACATTCCTCCGTGTATATCCCCGCCGCAATCTCCCCCCCCCCCAAGCTGGGCGTGGACGGAGCCCTCGCCAATGCAGAGGAAGGGGAAGAGGGAGAATAGGGAGGGGGCCTCCCGGGGACAGGTCTCTCCCCCCCCCCCATCCAGGCCTATATGGTGCAGGCCTTTTCAGTTTGCTTCAGATCCGCTTGAAAGAAAGAGATGTCTCCCCCCAAATGCACGTTTGGGTTAAAACGTGCATTTCTAATATATAAAAACATTTTGCCGTATATATGTTTGAGTGGCGGGCGGTGCTCCTGTTGGATCAGGCCCCCGACCCAGCACCTGGAGACCATTCGTGGCCGGATCTAAGGGGGGCTGCCACAGGAGCCCCTGCTGCCTCAAATATATATGTGTGTGTGTGTGTAGTGAAAAGAAATCGGTCCCAAAATGCATGTTTGGGTGAAAAGTGTGTCCTGGGCCTGAAAAAGGCAGAAGAGACTTGGTCTCTGGCCTACCAGAATACAGGGCAGGGTGGGAGGATCTTTCTTGAGGTGGTGGGGATGTCCCTTTGCCTCCCCGCTGGGAGCAGCACCCTCCCCCATGACAGGCCCTCTTAATGCAGGAAACTGGCAAGAAAGAGGCAGGAGGAGGGGGAGAGAAAAGGGGGATTCCATTGAATATGACCCTGCCCTCCCAAGCTTGTGAGGGGCTTGCGGAGCAGATGGGAGGACAGGTTCCTTACCCCTGGGAGGGACTTGGGAGGAGAGGACAGACCCCTGCTTACAGTGGGCTTCCAGTGGAGCAGAGAGGCTGGAGGAGGAAAGGGGATCTCTGTTGGCATGCCCCTGCCTCTCTCCCTTGCCCTCAGGGGGGTTACAGAGAGTGAGAGAATTGGTCTCTGCCCCAGAAGGGATTACAGATAGGATGGTAGGCCCCTGTCTCTTGACAGGTCTGTAATGTGGGACACTGGCAAGAGAGAGATGTCAGTGAAGGGGGTCCCTGTGGAAGAGGTCTCTTCTTCTGAGGGGCTTGCAAAGGGTGACAGGGCAGGTCCCTGTATTGCAGTACAGAAGGAGATACGTTGAAGAGGGAAATGGAGTTTTGTAGACAGGTTGTTGTCACTGAATATAGGAAACGGAAAGGAGGGAGACAACATGGAGAGGAAAATGGAGGATGGAGGGAAAACATTCTCTATAGTTATATTGTATTCAGGCTTAGCTAAAATAGGGGATGATAATAATGCTGATCTCCTAATTAGGATTGCAGCCAGTTTACGTGTGAAGTGCTGTGAGTTCTAAATGCTATGGATTGCATGCAGTTTTGAGTACAGTAGTTGCATTGAAATCCATGGGACAAGTTAGCCATGATTTGCCTCAAGTCCTGTCGATTTCATTGTGAGCTACATGCAGCAAACGTAGTCTGAACCCAAAACTGGTGTAATATATTTCCCTTCTCTGCAGTATGAAAACCATAATCACTCCCTACCCACCCCACCCCCACTCCAAAGCTGGTGAATCAGTAGAGAGGTTTAGCTACTATTCAGGAAGTATTTCTCTCCTCTTCCTTGTCCTCTGATGCCAGAAACTCCATAGGTGGGCTTAGATAAGGCATGGGGAACCTTTGGCCCTCCAGATGTCACTGATCTACAACTCATCAGCCATAGCAAGTATGGGCAATGACCAGGGTTGATGGGTCTTAGATGAAGCTGCTCCAACCTAAGACTTTCCTCATCTGTGATATTTGGAAGAGGATGCTAATACTTCTGGCCTATTTCATAAGACTGTTGTCAGGGTTGATGTAAGATAATGTATATTGAGTACCTTGAACATTTTTATTGGTATTCTCTGTCCTGCCACCTGCCGTATTTGAATTAAAATGCCAGTAATTCAGTGGCTAGGAGACTGGAATTTGCTAGGTGACACATAGACAAGCCAACCTTTCTGTCTTAGCCTCGCAGTCAGATATACAGTACATCGCTATCCATGTATATAGATGTTTATGAAAGATCAAGGAGACAGATTGCTGATCTTTAGTGGTACTATATCACTGCCTTGTGTTAAGAAGATCCTCTAATTTGAGACCAGTGTTTCTCAACCTGTGGGTCCCCAGATGTTGTTGGACTACAACTCCCATCATTCCTAGCCAGCATGATCAGTGGTCAGGGATGATGGGAGTTGTAGTCCAAGAATATCTGGGGACCCACAAGTTGAGACCTGCTGCTTTAGACAGAAAGGGATCCCATGCATCTGGGTGAATAAGTGGGAGAGGACGGACTCCCACTGCCAGTCTCTTTCATTTTCATGTTGGCCACGAAGAAGGGGAAGCCTTGTTTGTGGCCAGCCTGGAAACTAAGCAGGCATTTTTAATTTTATAGCCTGCTATAAGGGCCACTAGCTTACATTTTTATGTTGGCTGAGGAGAATCACAGCCCACTAGCCCACTTAGTAGGCAAGTTTAAGTAAGGCTAGAAACCTTAGTGACTTATTTATGAGGCTGTTGTTTCATGACAATAATAAGAGCAGAATTGAGGTTCTTAATGCTCCCCTTGAATCTATAACTTCACTGTGCCTGGGTGTTCACATTTTTTAAACGAATCTTAAAATTTACCACACAGAACAGAATATATTACAGTACTTTCACAGAATAAATTGCACGTTGCAAACAATTGGCATATGGAGCTGCCTTGTACTGAGTCAGTCCACTGTTCTACGTACAGCTGGTGTTGCAGAATGGCAGAGAGCTATCATTTGAGAAAACCCTGATTCACATTTCAGCTCTGCACAAGTGGGCCTTAGGAAGGGTACTCTCTCCCAGCATCAGTCCTCTTTCGCCTGCCCCCAAATCTGCAACATGGGGATAATATAGCTGCCTTAGAGCAGCTGTGGTCAACTTCTGACCTATATGTTGTTGGACTTCAACACTCTTCATCCCTGACAATGTGCCATGTTAGCTGGACTGATGGGAGTTGTAGTCCAGCAACCTCTGGAAGGCTTCAATTTGCACACCATTGCTTTAGAGAATGGTTGTAAGGATTATTTGAAGCACTTTGAATACACTATAAATTCTCAGATTTTATTATTATCTGTCCAGATTGGGGTCCCTGGAGTGTAAGAAGGAATTGGCCATCAAAGATGGTGTTAAGTGGAATGAGATTTTGTTGTGATTTTTTCGCTTGCAAGTTTATTAAAGGGGAAAACAAAAAGACAGTTTACTTTCACAATACAATAAACATCCATCTTAATTTACACACACAGTTTGATACATGTTTTCTCAGTAGGTACCAAAATGAAGTTGGTGTTTATAGAAAGTGCACTCAAATGTAGCAAGGTTTTGAGATCTTCAGACTGTTGCCTAGTAGTCACCTACACATCTGTGTATGTGGCTGCCAGAAATAATTGAGCCTTCTGCACAACTAATTTGAGGCCTTCTAAATGCAGATTTGTTTTGTTGGTTTCATTGCAAAGTGAGGTGGTAATTCCTCCCCACTAGCTAATACTTGATGGCTAGAACATTGGCTTATAAGAACATAAGAAGCTGCCTTATACCGAGTCAGACCATTGGTCCAGCTAGCTTTGTACTGCCAGCACTTAACTGGCAGTGAGTGGTCTGCCAGGGTTTCTTGCAGGGATCTTTCCCAGCCCTGGAGATGGCGGGAATTGAACCTTGGACCTACTATATGGAAGGCAGATGTTCTGCCACTGAGCTACAGCCCTTATTATCAGTCTTACTGCTGTGTGTTAAAGTACAGTGAGTTATTGGGTGTCTGCGTATTGAGACCACCAGAATCATGCTTTCTGTTAACAAATATTGTACTGGAAGAATGTTCACAGAAATCTTGTGATGGAAACTCCTTAGGTTGTTTGAGCCTGTATGCGTGCAATGAGATGTATGCAATACGAGGATAAGTTATTTATTTCAAGCATGGACACTAAAAGGGCAGCCATAAAAGCCATTTTACTTTGTAATTAAATTCTCTGCATATGGCTGCAAACTTGTCTTTTCTCATAGTGTGCTTGTGCATGTGCTAATAATTAGATATTGATACATGTTGACTAGCATCCAGCATAGACTAAATCATGCAATAGTACTTTTTGGTGTAGAAAGCTCCCTACAAAGCTTCCTTTATGATAAGAAAGAAGCAAATGGTAACGTGGTACTTTCTGTAGTGGCTCTCTGTTTGTAGTCTTCTTTGGCTAGGAATTGATGCACTTAATCTGACCTTGAAGCTATGTACTGCCTGTTAGCTATAAATCAAATCCCCTAATGTATGTGTCCAGAGAAGTTAACCCAGATATTTATTGTGCATTTATGCAGACAGATGATAGATGGTGTTAGAAAAAATGTCAGCCATGTTCACCCAGAATAATTCTCATTGATTACTGTAGGGCATTTGGAGGACTTTACTGTGGGTTAGTAGCCACCTAGGGAGTATGTGGGCAAATCTCCGTTTACATAGAGAGTAGCGCCTCTTTACAATACAATTGGTTTTAGAGGACAATGTTTCTAGAAAGATGGGACAAATTATATACTGCTTTAACTATTGTAACACTTTAGTCTAGTTGAATTGTTTCTGCAAAAATCGTTGTTTACTTGTTTGCTTAGCAAAGCAATCAGCAAGCTGTTCTTTTATTTATTTTTAGTGCTTGTTAATCTAACAGTTTCCTTTTCCTATTGCTTTTTATCTCCATTGCATAAACTTGAGGTTTCTATCTGAGGATGGTGTGTTTGTGTGTGTGTGTGTGTGTGTGTGTGTGTGTGTCATTGACATGAATCTTTCGAAATTGTGTTTGCAAGAGTTCTACTTCATATTACTTTTCCCATGCAATTGTTTTCAGGTTTCCCAACCTTTCTGGGTCCTGGGAGCATTTGGAAATCTAAGAAACTGTGGTAGGCACCACAGGATACAATTTTCAGAGAAGAAAACTGGCAGTGCGCAGACTCTGCCTTCAGCAGGCAGAGCATGTACATCCCCACAAACCAATAAAACACAGACAAAAGAAAAAGACTCTTACTATGCATACGAAGGGCAGGCAACCCCCCCCCCCATTACAACCCCAAAGCTTAAAAATAAACCCTCATTATTATTTTAAAAACCATAAAATAGAGATAGGCAGAGGGCCTTGGCAAGCATCAGTGATGTGCCTGAGAACACTGTGGTGCCCATGGGTGTTACATTCATCAATCATTTTTTAAGGAAAGGTTAAAAGTCATGTCCATTATGCATATGTGAATTTTTAATTCATGTCTTATCAAAGCAATGCATTCAGTTGTATTTAGCATGTTGTTGAGGTCTTTTATTTTAATGGAACCTGGATCCAAGGGCTCATTGAGACATTCCTAAATTAACCTGTTATGTTGGACTGGTAGTATCATACCTACTTTAAAGATCTTGACTATACTTTATATTCGTCATTTTAAATCAGGGTTTCTTACACTTGTGAGTCATGACCCATGTGAATACTAACATGTTCCTGTGTGGGTCACACAATGAATAGCTATTTTCATTTTGGGGGCTTCCCTCCCCTTTTTTTGCTAGACTGATTGCTATCTGTTTATTATTTATTTGTTGCATTTATATCTCACCTTCTCTGAAGGAGCTCAAGGTGGTGTCCATTGTTCTGCCCCTCTTCACAACAAATCTGTTGAGGTAGGTTGGCTGAGAGGCAGTGACTGACTCAAGGTCACCTAGTGAGCTTCATAACTGAGCGGGGGTTTGAACCCTGCTCCTCCCAGGTTTTTGTTTTGACACTCTAAACCAGGCATCCCCAACCTTCGGCCCTCCAGATGTTCCCATCATCTGTGATCACTGTCCTGTTAGCTAGGGATCATGGGAGTTGTAGGCCAAAACATCTGGAGGGCCGCAGGTTGGGGATGCCTTCTCTAAACACTACACCAAACTGACTCTCTTACTATTATGTGATTCCTTTAAGACATAGGCTTGCTTTCCCCTGCCTCTGTCATGCTTAAAGTCGACTCAAATATATTTAAAGATGAAAAATGAAAAATGTAAAAAAAATTGTCTTAGCTTAGAAATGTTCATGAAGAACTTCTTTAAACCAAGCTATAACAATGCTCTCTCTTTTCTGTCAGTGTGTTTCAGAAGAAATTAGCATAGTGAGTTTAGGAAGAGTGCAGCGGGTTATTATTTGTGTGGAATTCAGGTAGCTTCTTAGATTTCAGGGCACCAGTAATTCTTTTCATCAATAATCCAGGGGTCTGTTAACTCTATTGCTAGGAGCTTCTGTGAAGCAAAGCATCTGCTCAGTGCTCTTCATCTCCTTGTTTCTAGTGTGTTTTCTTCTATTTGGAATATGTATTCTGAACAGGTTGATGATGTGTGTGGGAACATGTTTTTCATTTCACCTCAAAATTAGGAAAGCAAATACCAGGGTGAATACTAAAAAAAAGGCAGGATTGTATTTTTTGTTTTCTTTAAAAGGTATCATCTAGTGCTTTCAGGTTTAAACCAACAGTTGAAACTAATATATACCTAGTGTTGATCTCTAGAAACTCACTCTATACTTTCTAAAATATTTTTCTCATACTTTTACATGTAATGAGATTAGAGAAAAATCTACCTTTGGGCATCAAAGCATTATAAGTATGGCACAGTGTTTGTCATCTATGTATTGTGGGCTTGATACTGGTATCTAACACTCGCCCCACTCAGAAAAGAATTTATTACTGGTGTTCAGATTCCATCTCTGGTTCACAAAAATAATCCACTGAGCCTACCTATATGATCTCATATTCTTGTTTTAAGCCCTTTAACTATCTAAATTTTGCAGGTATGACCACTTTCAGTTAATGTTTGTGGTTGTGCTAGTCCTTGTTCTGGAAAGGTAGTTATCAGAGTCAACAAATTTTGGCTTACTTAGCCAGCTAAAATGTATTATCGTGTCCCTGCCCCACCCCTTTCAGGAAGGGGCAGGGTCTTCTAACATTATGTTGAGTGTTGTTCGCCACAGCTGAGGAGAGGAATGGAGCCATGTCCCCATTCCATTAAACTTCAGAAAGCAGCAAGACGTCTTGTGTCTCAGGCTCAGCACAGGATCAGGAACAGCCCTTACCATTTCCCAATGCTGCTGAAGTCAGACCTTCATGTTTTTCCAAGCATCGAAGAATACTGGAGAGTCTTGCTTGACCATGGGCTCTCTCCAGAGCAAAATACATATTTTCAGGTCAGGGCAGTTGTGGATATGGACTGTGTTAGTAAAGCTTCTTATTTACTCTTACAGGTTAGTATAAAGGTTGTACTTGTGTTTGACCACTTATGGCAGATTGTTAGTCTACACTTTGCTTTACAAAATGGAAACTTCATTTAAACTAGTCATAGCTGCATAATTGTTTGAACCAGGCTACCCTGAAAATGATCAGTGGATTTTCCTTTTAGTTTACTCTTCCGATCTGAAGGGTAGTATATGTAAGATTAGAAGAGCTACCTATCTTCCTTTGGTGGCTGGTATGGTGAAGTCTAAGAATGGGTAACATTCCTGTTGGTTGACTTTTGTAGGAACACTTTGTGAACTAGGTAAAATGTGACACTTGTGAGAGAAGGAAAGCTCTACTGAGATTACATCTCACAGTAAGGTGTGGCTTGTGTTCAAAGTGGGTGGGCGTGCATCAGAAGGCCCTGTTAAGTAGTTGTGCTGCCATAGCTGAGCATCAGCATAAGGACTTTACTGAGTGAGGTATGCTTTGATGAGAGGGTGTTAACAAGTGTTAGCAAAGCTTTCTAAACAATGCTTCTTAACTGCTAAAGGCAAGCTAGATGTATGCCCTCCCACCTTATCCAATATTCCTCAGTACTTTTCCAGTCCTACTTCCATGTTGGTGTGTCTCTGCAAAAGAGATAGTAAAGCACACAGAGGAAAGGAACAAGGCAAAGTACAGTGACTCAAAGGAGAACACACCCAACAGTAGGAGGGAGCTGTGACCTCATCGATCAGTGTGTATCTATGCTGTTAGAAGTAAGAACAATGTACTTATCTAGATGAAGGAAACACAGTAGTACCTTGGTTTATGAACTTAATTCGTTCCGGAAGTCTGTTCTTAAACCAAAGCGTTCTTAAACCAAGGTGTGTTTTCCCATAGCAGCGGGGGACTCAGTTTACAAATGGAACACACTCAACAGGAGGTGAAACATGTTCTTATTCCAAGGCAAAGTTCACAAACCATAACACCTACTTCTGGGTTTGCAGCATTCTTAATCCCAAATTGTTCATAAACTAAGCTGTTCTTAAACCAAGGTACTTTTGTAGCTAGCTTAGCATTTCAAACAGTGAAAATCTGGACAGGAAAGTCTTCAAGCTATTTTTAAGGAAAATTGCAAAAAACAACACTGCCAACAAGTCTTGCCATACGTCTGGATTTCCCCAGACACTTATTTTTTTGCGATTTCTACCTGGACTTCTTCCGACTGCAGTATTCTGGGAAATTCTGGACGCATGGCTACCCTAAGGTAGCTGTACTAAATGGGGTTTTTTAAAGGAAGTGGGCAGCATGCATATGTATGCATATGTAACTTTCTGAAATGTTTCATCTTCAGAAAAGCGCATTAACCTCTCACCACAGTAATAGCAAAAAAAGCTGCATCTGATTTGTATTTCCTTTAATAACTGGAAACTGATTTAGAGCACCAAAGGGCGGAATTAGATGCCATGTCAAGCCATATTTTGAAGGGTTCGTTTTAATGTTATTGATCTCAAACAGGCCAAAAGGTGTGGTGCGAAAGATAGTAATTTTCCTATGTAGTAGAAATTGTTTCTGAAATTAAAATATCAATTGTTTAGTGTGTGTGTTTGGTTGGCTAGGATGTCATTGTTACTTCTGGGTGTCTACTTGCAAAACAGGAAGGAAAGGGCTTGTGATTAGAAGGCAGATTCCAGCTGTGGTACCAGATATGTAGGCTGGAGGTCCCCAGCTTGGCAAGAGCAAGACATTTAAAGCTTGTTATTAACTTTGAAATTCAGATTAGATAGAAATTGAAGTGGGTTGAGATGTATGTATATATCACATTTCTTCATAGACAAAATCATATAAAATGCACATAGATCATACATAAATACTTGCTTCTTTCTTGTTCCTAACCTTACAGTATTTGAAAGTAGGGGAGCATTAATGGTGAATACCTTTTAAATAACGTGTCAGTAACTTTTTAGCAATGTTTTCTCCATCATGTAGGCCCTTTGAGCTTCCATGAAGGTTTATTGGGTTTCCAAGTGATGAGGAAATAAAACTAGAGCCCAACTTGAAATTATTCTTTAATCAATTGTGGTTCCTTATCAGATGTTGAGAAGGGAAATAGATTCCTCCTGAAAGTCTCTTGCCTCTGAATTTTTTGTTTCAACTTTTTAGCTGCTTCAACTGTCATAGACCTGTTTGACTAAAGTTATTGGGGTGCTAATACAGAAGCTGTAATAGTGATCAAAAATATTTCCCATTGTACAAAATTATAAAAATATGCAATTGCTTTCTTTTGTTCTTTCTAGATTAATCTTGGACCTGATAAAGTAGCAGACTTCAGCTATGCAGACGATTAAGTGTGTAGTTGTGGGTGATGGTGCTGTTGGTAAAACATGTCTTCTAATTTCTTACACAACAAATAAATTCCCCTCTGAATATGTACCAACGGTGAGTAAAGAGTAACATTTCCATATTTTCCTTTTCTGTGCAACGTGGGGAATAGGGAAACTTAACCTTGTCAGTTAAATTACATACTGGTACATGTATATCATTAGTTGATTCCTGTATTTTATGTGTTTTTGCTTTTAGCGATATTGTGTATACATGATGTGGCTGTGGCATTGTATTTTTGTATGTTTTACCATGTTTCTGAATCCATATTCTGTTTGAGGGATCAGTATTTCTCCTATCATGTAGATATGGTAATTTGCAGCCTCCTTTGTTGGGGCCATTGGTTCTCAGTTCATATAAGTAATTATATAAGTCTCTAGTTTACTCTGTCAACTATCTATTTGATCACTACACAGGTGTAAAATTTCTGGCTTTTTTAAAATAAAATTTGAAATGTATGTAGTACTTAAATCAGACTTTAAAGACCATAAAAAGTATATAGCACATGAATTGTACTGTTTGGTAACAGGTGCATTTATGACTCTTTAAATGACAGAAGGCTTAGTTTTATTCAAACTGTAATTACAGATGTATCCAGCATTTGAGATGGAGTAGCAAGCTGATGGGGGTGGGGGGGACTGAAAATCTGCAACACCAGAGGAGGCAGTGGCATAAGCATACTCATAAACTATAATCCCGCTTTCAGAGAGATTCCAGTTTATTTGCAACAGAAAAAGCAGAACTAGAGACTGACTCTAACTTAAAAGGTCATAGTATTGATGATGATGATAATAATAATAATAATTTATTATTTGTACCCCGCCCATCTGGCTGGGTTTCCCCAGCCACTCTGGGCAGCTTCCAACAAAGATTAAAGTACATTAAAATGTCACACAGGGCTGCCTTCAGATGTCTTCTAAATGTCAGGTAGTTGTTTATCTCTTTGAGATCTGATGGGAGGGCGTTCTACAGGGCGGGTGCCACTACCGAGAAGGCCCTCTGCCTGGTTCCCTGTAACTTTGCTTCTTGTAGTGAGGGAACTGCCAGAAGGCCCTCGGCGCTGGACCTCAGTGTTTGGGCAGAACGATGGGGGTGGAGACGCTTCTTCAGGTATACTGGGCCGAGGCCGTTTAGGGCTTTAAAGGTCAGCACCAACACTTTGAATTGTGCTTGGAAACGTACTGGGAGCCAATGTAGGTCTTTCAGGACTGGTGTTACATGGTCTCGGCGGCTGTTCCCAGTCACCAGTCTAGCTGCCACATTCTGGATTAGTTGTAGTTTGCGGATTACCTTCAAAGGTAGCCCCACAAAGAGCGCATTGCAGTAGTCTAAGCGGGAGATAACTAGAGCATGCACCACTCTGGCGAGACAGTCCATGGGCAGGTAGGGTCTCAGCCTGCGTACCAGATGGAGCTGGTAGACAGCTGCCCTGCATACAGAACTGAACTGTGCCTCCATGGACATCTGTGAGTCCAGAATGGCTCCCAGGCTGCGCACCTGGTCCTTCAGGGGCACAGTTACCCCATTCAGGACCTGGGAGTCCTCCACACATAATTAAATATGGATGTTGAGTTTTGCTTTTTTAGTTTCAGAAAAAAATGATCAGCTTGAATGTTGAGTTAAATTACTAAGTAGAACAGTGTTATAAATTTCTAATCACAGCACAAAGTAAGTGTAGTAGTAATTGTGGTCAAAATTAACCACATGAAAGCCACATGCCACTTTAAAAAATGTTTACCTATAAATCAGGCATGGCCAAACTTGGGCCTCCAGATGATTTGGGACTACAGTTCCCATCATCCCTGACCACTGGTCCTGTTAACTAGGCATGATGGGAGTTGTAGTCCCAAATCATCTGGAAGGCCAAGTTTGGCCATGACTGCTATAAATACTAGCGTCACAAGCTTTTATTTATTCAGTAACAATGTCTGGAAGACACTGAAATTCAATTCTGAATTCTTATTTTACTTCAATAAATTTCAGAAACTGAAGGTTTCAACTGATTGAAACAAGCCTTTCTACTCTTTCTTAATCTCGGTATTCGTAAATATAGACAATGTTTTCACTTGATGGAGAATCAGGGAATTTGAGAGATCTCCATGTTTACAGTATGCTAAAAGTGGAATTACTTATCACTTACCTTAAAGAATAATTACATGATGATTGGAAAGCATTTTGATAGTGTAAAGATAAAATAATATTTTAAAACCTTGCCTTAAACCTTAAGGCTTAAAAGTATTTCCTTCATTCTGAAAAAGACGTTAGTTCAGAAGAGGGGTTTTTTTTTTCGTGTTTTCCCCTATGTCTCTAATTTTTCCATTGGAAAACTTAAAGACTTTGGCAGATTATTTTTTCCCCAGTTGTCTTCCATACCTTCACATCTCTAACCCCTACACCTTAGCAGTTAATGGATCTTCTGTGCTGTACAGTAAATCCTTGTATTGTGTTATTTTGTTCTCACTTACCATATCAAATCTTAAGGATGTGAGCAGCTATGCTTTGAGCTGTCTTCTTTTGGCATTCCTTTGATCTTCCCTTCAGGCTATCACACCTTGGTCCTCATAATAGCATGATAAAGCAAACCAGGGCTTTCTGGTGTAAGACAAGTTCCTCTAGTTTTGATAAGAGCATAGACTCCTTATAAGTTACTGTGGACTGTTGCCTAACTAAAGGCTTATCTTTAGATCAATATAGTATCCCTTTAGGGCATTCCCCCCTCTGCCACTGAATTGGTTTTCATTTAGCAAGCATGTATCTTTATAGCTAAATAAAACATAAAAGTGGGTTGCTACAAAGTCATAATCTGAAGATTCTCACTTATCTCATTTGATAAAGGAAATTCTGTTGCAAGTTGGGGTCTGCAGAATAGACTGCCCAGACACCCCATTTCATACCGAATATCATAGAAATTACAATTCTTTATTTCAATTAGCATCTGAGAGAGGCTGCTGCTATACTGCTTCAGCAGTGAGACCAAGAAACAATGGCATGATACAAAGCATTATTGTATGGTTTGCTAAGCATGGGAAGCTTGCAGTTAAGATGTTCTGTTGGAAAGGATTGTGTTCTGTGGATGTTTGCTTGCACATGCGTGTAGTGTAGTAGGTAAAATGTTCAGCTTTGACTATTCCGCTACACCATAATCAGAGCCCTGAATCCATTTTTCACTAGTTGACCAATGTGCTACCTGCATTAAGATATAATTGTTAACATAAACTGTTGTCTATAACTTGAACCTTTTTAAGATTTCAGTCTTAATAAAACTAGCAAATCTGCTTGTTCAGCTTTAAAAGAGAGAAAGAAAAAGAAACAATTGTGCTATTTATTTTAACTACTTGTTACAATCAGTTTTTTCATTTGATTTTCAGTAGACAAAAGTGGGCTATAGTTTTACTGTGTTGCTTACTTTATGCTTTGTACTTCATAACAGAGGCAACTGCAAATTTTGAAGAATATAATAAGGTTTTTGTAAGTTTCTTTTTATTGGCAGGTGTGCCAACTTCAATGACGTTGTGTCTAGTGGTGATAATTGAACTCAGCCATCTGATAGGTCATGAACACAAAGCCACACTTCTCTTTTGACTCTTGGTTTACCTGCCTGCGTATGGCTCATGTTTGGAAGGTGATGTTTTCACTCTGCCTCTTCTCTCTTATTCCCCAGGTGTTTGATAACTATGCTGTAACAGTGATGATCGGTGGAGAGCCATATACCTTAGGCCTCTTTGATACAGCAGGTAAGCTCTCTTTTGAAATTAAACCCATGGAGATAGCAGGTGACTTGATTTCCTAGATGCTTACCTAAATTTTCAAGACTGGCTTTCGATTTTTGAAAAAACTTTCAACCATCAAGTATACACAGAATTGCAGGATATGACTGTATTATGTGGTCAAAGCAGTGTTTTCCAGTTGGCCCCCAGGTGGTGAAGCTCAATCTCTTGTTATCCTGCATCCGTAACCTCTTAGGCAGCCTTTGAGCTCAGACCATTTTGTGAGGGAGTGAAAGGGATTTAAAATATAGTGGAGAGACTCTTGCTCTTCTTGTAAAAGTGGCTGTTTCAGCTAGAATTGTGAACTAATCTGGCAGGCACTTCTCTTGGGGGACTAGAGAAGGAACAGAATGAAGATGAACAGGACAGTAAAGGGAAAGAAGTAAAGAGGAAGAAGCCATTGTAACAGGAAGAGTAGAAGGGAGGATGTAGTATACTTTGTGAGAATGGGGGAAGATTTATTGTATTAGTTCATCTGAGGTGTATGAAATAGCATAGTTCACACTTTGTGGCTATGTTATGCAGTATGTTGTCTTAAGGATTGTGTGTGCACACTTCTGTTTCCAATCCAGGAATGCTACTTTGGCAGCACTCTATCCTTTCTTGCCTTTAGGCAGGGTGGACATTGCCATTCATACAGCTTTCATGATGTTTCACAGTATTTCTTGGTTGTGAAATTAAGCACAGAGGGTGACTAAGGCTTCCAGTTCTTGCCTGGCTGGGATGGGCACTTATGCATAGATGGTGTAGTGCATGTGAGTAAGCACTGTGGCAGATCAGCAGGGAGGAAGGATGGTTCCAGTGGAGTTGCTGCTTGCCAAATTCTGGTCAGTGGAGAGCAGTGTCTACTTCTCACAGGGTGATTTGGCAATTTGCAATGTGCATGGCAGTAGTAGGCTGCTTTTTCTCTGGATGAAGTGGAGAATTGCTGCTGCTTATCTGCCTGACATCAGATTAAGTCAGACTCATGGCACCTGTGGTATTGGTATCAAAGAATTCTTCCTACATGGAACTGAAAATCTCAGGCTGAATTTCTTAGGGTATTTATACCACCATTCTATAAAATAATCAAGGTGCCTGCTTGATCTGGTTTCCGGTTGATAAATTGATATACTAGATGAAAATTGTCAGTTTTCTGTTGTCTGCCCATAATCTTGAGAGCATAGATAGGTGCAAGGAAGATAAGTTGTTTGGGGTGTAAGAAGTTATTAATCTATGGTAGTATTCTCCCCGCCCCCCCCCCCCCCCGTATGCCTGCATAGTTATCTGGAAAAAATGGCACATTTATAAGGCCTTCCCCCTCAATATAGGCTTCTGATGTCATTTTTTAATTTTAATAGGACAGGAAGATTATGACAGATTACGGCCCCTCAGCTATCCACAGACAGATGTGTTTCTGGTCTGTTTCTCAGTGGTCTCGCCATCTTCATTTGAAAATGTGAAAGAAAAGGTGAGTATGCTTTGACCCCCAAACTAGTTTTTGTCAGGCTTTGTAAAAAGTGTCCTGTGTTGTTGGATCCTGATATTTGCATTATGACCATCATATTTTATCTTCTCTTCAGTGGGTACCTGAAATCACTCACCATTGTCCAAAGACTCCCTTTTTGCTTGTTGGGACCCAAATTGATCTCAGAGATGACCCTTCAACAATTGAGAAACTTGCCAAGAATAAGCAGAAGCCTATCACTCCTGAGACTGCTGAAAAGCTGGCACGGGACTTGAAGGCTGTCAAATATGTGGAATGCTCTGCACTCACACAGGTAAGGCTTCTCATTTGTGGTGTTCTGGACTATTTCTTTCATAGTAGAGTGGAACAGCTAAACATGCTCTTTGGCGAAGTGAGTTTTTTATGGTTCATTCTAGCTGCATGAGAAGAATTTAAATGTTTTTCACCTGAAGATACTAGAACTAGCTTCAAAAATTTATCAAGTATTTTGCACTTACTTTCTTGAGCATTTTTTACTGCAAACAAATTATTTTCCTTACACGTGTTTATCATTGAGCATATAATAGAACAAACACAAATTTTGTCAGGATGGTTAATTGTTACGAAAAACGGCTAAATTATAGTCAGATAAAGCTGTGTATCTCATCACCATGGGTTCTGATATTCTGTAAGGGTTCTAGGTGATAGTGTGAGTGATTCTAATGCAAGAACACTAATTAAAACAAGTGGACCGGTATGATTGACAATTCAAAACCAGTCCTATCTAACACATACAGAATTGAATGAGTTTTTCACCTACCTTTGATGCACAGGGAACACCTATTAATAAAAATAAACTGATATGTGAGATAGCATACTTTACAGCTAAATTTAATGCATGTATGTTGGTGAAACATTAGTGGTGTTACGGAACTGCAATAGTAATTATACCTAATCAGTTGATTTTATGCATGAGAATCATGATGAACTTGCAAAATAGTAAATGGCTTAAGGTTTTGAGTTACTTTTTCCTGCATATTACTGGCACTGCAGCAAAACTACGACACCTTTTCAGAAATTAGGCTTTTTCAGGGAATTGTGACTTCCCACAAATCCCTTTCCCAAATCCCAACCAACACATGGAACTGTAATATCATCAAGCGTAGGGCTGGAAATATTTCTGCTTATAATTCTGTGAATAGCATTAGGGCTTTACCTAAGTTCTCATTATCACTTGGTGGTATATGCAAGTGGTGAAACACACTGTAGTTTTGAGCTGTGACCACCAGGCGCTCTCACCCATTGCTGCAGCAGGCCCTTCTTTCTGAGATTTCATAGATTCTAACTAGAAATTCCAGCCAAAATCTTCCCCATAATTCTTCCAAGTTAAGGCACCCTTTGCCAACCTGGTGTCACCAGTTGTTTTGGACTACAACTCCCATTTGGTTGGTGGGAGTTGTAGTCCAGACATCTGGAGGGCTGCATATTGGTGATAGCTAAAGTAGGGAATCTCATTACTGTATGCTGTAGCCTGTAGTTGTCTCAAATGATAATATCGCTTTTGGCCTTTTAAATGTTCCTAAACCCACTGGCCTAAAGGGACGCGGGTGGTGCTGTGGGTAAAACCTCAGTGCCTAGGACTTGCCGATCGCATGGTCGGTGCTTCAAATCCCCGTGGCGGGGTGAGCTCCCGTCTTTCGGTCCCAGCTCCTGCCCACCTAGCAGTTCGAAAGCACCCCTAAAGTGCAAGCAGATAAATAGGTACCGCTTTATAGCGGGAAGGTAAACGGCGTTTCTGTGTGCTGCGCTGGTGCTGGCTCGCCAGAGCAGCTTCGTCACACTGGCCACGTGACCCGGAAGTGTCTCCGGACAGCGCTGGCTCCCGGCCTCTTAAGTGAGATGAGCGTACAACCCTAGAGTCAGACACGACTGGCCCGTACGGGCAGGGGTACCTTTACCTTTACCTTTAAACCCATTTTAGGCAAGAATTTATAGAAAACATAGTGAATTAAAAAAACAACCTGTTTTTGTGAAATGGCTTTTCAAAGGCTAGCCTGTCACAAATCTAAAACAAAGTTAACAAGCATGTTAAGCTTGAGATTGTATTTAGAGCAGTTGCTTTCACACTCATAATCCAGGATCAGCTAAATTGCTTTTCTGTATAAAGAACAAAGCAAGGGGGAAACTGCTGCTTTATGGTGTAATAGATTATACCATTACACTACTTTATTATTATTACTCTGATACTTGTGTAATGGAGTTGGCAAATGATTACAGCAGGCACTGGGATGCAGTCCCTGTTTGCAGGAAATCCCTTCTGTGGCTCTCCAGAGGATATTCAGCTGAGCTTACTACATGCTTGGATGATCATGTAGGCCTATTCCATGACGTCAAATCACTTAATCGCTTACATCATTTTTCTCCACAAAACCTCTGTTCAGTGCAAGATTGTTTATCTAAAGCAGACAGATAAATGAAAAATGATCTGTTTGGGGGTGGGGTGTTTGTGCTGGTAAGATGTATATTTGCAGGACCTATTTCTTTCACTCTCTGGGCTATTGGTTGCGTATAGCGCAGTAGATTTAGGCGAGTCCAGTGTCTTCAGTTTCAGTTGCAAATACTTATCTGTCAATTTGTGACAGTGGCAAATCTGTTACAGAGTTGCTGTTCCTTTTCTTAGAAATCCTGTTGCTGCAGATCATTGGTTTGTGCATTGATGTGTCTGTTGTAGACAGAAACGTTTGTTCACTTGGTGTTCAGAACAAACAGTTGTCTAGAGCTCCCATTTCTGATTTCTTTTACCTGTCTTAGTGACCTCAGGGGCCATAATTGCTGTTGTTGACACAGTAACTGGAGCATACCATTTTATGAGCTGGTGTGTGTTCATGCCGAAACCAGTGTTCGTGAGCTGCAATAATCCTTGCTTCCCTGGACTTTATGGCAACCCCAGAGAGGTGGTGTGGAGTTGTCTTAACTCTTAACATGGTCAAGACAGTACTGATTTTTCCCATTCATTGAGAATTGCTGAAAGATTTGTTGATAGCCAGTCCTCCCAACTGCTTGTGAACATCACTTGAGCCTACATTTACATGCATTAGGTTCTTCTACAGTTGGCAGAGTATGCTGTTAAACCATGAAAGTAGGTGGTGAGTATTTTGCTACTCATGAGTAGCAATATGAAATTGGAGAGCAGCAAATGAATTCCCGGGACATGCCACCCTATGAGGGTTCTAACCTCACCCATCCTTTGCTGTAATATCAGTAAGTTTTGAAATAACTGGAGGTTACATTTGGCCAAAAGTATTGCCTGTGGTGCTCTCCCTTCGTAAAGATCTGTGTAGGTAGGTGTTGCTGCTGAAATGAACTTGACAGCAGCAGATGGCCACCCAGAGCAAGTGCCATCAGGATGTGAAATGGGAGGGACTGCAGCTGAGCAGGGCGTACCCTTAGATAAGCAACTACCTTGTGATTTTCTTGGCAGTGGTGGTGGCAGTGCCAGGAATGAGCCTTCCTGAGTAGATTTTGTTTCATTTTGAGAGGGACATGCAACTTTGAGGTGTTCACTAACACAACTACTTTTCAGCTCTTCCTTTTAACTTACAAAGCTTCTTTTGGAAAGAGATACGTTACAATATTTCACTCATAGGGTAAGAAAACATCTACAAGTATCCAGGTAGCATTCTTGCTAAGCCTCTGCTGTGCTTGTCTTGTTTCCTCTTTCCCTCAAAGATCTACTTTGTTACAAAGTAAATCTGCTTTGCTGACCACCTTTATCCTGAATGCTCTTTGTATCTGCTTGTGTGAGTGTGTGTGTGTTTGTTTCTCTCTCTAATCCTCTAACCTGGCTACTATTTTTTTCTCCTTCCCTCTGTCTTATAGAGAGGTCTGAAGAATGTGTTTGATGAGGCTATCCTAGCTGCCCTCGAGCCTCCGGAAACTCAACCCAAACGGAAATGCTGTATATTCTAAAACAGTTTCCTCTTTTTTTTCCTTTCTTGTTGCTGCTTCCTCTGTCCTGCTGCTGTAGAAAGTTGGTTGAAAAACAAATAAAACCATCCTGATTGAAAGAAGCTGTGTCTTTACTTAACGTCTTAGAGCAAACTTTGTATTAGCTTTTGGATTGGAAACTGCTTATACAATTCGTTATGGCTATGGAACATGAACTGGACTCGCTTAAACCTTTTGCTTCTTGGGTTGCTGGATCTTTAATAGCTTTATAAGTTAGGTTGCTAAGGGACTGAAGGTCTATTTCAAAAGTTAAACTTGAGAGGAATAAGTGAAAACCTGGTTAAGAGTTTTTATATCCAAATGAGAAGTGATGTGCAATTCATTTTCTCTCTTGTGGCTCTGTTAACTGTATTTGCATGATGATTGTACCTGACATAGTGACCTGCAAGTGATGCTGAAATGGTGAAGGATTTTCTGGTTTTCCTCTGTGCAGTGGGGCTTGCTGTTGCTTTGGCTGTTTGTGCTGTAGTGGAGTATTTGTTGGTCCTCTAAGTGGGAGGGGAAGGAAGTTTGGTGTACCTGCTACTGCTTGACAGACGTCTTAACTTCTGTTTTCAGTGACACAGTATCACTTATTTTTACTCATTCTCAAAACTTGCAACTGTAAAATGTAAAGCTTCTTTAAAACAAAGTCATACCATTTGGCTTCTGTTGTCTGAAGGAAGGAAAAGACATACAATTGTAGTTCTTTACATTTCAAAATTAAAATTAGTTGTTTGTATAAATGCCTGATGAAGCATTATTCCTGTCTGCATTCATTTGCTTCAGTTTAACATTTATACACTATAGTACCTACCTGTTCATTTTTCCATTATTGAAGTCTACTACCATTCCTTGCTTCCAAGTCTACTTCTGCTGCTTCAGTAACACATGGTACGTCACACGGCTTGGCTGATTTGTGCCAAAGGATTCTCCATTCTTGCTTGCTTGCTAATCTAACCTGGGTGTCACTTGCCCCCTTTCCTTGGATCATTACTTCTTTTTCAACACAGTGGATAATGCATTGTCATTAGCATGTGAGTTGTAATATTACTTACACACACATACACACACACACACACACAGAGAGAGAGAGAGAGAGAGAGAGAGAGAGAGAGAGAGAGAGTGTCCATGGGAATTGCTTTAGTACATATACTTCATTTCTTGAAATATTGAGACTTGCTGAAAATGTCCTCAGGCTGTTTTATGGGCTTAAATGTTGGGTGCTAGGTATTATTATTATTATTGTTAACATTTTAAAAAACTGATAAACAAGGTTCAAACACTCGGAAAGGAATATTGCTTCACTGCAGGATCTTCATCTCTACTCGATCTTTAACTTTGTCTTTGTGGGCTTTTTAAAACACGGTTTGCTTTTAATAACCCAGAAAATGAGACAGCCCCTTTCTCTTTGCCCCTTTTCAGAAAGGCCTAAAGAATGTATTTGACGAGGCGATATTGGCTGCCCTGGAGCCTCCGGAGCCGAAGAAGAGCCGCAGATGTGTGCTGCTATGAACATCCCTTCACGGCCCCCTTCTGCAAAGCTGGTGTTGATGTCATACTAAAAGCAATGTTGAAATCAAACTAAAGATTCAGATTTTCCCATTTGTTTTTGCAATAATGACAAATGTCGTGCACCCTCTTCCCATTCGCTCCCTGTGTGAGATGCAAATGTTAGTGCTCTTCCTCCAGTGCCCTTCAGTTAGTTGAATTTTTTTAAAATAATAATAATAATATTGTATTTCAGCAAACACTGATCAGTACTAGGGTTTTTTGTTTGTTTACTGTTTAATTTCTTTGTTTTTAAAATTCAGGCATGCTTGTGGTGATTTTTCTCTGTAACAGACTAACTTTTAGGCTCTGGCCTCCAAGCCTTTCCCCATCATGCTAGGCTGGCACTGCTTGGATTCTTTGATCTTCTGTGGCCAGCTTGCAGTCTAGGGGGAGCAGGTTTCAGTCCTTGGAACGTATTCTGGAAATGAGAATGTCCCAAAACTGGTGCTCCATTGAAGAGGGGTGTAGTTCATCCTGCACCTCCTCTGAAGTTGCCTTCGATCTGTTTCCCTTTCTTTTCTCCAAGCAGGTCAGAAATTCCCATCTTGCCCTTTAAAACATGAAATGTGTAAACAAATCTTTTGTTTATGTATTACGCCAAAAGCTTTGTTTTTTTGGGTGTGTAACGCACACACACATCTACACAAACCCCACCTAACTTTGCCAATTACTAATTCTTTTGTAGTTAGTTTTCAAAACTTGACATTATTAGGCATTAATTGAAAGGGGAGAACTGCATCTTTTTAAAGTTAGTGCAGTCCATTGGATTTGCTAAACAACCAGACTCTCTCTTGGCAAGCAGAGGCTTCTGATCAGCCACATGAGTGAGATTCTGAAACCCACTCACATGGCCTTTGCCTGCTGTAATGGAGGTTGAAGCTAACCAGCTGACTATGCCGCAAAACGGTTTAGCATTCTCTTTGAAGAGGGGGAAGGAGATACGCCTCCATCAGGAGAAAATATGGATGGGAAAGATGTTCAATACGGCACCTTGGGGACCAGTAGAGGAATTACCTTAAAAGTGCATTGTGTGTCAGCAGCTCTTGCCTCCCCAGGTTGTTGCTTAGTATAACACACCATGTGAGGGTCTTTGACTCCAGTGTTAATAGGGATCTTACTAGAACTATACTCTGGCTTAATATTTCTCAGTCTTCCCAAATTCTAATTCTTATAGTCTCGTTAGTGTTGAACTGATGCTTTTTTCCATGTCTAAGTTCTTTGTATATGCATTTTTCAGATGTATTAAACATAAAGTATCTTCACAAGCCCGACTGAGAATACTTTTATTTATGATTTATGTCTAAAGAGTTGAATCCAGCTAAATATTACTCACTATAGACCCATTAGAATTAATGAATCTTAGCTCATCATGTCTATTAACTTCAATGGGTCTACTCTGAGTAGGACTGAGATTGGAGACAACTTATAGTCTGTGTGTCTTTTTAAAGAAATAAGCACACTTTCCCTCCCTGAACCTCTTCTTTAGCTATGAGTTCAGGACATGCCCCCCTTTATATATATAATTTTTTTCAGGACTCACTTTTCAGCAACTAGTTTAAAACTTCCCTCCATGCTCTGCTGACTGGAGGCTTCTTGGCCAGTTTTGAGATTTATTTTGCCTTGTAGGGAGGATTTTGGAGATTTTGTTTTTACTTTGTGCATTCCAGAACCCTGTAGCTTAGAAGAAAATGTCCATTGATTACTTTGTGCTTGTGGTTTGGATTTAGTATCCAAATGTGGTGCCTTTCCTCAAAAGAGAAGTTTATTCTCTTGTTGTAAAATAACGGCAAACAAATAAACTTTTTGGGATGTCCATGAATAACCTCTTGCACTGTGAGCTTCTAGCTATTAAAGCACTTCTCAAAGCCTAGTTGAAGTAAAACATCTTCAAGAAATTCCTAGAGTAGTAGCACCCTGAGAATGGGTCACAAATGAAATGTGAGTGTTGGCTTCTAGCGCCTACTATGTATTTTGTGGGTAGATTTTTTTTAGTGATCAGTTATTATGATGTACTTGGCTTACAGTAGTGTTCTTTATATTTTGGACAAGTCTTGGCATCTGTTCATTCAACCTGTGAGTTGATCATCCTCTGATACAGCAATTTCAATTCTGGATTTTTCATCTAAGTGTGCTCTGGTAGGGGCCCTTGCTAGAGCTGATGCTTTAGTCCAGGGGTGTATAACATTTGGCCTTCCAGATGTTACTGGACCGGACTACATCTCCCACCCTCCCTGTCCATTAGTCCTGTTGGTAAGGGCTGATGGGAGTTGGCGTCCACCATCGTTTGAAGGGCCCATAGGCTAGTCATCTGTGTCGTGTTTGGCCTTACTATAGTAGTTCAGTTTAAAGTATGTAACGTTTAGCACTGCAAGATCCATACTTCATTTAGAGGCTGTTTTGCAAACAGGAATTGTTATTCAATAAGCAGAATGGAAAAGAGGGGCTGCTAAATGTTGCTTTTTTTGATCGGTGGATTTCCTGCCCTCGCTCCTGATTTTTGAGCTTTCATTGGGCATTGTCCGCATGGTTTTTAAAAGTGATTTGAGACTTCATGGTTAAAAGGGAGCTGGAAAGGGCCACCTGCCATATTCCCTATTATACAGTTCTGGATGACAAAGTGATTACTCTTTTTTTTGTGGGGGGTAAGCCTCTCCAACAACTATAGCTAGTGTGTACATAATTGAACCATATACTCTGCAGGTCTGAATGAATTGCCAAATGGAAGGGTGTACCTACCTGGGCTTTCTTGAGTTTCTTGCCTTCAGTCCAGGCTGAAGAAAAACAAGAGTTTTTCCTCAACCACCAATCAGCAAGGTGAAAAAAGAGCTAGTGTTCTCTTTTGTGTGTATATATGCAACATCAGAATATTGCTAGGCATTCTTTCTTCTGTCATGACACTCTGTATTAGTACAGTTGTGTGTTGTCTTTCAGCTTGGGCTAGAGAGGCTTGGGGGGGGGGTGGTCCAGAAACTTTTAACTGCATTTACCGTATTTTTTGCACCGTAAGGGGAAATGTCTGTGCGTGTTATGGAGTGAATGCCTGCGGGTGGCGGGGGGGGGGGGAATCTGCTGCAGTCATGAGCAGAGGATCCATGGTTCCCCTTCCTTCCCTCCTCCGTGGTTACAAAGCATGGATCCACATGGATCCTCAGGATTTTTGCATTGGGCTACTCCAAACTCACTGTCAGATCACATGTCTGTGGCACAGCGTGAACCACAAAAATCATATATCCACTATTTAGTTTAGAATATTTTTTTTTCTTGTTTTCCTCCTCTAAAAACTACGTGCGTGTTATGGTCTGGTGCGTGTTATAGAGCGAAAAATACGGTAATTGCTGTCTGTCAGTGCACTTAAGGTAGCCTGCAGTTTAAAATACTGAAATAGGACAGAACAAATAAAACAGAATTTTCTCAGGCCACTAGTAGTCTCTTCAGCAGCTGATAATTAGTTCCTTGGCCTGTTTCTTCATCTGCAGCTCCCAGGAATTATTTGTGGGGCCCGTACTGAATGAAAAATTAACAGAAGGCAGCTGTGGTTTTTCTCTGCATACTCTGCTCTTCCCCCTCCTCCCTCTTGTAATATGTATTAGAATACTTATTCCTGTGATACTGTATTCTGATCTTTGGAATCCTTTGGTCCCAACTTGGGGAATAGGACCTATGTGTTAAGTGAGACAAAGCCAGGTTTTCCTGAGCTGGTGTTTTTTACAGTGGTACCTCTGGTTACGAACTTAATTCGTTCCAGAGGTCCGTTCTTAACCCGAAACCATTCTTAACATGAGGCGCGCTTTCGCTAATGTGGCCTCCTGCTGGCTCACAACTTCTGTTCACATCCCAGGGCAAAGTTCGCAACCAGGAGCATCTACTTCCGGGTTAGCGGAGTTCGTTACCCGAAGTGTTCGTAAGGAGGACGGTACGTAACCCAAGGTTCCACTGTAGGTGTTGCTAGACTGCAACTCCTGTCATCCATAACTATTGACGATGCTGGCTGGTGCCGATAAGATTCCCAATAACATTTTGTATTAAATAGGTAGTACAAGAAGGTTTACTTTAGAAAATGGAAGAGTTAACTCAATCTAAATAACAAAAAGAAACACAAACTTTGAAAAAGAAATGCAAGATATTGGATGGCCCTGCAAGAGCCCCTGCCTTGCTTGGTAGGTAAGAGTAGTTGCGGCATTCCTGGACTATAACCCCTGCACAAGATGTGATTGTATTGTACTAGTTGTTGGAAACTGTAGGAGAAGACAGTGCTGATGTGCTCAAGTACTGTGGGCACCCAGATGTTTCTGGGCTACAGCTCATAATTTCTGACCATTGATTGTGCTGGTTGGGACTGATGAGAGTATTAACAGCAGCTGGAGAATCACAGGTTCCTATCTCCAGAAGTAATGAAGGGCTTGCGGCATGAAGTAATATTAACCCCTAGCCACTGGAATAGTTTCTGGGGAATACTATGCACCCCTTTAATATAAAACTCATTCCCAGCATACAGCCTTTGTTGTGTACCAACCCATATCATATTCTGAGCTGCAAGACCCTTCAGAGCCAGATTGGTATACTTTCTGCAGGAATTTAGGATGGAACCAACCTCTGTGCACTTCTGAGGGGGGCCACTAGATGGTGAAAGTGGACTGCCTTTGCCAGCAGTGCTGCTCTGTTGCTTCCCCGCCCCTCCCCAGAAAGAGGGAAGGCTTCTGTTACAAGATGTCCACAAGAGGCGTGACATATCCTAGCAATCTCCGGCTGGGGTTTGCATGCAGTCATTCATGTTTCCAGTGTCTCCGCGTTAAACTCAGTGCTGGCTGCATGGAGCGGACAAGCTGCCGAGCTGTTTACAAATGTGCTCCAAAGAGATTTCACTCGAAGAGCTGAGCAGCTGGGCCCAGGCGTGTTGAGGACCAGATTCTGCTCCAGAAAGTCTGGATTCTGCTCCAGAAAGTCTGCATGGTACAACTCATGTCCGCATCCTACTGGTTCGTGCAGAAGTGTTGTCTCCTCTCTGACGGGCAAATGACTTTTTATTAAAGAGACAACGGTGTCTCCAAGGTTGCAGGCTGCTTCATGGGCAGTTTGAGAATATCTGGAGAGCTACCTTGGACAGCTGCCCACACCACAGTTCAGCATTCCAAGTTTCACCTCATCCTTCCTGTTTCTAGAGCTAGCGTCACCCGAACTTTCCCATTCGTCTTCCTTGAACGTGCATTTTACCACTAGGAAAAGTAAACTAAGTTGAAGAGCAGGCTGTGGTTGTTTTTAATTTTCTCTTTTATAACCTGGGCTTTTAAACATCCTCTTGTCTAGCTGTCTCTGTTGAGTAAGATTGGTTTCCACGAGACACGGCTGGGGTGTGGGTGAGGGGGCAAGTAACCTGTCGATTTTCCTGCAGCTCTTTAAAACAATGGAAAAAGAGAAAGACTTGGAGAGCCTAAAGTCTTCCTCTGAAACCTGAAGTGTGTGACATTGGCTGTATGCACACCATACATTTAAAGCACGCACATGCACACACTGGAATCCTGGGAACTGTAGTTTGTTAAGGGTGCTGGGAATTGTAGCTGTTTGCGAGTTAAGATTCAGTTCCCAGGATTCCTTGTGGGGAGCTGTGCTTTAAATGGATATGTATGCAGACTGTTGCCACCCCCAAAGTACTTAGGTGTGTGGGCTGCCTTTCAGACCACCATGCAGTTATTGTAAAGTCTGTAGAGGTTTATAAATTGCATTTGGTTGATCCCTAATAAGACAGGATTTTATTACTCTCTCTGTGTGGGAGGGGGAACCTTTCTATGTAGCGCCACATTCCCTCCTCAGTGATCTGCCAGGGGACACCTACAAGCAGTGGTTCAGGTGGGAGCCAAAAGTAAATGGACCACATCCATCTCTGCTTTTCTCTTTGTGCCTTTCTCTTTCTCCCTCTCCCTTTTTCACCCCATTTTTCTTCTTTACCACTTATTTGATATTAGGCTGAGGGCCACAGGTTTCCCTCTCCTGTCCTTGCAGTAGACATGGGTAACCTTTGGCCCTTCAGATGTTACTGATCTACATCAGCCATAGGAAACATAGCCAGGGACGATGACAGTTTTAGCTCCCCATACTTCGGTTACTGCCTTGAACGTGTTATTTGTTTCTTTTACAATTTACGTTGTAAGTTCTGCAGCGTAATCCACAGGGCTGTCATACCACCGATGCACTTTGAGGAGAAGAGCAAGGCCAGCTAACTAAGATCTTGATGTTTCCATCCTATAAATCTGCCTGCGAGAGCCTTGTGGCTATAAACCCTGAGTCATGTGATCAAAACTATTTCCAGCAGGTGGAGTCCAACTCTTTAGAACTGCTTCTTTGTTCTACACAGCCAGCCAAGGTCCTCATATTTGGTGAGGAAACCTGTGCGGCAACTTTCCTCAATAGATCTCAATTCGCCGGCCACTCACCCACCCCGTGGCTTGAGCAAGTAGATGAGCGGTCACCAACTCGGCACTTGTGGGGGCAGTGGGGCCCTTCTGCTGTTCTCATGAGGCCTGTGAAGTTTCTCTACTTCTTCCTCCATCACTTCCCCCTTAGCCATGAAGTGGTGATGGGTGGTTGCCTTTTTCTCCCTTGAAAAGCCCATAAAGGCGAAGTTGGAAGGTTGACTCTCATTCCCACTTCCTCTTTCAGCTCTGTGCTTTCCAAGGCTTGGGTTAATTCTACTAGACTTTCCCCCATATCTCTTGGGGAAGTGTGTGTGCACACATTTTTAGTCTTTATGTCACGGACTGATCTGAAGGTGTGAAATGACGAGAGGAAGTGGTGCCCACAGCATATCCAAATGTGCCCACGGGCCTAAAAAAGTTAGCAGCCCCTGAATCACAGCCTTTATGGAACGCATGGGAAGCCCACACCACCTAAATATGCATAGTTAGGAGACAGGGAAAGAAATTTGTGTAGAAAGCAGTTCTGGTGAGTCACAACTCTGCTTACAAAACGCTCCTGAGCAGGACACCTTGCTTTGTTCGAGCAGCTCAGGGAGAGCTGGTGCTTTCCCACTCGCCAAGTGCTTCCTGGCCTTGGGTCCTCACATTGCTGTGCTCTACTGCTCCTTCCCAGTCTGGAAGCTGGAAACGCCCTTGGAGCTCCCTCCCTTCTTCTCTCCCCCCCCCCCGGCCGTTGTTGTTTCAGCTGTAAGTGTTGAAGCAGTGTTGGCCAGCACGCCTGGGTCTCTTGCCCACACAGGTGCTGTTTGCAGAGTATTTATATCATCTCAATGGAGCTCTTCGAAAGCCGGAGCTGTTTTGAAACCACAGCCACGGCCTTGCATCGCCCGTCCTTCCCTTCCACCTTTAGTCGTGACGGGGGGTGTATGTATCTGGGGCAGGGGAAGAGTTCTCCATACACAGGGCCTTGTTTCCTCCTCCGTCCTCTTCTTCCTTGACTCCAGGCCCTTGGAACACAGGCTGCCTTTCTGCCGGTTGCTGAGTGGACTCGTGTGTATGTTTTTGTGTGTGTGTGTGTGTGAGAGAGAGAGAGTGACTTGCTGGCCGGGCCGCTCTGCCCCTCCAAGGCCGCCTCTTAACCTGAAGAAGCCCTGAGTTATTTGTGTTGTTCTTGGCAAGACCAGCCTGGCCCTTTTCAAACACAGAGGTGAGTGTGCACAGAGGTGCCGAGTGGGAGCCAGCGCGTGCTGTTTGTGTTGGAGCTGTGGTGCAGGGAATTAGTTCAACTCTACTGCTAATTGCTCCTGAAGTGCAAGGCTCTGTGAAAACACACAATAAGCGTGTGAGAGAAGGCGGGGGGGGGCATTAGCGGTGTGCTTTGTAAGCTATAGCAATTGCCGGGTTTCAAGTTGGGATGGTGGACTGCCGAAGCACTCTGGCCGCAGCCAGAAAACCCTCTTATAGGGGTCCCAGAGTTCAGCTTGGGGGTCTATGGCCTGCCCACTTCATTGCTGCTTGGTTCACATGCAGCTGCTACCCTATGGCAGGTGTCATAGAATTGGAAGGGTCCCCAAGGATCGTCCAGTCCAACCCCCTACAATGCAGGAATGCCAGCTACAGAATCCCCAATTTAATCTCTGTTTAAAAACCTCTGGTGAAGGAGAGTCTGCCGCCTTCCATCTTGCCCTTCTGTTAGCTGAGGGCTGGAGAAACCTAATCCCAGAGGGCAAATGTGGCCCCCTGAGACTCTTTGTTTGTCCCTCAGGAATCAGCCCAGGCTACACCCTCCCCATGCCCCACTCCTCCAGTCTCCCCCTACCCTCCTTGAAGCTGGGATGTCTCCTTGAACAGCAATACCTCTTACTTAGCTGGATATATAAATTTCGATGCAGAAGAAACCTCTGACCATTACATAGCTATAGTACAATGATAAGAGGCACAATCGTTGCACCACCATCTGCTGCCATGTGGCCCTTGAGAGGTTGCACACTAGCAAACTTGGCTCGGGGAAAAGTTCCCTACCCCTGTTTTAGTGTATATCAGTTAGATGTTAGGTTGGCTATTCCAAGAGGCTTGAAAGCCATTCTTACTGAATTTCTGTGGCTGTGAGTGATGATATAGACTTGGGTGAACATCATCAGGACAGGGAGGTGTGCAAGATGAAGGGGGCATTTTAGATTGAACACTGTGAGCATGCTAGTAGATTGTCTTCTGCTGGTGCCTTGTAGGTTGAAGGGTGCCAAGACGGGACCATTTTAACCTGGTTGTCAAAAGCATCAGCTACAGAGTCCTAAAATATATATGCTTTTTTAAAAAAAATCCTTTTTGCAAATTCGTAAAAGAGGAAAACAATACAAAGAGAATGACACGCATACCCTTCCTGGTCAGCTCACATTCACAATACATTTCAACCTCAGTACGTTGGTCTCAGTTTACACATACAGATCAATATAGATGACATTCAAATATATGAAGCTGGTATTTATATGAAGTGCAGTCAAATTTAGCAAGGGTGTTGAGGTCACCAAGCCATTGCATTATTGACGGTGGCTATTTATCCTTCCAGGCTTGAAGCAGAAGTGTCTTGGTGACCATTAGGGCACATAAAATCCATTCCTCTTTTCCTGCTGTTAATCCCGGTACAGCAGGAATATGCTTTAAAATTACATGAAGATCTGCAAATATCAAGGATATTCACCAGCTGCAAATTCGTGATGGACATACAAATTTCTATCCCACCTTTTCCTCCAAGGAGCTCAAGGTGGTCCACATCGTTCTCCCTGCTCCAATTTGCCCTCACAATAACCCTGTCAGGTAGGCTAGGCTCAGAGACCGTGACTGGCCCAAAGTCATCCAGTAAGCTTCATGGCTGTGTGGGAATTCAAACCCTTGTCTCCCAGGTCATAGTCCAGCACTCTGTCCGTTATACCACACTGGCTTTCTTCCAAGAGTGCTCATGCATAGAATTTCAAGCAGTTGGTGGCATGTATTGTCTGTACAAATGTATTGTCTGTACAAAAGTATTCTCTGTACAAATGTTTCTCAACCTTGGGCCTCCACCTGTTTTTGGACTACAACTCCCATCATCCATGACCAGTGGAGGCGCAAAGTTGAGAAACACTGGTCTATACATATAAAGGTAAAGGGACCCCTGACCATTAGGTCCAGTCGTGACCGACTCTAGGGTTGTGGCGCTCATCTCGCTTTATTGGCCGAGGGAGCCGGTGTACAGCTTCCAGGTCATGTGGCCAGCATGACAAAGCCGCTTCTGGCGAACCAGAACAGAGCACGGAAACGCCGTTCACCTTCCCGCCGGAGCGGTACCTATTTATCTACTTGCACTTTGACGTGCATTTGAACTGCTAGGTTGGCAGGAGCTGGGACCGAGCACCAGGAGCTCACTCCGTTGCGGGGATTCGAACCGCTGACCTTCTGATCGGCAAGCCCTAGGCTCTGTGGTTTAACCCACAGCGCCACCCTATACATAGGGTTGCCATATTTCAAAAAGTAAAAACCATGTGTCCCCCCCAAAGTTGTTGAGCCTTTCGGAAACTCCCTCCAGATGACAATTCCGCCTCTGAAATGCCGGTAATGTCTGGGAAAATCTGGACATACGGCAGCCCTGCTACAGTGGTGCCTCGCAAGACGAAATTAATTCGTTCCGCAAGTTTTTTCTTCTTGCGAGTTTTTCGTCTTGCGAAGCACGGTTTCCCATAGGAATGCATTGAAAATCAATCAATGCGTTCCTAGGGAAACCGCCTTCAGACCAGGTCCGGGGACAGTCTGTTCCCCGACCTCTTCTGAAGGCTGGGGGGGGGGGCAAGGACTTCTCCGCTGTCCCGGGGCGATCTGAAAATGCTGGCGGGCGGCAGCGAACGCTTCGCTGCCACCTGCCAGCATTTTAAAAGCTCCCGGGACAGCGGAGACTTCTCCGCTGTCCCGGGGCGATCTGAAAATGCTGGCGGGGGGCAGCGAACGCTGCGCTGCCGCCCGCCAGCATTTTAAAAGCCCCCGGACAGCGGAGACTTCTCCGCTGTCCCGGGGCGATCTGAAAATGCTGGCGGGCGGCAGCGCAGCGTTCGCTGCCGCCCGCCAGCATTTTCAGATCGCCTGGGACAGCGGAGAAGTCTCCGCTGTCCCGGGAAGGCAGGCGGGGGGAGCAAAGACTTTCTTCTTGCGAAGCAAGCCCATAGGGAAATTCGTTTTGCGAAGCACCTCCAAAACGGAACTCTTTCTTCTTGCGAGTTTTTCGTTTTGCGAGGCGTTCGTCTTGCGGGGCACCACTGTATACCATTGGTCTTCGACTGGTGGATCGGGACCTTCAACCGAGTCATGGCCTGATCTAAGGTATATCACAGCAGCAGCACTACCACCATATCAAATGGGATGGGTGGATGGGAGCTTTTAAAGCCCAAGGGCCACATTTCCTTCTGGGCCACTTTCTAGGGGCAACATACCCATGGTGGATGGGGCCAGAGGCAAAAGCTGGTGAAGCAGATAACTGAAGTCTTGCCTTTGTACTGTAAGCTAGTTGCTACCCACACACCTCTCTCCCCTCCACCTAGGCAAGAGAGAGATACCATCAGAGTTTGAGGACATGTTCAAGCAAGTGAAAAAACTCAAGGGGTGTGTGAAGCATGGCTGGTGAGATTTCAGCCTGGAGAGAGCCCCAGGGGCCAGAGAGAGAGTTGGTTCCTGGCCCTGAAGTTCCCCACCCTTGATATAAATGTATGATTAAAAAAAGATCCATTGAATTGTAGAGTTGAAAGGGATCACGTGGGGCATCTAGTCCAACCTCCTGCAATGCAGTAATCTTCTGCCCAACATAGGGCTCGAACCCACAACCTTGAGATTAAAAGTCTCATGCTCTGCTAACTGAGCTGTCCGCCCAATCCAATTCTTAAGAGAGAAATGAATGGGTCCCTAAACACAGGTTTGGGTTAGAGGTGGGTCCAGGGGTCTGTATAAGCAAACTGTGACTGGCAGTGGCACCTCTAGGGCTTTGAGCAGGGGACATTTCCATCCACGCTGAGGACTGAACTTAGGACCTTCTGCTCACAAAGCAGATGCTCTCCCTCTGAGCTATGGCCCTGAGCTACAGAAGAATGATGCCTGTGTAAACAAGCACAGCCCGTGCTCCTCCTCTTCTGTCGGAGCCTTGGAAATCAAGCTATAACTGATTGCCGTTTGGAAAAAGGAACAGGGAGAAAGCAGCCTTGACACGATCTTGGTCCCGAAATCAGGAGCGTAGCTGACAAAACGCTCGTTTTTTGGTCTTTATTAGCACCTCCTCAGCCATGGAGGGGTAGTTTGAACAGACCTTTTCTGCCTCTCTCTCTCTCTCTCTCTCTCTCTCTCTCTCTCTCCCCCCCCCCCACCTCTGGTGTCTGTCTATACTCCTTTCTAGCAGATGGCAACCCCAGTTTGTGCTCTATGTGCATGCGCTGTAGGTGTCTGTGCCTTGCATTGACATAACCAGGCAACAGCTATGTTGCAAGGCTGGACAGGAGGATAATCTCAGCAGAGAGGGAGAGTTGGAGCAGGAAATCAGGTAGACTTAGAGAAACAATACACACTTGTCAGGGCATTGCTGATTAAGATAGCTTTACACACGTTAAGTCCGTCGGAGCTGGGTGATTATAATGCTCTTTGAGGTGGAGAAATTTATTAGGCCAGCACTCGAGTAAAACGATCTGAGGCCTTTGCCACCAAGAAAGGAGAAAGAGAAAGAGAGAATAGGCTTTCCGTGCTTCGCCGTGGTGAAAAGCAGAGTTGAAATGCCAGATAAAAGTGTTTTATCTGAAAACCGAGAGGCAGGTGAAAGGGATAAAAATGACATAATTCTTGGAGCAACGCAATATGTTGGAATTACCGAAGGATCAGAGATGTAATTTGGAAGGTAATATTAGAGAGAAAGAAATGGTTGATATTAGATGAATGGAATAGAGGGAATAAGTAGCTTTCAGTGACTGCTTTTAATTTTTATGGAGGCAATCAAGATTCATAGGGAAACCTTTGCTGGGTTAGCCTGAGGAAGGGTCATAGCTTAGTGGTTGAGCCTCTGCTTTGTATGCAGAAGGTCTCAGGTTCAATCCCCACCATTTCCAGGTAGGGTTGAGATAGAACCTTGCCTGAAGCTCTGGTGAGCTGCTGCCAGTCAGTGTAGACGATGCTGGGCTTAGAGGGACCAATAGTTTGACTTGGTTTAAAGCAGCAGCTTACGTTCCTATGAAAGAGATGGGGACTTCCTTAATGCTTGTAGAGGTGACTACTGGTTGCATCTATCTCAACCACAGATACAGGAAGCAAGCAGTTTCTGCAAGGCAGCACAGTTTTTCAACCACAGCTCGGAGGCAAAAGTCCCAGCAGCTTTTACTTCCTGCAGAAGCATTTTCCTTTTGTAACACGCAGGCTTTCCTGGGGCCAAACTGCTTTGCAAGTCCCAGGTAGTATGCTATTGAGAGAATAGAACACACACACACACACTCACTCACTCACTCACTCACTCATAATGCTTCAATATGAGTTTGTAATTCATTGAAAGGGTTGGAGAAAATGAGCTGGCAGCACATTTTAAACCCTCTGTTGCGACAACAAAGTTGTCCACAAAGCTTGCAACATACCATTCTCTCTTCCCCCCGCCCCAAGACGATGATGATAATCTGTGGGCCAGGATGGATGGGGAAATTGAGCAACGAGCAAGGAGACCTTGAACAGCTGTCAGAACGTGCGTAAGATATTTGGGTAACTTTGAATTGACCACATGTTCCTTTGGAACAAAATACCTTTTTTAGCTGCCATTGTTGCACATGGATATTCAAATGGGAAGCACTTTCCTGAAATCCTTGTGGAATTTCTGCTAGTTTTAGATAACGGTCCTTTTACAGATGTTCTCATCTTATACTCCCAAGCTTATAATTAATGTGGCTCTGGTGTAATTCAAACTGTGGACAGTAAATATCTTTACATAGTCCTCCAGCAACACCTAATTTCTATTTAGAAAGAATTGTCCTCCTTGCAGAATAGCATTGCTGGCAATACCTGTTATACTTAAGCTGGAAGGCCTGTCTGTGTTGCAAATCACAACATGCACATCTGTTCCTGTGGCAGGTGGATAAGCACTTGCCTTTGCATCCCACAAATCTCTTAAGGTTGACTGCTTGGGGATGGCAGCATTGGGGGCAAAGAACTGGCTGACGAGGAAATCTGGAAAAGGAAAGAGATGAAGCGAGAGACATGGTATTTCTCAGTTATCTGAAGGGGATGGAGCAGGCTTGTTCTCTGTGGCTCCAGAAAACAGGATTAGAACCACTGATGGGAACTACAGGGAGTTATATCTCAGTTAAATGTTAGGAGAAACGTCCTAGTGGCAAGTTCTGTCTGACAATGAGACAGGCTGCATCAGGAGGTTGGAAGGTTTCTCCTTCGCTGGAGATGTTTAAGCAGAGACTTGATGGCTATTTGTCAGGCATGTTGTACTTGCTTCCTGCCTTGAGCCCATAGTTGTGCTGGATGACCTCTTAAGGACCCAGCCAGTTATGTGATTCTCTGAGCACACTGCTTTTAAACAGGTGGAAGGTTCTATAAAGCGACTCGGACTTTTAAATCCAAGCTGAAGGCTCAGGGGCAAGAGCTGTGGGAAGGCCAAACCAACAGTAAGCTTCTAAAATTGAGCTCAGCATTTCAGTTTTGGTCAAATGCATCCCTTAAAGAGCTAAGGATTGTGCTCAGTAAAGATCTAGTCAGAGCAGACTCGTCGAAATAGATGGACCTACGTTAGAGATGCCCATTAATTCTGTTTTGTTTACTGTCGAGTAGGACTAGCACCGGATAAACCGAGCAGGTGCTCTTCCCCTGAACAGCCGCCCTTCCTTTTAACCCTGGTGGTAACAGTTAAAAATGCAAATAGACCCTACAAGCACTGGCAAGGAGCAGAAGGAGACTTGTTGAATACACTCCCTGCTAGGCCACTAGGTGGCATTATTCTAAGTTGAGAAACAGCGTAACTGGAGCATTGCCTTGCTGGATCAGACTAGAGGCCTGTCACTGGACACTTAAAGAGCAGATGTTTGCACGGTGCAAGGGGGGGGGTCTACCTAGGGTCACACGAACAATAGCCAGGACGGGGCAAGCATCTTCCCGACTGTTCTCAAGTACATGTCATGTTCGGGATAAACAGTGGAGTGTCCCCACGGCTGTGCCCTGCCCTTTCCCTTGATTGGTCCATGCTGGAAAGGAATCTTCTCTTCCCACTGCCCCAGGTTTTGCTCTGCTTTCTGCTGGTTGTTTTCCCTGCGCACTTAGAACATGCTGGGTGCCCCATGCGTCTGTTCCTTTTCCTTTCCCCTTTTGTTTATTCCTCGGCTGAGGACAACTCTGCGGAGGGGTAAAAGAGAAGTGTGTTTCTGTTTCTGTTTTGTTTTATTGCTCCGCCAGCAACTTAACTTATCTTGCATTGAGAACATCCTTCTTGTCAGTTCCGCGGGGCTTCCTGCCAGGCTCTCTCCCTTTCTTTTCAGGAGAGCTCGTCTCATTCTTGCTGTGGTCGCTGACACTTTTGACGAGGCACCATGTGTATAGAGACCCTCCTGGTGCCAGCAGTGACCCTGTCTCTTCCCATGGGCACTGGCGGGCTTTGAAAGAGGGTTGGACAGATTCATGGAGGATAAGGCTACTAGCCACAAAGTCTATGTTGTAAAGTTCATACACTGCCAGAGGCAAGTCCAGCATCTAGTTTCTCACGGTCGCTAACCACTGTATGGTAGGATCAGAGGTCTGATTTTAGTATAAGTCAGCTGCTTGTTCGTTTACCCTTACATAGCGTATTTTTCGCTCCATAAGACACACTTTCTTCCTACTAAAAAGTAAGGGGAAATGTCCGTGCGTCTTATGGAGCGAATGTGTGGCCCCTGGAGCTGAATTGCCCAGGGGCGAAAAGCAGATCATGCTTTTTTAGAAAGACGGAAGGGGTTGTTGAAACAAAGCCACTGAGCAGCTGATTGGCAAGCGATCGGAAGGGAGATGAGGGACACTAGCGATAAAGGAGGCTGCCTGGGAGGGAGGAGGTAAAAGCACATGGATCCTCAGGATTTTTGCATTGGGTCACCCCAAATTCACCATCAGATCACATAACATGTCCGTGGCTACAGCCTGCACCAAAAAACACACACATCCACTGTTTCGTGGGGCCGCAGTGGCACAAAAACTTGGTTACAAAGCATGGATCCACATGGATCCTCAGGATTTTTGCATTGGGCTACCCTAAACTCCCCGTCAAATCACATATCATGTCTGTGGCCACAACATAAACCACAAAAAATCATTTATCCACTGTTTTGTTCAGAATATTTTTTTTCTCGTTTTCCTCCTCTAAAAACTAGGTGTGTCTTATGGAGCGAAAAATACGGTACATTGAAAAGCACTTGCCACTTCCCTGCCCATTCACCCAGTTTAGAGAACTCTTTTTGGAGTTTTCTCACTTTCTCTCTTTCTGGCTTGGCTGTTTCCCTCTGCCCTCTCTCCTTCCCAGCTGCTGGGAAAAGCAGCCAAGCTCAATCATCAGGAAATGACGGCATTTGGGCAGGGATGTGCTCCCTGCTTTCTCGAGGCAGCCATGCAGCCCTTGGATCTGCTACCATTGAGGGACGAGGGATTTTTCGGGATTCCAAATGAGGTTGGACTTCAGTGCCCATCAGCGTAGCCAGTGGTCAGGGATGATGGGAGTTATAGTGTAACAAACATCAAAAGTGTGCTGCATCGGCTGCCCCTGACATAAGCTGATTTGGGATCCCTACTGGACCACACCTAGGTGAAAAATGCAGCATTGACATTGCCGTCTCAAACAACGGTCAGCCTTGTACTCTAGAGGGTAGCCCCGGGATGGGAGACTAGGAGACCAGTGGGGTTCCAGATATTGCTGAACTACAACTCCCATCATCCCTGATTTGGTTATTCTGGCTGAGACTCATGGGAGCTATAGTCCAGCATAATCTGGAAGGCCACAGCTTCCACCTCTATCTGGAACAGAGGTGTTGCTTCTCCCACTGGTGGAATAGGGGAACCTCAGACCAGGCCCATAGTCCTCTCTACCTGGCTGTCGGGACTCTTCTCAGTCCACACCCTCTGTTCTCAGGCTGCGCCTCTCAGTGACCCTGTTCCCTCCTTGAGTGCTTTTGCCTGGCTGGAATGTTTTCATGAACTGTGATAATCCCTCTTGTTTTCCAGGATGGAGATGTGTGTGTGTGTGTGTGTGTGTGTGTTTAGTAACCTCTGACTTTCACTATGCAAAGGCAAAAGTCATGCCTGATCCCTCACCCACTTTTGCATTTGACCCAACCCACCATGGTTCTTCAGTCCCCACAGATTGCCCATGAGGGAACATGGCCTCTGGTTGCAAAAAGTTGCCCGCCCCTAGGCTACAACCACAGGGACTAGCCCCATGCTTGTAGTGAAAAGCTCAGATTTGGCAAATGGATATTCCAGCCTTTACTGAGCCTTTCTAAATGCTGAACATCTCCCTGTCCTTTCTCTTCCTGGCACAAGAGAAGCAGAAGAGTTCTACATTTAGCAAGGAATATAAGCTCAAATGAGCGGAACACATAATTGCCAGAATTACAGAAAAATCTCTCTAATGGGAAAGAACCACTAAAAAATGTGAGTCAGGCTACATGATGGAAATATTGCAGCCAATCATACAGTATAAAAACAAGAGAGACCAAGGTTCAAAAAACAAGAGTCAAAAGCACCATGTGGTTTGGAATAGTAGCATCCAAAGTCTCGCACCAGCCCAGCTTCCAAGCAAAAATTTTGTGCCACGGGGGAAACGTACGAGGGAAGTGGTCAGCCTTGGCCTTCCCCTCTCCTGAGCTGCCAACGGAGAGCAGAGCACTGTGACAGCCAAAATGATTCAGAGAAGAGCAGACCCAAAATTGTCTGCGGCAATTTGACGTTGTTTCCCATTTGGATGGGGGGGGGGGGGGAAGGAACGCCATCAAGGACAGTGTCAAAGGGGTTTGCATTGAAACCCCTGCTAAAAGGAAGGTTTCTTTCCTCCTTCCTGCCAGCGAGGTTCTTTGAAGCCCTGATATCAGGTGATTGACAGACAGACGGCCCCACCCACCTGCCCAATGTGACCTGCAATACCTATTCCAGTAAGGATCAGGTACATAGAACCAATAAGGATCGGGTGTGTAGAATCGGGACGTGGGTGACGCTGTGGGTTAAACCACAGAGCCTAGGGCTTGCCGATCAGAAGGTCGGCGGTTCGAATCCCCGCGACAGAGTGAGCTCCCGGTGCTCGGTCCCTGCTCCTGCCAACCTAGCAGTTTGAAAGCACGTCAAAATGCAAGTAGATAAATAGGTACCGCTCCGGCGGGAAGGTAAACGGCGTTTCCGTGCACTGCTCTGGTTCTCCAGAAGCGCCTTAGTCATGCCGGCCACATGACCCGGAAGCTGTACACCAGCCCTTGGCCAATAAAGCAAGATGAGCGCCGCAACCCCAGAGTTGGTCACGACTGGACCTAATGGTCAGGGGTCCCTTTACCTTTTTACATAGAACCAAAATGGTTCTCCACCCTGGATTAGGGGATGATTGGCCTACTAGAGTTGCCACTACTGCAGTGATGAGGAACCCCAGGCCTGGGGGGGCCAAATGTTGTCTCTCCCCTCCCACATGCTTCTCTACCTGGCCTGTGGGACTCTCCCATACCAACTAGAGCTGAGCCCCTCATCAGTTGTCCTTCTGGCGTATTTTTGACTGGCTGGAATGTGTCCTCGAGCTCTTATAATGCTTCTTCCTTACCTCGATGGGAGTGTAGAGATATGTATGTGTAGAAACTAGCCTACCGTACAAAGGTAAAAGTCACCTTCATTTTTGCCCTTGGACCCTCCCACCACAGGTACGTGGCCCAAGAAGGTTGCCCAGAAGAGAATGCAGCCGTCCAGCTAAAAAGCTCCCACCCCCCTGCTCTGCTGTGTAGTTATGGCTGGAAGTGAACTTTGACAAAACTGCAACCTCCATGAAAAGTAGTTTGGCCTCTGTGGGTATCAAACGCTTGCTGTTGCAAAGGCCACCTGGACCAAATCAAGAACAGAAGTTCCTTTTGGAAGATGTCCCTAGCTGGAGGATTGAACATGAATGGGTTTTTTTTGGGGGGGGGGAGTGAGATGCCTGCAGGTTCTATTACTGGGAGCAAGAAAATGAATTTGAAGCATTTAATTTACTTTGCATCACTTAGGTTGCTTCTGAGTGTCACGTTTTCAAAGATGCTTCTTCCCACCCCCTGCTTTTTGCTTTCATTCCAGAGAGGATTGACAGAGTCACACAGGAAACTGTGATCTATTTTTCTGTCCCTGCATTGTCTATGCCCTGCATCAGGGAGCCATCTATGATTCTATGTGGCCCATCTCCAGATGTTGAGGAACTACAGCATCTGTCACCCTTCTCCATTGGCCATAGTTGCTGAGGGCTGATGGGAGTTGGAGTCCAGCAATACCTGAAGGTTCCCCAGGTTCCCCAGCCTTGGCCTACACTGATTGGCGGCAGCTGTCCATGGTCTCTCCCACTACATACGTGATCATTACCGAAGCAGTTTGGGATTGAACCTGGGGCATGTATTCTGCTGCTGAACCATGACCCTTCCCTAACTGGGGTGGGGGGACTGTTGTTTGACAAATCAATCTGGTAATGTCCACGTGCCCAATCCTGCACTCAGCAAACCCACAGCAGTGGAGAATAGCCCTGCCATTATGCTCTTCCTGTCCTGTCTGAGTTCCTGGAGGAGGAATCTTCTTGGTAGTGAGGGACTTCTTGGTAGTGGCACCCACGCTGTGGAACATCCCTTCTGGCGGTTCCCTCCCTGTGAGAAGCCAAGTTACAGGGAACCAGGCAGAGGGCCTTCTCGGTAGTTGCACCCGCCCCGTGGAACACCCTCCCACCAGATGTCAAAGAGAACAACAACTACCAGACTTTTAGAAGACATCTGAAGGCAGCCCTGTTTAGGGAAGCTTTTCATGTTTAATAGACTATTTTAATATTCTGTTGGAAGCCGCCCAGAGTGGCTGGGGAAACCCAGCCAGATGGGTGGAGTATAAATATTATTATTATTATTATTATTATTATTATTATTATTATTATTATCCCTCCCACCAGATGTCAAGGAGATAAGTACAACTTTTAGAGGACACCTGAAGCCCTGTATTGGGAAGTTCTGAATGTTTGATGCTTTATTACGCTTTTATCTTTGTTGGAAGCCGCTCAGGTTGGCTAGCGCAACCCAAGCAGATGAGCGGGGTACAAATAATAAAATCTTTATTATTATCAAGCTAAACTTGCTGAATTGCTCAAGGCTCAGCCTGCATCTGGGTCCTTTGTGAACCTTTGGCTGGAATGGCTTTGTGTCAGCTGGACTCTGACCACTGTGTTTGTATCTGAACTGGAATCTGGAGTAGGAGGAAAGGAACTACACTTGATTCTGAACCAACAGCCTGTCCCTCAGCGATCCCTATAGCTCCAGGGAATTGGGATGGTTCTTTTTGTTTTGGGAACATAGGAAGCTTCCTTATACTGACTCAGACCATTGACCCAGGCCTAGCTCAGCGTTGTTAATGCCAGGGATTGAATTTGGGACCTTCTGCATACGAAGCCTGTGTTCTGCCTCTGAGCTATGGCACACCTTGCTTCGCACGCAAAGGAAGACAGGTCTGCTGTTCTGCAGCTGCCTTGAGAGCCGCTGGAACTCCAAGGCCGGAGTTAACCTCCTACCAGGGTTAAGGAGGCTGCTAGTGATGGATGGCTTCGTTTATTCATAAGCAGGCCACCCTTGGTCTAGAGCAGTAGATTGGGAAACTGAAACCCAGCTCATCACTCCCTGTTCCAGGCAGGCTACAGCACTCCGCAGACTCTTCCAATTATCGCCAGCCAGCTGGAGTATCCGGAGAGGAGCCAGGGCCACCCAGAGCTTCCCAGCTGCCCCCTTATGTTGTGAGGCTGGTGCCTCAGCTCCATTCTGTGTGGTTGCTACCTTTTGCATTGCAGAACAATGCCAAGAGCTGACGGGGGAGCCCATCCCACAATGTCATCTCTGGTCATGCATTCCCAGGAAACCGCTCCATTGTCCTCCTTCTGCTACCACCCGTCACCATGAAAAATTCTCCAACAAAGACCACGGGTGGCTCAAGCCTCATCCTTGTAGCCATCTTCTTTTTAAATGGCTATGGTGTGCAAAGCCACCCACAAAATGGCATTTGGAGGGATGACACCGAACCAAACCGGCCTCAAAGTTGATAGGACAAGAGACAAGGAGACCGACAGCAGAGGGAGCTAGCGCCAATGACAGGTGGAGCTGACCGATTCCAGTTTTGTTCCCAACCTTCTCATTAAGCCACACAAAGGCAGCGAGGAGGAGGGAGTTAACAGCCAGGGCCACCCCTTAAATTGGTTGTAAGAAAGCAGATAGGTCTGTTCTGATGAATTACAATCCACCTTGGCATGAATGAACGTCAGAAGCTGCTTTAGTCAGACCATTAGTACATCTAGCTCAGTATTGCTGACACTGTCCGACAGCAGCCCTCCTAGGTTTCAGGCACAAGTTTATCCCATTCTTTCACTATATTGCGTGAGAGTAGTGGCCCATCTAGTTCAGTATAGTCTGCACTGACTGGCAGAGGCTTTCTGGGGTTTGGGGCAGGAACCTCTCCCAGTCATTCCCAGAGACTGAAAAGCAGATGCTCTACAGGTAAGCTACGACCCTTCCCCAAATTTGCCTTTCAGATTGTTGAGAAAAGCAAGTTACATTTTTGACTAGGGGGGGGGGCTTTAGCAGCCTTCAGACCCATTGTACAGGTTTTTAATTCTGCTGTTGTTGTTTTTAAGGAAGTCTTTGTAGTAGAGGCAACTGTGGCATCTTTTTCAGTGAGTACTGTGAAGCCTGTTAGGTTTTTAAGAGGATGAAGGAAGAGGGAATAAGGGATCTTTGAGACTAAGGTTAGCCTCTTCCGCTCGTGACTGAGGGAGTGGGGCTGCTGGTCTGAGTCAGGATGATGCTGCAGAGCCGAAAACATGAGGAGCAGGAGGGCCAGTGTCAACGCTGTTTCATGTCAAGAAAAACAAATCCCTCAGCTAATTTCACTTGGAACTCTTTTTTTTAACAGTCAACATAAATAAAAGAAAAAGCAAATCCTGGAGCAGGCTGACATTTACAAGGGTCACTCTTCAAGCGATGTGTCCAGGAACGCTAATCATACATGCTGATCTCGGTTGCCTTTCTTGGCTGTTGTCCTAGCTGGATCCGTGCGGGAAGCCTGACAAGTGTCCTGCTGGCAGCCACATCACCAGACTCATCCTGAAAAGCGAGAGAGAGCGCCTCAACTTGAGGAGCTGCATTCTCATACCCAGCCTGGCAAGTTTTGTGAGCAGGAAACGGAGCGCGGGACTGTCCAAAAAAAATGCCATTCCGTTGAATGGGGAAAGGGGTGGCATCCCATTGAAAACACCACTCTTCCTAAAGTTAGAAGCTGACTTCTACCTAGGCCAATGTTTCCCGAACTTGGGTCTCCAGCTGTTTTTGGACTACAATTCCCATCGCCCCTGACCACTGCTCTTGCTAGCTGGGGATGATGGGAGTTGTAGTCCAGCTGGAGACCCAGGTTTGGGAAACACTAGCTCAATATCTACGCCAGCCTTCCCCAACCTGGTGTTCTGACTCCAACTCCCACAAGCCCCGGCCATTTGGCCATGCTGATGGCAACTGGATGTCCAAAAACATCTGGAGAACATCAGGCTTTGAAAAGGCTGGCCTGTGTTGACTGGCAGTGGCTCTCCACAGTTTCCAGGAGTCTTTCCTAGCTCTTGACCGGAGAGGCCAGGGATTGAACCGGGGATGTTGTTTATGCTGAGCACATGCTTTGCATGAGGCAGTGATGGCCACCAACTTGAGTGACTTTAAAGGAGGATTAGACAAATTGATGGAGTAAGGTTATCAGTGGTGTTCTACCTCCACTGCCAGAGGCAATATGCCTCTGAATACCAGTTGCCGAGAACTGCAAGTTGGGAGAGTTGCTGTGGAACTCAGGTCCTCCTTGGGACCTTCCCACTGGGGCATCTGATTGGCCACTGTGAGAACAGGATGCTGGAGTATGATAAGCCTTTGACCTGATCTGTCAATGGCTTCCCCACTGCTAGGGTTAATGAAGGGGCATAAACCTTGTGGTTGTCCCTGACTTCAAGAGCATGACTATTAAGGATGTGTCGTCCTCATAGGAGCATTCAGCCATACATTTAGAATCATAGAATCATAGAGTTGGAAGAGACCACAAGGGCCATCGGGTCCAACCCCCTGCCAAGCAGGAAACACCATCAGAGCACTCCTGACATATGGTTGTCAAGCCTCTGCTTAAAGACCTCCAAAGAAGGAGACTCCACCACACTCCTTGGCAGCAAATTCCACTATCGAACAGCTCTTACTGTCAGGAAGTTCTTCCTAATGTTTAGGTGGAATCTTCTTTCCTGCAGTTTGGATCCATTGCTCCGTGTCCGCTTCTCTGGAGCAATTTGGATTGGCGCTTAAACTGGAGATGTTCAGAATGTAGATTTTTTTAAAAAAAGGAGGGCTAGCTTCTCCTTAGGGACGTAGGTGGCGCTGTGGGTTAAACCACAGAGCCTAGGACTTGCCAATCAGAAGGTCGGCGGTTCGAATCCCCGTGACGGGGTGAGCTCCTGTTGCTCGGTCCCTGCTCCTACCCACCTAGCAGTTCGAAAGCACGCCAAAATGCAAGTAGATAAATAGGTACCACTCTGGCGGGAAGCTAAACAGCGTTTCCGTGTGCTGCTCTGGTTCACCAGAAGCAACTTAGTCATGCTGGCCACGTGACCCAGAAGCTGTACACTGGCTCACTCGGCCAGTAAAGCGAGATGAGCGCCGCAACCCCAGAGTCGTCCGCAACTGGACCTAACGGACAGGGGTCCCTTTACCTTTACCTTCTCCTTCCGTGCCATGAATCACACAGGGCAAATTCCACAACATCTATCACTCACCTAGTGGCGAGTCTGCCGGAGGCCGAATGCCGGATGTATCCAACGGGTATCCAGACTTTTATAAAACGTGCAGTAAGAAAGCATCATTTGCTAAAAGGCTGCTGATAATAGCGCAGGGATGCTTTTCAGCTCCCTTCTTTGCACACCCGCAGAAAACAAGCAGAATTGGCTTCTGCCACAAGTCAAGAGAGTCCACAGGGAAGGCTGCGGATGGGGCAGGATGTTGGGTCCAAAGCAAGCTTCTGCCTCCTTCTCCCTCCTGGCAGAGAGAGAGAGAGAGCAAAGGGGCCCATTCCGGGCAATCGGCTTGGTTCCCAACAACTGAATTTGCTGCTGTGTCGTTCAGCGGCCAAAATATTCCAGCCGGACCTCATCTGGAGCTTGTTCCAGTGACCACAGCACTCCCCCGCCACATCACTGCCACAGCAGAGACAGCCTTGAATGTGTGCCTGCATCCCCCCCCCCTAACCTTTCCCCTCACTCTGTTAGGAAGAAGAAAAATGCGAGGCCCATAGAGCAAAAGAAAAAAGTGCTCTGCTCATCCACCAATCCTACAAACTGTCCCAGAATCAAGCAGCAGGAGGTTGGGTGGTGGTGCTTTTCATGGGACTTTGGCTGCCTTATTAAGCACATGTCCCCGAGACAAATGGGCATAGAGGTCCCCTATTGTATAGCAGTGGCAGGTAGGAGACTTACTGTATGTCTCATCTCAGAAGCAAGGCCCATCCACTCCAGTGGTATTGACTCCTATGTACTTATAGACCCAAAGAATTGTAGAGTTGGAAGGGACCATGAGGGTCATCTACCTCAACCCCCTGCAATGCAGAAATCTTTTGCCCACCGTAGGGCTCGAATCCATGACGCTGAGGCTAAGAGTCTTGTGCTCTACCAACTGAGCTGTCTCAGCTTGCCCTCTGTCATGGACTGCCGTCAGGTGGCTTGCGGAGATTGGTTGTATCCAATGCTAGCCCTGCTCGGAGTGGAGCCATTGAAGTGAATGACCCGACTAGGGTTTAGGCTGCTCAGTAAAGATGGATCCAACCTTTAGATGGGAAAGCAGTGGCCCTTAAGATCTTGCTAGACTCCAACTCCCATCATCCTTGACTTTTGGCCATATTGGCTGGTGCCGATGGGAGTTGGGAGTCCAAAAACATCCGGAGGGGCCACAGCTTTCCCCAGCCCTGCTTTAGATTTTCTGCTTCCACATGGGTGCATTTTCGAGGTGGACACAGATTTCTTCATCTACAACCAAATCTTCTGTCTGGTAAGACTGGTCCTCACCGGTTCCTCTCTTCCTGTTCCACCAGCATCTACCTATTAATTTGTCCCATGTGGGTAGCAAGTACCTCCTGCTGATCACTACCTGGTCTGTCTGTGGCATCTTTGTTTGCCTTTAATATGTACCAGGGAAAGAAAGCAATGAGCCCAGTCCAGTTTGGACAGCAGTTCCATGGTTCTGCTGTGGAAAGTGCACTTTTGATTGATTGTGCAGGGCAGGTAAGCCTCCTACCCATATTTTATTCAAGTTGGCACCCCTGACTGTAACTGTAAGTGGGGTCAGGTGGTGCCTCTGTGCATGTGCAAAGTACCCTTCCCACACTCTGCCCAGGCCCCACCCCTCACTGGCTCTGTTCTATAACCTCATCAAAGGCAGTGTGCCCTTGAACTGTGATAAAACCTCTCTCTTACCTGGATAGAGGGCAGAGAGGGCATCCAATCACACTTGCTTTTGCCACTCTCACCACTAGCACGAGACCCCGAAAGACTGGCCATAAGGAGAATATAGCCCCAGGCTGAAAAAGGTTCCTCACCCCTGGTCTAGGATCTACAACAGGTATAGGAAAAGCTTTGGCCCCACAGGTGTTTTGGATAAACTACAACTCCCATCATTCCTGGCCATAGCTCATGCTTGCTTGGGCTGATGGGAGTTGTAGTTCAGCAACATCTGCATGGCGAAAGGTTCCCCACATGTGATCTACATACAGAGTCCTGGCTTAGATTAACCCCCCTCCCCCAGCAAGTATTACAAATAGCCCTGGGAGTCGGGGTGGGGTGGAGGAGATAAGGAAGCTTATCTACAAGGCAGTGTTAGAAACTGAGATATCAAAGCTAGGAGCTTAATGGCACCTTACACCTAGGTTATGGGCGCAACAATGTCTAGGCGCACTTTTTTATAACAAGAATACAAAGCTGAAAATGAATGAACCGCAGCTAAAATATGTTCATTTTTCACATGGTCTGGTCCTTCCCCTGCCCACCCCCCCCCTAATATTCTTAAGAGGGTCTCTTCTCCAGTCTTCAGAAAGTAGCTGGAAGTGGGGAGGCAGGAAAAGGTCCTCCTTTCCTCCCACTCTGCAGTTTTAATCTGAAATCTTAGGCACAGTACAGCGCCCAGCGCTCAGAAACTGCTCACACTAATGAAATTCCCTGTTGCAAAGTGCGCCTAGAACAATGGGAGTTTTGAACAGTGCTACAAGGGTTTGTGACTCACAGGTCGCAAACCTCATTCTGCACAAACCCTATAGAAGTGACCCACAATGATGCAAGAGTTCATTTTGATGAGACATGTCCTGGAAGATGTCTTGGCAGATTGCACCCCGCGTTTATTATGTGGGGAGATGCAGGAAGGAAGGGGGACGTTGCCCTTTAGATGATCTGCCTCAGACGCCCCCCAACCCAACCCCAACGTCTTCCTGGTGGAAAAGCAGTTGCATCCAAAATCGTTCCATAACACCACATTTTCTCTTTTTTAATTGCCCCCCCCCCCAGATCAGCCACTAGTCTCAAACATGCATTGTTGCAAAGGGCGATTTGTTCCAGGCGTGACCTTTCCTTTCCATTTTAGGTCTGTAGGTGGAGGCAGGAGGGTCTCCGGGTGATGCAGGTGTGGGGGGGCGCACTTTCCCCCCCAGCACCATGGAGCAGAGCAAACCCCCGTCCTTCACCCCCGCCCCCCAAAGCCAGGAGGAAAGGTTTCTGGTTCTGGGCAATAAATACAGCAGGCCAAAGAGGACAATGACGACGTTGAAAAATAAAAAAGACAATCCCTATTGGAACTTTTAAATATTTTTCCTTAAAAAAAAAATCTGTTTCCCTTTGAAGCGTCTCCCAAGCGGGGCAACCCCGAAGAAGCGGTCTCTGGGCCCTGCTCTGGCCACGGAGTCTGCTCTGCCCACGTCACCGGCAGGTGTGCATCTCTGCCACGCGGTGGCACTGTTTACACTTGACAAAGCAACACCAGTGGAACTTGCAGCTGCACCGCTCCACTACCTCCACCTCGTCCGTGTGGAAGCCTCGGCCGCAGCACATCAGCTCGCAGCCGTCGATGGCCTTGGAAGTCTTGTTGCAGTGCCTGCCACTGGTGCCCAGGACGCCGTTCCTCAAGTCGTGCTCGCAGAAGTCGGGGCTGGAGTCCAGGTAGACCAGGTCCTCGTCCGTGTGGGGCTTGAACTGGGAGTTCTTGGGGACTAGCACCTTGGTGGAGCCCACCTTCCGCTGCTCAACCTCCGTGGCCCCGTCAAACTTCTCCTTCAGCACGTTGCCCACCTTGCGGAAGGGGGGCATGGCCTTCCAGCAGGTCTTCACCTCGCACGAGCCGGACACGCCGTGGCACTTGCACTCCACCCGCATGTGGTTCAGGATGGCCTGGGTGGGGAAGGAGCATAAATTCATTTACAGTCATACCTCTTGTTACATCCGCTTCATGTTACGTTCTTTCAGGATACGTCCCGCGGCGACCTGGAAGTACCAGAAAGGGTTACTTCCAGGTTTCGCCGCTTGCGCATGCGCGCAAAATGACATCACGCACAGGCACAGAAGTGATGAATCACAACCTGTGCACGCGCAGACGCAGGTTGCATTCTGTTCATGTTGCGAACGGGGCTCCGGAACGGATCCTGTTCGCAACCAGAGGTACCACAAACACGTTCCTTTCTTCCTTTCGTTCTTTAACCCCCCCCCCCCCCATAAAACAAGACACGAACAACAAAGCTGAATGTAGGGAGATTCGGGGCAGGTTCATTCAGCAAATGGTTCAGCAGCAGAACCTGCTCCTGCAGGTAGCAGTGATGACCACCAGTTTGGATCAAGAGAGGATTAGAGAAATTCATGGAGGGCAAGGCTAGCAATGGCTGCTAGTCACAATGTGCTGCAAGCCGCCCAGAGTGGTGAGGGAAACCCAGCCAGGTGGGCGGGTTATATATATTAAAATTATTACTATTATTAAATCCGCTATCATCAACCTCCACTGAATACCAGTTGCAGGGATTTGCAGTTAGGCAGTTAGTCCTGTTATGCTCAGATCCTGCTTGCGGGATTCCTATCAAGGGCACTTGGTTGGCTACTTTGAGAACAGGATGCCTGACTAGTTGGGCCTCCAGATCCGACAGGCTCTTCTTATGTTTTCAACTGTCTTTAATTGTTGTTGTTTTAAATTATATATGAAACTGCTTTTATTGCTAATGGGTTTTTTGTGTTTGTGTGAAATGGCTTCAAGATATTTCAGGGAAAGAGATTCGTAAATGGAATTACACAAACTGCAAACACTTTAGGATTTCGAGGCAGGTGACATCCACTACCCATATGTCAGTGGGAGTGCGATGAGGGAAGTACTTTTTTTCTGAGGGAAAAAGTGGGGGAACTCAATATGAAGCTTGTTTGTTTATTGAGCCCCAATTGCAGTGGCATACCCCCCACACCGGTAGTGTCTGATTAATAAATACAAACAGACAATGTTCTGGATTAGAAAGGGCCACAACTTTATTGATTACAGATATTGGTGGATTTTTGGCTCAGGCATTGGGTGTATATCCGTTCCAGTCCCCCAGACACCCCAAGTTCCTGCTTAAAAAAACAAAACAACCCTTGATGGTGGAGAAATGAAATATACCAAATGTACTGAGAGTAAAAGTTAGTCCACATCTGCTAATGCTTCTCCACGGAAAGACAGAAGATATCCCCCCCCCAAACATGGCAGCTATTTTAGTTTCTTGCCAGTTCTGCAAGCTTTTTTAAACGTTGCATTGTTCACTTGGCCATGAGTGACATGGTAGGGCAACACAGTCTTAACCGACCCGATGCCCTGCCTATGTGTTGGACTACAATTCCCATCAGCTGTTGCTGGCTGGAAAGCTTTGGGGCCCAGAAAGAGAAGAGGTGATTCAAACGCACAGAGGAGGGCAACACAGAGTGCTCATTCTTCCTCTGGCGTTTGAAAAGGTTGACCAGCTGTTTCCCACACGTTCAAGTTTCTCTCTGCAGATTTAAGGGCTAGAAACTTGTACTCTTCCAAAAGACAGCAAGCGCAGGAAGCAGTGTGCGGCTGCCCCACTCCTTGCCTCAGGAAACAAGATGCACAAGCCTGCTGCTCTTACCTTCCTCCCGGCTTCGTTGTTATGAAGGTTCATGAGCGCCCTGCTGGAGGAAGCCCCTTTGCTCCTCTCCCTGACGTCAACGAAGGACTGAGAGAAGGCCACTCCGTAGGCAATGTTGTCGGAACAGCCGGACCACTGGAAGCCTAGAGCAAGGAGGCAAAGGAAAACAAAGGGCAGCACTTAAGTGGGGAGGACAGCATGACTCATTCCACAGCGCTGCAGCCCAATGGCAAGAGAGGGACTCCCTCCCTCTTTCTCCTCTGGGAGGCTACAGGGCAGGGGTGGGGAAACTCAAATGTGCCCCCCAGGCCTCTATCTGGCCCTCAGGACTCCCCCAGGCAACACCTCCTGTCTTCAGGAGACGCCCCATAGAGGCCCTGTTCTGTGCACACCACGATGCTTTTGCATGTCTTGAATGTGTCCTTGAATTGTGACACTGCCCCTTGCATGCCTAGGGGTGATGGAAGTTGCAGTCCACCAACAGCTGGGGAACCAAGTTTGAGAAAAGCTCATCTACGCCAACAGTGGCCTTCCAGATGACGATAATAATTTTATCATATATATGCTGCCCATCTGACGGTGTTGCCCTAGCCACTCTGGGTGGCTTCCAGCAAAACACAAAAACACAATAAAACATCAAACATTAAAAACTTCCCTATCCAGGGTTGCCTTCAGATGTCTTCCAAAAAGTCATATAGTTGTTTATCTCCTTGACATCTGACGGGAAGGCGTTCCCCACATGGCGGGCACCATTACCGAGAAGGGCCTCTACTTGGTTCGCTGTAACCTCACAGTGAGGGAACAGCCAGAAGGCCCTCGGAGATGGACCTCCATGTTCGGGCTGAACGATTGGGATGGAGACCCTCCTTCAGGTATACTGGGCTGAAGCTGTTTAGGGCTTTAAAGGTCAGCACCAACACTTTGAATTGTGCTTGGAAACGTATTGGGAGCCAATGTAGGTCTTTTAGGACCAGTGTTATAGGGTCCTAGCTGCCACATTGTGGATTATTTGTAGTTTCCAAGTCACCTTCAAAGGTAGCCCCATGTAGAGCGCATTGCAGATATCCTGGAATACCAACTCCCACCAGGTCTAGCCAGCATAGTCAGTGGTGAGGGCAGATGGGAGTTGTAGTCCAGTGACATCTGGAGCAGGGAAGTTGGAATATTCCAGTGGAGGTGGCAATGGGGGCAGAAATTGCCAACGTTTGCTTATTATGTCCCATATCCAGAAAGGATATAAGTTGAGTGAACAATAGCCAGCATCTGCTGTTGCTGTCATTTTCAGTCTGCAAAACAACGCGTAATTGCTGTTCCTTTGCACATACAGGGATTGGGGTGGAGTAGCACAACAGCAACACCATTTATATAAGCAGTTACATATAATGCACAATTTGGGCACAGCAGACAGCACAGCAAACAACGCAACTTTGGGTGGAATGGAAACAGCGCCGCATGCGACAAACTTGGCGCAGAGCGGAAAACGTCCTGATGTCCCTGCTCTGGAGGGCTGTCGGCCGCCCACCCCTTCAGTGGTCCTTCCTCCACCCCCTGAACTCCCACTCATGTACTTACCCTGAGGGCTGACCCCATGGACCGTGCGGTCGCACCCGCATTTGTCGAGTTCCCCGCTGCTGCATGCCCTCGTCACGGCAAAGGCAACACCAGCAGAGGAAATTGCATACACAAAGGCAGCCTCCCGTGTCCCTGGTGGAGAAAGCAGAGAAGAAGAATAGAATTGTGGCATTGAAAAGGGACCCAAGGTATCATCTAGTCCAGGATTCCTCAAACTCGGCCCTCCAGAGTTTTGAGACTACAATTCCCATCATCCCTGACCACTGGTCCTGCTAGCCTGGGATCATGGGAGCTGTAGGCCAAAAACATCTGGGGGGCTGAGTTTGAGGAAACCTGATCTAGTCCAACCCCCAAAAGAGGCACGAGTTAGCGCATAACCTGTGCTTGGGTGAGTGGAACTCAGCAGTGTTTTAGGGGACAAACCTACATGTTACACGGATCTGGCCAAATGGCTCGTTGCTCTGCACAAGCCCTTCACCAACCTGGTGCCCTCGTACTGATAGGAGCTGTAGACCAGAACATCTGGAGGACAGCAAGCTGGCAAAAGCTGTTCTGCACAAAACCTGCTTGTTTATCTGCTTATCTCTCTGCTTGCTATTCATCTTTGCATTGCTGTTGTTGGGCGAAAGATGCACAGCCCCCTTTTGAAAACAAAACAAAGCATGGCGAGCAATGGTCTTCCTTGCACAGAGATGTAGTCCATGGGTGAAACTGAGGTTTATTTATTTACTTAACCTCTGTTTTACCCACGGACTGCATCTATGTGCAAGGAAGGCACTAGAACTTCAGTCTGCACAAAAAGACAACACTACCCAAACCTCTGAGTTCATTGGCCCCTTAATGAGCAAACAAACAAACAAACAAACTAATAATAATAATAATAATAATAATAATAATAATAATAATAATATATTTATACCCTGCCCACTCTGGGTGGCTCCTAACAGAATATTAAAAACACGACATAACATCACACATTAAAAACTTCCATAAACAGGGCTTGCCATGGGCCCCAAATTCTTAGGAAGGCAAATAAAACAAAGTCAACAAATATCAGTATATGACCAGCTTCTATTAATCATCAAATCACTTTGCTTTTATATCTTCGAAGGAGGGAAATGGTGGTGGTAGAATTTTTTCTTCCGACACTATAAAAAAAGTGAAACTCTGCACCTGCACACAAATTATTTAGCAACGAAGCAGCAGCCTCAAAATGCAGTTGTATTGTGGAATATTCGTATACAGAGGTTCCTCATTGGCAAAGGAAGTAAACTCTATTTCTGAGGCAAATAGTTCATTAATTAGTATTGCAGCATCCCTTGTGAACTAGGGGCAGCTGGGGCTCATCAACCTGGGAAGGTAGTTCATCTGGGAGAAGGGAAACTCTGATCTGAACCTGCGCTGCTTCACGGGATATCTTCGGGAGAAGAAAAGGCTGCGGAATAAACCCGACACAAATTGGGAGTGGACTCCCTAAGACGGTTGGATGGCACCTTGTACGCCTCCTTCCAGCAACTCCTGCAGCCAAGCTGGTGCCAAACATTGCACTGCTTTCCTTGGGACCACATTAGTGAGACCGAGAGGGGGGTCTTGTCTGGGCAGCCCAGGACCTCCACGCTTGCACCCTGGGGAGGTCACTTAGATGTTGTTAACATGGCAATTTGACTTCACCCAAAGAGGCGCGCTCCATCATCTCTACACCGCAAGCCAGTGTGGTGTAGTGGTTAAGAGCGGTAGACTCGTAATCTGGGGAACCGGGTTCGCGTCTCCGCTCCTCCACATGCAGCTGCTGGGTGACCTTGGGCCAGTCACACTTCTCTGAAGTCTCTCAGCCCCACTCACCTCACAGAGTGTTTGTTGTGGGGGAGGAAGGGAAAGGAGAACGTGAGCCGCTTTGAGACTCCTTTGGGTAGTGATAAAGCGGGATATCAAATCTAAACTCTTCTTGTTTCAAGACAGACGGATGTCAACAACAATACCTTGTGAGCTGCTTTTTCATGCCAGCCCCTTTTTGAACCTTAGGTCTGCTTTCACTCCTGGCACAGTCCCATCGACACGGGGTGGGGGTGGGCAATGCCGACCGCTTTGGGAAACGAGTGTTCTGACAGTTCCTAACTCTGTTAATTGCTAACTCTTAAACCAGGGACCAGCAAACTTTTTCAGCCAGGGGCTGGTCCACTGTCCCTCAGACCTTGTGGTGGGCTGGACTATTTTTTTTGGGGGGGGAATGAACAAATTCCTATGCCCCACAAATAACCCAGAGATGCATTTTAAAGCGCACATTCTAGTCATGTACAGTGGTACCTCGGGTTACATACCCTTCAGGTTACATACTCCGCTAACCCAGAAATAGTACCTCAGGTTAAGAACTTTGCTTCAGGGTGAGAACAGAAATCATGCTCCGGCAGCGCAGCGACAGCAGGAGGCCCCATTGGCTAAAGTAGTCTTCAGGTTAAGAACAGTTTCAGGTTAAGAACAGACCTCCGGAACGAATTAAGTACTTAACCCGAGGTACCACTGTAAAAACACGCTGATTCCTGGACCGTCCACGGGCTGGATTGAGAAGGCGAATGGGCCGCATCCGGTCCCTGGGCCTTAGTTTGCCTACCTGTGTCTTAAACCTTTCCTTCTCTACCATGGTTCCAGACCCAGCCTGTATGCTTACTTGCTGCGTCAGTATTTGAACCCGTGCGGTTCCAATTAAAGCCTAGCAATTAAACACACGCACACACCCCTGTCCAAAACTCCTCTCAGTAGAGTCCAAACTCCTCTCTAATACTCTTTCTGCTCTGCTCCCAGGCTGGGAACATCTACCAAGCCAGGCTGAGAACTCCTCTTATTGCTTTCTGTCTGCAACTTTGCAAAAGCAGGAGGTGGAGGAAGAGAAGAAGAAGAAGAGGTGAAGCTATGTTGGTGGCTGTGTGTGTTCTTCTTTCTACCTCCCCCCCCCCAGTCACCCTCATGTGGGTAGGTGCATGCGGGTGGAGTTAACGAAAGAGGAATATTGGTTTAGCAGTTCTCAATTATGTCTTGCAACACTCCGTCCCTGCCAAGGGGTGGTTAGACTGGAACAGACCCTTCTGTCTTGGAAGATCCTGGCACAGGCCCCACTGAGAGGCCTTTGCTCCATTCTCACAGCCCCAAACAGCCAGCAGGGAAGGACACAAATGCCCTTGAACACACACACACACACACACACACACACACACACACACACACACACACTCCCCAATCCCAGAGCCTCAACAGGAGAGAGGGGTGTCTGGGAAGGGGGGTGGGCGCAGAGAAATAAAATGTCCCGGCGGTCAGGACGGCTCAGGCACCAGAGACTCAAAGCAACTAAGCGACCTCCGAGTTAATCGAGGTTAATAGCAGGCCTAGCGTCCGTGGGTTTCGCTCTGTGGCCGCCCGAGAGGGAGACGACTTCACTCGTTGGTATTTCTGGCATTTCCAGGGCGAAACCTTTGCAAGCACAAATCTTCAGCCCTGCTCTGAAGACGGCCGGAGGAAAGTTAAATAAGGAGGCGCAGCGGTGGCGAGGATGGCAACCTGAGTGTGGGTGGGTAGCTGTAAGGTGGGGGGCAGTTCACAGAGAACGGCAGAGGCCTCTGGGTTGTTGTTTTGTGTGTGTGTGTGTGGTGTGTGTGTGTATATAACTGAGCACCTGAAGGATGCCCCCAAACCAATCCCAGACCTTAATCCTGGACCTTTGAACCCTTGTACAAATTCATGGGAGGTTGAATGGTCTGATTTGGTAGCTATCAGCTGTGCCGGTGAAACAGAACCTCCACACCCAGGTGCAGTCTACCTTGGAATCCAGAGTGCTGCAAACAGGTGACAGGAGGAGTCTGCCGCCTTCGTGCCCCGCTTGTGAGCCCCTTTCCCAGAGGACCCTGCTTGGCTGCTGTATCTAGCGCATCTGAACTATGAGACTCCTGAGCGGGGGTGTGGGGGGGCGCTACCTTGTGGTCCCGCATGTGTTGCTGGACTCTAATTCCCACCAGCCCCACTCAGCATGGACAATGGCCAGAGATGCTTGGATATTAATCCTGCCTATCTTCAACTTTGTAATGCATAGGACTCCAGCAAAACTTCGCCAGAAGGAAATTACAAATGCAGACAACTGCTGGAGATGTGGATGTAAAAATGTGAACTTAGTACATATCATGATTAACTGCCCGATGATAAGATCATTTTGGTACGAGGTGAGGATATATATAGCAAGAGTAATGAAAAGAAATTGTTATTTAGGGGATTTGAATTTGATTCTAAATTATATACCGAAAACGTGGGAGATTACAAGGGGTAAAAAAGAAGAAGGATGTACCGTGCCATGTTAGAAGCAAAGAAACTTGTTTTGATGAATTGGAAGAGCCGCAAAAAGATCCCATTGAGCACATGGATTGACAATATGGGCAGACTAGTTACATACGAACAAATTGCATATTGATGCAAATTAAGAAGGGATAAATATGAAGAAATCTGGAAGGAATACTTAAGTGATAAGGCGGAAAGTGGTGGGAAGTAGGGGGAGGAGAGGTGGGGAAATATTGTCAAGAAGGTGTAGTTATAGGTATATCAGTACTCAAATCTGAATTGTTAAATTGTGTTATTAGTGTTATTGTGGTTTTCGTTGTATGTGTTTTTTGTGGTTGCTGTTTGTACTGAAAAAATGATTAATTTTTTTTAAATAAAAAAAACCCTTTGTATATTGCATAATGCTGGGATGGTTGGTCAGTTACGTATCCTACGCATTGAATTGCATTATTTATTTATTTTTTAAAAAACAATTTTAACTGTGAATCACCACCTTGAAGGCCGGGGTGGGGGGTGTGGCGCTTTGGCCCTGAAAGCCTTTATAGAAGTATGCCTCCCCCCTAATACATATAAACTTTCCTCCCAATCTTGCTATGTCCCAGATGTCTGCATCTCTCCTAAACAACCTGCTTCTTTAAAACAGGATAGCTGTTGCCTGAGTCAGACCATTGATTAGAACTGGGCGATATCAGCTTTTCAACATTGCGGTGCATCGCCAGCCAAACATCGCAGTTTGGCAATATACTGCGATGTTGCAAAAACAAGATGCATGGGCCTCTGCCCGAGAGACACCGGGTGAAACTGCCCTAGTTCTCACCTCAAGGCAGTTTTCCCCAGACTTGCAGGCTGGGATAATGCAGTTTGTTCGCACTGCTCAACTGGAGGGAGGGAAGGTTCCCCCCCATCTGAAATAGCCCCAGTGCTCTTGCCGCTTATGCGTGAACCGCAAGAACATCAGGGCTCCTTTAACTGCTCACTGCGATGTGCAGCAACCACACTCTCCCCAGCTTAGCAGTTTCACAGAGCCCCCACCCTGCTGCCAGCTTGCGGGAGCCAGTGCCAGGCTGGGGGCTCCTTTAACTGCTCGACTGAGGCAAGGGCAGCTGAACACTCCTCAGTTGAGCAGTTTAAGGATTCAGAGGGAGAAACAAGCTGTATCAGCGCCTCACCGATACAGCTTGTTTCTCACTCTCCGTTGTATGAGGGCAGAGTGTGATGGCGGTTTCACTCCGCGATATATCGCTGCTGAAACCGCCGCTGCTTCTGAGTCTCTCTGCTAGGAGCACTGCTGGAGGAAAGAAGTCTGGTCCTGGGCGATATATCAACATATCGCCCAAGCCTACCATTGGTCCAGCTATTTCGTATTTTCCACGCTGACCGACTGCCGCTCTCCAAGGTTTCTGGCAGGGGACATTTTCAGCTCTACCTGGAAACGACAGGGATTGGACCTGGGAGCCATTGCAAGCAAAGCAGGTGCTTTTACAACTGTGCCATGGCCCTTCTATTAATAAAAAGCCAAGACGCCAGTCCTCATGATTCTGAGAAAAGCTTGCTTAAACAGGGAGACGCCTCACCCCAAGGCAGACCATCGGGCCCATCTAGCTCACCGACTTGCGACAGCTCTCCAGGGTTGTCGAACAGGGGTATCTCTCAGCCTGGGGACTGAACCCAGGACTTTCTGCATGCAAAGGGGAGGCTCTGTCACTGAGCTATGGTCCTCCCACTACCCAGGGAACCTTCTGCATGTGGCCCAATGCACCCAAAGGGGGGAAACCTCACCTTGTGTCACCACTTTCCCAAAGACTGGCAGGCTGTCCAGCATGGAGCAGTTCCAACGGCGGTTGCGGAACTGGAACTGGCACTCCTCAATGGCCAGCTGTGCCCCCCGGCGCACCGAGTCCATGACCTCCAAGTTCCTCTTGCACATCTGCACCTGCCGCTGGATCAGACCCTTCAGCTTCTCGCAGGTCTCTTCCTCAGAGATACTTCCCACAGAAGAGAGCTTTGCCAAATATCTGCTAGGACGATATGGGGATGGGGAGAGAAGGGAGGAGGAACAAGGACAACAATGAAGTGAGCAGTGGATCCTGGCCACCCAACAGCAAACCCAGTAGCCAAGGACCATTGCATTTTTTTTGCACTGAGCATGCAGGTTTTAAGAAATGCAAATAGCAGCAGGGGTGTAAAGATCATTTAACCCTTTCCTCCATTGCTGTGGCCCAACGGCTTTGCCTACAGAAAGTCTCAGGTCTGATCCCTGGAATCACAGAACTGGAAGGGCACCCTTCCAGTTATCTAGCACAACCATCAGTAATCTTCATGGAGGAGTGGGATATATATACTCTGAAGCGGGGGCAGAGAACCTTTTCAGCTCCACGGGCCAGGAGCTTATCAGGATCGGCCTCCTGAGGGCGAATTTGACAAGTGGGTGAGGCTGCTCAGCTGTCAATCAACTGATGTCCCAAATGACATCAGGTGCAAGGTGCTCTGAAGTCCTCAAGGTTTTTTTGTTTTTATTTTTGCATGGAATCTTGCAAAACTGAGCAGGATTCAAACCCCGGCCCATCAGGTCTTGAGCAAAAAAGGGGTTAAATCCTGCTGTGTTGGCTGCGTGCCCCATCTGTTCCCTAAGGGAAAAAGGTGCACACATCCAATTCAGGGTTTAACCTTGCCCTCCTGCCCCATCAGATGACATCACAAACCAAGTCAGCTGATGGGCAGGCAAGGTTTGTGGTTTCTGACAAATGGCCTCAGGGCTTTCCAAGATGGGCCCATGGGATGGAGAAACCCCATCCTGCCAAAGGGAGTTATAGCAATAATGATCAGAATCGCAACAGACAGGAGGGGTACATAACCGTTGCTGCAATCCTGATGAAAATCCCTTATCTGAAGGTATTGCTTGCTTTGTGGGGAGAACCCCTCTCTGTTTCCCCCTTCCATATCTGTTGTGATTCTGATAATTATCAGTATAGCCCCTGCCTCATCTGATGCTCTTTTGCATCCCCCCCCCAAAACTTGCACGTTAAATGCAAAGGCACCCATAACGTCACATCTGCTTTGGCCCCCAACTCTTGCCCATACAACTTCATTCTCTTTAAAATACCACCCATATTTTGCTCAAAGAGCTCCCCATGGTGGCTAGCCACATAAGATCATTCCAAACTCTAGTAAAATACATTGGAAATACCCACAAAAAGAAAAGAAAAATCCACAAAACAGCAGCAGGAAAACGAAAAAGCAGCCATGGCTACTCCATCTCTGACCCTGTCTCCAAACGCTTAGTGCAAAGAAGCTGCCACCACCAGCTTTGAAAAGGTTAAAATAAAAGTGAGTCACATACATCACGTTGCCTAAAGAATCCTGGGAACTGTAGTTTACCCCACACAGAGCTATAACCCCCAGCACTCTGATCAAACTACAGTTCCCAGGATTCTTTGGGGGAAACGATGCGCTCTAAGTGTGCTTGAAATATATAGGGTGTGTGCAGCCATGCATGCAGCCAGCTCACATTTTGCTGCTTAGCGTAAAGGAACATAGGAAGCTGCCTTAGACGGAGTCATCCTGATAGTCCATTTAGCCCCGTAATGCCTACACTGACTGGCAGTGGCACTCCAAGGTTTTGGGCAGGGGCCTCACCCAGCCCAGCTAGAGACGCTGGGGCTTGAACCTGGGGCTCTTTTGTTTGCAAAGCGGGGCCGTGCCGCTGAGATACAGCCTTTCCCCACTGCAAATACATGCACAGTGGTACCTTGGTTCTCAAATGCCTTGGTTCCCAAACGCTGAAAACCTGGAAGTAAGTGTTCCAGTTTTCAAATGTTTCTCGGAAGCCGAATGTCCGACACGGCAGTTGTTTCTGGGGCGCCTGAACCAATCAGAAGCTGCGCCTTGGTTTTCGAACATTTCAAAAGTCAAATGGACTTCCAGAATGGATTAAGTTTTGTGCTTTTGCTATTTATTTTGCATTTTTGTTTTTGAGGCTTTTTCGGCTAATTTGTTTTTGTGACTGTGTGGAACCCAGTTGAGCTACTGATTGATTGATTGTGTGACTGTAGAAATGGATAAAAGCCCCCCCCCCATTCAAACAATGACTATCATCAGTACAGGTAAGAATTTTTTCAAATTTAAATTTTATCATCTACAATACTGTCTTATCTGTTTTATAGTATAGTGCATTGATTATTGCTTTCATTTTATGGATCAATGGTCTCGTTAGATAGTAAAATCCATGTTAAATTGCTGTTTTAGGGGTTGTTTTTAAAAGTCTGGAACAGATTAATCCGTTTTGCATTACTTTCTATGGGAAAGTGCACCTTAGTTTTGGAACACTTTGGTTTTGGAATGGACTTCCGGAATGGATTAAGTTTGAGAACCAAGGTAGCACTGTACAGAAGTTGACTCAACTGGCAGCTAAATGCTACCCCCAGGACTTGCAGTGAGGTAGACTGCTCCACTGCACCCAGGCCAGCAGGCTAACTTAGGGAATAAAGGCCACACACCTCTGACTTCAGACAGCAAGATGCTATTGCCTGTCCACTCCCTGCCAACACCCAGTGCTTGCATTTGCCTAACAGCAGGGCCGGCTCTGCAAAGAGCTCTCCATGGGGATGGGCACCTGACCAGTCACCCCAAAAAGATTTCATCAGCACCCCACGCTTAAACCATTACTGTCACAAGAACGAAAGAGAAGTTCTAAAAGCAAAGATTACGATAACCACCTGCCAAGGGAGTGGATCGCTGTGAAACCACGACAATTTCTTTTTGACAAATAAAAAGTTGCAAATTGTTTTATTACATTTTCATCCTGCCGTTCCCCCATACGCTACTGAAAAAGCTCAAGCTGACATACATAGTTCCTCCCATTTCGCCCTTGCAACAATTCTGAGAGGTAAGGCGAAGCCCTGAATGTATGACTGGCCCAACGTCACCTTGGCTGGGCAAGCACTTGAACCCAGAGCTCCCTGATACTAGGATGACCTTTTGCTGATTACGTCACCCTTGCCTTTCCCCCCGGGTAACTGTTTCGAGGTACTGCCTGGAGAGGCCTGCCACAATCCTGCACCCTGCTTGCGTGGAAGTAAACCCCACTGAACTCAATGGGACTTACTTCTGAAGAGCGGTGAACAGGATTGCACCATGAGCCAGGAAGTGAAGCGCTTTGTGGATGCCAGGAATCTCCCCAGCAAATTGCCCACACTGCTCTGCTTCCTAACAAATGACTCTGTCATGAAATAAAAAAGGAAGACTGGCACCAACACCATGGCACTCTTTTAATCCAGGGATGGGGAACCTCACCCCCAGGAGCCAAATGTGGCCCTCCAAACCTCTGTCTGGCACTTGAGAGTCCCCACAGGCCACACCCTCTTGCAACCCTGCTTTTCACTCTTCTGGAGTGTTTTCTGCCTTGTTGGAAGGTGTCCTTCAACTCTCATAATGAAAATATCATCCCCCCCCCAACCTTCTCCGTCCCTCTTTCTCCCCCCCCCCTTTGCCCCCATGACAATAGTGTTTCATACTGAATGTATACAAACTGAAAAAAAAGGCTTTATGGCTTGAAAGTGGAGACGCAATACAATGGTACCTCTGGTTAAGTACTTAATTCATTCCGGAGGTCTGTTCTTAACCTGAAACTGTTCTTAACCTGAAGCACCACTTTAGCTAATGGGGCCTCCCGCTGCTGCTGCGCCACTGCTGCACAATTTCTGTTCTTATCCTGAAGCAAAGTTCTTAACCCGAGGTAATATTTCTGGGTTAGCGGAGTCTGTAACCTGAAGCGTCTGTAACTTGAAGCATATGTAACCCGAGGTACCACTGTATGTACTTTCTCTTGTTTATTTGTTTGTTTTGTACCACAAATCTTTAATAAAAAAATAATACTTATTGTTCCCTGGATAGTGAGGAGGAGTGTGTATAGAAACTAGCTTAGGTAAAGGTAAAGGGACCCCTGACCGTTAGGTCCAGTCACGGACAACTCTGGAGTTGTGGCGCTCATCTCGCTCTATAGGCTGAGGGAGCTGGCGTACAGCTTCCAGGTCATGTGGCCAGCATGACTAAGCTGCTTCTGGCAAACCAGAGCAGAGCATGGAAACGCCGTTTACCTTCCCGCCGGAGCGATACATATTTATCTACTTGCACTTTGATGTGCTTTTGAACTGCTAGGTTGGCAGGAGCAGGGACCGAGCAACGGGAGCTCACCCCGTTGTGGGGATTCGAACCGCCGACCTTCTGATCGGCAAGTCCTAGGCTCTGTGGTTTAACCCACAGCGCCACCGCGTCCCTTAGAAACTAGCTTAGTGTACAGAATAATATTTGCATCCATTGCTCCACCCACTTTGGGCCTCTGCTGCTGCCCACCACTGGCTTGTGGCCCTTGAAAGGTTGTGCAGAAAGGGATGTGGCCCCCGGGCTGAGAAAGGTACCTCAGCCCTTGGCTAGTCAACTCATTTCACGGGCTTCGTTTTACAAAGCAGAAATAGACCCAAGCTTCCTACTTCCTCTTGCCACGGGATAGTGGCCTGACTCAACTCGAGTTCAAAAAGCTGTTGCAAGAGCTAGATGCTTTTGCAAAAACATCACCCCGCTTTGAGCACTGGCCCATCGCTGTTCAAGAGCTTCTTTTGCTGGTCTTGCCAGTTCCCCTTGTACTTCACCACTTTGGGTGCTAGAGGGCGCCAGGATCCCTTCCCCCGACATCCCACAGGCCCCAGAAGTCAAGAGGTGTAGTGTTTACGTTCCACCCCGAAGCATGCAAAAGAAAGTGTATCTGCACGACACACTCCTATCCTAGAATGCCACTCCTTAGCATCACACACTATTCCAAACTGCGCCGCTTTCAGCGCTCTGCTGGTTAGGAAGAAATTCAATTCTGTCCACATTTAAAAGCGAAGCTACTGAATTTACACTTTCTGAAACAACAGACAAAGAGAAATGCACACTTCTAAATGCACACGCCTCCAGACTTGCAGTGGAGTTCTCCAACCAAGTAATGCATGCAAAATATATATAGGCAACAGTCAAGTGTGCGTAAAAATGCATATATTAGTGAAAAAGGCATTGGAAAATGCATTGGGGCGCATTCAGCTAAACTGGTGCACTAGTAGAAGCCAGAGCAAGGGCTCTTGCTAGTGCGGTGGGGATTTTCCCTCCCCTCCCCTCTCCTCCCCACACATATCCCCCCAAATCTGCTCTGGAGAGTCAGGAGAAGCCCCAGAACCGCACTCAATGGATTGTTCTGCCTGGCAAGCACAAATTCTTGTGCTAATGGAACAACCAGAGGACTATGACACTCAATTCCTCCCATTACATTAGGGAAAATTGCTTTGCAAAACACGTGTATAATTACTCAAGCTTGCATGCAAACATGTGTCCGTTAGGAGGAATCTGAACTGAGTTGCTCACGAATATTTCTCGAGGACCTCCCCCCCCCCGTCTTTTAATCACAATTCAGCGTGGAAACATAAAGAATGGAACTTAGCAGCGGAGAATGGGACCCGAAACGGAGAGATTTCACTTATCCCTAGCTGCTACTGTACACAAGATGTACACATGGGCTTGGAGGTATTCCCTCCTCTCCCTGCCTCTTCTCCCTCCCCCCCCCCCCGGCCTGGGAGCCTGCTGCTCTCCGGAGCTCAACAGCTGTCCTTTGTCTCTCCAGAATGGAGAGGGATAGGACTTGCCCTGTCAGGGCTGAGGAGTCACAGTGTATCCAAGGGCTATTAGGAGAAGCCAAAGTGGTGGAGAGCCGGCCAAAGTCAGCAGAGCGAAGGACACTGGCTGCCAGCGCTGGCTGCCACAACCCTCCCTCAGCACGGGCAGCGTTCTGATCACCAGAGGCTCCCTCAAAACCACTTCCCTCCTGAAGGCCAGGCTGAGCTTTTCCTGGCTCCCTGTTCTCTTCACAGAGTCAGGCCTTTCAACCACTGGGCAAGCCAGGCTTCACCGCCAGGAGAAGCTCAAGATTTGGGCAGAAAAATAGAAGGCCCCATATAGTGTGAGGCCCAAGTTACTTGAGAGGCTGCCTTGCTCCTTACAGACCCAGGAAGTGACAGGGGAGAGTCCCTCCTTTGTCCCCTCTGCCACCATCCCCCCAAGACTGGAAGCCCGCCCAAATTAACTCGGTGCAGGGCTTTCATCGTGGCTGCCCCCGTATCTCTGCTGAGATACGACAAGCAGAAGCATTTCAAGACATATTTGTTTGTTCTTTTCCCAGGCTTTTCCAGGTGGATGGAAAGGTATTTTCTGTGGTTTGTGCTGATTTTTTAACCAGCCTTTTTTTTTGGGGGGGGGGGATGTTTTCCTAAGCACTTGTAGATGATTTCATGGTGTTTGTGTGGAAGTTGCTTTGAGACTCATGTAGAATTCTCCTTAAGCTAGTATATTAATGAGAAGAAAGCTGATTTGCAACAATGCTTGCATCCATCTGGCACCGTGAGGTTGGCACGGACTGGCAGTGGTCCTCTGGTATTTCAAGCAAAGGACATTCCCAGCCCTGCCTAGAGATGGCCATTGGGGATTGACCCGAGCTCCTTATTCCTGCAAGGCAGATGCCCTTTACCACGGGGTCCCAGCCCCAATTGAAGCCTTTTGCAGACTAACCCACTGGGGACTGGGCACATCCTGTGGGGTCCCTGGGGCCCCAACCACCTCCAGGTCTCTCCCTCCTCTCTTCCAAGCCAAGCTGGGTGGTGGGGGAAGCAGCCTAAGGAGAGGCCTCCTCCATGTTTGGTTGTGAGAAGCAGCAACTTGGGATGGAATGGGACCAAGCCAGAAGAAGCCTTCAGTTGACAGAGAGCTCAGTCCATCAACACCTCCAGCTCCTTCTGTCTGCCTGACGTGTTTGCTTTAAAAAATAAAATAAAAGTAATTCTTGGGAACCATTGCTCTTCCTCTTGCAGCCGAACATGGAACAGAGGAAGCTGCCTTATTGGTCCACCTAGCTCTCAGTATCACTCACTGGTTGTGTCTCTCCAGAATTCCAGACTGGGATTTCTCCCAGTCCTACCTGCAGATGTTGGGGATTGAAGTTGGGACCTTCTAGAGTCATAGAGTTGGAAGGGATCCCAAGGATCATCTGGTCCAATCCCCTGCAATGCAGGAATATACAGGTGTCACTTACGGGGATCAAACCCACAACCTTGGCATTATCAGCACCACACTCTAACCAGCTCAGCCATCCGGATGCTGCAGCCACAGCTCTTCCTCAAACATGCTATGGATTCTCCCCATTCCAAAGCCCGCCACCAAACAGTAGCTGTTCTTTGCTGGCTCCAACTATACTCTGAACTGTGCAGGGCCCACCCTAGAAATATCTCCATTCCTCGCTCTTGGTGACGGCTTTGCTGACTGTTCTGTAGCCGTAATGCCCACCAGAAGCACTTCCATGCACTTCTGACTTCCCTTTCCATAGGGTCCATATCAATCTTCCTGGCTGTCAGAGGCATCAGAAATTTGTCAATTTCACATAAGAATCTGGTGGCCTCTTTAAGGTGGACATACGGACCGGCCATGCTGAGCCCGTTGCGCACTCTCGAGTTCATCATTACTTACTCTAACTGGCAACAGTTCTCCATGGTCTCAGGTCACCTGCTGCTTGGCCCTTTTAAACAGCAGATGCTGAAAACTGAGCCTGGAAGACCTTCCTTCTCCAAGTTACAGTGTCTCTAAATGGAGCAGCTTTGATGGGGGCAGGCATGCTTTTCAGAGATATGTCATTTTTTTCTGGCAAAGGGGTTTCTTTTTTTGCTGGATATTAGGGGTGAAGGAGAAATTCAATTCAGTTTGCATTATATACACACACACACACACACACACACACACACACACACCGTGTTTTTTGCACCATAACACTCACTTTTTTCCTCCTAAAATGTCTGTGCGTGTTATGGAGGGAATGCCTACGGGTGGCATGCCTACGGATTTTCCTCCTCTAAAAACTACGTGCATGTTATGGTCGGGTGTGTGTTATAGAGTGAAAAATACGATATATATATATATATATATATATATATATATATATATATATATATATATATAAAGTCATACCTTGGAAATCGAACAGAATCCATTCCGGAAGTCCGTTCGACTTCCAAAACATTTGGAAACCAAAGTGCAGATTCTGATTGGCTGCAAGAAGCTCCTGCAGCCAATCAGAAGCCGCGAAAGCCCTGTTGGACATTCGGCTTTCAAAAATAGTTTGCAAACTGGAACAGTTACTTCCAGGTTTGCGGCGTTTGGGAGCCAAAACATTCGGGAACTAAGCTGTTCAAAAACCAAGCTACGACTGTATTATTGATCCACATAGACCAATAAGCAATAGCAAAAATTCAATAATATGCCCAACTAAAGGCAGGTGTGGGAAACAAAAACGTATCAAATAGTAACACCCCATCTAAAATCATGACAACTGTATTTCCCTAGATGACACACGGAGGGAATTCAGTTTGCATTTAAAGGCAAACATCTCTAATTTACACTTTCTGAATCAACACCCAAAGCATCCTTTGAAACCCACACTTCTGGGAATTTTGCAAGGCAGCTCTCCAGTCCCAAGCAGCGTGTACACAAAAACACCTACTATGGTAAAGTGTGCCTATAGAGGCCTATATTCGTGGGGGGAAACACATCGCATTAGGAGAAATTGCTTTGCAATGATGTGAACATTAGGCAAAATTGTGCACAAAAAATTGCGCCTCTTAGCAGAAATTCACACTGTAATGCCGGTGGTTTCTCACAATTTAAAAAAAAATGCAAACTGAGATGGAAATGTGGAGAACTGACTTTAAGAGTGGGGGAAATGAGAAAGAGAAAGAAGTCAAAGTGGACAGTTTTGCCCATCCATACTCTATATCCACCATCAGCAAGCAGTCACAAGACTGGACCTTTGGAATGCCAAAATCTGGCTCACAGCTCTTTCGGCAGTCCTCTTCTGCCCATGACCAACCAGCCGGAAATCCCAGATGCCCCCTATTGCCCAGATGGGGAACTGCAGCCTTCTAGACATAGTTGGACTAGCCAGCATGGCCAATGTATGACCAAAGATGCTGGAAATTGTAGGCCAAGTGACACCTAGCGTGCCATGGATCCCCCCCCCCACTAGCTGTGTCCTACAGCCTCTGCAGTCCCTTTCCCAAGACCATGTTGCAAGCAGCATAAGATATCCCCAGCGGCAGCAGTAAGAGGTGCCAGGGAAGCATGGGAGAATTCCAGTTGGCAATGGACGAGAGCGCCCGTTCAAAGGCCCAAGATATTTCCCAGATCTTTCCAGATGATGGGAGCATCCGAAACTCAAGCGGAGGAGGAGCCCTTTCAAACGTTTCCAAAACAGATTCTCCCGATAAGAGCCTTCCCAAACAAACACTTATTGCGGCTCCAGAGGATGAAAATGAAGATAAGGCGTGTGGTTTCAGCGATAGAGTGGAGCGTCATGGCATTGGCTCTAGAAATAGAGCTGCCAGATGTTGCTCCTTGCAGCTCTCACACCAGTCCCAGGGCCTCTCCTGGACTCCGCAAAAATGTCTTAAATAGGTGCCCCAGAGACTCTAATGATATCCCAGTCGCGGACTCAAATAGCCTTACGTTTAACTCATCTGGTCACCATAGACGACCAAGGATTCTCTGAAGGCATAGTGGATATTGAGCATGGAAACCAGCCTTGTAAATTAAAGCTGCAAAAGTTACTAGCCCATAACCCACCCGCCCCTTTTATTGATTTATTAACAAGTGCAGAAATAACAAAGAATCCAAAATTTAAACTACAAAGCGTCGTCGCCTGGAAGGATGAAAGTACAAAGATCCAGCACAGCTCCTATGGGAGAATAAACTCATACAAAGATTCCCTTTACAAATATAAAAAATAAAAGTATTATCCATTATTATTGAGAATAAAGGTTCTATGTAGTTAGAGAAGGTTCTGTATAGCCTTAGAAGAGCCAGACATCTAAGCCATATTTATTAGCTTCAGCGGGACTACTCTGAGTAAGGCTAGCATTTCCTGCAACCCTTAAAACCCATTGCACAAACTTTTAAATATAAATATCCATGCTGTTGACATGCTCTAAGAGTTTTGTGACATTTATATGCCCTCATCTTAGCCAAAAAGGCTCTCAGAGCAGCTTGCAGAAATCAGGTCTCTCAGGCTGACAATTTAAAAAGATATAGCACACGAGGAAAAAGGAATGGAAGGGAGGAGGAAGCAAGGAAGCGTTGGCCCAAGTTCTTAAAGTTACAGTTCTTACAACACAAGACTTCACATTGCAAGTACTTATTTATATAATTTTAAATGAGCTCTGTTGTTTTTTGCAGCTATTCCCATATAAATATAAAGCAAATGTTGTGTGAACGGTTTTGATGACATGTTGCAGAATGCACCCGCAAAAACAAAGCCCAGTATGAAGAGACTCACAAATCAATCCCCCCTGAAGTATTTCCCCTTTGAATTAAAAACAAGCAGTGCAGCAAGAATTACAGCTGACTTAAGTCTTACTCAGGGTAGACCCATTGCAATTAGTGAACCTAAGTTAGAACCATAGAACTGTAGAGTTGGGTCCATGCAATGTAGTTTAGTCATGACCACTGATTTCAGCGGGTCTACTCTGGGTATATATATAAAAAAAGGGACGCAGGTGGCGCTGTGATCTAAACCACAGAGCCTAGGGCTTGCCAATCAGAGCGGTTCGAATCCCCGCAACAGGGTGAGCTCCTGTTGCTCGGTCCTAGTTCCTGCCAACCTAGCAGTTCGAAAGCACGTCAAAGTGCAAGTAGATAAATAGGTACCACTCCAGCAGGAAGGTAAACGGTGTTTCTGTGTCCTGTTCTGGTTCACCAGAAGCGGCTTAGTCATGCTGGCCACATGACCCGGAAGCTGTACGCCAGCTCCCTCGACCAATAAAGCGAGATGAGAGCTGCAACCCCAGAATCGGCCACAACTGGACCTAATGGTCAGGGGTCCCTTTACGTTTACCTTTGCTCTGGGTAACTCTAGCACCAGATGCAACTCTGAGTTCCTTGCATGTTCTAGAAACAAGCTTAACCTGCAGTGAGCTTTCAGCCGTGTGGCAAAAGTAATGTAAGGGGGTAGAGAATAGCTTTTGCAGGTCAGTTAAGATCTGGTGCTTATGCAGGAAGGAGCAGGTAAAAGTAGGATTGTAGGGGTGGGGAGGGAGAGGAGAGGAGAAATAAATTGCAGAGAAAGGGAGAGAGATTTTCAGGGGAACATTGTTTTGAGAGCAAAGTCGGTTAGTTCCCTCTAGGCCGAATTCGCTCACGCCAATTGGGGGGGGGGGGAATGCGAGCAGCGACACGTCCCGTGAGCTTTTCGCTGTCTGACAGCTTGACAGGTTCTCCTCCCTTTCTTTACGGACAACAAACAAAATAAATGTTCTGCGGCTTCTCAGGTTTAGGAGAGTCCAAACAGAGAGAGGGAGGGAGAGAGAGAAAGCATCCTTTTCGCCTTTGGAAGCCAACTTCTGGGGCACGTGTCTTGGCACAGAACTGAACGGGAGCGTTCTCACTCAGGTTTCCGTCTGTGTAGAGCAGGCCTGGCACCAGCACCCAGCACCCTCAAGCACTTGCTGGGACCCCAAGCCAGTCCCCCAGCACGAATCGCCAGCACCGACGCCTATTCTAGGCCTCTTACTTGGCAGTGGTAACAGCGGCAGGCAGCCATTTAAATTCCCCACAATGGCCTAGAGCAACAACAATGCATCAGGCACACCAGGGCATTGTGGGAAATTAAAATGGCGGCCCTCAGGGGCCAAGGGCTCCCTCAAACCTGGAGCAAGCCCTAGCAGCCATTTAATTTCCCCACAATGGCCTAGAGCAACAACAATGCATCAGGCATACCAGGGCATTGTGGGAAATTAAAATGGCGGCCCTCGGGGGCCAAGCGCTCCCTCAAACCTGGAGCCAGACCTAGCAAATGCCCAAGTCTCCTGTAGACTCAGCTGCCTTTAACACTAATCTCCTGAGTCACCCTCTCTTGGCTCGAAGCTGGTTATCTCACTCATCCCTTCTATCCCAACCTTCTTCCAAGGAAATGGTGCATGTGGCTCTCCTTGCTTTTATCCTTGCATCAACCCTGTGGGAATCAAGCCCAAGCAACTGGCTCACGTTCTGCCAATGAGCTATGTGGAGGAGTGGGGATTTGAACCTAGTTCTCTCCAGTTATAGCCCCACACTCTTAACCACTCTGCCAATCTTTCCACCCAGTCTGGTGCCCTCCTTCAGATGCTTTGGACTGTGGCTCCCAGCATCTCTGACCATGGGCCATGCTGGCTGGAGCTGATGGAAGTTGCAGCTCAAAACATCTGAAGGACATCAAGCCAGAGAAGGTTCCACTATGCCATAATGCCTCGTTCAGGGTTATTGTAAGGTATATGAGATCATCAGAGGGCAGGACCCAAAAACCAATGGATTCAAATGACAAGAAAGGAGATTCTGGCTAAACATTAGGAAGAACCTTCTGACCATATGAGCTGCTTGACAGTGGAATAGACTTCCTTGGAAGGTGGTGGACTCTCCTTCCATGGAGTTTTTAAAGTAGAGGTTGGTTGACCATCTGCCAGGGACTCTTTAGCCATGATTCCTGCATTGCAGGCGTTGGACTAAGATGGCCCTTGGGTTCCCTTCCAACCCGACAATTCCACGATTCTGTTTGTCAAGAACAGGCATAGGCAAACTCGGCCCTCCAGATGTTTTGGGACTACAACTCCCATCATCCCTGACCACTGAGCTTGCTTTTGAATCAAGAAGCTTGGATGGTGAATGAGGCCTTCATCCACCATGAAAGATTTACTCTGCGCAAACCATCTTAAGACACTACTCAGCCACTGCTATTCCAAAGAGCGACCCCGACATGCTTGGGTTACTCATTATCAGACCAGAAAAACACCAAGAGGCTCCCCCACAGACAGAAACATCTCATCAGTTTAAACAGAAACCCAGAGTCCCATTTACGTTCACAACTCCGAGCTTCTCTTTGCAACCAGCGTAATTTAATACCTAAAAGGTTACCTCAGCCCCTTATATATTAGGCACTGCATTCTAGCAGACAACTTCTGCAGATACATTTTTATCAGGAAGACCGTTCCATATGATATAGGAACAGGGCCTTCAGTGTGGTGGCCCCCATCTCTTGGAACACCTGCTAAATATTAGATGGATGGTGTCTCTATTCTCTTTTCGGCACCTGCTAAAGACCTTCCTCTTTCAAGAAGACTTTCAAGAAGATATTTTGATCCTAATCCACATCTGTATTGGAACTGTTTTAAATTGTATTTATATGTGGGATTTTTAATTGCCTCTATTCTTTCTTTCTTTCTTTTAGTTGTTTGGTTGTATTGTTTTATTAGTGATGTGTATGCCACCCTGGGCTCCCTTGGGAGGAAGGGAGAGATATAAATTTAATGAAGAAGCAAACAAACTCTAAAGCGCTCTCAAAATCAAGGGTGGTTGGGTGATCACAGGCAGTTCCTGATCATAATTATAAATTCAAAATATTGGTAAGCAGTTGTTATTAAGCTGCTTCAGTAGGAGCTTCTACATACAAGTGTGGACTAGGATCTGGGACAGACTCCCCACTCAGCCATGAATCTCACTGGGTGGTGTTGGGTCAGTCGCTGGCCTCTCAGCCTAACCTATCTTACAGGGTCGTTGTGGGAATCAATCGAGGAGTGGGACAACCCTAAATGCCACCTTGAGCTCCTTAGAGAAAAAGGTGGGGTATAAATGCAAAGAATGAAAAATGAAACATACTCTGGGGCAGAAGACAGATTGGGAGCTCCTGCTTCGTGACTTGTCACAGAATGGTGATTTCTTCTTCTTCTCCCCAAACCTTTGTATCAGACAAACATTACGTAAACATGTCAGAGGAGGTTCGCGTCATAATGTGCAGGACTGCATTATTTTGCAAACAAGGAAGAAAGTGCAGCCTTTCAGTACAGGTTTCGTGAAATGCAGGGATCACAAAAGTCTAAAAATTTATAAAGGACATAAAAACCCCTTTTGAATTCCAGCTATTTGCTCAAGATGAGAAAAGGAACCACAAATATGAAATTGGTCTCTTGAACTGGGTGTAAAAGGGCTGGGAGTTCAGGTCAGTTCTGGTACCGAAACAACTTCTGAGGCTCAAAATGTGCTCCAACGAGGCACTCAGCTCTTTAATTCTAACTACATGTCCTTTGCACATGGCTCCAGCTGGTTCTGGTAAAATAAAAAAATCCAAACCAAACTATTTCCCACAACTCTGAAATCTACCCACCTCTGCTTAAAGGACTGACACCGTCACAAGACGGGTCTAAGCCCCGAGGTGCTTACATATAGATCTGGGGCTGGACAGAGAGAGCACTAAACCCATTAGAATTAAATGGCATCAAATGCAGCTTTCAGAACTGCATTTTAAAAAATGATCGCCTAGCAGCCCTTAGCGCAGGGAGGCAACCTGTAAACCTCAAAATATCAAGGGGAAAAACAAAAAATATCAGGGGTGTTTCCTTTGACTCAGTTGCACACGCCAAGCCGTGTGTTCCTGGAACGCCGCCAAAGTCCAGGTTGCAGATTTGCTAGGTGAGTCGTCGGCGGGGGGTGCTGCCTGCCAGCTAACCTCTGATCACCGAGCGAGACCTCTTCTCCGCTTGGAGGTCCCGCCAAGCCAGGGCTGCAGAGAAGTTGCTGCCAACTCTGAAGAGGAGCCCTGCCTACTCCCGGCTAAGCCCAAGAGCTTCTGCTGGGAGGAGAAAAGGATCCCTTAAACCCACTCTTGTTTTTCTTGCAACACTAAAATTAGCTGCTTGCAGGACTCAACAGAGGGGGGAAATTCCTGTAGAGTTAAGTGGTAGCTTTTCTACGGCTTTACCCTGCTGGAGCCTGCCTTCCCCTGCTTCCCAGGTCATTCGCCCTACCAGTACAACCAGACTATTGTCTACATAGGGGAGGGGGAATCATTTTTTTCAAAAAAAGCCTCTTCAGCACCTATGGGTGCTGAAAAGACAGTGTATCAGAGAACAGCTACAAAGATGATGCAAGCCCATGCTATTCAAACAACAACAGCCCGCAGTTCAGTGTTAGGGCATCTGCTTTGCATGCAGAAGGTCCTAAATTCAATGCCTGGCATCTACAGGTAAGGATTGTCCCATGCCTGAGAGCTGAGCTAGAGTCAGTGTAAAGGTAAAGGGAGCCCTGACCGTTAGGTCCAGTCGCGGACGACTCTGGGGTTGCGGCGCTCATCTCGCTTTATTGGTCGAGGGAGCCGGCGTACAGCTCATTGGTCATGTGGCCAGCATGGCTAAGCCGCTTCTGGCGAACCAGAGCAGCACACGGAAATGCCATTTACCTTCCCGCTGGAGTGGTACCTATGTATCTACTTGCACTTTGACATATTTTCAAACTGCTAGGTTGGCAGGAGCAGTGACCAAGCAACGGGAGCTCACCCCATTGCGGAGATTTGAACCACTGACCTTCTGACTGGCAAGCCCTAGGCTCTGTGGTTTAACCCACAGCGCCACCCGCGTCCCTAGAGTCAGTGTAGACAGTGCTAAACTAGATGGGTGTTTGTCTGACGCAGTACAAGACAGCTTACTTTGTTCTGTCTTAACCCCAGTTCTAAGCAGAACCGCATGGCTCTACGCTTAAATAAAATTGCAATCCCACACCAAGAGAAGCTGAATTGCGACCCTGTTCTTAATGGTAAGTGTGGTGGTTAAAGTTGGTAGAGCATGAGACTCTTAATCTCAGGGTTGTGGGTTCGAGCCCCACATTGGGCCAAAGATTGCTGGGGGTTGGACTAGATGACACTTCTGGTACCTTCCAACTATACGATTCAAACTGGGCAGACCTGGGTCCAAACCCCTACTCAGCTGTGAAGCAAGCTCTCTGCTGTTTCAGACAGGCACTATCTCTGTAGTCTCTTGGACACCTGTTGAAGACTTTGTTCAACAAGCCTTCTGAAGGGGAGGTTTTAAAAATATATCCCAATGTATATGCATCCCACTGTTGAACAGCTCTTACTTTCAGAAAGTTCTTCCTGATGTTTAGTTGGAATTTCATTTTTTTTGTTACTCAAAGCCATTGGTTCAAGCTGACCCTCCAGAGCAGGAGAAAACAAGCTTGCTCCATCTTCCATGAGACAGCCCTTCAGATATTTGGAGATGGCTATCATATCTCCCTCTTTTCCAGGCTAAACATACCCAACTCCCTCAACTGGGTCATCTTGGTCGCTCTCCTCTGTACATGTTCCAGCTTCTCAATACCCTTCTTAAATTGTGGCACCCAGAACTGGACACAGTATTGCAAGTGTGGTCTGACAGGCAGAACAGAGTGGGACTGTTGCTTCCCTTGATCTGGACAATAGATGGATGAAAATTAAAATAGAATTGGAACCGTAAGAACAGCCTGGGTGCTGGATCGTCCCATTGACCTATCTCACTGCAGCCTATCAGGTGCCACGATGGAGAGCCAGAAGCCCATTCTATTCCCCTTGCAGTCCTATGAGGGGAGCTGGCTGCCCAGGTAACAATGTTTTCCGAGCATGCCCAGGCCAGAAAAACATTGCACAAACCTGCTGTCCCTCCTCTGCAGACACTGTATCTCCCGTACAGACAGTCCTCGGGCCATCTGTGTAAGAAAAACATTTACACAAAAACATCCAATCCGCTTAGCAACCGAAGCGCCGCTGCCTGGGCTCTTCTCTAAGTCAAGTCTTCGCCCTCAGGGCTGCTTCGCCACACACACACACTCTCGTAAAAAATAAGAGGCGAGGTGGTGGCGCCACGCCCTCGACCCAGCCCAAGGTCCCACAAACCCCTGTCCTGCGGTGCCCTTTCCAAGGCCAGGGAGGAACCAAGCACCTCTCCGGAATAAGACAGTAACAGCCCTGCAGGATTGAGCCAGTGGCCCATCTAAGTCCAGCATCCTTCTGTCACAGTGGCCAACCAGATGCCTCAAGCCAGACCCAAGGGCAGCAGCAGCAACTCTCCCCACCTGCAATTCCCAGAAGCTCATATTCAGAGGCACCCCACCCTGACTCTGGCAATGGGAAATAGCCATTGTGGGTAGTAGCCATTGATAATCTTACCCTTCAGGATCCAGTTTGGTGGCCATCCCTGCCTCTTGTGGGAGCCTAGATTTTTGACTGAGCATCTTCTTGACTGTACAAATCAATTGTCCAAAACAGGGAGCGGGGAATCATTTTTGCTCCGCCGAGCAAGCCAACTGTGACAGATGGGACGACCCACCTGTCAATCATATGTCCTTATTGACATGTCCTGCCCCAACCTGGTCAAACTCTATTGCACAGGGTTCCTGCTGTAGTTCTGGATTTCTGACATCAAGCAGACTGTTTAACTTACAAGACTGCTCTCCCCGCCCCCAAACAGCAACAACAAAAAAACCCTCTATATTGGTGGGGGAAGGCTCAAGATGTCTTTGGCTTTTTCACCTCTGTCCCCCAAAAGTCATTCCTTGAAATCACTGTAGAACTGAGCTTGAGTTCGAATTTTGCCTCGGCTATGACATCATCAGGGGCCGCCACGGCAGTTCCTCCAGATTTTGCTGAGCCACAAACCTCCTGACCTCTCACACCTGCCTGTGCTGGTTGGGGCTGACGGGAGCAACATCTGGAGGGCGCCATGTTGGCTACTCCTGTCTTAAAGCAAGCCAGTCTCTCTGCCCACCCTCTGCTGCCTATTTGCAACAGGGCGAGAACAAAATTGGTCCACCTTACAAAGTCGTCGTTGGAACTGGAACAAGAAAACAGACACACAGTGCTGTAAGCTTTTGAAACTGCTATTCAGAATGCTATGCATTAAAAAATTATTAGCAATAACCCAGGAGGTGGGAAGGGGTGTTTGGGTGTGCTGTTACATTCATACATATATATATATCTCCAAGGAAATTCTGGCGCAAAGGATTAATAAAGGCACAGAAGAAATATTCAGTTCAACCTCACTGGTTTTTAATGATGCTTGACCTCTCTGCTGCTCTTATCTGGGTTTCTCTTTAACTTTGCTTGGCTCCTACCGTCTTCATATTTACTGGCGATTTTATCTGATATTGTGCATGCATATGGATGTTTGCGTGTGTGTGTGTGTGTGTGTGTGTGTGTGTGTGTGTGTGTGCACCCCTTGCTTGCTTTCATTTTGCATGCTCATTGTATTTTTGCAATTCCGGCGGCAAAGCTGCCTCAAAGCAATTTTGCAAAAGAAGCAAGCAAGCAAACAAACAAAAAAGTGGGGTCAATTTATGTATTCAGTTGTCAGATTTCTCTGCAGTCCCCTTCACCGTAAGCTCCCAGGGGTGGGCTTCAGCAACACAATCGTACAATTAAAAACATTTTCTGAAAGAGCAAAACACAGCTTATGTACAATTACAGAAAAATGTTTTAACAACGATTCCATGCAACAGCAGCACAGTATAGAATTAGCCAAAATGGAAGCAGCTGAGTCTCTTAACAGTAACTTAACTACCAAAGACCATAGTAAAGAATTTGGTTAGAATTAGAGAAGGGTGAATATTAATTTTGTAAAGGTTTCGCTAACGCTGAACTTGTTTGGGGAGGCCTTTTCTCTCATTCCTGCCACCCTCAAAGGCACGTTTGGTGAGGACACGAGAGAGGGCTATACCTACATTAAAAACTAAGATTTATGATGGCAGCTATCTGGAGCATATGTCCTCATATGCAATGCTAACCCCAGCTGGCATGCATATATGCATGCAGGTAAAGAGATAAAAATTGAGCTGAAAGCATGATTATGATTATGATTATGATTATGATTATTTTACGTAGAAGAAGGTGGTATGCATCTCATTTCTACCCGGTTCCACAGCTTACCATTTCCTCCTTATGTGCCCATTCTCTACACCTGAAAACTGAGGCAAGCACGACATCTTTCTCATTATTGGACTGTAGCTCACAAAAGCTTCTGAGCGTCATAAATTTGTTGGGTTTAAGGTACCGCCAAGTCCCTGTGTTGCATTTATGAACGAGCAGAGGATGCTGTTTCAGAGTATTCAGTTTGCCTAATTATTCTGCTTTAGTATCATCCCAAATTAGAGTTTAATGTACATTGGAAACTGTGTAAATTTGGTAAGAGAACCAAATTCTCTTATTTCAAGGTTTGAGCAGCATATAATGAAGGCACGCTTTCAGAAGATATTAGGTGGGGGATAATGATTGTTGAAGAGAATTTCTTAAAGTCAGATCTGTTTAGAAAATGAGTTTGATATAAACAGGTGCTGAGTACAAGCCCCTCTACATCTGAGTCAGGATTTACCAATATAAGATGGATACAATTAAAAACTTTAAAATATGGAGGTGTGTGTGTGTGTGTGTGTGTGTGTGTGTGTGTGTGTGTGTAATATTCCAGAGGAATATAGTCTCTTGCTCAGAGATTGAAAGGGATTCCTTCCCTTTGGTGTGAACAATTCTATGTTCTCTATTGTGTTCAGGAATATCTCAGCATACATGAGCAATTAAGAGAAGCAAGAGAATTTGAGAAGTTAATAATGAAAAACAACAAACATGGATTTGCAAAGATGTTATCGGCTGCTTGTCAAACATGATACAGAGCCAGAACGAATTAGGGAATATAGGGTGAACTGGGCTTAGGGTTCCCACTTCCCTAGAATGTGGCAATTACAGAGAACTGTTACAAGCTAATAAGACTATATTACTTCTGTGCTAATGCATAAAATAATTAAGAATTACTCCCACCACAAAAATAAGAAAGGGGGGGGGGATATATGTATTTTTCTATGTCTGGTTGGAGTATGAGGGCTTTTTTAAAAAAGAGAAAAATAAAATATTTGCAGATTGTGCCCGACTAAGCTGTACTCACAGTAGACCCATAGAAATTGCAGGGTTGTATCCCACGCTAGTCCTACTCAGAGTAGATCCATTAAAGTACATGGACATGACTTAAGTTGTCGTTTTCAGTGGCTCTCGTCCAAGTAGAACTAGAGTGGGATACAACCCTAAAATTTTTAAGATGAGAAATAGCTCTAAATGCAATGCTATACTTACTCCCAACTTATTGTTGGGAGCTGCCCAGAGTGGCTGGGGCAACCCAGTCAGATGGACAGCAAACAAGCAAGCAAGCAAGCAAGCAAGCAAGCAAGCAAACAAACAAACAAACAAACAAACAAACAAACAGGGAATGTGATCTGACAGGGGTTCAAATATGGCCTGTGAAGCTCCAACCACATCTGCCTACCCCACACCCTAAATACTATTATTACTACTACTAATACTTCTAATACTAATAATTAATGGGCATGACTAACTTAGGTCCATTCATTCCAATGGTTTGTTTCTGAGCAGGACTCAGTCAGACGCAACCCCAAACCAGGATAATTTCATGGCTAATTGAATTATATTCCTTAAATATCACAAGAAATGTTGGTTACTGCTAAATGTACAACATGGGTCTGCAATGTTCAATTAGATCAGTTCAGGAGATGCATGATGTATTAAAATTAATTGGGGTGCTTGGATAATACAATGACATATATTGAAATACCATATCGATATACGATTGTCACCTGGAACTATTTATTTTTTTCAACAGCACATTGGATATTAATCCAGACCATTGTATGAATAGCTTCGTGAATTTTTCATTACAGTATAAGCTTTTTGTAATACTGGTAGAATTACCTTTTTTGCCCTTCTTTTCTTATGCTCTTAATATTTCCAGAATGTTACATATAACATGCTAATTTTTATTTTATTTTTTACTTTTAAAAAAAGTAACTATTGATCAGGTAGAGAGCCTATCCTTGGCGATCACTGAGCTCCTAGACTTGCTGAAATCAGTTTCCAAGTAGAAGAAGTAGTAGTAGTAGTAGTAGTAGTAATAATAATTTATTTATTTATACCCCTGCCCATCTGGCTGGGTTTCCTCAGCCACTCTGGGCGGCTTCCAACAAAATACTAAAATACAATAATTCATCAAATATTAATAGCTTCCCTAAACAGGACTGCCTCCAGATGTCTTCTAAAAGTCTGATAGTTTATTTCCTTGACATCTGATGGGAGGGAGTTCCAGAGGGTGGGTGCCACCACCGACAAGGCCCTCTTCCTGTTTCCCTGTAACTTCACTTCTCACAGTGAGGGAACTGCCAGAAGGACCTCAGAGCTGGACCTCAGTGTCCGGGCTGGATGATGGGGGTGGAGATGCTCCTTCAGCTATACTGGACCGAGGTCGTTTAGGGCTTTAAAGGTCAGCACCAACACTTTGAATTGTGCCTGGAAATGTACTGGAAGACAATGTAGGTCTTTCAGGACCGGTGTTATGTGGTCTTGGGGGCCACTCCCAGTCACCAGTCTAGCTGTCGCATTCTGGATTAGTTGTAGTTTCCGGGTCACCTTCAAAGGTTGGCCCACGCTGAGCGCATTGCAGTAGTCCAAGCGGGAGATAACCAGAGCATGCACCACTCTGGTGAGACAGTCTGCGGGCAGATGGAGCTGGTAGACAGCTGCCTTGGACACAGAATTGACGTGCGCCTCCATGGACATCTGTGAGTCCAAAATGACTCTGGTTGATAGTAATCAAGGTAGCCGCTTATGCATTGCTCCCTCCCTCCCAAGGAAAGAGATTAGCACAAAATGTGCCTGCGCTGATGTTAGGTGTGCAATTTAGAAACAATTGCTACCATTAAAATAGATATGCAACACACCTTCCCACACTGAGGAAGACTGGGACGGTGTGTCTGGCATGTGCAACCGCTACTGTGCTATAAGATCCACTATCCTGTAATATTACATATGAGCCTGTTTCTACTGATGAAGCCTAGGATGGCGAAACAAGGCTAATATTCCGGAAATCCTTGTCTTAGACTCTGTGAAAGGATTCTGTGGAACTGTAACAACCCTTCATGTGGATTATTGGACTCTTTGAACAGACAGGTGGAATAGATACTTTTACATGTATGTCCCTTATGCATGAACTGACTAGAGGATGAACTGATCCACTGGGTCTTCTGCTTTTTTCACTTAACTTCATGAGACTTCCGTTGAAATCTACAACTTGATACAATGAATAGTATACCTTATTTATTCAAAAGTACAGCCAGTTGTGTGTTTATTGAGTCTGCTCTCCAGGCACTAACTATGGATGGGTGGCCTCAAGGCCCTTCCCATTCTCCCATAAGCTGAACTATGGAACTCACTGCCACAAGATGGGCTGTCACATGGGGGATGGAGGAAGCTTGTTTTCTCCTGCTTTGGAAGGTCGGGCCCGAATCAATAGCTTCGAGTTACAGGAAAGGAGATTATTATTATTTAGGGAAGCTTCTTAAGGTTTAATGCTTTATTATGTTTTTGTATGTGCTGGAAGCCACCTAGAGTGGCTGGGGCAACACAGTCAGATGGGTCGAGTACAAATAATAATAATAATAATAATAATAATAATAATAATTTATTATTACAGTTGTTGTTGTTGTTCCTACTAAACATCAGGAACAACTTTATGACACAAAGACCTGCTTGACAGTGGAATGGACTCCTTTTTAAGCAAAGGTTCGGTAGTCATGGATGTTTTAGCCGAGATCGTGTTGTAGGGGGTTGGCCTAGATGACCCTTGGAGTCCCCTCCGACCCTACAATTCTATGATTACTATGGAATTCATGGAGATAAAGGCTTGCAGTGGCTATTAGCCATGATGGCCAAGTTCTACCTCCACTTTCAGAGGTACTATGCCTCTGGTGACCAGTTGTTGGCAATCGGAGGCGAGCAGAGTCCTGCTGGACTTAGGGCCCACTGATGGACTTCCCAGGGACACCTGGAAGAACAGGATCCACTGGCCTGATCCAGCAGGCCTCTTCTTATGTCTCTAGGGTAAAGGTAAAGAGACCCCTGACCATTAGGTCTAGTGGTGGACGACTCTGGGGTTGCAGCGCTCATCTCGCTTTATTGGCCGAGGGAGCCAGCATACAGCTTCTGGGTCATGTGGCCAGCATGACTAAGCCACTTCTGGCGAACCAGAGCAGCGCACGGAAATGTCGTTTACCTTCCCGCTGGAGTGATACCTATTTATCTACTTGCACTTTGAGGTGCTTTCGAACTGCTAGGTTGGCAAGAGCAGGGACCGAGCAACGGGAGCTCACCCCGTCGCGGGGATTCGAACCGCTGACCTTCTGATCAGCAAGTCCTAGGCTCTGTGGTTTAACCCACAGTGCCACCCGCGTCCCTTCTTATGTCTCTAGCACTGAGGAAAAACAAAACGCACGGCTGCGCGTAACGTGCCATTGGCACCGAAAATCTGACAGAACGTTCCCTTCTATATTTGATTTCTCCGAAATGCCGCGGAGTGCGAGTTCCTACAGGCTTTATTTTTACTTTTTTTTTTTAAAGGGCTTGTGGGACATGGGGAGCGGGAAGGTGGGAGGGGGGGAGGTAGAGAAAGAAAAACCAAAGAAACACCCTCTTGTCTTGTGAAACGCTCTCCGAGCTTAACCACTAATCCGGCAGGTTTTCTGAAAAAGGGAGACTCCACCAAGCTGCCTGGGGAGACAGCAAACACCTCCCCCGCCATGCTAAAGCAACAGAAAATGCCACACACACCTGGGCATGCAGCAGGCAGGATCTGGGCCAAGCGCAGGCCCCACCCCACCGTTGGGGGGACCCCAGGTGACCCACACAGGCCTATCGCAGCTCAGGACGGGGCAGCAGTGGGGGAAGAGAGAGGGGAAAAATGCTGCAAGACCAGATTCATTCCAGCACGGAAGCCATCCAAGCGTTTGATATCTCCTGAATGTTGTCTAACTCTATGTTCGCTGGCCCTCTGGCAGTCTCTCAAGTCCTCCTAGATATGGATTGGAAGGGGGGGGGAAAGCTCTCCATCCCATAAGCCAAAAATGTAATAAAAGCTGCCACCTGTGGTCTTCTCATCTTGCAGCCTTCAAGACCCCTACTTGACCAGAAAGGTCCGATGTTTCCATCTCTTGCCTCTCGAGGTGAAAGGACTATAGGTAGGTAGGACATTGGGGAACAATTGGAGAGTCTCTGTCAATCAGAGAAGAGGGTGGGGACAAAACTGGAATTAGTTGTCTGTCCCTGACTCTGGCGCCACCTACTGTTGGCCTCCTTGCCCTTTGCCACAGCAGCCTCAATGGGCACCAGCTGCCACTGAGCGGTCAAGATGCCTGCCAGCTTGGAGGAGACAGGTTTGAATTTCAGCTCATTTTTAGATGAACCATTCCTAGCAAAGTTGAAGGGAGGCCCGTCAGGAGTGCCTCACAGGGACTAGCACCTTAATACCACGTGGAAGAACAGAGCAAGAGGCTCCCAGCTGAAATGAGAGAGGGTTCCTTTTTAGTATTAAAGGGTGTGCCATTTAGTTTCAGACAGAGGCATAGCTGTCAACGTTTCCCTTTTTAAAAGGGAAATTTCCTTATTCCGAATAGGATTCCTCGCAAGTAAGGGAAAAGTTGACAGCCATGGAGAGAGGTGTCTCCTTTCCAAGGAGGCCATTCAGAGGAAATCTCATTCCCTTCTATTTCAAGACAAACCTATTTGCGCTTTCGGAAACATAGCCTGCCTTTGAAATCCCTGCTTCTCCGAATTTTGCAAGGCAATTCTCCAGCCCAGCAATGAGTACCCAAAAAAGGCATGTAACAGTGTAAAGTGTGCACACAGGCACACATAATAGAATATTAGAACTGTAGGGTTGGAAGGGACCCCAAGGATAATCTAGTCTATCCCCTGCAATGCAAGAATATCTTCCTGAAAAGGACATACTAAAAATGCATTCTCTATTAGGGCGGGATTTCTTTGCAAACACGAGTACAGTGGAAGCTTGGTTCTCAAACAGCTTAGTTGATGAACAAATTGGCTCCCGAACACGAAAAAAGCCAAAAAAGTAAGTGTTCCGGTTTTTGAACGTTTTTCAGAAGCCGAACGTCCGACTTGCATGCAGGAAGCTTCTGCAGCCAATCGGAAGCCGCACCTTGGTTTTCAAACGGTTTCAGGAGTCGAACGGACTTCCAGAATGGATTAAGTTCAAGAACCAAGGTTCCACTGTACATTAGGCAAAATTGCTCACCCCAAAATGCACGTTAGGAGAAATTCGTACTCTAATGCTGACAAATTTTCATGAGGCCTTGTTTTTCAGTTGCACACCGATGCAGAAAACTCTGCTTAAGATGGGGTTTGGGGGTAGGGAAGAAATGAGGAAATTAAACAGACAGAAATGCCCATCCCTGGAGTGCAGACAGCAGGCCACGAGAAGAAAAACCCAAGGCAGGCTTAACACCCTCCGTCGCTACCTGCCGACACAGATCTGCCACACTCAGGAGCGAGAGACAGAAGCCCTCTGGCGCATTTTCCTCCAGCTCGCACCCAGAACGAGTCGCAACAGTTTCACGCTCGTCTCCAGTAATGCATATGGTATGTGGTCTCCCCCATCTCCCTTTGCCCTGAGGCTAGAGTTTATCTCCAGGTTAGGCAGTGGAAGTCTAATGGCAAGGAGAAGGCAGTCCATTTAATCGTATCCCACCCAGTTGGCTAAACTCTCTCTCTCTGCTTATATCCCAAGGATAAAAAGGTAAGAAGACCTAGGCTGTTGGATCAGACCAAAGGCCCATCTATCCCAACACCCTGTTCTCAGAAAGACCAATCAGGCGCCTCTGGGAACCCTATCCAAAAGGATATTGTAGAGTTGGAAGACGTTCGGAAAAGGGCAGCAAGATGACAAGGGGAGTGGGGAGTGACACCCCCATCAAGAAGAAAGTTTGCAGCTTTTGTGACTTTTTAGGCTGGAGAAAGGGGGAGTAAGAGCATGGTGCTGATAATGCCAAGGTTGAAGGTTCAATCCCAGTATGGGACAGCTGCATATTCCTTGGACTAGATCTGGGTTTCCCAAACTTGGGTCTCCAGCTGTTTTTGGACCACAGCTCCCAGCATCCCAAGGGAGCAGCAGCAGCAGTCAGGGATGATGAGAATTGTAGTCCAAAAACAGCTGAAGACCGCAAGTTTGGGAAACCCTGGACTAGATAATCCTCAGAGTCGCTCCCAGCTTTACAATTCTATGATTCAAAGAGGCGGCGGATAGAAGTTTATAAAATTACATGTGGCATGGAGAAAGTGGACAGAGAAAAGGTTCTTTCACACAGGCAATGATAGAACTGTGGCCCTCCAACGAAGCTGAATGTTGGATAATTCCAGACAGATAAAATAATGTCCTTCATGTAGTGCAACTATGGAACTCCCTGCAAGGAGGTCCCAAGGACAACTGAACTCTCACCACTTGCAACTCCCAGCAAGTGGAATTCGGTTTTTGAAAATGACTGGCTGGAAGTCACCGATAGCCCTATCCTCCGTGACTTTGCGTGATCCCCTTTTAAGGCCATCCAATTTTGCCACCATTACTACTACTGGGGCAAGCCAGCAGATGGGTGTGGTAAAAGTAAAATCATCACCATCATCTTACAGGAGTCCGGTGCAGTTAAAGTAGGAGAACAAGAAGAGCCCTGCTAGATCTGGATTCTATTCCAACTTCCTCCTATTTCATTGGTGTAGTATAAACACTGACAACTGGGAAACACTGGCCTGCGAGCGCGCCAGATGGAGAACAGCCTTTACCAAAGGTGTCATGGGCTTTGAAGACACTAGAACTCAGGACGCAAGGGAGAAATGTGCTAGGAGGAAGGCACGCTTGGCAAATCCACACCGTGATCAGCTCCCGCCCAGAAACCAATGTCCCCACTGTGGAAGGACATGTGGATCCAGAATTGGCCTCCACAGCCAATGGACTCATTGTTAAAACCGTGTTTATGGAAGACAGTCTTACTCGGCTACGAGTGATCGCCAAAGAAGAAAGATTTCATTGGCCAACCAGAGGTCTATGGGAAGCTCACAAGCAACAGCACCCACTCTCCACTTGTGATTCCCAGCCACTAGTATTCATGTGAGGACAGGAAGCTTTCTCATACAGAGTCAGATTATTGGGCTGCCTAGTTCAATATTAAGGGACGCGGGTGGCGCTGTGGGTTAAACCACAGAGCCTAGGACTTGCTGATCAGAAGGTCGGTGGTTCGAATTCCGGCGACGGGGTGAGCTCCCGTTGTTCGGTCCCTGCTCCTGCCAACCTAGCAGTTCGAAAGCATGTCAAAGTGCAAGTAGATAAATAGGTACCGCTCCGGCGGGAAGGTAAATGGCGTTTCCATGCACTGCTCTGGTTCGCCAGAAGTGGCTTAGTCATGCTGGCCACATGACCCAGAAGCTGTACGCCGGCTCCCTCGGCCAATAAAGCGAGATGAGCGCCGCAACCCCAGAGTCGGTCACGACTGGAGCTAATGGTCAGGGGCCCCTTTACCTTTACTTAGTTCAGTATTGTCTGCTCTGACCGGCAGTGCTTCTCCAGGGTCTCAGACAGGGGACCCAGCCAGCCCTGCCTGGAGATGCCAGCCACCAAACCTGGGGCCTTCCTTGTAGCTCAGTCGGTAAAGCATGAGACTCTTAATCTCAGGGCTGTGGGTTTGAGTCTCAGTTTGGGCAAAAGATTCTTGCATTGGACTAGATGAGCCTTGTGGTCCCTCTTCCAGCTCTACGGTTCTGCATTCCAAGGGAGATGCTCTACCATGGAGCTATGGCCCGTCTCCAAAAGTTACACAAACCTCCCGCTTGCCACAGCCCTGGCATCTCATCCACAGCCTAATGTAAATATGTAGGGATGCCAATCCCTAAACAGTCTCGGCCCAGTATACCTGAAGGAGCATCTCCACCCCCATCATTCTGCCAGGACACTGAGGTCCAGCGCCGAGGGCCTTCTGGCAGTTCCCTCACTGCAAGAAGCAAAGCTACAGGGAACCAGGCAGAGGGCCTTCTCGGTAGTGGCACCCGCCCTGTGGAATGCCCTCCCTTCAGATGTCAAAGAGATAAACAACTACCTGACATTTAGAAGACATCTGAAGGCAGCCCTGTTCAGGGAAGTTTTTAATGTGTGACCTTTTGATGTATTTTTAATCAAGCCGCCCAGAGTGGCTGAGGAAACCCAGCCAGATGGGCGGGGTACAAATAATAAATTATTGTTATTATATTGTTGTTGTTGTTGTTGTTGTTGTTGTTGTTGTTGTTGTTGTTATTATTATTATTATTATTATTATTATTATAGCAGCCCTTCTCAGGGATCTCAAAGACTGTCTTCCACTGAGTCAGTTCCAAGCTCGGTACTTTCTGTACTTCCTGGCAGTGGTTCCCCGGGATTTCGGGAAGGGGTGCTGGAGGTGTCGCAGCAGATGTGCCATCTCCATGGAGCGAGCTCCTATCTTGCTTCTTCCTGGCAGGCAGCACTGCTCAGCTGCCTCCACGCACAGCTGTAGCCCCCACGCGGCCAGCTGGATTTAAAAGGAACAGGCTCGGCAGGAACTCTGGATGCTGATAAATAAGCAAGGTCCCCCCCCCTCCATTCCCACCCTTTCTGAAGGACAAGCTCAAAGAACTGCGCCTGGTGAGTCAGTCTCTCTCTCTCTCTCTCTCTCTCTCTCTCTCTCTCTCTCTCTCTCTCTCACACACACACACACACACACACACACACTCTTCGGGGACTCCCAGTTGAGGGTCACCGTCAGAACGACATCAAAAGGACAGCTGTGCCGGGATGCCCAGACTTAAGAGAGGCCGTCCTCGCCTCCAAAAACCGGCCCCGGAGACACCTTTCAATGAGGGCTCGTAGGATAGTTTGTCCTGCTTTATTCATTTAATTTTATTTACTTATTTATTAGCTTTAGGTACCCCCCTCCCCATCATAAGATCTCAGGGCAGCTCACAGAATAAAATAACACAGGATAAAAACAAGTAAATAACTAAAGGCACAACAGCAAAACCTTCCCTTCCAGAAGACACATTTAAAAGGCCTGGCTAGTGAAGCCTTTTAATGTGTAATGTTTTATTATGTGTTTATATGTGTTAGAAGCTGCCCAGAGTGGCTGGGGCAAGCCAGTCAGATAGATAGATTTTTATTATCTGTACCCTGCCTATCTATCTATCTATCATCTATCTATCTATCTATCTATCTATCTATCTATCATCTATCTATCTATCTATCCAGTGCCTTTTTTCCAAAAAATGTTTAGGGGTACTCCCATTTTGACTAAAGAAAATCACCATTTTATAGTTCAAATTGGGAAAAATAAATACAGTAAATGGACAAAAGTATAAAGATTAACAAAATGTTTAGGGGTATGTGTACCCCTGGGTCTCACCAGAAAAAGCACTGTATCTTATCTATCTATCTATCATCTATCTATCTATCTATCTATCTATCTATCTATCTATCATCTATCTGTCTATCATCTATCTATCTATCTATATCTATCTATCTATCTATCTATCTATCTATCATCTATCATCTGCCTGCTAAAGGCCTTGCTGAAGAGGAAATGTTTTTGCCTGGCACCTAAAAATATAAAATAAAGGCTGCCGGTGAACCTCCCCGGGAAGACCATTCCACAAATGGGGAGCCACCACAGAAAAGGCTCGTTCTCGTGTTGCCACCCTCTGGACCTCACGTGGAGAAAGCGCATGAAGAAGGGCCTCAGAGGATGAACACAAAGTCCAGGATGGTTTATATGGGGACAGGTGGTCCTTCGGGTTTTGCGGTCCTGAGCCATTTAAATCATTGCTTTGGACAAAAAAATTGGCTTCCAGGTGGAAAAATCAAAATTAGAAACAGAGCTGTTAGAACCTAAAACTAAGATTTTGTCAAAGATGTATAACTTGCTGTTGAAATGGAACACTCAGGATGCAACGGTGAAATCTGCTATGATTAAATGGGCACAAGACGTTGGACATGACATTATGTTTGCTGACTGGGAACAGTTATGGACCACAGGTATGAAGTTTACGGCATGTAATGCCTTAAGAGAGAATATTATGAAAATGATTTACAGGTGGTACATGACCCCAGTCAAGCTTGCAAAAATTTACCATTTGCCCAATAATAAATGCTGGAAATGTAAAGAAAATGAAGGTACATTCTTTCACCTTTGGTGGACGCGCCCAAGGATTAAGGCTTTCTGGAAAATGATTTATAATGAAATGAAAAAGGTATTTAAATATACCTTCTTGAAGAAACCAGAGGCCTTTCTACTGGGCATGGTCGGCCAATTGGTGTCAAAGAAGGATAGAACGTTCTTTATGTATGCTACAACAGCAGCAAGAATACTCATTGCAAAATACTGGAAGACACAGGATCTACCCACTCTGGAAGAATGGCAGATGAAGGTGATGGACTATATGGGATTGGCAGAAATGACTGGCAGAATCCGAGACCAGGGAGAAGGGTCGGCGGAAGAAGATTGGAAGAAATTTAAAGACTATTTACAGAAATATTGCAAAATTAATGAATGTTAGAATGATGTCGGATAGAAACTAAGTGGTTTCCAGTTGTAATGCTTTAAGAGAATATGGAAAAAAAGGTTTAGAAATAGGTTTAAATTTATTGATAAGGATTTGCTGAACTAACAATTTGAATTGGAATACAAAAAAGGGAGGTATGAGGAGGTCTGGGAAATAAGTTAATGAAAAATAAGTAATGATATTTTATGTGCTTTTAATTATTTTTATTTTTGTATTTTTGTTATTTTTTCTTTTTTTCTTTTTGATTTTTATTGTATTACTATTGAAAACTTTAATAAATATTCTTTAAATCATTGCTTTGACTTTGCAATTCCTGGCTTAATAATAATAATAATAATAATAATAATAATAATAATAATAATTTATTTGTACCCCACCCATCTGGCTGGGTTTCCCCAGCCACTCTGAGCGGCTTCCAACAAAGATTAAAAATACATTAAAATGTCACACATTAAAAACTTCCCTGAACAGGGCTGTCTTCAGATGTCTTCTAAATGTCAGGTAGTTGTTTTTCTCTTTGACATCTGGTGGGAGGGCGTTCCACAGGGCGGGTGCCACTACCGAGAAGGCCCTCTGCCTGGTTCCCTGTAGCTTTGCTTCTCGCAGTAAGGGAACTGCCAGAAGGCTCTTGGGGTCCCTTTCCAACACTACAGTTCTATGATTATATTATATTTTATACCTCACTTTTCCCCACAGATGAAAGGCTCTTCCAGACTGGTGGGGCAGGAGCTGCAGGTGCATTCTGGAGCACGCCATTGATGCAACAATAGTGCATTACTAGGGGATTCATGATGGACTGTGCACACATCCTTTCCCTTTGTTAACTGCTCTGTGTTGCTGCCTCTGCCCCCGTGCTGTCTGGAGCGCAGCACAACAAAAGCGGGCCAAAAACAAAAATCAAATGAACCGGAAAGTTTTATGGCATGAAAATGGACAGGATCTCAGCAGGGCACACACATGCTGGAAAATGAAGCAACACATCTGCCCCGCAAACCTCTTGCAGGTGCAAAAACAGTATTGACAGCAGGATCGTGTAAAACAGCCCTGACACCACCATTACAAATTCTCGTGACTGCATGATGAAAAGGATGTCTGGAGGGGCCCAAAAGCTGTTTTCCCCCAAAGCAGCCCAGGTCCATTTAAAACAATAAAATAAAAATAAGGGAGGGAAAGAGAAATCGTCGGGATCCCAGAATACGGTGGTGATCAGTAAAATGGTATTGACATCCTCATGGACCCAAGCTGTGGTTGTCCTGTATAGAAGTTGCACAGAATTAATGTTTAATTTGTGCACTATTTAAAAGCTTTTTTTGCTGGGGGGGGGGGGGGAGCAGAGATCTCAAAGTCTCGTACATTAAAACAGGGGTGGAGAACTTCAGTCCAGAAGTTAAATGCGGCCCTCCAGGCTTCTCTATCTGGTCCTGGGGGCTCTCTCCAGGCCACACCCCTCACTAGTCATTCTTCATCTCCTCCCAGAGTGTTTTTGCCTGGCTGGTATGTGTCCCTGAGCTCTGATAACATCTCTCACTGGCCTGGATGGTGCATAGAGAGGGGTGTGTCAGCGTGTGGAGAAACTAGCCTTTTGCACAAAGGTCACGTTTGCATTGATCGCTCTGCCCACGGTTGCGTCTGCCCCCCCCCCCGGGAAGGTTGCCCTAAAGGGGCTGCAGCCCTTGAAGTGAAAAACAAATATCTAAAATTCCTCTCCCTTAGACATCTGGAAGGTGGCAGAGAGGCCACAGACAGGCACCCACTCACTCATCCCCTCACATAGAGGGAACCTGGAATATGCCCTGAAGCAGGTGAGCAAGGTTTCAGAGCAGGCCACCCAGCTGATGCTGTAGCTGCGGATTTCCTGCACTGGCAGGGGGTCAGGCTAGATGGTCTCTGGGGTACCCCCCGACTCTCTGATTCCACAGTCCCAGGGCAGATAAAATGATCACAAGGAGATCTATATGGTTTATGGTGCGGGCCTGTACAAAGCAAGCCCCACACAGTTCTGTGGTGCTTACTCAGCACACTGGCTGGCGCTGATGGACACCAGGTTGGCAATGGGCACATCTACTGACCAAGGCTGGGCCCAACCCAGTACTTATCAGCTGTCTTTCTGCTTGACTAATTGCTCAAGCCTATACAGTGGTACCTCAGGTTAAGAACTTAATTCGTTCTGGAGGTCCGTTCTTAACCTGAAACTGTTCTTAACCTGAAGCACCACTTTAGCTAATGGGGCCTCCCACTACTGCCGTGTGATTTCTGTTCTCATCCTGAAGCAAAGTCCTTAACCTGAGGTACTATTTCTGGGTTAGCGGAGTTTGTAACCTGAAACGTCTGTAACCTGAGGTACCACTGCACGTGCTTCCTCAGAAATAAACACTGTGCTCGATAGCACTTACTCCCAAGTAAGCTTGGAGTGGCTACTACAGCTTAGGCTGCCTTTCATTAGAAGGCAGCCCCAGTGATAAAGGCAGTAGCTATAGATCAGATTAGAAGTGAATCATGCACATTATCTTAGAAATTCCTGAACAACAACCCTGTATGGCAAGGTTGATATTTTTATACCTATATTATAGACAAAAGAATGAGACTGAGAGGGTGGCTTTCCTTAGAACCTTCCCCCAATGTCAGTGAATTCACCAAAAGGCAAATCCCTTTGTGGATGTGGGAGTGGGGAGCGGGAAGAAATCACACAATCTGATATAAATAAAAGTGGCAGTATTCAGAATCTGGTAGAAAATTTCAATGTAATTCGGGATCAAAAGGAGCCATATTTGGACAGCAGAATTTGAAAGGTAGACTCTCACGTGAAACTGCTGAATTATAATCATCAAGAAGCTCAGCACTATTCATTTGGGTCTGAATAAAGATAATGTTTTCCTGTAGATCATTGAAGATCTTTCTTAACGCAATTATCTTAGCTGTGCTGAGTGAATCATCCCTGGTTTGTTGCTGCAAAGGGTGACTGCGCATATTTCACATACATTTAAGCACCAGTTCAATTATCACCAACTGCACTTTTTTGTTTGTTGGTTTTGCATCTGATTGCCTTTCAGCTATCACCTAATTCAATTATCACCAACTGTACTTGTCTGGATCTCATTGCCAATCATCTCCCACCTTACATTCCCCTCCTTTCTTTGTGGCCTGTCCTACCCCCAGCTGCCAGCTGAGATTTCGCTTCATCCACCTGACAACATGGACTTCTTAAAGTCTACAAAAGCTTCTGCCACAATACATACATTGCATAGGAGTGAACTCCTAGGGACCGAGGTCCCTTCAACCCCCCAAAATATTTGAGAGGGCTGGGCTCCCCCAAAGGTGATGGGCATTGCCATTCAAATGGTGAGCTTGCACCATGTCTTGTGATCGATTATGTGCTTACCTGCCTCTCCCGATATTTTATTCAAGTCGGCACCCCTGTACATTTGTTAGTCTGTAAAGTGGGATGCGGGTGACGCTGTGGTCTAAACCACAGAGCCTAGGGCTTGCTGATTGGAAGGTCGGTGGTTTGAATCCCCACAACGGGGTAAGCTCCTGTTGCTCGGTCCCAGCTCCTGGCAACCTAGCAGTTCAAAAGCATACCAGTGCAAGTAGATAAATAGGTACCGCTGTGGCGGGAAGGTAAACGGCATTTCCGTGCGCTGCTCTGGTTCACCAGAAGCAGCTTAGTCATGCTGGCCACATGACCCAGAAAGTCTGTCTGTGGACAAACGTTGGCTCCCTTGGCCAGTAAAGCGAGATGAGCGCCACAACCCCAGAGTCGTTTGCAACTGGACTTAACTGTCAGGGGTCCTTTACCTTTTTAAAGTGTCACAGGGCTCCTTGATGTTTTGCCTGCAACAGACTATTGCAGCTACCCCTCTAGAAATACAGTGATACCTCAGGTTACATACGCTTCAGGTTACATACGCTTCAGGTTACCAACTCCACTAACCCAGAAATAGTACCTCGGGTTAAGAACATTGCTTCAGGACGAGAACAGAAATTGTGCTCTGGCGGCACGGCAGCAGCGGGAAGCCCCATTAGCTAAAGTGGTCTTCAGGTTAAGAACATTTGCTGGGTGCAACAGCAGGAGAGAGCCAGGGCACTCATGTCCTGCCCAGAAGCATCTGGTTGGCAACTGTGGGAAGAGAAGATGAGCCAAGCTGGATCAGGCCAGAGGCCTGCCATAGCCCAGAGTTCTCACAGGAGTCAGCTATATACCTATGGGAAACTCCCCACAAGCAGATCCTAATGCAACAAATTCAGTACAGATGTGTTCTGCCTCTCTGACAGTGGAGGAAGACCGTAGACTTCATAGCTAGTAGCTAGTGATAGCCGTCTCCTCTGTGAACTTGTCCAATCCTCTTTTAAGGAGGATAGTTACCTTTTGTGGGAGCAACTTTATGTTCTGAGAAACTGGCAAAGACAGGCCTTTGGTCTCATACAGCGGGACGGTTCTGGTTCTTCTTATCTTTTTTTACTGAGTAGGAGATGCTCTGTTCATTCCTCCACCTCCTAGCAGCTTTGATACACCAGCCAAATTGCATTTAGTTCATCCAAAGTGAGGTCAAATCCCTGCTATGGAGAATGCCATACACGGGAACAGGAAGCTGCCTTATACCCACTTGGACCGTGGTCCAATATTCTCTCCATTGGTCACCAGCAGTTTTCCAGAGTTTCAGATGGAGGAGAGTTCCAGTCCTAGCAGGAGATGCTGGGGATCGAACCTGGGACCTTCTGCATGCAAAGCAGATGCTCTAATTGCTGAGCTACAGCCCTGTGCTTGTACAGATCATACCAATTGTGATTGTGGAAGGGTGATGGGGTAGAAATAGGGGGCCTTGGTTAATCCCTGCTCATAAAATTTCAGCAGAACACCACTGCCACCCCAGACCAAGACCTAAACACATATCCACTGAAGCTGTTTGTAGCTCTGCTCCAAAGGACACTGAGGCATCCTTGAACTTGACTTCTCATGCCTTGCTCTCAACCATGTAGGTGTGATCACTGCTGTTTGAAACTCTAAGGGGCTAACATGAGGGAAGTGCTTTAGCCTGCAACAAATAATCCGTGCACTCAGAAAGCACGCATGTCACACAGAATGCACATATTAAACATGCACAGTAAACACGCCTGGCTGGCGCACGTTGGGACTGATAGGATGGAAAGGAGGGAGCCCAACAGTAGGTGGCGCCAGAGCCAACAGCAGACAAAATGAATTCATTCTAGTTTTGTCCCCCTCCTTTTCCCCTGCTGAGTTCTACAAGGGCAACACTGAGATTGAGGAGGAGAGGGAAGCTGACAGTCGGGTCCATCTCTTGGACTGCTTGTAGGTCAGATGGCAAGCAGGCAGAGTCGTGTGAAATCACAGCGCTTCAACTCTCAGGGCCAATCCCACCCCATGCAGCCTTGCAGCAGGCATGCGCACAACAACAACAAATGCAGATTGGATTGTTTTCTTTAAAAGCCATGGGTTGGTGTTGGTAAGAAAAAAACAGCTGCAGGGGGTTAGGGCTTGGGGAGGAAGGAGGAGGTATCTAGGACTAGTTGCAACACCCAGCACCCCAAAAACTCCTGCAACAAATGCAAAAATGGCACCTGCGAACTTGCAGCAGTTGCACAAAGAGCCACCTTCCTGCAGGTGCCTTATTTAGCACCGCAAGGAAATTCAGCCAAGGCCCCTTGTGCAAAATGTATTGCAATGAAATGGCTTGTTGAGAAGCTGTGGTGGGGAGAGGGGTGCTTTAACCCTTTCTCACCCCCTTCTTCATTTGCTCTGAATTGCTCACAAACAGTCCTCCACATAGATGGCAAAGGCACTTTGGGGGGGGGGGCTCTGTAGGAAGGCAAGAGCTTTGGGGAGGCAGTTTGGAAAAGACATGAAGCAGGCAGCAAGTGAGGAAAAGGGTTAACCACACACGTACACACATACACTGCCTTTGCATTCTAGATTCACACACCCCTCTTTTTTTCTTAGAAAAAGCAGCCTCCAGGCATCTCTTAGATGTGTAGCTCCACCCTAAGCTGGTCACAAATCTACAAGTCAAAGAAGCCATGCATTATCATCACTATTTGGAGAAGGACCATGGCTCAGTGGTAGACAGAGCATCTGCTTTGCATGCACAGTCCACTCCCTAACATCTCCAGGTAGGGCTGGGGGTGTCCCCTGCCTGAAACCCTGGAGAGCTGCTGCCAGTCAGTGTAGACAACACTGGCTAGATGGACCAATGGATCTGACTCAAGATAAGGCAGATCCCAAGGTTTCTATGTCTGAAGGGAAGGGTGGTAGAGCTTTGCATACAGACGGTCCCAGTTCAATTCCCGGCATCTTCAAGTAGGGCTGGGGATGTCCCCTGCCTGAAACTTTGGAGAGCTGCTGCCAGTCAGTGTCGACAACATTGGCTAGACGGACCAACAGTCTGACTCTGCATAAAGCAGCTCCCTACATTTCCATTATGAAGGAGTTTTGACATCTCTACTCCACCTTTTTCCTGCGCTGAAAATCAAACATAAGGCATCTTGAAAATAAATAAGACAAAATACAGTAAGACAAAATACACAGCATTCCCCCCCCCAACCCCACAGCAGCCTAAAAATGTCATCACAAAGGCTCAAATTAAAAGAAAGTAAAGCTTTAACAAGCATTTTAAGAGCTGGCAAAGAGATGGTGAGACATACCTCTCCTGGGTTGGAGGAGGGCTCTTCTGCTGTGTACTTCATAGCTGAGATAGCTCACCTGGTAGAGCATCAGACTCTTAATCTCAGGGTTGTGGGTTTGAGCCCCACGTTGGGCAAAAGATTGGGCATTGCATGGGATTGGACTACATATGACCCTCATGGTCCCTTCCAACACTACCATTCTATGTCCTGTATATTACACCCCAGAATAAAAAAAATAAGCAAAAGCAGCAAGATCCCACTTACAACTTTAGAAAGAGGAAAAGATTATTTCTTCCACTTGTGTAGGTTACAACCAAGTTTAGGACAAGGATGGCTGCTGGATCAAGCCAATGGCTATCTAAGTCCAGCATTCTGTTCTCCCAGTGGCCCACCTGAGCAGGACAGCAACTCACCCCACCTGCAAGTCCCAGAAACTGGTATTCAAAGGAATACTGCCTCTGGCTGTGGAGGTACAGCCTCCCCATTGTGGCTAAGAGCCATCAATAGCTTTATCCTCCACGCATTTGTCTTTGAAAGCCACCCAAGTTATTTGCCATCTTGGATTCTTCAAGTTAATCATCAACCCAAATCAGCAATCTATGGTTAATTATGCATGGTAAACCACAAGCTGGATAAAGCATGCAAGCCAAACATTTTTGACGCTATTCGATCTACTACGAATAGATTCACCCTGCCTCTGCCCACGTCGGGGAGAAAACCAGAAGCCTTAACAGGTGCCCCCCCCCAAATAGAACTCCCCCTGATAAATGTCTTTTGTCCATTTCTGTGGCTTCTGGGATTTCACCCTTCTTCTATGCCCACCCACTCTTAAAGCATGAGGTCTAGAATCTTGACTGATGCTTTTTAAACAAAAAGCTGACTTGTAATATTTGAGCCGTGTGCACCCGGTGAATGGGGTGCAGAACCATCCTACAGTTCTACAAAACAGATAGGCCTAAGGTGCAGTTTAAAGTCCCACAATGGCTTGCCTCAAAACAGTCACCAACCCCCAAACAAATCAGACTTGTTCACAGCTTTAAATCGGACCATTGCTAAAGCAGCTTTGAATGTCGCAGGTAGCCAAGAGTTTTTAACTAGGTAGGAAAACCCTTCCACCTGGAGAATACCAGAGATTGGTAGTGACAGGCGACAATCCCATTCTTTAGTTATCTATTGCAATGCCACAAGGAGGTTAGCAAAGAGTGGCATTGGGAGATAGGAGAATTTCACAGCTCCCTCTCTTTAGATCTGTTGCAAAGACACACACTACGAGTCCAGCTACTTTTGGATGGGGTAGCAGATGCTGCTGCAAGCAGCCCAAGAACAGAACTTCAAGCCAATGAACTGAGCCAAGTTGACTCAAAGGGCCAAATAGGGTCTCCCTCAAAGGACATACAACAGGGCCCTTAGACATTGCCCTTGCAAACTACCAGATGCCACAGTTTCTTGCTTGGCTTCTCTTGAACGCTACAGAGTGTGTCAGCACATAAAAAGAGCCTTGCTGCTGGAACAAGCTGGTGGCTCGTCTAGTCCCTCAATGTGCTATCACAGAAGCCAATCAGCCAATCACAGAAGCACGACCCGACCACAACAGCACTCTCCTCACCTGCGACTCCTAGGCAACACTGCTTCTGGCACTGGCAACAGAATATTTTTCTTAGACTACATTTTGCTGGATGAGCAAGCACAACAAGGCACCCTTCCGGAACTCAGATGTATGAATCAAGCTGTGCAGAACCTCCGAATTCTTCAATGTTACATCAGCACTGGCTTCCAAGTGGGATTTGCTTCTATCGACAGGGCGGAGCGACTTTAGCAAAACTTGAGCATCGTGGGTGTTCGACGGGAAAACGCTAACAGGCTAAGTGGGGAGTTAACTGCACAGACTCCGAAAGCTTGAGAGATGTATATTTGTGCGAACAAACAGCACAACCCTTGCAGTATACACAAGCCCCAGGAACTGTCTGCTATTCCTCTCCCCGGCACCCAAATTTCTGCAAGCTTGGAACCACATCAAGGTCTTTCCCCCTTCCACAAAAAGGGGTATTGTCCACAATAAAGTGAACAAGAGCTAACACACTCTGAACAGCATTTAGAAAGACCCAGAGGACAGAATGGGCAGCAGAATTCACATTTGGGTTAAGCAAAGTTGGAAGTACAACAGGTGGCCATCAAATTCACAATCTTATCAGAGCTGGTGCCCAACTATTAAACCAACTGAAAACAAAACCAAACCTTATTTTGCAAAACTTTTTAAACTTAATTGGCTTTAAAGGCAGAGGTCTTCACTTCCAGTCCTTGCTCATTTTTACTTAAAAAATAAAAGTTACAATGGATTTTATTGCTTTTAGAGATTATAAAGTTCACTCAGAGAGATTGCAGAGCAATCACTGTTTTATCAAGGCTAATAATATTAACTTAATTTCGCAGGGTGTGTGTGTGTGTGTGTCAGATTTTCCCATGAAACCACACCCTCTGTTCCAAAAACTGCTCTACAATAAGTTCTCATTTTTGTTCATGCAAGCCTTTCGCCAAGGCACTCTAGCTAACATACTTCAGGTTATTTCATGTCACAACGATCCCACAAGGTAGGCCAACCTGAAAAAAATCACACCAGCTCTTCAAGTCAGGCCCGCTGTCTGCTGCCCATGTTCCAGGAGTCAAAGACCATCAATAAAATAAAATAAAATAAAATAACACAAATCCGCTTCTGGGGCTAATGTGCTCATAGCACCGTAAGCCCCATTGAATTTAGTGGGAATACTTCTGTCCCAGTGAATTCAATGGGGCTTACTCCCAGGAAAGTGAGCAGAGGATTCTAGCCTGGGAGACCTACAGCCTTGACACGCCTTGGAGCTTCATTGAAGGGGTTCTGACGGCCAAGAACCCCGATGCTGGGATAGGGAACATCACAGCGAGGGGGAAAAGCAACCATAGCAAGACTGCCCTTGAGCGCGTGCAGAAGGCGCCCACACAGCCTCCCGGTGGAGGTCTAGGATTGGATCTCTAGGCTGCTTCGAGTCCCGAAATACTATTGCCTACAGAAGGGCGACTTTTTAAACAAAACATGTGTTTGCAGCTAAAAGCAAAGCAGCGCGCCTCGCTCGCCAACCCTGGCTCCTCCAAGGGACTGAGCGCGCGCCAGATAATTCCCAGAAAGAGACCCCGTCCAGGCAGCAGGGTCTGATGAAGTAGGCAAATGGGAACCTGCTCGGGGTCCCAATCCCCCTTTCCGAGCAGGGCAAAGCCAGGCAACACGACCAGGGAGGAAGAGGGAACCTCGACAGCTCCGTCTCCGCCGCTGCCCGCAGACTGGCTGGCTCGGCGAGGCTGGCGCTTGCTCCGGCTGCCGGCACCTGCTGCAAGCGAGGGCGGCGTCGGCAGCTCCCGGCGGCCCCTAGCTCTCCTCGGCCGGCGGGCCGGGCTCGGCTTCTCCTCCGCCTTCCCTCCCACCCCGTCGCGGCGCCTGCACTCACAGCCAGTTGCTGGCGTTGGCCGAGAAGGCGGCGAGGATCAGCAGCAGCAGCGAGCGCAGGAAGTAGCGCGGGCTCATCCTGGACGGCGCGGCCGGGCGGGCGAGCGCGGACGGCGGGGCAGCGGGAGGCAGGGCCGGCGTGGGGCCGGCGGCGTCGAGCCGCAGCGCAGCCGGACCCGCGGCCGCCCGGGCTCAGGTGCTGCTGCTGCCGCGGCCGCCCGGCGCTCCGACCCGACGGCTTGAGCAGCAGGGCGCAGCCGGGGCTGATGCGCCGGCGGCAGCTGCGGAGCCGGACTGTCAGCTCGGCCGGGAGCTCCCGGGATGGAGCGGCGGGCGGGCGGGGCGCGGCCCCAGGAGGCGGCTCTCGGGGCGGGACCGGGACACCCCTGAGGCGGAGCGCGCGGCGCCCGGGAGCCGCCTCGCCTGCTGCCGTCCGCGTCCCGGGCCTGCCCAGCGCGGCCCGAGGGGGCTTACTCGGGAGTAAAGCGGCGCGGAGCCCACGCGCGGGCTACTCCCGAGTAAGAGAGCGGGCGTCCGGGGAGGCGATCTTCCCCGAGCAAGTCTGAATTATGCCTATTTCCAAAGCACATTTCTCTTCTTTCTCGTTCTCTCTCCTTGCAACTAGAGCTCTTCTGGGTTTTTCTGGAAATGCGCTAAGCATTCTGCACTAGCTCGGAGAAGCCCTCTTCCTTTTATTTTTACCGCATGTGTTTTCTCAAATGGGAAGTGCTTGCCTGAAGCCTCTCCCATCTCTCTGCCTTGGAAGTCCAAACTTCCTGGATGTGGATGCAGGGACTTCTTAGCCTGGGGAAGGGTGGACGTTGAGAAATAGGGCACTCTGTGCATGATCAGAGGTGCATGGGTGTTCTTGCTTTTGTTTGCTTCATATAGTTATAGAGCTGACAGCTCTGGCAGTGAACACAGCTTTAAAGGATGAGCTAGGGGGATGGCTAAAGAGCAATGGTCTGCTTGCTATGTGAGCTCATTTATGAAATGCTGTGGGTTAAACCACAGAGCCTAGGGCTTGCTGATCAGAAGGTCGGTGGTTCGAATCCCTGTGACGGGGTGAGCTCCCGTTGCTCTGTCCCTGCTCCTGCCAACCAAGCAGTTCGAAAGCACCTCAAAGTGCAAGTAGATAAATAGGTACCACTCCGGCAGGAAGGTAAACGGCGTTTCCGTGAGCTGCTCTGGTTTGCCAATAAAGCGAGATGAGTGCTGCAACCCCAGAGTCGGTCACGACTGGACCTAATGGACCTTTACCTTTACCTAACTGTTTCTTAAGGGATTGGGACATAAACTGTACTGTACTACCTTCTTGGCTGCGAAATCTGTTGGGTGTAGAGCTCCGCCCACACAATCCCCCTCCTTCCTTTTAACGGTCAAGTTTCCAGCCCTCAAGGCCACAGAGAGAGAAGGTTGAAAGTCTGCAGGCCCTATTGCCAGGGGAAACCTCAGCTGCAAAGGGGTGGAGCTGAGCAGGTGAGAGTTCAGGGACAGCTGCAGCTCTCCCCTTCCCCTGGATTAGCAGAACCAGCAATTTATGCAAAATAAGCAGAATTCCGCTAAACTGGGTATATAGCCGAAGGTAGAACAAGGAAAACTGGCATGGGCTGAAACGACGGGCAGGCCTTGACCTGTCCTACAGTGGTGGTTCTTTCTGCTTTTCAGACTTCTAAAAATCCATGCAGAGAAGGCCTGCATTCCTTCCATTGTCTCCTTGCCCAGAGAGAGTAGCTGCAGTAGATCTGTGTGTGTGTGTGTGTGTGAGAGAGAGAGAGAGAGAGAGAGAGAGAGAAGCTTCCAATACTTGTTTTAAAGCCCGTTGCCTTTCCCCAAATGCCTCAGCTTGGGCTTGCATTGGTAATAGGATGGGGAACCCCTGGATGTCCACAGACTCCAGCTACCATCTTGCCAGACCCTTGGCCATGTTGGCTGGGGCTGATGACAGCTGTAGGATGACAGCAACACCTGCAGGGACACAGGCTCCCCACCCCTGCGGTATTATTTTGGTAGAAGAAGGGTCATCGGAAAAGATGTACCATATAAGCTGCTTTGCGCTGAGTGAGAACATTCGTCTATCTAGCTCAGCATCATCTGCACCAGGAATCATCAATGTGGAGCCCGTGGGCACAATAGCACCCATAAAGACTTTCACTGATCTCCCTGGGCAGGTCCCCCAGATGCTGAGCTCCTTCTCCTCCTTTTTCTTCTTTTTCTTTTTATTCCCCCCTCCTTCTTTTTCTTCTTCTTAAAAGGTCCGCAGGCCACTTAGAAGCATAGAATGGTAGAGCTGGAAGGGACCCTAAGAGCCATCTAGTCCAACCCCTTCAATGCAGGAGTCGCAGCTAAAGAATCCTTGACAGATGCCCCCCTCCAAACTCTGCTTCAAAACTTTCCAGTGAAGAAGAGGCTACCACCTTCCTAGAGAGCCCATTATCATCTCAGGTAGCTCTTTCTTAGAAACAATGTTATGGGCCGAAATGTGCAGGTGGTTTCCTTGAAATGATGGTGTGATGTGGACATGTTGTATATTTTTCCTGGTGCTGTTGTTATTAGGCAGCAAAAGCATCAGTGTCTCTCTCTCTGTATGTAATCAATTAAAAGAGCCTGGCTGCTCAAACAGCCATTGGCTCTGGCGCCACCTACTGTCAGGCTCCCTGTCTTCCACCCTACCAACTCTGTTTTCCTTGGAGTTGTGTGTGTGTGTGTGTGTGTGTGTGTGTGTGTGTGTGTGCACGTGCTTTTGTAGTGGCTTTTGCTGCTCTCCTCCCTGGAAGGCCAAACATGGGCAGGTGGGCACCCCTCCCAAACGGCAATATTACTGTTATTGTTGTTGTCTTTATTATTTGGGCTTTAAAAAAACTTCCTCCAATGAGCCAGCAGTTGTGGTATATGTGGACTCCTCACATTTCACCCTGACAACCCTGTAAAGTAGGTGAGATTAGGAGGCAGTGGGTTGTATTCAACAGCAGTCCTATTTGGAGTAGATCCATTGAAATTAATTGACCTAGACAACTTATTCCTGTTAATTTCAATGACTCGCTTTGGAGCTAAGAAAAGAATCCACACATGTGATCCACACATCCACGTTTCCCCCCTTAGCTCTCTGGTCAAAGTCCAGCGCCTTTTACATACTGACCCCTAAGAAATCCATGTTCACTTGCTGGGATGTAGCGGACTACCATTTCCAAGGGAATAGACTTGGAATAGACTGCCAGTGAAGCGCAGAGGTGATTTTGAGGTCTTAGGCTATTAGCAGTTGCTCGACTAGCCACTAGAGGGAGACATGATCACATATAACTTAAGACTTGAGCACCATCCCCCTTTGGGGCTGGGCCTGAATATCTCCCACCCCCCATCCCAAGGTTAGAGAGTTGGTCCCTCACAACCATCATTTCTGGAACAGGCTGATGTTTAAGTCAGCCAGTGCCGCAGCAACTCATGATTCCTCATCTTGTTCTGGAGATATGGAAGGCTGGTCTCACTGGTCTGGAGATATGGAAAGCTTCTTGCTATGTCTGGATAGGGTTCTGAAGGCCTTTGGGAAAGGTGGTCTTCCCCATTCCGACTGATGGCAATGGGTGGGGCCAGACTACCATGCTTTGACATGACTAGATCTGGAAACTGGTAAGTATCCCAAGTCCATCTTAAAAAGAAGTGGGTCTACATGGATGTTCCTCCTACCCCATTTAAACTGTTTTCGGAATCTAAGACAGGCTTCCTCAACCTCGGCCCTCCAGATGTTTTGAGACTACAATTCCCATCATCCATGACCACTGGTCCTGCTAGCTAGGGATCATGGGAGTTGTAGGCCAAAAACATCTGGAGGGCCGGGGTTGAGGAAGCCTGATCTAAGACCACCTTCAACTTGATCTCCCCTGGTCCAATCTTCCCAGCTGCCTGCATCCTAACCAACAAGCACATCTGCCTAGAGTGGCAGAGGAATGACTCTCTACATACCATGCTCTGTGATTGCATCCTGCAACCACAGTGTGGTGTAGTGGTTAAGAGTGGTAGACTCATAATCTGGGGAACCGGGTTCGATTCCCTGCTCCTCCACATGCAGCTGCTGGGTGACCTTGGGCTAGTCACACTTCTTCAAAGTCTCTCAGCCTCACTCACCTCACAGAGTGTTTGTTGTGGGGAAGGAAGGGAAAGGAGAATGTTAGCCACTTTGAGACTCCTTCAGGTAGTGATAAAGCGGGATATCAAATCCAAACTCCTCTTCTTCTTCTTCTCCCTGCTGGATTGTCTGTTTTTCACTGTGGTGCCGGCATTGGCATAGTGGTACCAAGGCGCTGGACACAGGGAGGCTGAGGGCCAACTTGTGCCTTGTAAGGAAGATGCCACAGTGTGAGTTTGGATGGTCATCTGACAGGAATTCTTTAGCTCTGATTCCTGCATTAATGACCCTTGGGGTCCTTGTCAAATAATGCCTGGTCCCCATGAAATGGGAGGTGTGCTATGCAGAACTGAACACAGAGAGCACTTCCAGACTCTCACTGTTTTTGAGTGGGATTCAATCGCATCCAGGCAAATTCAATCAAAGCACAATCAACGCTGATTGGGGGCTCTTTTGAAACAAAGCCGCTTCCTTTGCAATATGGAAAATGCTGGGATCATCTATTCTCCCCAGAAACAAATGAGGACGAATACTCATTAAGCAAGTTGCCTGGATCCGGAAACATTTATTATGTTATTGTTTTACCATTCTCCTTGGCTCTGTTATCAGAGTCTATTTATTTATTATTCAAAGAGAAGCAATGCATATAGCTGTGGGCAGGGGATTGTGAGAGGGTGAATTGAAAGAGGAGTCACTGCATATTAAAAAGAATTTAGCAGGGTGGTGGTAGTGGAATCAAATAAACTATGGGTACCAAAACTGGCATTGACCTACCTTAAAGGGTTTTTGCAAGGAATACTCAAGTGAACACAAGTTAGGGTTGGGTGCTGTGCTGTGTAGCCAGTTACCACATTTAAAACCAGAAGCAATCTCTGCTTATCCTCAGGCCTTTGTGGTGGGAAGAGAGTCACTCAAGTCTGGTTTGCTTGAGGCTGATCCAGAATTTATGATTAACCCAACAGCCAAACTTTGTGCAAGGCTCTGGGATCAGGGGAGATCAGAGCAGAGATACATTTCAGTATATAGTAATAATAATAATAATAATAATAATAATAATAATAATAATAATAATAATAACAATGGCAACAATGATGAAAATGATGATGATGGGCTGGGTTCAAAGTGCCACATTTATGCTGATGGCATTTTTCTTATTATTTGCTTCTTCCTGTCGTTACTCATGCCCAACCTGTTTTGGACATTGCGACACAATTGTGAACCAAAACGGAATATAAGAACATAAGAAGTGTCCAGCTGGATGAGGCCAAAGACACCTGCAAGCAGGACCTGAAAATAGATCCCATTTTGGACATTTCTCTCCCTCCTGCATTGCAGTTACACTGACTGTTGCTCATGGTCCCTTTTTAGTTGTGTGTGTATGTGTGTGTGTGTGTGTGCGCGCTAGGGCTTATTCCCCTGTCAGCTGTTTTCAAGTGTTATCAGACTGCAATCTATCTTTTCATCTCCACTCTAACTCTGTTGTGAAGGCTTCCGAGTTGTTCACCTTGGAGAAAATAGCACCCACTTCTTCCTTTTGATGTTGCAAAGGCTCTGCATCGTGTTTAGGCTATTTCTCATCTCCATGATGCCCATATTCCTTTTATCGACTTGCAGAGGGCCTTGTAGGTAGTGGCACCTTTCCTGTGGAACACCCTCCCATCAGATGTCAAGGAGATAGGTAACTATACAACTTTTAAAAGACATCTGAAGGCAGCCCTGTATTGGGAAGTTTTTAATGTTTGGTGTTTTATTATGCTTTTACAAACTTAATCCGTTCCGGAAGTCCGTTCTTAAACCAAAGTGTTCTTAAACCAAGGCGTTCCTTCCCATAGCAGCGGGGGATTCAATTTACAAATGAAACACACTTGACAGGAAGCGAAACATGTTCTGCTTCCAAGGGAAAGTTCACAAACCAAAACACCTACTTCCGGGTTTGCAGCGTTCTTAATCCAAGTTGTTCATAAACTAAGCTGTTCATAAACCAAGGCACCACTGTGTATGTGTTGGGTGAGGTACAAATAAAAATAAAAATAATTGGCTACAGCTGGGGCAGGATGCTGCAGCCCAGGCGGTGATTTGCACTAAGGAATATGCCATGGCAGCCTATTAACCACTGAGCCAGTTTTCTTCCATTGCCAGATATGGGCTTTAGATCAGCAAATGGAACCTGCTTAGTTTTGCTGCAGCCTGATTATTATTGGCTTGTGGTAACCTGGAGGTAGGCTTCTTCACTAGTGGCCCCTGGTGTTGAAGAATGCTCTTCCTGCTGAAATAAGGGGTTGCCCCATCTGTCTTGGCATCCAGCCGGCTACTGATGACACAATGGTTTAGACAAGCGTTTCCCCCCATCTCCAGACTTGAATCAGCAGCTTTGATTTACTGTTTCGTTAACGCTGTTTTAATGGGCTTGTCATATTGCAGGTTGTATCCAACGCCAGCTTGGAGTAGACCCATTGAACTTACTTGATTGTGACTAACTTGGGTCCATTAATTTCAGGATGGACTTCGTTGGATGCAATCCATTATATCTGAATTACACATGTTTTGACACAGTTGTTTTACTATGTATTTTAATTACTGGGAGATTCTTCTTTTAAAAAATTGCTATTCTTGTCATTTTGCTGTTCACTTTTGTTTGTGAGATACCTTGGCATTTCTTCCTCTTGAAATGAAAGATTATTATTATTATTAATTCGTGGTTTCCAGACCTGGTTGCTAAGGTGGACGTGTGATTACGTTACAGAAGACAGTCTTCCGTTTGATGGTGTCTTCTCTTTGAAGCGAATAGCAAACACCCTCAAGCCAAGCAGGAAATAGTCTGTTCCCTTAGTTAACTTTGGGCTGCCTTCCTCGCTTAAGATTTTAGTTCTTCCTCTGGAGACCTTGAGAAGAAGACTTGAGCTGCAACCCCATGCAGGCTTTCTAGGGCACCCTTCCTCAACCTGGTGCCCTCCAGATGTTTGGACTACAGCTCCCCTCAGCCCTCATCAACATGGCCAATGGTCAGCATTAATGGGAGTTGTAGGCTAGACACAGGTGGCGCTGTGGGTTAAACCACAAAGCCTAGGGCTTGCCGATCAGAAGGTTGGTGGTTTGAATCCCCGCGACGGGGTGAGCTCCCGTTGCTCGGTCCCTGCTCCTGCCAACCTACCAGTTCGAAAGCATGCCAGTGCAAGTAGATAAATAGGTACCACTCCAGCGGGAAGGTAAACGGCGTTTCCGTGTGCTGCTCTGGTTCGCCAGAAGCAGCTTAGTCATGCTGGCCACATGACCCGGAAGCTGTACGCCGGCTCCCTCGGCCAATAAAGCGAGATGAGCATCGCAACCCCAGAGTCGTCTGTGGCTGGACCTAATGGTCAGGGGTCTCTTTACCTTTACCTTTAGGGTAAACATCTGGTGGGCACCACCTTGGAGAAGGCTACTCAATGACACAAGTTCCAATGAGATCAGTCTGAGTTATTTCTTAATAAACATGTGGACAGGATTCTACATTTCATGCAGAAGTTCCCATGCTCCATCTCCAGCCCCTTCAGGGAGAGCTAAGAGAGGTTCCCTTCCTGAGACCCCGAGGAGATGCTGTCAGAGCAGGCAGTACTGAGGTAGATGGAGAAATAGCCTGAGGGGAGGAGCCATAGCTCAGGGGAAGAGCACCTGCTTTGCATGTGGAAGGTCTCAGGTTCAATCCCTGGCATCTTCAGGTAGGGATGCAGAGACTCCTGCAGAGCTGCTGCCAGCCAGTGTAGGGAAAATTGAACTAGATGGATCGCACAGTGTAAAGCAGCTTTCTATGTGAAGGATTGTGCTGCAGAACTCTGAAACATCGGGCCAAACCTTCAGATGTGGCAACAGCCAGCACAGCCTACAAGCCTTGTGCGTTCCTGCCGTGTGATGAGGCCTTCACGGGAGAGAGCGAGAGCCCAGAAAGCTGACGAGAGTGATTCTGTTTCCTCCTCCTCTTCACCCCCTTTTTGCTTCAACCCAGGCTATTTCTGGAGCCTTTTATAGCTGCAATTTGTTTATGAATACAGTAAACAGTCAGTGCGGCCCAAGCAGATGCAAACACACCCGCGGCCCAGGCAGAGAGGCGAGTTGGGCCTGGGCCACTCGGAGAGGAGAGCACAGCTGGCAGACGGTCGGAGGGTGCCCTTTCCAGAGGTTACAGATGTGCGCTGGACGTTTGTGGGGATTTATTGTTTCTAACAAGAGCCATTGGTTTATTCCTGAGGTAAGCTGTATAAATAGGAGGAGGGGGAGACGGTGTTTCCTGTTCCAGCGCAAATGGGAAAGTGGCCTATGAGCATCGCTGCATTGGCTATAAAGCAGCAGTGGCTGGTGCCCATTAGGACTGGAGGGCAGGGAGGTCCAACAGTAGGTGGCGCCAGAGCCAACGACAGGTGGAGGCGTGGCATTGCAGTATTTATTTTACTGGTCAAAGGAGGCATCTGTGGTTCGCCCCTTCCTCATTTAATCCCCACAACAACCCTTTGAGGTAGGTTAGGCTGAGAGGCAGCAACTGGCCCAAGGCCACACACCCAGTGAGCTTCCTGGCTGTGTGGTGATTCAAACCCTGATCTCCTAGGTCCTCATTTGACTCTCTATAACCCCTACACCTCTCTTGGGTCAGAAAATGTGAATTGGGTAGGTTTGCATCAGCAGTGCCATCTTGAATAAAATGTGTGTGTGTGGGAGAGTTAGTAAGCCCCACCCTGCATAATCAATCACAAGTTTGATTTGAATGGCAATGCCTATCAACTCTGGGCCCTCTCAAATATTTTATCGCTTAGGGGTGGGGAAGGGACCTAGGAGTTGGCTCCTATGGTTTGCATTGACATTTTATCCCACAGTTCCCCTGCTCCCCTCAAGATCCTACTAGCAACGAGTCTCTGAGCCAAATGTCAATTTTTGGCCTGACTAGATTCTCAGATTTGGGCTGATGCATTGTGTGTGCATCATCATCATCATCATCATCATCATCATCATCATCATAATAATTTATTATTTATACCCTGCCTATCTGGCTGGGCCTCCCCAGCCACTCTGGGCGGCTTCCAACAAAATATTAAAATACCGTAATGCATCAAACATTAAAAGCTTCCCTCAACAGGGCTGCCTTCAGATGTCTTCTGAAAGTCTGATAGTTGTTCTTTTCTTTGGCATCTGGTGGGAAGGCGTTCCACAGGGCGGGCGCCACTACCGAGAAGGCCCTCTGCCTGGTTCCCTGTAACTTGGCTTCTCGCAGTGAGGGAACCGCCAGAAGGCCCTTGGCGCTGGACCTCAGTGTCTGGGTAGAATGATGGGGGTGGAGACGCTCCTTCAGATATACTGGACGGAGGCATAAGAAGAAACTGGCTTCTCACAATGGTCAACCGGAAGCCCCAGTTTGGAAGCCCACCAGCAGGACCCCAGATCTCTGCCCACCTGCAACTCCCAGCCACTGGTATTTAGAGTCCTAAAACCTCTGACAGCGGAGATATAACTTAGCCACTGAGACTGGCGGCCATTGACAGCCTTCATGAATTTACCTAACCAAAGAAAACCGCAGTTGTTAACCTAAGAAGAGCCTGCTGGATCAGGCCAATGGCCCATCAAGTTCAGCATCCTGTTTCCACAGTGGCCAACCAGATGCCTGTGGGAAGCCCTTGAGCAGGATGCGAGCACAACGGTAACACTTCGATACTGAAAGCGGAGTGGAGGCATTTGTGTGTTTGTGTGTGACATCTTTCCCTCCGGCCGGCCTTTCCCTTCATCTTCTCTCCTCTTGTTTTGCAACCAACACCCACGGAATAACAGCAGCAGCAGCAGGATGCTAGAGAGCCAATTTCCTTTCCCCCGCTGGGGTCCGTTATCATTCATTTGCGCTCTGAAAGCGAAGGAGAGAGAAAGGGAGAAAGAGAGCAAACACCCCACAGAGTATTTCAAGCCCAGCACAATATATGGCTTTGTTTTGGAAGGGTTTCTTCGCATAAACCATCTCCTGCGAGGCTTCCTAAGAACAAACAAAAGAGCAGAGAAAGAGAGGGAGAGACCCCTTTAGCTGAGTTGTTGGAATGATTGAGGGTCTGGTCCAGAGCAATTCAAGAGCTCTCTTGAGAGGGCAAGGTGCCAAGAGGGGGTGGGATGGAGGATCTCCCACCCTTTGCCAAGGGTAAAGGACACAGACAGGTGTCTCTGGATAAAGGGAGGACCACCATTCAATGGTGGAGCTGCTCATTGGGGATGGGCTGTAAGGATTGATTGATTGATTGATTGGAAGCCAAGTGAATGCTGAAATGGAAGTCTAAGGAGGGGCAAAGTGAGGATGGGGGAATCCTATGTTGAAAGCAGGAGGCTGATCATTGGGCAGGTCAACCTAAGACAAGGCAAGGAGGCATGGTTTTTAACCAGGCGGCGGCTGAATGTGGCCCTCCACACCTCTCAATCTGGCCCCCAGAATTCCCCCTGGGCTGTAACCCACCCACAGTAGTCCTTCTTTGCACCCTCCTTGAGCTCCAATGAGATTTTTCATTGTGCCATCGCAGACCCGAAGGAAATAAAATGAACCACAGAGCAAGTAGAACCTTGTGTAATACATAAATGGTAAAAAATACCAGGAATGTCAGAAGCATGTCTAAAATAAGATATGCAACACGATATAGAAATTAAGAGCCGGTCAGTTGCAAATAAAAAAATTAGAACCAAATTAAAAATGGCAATGTTTGAGAACAGCAGCTGGGCAGGGCAGATTTAATCAAGCAGCGATTTCCTCTCGAAAGAAAAATCTAGCCACGGTCTCTGTTAATAATTTGTTTGAATTTGCGGAAAGGTAGGCCAGGTTTCATTCAGAAGTCCTACCTGGAAATTCTGAGAGAATAGGAGTTGGCAGTCCAATTCGGTTTCTTTGTGAAGCGAAAAGCACATGAGGCAAAGATTCCATAACCCCCTTTGCATGGGGAGGCAGGCTGTAAGGGGTACCCTACAACTGGGCATCCGATAAAGCAGAGGGCAAGCAATTAAACCTAGTTTCAGTGAAAATCCAATTGCATTCAGGAATAACTGGATTCTCCAAGTATCTCACATGGCTTACTGGCAGATGTGGGGTGCGGGGGGAGAAGAAAAACGCAGCGCAGGGAACAAACCTTCCAGTACAAGGATATGCAATACTGAATATCAGTGTTCTTAATCCGACAAGCGAGAGCGGATTTCTCCTGGAGATAAGCCAGAGCAAGGAAAGGGTTTATGGATAAACCTAGAAATTGCAGTTTGTTGATAAGGGGCTTCTACCACCCTCTGCCATACTGAGGAGCTACAGTAGAATAATAGAATTGTAGAGTTGGAAGGGATCACCAGGGACATCTAGTCTAACCCCCTGCAATGCAGGAATCTTTGTACCCAATGTGGGGCTTGAACCCACAGCCTTGAGATTAAGAGTCTCATGCTCTACCATGTTATTGCCTGGCTGCCAAGGAGCCCTTGAACTCTGACAATGCCTCTTGCTTGCCTGGATGGAGAGGGGATGTGGGTAGAATCTTGCCTACTGAACAAAGGTCAGTCTAGCTCAGTAGTATTGCCAGCACAGACTGGCAGCAGCACTCCAGGTTTTCAAATGGGCGGCATTCCCAAACCTACCTGGAGATGCTGGAGATGGAACTTAGGGATGTGAGCTGATGCTTTCCCATTGGACATGAGAAAGTGTTCTCCTTCCCAGGAACTCTGATGAAATATGGCAGAGCAGAGGAGTTTGGTACTCCAAACATAATCAGACATGGTGTTCAGGAGAACTTCCAGCTCAGACCTAGTTAGTGCTCACTGCTTAAGCCTAGAAAGGTCCCCAAAATTTCCAAGCAGGGACCACTAGGTTCTGTCTCCACTGTCAGAGGATACCCGTTGTTGGCAATCATGGCTGGAGAGAGTTGCTGTTGCACTCAAGTCTTTCTTAGAATCATAGAGTTTTAGAGTTAGGGTCCCGTGGGTCATCTAGTCCAACCCCCTGCAATGCAGGCTTCCCAGAGGCACCTTGTTGACCACTGGGAGAACAGGGATGCTGGGCCAGATGCGGGTGGCACTGTGGTCTAAACCACTGAGCCTCTTGGGCTTGCCTATTGGAAGGTCGGCGGTTCAAATCCCTGCGACAGGGTGAGCTTCCATTGCTCTGTCCCAGCTCCTGCCAACCTAGCAGTTCAAAAGCACACTAGTGCAAGTAGATAAATAGGTACCACTGTGGTGGGAGGGTAAATGGTGTTTCCGTGTGCTCTGGTTTCCGTCATGGTGTCCTGTTGCGCCAGAAGCGGTTTAGTCATGCTGGCCACATGACCTGGAAAGCTGTCTGTGGACGAACGCCGGTTCCCTCGGCCTGAAAGCGAGATGAGCGCCCCAACCCCATAGTCGCCTTTGACTGGACTTAACTGTCCAGGGGTCCTTTACCTGTCTCTGATCTGATCTGGTAGGGCTCTTCTCGGGTAACTAAGCCTTCTTCTCAGGCTTACAATCTGAAAGGCGCAACAGAAAATTAAGGAACGCAGCTCGTAGCATGACACAAAAGGAAAAGCGATCGGGAGGCAGGAAGGAATGCCTCAGCATTAGCTCTGTCTCGCTGATCTACTGTGGGAGCCTTTTTTTTTTTTGGCTGAAAAAAGTCATTCAAATAAATAAGCAAATGGGAGAGGGAGAGGAAGCCCCATGCCCCCCCCCCCAATTCATTCATTTTAGCTGGATCTGGCAGCAACAGACCAGTTAACCAAGAATCATTAGAATCCTCACAAAACTTATCCGTTCAGAGTTCATCCTGGCAAAATGATGGCCGTTAAACCGGTTTCAAAACAGTCCGGGTTTGTGGATGGTGTGGACACACCTAGGAAGCCTGGTTTTTTGTTTTTGTTTCTGTCAGGGTCTGCAGCAGCAGGCAAGAAGCGAGAGGAGGCAAGGGGCCAAAGACGTAGGAGATCATTCCTAAACATGTCGAGGATCATTAAACAACAACAACAACAACCACCACAGGGTAGATTTGGACGCCCTGCAGCTTCAGGCAGTCTATTGCTTTCCTTGATCCCCTGGACAAGTGTGCAAGAGAGGAATCTCTTTCGAAATGGCATTGCCACCCGGAGCCTGGCACTCTGATCCATGCCCCCCCTTGTTGTTTTAGAAGCCAATTCCACCCCCTGCCCCCCCAAATATATTTAATCAACCCCTGCTCCACGCCTCCTGAAAGCATCTTCCAAGGCGGTTATGAATCTGAAATCCTGTTAGTCTTGAATTAATTGCCTTTTCTCGCAGGGCAGTGGCCTGGAACTGTCTGCCGAGGCCAGTAATCATTAACCGGAGGGGGTGAGCCCTGCTAAAAAGGCTCGTGCTGTGCTTGGCTTCGGAAAACTAGTGTCTCTGCTCCCCACAGCTCCCCCCACCCCACACCTCCCTGGGCTTTCTCTGCGCTGACTTTCTTCCCCCATACATCAGCCAACCTTTTATCTAGGAAGGGTCAGAGGGCTGCTCAACTAGATTTATTTATTTTTAACCACAAAGAAAGGATAACAAAATTGGGCTCATCACACTCATTCAAAACAAATGTGACTGCCCCAGCCCTCTCTTTCTGGCCCTCAGAACGCTCTCCACAAGTCCTGCTTCACACCTGAAGTATTTTTAGCTTGGCTGGGATGTTTCCTCGAACTCTGAACTGCACTCGCCTAGGCAGAGAGGGGAGTATGTGTCACCATGTATAGAAGCTTTCGTACTATACATGTGTAACATTTGTGGCTCCGACCATTTTTATTTACGATTTTACTTCAAGAAATCTATGTACCACGTGATTGTGGGGGGGGGGGAAGCCTCAAAGCGGTTTACAAAATAATAATAATAATAATAATAATAATAATAATAATAATAATAATAATACAATAAGATAATCACAGCCCTTAATCTAAGAGGTGCAGAAAGTCAAACCACAGCGGAATAGGCTAAAACAACTTATAACTCCTACAAACCTTTTAAGCATTTGAAAAGTGTAAAGTGAAGAATGCAGCCTGCCTGATATCAATTGGCAGGGAGTTCCAAAGGGCCCAGAGCTGGCACACTTAAATGGCCCACCAAAATGGCAGCAAAACTGCACCATCAATAGGCAGCAAAATTCTCAGTGTCCATCAAGTGCCTGGCAGAAGATACCAGTTTTTGCATGGCACTGAAAGGATGTTAATGACAGAGCCAGGCAGCCCTCACTGAGGAGAGCATTCCACAAACAGGGAGCCACCACTGAAAAGGCTCTTCTCTCCTTTGTCGCTACCTCTGAACCTCCCGGGGTGGGGGACCTAGAGGACACCCTTAGATTAATTCATAACTGTCAAGAGTGGCAGACCAGAACCTGGGAGACCAAGGGTGAAATATTCAGCAATGAAGCTCGACTTGGGCCTAACCTCTCGCCCTAACCTACTTCACAGGGTTGTTGTGGGGATTAAACAATGAGAGGGTGAACCATGTACGTCACCTTGAGCTCCTTGGAGAAAAAGGATGGGATAAAAATGCAACAAATAAATAAATAACTTTTAAATAAATGATTATTTTTTTTAAAAAAGTATGAATTTAAACAACCCTGGAAAATGGCGGAGTGCAAGAACATTCTCTCTGTGTCCCTGCCCACGCTTCTGTCTAGCTGGTGAGAACCCAGTAGGGCTTTGGGCAGTGGTGGCTGGTGCCCATGGGACTGGTGGTGCAGAAGGTGAGGAGGCCAACAGTAGGTGGCGCCAGAGCCAATGACAGACAGAGCCGATTGATTCTAGTTTTGCCTCTCCACCCCCACCCCCAAGTTCTACAAGGTGCATCACTGAGTCTAAGGAGGAGGAAGCTGATTGGCAGTGCCACCCCATGGACTGGTTGTAAGGGGGCAGGCAGGAGAGGCCAGGCTGAGGTTGGCATGGGACTTTAATGTGATTGTAAGTCTCTCTCTCTCTCTCTCTCTCTCTCTCTCTCTCTCTCTCTCTCTCTCTCTCTCTGTGTGTGTGTGTGTGGTTTTTCATCTATGCATAGGTCTCCAATTGAGCATCATTTACAAATCATCCTAGCAGAACCTGGATGCAATCTGTCTGTTCGAGATTTTCGTTTGTTTGTGTGCTGCTTTACACAGAGACAGAGATCTAAACAACTTGCAGGCGGTGAAAGCAGAGATCGGCAGGCCAGCTTGTAAATGAACGGAAGCTGGATAAATGCTTTTAAATGCCTCCACCTTTGCCAACCTGATCCTTGAAGCTGGGGAGTGCTAGTCTTGCAACAACCCCCCACCCCTGACAGGAATGCTCAAGTGCAAGTCCAGGATTGTAAAGATTGCAGAGAGAATAATTGGGTGCACTCTTCCCACCTTGGATCAAATCTATGTTTCCAGGTGCCATAAGAAAGTTGCCGAGATAGTGCAGGATAGTGCGCACCCCGGAAATTATCTCTTTCAGCTTCTGCCTTCTGGAAGAAGGTACAGGGTTATAAAGACTAGGACTAGCCACCTGAGAAACAGTTTCTACCCAAATGCAATTTTGGTTTTAAACACAGTTTAAGGAGTTTTTGTGGGAGTATATTGTATTTAATAATGGGGTATCAGAGTTTTTAGGGGGCTAACCAGGTTGGGATAGCTGGAATAGCAGGCTTGTTGGTTTTTGAATGTCTTATGTAGATTTTTCAGTTTCGTTGTTCTGTATGGGACAATGACAATAAAGATTATTGTATTGTCTGTTTCTAGATGATCTGGACATCAGCTGCCATCATCACTGACTGCTGGCCTTTGATCTAGGTGTCTATCTGCCCAAAGCCATTCAGCATGGCAGTTAAGAATGTGATCTGTGCACCGGTGACACTGTTTGACTTTTGCCTTGCCCAGGACATTGTTAGAAGGCCTTTAGCTGGGATTCCTGCAAGGCAGAGGGTTGGACTAGATGACCCATGGGGTCCCTTCCAACTCTGCAGTTCTGTAATTTTAACATGATGTCCCTGCAGTCCCTCCAAGTGTCCTTATTTTCCAGGGACAGTCCTGGATTTACAGAAGCCTTCACGGTTTCTGATCTGACTCCAAAATGTCCTTGTTTTCCTTTGGACGTCCCTATTTTCACCGGAGGGTATGGCAGGATGTGACCCCTGAGCCAGGGAGATAAGTAACTACACAACTTTCAGAAGACATCTGAAGGCAGCCCTGTATAGGGAAGTTTTAAAATGTTTAATGTTTTATTATGTTTTTATGTACATTGGAAGCTGTCCAGGGTGGCTGGAGCAAGGATAACAACAACAACAACAACTTATTTATACCCCGCCCATCTGGCTAGGTTTCCCCAGCCACTCTGGGCGGCTCCCAACAGAATATGAAAAACACGATAAAACATCCAACATTAAAAACTTCCCTAAACAGGGCTGCCTTCAGATGTCTTCTGATAGTAACATAGTTATTTATTTCCTTGACATCTGGTGGGAGGGCATTCCACAGGGTGGGCACCACCACTGAGAAGGCCGTCTGCCTGGTTCCCTGTAACCTGACTTCTCGCAGTGAGGGAACCACCAGAAGGCCCTTGGCGCTGGACCTCAGTGTCCAGGCTGAACAATGGGGGTAGAGACGCTCCTTAAGGTATACTGGGCTGAGGATAGAATAATAATAATAATAATAATAATAATAATAATAATAATGGAACAGAAGTCCCTATTTTCATCAGAGAAATGTTGGAGGGTATGGACATGGCTGGACTTTGGCTCCTGTCCCCCCAGACCATTGGCCCTGCTTGCTGGTATGGACAGTAGCAGCAATCCAACATCATTCTCTCATGTTCCCGGACTTTGCCTTTGGGGGTTAACTTAAGGTTACCAGATGTCCCTGTTTCCCGGGGACAGTCCCCGGATTTATAAATCAGTTCCCTGACAAAATCCATCTATTTAGTAGGGAGTTGAAAAGCATCCCCGGATTCATTGGAAAAAAATCTGGTAACCTTAGGTTAACTGTGATTACAGTCATACCTTGGGTTAAATGTGCTTCAGGTTGAGCGTTTTCAAGTTACGTTCCGCGGTGACCCGGAAGTAACAGAGCGGGCTACTTCTGGGTTTCACCGCTCACACATGCGCAGGCGCTCAAAATGAGGTCATGCACATGCGTGGAAGTGGCAAAACGCGACCTGCGCATATGCAGATGCACAGTCGCGTCTTACGTTTTACTCAGGATGCGAATGGGGCTCCGGAACGGATCCTGTTCACATCCAGAGGTACCACTGTACTTAAAAGAGGTAGGGAGATTGATGGGGGACAGGGGGTTCAAACCTGCAACATGGTAAAATCTGAGGATCATGCTGTGGCGGGAGATGAGGAAGGCGCTGAATTAAAATGCTGCTTGTGGCTCCAGCTTTTGTTGTTGTTGTTAAAAAAACAACAATACCCATTAATAAATCTTGTTTCAGGTCTGTGTGTGACAGAAAGGCACCACGGCCTGTATGAGCTCCATGACTGGGGAAGGGTGGAGGGGGAGGACGGACCCTTGGGCGACGCACGCCAGTTTGCCCAGCCTCTCTGGCGGGATTAAGCGGGATCCCTCCTCACAACTGTGGCTCGGTGGGCAGCATGAAACAGGAACTTCGACTTCCCAGACAAAAAGTTATTTTGGTAGCGCTGCGTAAACCTTTCCCCTTTTGGAAAATGTGACACGCTCTGATCCCCGCTTTTGTATTTGCTCACCAAACACTAATTAAGGCATGTAATGAAGACAGGGGCGTCCATTAATAAAGAATAATTATGGAGTGGGATTAGGCAGCTTATCGGAAACAGGTGGCGGCGAGGAGCCCGTCTGCTTGTTGGGCAGGGGAGGCATGAGCTAACCTTCTCCCACTTGTCCAGGGACCGGGGGGCTAATCCTGGGAACAAGGCCCCACCTTTCGCCGGTCCCCAGAACAGCCTTCCCTTTTGTCAGCTGTTCCTTTCCTTTGATACTTGACTTGGTGCGGTCGCAGCAACGCTGAGAGCCCTGCTAATGAATTGCCCGGGAACCAGCCAGCCAACAATTGCCTTTCTCCCCTCTCTCTCGCCTCTGTCTATTCTCCGGTCGTAATCCCACAGGCGAAAAGCCTTGTGTGCATTTTCCCCTTTCCTATATAGATATATATATATATATAGAGAGAGAGAGAGATTTGTTAAACAACAACCAAAAAGCGCAAACGTAACAAGAAGAGAAAAACACACACACTAAAGAAATCAAAGATGGAATCCGTAAGGGTCGCAACCTGAAAAGGACAAAAGTACAAAGATCTCGCACAGCCCAAGGGATAATGAAGTGTTAACTCATACAAAGATTCGCTTTACAAATAAGAAAGATTTATAAACCTGTGGGTTATTATTGAGAATAAAGGTTCTGTATAGTCTGAAATGAGCCAGGAATTTGCATATATACCAATGGCAGTGAGTGAAGAAATGAAATCATGCCCTAGATGTGTTAAGGTTGCTGTATTTCAAAACTATTTCAGACTGCTGTATTCCAGCTATATCCAGGAAATTCCGGATGTATGGCTCTCTCAATACATTTAGATCATGAGATAATCTTTTTCAAGAAGGGCAATCTGCCACACCCTTTCAAACCCTGCTCTAGTTATCTCCCGCTTGGACTACTGCAATGCGCTCTACGTGGGGCTACCTTTGAAGGTGACCCGGAAACTGCAATTAATCCAGAATGCGGCAGCTAGGCTGGTGACTGGGACTGGCCACTGGGACCACATAACACCAGTCCTGAGAGATCTGCATTGGCTCCCAGTATGTTTCCAAGCACAATTCAAAGTGTTGGTGCTGACCTTTAAAGCCCTAAATGGCCTTGGTCCAGTATACTTGAAGGAGCATCTCCACCCCCATCGTTCAGCCCGGACACTGAGATCCAGCGCCGAGGGCCTTCTGGTGGTTCCCTCATTGCGAGAAGTGAGGTTACAGAGGTAGTGGCACCCACCCTGTGGAACACCCTCCCTTCAGATGTGAAGGAAATAAGCAGCTATCCTACCTTTAAAAGACATCTGAAGGCAGCCCTGTTTAGGGAGGTTTTTAATATTTAATGCTGTATTTTTTTTTATACTCAATTGGGAGCCACCCAGAGTGGCTGGGGAAACTCAGTCAGATGGGCGGGGTATGTATGTATGTATGTATGTATGTATGTATGTATAAATAAATAAATTAATAATAATAATAATAATAATAATAATAATAATAATAATAATAATAATAATAAAAAATGCCCCATACAGCATCTTCAACTTGTTAATTGCAAATGATGGAAACAGCAGAAGCTGAAAGGATGGGACCGTCTTCCTTATGGGAGTCATACAGGCCTTTGCAAAAAATATTCATTCTTTGGCCCCAACGCATGTTTGCAATGGTGTTGAGTGAATTTTGGGGCGACACACCCTGAGTTTTCCCTAGAATCCCATGCACCTGGGAATAAGTCAAATTGGACTTACCTCTGGGAAGGGATGGTGGGAGGGATACAATTTGGTTTGCACTTTAAAGCAAACTGACGGAATTCACTCTTCCCGAAACAATAGAGTAACCTAAACACAGCCATCCATTGAAACCTGTGCTTCTGCCAATTTTGCAGTGTGCTTCACCAGCCAAGTAATGCCTGCATCAAAGTTTACAGTTAAGCGGTATACAATTCTGTTTGGCAATTTTAAAAATACAATAAATAATGGACGAATACGTAGGGTTGGGTATGAAACCTGGAGGAACCGAGCCTCTGAAATGACCCTTGCCCTGATTTTCATCCATTCATAAATTTTGCAGGAGGGCGATTTGTGACAACACAGAGAAAATTGCTTGATCCGAGTGGTAAATTGCTGCATGCTAACAGATTGTCACAAGGAGACAGACACACTGCAGAGGGATTTAAAACACCCCTGTGCCTGACCCTAAGCCCTTGTCGAACAGTTGCACCCCACACAGTGCCGGATTATCAAATAGGCAGAGGAGGCATCAGCCTATGGGCCCCACACCTTTTAGGGGCCCCACGACAACAGATCAAAATAATATTGATTTGCTCTTGAGAGAAAATGACAATCAAGCTACAGTATCTTAGTTTGATGCTATCCCACTAAAGCACACACACAGATTTTGACTGCCGAAGAAGAAGAAGAAGAAGAAAAAGAAGAAGAAGAGTTTGGATTTGATATCCTGCTTTATCACTACCTGAAGGAGTCTCAAAGCGGCTAACATTCTCCTTTCCCTTCCTCCCCCACAACAAACACTCTGTGAGGTGAGTGGGGCTGAGAGACTTAAGAGAAGTGTGACTAGCCCAAGGTCACCCAGCAGCTGCATGTGGAGGAGCGGAGACGTGAACCTGGTTCACCAGATTACGAGTCTACCGTTCTTAACCACTACACCACACTGGCTCTCCACAGGGCTGAATCCAGCAATGGCCACACACCCCGGCCACTTGTATTAAGCAATTCATACTCCTTTTGCCTCTAATACACATGAAGATCCAGGATCCACCTTTAAGAAAGGTCAGCCTTCTTACATGGAAAGATGATTGGAGACTTCATTGCATTGCATCCCATTGTCAGCCTATGGGCCCCACACCTTTTAGGGGCCCCACGACAACAGATCAAAATAATATTGATTTGCTCTTGAGAGAAAATGACAATCAAGCTACAGTGGTGCCCCGCAAGACGAACGCCTCGCAAGACGGAAAACCCGCTAGACGAAAGGGTTTTCCGTTTTGGAGGCGCTTCGCAAAACGAATTTCCCTATGGGCTTGCTTCGCAAGACGAAAAAGTCTTGCGAGTTCCTTCGGGTTTTTTCCCCTCCCCCCCTTTCCTAAGCTGCTAAACCGCTTATCAGCTGATCCGCTGATAAGCCGCTTAACAGCTGATTGCTAAAAGCCACTAAACCGCTAATAGCGCCAATCCGCTAAGCTGTCAATGGGCTTGCTTCGCAAGACGAAAAAACCGCTATACGAAGAGCCTCGCGGAACGAATTAATTTCGTCTTGCGAGGCACCACTTAGTTTGATGCTATCCCACTAAAGCACACACACAGATTTTGACTGCCGAAGAAGAAGAAGAAGAAGAAGAAGAAGAAGAAGAAAAAGAAGAAGAAGAGTTTGGATTTGATATCCTGCTTTATCACTACCTGAAGGAGTCTCAAAGCGGCTAACATTCTCCTTTCCCTTCCTCCCCCACAACAAACACTCTGTGAGGTGAGTGGGGCTGAGAGACTTCAGAGAAGTGTGACCAGCCCAAGGTCACCCAGCAGCTGCATGTGGAGGAGCGGGGAAGCGAACCTGCTTCACCAGATTACGAGTCTACCGTTCTTAACCACTACACCACACTGGCTCTCCACAGGGCTGAATCCAGCAATGGCCACACACCCCGGCCACTTGTATTAAGCAATTCATACTCCTTTTGCCTCTAATACACATGAAGATCCAGGATCCACCTTTAAGATAGGTCAGCCTTCCTTCATGGAAAGATGATTGGAGACTTCAATGCATTAGATATAATGCAGGGATGCTGGGAGTTGTAGTCCAAAACATCTGGAGGGCATCAGCTTGGCAAAGCCTGTACTGAGTGATTATTTCCTTCCTTTCCATGGGAAAGGGGAGCACACAGCCCCCAAGGATGACAGCTAACACAGCTTCTCACTGTTCTGCAGACGAAACTGAATTATGGCACAACTGAGTCCAGGTCCCACTTTGGACCCCACCACCTAAGTTTCCTTGGAGCCAAAGTCTTTCTCCTCTGTTTTCTTCCTCCTACAAAGTGCCTTGATCTTGCTGCCAAGAGATGCGGGTTGAACAGCTGTCTGACAACGGTCAGTGCAGGGTTGCGGTCATGAGCTGAACGCTGTTCTCAAGACCTGAAAGGCTTTGTCTGAGGGGGTGGAGGAGGCATGCCTGCCCCACATCGTTGCAAGAAGTGGGGTGTTAGATCCCCCTCACTTGTCCATTCCACCAGCACCCCCTGCCAAAATTGGATGCAGAGTTGCATATTTTTTGCATGCATCAATTGAAAGGCATAGCTGTGGGTTTTGATATAATGACTCTCATTTAAATCAAGAGTGGGGGACCTTTTCTGGCGGGCAGTTCTTATCCTTATTGTTCTACCCCTGGAGGGCCAATCTTGACAGGTGGAGGAGGCTGCCCAACATTTTGAGGTGGGGGTTCCTACCTGTAGAGGCGAGAAACTGAAGCTGGGTCCTTCCATATTCAAAGCAGATGCTCTTTCTAATACCCAGATGTCCTTCAGCTTTTGCACTTCCCCAGATCTTGCGATCTTGTGTGTGTGTGTGTATGAAAAACCCCCAAAATGCATCTAAAAATGCATATTTTAGCGTAAAGTATATACAAAACCACAATGTTTTTACACACTTATGACTGAAAGGACATAGACTAGAAAGAGACTAATTAATTCATCCATAGCTCATGCCCATATCACAGAATCATAGAATTGTAGAGATGGAAGAGATTTTGAGGGTCATTTTTCTGTAGTCCATACTTCTGCAATGCAGAAATCTCAGCTAAAGCATCCAATACAGATGTCCATCCAGCCTCTGCTTAAAGACCTTCAATGAGGAGAGTCCACCACCTTCCAAGGGAGTCCAACAGCTTTTACCATCAGAAAGTTCTTCCTGATGTTTAGTTAGAATCTTCTTTCTTGTAATGTGAAGCCATTGGTTTGGGTCCTACCCTCTGGAGCAGGAGAAAACAAGCTTGCTTCATCTTCCATGTGGCAACTGTGCTTTCCATGCTCCAGGACATGGATCTCTTCACAAGTGTACATATTATGTGACTCCTCCTCCCTTTCTATTTGATTTATTCCCTTTGAACAGCTTATATCCCTGAATTTCTACATTGCAATCATGAGTCTTTACTCACCAAGTTTCAGTGATGCCATCTATGTCATATTTGCCACCCTGACTTAAGAGCTCAGATTCATCTTGCTTGTTTCTCATACTCTGTGCATTTGTATAGACACAACTGAAGCCATGAACCATTCCTTCCAGCTGCTTCCTTCTTGTACTTTCCTGCCCTTCAGCGGGTTTCTGTAACACCACCTCAGTTTCCTGTGCATTGATGAAGCTATTCTCCTTAGTACCATGTGCTCCCCATCATCTGGATTTAGTTTAAAACACTCCTGATCAGGTTCGCAAGACTCTTAGCAGATACATTTGTGCCAACCACTGTGACTACATGGTGTCAGAAGTGGTGAAGATAGTGTCATTACATAGTTTAGTCACTAGGTGGCTGTGGACCTAGCTATATCTGGGCGGAGTCAGGAGTTGCCTGTTCTGTTCCGGTTGGTGAGATCCAGACTCCTGAGTGCTATATCCTCTTCCATGACAAAATCACCCATAGCTGAGGGTCTGGGAGACAAACTCTGCATTAGCAGCAAAGGCTAGAGCATTTCAGTCTTCCTATATCTGCAGATCCTATTTCCAGGGAGAGTTCCAGAGCCCTCAGCCCACCCTCTGCGATTCCCTGGATAAAGAAAAAGCAAAATTTGGAGAAGTGCAAATTTTGTAGGATGGCTGTGTTTCAGTTTGCACATTGTTTCAGAAAGTGTGAATTGGGAGAATTCTCCTTTAAATGTAATTTGAGGGTTCACCCACATTTACCTGTAGCCCTGAGCTTTCTAGGTACAGGTGTGCACTTTCCTGGTCCATGTCCAAGCACTCCCCCCTCTTTTTTGGCCCTACCACTTTCTCCAGGAAAACCTACTCATGAATGCTGAATAAGAAACAAAGGCAATTTGGTCTCCCCCCCCATGGATTGACATTTGCTCCAATTCAGCAGTAATGAGTGGGTTTTTGCGGGGAAAGTGCCAGGACACACACACACACACACACACACACAGCACTTGGACACAGAGCTTTAAAGTGAGGACCTGTGCCTAGACACTCAGCACGAAAGAAAGTCTGGATGAGCCCTGAATCTAATTTCCTCTGCCCCATCTCATGTAGACATAAATGCACACACATATACATTTCTCAGGAAACTTTCCCTTCTGCATCCTTTCTGAAATCTTTGCTACGTGAGCCCTGGAATAAATTTAGCAAGGCCACTTAAGCTCTTGCCTTCTGGATCCGAATTTGGATAATTATTTTGCATTGGATGAGTGGCATTTGTGCAGAGTGCTTCTGGTGTCCTTTTGCTCCCTTGCCTGGTCTCCTACCCCCTTCCGATATCTCTTCTAGAGAGAAAGCATTGACAATGGCAGCTGGGGAACATTCCCCTTTGATCCGCCCTACGCCCCCCGCTACCCTGCCTAGAAGCGGCAGAGGACAAGGGAGCTTGATCTGCCCTCTTTTTAATGGATCAGGGGATCTGTGGCATCCTTGGGTGGGTGGGCTGGATGTGTCGTATCCATGTGTTCACACTGGGTTCGGTGGGGGAAGGCGATGCTCAGGTTTTTATTCAGCCTAACAGGATTACCTGCTAATCTGGCACTTTGCTTTCGCTGCACCAATGATATTGTTGAGAAAAGGCTTCTCTAAAACCACTCCTAATCCAACCCACCCAGCAGGGACCCTCATCCTCCTTTCAGGCCCTGTCCTTTGGAATGCAAAAGGCTTGCAAATGCTTTTGATGCTCACCCAGGAGCTACATGACATAGAATGGAGCGGAGTTCCTCCGAGGTCAGCCAGGGCAGAGTCTTCTGGGAGCAATGCGGCTTCATGGTGATATCCCTACTAGCCCGACGGCCACAATGGCTTGCGGGGAAACCCCATTGGAGCAGGATGTTGCCTTGAAGCAAGAACATTCGATAGCAACTGGTGGGCTAAGTATCAGTCGCTTTTGTGTTTCACGGAAATGGCCGGTGAGTGAGGATATTCTTCCAACCCTAAATTCATCAATCTCTCCTCTTTTTATGCCTCTTGGTTTTCAGGGACAACCAGCTTTGAGGTTGTTGTTGTTGTTGTTGTTTAATTAAAGAAAACATCATTTCTTTACCTGGAATCATTCCTTCTGTGTGTGATGTTCAGATTGTAAGTGCCAATCAAAAATCATTTTTATTTGATTTTACAAATATGAATTTATAACCATACCAAATACACATCCATGTAATGAGATTACTCTGAATCTTGGGATTCACCCCTCCCCATCCCCTCCACGGGTCCTATTGTCAACATTTTCAACTGCATATTATTTCATAATCTACATTTTATGTCTATCCATATTGTCCATAGTATTTCTGACATTGCAAGTGAGATGAAAACCCTGCCACTGTTTTCATCTGCTTACAGTGGTCTCCTAAATAAATTATAAACTTTCCCCATTCTTTCTTAAATTTCTTGTCTTCTTGGTCCCTGAGCTTTCCTGTCAGTTTTGCCATTTCAGCATAATCTAATGGCTTAGTTTGCCATTCCTCTCTGGTAGGGACTCTTTCTTCTTTCCATCTCTGGGCTAGTAGCATCCGCGCTGCTGCGATTGCATACATAAAGAGTTTTTTCTGTTCCTTTGGAATATCATAAGTGCCAATCCATATGTAGTTAAAACAAGAAGGTGGTGTTAGGAAGCTTTGGATAGGTGGGAGGAAATCTATGGTTTTTGTTTTTTTAAAAAAATATCTTGAGAAAACAAATCCCAAAGGGTAGAAGACCTTCAAAATAGCCCCTGTGATTATGGCCACAGTATGCAGCTTGACTGTTGTGTACTGGTAATGAGAAATGGTGGAAAGGGGGAACCTTGTGGAGTGATGGAATCCTGAACCCTACAGCTGCAACTTCTTATTACATGTCTGACTTGTTTCTCATGTATCTTTATTTCATATCCATTTCACATTTAAAGGCAGCTCTGTCAAATTTGCACTTGCTGACATGATACGAGAACTGAAACGCAGCCATCCTTCAAAATCTGCACTTTTCTGAATTTCTCTAACCGGTCTATGTATGCATATATTAGGTAAAAGGGTAAAGGTAAAGGGACCCCTGACCATTAGGTCCAGTCATGGCCGACTCTGGGGTTGCGGCGCTCATCTCGCTTTATTGGCTGAGGGAGCCGGCGTACAGCTTCCGGGTCATGTGGCCAGCATGACTAAGCCGCTTCTGGTGAACCAGAGCAGCGCACGGAAATGCCGTTTACCTTACCGCCAGAGCGGTACCTATTTATCTACTTGCACTTTGACGTGTTTTGAACTGCTAGGTTGGCAGGAGCAGGGACCGAGCAACGGGATCTCATCCCGTCTCTGGGATTCGAACCGCCGACCTTCTGATCGGCAAGTCCTAGGCTCTGTGGTTTAACCCACAGCACCACCCGCGTCCCTTTTATATATTAGGTAAAAGTGTGCATAAAAATGAAATTAGAAGAAATGGGTCTCAAAGATGTACACACCCATCAAATCTGCATACAAAAATTCCCATGAATATGCTGAACAGGATTTTTTTCTTTTTTTAATTGCTACAAAAATCTGGGTGACTGAATTTAAGACTAGAAAAATGAGAAACAGAGAGAACTGAGAGCGACAAATCCTTACGTCCCTACTTGGGAGTCTTGCACAGCTGGGAAAGCCTTCCCCAACCTGGTGTCCTCCAGATGTCATTCCACTATCCCAAGCCAGCATGATCATTGGTCAGGTGTGCCAACTTAAATAAAATATGGGGATAAATAAATAAAATTAATAAAATATCCCACATAATCAATCACATTTCAATGGCAATGCCCATCAACTTTGGGGGCATCCTGGCCCCCTCAAATATTTTATGGGGGAGTGAACAGACCTCGGTCTCTAGCAGCTGGCTCTTATGATCAGTGGTCAAGGATGAGGTCCAGTGTGGTTTTCCACATTTGCAGAAGGCTAGTACAGGGGATTGCAAATAAACTGACAAATGTTCAAAGGTTGGAAGTAAGGCTAAAATCGTGCCTGCTAAAGGTGGAAAGGGTACGTTAAGATGGTGCTTAGGCAACTATTATATATGATTATATACAAAGTGCTACATTTATAACTATGCAGGCAGTGCTTCCAGACAACCTGTTTATTGAGCATTCATCCTTATTTATTTATTTTGGTGGAGGTTAGATGACATTGTGTTGATTAATGGGCTTGACTAAATAGGGTATATTAGTTTCAATGGGCCTACTCTGGGTAAATCTCAGTTGGGGGACTTCTCATCGTCTTAATGTAGGATATTATTTTTTGCAATCATTTTCCACTTAATGTATTTATCTATTTTGAAAGAGAGCTGGGGCAACAGCCAAGAAAGGGGAAAATCCATTCATTTAGATTCCCTCTCAGTTGCTCATTTTTTCCAACCTTACATTCCAATCTCCACATTGGTTTGCATTTCTTTTCCTTTCTTTTTTAATGTCCTCATGAAAATCCATCCCTGTATTTGTGTGAATTTCTCCTAGCACATGCAATTTTGCAAATCAATTTCCCCTAATAGGATGCGTCTTTGTATTCACTTATGGCGTGCATTTGGAATGCACATTGCACTCCAGAATGTGCAACTTTATACGCATTTTACTTGGCTGGATAGCGGCCTTGCAAAATTCAGAAAGCTGCAAATTTCGAAGGATTGCTTTGGTACACATATTTCTTGGGGAGAGGTTTGCCTTTAAATGCAAAGTGAATTTAACCTATCTCCCCCATCCCTAGCTATGATCCATGGGCTATCTCCGACACACATACTACTCAGAGTAGACCCACTGAAGTGCACTGACACAATTAACTTGGGTCCATTAATTTCAGTAGGTCTGCTCTGAGCTGGACAAAACCCTAGATTCTTAAGGTATGAAACAAAAATCATTTTAGAAAAAATAGGTGTGTGGTGTGTGTGTGTGTTTGACAGCATCTAAGCAAACACAGACACACATTCACACTACTGCTCCCTCCTGTGTTTTCCTGGGGACGTTCATTCTGGTACATTCAACGCCGCTCTTCTCCTTGAGAGGACTTCCTCCCACCCTCTGAACCAGGCCCTTTCTGCCTCCAGATTTATGAGGGGATGAGGCCGCTCATCCTGTTATGGTTGCCACTGCCAGAGTCGGCCGAAGCGAGAGGAATTCTGCTCCCACACAGAAATGTTTTCGAAACCTGGTTTTTGGCTCCCTGCAGAGAGTCTGGCAGGGAGATGGTTCGCCTCTGTTGTCACAGGAAATGCTGATCAAAGCTGTCACTTGTTTTCCAACATCCTCTGTTATCTCTCGGCTGGCTTCTTTGCTGTGGAAGACACTTCGAGGGAGCTGTTTTCAAATAAGAAACCTGGAGTGATGCAAGGGGCAATGTGGCCATTCTCACCTGGGGATGGGAAGAGATGTCCGATGTTCTTCATGTTTTTAAAGTGGACCTTCCTCATTCGCACTTTCGGGGGGGGGGGGAGAGACCTCCAGGGAATGACAAACAGCCATCTTTCAAAATCCTGCAAAAGTTGCAAGGCATTTCTCCTGCCAAGCCACATGTACAAAGTTGCATCTGCTAGAGTGACATGTGCACACAAGTGCAAATAGTAAAGGCAGGATACAAAACTGCATGACAGTCATACCTCGGGTTATGAACGCTGCGGGTTGTGCGTTTTCGGGTTACGGACCGCGCCGAACCCAGAAGTACCGGAACGAGTTTCTTACGCGTTTTGGTGTTCGTGCATGCGCAGAAGCGCAAAATGCTGTCATGCGCATGCGCAGAAGCGCCGAATCACGTCATATGAATGTGCAGACGTGGCGCTTCAGGCTGTGAATGCTGTGGGTTGCGAACGTGCCTCCCGCACGGATCACGTTCTCAACCAGAGGTATGACTGTATACCAGGGGAAATTGCTTTGCAAGGAAACGCAAAGAGGGAAAATTGCATACAAAGCTGTGTCTATTTGCACAGCTTGTCAAATTGCTACCAGGCCAAGTTCAAGGTTCTACTATTAGTATATAGAGCCCTTAACATCTTGGGGGCAGTTTACCTGTGAGACCACCTGACCTCATAGAGGCCCACTCAACTGCTTGGATCCAGAAAACTGCACTGTTACAGGTGCTACATAATACGTTGTTCTGCATTAATAAGAAATCATTCTTTTAGTGTGGCAGCACCTACACTTTGGAACTCCTTGCCTATTGATGTCATGCAAGCACCTTTACTGTACTCTTTTTGGTGCTTTTGTTTAGATAAGCCAACCCAGATTCATAATAATGCTGTGTGTGTTTTAATCTGTTTTTGGTTTTTTTGGTTCATTGCTAATTTAATATATATATATTAACATTTTAAATAGTTGTTTTGAACTGTTTTTAACCCATAAACTGCTTCTGAGGTTTTTTTTACATTCAAATAGTGTATAAATTGTATGAAATATATAAATATATATATATTAAATATATATATATAAATATATTTGGAGAAAATCACACTAAAATAGTGATGAATTCATGAGGGTTTATTTTCTTTTCTTTTAATATCACTGACTAATTCTTTTAATATCACTGACTAATTCTTTTAATATCACTGACTAATTTAATATCATTTCACTATTGTGAAAATGTGGAGAACTGAACTGAACATTGGAAAAAATGCAAAACTGAAAGAAACTGCAACTGATACACAGACTCCTCCTTAGTCAGAAGTGGGCAAAAGTGGACAATACCTCAAATTATTTAGCTTTTTCCAACCGTTTATAAACTGCTTAACATCATAGTTTTGAAGCAGAAAATTACCCCCCTTTTTTTTAAGGAAAAGAAAGTTTCTAGTTCTCATGATACCTACACAATCTGTGATGAGGCAACTATCTTGTGGTGTGTGGTGAGCTATTAGGAGCTTGCTATATCTCTTGGTTTGCTTGTCTTGTTCTTTCTCACTGGCTAGAGAGTGTAGCTGTATTCACCTAGAACCTAGAAGATGCTTCTCTGAAGATGCTTCTTCCTCCTATCCTTCTTCCTCTGCTGCAATGGTCCTGTTACCACCACCTACTGGCAACAGCATGAGCACACTGTACTCACAGCCCTGAGGTAATTTTCTAACTGCTTTAGTATTTTAACTTTTGTATGTTTTAAAGCAGGCTTGCAATTCTCCCTCAGTTTTGCTGTTTTATCTTTTGCAAACCGTCTTGAGGTTTCTTACAATAAAGCCGTGCATAATTTTTAACAAACAAACAAACTCTCTGACGCCAAACCTCTTGCCTCAAGCACTTGAACCTGCATTTCTTTAGGGCCAGAGAGGACCTTATTGGCTCCTCATGTCACCTGAACCCGATGGGCCTGAAACTGCAGTACACCCTCTGGTCGTCTTCAGGATGGTGCTGGAGTTCAGCAGAGGTCAGGTTGCTGGTCTGCTCGGCCTGAGGAGTCACTGTGTGGCATCTGTGGGCAAGAGTTGCTGGTTCAGTTGCAAAGCCTCTCCCTCGAAGGAGATGTAGACCAAAAAGGCAGCGTAGAAAAGGGCTTCGGGGACAGGCTCTCCAGAAGGAAAGACCCACCTCCTGGAAGGACCCCCCCATTCACTATAATCCAATTTGCAGCAGCCCTGTCCTCCTTTGCATCTGGCCAGCTTGAGCCAGGACTGGCCCTACCGTTAGGTAGACTGGGGCGAAAGTCTTAGGTGGCAGATGACAAGAGGCAAAGAGCAATACAGTGGTACCTCGGGTTAAGAACTTAATTCGTTCTGGAGGTCCATTCTTAACCTGAAACAGTTCTTAACCTGAGGTACCACTTTAGCTAATGGGGCCTCCTGCTGCTGCCACGCGATTTCTGTTCTCATCCTGAAGCAAAGTTCTTAACCTGAGCTACTATTTCTGGGTTAGTAGATTATGTAACCGGAAGCGTCTGTAACCCGAGGTACCACTGTAGTTTGTTTCTTTCTTTATTTATTTACAGTGGTACCTCAGGTTGCATACGCTTCAAGTTACAGACTCCGCTAACCCAGAAATAGTACCTTGGGTTAAGAACTTTGCTACAGGATGAGAACAGAAATCGTGCTTCAGCGGCGCGGCGGCAGCGGGAGGCCCCATTAGCTAAAGTGGTGCTTCAGGTTAAGAACAGTTTCAGGTTAAGAACGGACCTCCGGAATGAATTAAGTTCTTAACCCAAGGTACCACTGCATTGCATTTATATACACTACTCAAGGTGGTGTACATGGATCTCTTCCTCCCCAGTTCATCCTGACAAACAGCCCAGTGAGGTTGGCTTGGCTGAGAGATGGTGGCTGGCCCAAGGTCATAGCCCAGTACCCTAATGATGCCATGATGTTGGGAGAACCTGCTGTCATCTGGCAGAGTGGGAACTTAATCCCCAATGGTATTCTCCAGGTAGGGCTGGGGGGAGATGCCTTGCTCGAAACCCTGGAAGGCCTCTGCCGGTCAGTGCCGGCAGTACTGAGGGAGATGGCCCAGTGGCCTGACTCATTACAAGGCACTCCTCGATTCTGCCAGCCCCGTGTTCCATCTCTTTGAGCTCCAAATGGAAACAGCTGCAGGCGGGGCCCTCCCCACAGCTTTCCTCGTCCCCACGCCCTGCGCCTCACCCTTTCTATTCCTGGGCCTCCTTTGCTGCGACTTGTTCAGGTGAAGGGAGCAGAAATGCTGCAGGTAACATTCCTGGCTTCAAATATTTGTGTAACGTAGCTATGGGTGGAGGAAGAGTATTGGGGGGTGGGGGAGAGAAATACCTCTCTGACTAATTCCGTACAAATAGGCTAATATGCTAAGGAATGCTATTATATGAGCAGAGGGTAAAAAAACAACACAGCGGCTATCGGAATGTCTGTTCCACTTTGGACAGGCAGGCTGCAAGCTTGCAGGTAAGCCGCAAAAGGTGATCAGGTGCAGGGAGTCCTGGGAGGGAAGGGAGCAGCGCTTCCAAAATGCCCCCGGAAACAGTGAGATTGCAAAGAGGAGCTTTCCCAAGGTTTGCACCCCTGTTTAGAAAGCAAGGGACAAGGCAAATCCAAGTCAAATAGACCTTCAGTGAAGAACATTGGGTCTGTAGGCTTACATCTGCCATGAGACTATTCAGGTGAACGACAGATACCTCTCCTGCCTCTGCCACCATACAAGTCCCGATGATCAGCTGATAGCCAGAGCTTCAGGGCACAGCGCCATGCAAAACATCTGGTGCCATTGTGAGGATGGTTGAATGGCAAGTGGGGAGCCCTGCCCATTTGTCAGATTTGACCCACGGTGTGTAGGGGAGGCATGGGTCCAGTTTCCCACCCCTAACTTAGACCCCAGCAGCTGTGCCTCTTTAAATGACCCACACTCAGTTTAATATTTGTCACTATGGTGTTCAGTGAGGCGCTTAGGGCTGTAAAGATAGCTCTGAAATCTTGTGGAAAGCGACTTTTTTATCTGCCCTTTTAACCATTAGCAATGGTCTCAACTTAATGACAAGGCAACAATGAACCCAGTTAGCTGGGTTTCCCCCTGGATTCTTGGTTTAAAACAACAACAACCCTGGGGCCATCTGGGACATGAGGTGGCCTGGATTTCAAGGCTCTCAAGCTTTCGTAGATCTGAAGGTATGAGACAAAAATTTGCAGGCAGTGGAGTTGTTCTATTAGGGCAAATGGGCACTGCCCTACAAACTTCCCTTTGCCCCACCTGGCTGCCTTCTTACTTACATACAACCACTCTTTTGCCTCTCTCCTTCCTTCTCCTTAGTATCAGTGTTGCCCTTGTGGAACCCAGCAGAGAAGAGGAGGATGGGACAAAATCAACGTTAGTCGGCTCTGCCTGTCATTCGCTTTGGCGCCACCTACTGTTGGGCTCCTTGCCTTCTTCCCTACCAGTCGCAATGGGCATACCAGCCACTATTAATCTGTAGCAGCATTTTGCCCCACGGTTTAGTGCAGGGATGGGGCAAAACTGTGACCTTCCAGATGTTGTGCAACTCACGGCCAGCTCTACCATTGGGTGGAGTGAGGAGCTGATTTTGGATGTTATGGAAGGGCAGCCAATTGTTAGCAATTTCATTTGTTACTGACCTATGTTTACTGCCAAGAAGAGAGACTTGTGGGATTTTTCTGCCTCACGTCTCAGGCCATACCCCCTACTGTCCCTGCCTTGCACCCTACCTGAGTATTTTGGCTTGGCTGGAGCGTTCCCTTGAACTGGGATAATACCCCTTGTTTGCCTGGGTGGAGGATGGGGTCGGGGTTTGTAGAAAACAGTCTACTGTACATAATAAAAATTTGCATCCATTGCCCAACCCACTTTTGGCCTCTGACCCCGCCCACCACTGACTGGCACATCCAAAAGGGAATGCCACCCCAGCTTAGACTGAGGAGCTGAGCTGGAGTCTCCAGTTTTATATAGGCAGGAGCCAACCCTATTGGCCCTTTGTGCCACCTGACAGCCCCAGAACCACTCATTGCAGTAATGCCTTCTAAGTACTTTGATGGCACCCGAGCAAGGTGGATGACAGGTCAGTAGCTCCCTCTACTGGTGAGTTTTCACAGTAACGCAGAAAGGAGATGCTCATCCACACTTAACTTTGCTCTGCAGTTCTAGGCATAGGCCCACTCTTTAAAGGTCCCTTCTGCTTCCTCCATGAAAACCTGCTCTTTATCATTGAATTGGAGCAAACAACCTTCTGTGGGAAATCTGAATTGCCATTTGCTCCAGTTCAAGAGTGGGTTTTCCTGGGGAAAGCAGTGGCGGGGAAAATGCTCGGACTGGGAAAATGTGGACCTGGAAAGTGCAGGGCAAGTGTGGATGAGCCCTCAAATCTCTGATTTGAGGTTGATTTAGCCAGGCAAATGGTAAGCCTCAGAACTACTGGAGACCCCATCTGTGACATGGTGGCATGCCCCAAAGAAAAACTGTATCTATCATGGATATTGACTTAATTTGGTGCTGATTGATCCACACTGATAAGGATTTGTTCAATACCATGTGGTTCAAAAGATTGTATCTATTGCTAGCCCTACTCAAAGTAGCCCTGTTGAAATTTATTAGTGCGGCGACTAACAAGCCCGTCAATTTCAGTGGGCCAACGAAACATTTAAGCCCACCTGAAATTTGCAAACTCCCCTGTCTTGAACATCGATGAGCAGTTTTTGTTCCAAGATTCCTACATCCCCTCAGTTCCATACCAAACCATATGTTTAAAGCACTATGATATCCATTCAAAAAGTCACGGCTTTCCCCACAGAATTCTGGGAGCTGTAGTTTGTGAAGGGTGCTGAGAGTTGCTAGGAGACCCCTATTCCCCTCCCAGAGCTGCAATTCTGAGAGTTGCTTAATAGTCAACCCCTCTTGGGATAGGTTGGTCAGTAGATCATGAGACTATTGGTCTTAAGGTTGTGGGTTCAAGCCCCGAGTTGGGCAAAAGATTTCTGCATTGCAGGAGGTTGGACTAGATGACCCTCACACCCTTAACAAGCTACAGCTCCTGGAATTCTTTAGGGGGGGGGTGCCATGACTGGTTTAAGTGGCATCAGGGGCTTTTAAATGTATGGTGCAGATGTGGCCATCGTTCCATTTTGTTGGTTCTTTGGTGATGCTTCCCCAACGTTGCTGCGATATTGCCACTCGGAAACACACTTTAGCACAATAACCCACCCCCCAAAGGAAAATTTGTGGTATTAAAAGTTACTGGATTTCAGAAGGGGCAAACACCAGTTGGAAATGAAGCAGTATGTCTGCCCTGAACCCAGGGTTGTCGTTTTTTAAGCCGGAAATTACCGGAACTCAGTTTTGGCACTTCTCAGGTGGGCGCCATTGCCATTATAAGAGAACAAGGGAGGTGTTCATGGCGAGATCTGGCACCTCTTTATTCTAGGAAAATAGCACTGCCTGAACCTTTTGCAGGTGCAAACAGCATTGAAAGCTAGTTATCGTTTAGCCACCCCTGGTACCATCACGAAGAGCGCAAATAATTGCAAACGCATGATAAAAAATTATGCCTCGAGAAGAAGTCCTATGGCTTTCTTGCCGCTGGATACCCACCTCCAAAAGATGTGTGCTGGCAGCTGAGGAGTCTGGGAGATCCTGGACCTGCTCCACGACCAGCTTATTCTTCTTGCAGGCGCTCCTAAGCTGCTGAAGAGATAACTGGTGGGGCCGAAATTCCAGGAAGCCTGAACATTTTTAAAACATAGATCTCATTCACGGTTTCTGTAACCTGAGAGCCAGCCCTGGAGCCAGCCAGGATTAGCAAAAGTAGTTTAGCTTCACCTGCCTCGCCCGGCTTGCGGAAGAGCTGGTGGGCCGCTCTCCCCCTGACGCGGCTGGCTGGGCGAGGGAGAAGCGAGGTGGAGTGAGTGCGGATGCCGACATGGGTAGAGGCAGCAGGCGCACCTGCGGAAGGGCAAACCCCCTGATAAGTTGTGCGGTGGCAGCACCATCCTCGTCCCAGTTGCTGCCAACATTCATTTGCCCTTCTTCCCCTGCCAGATAAATACAGTGGTACCTCAGGTTACAGACTCCGCTAACCCAGAAATAGTGCTTCAGGTTAAGAACTTTGCTTCAGGATGAGAACAGAAATTGTGCTCTGGCGGCACAGCGGCAGCAGGAGGCCCCATTAGCTAAAGTGGTGCTTCAGGTTAAGAACAGTTTCAGGTTAAGAAAGGACCTCCGGACTGAATTAAGTACGTAACCCGAGGTACCACTGTATTGGCTTTTTATGGTAGCAATTGAGGCTACGGATGAACAAACCTGTTCCTTTTGGGTTCTCATTCTTTCAGACTTCAGTTTCGTTCTAAACATTTCCAGCTGGCAATTTGGGAGGGGGAAAGGCCTTGGGAAAATTAACCAGCGTTTTACATAAGAAGAGTCTTGCTGGATCAGACCAATGGGCCATCTCGTCCAGCATCCTGTTCTCACACTGGCCAACCAGATACTTCTGGGAAGCCAACAACCAGGACGGAAGTACAAGAGTTCCTCTCCCTTCTTGTGATTCCCAGAAACTGGGATTCAAAAGCACTGTTGTCTCGAAACATGGAGGCACAGCAAAGCCAACATGGCCAGTAGCCCTTGATAGACCTCTCCTCCAAGAATTTGTCTAATCCTCTTTTAAAGGCACCCAACTTGCTGTCCATCACTGCATTCTATGGAAGAGAGTTCCGCAGTTTAACACTGAAAAAGAACTTTCTTTTTTCTTTTAAAATATTTTTTATTAAAGATTTTTGTTTTTTGTTTGCAAAAGTACATGCATTGTCTCTTTTTTTCAGGTTGTGTTGTCTACAGATCAGTTACACTTGTTGTGAGACATTAGTGTTCTATGCAGTATAAGGTTGGGAAGAAAAGAGGTGGCAGGAAGAGGGGATATCTATATCTATATCATCTCTATATCTCTATCTCTATCTCTATCTAATCTGTATCAAATCCCGTCTTGAATCTTCCAACATTCAGCTTTGTCGAACATCCATGAATTCTAGTGTTATATATTTTAGAGTAATTTTTTTTACATGTTTTTGCATGTGAGTTTGCCTAATATGCTCAATTTTTTTTTGCAAAGTGATTTCCTCAAATATAATGCATTGCCATATGCTGTTTTCGCTATGTGCATTTTTTTGTACACAGCTTTTTGTACACATTACACAAAGCTGGAAGTCTGCCTTGCAAAATTTGGAGAAACACAAATTCCGAAGGGTGGCTGTGGTTTGGTTTGCAAGCTGTTTTATGAAGAGCAAAATTAGTTAGGTTCATCTTCAAATGAATCCAATTTCCTCCCCATCCATAAGTGGTGGCCTGGGGTTACCCTTTTGCAAATAATTGTGGGTTTTGTTTTGTTTTTGTAAGAGATAGCTGACAACCTGTGATTTTAAATTTTTAAGCAGTGTTTGTTGCAAAGAAATAATGGTTGCGTGCCGCATTTATTTATTTTTTAATGAAATTGGGGTATGCAAGAATTTGTGTGATCTAATGAATGAATAAATAGAATTATTCATCATATAACCCGCCTTTCCCACAAGCAGCTCGAGGCAGCCTCCACGGTTCTCCCCCACCTCTCCATTTTATTCTCACAACAACCCTGTGAGGTAGGTTAGGCTAGAGCATGTGAAATAGTGGTTTGGGATTCCGTTCTCAGCATCTCCTGGTAGGGCTGGAGTTCTCTGAAATCCTGGAGAGCTGCTGCCAACCAATGTAGAAAAACCCTGGGCTAGATGGACCAACTCAGTATGAGGGAACTTCCTGTATTCCTGAGAGACAGCGATTGACTCAAAGGCAACCCAGCAAGTTTTATGGCTGAGTGGGGACCTTTCCCTCTTTTTGAATTTTATTTATTGATACACCACACTGTCTCTTGATGTGTCAAGTAGGAAGGGAAGAAGAGTTTGGATTTGATATCCCGCTTTATCACTACCCGAAGGAGTCTCAAAGTGGCTAACATTCTCCTTTCCCTTCCTCCCCCACAACAAACACTCTGTGAGGTAAGTGGGGCTGAGAGACTTCAAAGAAGTGTGACTGGCCCAAGGTCACCCAGCAGCTGCATGTGGAGGAGCGGAGACGCGAACCCGGTTCACTAGATTACGAGTCTATCGCTCCTAACCACTACACCACACTGGCTCTCAGGAAGGCAGGAATGGTTCTTGCTTCAGATGATGGAGAGTCACTGCCAGTTAAGGGAGACAAGAACTGAGCTAGATGGACCAGTGGTCTGACTTTGCATAAAAATGGCCATTTATTTGCATAAAAACAGGAAGTGACATCATATTGAGTGTGTGTGGAGGGAAAGGGAGTGGGAGACATAGATTTAAGAAATGTTTTAGAGGGACACACATATCTGGACTTCCATTAACACATTGAAATGCTGTACTGAAGGGAAGGCCCCCTAGGGCTTGCCGATCAGAAGGTCGGTGGTTCGAATCCCCACGACGGGGTGTGCTCCCGTTGTTCTGTCCCAGCTCCTGCCAACCTAGCAGTTCGAAAGCATGAAGTGCAAGTAGATAAATAGGTACCGCTCCGGCGGGAAGGTAAACAGCATTTCCGTGTGCTGCTCTGGTTCGCCAGAAGCGGCTTAGTCATGCTGGCCAAATGACCCATAAGCCAGCTCCCTCGGCCAGTAAAGCGAGATGAGCACCGTAACCCCAGAGTCGTCCACAAATGGACCTAATGTTCAGGGGTCCCTTTACCTTTACCTACGAAAAAGTGAGAAGCTAGTCACTGCCTCCCAGACTAACTTTCCTGACTGGGTTGTTGTTGGGATTAAATGAGGAGGAGAATCATGTGCACCACCCTGAAATCTTTGGAGAAAAGGCTGTGATATAAATGCACCAAACCATTTTTCACTTCAAGAACCAATATGTAAACCGAAAACACAGCTGCCGTGTGAAATTCGCACGTCTCTGAATTTTGTGACGCCAAGTTTTCCAACACAGTTCCAATGTGCAGGAAACAAAAACACAAATCTATGGGGAAGGTATGCATAAAAATATTAGTGAAAATGGCACACAAAGGTGCATGGTAATAGGTGAAGCTGCTTGCAAAAATATGTATATTTGGCAATATTATCACTAAAAGGCTGATGAATTTTCATGAGGATTTAAAGAAGAAAAGAACGATAAACACGAATTGCTGTGGAATTTGGAGAACGGTCATTCTTAAAAGGAGGAATGGAGAGATCCTGTAACTGGCAGCTCCAAACCCCCCCCCCCCCAAGCTGGCAAATAGAGCTAAAATGGTCTTCCCCGAGGGAAGACAAGTGATCCAGTCCAGCAGACACATCTCCTTCCCCACACAGTGATCCCAGACTCTTAAGGGAGACTCCTTATCCTAGAAAGAGACCAGCCCTAGAGAAATCCGAAGCCGAGCTGGATCGATAACACTCGTGGAGAGACGAAATACCAGCCCCAGCCCATTCCATACCAAGGAGATTCCAGCCTCTGGAAATGAGCAGAAGAGCCCAGAGGCTTGGACCAGCCAGCGAGACACATGTCAGATTGTAGAGCTGACATGTGGCAAAAGGGCAGAGCGAGGAAGAAGGGGGCAGGGGCTCTTCTTCCAGGTAGTGTAAAAATCAGCCTATAAATTTATTTTAAAAATACAAATTAACTCAGTAGCCTATGACATTTGAAATTGACTTTACAGCCTACAGATGTTTGGGTGGACATTTCTTTACAGGTTTTTAAAGAATATGGACAGGTTTTCTGCACACTGGGTGTTTGGAAGTTGGGGTGCTCCCTAATACCTTTTCTGAGTTTCTGGTGCACAAGGCTACAAAATGCAAGCTGAAAGCAGCTTTGTTCATGCGCAGGAGCTTTATATAAGCTTTATATACCTGTTTAGGGAAGTTTTTAATGTTTGAAGTTCTATAATGTTCTGTTGAAAGCCGCCCAGAGTGGCTGGGGAAACCCAGCCAGATGGGCGGGGTAGAAATAATAAATTATTATTATTATTATTATTATTATTATTATTATTATTATTATTATTATTTCCCCCCATGATCTGGGAGGGTGATTCCCAGAGCCTTTTGTGACAAAGGCGTAAGACAGAGATAGAGTTGCTCAGGCTCACAGCTGGAGTGTGGTCTTTGAGGGCTCCTTATCTGGCCCTCAGGACTCTCTCTGGGCCACAACTCTCACAGGCCCTGCTCTGAGTCTCATCAAGCACCTTTGCCTGTCTGGAATGAAACGTTGAGCTATGATGAGCTCAAATGAAGCCCACAGCATGCAGGTAAGATGCCTCCTCCATCGCCCCACCCACTTCCCCCATTGGCCACTCCCACACTTGCTCCAGCCACGCCTCCTCAGAAGGTGGCCCCACATGGAAATGCAATCCTTTGGCTGGAAAATGTCCCCCACCCCTGACACAACTACTACTCTGTGCGCAGAGATGCTTGAGGAATTTGATCTTTGAGACATTCCAGTGTGAAGTCACTGGATCTGCACCTCCCAGATTAATGAAGGGATTGGAATTTGGCCTTTTTGCATTTCCTGAATGTTCCATCACAGTTCTTGGCTCAAAAATACATGATCAAAATGCAATAAAAACATTTATTTGGGGAAGGGGAGGGATATGCATTTTAATATGTATCTTAAATGCATAACTAAATGTGAAATGTTGGACATACCTATACCTATATCTAATCTATATCATCTATATCTATATCTATGTGTCATCTATATTTTTTCTCTTTCTTTCTTTCATGTGGAAACAGTATGGAATGGACTTATGGTTGAACAGGTGTGCAAGATGCAGAAACCATCGACGGCGGGCCTCACCCCTCTCTACCTACAAAATAATGAGCCCTGCTCACTGCATTTCTCTCTAAGTCACAGGTCCTGCTTCACATCTTTCTCGAATCATTCTGCCTAGCTTGAAAGAGTCCTTGAACTCTGATGCTGCTTCTCGCTTGCTTAGATGGAGAGATGTTTGTAGAAATTAGCCTACTGTAGGAAGGTAACATTTACAGTGGTACCTTGGTTCTCAAACTTAATCCGTTGCGGAAGTCCGTTCCGAAACCGAAGCATCCCAAAACCAAAGCACGCTTTTCCATAGAAAGTAATGCAAAACAGATTAATCCATTCCAGACTTTTAAAACATCAATTTAACATGAATTTTACTATCTAATGAGACCATTGATCCATAAAATGAAAGCAATAACCAATGTACTGTACTATAAAATAGATAAGACAGTATTGTAGATGATAAAAATTAAAATTAATTATTTTTCTTACCTGCACTGATGATAGTCACTGTTTGGATGGGGGGCTTTTATCCATTTGCACAGTCACACAATCAATCAATCAGTCACTAGCTGAACTGGGTTCCACACAGTCACAAAAACAAATTAACTGAAAAAGCCTCAAAAACAAAAATGCAAAATAAATAGCAAAAACAAAAGCTCCAAACTTAATCCGTTCCGGAAGTCCATTTGACTTTTGAAATGTTTGAAAACCAAGGCTCTACAAATAAATACTCTGGTAAATCAAAAAATAAAATAAATAGGGTGGCTCAGAAATCAGATTGTAAAAACAGATCCTGATATGTATATTGGACAATCCATGGGCAATTTGGACCAAACTGTGGCAGTTATCGTCCCACAAGGGCTGATATTGATGCTGAAATCCAGCATTGCCTAAGTTCTGTGAGTGCGGCTTTCTTCCAATTGAAATGCAGAGTGTTTGAGGAACGGGACATTCGCAGGGAAACCAAAATGCTTGTTTAAAAAGCTATTGTGCTACCAACCTTACTATATGCTTGTGAAACATGGAGCACTTATAAATGCCATCTCCAGCTCCTTGAAAGATTCCATCAATGGTGTCTCTGAAAATTTTTACACACCACTTGTGAAGACAGGCCAACTAATGCCAGTGTACCAGAGGAAGCAAAGATCAGCAGTGTTGAAGCAATGATTCTTCAACATCAGCTTCATTGGATTGGTCATGTTCTTTGGATGCCTGATTATTGTCTTCCAAAGCAACTACTCTATTCCCAACTTAAGAATGGAAAGCATAGCATTGGTGGTCAACAAAAGACTATCTCAAAGACTCTCTCAAAGCAAATCTTTAAAAATGTAGTATAAACACCAACAATTGGGAAACACTTGCCTGTGAGCGCTCCAGTTGGACAACAGCCTTTACCAAAGGTGTCATGGGCTTTGAAGACACTCGAACTCAGGACGCAAGGAAGAAATGTGCTAAGAGGAAGGCATGCTTGGCAAATCCACACCGTGATCAGCTCCCACCCAGAAACCAATGTCCCCACTGTGGAAGGATGTGTGGATCCAGAATTGGCTTCCACAGTCACTTACGGTCTCACTGTTAAGACCGTGTTTATGGAAGACAATCTTACTTGGCTATGAGTGATCACAGAAGAAGAAGAAGAAGAAGAAGAAGAAGAAGAAGAAGAAGAAGAAGAAGAAGACACCTATGAATCCCAGTTGCTGGGAATCACAAGTGGAGAGAGCACTTTTGTGCTCGGATCCTGCATGCAGGCTTTCCATGGGCACCTAGTTGCCCAATGTGAGACAAGGATGCTGAACTAGATGTGCCACGAACCTGATTCACCAAGGGCCCCTCTTATGTTTTTGTGTATATGTTCCAATGACTAACAACAAAAAAAGGCACCCGCTGCTTAATACCTGCATCCAGAGTAGGGTCTCTGGTGATAATCTAATGGATGCTGACATTTACATAGGAGAAAGGGATGCTTCAGATAGTATCCAAGTGTTTGAACATCACCTGTATTGGTCATCTTTGCAACCAAGGCATTCTAGGAAAGGCAAAGCAGTCAATTTCTGTTCAGAAATCCCAATCCTAAATTCAATTCTACACAGTTCTGCATCAGTTTGCAATCTTTTTTTTTTTTAAGTCCTCACAAAAAAACCACCAGCATTTTGGTGCAAAATTCTCCTAATGTGCATATTTTTTGGTATGCGATTTTGCCCAATGTGGGCAAAATTTCTCCCAAAACAGTGTTTGTTTTTTTACTAATCTAGGCACTATTAATGCATGCTTTCCTCTAATATACACACTTGCCTGAAATGGAATGTGGCCTCCAGGCTGAAAAACGGTCCTCACTCCTGAATTAGAAAGCAACTTATTCTACACCATCCCACTCAGTCAATGAGGTCAGTGTGTGAGGACTTCCTGGTTGTGCCACAGAGGTCCACCCTGTGGCAGATAAGCAGTGGACCTTTTCTGTGGTGGCTTCTTCTCTATGGAACCAACTCCCCTCTGAGTTGCAGCAGGCACTGACAATGGAAACCTTTTGCCGCTTTCTGAAATCCCAGCTTTCTTCCCAAGTCTTTGCTAGCACTTCTTAATTTGCTCTGGTGGTGGTTGTTTCCCCCCCAGCGAACATCATTATCATACATGTGTGCTTGTTTTATTCTGATTTTATGTTGTATGCTGCTTTGTTATTAAACAAAAAAGGAGCATAGCAAGAAGTCTAAATAAATACACAAGCCATTATTTTTTTATTGCTTTTGAAAGCAATTTACAAAAAAAGAGAAACGTACAAGGAGGTTAACAAAATTACTCAGAATAAATAAATAAATAAGTTACAGATAGGTAGCCGTGTTGGTCTGCCATAGTCAAAACAATTTTTTTTTTCTACAACCTCTCCTGGACAATGATAGTTCTCTTTCTCAAGCTCTGGGAGGAAGACCTTTCATTGCCTACAGACAGCCACCCAATCTTAAACAACTCCTAACCCACAATAATACTACAACCAGACGTAACACGGACACTGGCACCAAAGCCTGCAATAAACCCAGATGCCAACTTTGCTGCCACATACACCTGGACAACACCATTACTGGCCCCAACAACATCACACATACCATCTCGGGACTATTTAATTGCTCATCGTCTAACATTGTATATGCCATCAAATGCCAACAGTGTCCTTCAGCTCTCTATATTGGACAAACAGGCCAAACCTTACGCCAAAGAATAAACGGACATAAATCGGGCATCAAGAATCACAAGACAGAGAAACCAGTAGGAGAACACTTCAATCTCCCAGGACATTCTATACAAGATCTCAAAGTAGCTGTTTTACTACAAAGGAATTTCAGAAATAGACTGGAAAGAGAAGCTGCTGAATTGCAACTCATTACCAAACTTAAAACCATGGAGAGACCTGGTCTGAACAAAGACATTGGATTCTTATCTCATTATACATGACAAAGCCATTTTTCACCTTCTCACCCCTTGCTTTTTCCTGTAAGACCTATTGCAGTCGTTAAGAGTCGTCAACAGGCTCATCACAGCTATCTGCCAATCACCCATTCCCACCACCCTTCTGAGTAATACCCCTCCCCACCTTCTCACTATATAGAAGGATCTGGCAACTTCTGTTTCAGTGTATCTGAAGAAGTGTGCATGCACACGAAAGCTCATACCAAGAACTAACTTAGTTGGTCTTTAAGGTCCTACTGGAAAGAAATTTTTTTGTTTGTTTTGAATAAATAAATAAGATCTTATTAATTGAAACATGTTATATGAGAGTGTAATCCTAATAAAACAAATAGGGGGGAAATGGATTTTTGGGGTTTAAAACAGATATAGATGCCAAATAATGACTGAACACAGTGACAACAAATGTTGCCATTGGTAAAAATATTGTGTTTCTAGAGATCAAATTGATAAGCATTCTGACAAAAATGGGAATGAGTTCTAACAAAGTGGAACAAGAAGCCAGCTGTTAAAGGTGCAAGAGACCGGCCTACACTAGTTCACAGACCAACCTTTCAACTGAATGCAAAGGTGCAGCCTTATCCAAATAGCAGGAGCCCAATGATCAAGCCCACAATTAGAACTTGAACTCAGAGCCTCCTGGCAGCTTCTTCCTCAAAACTGCAAAAGCAGGAAGACTGGCTACACATCACCATAAAAGAGGATCTCATATGTAGGGGACAAGACACAAGATGACTTATATCTCGGCTCAGTTGGGTAGCCAGGTGCTTGGCTGCAGCTCAGTGGCAGAACATCTGCTTGGCATGCAGAAGGCCCCATTCCCCTGGCAAAAGGATCAGACAATGTATGGCAGGAAAGACCTCTTTCTCCCGGAGACCTTGAGAAACAGAGAAGACAGGATGTGGACCATAGCAACTTAGGTTTGGGAATTTAAATCTGGAAAATCCAAACATGCTTTTTAAGTTTAGACAGATGGCACATCTGCTAAGGGGGCTCCTAAAAACATCTGGGTGGCCACGATGAGAACAGGAAGGTCTGGTTCAACAGGGCTCTTCCTATGTTCTTAGGGTGAAGATGTGATTACTCCAGCCCTTAACAGTCCTTTCCCTTTTCCTAAATGTGACGGAACTGCTGGCCCTCCCTGGACCAGAGCTTCATGAGAATAGGAGAAGAGCGTGCAGGATCAGGCCAGTGGCCCATATAGTCCAGCATCCTCTACTCACAATGGCCAACCAGATGTCTTGGGGGGGACCAGCAAGCAGTACCTGAGTGGAAGAGCAACTCTCACCTTTCAAAGGAGCTACAGTGGTACCTCAGGTTAAGTACTTAATTCGTTCTGGAGGTCCATTCGTAACCTGAAACTGTTCTTAACCTGAGGTACCAACTTTAGCTAATGGAGCCTCCTGCTGCCGCCGTGTTGCTGGGGCACGATTTCTGTTCTCATCCTGAAGCAAAGTTCTTAACCTAAGGTACTATTTCTGGGTTAGCGGAGTCTGTAACCTGAAGCGTCTGTAACCCGAGGTACCACTGTATTGTGGTGTAGTGGTTTGATTGTCAGGCTAGGATCTGGGAGACCAGGGTTCAAAAACCCACTCGGCCATGAAGGTCACTGGGTGGCCTTGGGCCAGTCCCTGTCTCTCAGCTTAACCTACTTTACAGGGTTGCTGTGGGGATCAAAGGAGGAGGGGGAGAAGCCCATACGCCACCTCAAACTCCTGGAGAAAAGGTGGGATATAAACTGCTCTAGCCCTAAAGACTCCAACCCGCTCACCTAGGAAACTGATTATTCATGCACATCCCAAAGAAGCTGGAGCTGACATAAATGCATCACAGAGGGTTGGACTAGACGACCCTTTGAGCCCTTTCTAACTTGTCAATTCTACGATTGGTTCTCTAATCCCCTCCATTTTACCCCCCAACAACAACCCCATCGGGTAGGTCAGGCCGAGATCTCTCAGGCAACTGACACCGGGTCACGCCAATGTGTTTTGCTGCTGAGCTGAGGATTCGAACCTGGATCTCCCCCCTGTCCTAGTCCGACGCTCTAACCAAGCCTTTGCTGCCCCAGACGTGCTCCAGGAACAGCTGCCGTCGGGCTGTCCACAGCTATTTTGGGCACCACAGGGGACAAGGGAGGGTGAGCGCTCCAGCCAAGGAACCCGGGGCTGGGCAAGAGGTCATCCCTGCCACTACCGGGGTAAAAGTTCACTTGAAATGGGTCGCTCGCTGAGTGCTGTATTAGCTCGGACACGCTCTTGTGGTGTTGTTGTTTTTGTTGTTGTTGGTTTCACCCCACCCCCTTCCTCCTCTCTTTGCTTCCTTTTCCTCCCATGAGAGAATTCCGGCCCAGCTCCTGCCTGCATTCACTTCATATTTCGGAGCATTTTCTCTCAAAATCCCGCTGACAGATGAAGAGCAGGGAGAGAGCCAGATTCCCATGGAACAATAGCTCTTTGGAGAGGGACTCTGTGCCCAGCTTGGCCCTGGAGGGGGGGCGGCTGCCCGGGGGCACTGACAGCAGGAACCTTCCTGGTCTTTGGCCAAGGCACAGGTGCTGGCGACAGGACGAGCCTTCTGGTCAGAGCCCAGCCTGCTTTATAACCCTGGCGTCGTGCCAGCCAGCAGCTCGGAGCGTTAACCTGTTGTGTGCTGCAGAAGTTCTCTTTTCCCCCCCTTCTGCTCTCTATTCCCCCAACCACCAGCAGCCCCGTGGGGCTTCGGGGAAGCCGCCCGCAGCTGTCAAAGCAGAGAGGAGGATGCCACACAGGGCCGGAAGGAGAGAGCAGTTCAGCCCCTTGGATGGAGCGGAGCTCAGCTGCGAACGGGGGTGCCCGTCGGCTGAGGGTAACCGAGGACAAAAGCAGAACCTTGAGGAAAAGGGGGAGGTGAGATCAATCTGAGGAAGCATGGTATCTCGGTGGAACCTCCATGTTTAGAGGGAGTCTACCCCTGAATGGGATGCGGGTGGTGCTGTGGGTTAAATCACTGAGCCTAGGGCTTGCCGGTCAGAAGGTTGGTGGTTCGAATCCCCGCAACAGGATGAGCTCCCATTGCTTGGTCCCTGCTCCTGTCAACCTAGCAGTTCAAAAACATGTCAAAGTGCAAGTAGATAAATAGGTACCACTCTGGCAGGAAGGTAAACGGCATTTCCGTGCGCTCCTCTGGTTTGCCAGAAGCGGCTTAGTCATGCTGGCCACATGACCCGGAAGCCGTACGCCGGCTCCCTTGGCCAATAAAGCGAGATGAGCGCCGTAATCCTAGAGTCGTCCGTGACTGGACCTAATGATCAGGGGTCCCTTTAGCTTTACCCCTGAATACCAGTTGCTGGGGAACAATAGCAGGAGAGGGCTACTGCGTCTGTGGTGGCGTCCAACTAATTCCTGCATTACAGGGGGTTGGACTAGATGACCCTTGTGGTACCAACTCTATGTGCAAATTCTATGAGCAAGTCCTATTCAGAGCTGACCCAGGGTTGTTTTTTTTTTTTTTGAGGGGGACTGAGTTCCCTTACCTTAAAAAATAAATTATTGATTTTTTTTTTTGTCTGTGGGGGCTGGAACGGATACCTGAGTCAAAGAACCACCCATATAATCGTACCTTGATTGACGAACGCCGTGCGACTCAAACGTTTTGGCTCCCGAATGCAGTGAACCCGGAAATGAGTGTTCTGGTTTGCAAAAGTTATTTGGGACCCGAACGTCCGATAGGGCTTCCGCGGCTTCCAATTGAGTGCTGGAAGCTGCTGCAGCCAATCAGAAGCTGCGCCTTGGTTTTCCAATGGTTTCAGGAGTCGAATGGACTTCTGAGACAGATTCCGTTCGTCAACCAAGGTACAACTTTATCTGTAACCAATAAGGTTGTGGCCATTTCTAAAACAGATCATTGTCTGCTTGAGTTTATTAATCACATCTTACATTTAGCCACCGTCCAGGGTTTGTGTAGCACTGCAACTGGGCCTGCAATAAACAAACAAACCTTTTGTTCTAGAAAAACAAAGCACTGAGCTGATCCATTAAAATGAATGGACCTAAGTTAGCGAACTCCAAGGAGTCTGTGTAGGAGGCTGGACTAGATAGGGCTTTGGTCTGATCCAGCAGGACTGTTCCTAAGTTAGAGGATGGGTTGTGGCCCCATGGGAGAGCATCTGTTCTGTGTGTGAAAGGTCCCAGCTTCAACCCTTGGCATCTCCAAATAGGGCATGAGCTATAAGGTAGTTCCCTTGTCACGTCCATCAACTTTGTTTTAAGGATCAGCCCTGTGGGAGGTGGTGGTGATGGGACAATTTCATCGCTGCCAAGCACTGCAAGCGATGTCGGGTGGAGGGTTGTGAGCTGCATGCCGGAGTGCAGCTAGAGCCGGTGGGAGGAATCACACACATTTAGCCGTCCCCTTCCTGTCACCACCCTGCTCATGTAAATTGCACCCTACCAGCAGCTGTTTTGTGCAACTTCCATATTGCACCCCCACCTACAGCCCCACAAGCAGCTGTTTTGTGCAACTTCCATAGAATCTCAGACTTGTAGAGTGGGAAGGGATCCAAAGGGTCATCCAATCCAATCACAGTGGGATAGTGTGGGTAGGGTGGTGCCTGGGGAACACACACATATCCCCATCTTGGGCATTGCCCTCTCCATCACATTCACTGGTGTAGCGTGGGTTGCCAGTGCCCGGGGCAAGGCAAGTACACTCAGCACTGCCTACTGGGCTGGAATGAATGCTCTGCAACCTACCTTAGCGGCAGCCTTGGTGCCCTGTGACCACCAAGTATGGTGGAGAGTAGGACACAGAATTGGTTGGGAACAGGTATCTTTCTAAAGCCTATGCCAAGGGTGCCCTAGCAACCTGCCATTGTGCAAATCCACTCCTTAGTCTGCCCATGTGAACATTGGGAGTTTTTCCGTGTGAGGGGGAGGGCACACTATTTTATATTTATCATTACTACTTTTTTATCCTTTTGAAATTCTGCACCCCTAAGAATTTTGCCCCCTTCATGGATCACTGCCTTGTTGCAGCTAAGGGGCTTGAATAACTCAGAGAAGCTATCAGCTATGCTGTGCAGGTCCACCCAAGATGGACAGGTCATAGCTGGGAGTTTAGACTAAGTGTGATCCACCTGGAGAAGGAACCGGCAATCCACTCCAGTATCCCTGCCAAGAAAACTCCATGCACAATAACAACAGGCATATAAAAGGACAGGAGTGCCTGGCATGCTCTGGTCCATGGGGTGACAAAGAGTCGGACACGACTAATCGACTAAACAACAACAAGAATTTTGCAACTGCCCCTGTGGCCCCCGCCACGATCAAATTTGCACCTCCCCAAATACCTCGCCAAAGACTGTTTGGTAATGTTGTGGGGTGGGCCACCAATGTGGGTTGCATGGAAAGTCTCAGAGAACTGCATGTGGCTTGGTGGGCTGCAGGTTAGCCACCAAAAGATGGAATCCTTGACTTAGAACAGGGAGCCCAAGAACCAGAATTGAGCCACAATTTGGCCTAGCCTACCTCACAGGGCTGTTGTGATCCAATGGGATAATTCACAGAGAGGGAGAAGCATAACCAATAAATAAAAGGGGGAATGAGCCATGATTCCCTAGCCGAGGAATGTTCTCCCCCCGCATTTCCCTCTGGCTGGACCATCCAGAATGGAGCGCAATGGTCTATCCCTGAAATTGAAACCGTTCACCATCGAAAAGCTAAGAATCTTGAACCAACACCAAGAGGTGGGAGGCGGGGGACCGCTCTTTACACACATCTGATGGGCCCAGGCTGTTTGGCAGTTGTGCAAATCCACGGATCGGCCACCCAGCGGCCTTGCACGATCTCCGCTGTGCTCTGGATTCACCAGCCCCTGCTGTCACAGAAAGACATTTTCGGTGCCCTCTGCGGGAAGGTGCGAGTCTGACGGCCGTGACCGTGTGACGTTGCCTGTCTCTCCCCATGCCTGAAGGGAGAAGTCATGTTCCAGACACTAATGCCCAGCCGGGATCAGAGAACAGCTGGCCACCGAAAACTCCAGCTGGTTTTGGGGGTGTGTGTTGTGGGGGTGGCGGTGTTACATTCTGCATAACAGGAACCACAGCAGTTGGGCTGGCTTGGGAGCGCTGTGAGGCATTGTGGGCATGAAAAGAAATAAGAGACAGAGAGTGAAAGAGAGAGAGAGAGAGAGTGCATAAAATTGGTGCATGGGCAAATTAGAAGCCAGGGTGCTTGGCTGCTGTTGCTGCCAGCCATTGGCCAACAGAGGTCAACAGTGGGTGGGCAACAAAAACCAGGACATCCAAGTTGGTAAGGGAAGAAGAGAAAGCCTTTTTGGCTCAACGTGTGGGGAGGATTCCTGCCTCGGCCGATGTTCAGGATGGCAGCACATTTCCTAAGAAGAAATGGTGCAACATTTGAAGCATTCTTCAGTGCACTTCCACTGCTGGTTTGGGAAACAGTGCAAGCACGGTGCTAGCTGCAATCAAGGTCTGTCTTGCCATTTCTTGCAAAATTCTGCATTTAGATGCATTTTGCCCCCCAAAGCTCAAATGAGAACTGAGGAAAAAGAACTACTTAGCTGCCTTTTAAGCTGGTAATGTGTGCACAGCCTTAGTTTATGGGGTGGGGTGGAGAAATGGAAATGAACTGGCAGAGAGGGAAAGGTTTATAAAATTAAAAATAGGTGAAGAAGGAGCGTCTCCCCTTCCCCTCACTTTGGCAAGCAAATCAAGATGAAAGCTAAATATTGGATTGTAGAAACATGACTGTGGGGGAAAAGTTAAAGGATTTTTTTTAAAAAAAATTATGTACCTACTGTATGGAATTTGACAACTGGACAATGTAAATGGATTCTTTGTGCTCTTACTATGGCCAGAAGGCTGATGTTGATGCGCTGGAAAGAGAAATCTATGGCCCTCTTTAGTCAATGGATGGAAGATACGACAAAGCTTTCAACTTATAAATGGATTGCTTATAGATGTAGACCTTGTTTGGACAAGTGCGATGATATTTGGAATGCGTATATATATATATATATATATATATATATATGGCAGGTTCTAAATAATCTTATATGTATTTGGATAATAATAGGACATACACCTACGTATTAGACAAGCATATATGAAATTGTAGTTGTTTGTACGTATAGTGATATCATATACTTTTCCTTCCTTTTTTCTCTTTATGCACTTTTATTTTTATTTTATTTTGTTCAATTGAAATATCCCCCCCCCCAAAAAAAAATAATGAGAAGAAGCTGAAAACTGAATAAACAGTTCCGTGGAAAAAACCCCAAATTGTAACAAGTCGCTGGGTACTTACGGAGTTGCTGCCATCTGCCAACAGGTAAACAAGCTAGGGTTCTTTTTTGGGGAGTAGGGGAATCGACATAGGAGGACACACCTGCGAGGGACTTTCCAAACCAGGAGGCAACCCTACTTGGAAGTAGATCCACTCTAACCTCACTCCCAACTATGCTGCATCACAGAGCAGCAGGAATTCCATAGGCCCACCCTGAAGAGTGTTAACCAAACAGCATCCCCATCTAGACCAGTTTTTCTCAAACTTGGGTCCCCAGCTGTTGTTGGACTACGACTCCCATCACCCTTAGCTGGCAGGACCAGTGGTCAGGGATGATGGGAGTTGTAGTCCAATGACGGCTGGAGACCCAAGTTTGAGAAACACCTGCATGAAACTGTCTCAAAGCAGCAATTTCTCACGTTGTTATTCTTATTGGTATCTTTGTTTCCGTTGCGTCGTTCCTTTTCTGCTTTGAGAATGCTTTACAGCATGGAGATGTGTGTGTGCGTGACACAGTGTAAATATGTCTTTTCAGTCAGCTATACAGTGGTACCTCGGGTTAACAATTCGTTCTGGAGGTCTGTTCTTAACCTGAAACTGTTCTTAACCTGAAGCACCACTTTAGCTAATGGGGCCTCCCGCTGCTGCTGCACTGCTGCGGTGTGATTTCTGTTCTCATCCTGAAGCAAAGTTCTTAACCCGAGGTACTATTTCTGGGTTAGCGGAATCTGTAACCTGAAGCGTCTGTAACCTGAAGCGTCTGTAACCCGAGGTACCACTGTAATTGAAAGCATGAAATGCTGATGTCACATGTAGACTCCCCCCTTCTTCCCGCATTGGAGGGTCACTTTCTATCATGCACGAACCCTCCCTGTGCCAGTTCCTCCCCCCCCACTATGCCACACACATCTGCAGCTAGCTGAAACTGACATGCTTGTCCGCTCAGCTCCAAGTCACTCCCAAGGGTGCCTCCCCTCCCTCCCTCTCTGCTCAGGCCCTCGAGGGGCTATTTCTGGCTCCCCCCGTGCACCTGTAGGGCCACCGGTGCCACAGACGAGAAACCTGAGCCAGCAAAATGACAAGGCACCTTCCAGCTCCCCGGGCGACAGAGGAGAGATTCCCTGCTCTGCCCAGACCCCCTAGGGAGCCCAGTGGGGTCGGGTGTCAGGAGCGGGCTCCTCTTACAGGGGGCTGAATCTCAGCAATGCGGCTCTGGAGCAGCAGGGCAACCACGGGGCTGGTGCCAAGCTCCCCGCTTGCTCGGGCCTGGAGAGAGGAATGTCAGCTTGCCTGCACCCAGGCAACCGAGTGGGCCCTGGCAGGAACGTCTAGCCTGATTGCAGTGGCAGGGGGGGTTGTACTGGGGCGTCAGATGCAGGGATGGGGGAGACATTTGATCCACTTTGCATTTAAAGGCAGACTTTCCTGATTCACGCTTTCCGAAAGAAATCCACAAACCGAAACACCCGTCGCCTTTCAAAACCCCCACTTCTCTGAATTTAGCAACACAGGTCTTTGGGCAAGTAATGTGTACAGAGAGAAAAAACACACCCAGCAGGGTAAAACACACCTATAAATGGAGATACTGCCAATATGTGTATATTTCTCAGAACTGCTTGCGGAAAAGGGCCGATCTGGAGAAATCCACATTGCGATGCTGATGCAATTTTCATCAGGATTTTAAGGTAAATGAATTGCAAATCATTGCAATGTTGCAGAGAACTGAATTTAAGATCAGGAGGAAAAAACAAGGAACTGAGAGGACAGAAATGGAGAGATTCACTCATCCTTAATCGGAGGTGACTATCCTGAGTTGAAACGGCAACCCTCCAGGTCCGAGAGAGAACTAATTCTCCCTTGTGTCATCCACATTCTCTGCAGGGTCCTGGTTCTTTGTGGCATTGTGAAGATTATAGCAGCCTTAGTCATAGAATCGTAGAACTGTAGAGTTGGAAGGGACCCTGAGAATCACCTAGTCCAACCCCCTGCAATGCAGGAATATGCAGCTGTCCCATATAGGGATTGAACCTGCAACCTTGGCATTATCAGCGCCATGCTCTTACCAGCTGAGCTATCCAGGCTTTTAAAAAACAAACAAACAAACAAAACAACTTCTGCAAAAGTTCTAATCCTGCCAAATGTCATGTTAACATTAAGGCCATCTGTTGTGTGTTCAATGCAAAGAATTCTGGGTGGTGGTGGTGGATAGAGCTGACCTAAGTATGTACCACAGGGGTTCTCCTCTCTTTGGTCCTTGGGACTCTTTCTAGGCCACACCCCTTTTCAAGCCACACCCCTTCTCCATCCTCTAGCGATTTTGCCTTGCTGGAATATATATTTGAGCACTGGTAATAACTCTTGCTTGTCTGGATGGAGGATGCTGAGAGGGGTGTGTACAGGAACTTGCCTGCCATGTGTCAATGATGTGGATGGGGTGATTAATTGACATTAATTTCTCCATCCACATCATTGACACAGGGCTCCTGAAAAGGTTACTCAGGCTGAAAAATATTCCCCACTCCTGTGAAAAGGGATGGTCCAAACTGGAGCAGGCTCTAGTCATGCAGTCTGACCTTCAGAATCAGAGTGGTAGGCCCTGAACATCAGTTCCTGGGAATCGTATGTGGGGAGAATGTTTTGGTCAGATCTCGCTTCTCAAAGTGGCACCTGGTTGGTTTCGGTGGGAACAGGATTGCAGACTAGAAGGACGAACTGGCAGCAAGTAAAGGACACACTCTGGGGTTGTCATGGTGTTTCCAGAGCCAAAACTGGACATCATTCAGTACTGGAGCCTGTGCAGGTTCATTTCCTGGTAGCAGGATTTGTTCCCTGGAGAACCAGTGTCATTCAGAGGAGACACGGCTGGACCAGATGGACCCATTTCCTTGAATAGTCTGAGGGTTGTGTTATGCAACCACTGGATTCTGACATGCTCTGGTAGAGGGAGGGGATGATACAGCATGGCAGAGAAGGAGCTTTTGTCCCCACCTTCTCCAGTTCTCCCCCAAATTCCCAGACAAGCACAGATCAGAAGAAAATTTGAAATTCTCGCAGGGTCTGACAACAGTGGCAGTTTCTCTCTATTTGCTAGAAGTGTTTCTGGATTATCAAAGGTACAGGCTTACTTCTGACACCATGTAGCATATCCTGCGGCGTCTGGGAAGAGTATTCACTGTGTGTGAAAACCTTGGGATGGGTCTGCCCTCATAGCAGGAAGCAGCAGGGGTTAGGAAAACGTGAATAGCTGCATTTGTTTGTGAACAACAGATCAACAACTCAGCAGCTAGGAGATGCTATATAGGCTCCAATTAGTTCCCACTGAGCTTGGAAGGAACCACACCCCGGGAAGGGAGTCTCTGTTACAGACCAGGCATGTCTCATAAAGAGACAGGCCACATTCACCAAAGGGGAGGCACAGTTTTTGTCAATTCCTCTTTCCCCCTACTTTCAGACCCCTGGAAAGCATTTCTGGAGGGCTGTGGGAACTTCTGGAGCAACACTGGAAGTGGTGTCATTGGGGACCAGATGGCGAACAGGGAATCAGCAAAAATCAACCCTCCCCACTTCTTCTCCAATTGGACACTCAGTTTGGATCAAAGTCTCACCCATGAATGGAAGAAGTAGTTGATGGTGGCTGTTGGGACTAGGAAGATAGAAAGCAGGGATTAGGTGGGTGATGATTTATAGATGGTATTTAACACCAAATGAGCTAGCCAAAATGTATAAAACTAAGTCAAGTTGGAAGTGCAAAGTGTCAGAAGGAACATTTTTTCATATGTGGTGGAAAAGGGCTATTGGGAAATGATATATAATGAGATTGAAAAGATGTTTAAGTTGATGATTTCCAAGAAACCCAAATTGTTTCTTTTAGGAATGATAGATAATGATGTTCCAAAAGAGCTGGTCAACTTATTGATGTACACAACGACAGCAGGACAAATATTGGATGCCCAAAGATGGAAAGAAGGAGAGGTTCCAACACAGGAAGATTGGCTTTTGAAAATGATGGAGGGTGCGGAACCCACAGGATGAACAGCAAAAATTAGAGACCCAAATGATGAAAAATTCCTTGAGGACTGGAAACTTCTTTTGAGTATTTAAATAACTATTATAGCGATACGAAAATGCGAGCAGGACTTGAAATATGAGCAACAGCCTGAATTATTAAGATAAATAGGTTAAATTGAATGCATTGAATAGTGTAGGCAAAATATGCAGTATTTAAGGGTACCTATGGACGCGGGTGGCGCTGTGGGTAAAAGCCTCAGCACCTAGGGCTTGCCGATCGAAAGGTCGGCGGTTCGAATCCCCGTGGGGGGGTGCGCTCCCACTGCTCGGTCCCAGCGCCTGCCAACCTAGCAGTTTGAAAGCACCCCCGGGTGCAAGTAGATAAATAGGGACCGCTTACTGGCGGGAAGGTAAACGGCGTTTCCGTGTGCTGCGCTGGCTAGCCAGATGCAGCTTTGTCACGCTGGCCACGTGACCCAGAAGTGTCTCCGGACAGCGCTGGCCCCTGGCCTCTTAAGTGAGATGGGCGCACAACCCCAGAGTCTGTCAAGACTGGCCCGTACGGGCAGGGGTACCTTTACCTTTACCTTTTTATGGAAACCATGGAAGGGGAGGACAGGAAGTCAATGGACAAAATAAATCATGGTTTATGTTAAGAGCCGCAAATTTTTTTTTCTTTGCAAAAAATTAATAAATAAATGTTGTTGGTTTTTTTTAAAAAAGAGTAGGTATCACCAGAGCCAGTAACAAGTAGAGCCAGTGGCGTAGCATGGGTTGTCAGCACCCGGGGCAAGGCAAGTAATTTGCACCCCCTAACCCGTGGATTTGCGCCCCCTAACCCATGGATTTGCGCCCCCTAACCCTAACCCCCAGATGTTGCGCCCGGTGCGGCCGGCCCCCCCTGCACCCCCCATGCTACGCCACTGAGTAGAGCCAATAAGTCATTCTTGTTGTGTCCCATCCTCCCCCTACTGAGTTCTGCAAGGGTAGCACTAAGGCAGAGGAGGAGGACGGTGGAAGGCAGGGACTGGAATATTTATAAGTAAGGAGGTAAACTGGCTGGGGACAGGCTGAGGTTGGTGGGGCAGCCTCCACTGGCGAGGTGTGATGTGCGCTTGTGTGCCGCCCATCAGACGAGGGCACTTAAACCTGGGTGGAGGAGTAGTCATGCTGTTGCTCCAACAGTCCAGCTTGGAGCATAAGTCCATACCCACCAACATTTCTCTGATGAAAACAGGGACTTCCATAATTTTACTACTTATACCCCATACATCTTACAGGGTTGCCCCAACCACTCTGGGTGGGGTTCCAACATATATAAAAACACAATAAAACATTTATCATTCAAAAAACCTTCCCTACACAGAATTGCCTTCAGATGACTCAGGGGTCAGAGAACTCTATACCCTTCAACATTTCTCCAATGAAAATAGTAAAGGTAAAGGGACCCCTGACTGTTAGGTCCAGTCGCGGACGACTCTGGGGTTGCGGCACTCATCTCGTTTTATTGGATGAGGGAGCCGGCGTTTGTCTGCAGACAGCTTCCGGCTCATGTGGCCAGCATGACTAAGCTGCTTCTGGCGAACCAGAGCCGCTCACGGAAACGCCGTTTACCTTCCCACCGGAGTGGTACCTATTTATCTACTTGCACTTTGATGTGCTTTTGAACTGCTAGGTTGGCAGGAGCAGGGACCGAGCAATGGGATCTCACCTCGTCGTGGGGATTTGAACTGCTGACCTTCTGATCGGCATGCCCTAGGCTCTGTGGTTTAACCCACAGCGCCACCCGTGTCCCTTCTCCAATGAAAATAGGGACATCCTAAAGAAAAGCGGTACATTCCAGGATCAAATCAGAAATCGGGATGGCTTCTTTAAATCAGGGATGTCTCTGGAAAATAGGGACACTTGGAGAGCCTGCAAGTCTGCGGAGGGGATGCCAACTACTTGCTCCCGGAAGTGTGTTTGGTGCAACTTAGGAACTACTTTTTCAATAAGGAATTAAGCACCATCATCATCATATTTATACCCTGCCCATCCAGCCACTCTGGGCAGCTTCCAGCACATATAAAAACATAATAAAACATCAAACATTCAAAACCTCCCGACACAGGGATGCCTTCAGATGTCTTCTAAAAGTTGGCTAGTACTTCATCACCTTGATATCTGAAGGGAGGGAGGGGGCCACTACTGAGAAGGCCCTCTGCCTGGTTCCCTGTAACCTCACTTCTCACAGTGAGGGGACCGCCAGAAGAGCCTCGGAGCTGGGAGAAAGATGGGGGTGGAGATGCTCCTTCAGGTATATTGGGTCGAGGCCATTTAGGGCTTTAAAGGTCAGCACCAACACTTTGAATTGTGCTTGGAAATGTAGTGGGAGCTGGTGAAAACCCTTTAGGACTGGTGTTATACGGTCCCGGTGGCCACCCCCTGTCACCAGTCTGGATTAGTTGTCATTTCTGAGTCACCTGCCAATGATTTGTCCTCCTTGGACTGGGTGTGCTCAGGATAATCTGGCCTCTGGGACTCTTCCCCAGCTGCAGCCCTCCCCAGCAATGCTTTTCACCTTTCTTGAGGGTTGGGTTGTTGTTTTTTGCCTGGCTGCAATGCATCCTTGAACTCTGCAGGACCCCTCCCTCCATCAAGTTTCATCTGGCAGCATCCCTTTGATCCAGAGGAAGCTTGAACGTGCTGCGGTGAGAGCCTACCTCCCCTCTCAGAGGCATTATGCCTCAGGATACCAGATGCTGGGGAGAATCTGGGAAGAATTGTTATAGTACACAGGTCCTGCTTTGGGGCTTCTCATAATGGGCCTCTGATTGGCCCCTGTAAAAACTGGATCCTCTGAATTAAGGAAAGTTGAATGGTGTTGGATTGAAATTGAGTGGTTTCTAGCTGTAATGATATAAAGGAACATGGATGGGAAAAAAAGAGGGTTTGGAAAATAAGGTGATATTATAAGCTGTAATGCTTTAAGTTAAGGATTTGCTGAACAAATAATTTTAAATGGAATACAAGAAGGGGAGGTATGAGGAGGTCAGAGAAATTTGTTATTGAAAAGTATGTTTTATGAACTATATGTTTTTTTTAATCTCTTTGTTTGTTCTTTTTTTGTTTGTATAAAAAATTGGAAAATTTAATAAATATCTTTAAAAAACAACAAAAAACTGGATCCTCTGGCTTCATCCAGCAGGGCTGTTCTTCTGTTCTTACTTCTAAACCCCAGATCTGTGTTTTAAATCTGGTTTTTAGTTTATTGTTGATTTTAATTATTTCCCCCAAAATGTTCTAAATAGTTGTTCTTGGTGCTTTTTTTTCTTTTTTAAAAAAATGTTTAGGGGTACTCCCAAAGAAAATCACCATTTTATAGTTCAGATTGGGAAAACTAAACACAGTAAATGGACAAAAGTACAAAGATTCACAAAATGTTTAGGGGTATGCATCCCCCTGCGTCCCCCCAGAAAAAAGCACTTGTTCTTAACTGTTTTTAAGTGATCGTTTTATTGTTTTGTTCTTATTGTAAACTGCTTTGAGGTTTTCTTGCAATCAAGCTGTATATAAACCCCGTGAAATAAAATGGATACATAAATTGATCACCCTTCCCCAATGGCTGTGCTGAGCTGGGACTGATGGGAATTGTAGTTTAAGGCATCTGGAAAATACAGTGGCACCTCAGGTTAAGAACTTAATTCGTTCTGGAGGTCCGTTCTTAACCTGAAATTGTTCTTAACCTGAGGTACCACTTTAGCTAATGGGGCCTCCCGCCACCGCTGCACTGCTGCTGCACAATTTCTGTTCTCTTCCTGAAGCAAAGTTCTTAACCCAAGGTACTATTTCTGGGTTAGAGGAGTCTGTAACCTGGAGCGTCTGTAACCCGAGGTACCACTGTACTGCCATAAAGACTCCTTCTTTCAGCTCCTCCATCCGAGGTTGGTCCTGGGAAGGTGGGTGGCCGCCTGACCAGACCCTGGAGGCAGTAATTCCTCAGTGAGAGAGGGAATTCCCTGTCAAGCCAGAACTGACCTCCTCTCTCTCTCTCTCTCTCTCTCTCTCTCTCTCTCTCTCTCTCTCCACCCCCTGCCTTTTGCAGAGACGGGATTAGACACAAGACAATTCAGAGGTGCTTTCCCCCTCTCCCTCAGCCCCAAGCCCCATTGGCTGGCTTGTGGGATGCGATTACCACAGGCGCCTTTGGAAGGCAGCGGAGCGCTGGTCAGACACCTGCCTCTGGCTGCCAAGTGCCTAAGAGAGCAGCCAGGCTATTGTCTGCGATGCTATTTGATCTAAGAGGCCCAAAGCCCTCCTGCTGTGTCTCCGGTTACTCACACCGCCTGCTTGGAACGAGACCAGCCTCTGCCTGCTGCTGTAGGTTATTCCACACATTGAGGAGTAGGTAGCTTGGTCTGGCATCCTTCGAGGGAGGGGGCATGCTTGCAGGTGCCCCAAAGGGGCTATGACTCAATGGTGGAGCATGCAAACGGTCCCAGGCTCAATCCCCAGTATCTCCAGGGAAGGCTGGGATTGCCCCTTATCTGGAAAGCTGGAGAGCTGCTGCTGGTCAGTGTAGACAGTACTGAACTAGATGGACCAGTGGTCAGACACGGGAGAAGGCAGCTTCCTATGACCTAAGGCAGTGTTTCCCAAACTTGCATCTCCAGTGGTTTTTGGACTACAACTCCCATCATCCCTAACTAGCAAGACCAGTGGTCAGGGATAATGGGAGTTGTAGTCCAAAAACCTCTGGAGACCCAAGTTTGGGAAACACCATCCTAAGGAAAGGGCTATTTCTCAGTGGTCAAGCATCTGCTTGCATGCAGAAGGTCTCAGGTTCAGTCCTGGTAGAGCTGAGACTGACTCCTCATCTGAAATCCTGGAGGGCCGTTGCCGGTCAGAGCAGACAGTGCTGAGCTACATGGCCTGCCTCACTACAAAACAACTTCCTATGCTTAATTTGAGCCAAAGCTCTAACCCTGGAGCTTGTTTCTTGTTGCCTCACTTCAACCATGGAAGAGGCAAGCAAAGCTAAGAAGCTTAGCAACGTATCTACAAAGTCTTTCGCAAATGTCGAAGACGGGCTGTGCGCCTTTCCATGGGCCCAAATTAGGTTCAACTTGCTTTTGTGTGGCAATGAGAGGAGAAGCCTCAAAAATCCCGAGCTTTCCCCTTTCACCACTCAAATCCCGAATGCACGATGTGAAACAGGAGTGAGGAAGTGCAGGCCAAATCCTGCCATACCCAAGCCTCTCTGTCTAGTCCTTAGGACTCTCCCCAGCTCCACCTCCTCTCACCAGGCCACCTATTTCACCAACCTAGACAGCATCTTAAAAAGCAGAGACATCACCTTGCCGACAAAGGTCCGTATAGTTAAAGCTATGGTTTCCCCAGTAGTGATGTATGGAAGTGAGAGCTGGACCATAAAGAAGGCTGATCGCCGAAGAATTGATGCTTTTGAATTATGGTGCTGGAGGAGACTCTTGAGAGTCCCATGGACTGCAAAAAGATCAAACCTATCCATTCTGAAGGAAATCAGCCCTGAATGCTCACTGGAAGGACAGATCGTGAAGCCGAGGCTCCAATACTTTGGCCACCTCATGAGAAGACTCCGTGGAAAAGATCCTGATGTTGGGAAAGATGGAGGGCACAATGAGAAGGGGATGACCGAGGATGAGATGGTTGGACAGGGTTCTTGAAGCTACCAGCATGAGTTTGACCAAACTGCGGGAGGCAGTGGAAGGCAGGAGTGCCTGGCGTGCTCTGGTCCATGGGGTCATGAAGAGTCAGACATGACTAAATGACTAAACAACAACAACAACTTCACAGCCTCATTGAGAGCTTCAGCCTGGCCAGGATGTGTCTTTGAATTCATAGAATACCTCTTGTTTACCTGGATGGAGGGTAGAGAAGGGTGTGAGAGAGACCATTCATAGAAACTAACCTATTGGACAAAAGCAAAATGAGAATCCGTTGTCCCACCAGCTGCTGGCTCTGGCCTCACCCCCCACTGGCATGTGGCTCCTGGTAGAGATGCACTGAAAATCCCTCCCCCCACCATGATAACCCAGCATTTGACTGTTGAGCACTTCGGGTTGGGTGGTGCATCTCAATTATTAAATGCTCAATGCCATTCCTTGTCATTTATCAGATGCTATCCATATGTTTTCAAGTCATCCTGATGGGGCAAATATTATTTCAGAAGCCCTGAATAAGCAGCCAATGTAAGGTGGAAGCAGATAATGTGGGTGGAAAGAAAAAGTTATTCTTTTGTTAGATTGATTATTCCTTAACATTTATATTTCCTTTCCTACTTAAAGCTCCAATTGTGCAAGTATTCAGGTTCACATAAGCTTGAATAGTTAAGTTATACCCCTGTGGACATCTCTGGCTATCACTGTTTGTGGCTTCTACAAAAGCGCTGGTCTTAAAGCTCCTGAGCTCAGATTCTCTTTGCCGGTTTCCTTGCATTGAAATTAAATCCTTTAAATTTAAATCTTCAGCCCAGACTTTCAAAGATTAAATTCCTTTCCACGACCTTACTTTCTCTCCTAAGTTTTAAACTCCCTTGTTCAGCTCCTTGGTTTAATTCCTTAGGTGTTCAAAGGCTTTCATTTAAGTTTTGATGCTTTTGAAGTCACATCCCAAAGAATCGGGCAAGGGGAGAGACACCAGCCCACAGCCTCTATTGAAGGTGGTAACCATAGCAACAGCATCTGAGCCCCTCCTGGAGTGATCAAATGGATGGCCGGTCCTTTTGTAAAAAAGCCAGCCCAATATTAAGCAGTAGAGACTGGGAAAATGGCAAAATGCACCCCACCACACCTCCAATATAAATGTCAGTTGCTACCTCCAGCTATAAAGCTGGGGAAAGTTTGATTCTGTTCACATTGCAAGACAGGCTTGCCTCTACAACCAAATAATACACACATAAATACACATAGCATTTATTTTTCAATTTCATTTATTGCATTTATCCCACCCTTTTCGCCAAGGCATACATGGTTCTCCCCCTCTTCATTTAAGGGGAGAACCATGGCCAACTGGGGAATATGAACCCTGTACTCCCAGGGTCCTAGTCCAACCCTCTAATCCAGCGGTTCTCAACCTGTGGGGCCCCAGATGTTGTTGGACTACAACTCCCATAATCCCTGAGCTCTGGCCTTGCTAGCTAGGGGTGATGGGAGTTGTAGTCCAACAACATCTGGGGACCCACAGGTTGGGAAAGGCTGCTCTTATCATTATCCCACACTGTAACATCAAAATGCACCTACTAGGTTGCAAAAATGAAATTTATCAGGGAAATTTGCCTGCAAAAATGGCTACAGGATGAGAAAGGCAGTCTAAAATTATGATGAATGTTTTAAATAAATATGCAAACTGATGAAGAAATGTGGTGAACTGGAAAAAGACTGGGGGTGCGGGGGATGAGAAACTGAAATGGTCCAGTTTTGGTCATCCCTACTTCCCACTCAGGTTGCCAAAATTCATTCATTCATTCATTCATTCATTCATTATTTTTATTTAAATGACCCAAGTAGAACCAGTGTAGGTCAGGAACAGAGCCTGGAGGAATCAGACAGCTAATGGCTGGGGCCTAATAGAATCTTACTGGCTGTGTGAACCCGAGTACCAGTTTCTGAAGAGAATGTGGGTTTGTAGGCTAGTCCAACTCTGAGCAGACCCACTAAAGATATTTATTATTTATTCATTCATTGCATTTATAGCCCAGCCTTTTCTTCCAAGGAGTTCATGATGGTGTACACCATCATCTCCCCTCCTCATTTAATCCCTGCAACAATGCTGTAAGGTAGGTTAGGTTGAGAGGCAGTGAATGGCCCAAGGTCACCCAGTGAGCTTCATGGCTGATTGGGGATTTGAGGCCTGGTCTCTGCCAAATCCTAGTCCGACGCTCTATCCGCTACACCACACTGCCTCATAAGTTAGCGAATAAGACTGACTAAGGTCCCCTCATTTCAATGCGTCTATGCTGAGTAGAGCTTAATCAGATATAACCCTAAAGTCACATTCACACCATACAGTGGTACCTCGGGTTAAGTACTTAATTCGTTCCAGAGGTCCGTTCTTAACCTGAAACTGTTCTTAACCTGAAGCACCACTTTAGCTAATGGGGCCTCCCGCTGCTGCTGTGCCGCCACCATGCAATTTCTGTTCTCATCCTGAAGCAAAGTTCTTAACCCGAGGTTCTATTTCTGGGTTAGCAGAGTCTGTAACCTGAAGCGTATGTAACCTGAAGCATATGTAACCAGAGGTACCACTGTACATTTAAAGCACGATGATGCCACATTAAACAGTCATGGCCTCCCCCAAGGAATTCTGGAAACTGTAGTTTGTTGAGGATGCTGAGAGCTCTTAGGTGTTTCCGATGCCTCTCACACAGCTACAGTTCCTAGAGTGCTTTGATGTTCAATCCCTCTTCACAGGGAACTTTGGCAATTGAAGGAAATAGAGATCTCCTCACAACTCTCAGTGCCCAGGATTAAACAGCCATGACTGTTGAAAGTTGCATCACAGTGGTGTAAATGTGGTCTAAATTTCAGGTTTAGGATTGACCACAATGCAACCTCTGTGGCCAGAGGACTTGATCTCATAGAATAGATTAGAGAACTGGGCCAAAACAAACAAGATGGATTTTAACAGGGAGAAATGTAAAGTATTGCACTTGGGCAAAAAAAAATGAGAGGCACAAATACAAGATGGGTGACACCTGGCTTGAGAGCAGCACATGTGAAAAGGATCTAGGAGTCTTGGTTGACCACAAACTTGACATGAGCCAACAGTGTGACGCGGCAGCTAAAAAAGCCAATGCAATTCTGGGCTGCATCAATAGGAGTATAGCATCTAGATCAAGGGAAGTAATAGTGCCACTGTATTCTGCTCTGGTCTGGTCAGACCTCACCTGGAGTACTGTGTCCAGTTCTGGGCACCACAGTTCAAGAAGGACACTGAGAAACTGGAACGTGTCCAGAGGAGGGCAACCAAAATGGTCAAAGGCCTGGAAACAATGCCTTATGAGGAATGGCTAAGGGAGCTGGGCATGTTTAGCCTGGAGAAGAGGGGGTTAAGGGGTGATATGATAGCCATGTTCAAATATATAAAAGGATGTCACATAGAGGAGGGAGAAAGGTTGTTTTCTGCTGCTCCAGAGAAGCAATGGATCCAAACTACAAGAAAGAAGATTCCACCTAAACACTTCCTGACAGTAAGAGCTGTTCGACAGTGGAATTTGCTGCCAAGGAGTGTGGTGGAGTCTCCTTCTTTGGAGATCTTTAAGCAGAGGCTTGACAACCATATGTCAGGAGTGCTCTGATGGTGTTTCCTGCTTGGCAGGGGGTTGGACTCGATGGCCCTTGTGGTCTCTTCCAACTCTATGATTCTATGATTCTATGAATCTTAAAAGTCGCGATGCACATTTGAGGTCACCAATGTGACCCCCTTCGGTGAAGGTTCTGCAATGGACAATGCCAGCACAGCATCCCTGAGAGTTGCCCACTTTGCTTCTGCTTAAAAATCTCCGGCAAGGGAGATCCCACTGCCTCCGGAGGCTGGCTATTCCACACTCAAATAGCTCTTGCCATTAGGAAATTCCTCCTAATGCTTAGCCAAATTCTGCTTCCCTTGCAAGTTCTATCCAGGAGTGCTAGTCCTGCCCCCTGGGGCAACAGAGGTCAAATCTGCTCCATTTCCTCCTTGATAGGCCTTCATAAATTTGATGGTGGCTCGCCTTGCCTTCCCAGGCTAGTCATCAGCTAAGCTTCCCACTAAGCCAGTGGTGTCCAAAAATTTTTCAAAGAGGGCCAGATTTGAGGAAGTGAAGGGCTGTGAGGGCTGACCAAAGGGCCAACCAAAGTTTTTAACCTTTTTTTTTTAGGGTTGAAGTTGTTGAGGTTTTTTTAGGATTTTACTTCAGGAAATACATTACCCCAGAAATTAAACCGACCGGCGGGCCATATTCAGCCCCCGAAATGGACTTTGGACATTCCTGCACTAAGCCCTACTTGGAGTAGACCCACTGAAATTAGTGGTATCAGGTTAGCCATATTCATCAAAGTCAGTGAGCCTACTCTGAGTATGACTAACATTAGATGCAATCCACCGTCTCTTCCCCAAGCACAAAATGCTTGCACAGTACAGTTGTGGACATACTGAATCACACACACACACACACACACACACACACACACACACCTGCCTCTAAAAAGTGGGCAGGAGGGTATTGTGGTCACTGTGCTCGCAATTCCCACCATACGACATGTCCCAAGTGGTGATAAACAACAGATTCTGGATCAACAGAGGCGGGAAAGGCCCTGGTGTTGAATGTTCCGTTCCCCGACAACAAGCCCTTCTCTGGTATTTTCTTTATTTCCTAACAAGAATTCCAAGATCTTGGGAAATAAAAGCTAACTGTACATTAACAACCACAAATACCCTTGACAATCCTTGACAAGAACTTCCACCCAGTCTGCCACCACAGCTGGAGCATTCCTCAAAGTTGCCAACCTCAAATATTTCCAAAACATGAGTCAACACCCTTCTACATCGCTCCCGAAGTTGGCTGAGATAACAAGGGACACAGAACCAGAGAACATCCGCTGTGCTCCTGTGTCTCTCAGGGTCACAGACAGCTGTGCCCAGATGCAAGCCGGGGGGTTGCCCTGTATGGATCAGGCAGGAGAACATATCGATTCATCTTCCAAAACAAAGGTTGAACTCTCTTGCATGCAGAAGACCAGGGCCGTCTTACCCATAGGCGCAAGGGGTGCGGGGCACCCGGGCGCCCGGGTCTCAGGGGCACCAAACCGAGAGTCCAGGGCCCAAGAGTTGAGTCCGGGGAAGAGCCCGCCAGTCGGTCAGAACGCCACAGTGGGCTCTTCTGCTGCGGGTGGCTCTGCACTGCAAGTTTGGGGGTGACCGAGCCAGCGAGATGCTGAGGTGGGCAGCTGGCTCCACCCTCCTGGGCACCTGGGATTGGGCAACCTGGGGAGGGGGCACTGGGCAGATCTTTGCACCCCGGTGCTGTATATGCTTCAGACAGCCCTGCAGAAGAGCCCCTTCAGCTAGGGCTGAGGAAGCCTACTCTGCAAAGCCCTGGAGAGACACTGACAATCAGCATAGACCCAGTGCAGGAATCCCTTTTTATTGTAAGGGTCACAGTCCTGCACAGGCCACTTTCTGTGGTGTATGTGTATCTTAGTGAGGGATGGGACTGAAGGGAAAGTGCATGAAGCAGCTGATGCATCTCTTGCCCTTGCACTCTATGAGACATTGAAGGACAAAAGAGCCAGTGTGGAGTAGTGGTCAGAGTGTTGGGCTAGGACCTGGGTGACCGGAGTTCAAATCCTCACTCAGCTCATTGGGTGACACTTCGGCCCATCACTGCCTCTCTGCCTAACCTACCTCACAGGGTTGTTGTGAAGTTTAAGGAAGGAAGGGAAAGGGAAGGACTGCTTATGCCACCTTGAGTTCCTTAGACGAAAGGTATAAATGCAATTAAACGAACAAAATCCAGGAGATTACACACACACACACACACACACACACACACACAAATCCCTCTCCACCCTTCATCCATATTATTGTACTTCAAGGAGGCATCCCACCCAGGCAAAATGGCTTGAGGACGTTTGGAGCAAGGACTGTGATGGGTGTAGAGCTATAGAACTCACTCCCACAAGCATTGGGGATGGCCAACAATTTTGAAGGCTTTAAAAAGAGGATTGGACAAATTCATGGAAGACAAGGCTATCCATGGTTGCTGCCCATGACAACACATTCGGAGGCAGTAATGCTTCTGAATACCAGTTGCTAGGAATCAAAAGTGGAGAGAGTGTTGAGCTCAGGCCCTGCTTGTGGGCTTTTCAGAGGTTGGCCACTGTGAGAACAGGATGCTGGAGTAGATGGGCCACTGGCCTGATCCAGCAGACTCTCCTTGTGTCCAGTTAGGGAGGCCTGGAGAGCTTCAGATGGCCCACTACCCAGATGTTTCCCAACATTGGTGGAGACAATACCAAACAGGCAGCTTTCTAAAGCACTATCCATGAGTTGAACCCGGGATCTCCTGCATGCAAAGCAGGGACTTTCTCCTAGAGATGCCTCCCTGCTCACATTTGGGCCACACAACTGGTTTCTGCATCACTTTCATTCCCATCCCTAGAAAATGAAACAGAGGAGGACCTTTCTGCTTTCCAGAAGCCCTTTGTCAGCCACATTGAATTCATTATGCTCAATCCAGTTTGGGCTGATCCATGGAACTTTCAGCCCAGCCCATATCCATAACCGTATGAATTCATAGGGAAGGGCTCATGTTTAAGCAGGGTTTTGTTTTTGTTTTTGGAACCACAATTAACATACAGGGATTGAGTGAGGGAGAAAGCAACAATCTCTTCGGGGATTGGGCAGAGTATGGAGGTCCTGCGTTGCCCAGATGACAAGACCCCCCTCTCGGCCTTCCTAATATGGTCCATAAGGAAAGCAGGACAATATGTTTAGCACTAGCTTGGCTGCAGGAGTTTCTAGAAGGAGGCATACAAGACGCCATCCAGCCGTTTTAGGGAGTCCAATCCGGATTGGTGTCCTTAGCCTCTTCTTTTCCTAAAGATGTCCCGCAAAACAGCATGTGCACAAACCACCTATTGAACCCACTATTGGTGCACAGCCATAGAATTAACTGCCCTTAATTTGGGAGGGGGGAAGCTCCCCCCATACACTTAGAAGCAGCCCTGGAACCCCTGCAGGAGACAGGATATGCCTGAGGTGGTGGCTTTAGATGGAAACTCCCAGTCTGGCAGCCTAGCGTGCCTTTCTCTGTTCCCAAGAACGAGGCGTTCCTTCTGGCTTTTCATCACTTGGCAACAGGTGAAGCCAGAGAGAAGCTGTTGGCTGATGCCGCCGCCCCAGAGCCCTGCGCAGATGCATGTGGCTTGGGAAGCAAGGAGCGGGAATCAGAGGGAGCTGCCTGATAACCAAGTCAGGGCCTTGCTCCACCTAGCTTAGTATTGTCTACACTGACCGGCAGCAGCAGTAGCAGGATTTCTCAGACATACTTGGGGATGCTGGCATTTGGACTTGGGACCTTCTGCATGCAGGCACTCCTGTGGATTTGTCCATCCATGGATAAGATCAAGAATCTCAGTCTGTTAAACAGTTTCCACTAGTCTCCCCTGCTGGCCAGGAAAACCCTCCTGAAATGCTTGCAGGACACCACTCAACTAGGGCCAGGGCCTTTTCAGTACTGGCCCCGACTTGGTGGAACGCTCAGTCACAAGAGACTAGGGCCCTGCGGGACTTGACATCTTTCCGCAGGGCCTGCAAGACAGAGCTGTTCCGCCTGGCCTTTGGTTTGGACTCAGTCTGACCCTTATATTTCCCTCCCCTTATGGTTTTGATCTATGGGCTACTTTTAAAATGAGGCTGCATTTTAAATTGCATTTTAACCTGTATTTTAAATTGGATTTTTTTTCTATTATGTTTTTACTGTAATTTTACTTGTGTTAGCCGCCCTGAGCCAAGCTCTGGCGGGGAGGGCGGAGTATACATAAAATCATCATCATCATCATCATCATCATCATCATCATCATCATCATCATCTCCTTCCCAATTCTTTCGCAAAGCCCATATTTCATGTGGTCCAGCTAAACATGAGCAGACCCTTCTCTCCCTCTCTCTTCCTCTATTTCTCCAATGTGGAAATGTGGAGAATGGAATTTAAGATTGGGAAAAAACGAGCAACTGAAATCGAAAGCTTTGCCCATCCTCTGGCCTCACCAAAGGGGACACATGGCATCGTTCTTCCGCCCTTCCCATTTACAAGAACCTGTTCTACTTGCACCCTGCCTCTGATGCAAACTCTCAGTACCCTTCACAAACGACGGTCCCAAGGATTCCTTGAGAGAAGCCTTGACTGCTAGAGTGACAGAAGAGTGTTTTAAATGAATGGTGTCCAGGACTGGCCTGCCAATGAGGCACATTGAGGCAGTGGCTCCAGGCTCTGAACAGCTAGGAGGTGTGGCGGATCCAGCCTCTGAGAAGCGCACCCTTCACCACCTCTTGTGGTTGTCAGTTGCCTCTGATGACGATGCCCAACTGCCTGCCCACCACCTGCCCCTCTCTGGCCTCGTTTTCACTCCCTGGGCCATCTCAGGTGGGGGGGGGCTATGGAAAAGGAGGGCTGCGAGGGCATCAGTTTTGCCTCAAATGGCAAAAGATCCTGGGTTGTCCCTGATGGTGCGGATGTGAATTTGAAGACATTGCGGAATGGAGTATTCTGGAACAGGGCCAGCTCGAACTCTAAACAGAAGCACTCCATACTGCAACTTTTTGTTGCAGACAATGCACAGGGCTGAAGCTTATCAGGAATCCTGGTACAAATCCCTGATTGCTCTTCCAAGACTCGCCTCGCCCTGTTGAGCTGCCTATTTATAGATCTGGAACAGAGCTACTTGTTTTCTTTGGGATAAAATAGAAAGCCTGTCCGGACTCTCCCTGTCACTGGGAGGGTGGGTGAGGTCTGTATCTTTCCTTTCCAGGGAGGGCACCCCTATAGACACACACACGGGGGGGGGGGGCAAAGGCACTCTGCGATCTATTGTCTTTATTGTTTCTTTGCTTGTTTCTCTTTGATGTGGAAAGCCTTCATAAACTGCTCTTGGAAATGAAAAGATGGGTGACCAGGATGGAGGATCTTTAATCATGCAGGATGTGCTAAGAGGCTGGGAAGGGAAGAGGAAAGGAAGAAGATCAGAGTATATCTGTGGGCATCTGCGCTCAGAGGCTGGCCCAAAGGAGGGTGTGGCGATCAAGGAAGACATCGAGGAACCATGAGATGGGAACAAAAATGTTCCAAAGGAGACTCTCTTGCTCTCTACTATCTATCTAGTCTAACCTTTTAGGGCACCCAGTTAAAGCACACAACGCGGAATACGGAGAAATCCCTGGCGCAGTCATAATTTGCTGAGTTGAATGCATTATAGAGATCTTAGGATCATGGAACTGTGAAGTTGAAGGGGACCCCAAGGGTCATTCCAGAAATGCAGGAATGTACAACAGCATTATGATACCAGCAGGTTCCTAAGAATCCCAAGATGGCGTTCACCTTTTCCACAGCTGCTGCCACACACCAGGTCGACAACTACATTGAACTCTCTGCTAAGGTCCCAAGGACCCATTCCTGGTCAGTCACCATTGTTTTAGACCAGGGGTCAGCAAACTTTTTCAGCAGGGGGCCGGTCCACTATCTCTCAGACCTTGTGGGTGACCGGACTATATTTTGGGGAAAAAATAATGAACGAATTCCTATGCCCCACAAATAACCCAGAGATGCATTTTAAATAAAAGAACACATTCTACTCATGTAAAAACATGCTGATTCTTGGACTGTCTGCGGGCCAGATTTAGAAGGCGATTGGGCCAGATTCGGCCCACGGGCCTTAGTTTGCCTACCCATGTTCTAGACCCCAATGAAAGTATACATGAAATTACGAGGAGAGAGAGAGAGATTGCTCCAATATGCATCACTTTACACTTGTTTACATTGCTTACATTGAATTGCATTTGCCATTTTTTTCTGCCCACTGCCCCAGTCTGGAGAAATCCTTTTGCAGCAGCTTGCAATCCCTTTTTTGTTTAAACCACCCCGAAGAATTGGATATATATCAGCAGACATGTCTTCCTCGTGGCTCACCCCTAACTCTTATGAACATGTTAAAAAGCACAGGTCCCAAAAGTGATCTGTGGGAGATTCCACTTTCTACATCCTTCCGTTGGGAGAACAGTCCGTTCATTCCTGCTTTCTGCTTCTTGTTTCTTAACTGCAAGAGGACCGCTCCTCTCGTTCCATGATTGTTCATCTTGCTCAGGAGTCTTTGGCGACAGCTCTGTCTAGGTGTTGATCAACTGTGTGTCTGGATACAGTGGTGGCCGGTGCTCACTGAGAATGGTAGGTCAGAAGGCAGGGAGTCCAACAGGAGGTGGAAACAGAGCCAATGACAGGTAGGGCCAAATTATTCTACTTTTGTCCTCATCCATTTCCCTGCTGAGTTGTTCACTGAGACTAAGGGGATGGAATCTGGCAGCCAGTACCACCCTCTGGTATGAATGTAAGCCAGTAGGTGGGGGAAGTTTGAAGTTGATGGGCAAGTGCCACTTTTGCCCTAATTGACCAGCTTCCACTGTTTGTGTCTGTGGGGAGAGAGAGAGAGAGAGAGAGAGAGAGAAGGAGAGAGAGAAAAAGAAAGAAAGAAAGAAAGAAAGAAAGAAAGAAAGAAAGGAAGGAAGGAAGGAAGGAAGGAAGGAAGGAAGGAAGGAAGGAGGAGAGTGCTTCTAGCCTGTCACTATTCTGGGGGTGGGAGTGTGATCCTGTTAATTCTCCTGGATTTCTCAGCAGCTTTCAATACCATCAGCTGTTTCATCCTTCTGGATTCATTTGTGTAGCAGGAACCAGAGACTGTGTTCTTCGCTGGGTTGCCATTTCCAGAAGCCGATGCTGGGGGGCTATTGCACTGCCTGGTGGCAGGTATGTTTGAGGGTTCCATCACAGCCCCCACTCCACCCCATTTAACATCCACACAAAACCAGGGACCAACGTCATCTGAGGATATGGGTTGAAATGTCACCAGCAAGCTGGAAAATGGGACCAGCAGTCAAATGCTGCAGCTCAGTGATTCAGCCAGCCAGCCAGCCTTGCCTTCCACCACAAAACTCCATTCCATCTCCATCCCGACCTGTTTGCCTAACCCCTTCCACCCCAAAGTTAGGAGCCAATTCCTAGGAGCTGAGGTCCCTTCACACCAATAAATTATTTGAGGGGGCTGGGCCCCCCAAAAGTTGATAGGCACTGCCATCCAAATAGTGTGTGTCTGTCACATCTTGTAATGGGGGCTTATCTGCCCCACAATATTTTATTCAAGCTGGCACCCTTGTCTCATGGCCACTGAACACAATGAGTCTTGCTTTTTGTGGGGTTCATGTTTTAGGAGCCCTCCCCAATTCTCTCTCTCTCTCTCTCTCTCTCTCTCTCTCTCTCTACCTGCAAACCTTGGTTTTCCCCTGATGCTGCTGCTGCTACTGCCCTACTCCGGTGGGTGATACCATTTTGGCTGCATAAGCCACTGTCCCTCACCTCTGAACATTGGAAATAGAGGGAACACACCCGACTCAGTTTCTCCCTTGGAAGAAGCTGGAGCAGTTTTGAATCGGTGCTTTTGGGAAGGGCTTCAGGGAAAGATCCTTGGCATGAGACTAAAGATGCTTCAATGCCCTTGCAAAATGTTGGGGAGGGATGGATCAGGCAGCGCAGGCTGCAGTTCCCTGGGTGGGGTTTCCAGCTGATGTTGTAGCCTGGGCTCTCCCTCAGTTCCCAGGCAGGCGGTGCTGTGGCAGCTGTGGCCTCCCTCCTGGCTATCAGCTCATGGCGATAAAACAGGCTTCCTGTTTGGGAAGAAGCTTTCTCTTTATCATCTGTGAAAGAGATTCGGGACTAAACAACGGCACTGCCCTGCTGCAAAAGGGCCCTCTGCTCTGCCTCCCACGTTATGCTCACTCGATTGCGGTGGAATGATTAATAACAAATCTTGCAGGGGGTGTGGTGGGATTCCTTGACAGTAACCGACCAGAATTGTGGAAACAGAGATCTAACCTTGTTGGGCAACCATTTACCAAGCTATCTATTTTCTGCAGTTCATGTCTACCACTCTTTCTTTCTTTCTTTCTTTCTTTCTTTCTTTCTTTCTTTCTTTCTTTCTTGCCTGCCTCCTTCCTTCCTTCCTTCCTTCCTTCCTTCCTTCCTTCCTTCCTTCCTTCCTTCCTTCCTTCCTTCTTTCTTTCTTCCCTCCCTCCCTCCCTCCCTCCCTCCCTCCCTCCCTCCCTCTTTTCTTTCTCCTTTTATATTCTTTCTCTCCCTCTCCTACCCTGAAATCCTGGAGAGCTGCTGCTAGTCAATATTGAGCCAGATAAACCAATGCTCTGTCTTGGAATAAAAGTGTTTCCTACCGATGGTTTCAGATGGGTCCTTTCCATCCTGCAGCTGAGATGCCAGGGATCAAACCTGGGACCTCTTGCATGCACAGCTGTGTCTCTGCCACTAAGTGTAGGGCTGCACAGGAGAACAGATCTGACTGTGTCTCATTCAAGCACCCATATCTGCCAACAGGGCTGGCCACCCCTCCTCTGGAGGCATGATTTTCTCCATGGCGGCTCCAGTAGCCTCTTTGGCACAAACAAAGTGCCCATCACACCAGTGCTGGCTACCCTACCTCTTTCTTCTTCACTTTCCCTCTTCCTTTTCGATGCTTTGGTCCAGCTCACAGTTGTTGATGCCTTTGGGAATCCTCTGGAGCCCCCCTCCTCTCTCTTTTTGCATGGGAAAAATACCTGAATTTGTTGACAAAACACCATTCAGTTGCAGGAGCCCTGTAGAGGAAGTGGCAGATTCATATGAGGGAATGCTGGCACATCTCATGGGGCTTTGGTAAGGCCAAGGTCGGGGCATGGGAATCAGGCATTAGCATTACATAAGCATTTGCCTCTCCCTTGCAACGGAGGTTGAGAGGGAGAGAATGATTCACTCTTCCAAAGGAAGGCTTCTATTTTATTCTTTATCTGGCACAATCCTCGTCACATCTATTCAGAGGCAAGGCCCACTGAATTCAATGGTCTTACTCCCAGGTAAGTGTTTATTTATGGCTGTAGCCTAAATCACCTTTGCTTTATTCATCCCCCTACCCCACCCAAAGAAAGTTAATTAATCTAGCTCAGTTGGCAGAGCATGAGATTCTTAATCTCAGGGTTGTTGGTTAGAGCCCCACCTTGGGCAAATGATCCCTGCATTGCAGGGGTTGGACTAGATGACCCTTGTGGTTCCTTCCAATTCTACAATCCTATGATTCTATGAATGGGGTTTAGATTGCTGGATAGCTGTCTTTCCATTGTGACTGTGTGTGTGTGTGTGTGTGTGTGTGTGTGTGTGTAATAATGGATCATTGCCTGCATTGTTGGATTCTCCTTGGGGGCATGGATTTGTAGGTAGCCATGTGGAGTTCCTGAACCTCACAATTCACCACGACTATTTATCTGTGACTATAGTAGCTATATGGAAACTCCATGTTTAGATTCAGGATGTCAGTGGGGAGCAACAGTAGGACAGGGCGATCAACTCCACAAACTCCTCTGATTGGCCACTCTGGGAACCAGGTACTAGACTAGATGAGCATTTGGACTGATCCATAAATGGTGTAGCCTGTCTTGAGGGCCAGACAAAGAGTCCTGGAGGGCTCCTGGGCCTGAGGTTCTCCAGTCCTTTTTTACACCCACAGATTCCTAATAATACAAAGGAAAAGGCACTTAGGAATCTAGGAATTAGGAGCCAATGTGGTATAATGGTTAGTGTTGGGCTAGGATCTGGGAGACCAGGGTTTGAATCCCCACTCAGACATGAAGCCCACTGGGTGACCCCACCATGTCTTAGTCTAAGCTACCTCACAGGGTTGTTGAGAGGATGAAATGGGGATGTACACCACCTTGAGCTCCTTGGAAGATGAAGGTGGTATATAAAAGTAAATCATCACCATCATCACCATCACCATCACCATCATAATGAGTCAGACCATTGGTCCATCTAGCTGGAGATGTTGGGAGTTGAATCTGGGACCTTCTCTACCATATGGTATATTCTACCATATAGAAATAAAGCAAAAGAAGGAACACAATGAGTCTGATGTTGGGCCATCTAGCTCACTATTGTCCACAATGATTGGCAACAGCTCTCCAGAGTTTTAGACCAGTGGGCCATGCCTGATTTGTTTAAGAAAAGATAGCTCTCACTGAGTTTGCTTATTTCCTGGCCTTGCGATGCTCTCTGCAAAGCTGTAAGCAGCTGATGACTCTCCCTCCCTCCTTCCCTCCCTCTGAAGGCCGGGTACAAGCATCTCACTGGGAGGTGTCAGAGAGTGATGGAGAAGGAGCTCACAGCAAAGCAGCTTGCAGCCGGGCAACAGGATCCAAACAAACCCACGGAGCAAGTTCCAAATGAAGCATAGCTGGGTGGGGGGAAAGAGGAAAGTCGCCGCGACCCTCCTTCTTCTGGAGCGAGATTGACAGGTGTAGGCAAGGCTGTTCCAGGTGGAAGTGTAAGGGATGGATCCAAGAATTCAGAGCAATACAAAGGGTTCTATCAATCCAAAGAGAGACACTTCCTCCATTCCAATGCTCATAGACTAACCTAACCAATGCTCATTGACTAACCTAACCACTGGGGCATTGGTCTAATCCAGCAGGACAACTCTTATGTTCTAATTCACAGTAGTCTCTTTCAGAGGCTTGGAAAGATGGTTTGACAAATGCACGGAGGATACAGCTACCAAGAGCTACTAGCCATGATAACTGTGTTTTACCTGTACCAGTTGCTGGGCACCAGTAAGGAGGCTGTGGTTGTGCTCAGGTTTCCCACATGTATCTGGTTGGCCACTGGCCTCTTCCCACTGGGCTCCACTTACATTCTTACATACTGGAGAAGTTTGCAGCTTCCCCCCTGAAAAGAACTGGACATTTGCATCTATGAGAGTGCATCTATGGGAGTGTGCAACTCATGGGTGCATATATGTGGCTCACAGACCCCAAAGTGGTCCAGTCCATGTGAATTTGTCAGGAAGTGACCCCCAAACTCTTGTTGGCTCCCTGAACCAGCTTGTGGATTTTCCTGGGAACATTAGTTTTTAAAAAAAATCTGGATGGTCAGTTTTGACATCATCTATACTGCCATGGGAATAGGTTGTGCATGCGCCCACGAAAGGCAAATGTCACATCTGAAGGCTTTGGAAGACAGAGCAAAGAGCTAAAATAATTGCAGGAGTCACTGTTGGTGTGCACAGGGAGGGGGAATTTGTAACCTCCCCAGAGGAGGTCAGATTTGATTCCCTCACCATCACCCTGTATCGCCTGGAGGGAAAGAGAAACCCTCTGTTGCCGGCTGCGAGAACCATGGTGGTGGCAGTAGGGGCGTTCCTCCCCTCCGAGTGGGGTTTTGCAGAGGGTGGAGGGGCCTGCCAGAGAGCAGAGAAAGGGGGCACCACCATAGGGACAGGGACAAGTGAGAGGGTGGGGGTGAAAGCAGACGCGGCACCTGTAATAACAAGCTCCGGGCACTGGGCCTGACAGCAGGACGCAGGCCGAGCTGGAGTTACAGCTCCCCAGGGGGGTCTTGGTGGCTGAATGCCCAGGAAACACCTCCAAAATTCAGCTGCCCAACCCTCCTCCCCTTCCTCAAGTGGAGACAAGCAGAGGTCAGTCCAACCCTGCTCACCCCCCTTGCATACAACTGATGCAGGGATTTCCAGTCAAAAAGGCTCGAGTTCTGCCTACATAACTTTGCGGCTGTCTCGTATACCACATCCCCTGCCACTGCGCCCAGCCCATCACCGGAGATGTCTGCACGCTGTAGTTCTGTTGCAGCAGAAAAGAGGCAGCCCGTGTAATACTACCAAATGCTTCTTTTGACCATCTCAACTTTTATTTAAAACATGTACATGGAGTCATGTTTCTGGCCCTCATGGGGCCAAACTAATATTAACATGACACATAATTAGCAATTGCCATACTTGTTTTTGTTCTTTGTTAAACAGCAGGCGTGGGAGCCTAGGCTAAGGATCAGGACCGCAACATGAGGGGAGAGGAAATGTAATCCCATGCTGAGGCCGTGTTCTAGAAATTTGGTTCGCACCACATTTAAAGATGAACGTACCTAATCCGCACAAACCAAAATGCAGCTAGCCATTGCGATTCGCACCACCCCGAATTTTGCAATGCAATTCTTCGGCCAGGTAAGCTGTAGAAAACTGCATCTACCGAGTTTGCAAATTATATGCAGGGATTCAACTATTCTATAAAGAGCATGCATATAATGATGGTGATATTAAAAGCATCAACAACCCATTGGGTTGTAGCCAATGTCAGTCCTACTCAGAGTAGATCCATTGGAATTAGTGGATATGGTTAACGTAAGTGCTCCCCCTTCCAGTGCATCTACTTTGAGTAGAGCTCAATGCCTCAAAGCACCACTAGATTGTGGGAGCATTGCTGGAAACCAGATTGTTCAGAGTGCTGGACCAGGGGTGGGTGGGTGGGGAAACCTTAAGGATGGGGTTAAGGCAGTTATCAGCTGTGGACCTGCCAAGATGGTGTGGCCCTGGCAATGCCCTTAGGACATCAAGCACTGGTGCCAGTTGTGGTAGTGCACTCGAGTGTCCAAGCACTCATTTGGGGTACATGACCACATTCATGCACAGCTGACAGCTTCCTAAAGAGCAGCCCTAGTGAGTCGTGATCCCAGAGCAAATTAGTGTTTCAGACAGAAGCCTTTCTTGGCCTCTTCTTGAGATGGCAGGGATTGAACCCAGGATCTTCTGCATGCAAAGCAAGTACACTACCACTGACCTGCATCCCCTTTCCATATCAGAGCATAGGAAATTGCCTTATATTGAACAAGACCATTGGTCCACCTAGTGTGGTCTTGTCTATGCTATCTGGGAGATGATCTCCAAGGATCTTTCCCTGACCTACCTGGAAACACCGGGATCTGAATCCAGGAACTTCTGCATGCAAAGCAAGTGCCCTGCTACTGAGCAACATCCCTTCCCTACAAAGAACGGGAGGCATGTGATGTGACCATCCTTGCTATAGCTGGTCAGTGTCTACATGGGAGGCCAGCTGGGAACCTTAAATGTAAGAGATTGTGCAGTTGTAGCAATTACATAAGACACAACTGAAAAAAAGAGCAACATTTCGAATATGGCATGCAGCTGGCTCCTAGAGATCCAAATCTCCTGTTTGTGTATCTGAGAGGGGGAGGATCCCTAAGTCTGGGAAAGGCAAGCTTCCTAATTTATAGCTCAGCATCTTCTTTTGATCTCGATTACTCCTTTGTCTTTGGGAGTGCCTCGTCATAACCAGGCAAGTCAATGGGAGGATGGGATCTATTTCAGGGCTAGCTGAACTTCTGGGCTCTGTCTGTTTCCTGTGTCTCTTTTGAAGTTCCTCCTGGCTTTAACCTGCTCTTTAAAGAAATGTTACAATTCCAGAGCCTCCCACTGTTTCTCGACATCACGAGACAATCCATCACGAGTTAGCCAAACAAGCCAGGCCAGGTGAAACCACCCACAGTGGTCTACAAGTCCAGTTCCTCAAATTATGCACATTCTGCAGAGTCTACCCTCTCCACTTGCCCCTCCCTGCTTCCTCTACACAAATTCAGGCTTACTGCTTCACAAGGGAAAGACTTAACTGATGCAGGTTTGGCACATCTTTATTATGCAATGCTTTGCAAGTGTGGAAATTTGATATACAGAGGCTTCTCTATCTTGCCCTTGAAACTCTCCCCAGGTCACACATCCCATACTACCTGTGCTTTGTACCCACCTTGGGTGATTTTGCCTGGCTGGAACATGTCCTTAAACTCTGATAATGCCCCTTGCCTGCCTGGATGGTGAACAGGGAGGAGTGTCTGTAGAAACTAGCCTGTTGTACAATGGTAAAATTTACATTAATAGCTTGGCTTACTTTTGCCCCTGGCCCTGCACACAACTGGGATATGGCCCCTAGAAAGTGACATAGAAGGAAATGCGGCCCTCAAGCTGAAAATGGTTCTCCATCCCTGCAATACACCTTTTTCTATACAGTAGGAAGCCACCATCCATCCCTGACTGCTTACATTCATCCTGTTTTTTAGACAAATATTATGTCTTCAAGTAGCTCGCATCAATAAATCTCTACTATATAATAGTAAGAAAAATTGTCATCACGCTGCAGTTTGCATGGCTACCAGTAGGTGGCTATACCAATTGCAGTGCAATGACAGGCTAGCTGGCAGGCAAGAGAGTAAACGGTGCAGGTTGTGGGCAGCTCAGGTGAGCTGCTGAGAAAGGAGTGACATTCAAAGGAGCGTAGAGTGACACTGGAGTGACTTAAAGGAGAGTGGGAGGTCCTTCAGAGAGCATTTTGGGAAACTGTGACTAAACTCCACCAGCTAAACTTTAGGAAGAATGTTCTGACAATAAGAGCTGTTGGGCAATGGAACGGATAGCCTCAGAAGGTTGTGGACTCTTTCATTGCAGGTTTTGAAGCAGAGGTTGGATAGCCACCTGTCAGGAATTCTTTAGTTGTGATTCCTGCAATACAGGGAGTTGGACTAGGTGACTATTTGGGTCCCTTCCAACTCTACAATTCTATGATTCACCCCTCCATTAAGCCTGTAGCAAGCTGTGAAGGGCAGGTGTTTGGGGGTGAACTGTGAGGGACAAGCTGGGGGAGATCGAGTGAGTGAGTGAGGGATGGGTGGGTTGGTCAGGTATAAAGGAAGGGGATGGGGAGAAAGGGGTGAGGAGTTGGCAAGTGGAGCCAGCACGGGTGGAGGCTCCTAGTAAGTAAGTCAGGCTTTTGAATGAAAAAGACAAAGAAATCAAAGGCAAAAGGAGCAGAGGGGAAAGGCAGAAGAGAGAGAAGAGTCTGACAGTGCCAGAAAATATAGAGGTGGGGGATAAATTCAGTTCACTCAACGTTTTGATGTGACTCTGCTTCATTTCTTGAAACAATAAATGAACCAAAATGCAACTATACTGAGAAATTCGCATTTCGCTGAATTTTGTGACTAATTAATTCAAGCAAAACAAAAAAGTGTAAAGAAATGCATGTATACATAAGAAAAGTATGCATGTGTAGATCAGTGAAATAATGTGCAGACTTGCATTGTGTTTGGGGTGTAGATCAGGCAAGTTTACATACAAAACTGTGTATGTTATTCGGAGAAAGGTGCACTAAAATACCAATGGAATTTTCATGAAAACCTGTGTCTTGGTTTTCTTAAATTGGACTAGTCTAATTGGACTAGTTGGATGCGGTTGGTGCTGTGGTCTAAACCATAGAGCCTAGGGCTTGCCAAACAGAAGGTTGGAGGTTCGAATGCCCATGACAGGGTGAGCTCCTGTTGTTCGGTCCCACCTCCTGCCCACTTAGCAGTTTGAAAGCACGTCAAAGTGCAAGTAGATAAATAGGTACCGCTCCGGCGGGAAGGTAAATGGTGTTTCTATGCACTGCTCTGGTTTGCCAGAAGCAGCTTAGTCATGCTAGCCACATGACCCGAAAGCTGTCTGCGGTTCCCTCGGCCTATAGAGCGAGATGATCGTGCAACCCCAGAGTTGTCCACGACTGGACCTAATGGTCGGGGTACCTTTACCTTTACCTAATGGAGGGAATTGTGCAGAAACTCCTTTTTGTGTGAGAAATACTTGTTCATAATTGCCATTAATTCATTCAAGTGGCTTCTTTGATTCTGCTTAATATTCCCTTCCACAGGACAAATAATGGACCAGGGTGTCTTTTGATTAGTGGAGAAAAAGGACCCCACTCCATTTGGTTATTGATTAGAAATGGGTACTACTTGTTTATTGCATGGGTCTACAAATTATCTACAGGTTGTTATGAATTGGCTTGATTTGGTTTGCGTATTTGGTTGAATTCTGTGCCCATCCCTTGCTTTTGACTCCAAGTGACTGGAAGCCATTTTGCCTTATATGGAGGGAGGCAGGCAAGAACTCTTGAACTCTTGTTGCATCGTTATGATGGAAGGGAGAACCTCAGGCAAATGAAATACCTCTTAAGCCACCTCTCTCTCTGTTTTTTTTAATTCCTTAAAAAGGGGGGTGGAGAGAGAGAGAGGACTACAGGCAGCCGTTCTGCTTGTAAACCAGCCAAGAATAATTTGTGGCAGGAAAGTTTGAGCATTTGTAAAAATAAGTGTTTTTTTTCCTCCCTCTCGAAAACACACCATGCGACAGCACTTGAGAGTGTTTGAGCATGAACCTAAACAGAATTAGACATTTTGAAAGCAAACTAACCCCCAGTGGCCCCGGCACGTGGCATTTCTGGAATCGGAGGGCTCGTTCCCACCACCGCCACCATCGCTAGGGCTTTGCCTTATTAATCGCACTCTGAAACCGTGGCAGACATTTGCTGATTTGCCTTTCTCGCTAGCGTGTTGGTGAACATCGGAGCACAAGAAGATGCCCTACACTGAGTCAAACCCATTGGTCCACCAATTGGTTCTCATTCCTTAGCATTGTCTACACCAGTGTAGCTCCAGCTGTTTTTGAACTACAATTCCCATCATCCCTGACCACTGGTCCTGCTAGCTAGGGGTGATGGGATTTGTTGTCCAACAGCAGCTGAAACACTGGTCTACACTGAGTGACAGAGGCTCTCCAGGTTTTCATACCTACCTGGTATAAAAAAGGTAAAGGTAAAGGACCCCTGACAGTTAAGTCCAGTCGCAGACGACTCTGGGGTTGCGGGGCTCATCTCGCTTTACAGGCCGAGGGAGCTGGTGTTTGTCCACAGACAGTTTTTCCTGGTCATGTGGCCAGCATAACTAAGTCTCTTCTGGTGCAACGGAGCACCGAAACCAGAGCAGTGCACGGAAACACCGTTTACCTTCCCACTGGAGCAGTACCTATTTATTTACTTGCACTGCGTGCTTTCAAACTGCTAGGTTGACAGGAGCTGGAACTGAGCAACAGGAGCTTACCCCGTCGCGGGGATTCAAACCTTCTAATCGGCAAGCCCAAGAGGCTTAGTGGTTTAGACCACAGCACCACCCGTGTCCCTTTATCTGGTATGATAGAGGCTCTCCAGGTTTTCAGACAGGGATGTTCCTAACCCTACCTGGTATAGGTAGGGTACCTGGTTTGAATGCATGGTGTGCCTCTGATTTCAAAACAAGCACTGTCTACCCCTATTGTTTTCTCAGGGTTTTGTGTGCATCTACCCTATATACTGTATTGATGGCTGAGTGGGGATTTGAACCATGGTATCCCAGGTCTTAGTCCGGCACCCTAACCACTTCATCACACTGCTGTTGCTCATGAGACCTCAGCTCTCAGTGCTATTGAGAGGTAAGCCAGGAATGCCACAAATGGGCATTCTTCCCCATATTTGCTTTCATTATGGGGTGGTGGGGGTGGGGAGAAAATTAATCAAATCAGTCACAACTTGTATGGACAGAACTAGCGGATATTGCCTGTAACTGAATGGAGCATATATTCTGCAGCTTTTAATAGCAAAGGGTGTCATTTGCATTTGTTTGTTAGTTGTAGGAGGGCATTAATGTACTCAAGGAACTGTCCAAGATAAATTAAGCAAGAAGATTGTGTTGGGAAACTTGTTGCCTTCAAGCTGATGTTGGGCTTCCATAAGCCCTGACCAGGATTGCTGATAGTTAGGGATGGTGTGAATTGTAGTCTGGCAATGTCTGAAGGTTCATGGGTTTCCCATCCTCAACCTAATGACAAGTTATCCATTGGGATTTTACTTCTTATGACAGGGGTTGTGGCACCTGTGGGACCAATGACACCCCTGAAGTCTTTCCTTAGAGACCCTAAAACGTCTGAACACTCCCTCCCTCCCTCCCTCCCTTGACCCCTTGGCCATGAGTGTGATTACATTTTTCTGCCTTGAAAAGCACATAGTGCCAAAGGAGGAAGTTGGAAGTGTGACACTCTTTCCCACTTCCTCTTTCAGCTCTATGGTCCTCAAGGATCTGATGAGGTCTAGCGGACCAAACTTTTACCTACATTGCTTGGAAAAACAAAATGTTTATGTGTATGCTCCCTCTTTCTGCTTTTCTGGGGAATGGGCTGATCTGGGCTAGAGAGGTGACAAGAAGAAGTGGTGTCCATGACACTTCTTCAAAGATCCAAATATGCCCATGGGCCAAACAAAGTTGTCAACCCCTATTGTTGTAAGTGACTATTCACTCAAACTATTCTCTGAAATGATAGCAACTTTTTTTTTGGGGGGGGGGGAAATGTTATCATGGGATAAAGTTTCCAAAAATATGACCAGCCAGTAAACATTCTAGATGGGTGGTAGCCTTATGCAGACCAAGGCAACATTTTATGCATTGTCTGCCGATTCGGCAGAAACCCTCTTCAAATTTTGGTGGTCAGGAGGGAGGCCCCAGGGGCACAGACTCTGGCAGTACTGAAAGCATTTTGGAGGTCAGATTGTGGGAAGGAGGAACTGAGATAGAGGTGAAATATTTGGGAAATTGTGGTCAAGTTCATGGAACTGTCTCGAGCACATAGCGCCATCTAGCCTTGGAAGGCAGAAATGTGCTACATAGTACGGATTGCTGCTTGGGATGTGGTCTTGGACCTCAGAATTAGATGGTAAGAAGGGGGAACAGGAAGGGGGGCTGACCCGAGGCTTTTCGCTGCCTGAGGCGGAAGAGCAAATGATGCCTTCAGACCCCCTCAGCAAATCAGGGCAAATCAAAGTTCTTTTAGAACATGAAGCAGAAAATCCCATAACCAATGCTCCTTCTCCCAAGCTGTGGAAATAATAAAATAAATATAAATCTGTTCCTTTCCCATGGCATGGAGAGCCAGATGCATGGAAGTGGCTTCCTTGCTTTACCAGTGGCAGGGCCGGCCCCTCATCCACTTTCAATCCAGTTTAATGGTAACAGCAGCCAAGCAAGCAGGGCCATGAGAACTGCAGTCTGTGGTGGTGAGTAAGGGAGAACTTCTAGGGCAGGCATAGGCAAACTCGGCCCTCCAGATGTTTTGGGACTACAACTCCCATGATCCCTAGCTAACAGGACCAGTGGTCAGGGATGATGGGAACTGTAGTCCCAAAACATCCCAAAATATCTTAGAGGGTACAATATTCAATTTAACCTGCATGTAGGAGTTAACATATGAGCAGCAGGTAATATAAAATAAAGGAAGATTTGAGAGGAAAATGGGTGGAATATCAGGCTCTGCAGCTGACCAAGGTTCACTTAGAATGCCATGGGGAAATGGACTGGGAAGTCCTAGGAAAAGGGATAAATGATGGATATTGTATGATGTGTGTATAAAAGTTGTAAAAAAAATGCATTAAAAAAAATTAAAAAGGGAACAGAAATGTTCCAATGGTTTCTCAACAGTAGGGACTGCCATTTGCGATGGCAATGAGTGCATCTGCTGTCTTCTTTTTGTTTTGGGATTAAGGAAATGGGGAATGGGGCACAGATGAGATAGATATCCCAGAAAATTCCCCAGAAAAATGGGGAATTTTTGGAGACATTTTGACTCACCAGTAATCCAAACAGAAAGGATTTCCTCCAGCAATCAGTAATTAACTTGTGGGATCCAACGTGAAGATGGTCAGTTCCAGGTACGACGCTGCACCTAATGTTAGGAATCCTCAGAGTAGACCCATTGAAATTAATGGGCATGGCTACCAGTATGAGTTTGACCAAACTGCGGGAGGCAGTGGAAGACATGAGTGCCTGGTGTGCTCTGGTCCATGGGGTCACGAAGAGTCGGACACGACTAAACGACTAAACAACAAAAATTTAGATTCATTATTTTCCATAGGTCTACTCTGAGTAGGACTTAGTTGGCAACGACATGTGGCCTTTTCGGAGATAGGGGCTTGGCTCCAGCAGAGTCTCATGAAGGCAGTCAGGACAGATTATTGTGGCAGCATTAGGGCCAACCAGACAAATCACTTAATCATTTCCATATGATACTGTAATCCTTGCATATTACAGAGGGAGGTAGGGAGTGATGCTGCTGCTGGTGGGACAAAGAACTTAACAAAAACAGAAGCCATAACTTCTTTAAACCTGTCCCAGGTTCTATGGAAGATGACAGCTTGGCTATAGGTGTAACCTAGGCAACAGATACTGGGAACATTTCCTCGAAGAAAGCGGTTAGCTTGCATGTTTCTAACTTGGCATCAGACTGCAACCTTGAAACCCAGTTGTTACACGGATGATTCCAACTTGAAGCTAGGGCTGCAGATTTCCATTGAGAGGTCATCGAATCACAGAGTAGGAAGGGACCCATGGGTCATCTAGTCCAACCCCCTGCAATCCAGGAATTTCATCTAAAGCATCCCTGACAGATGGCCAGCTGTCAACCAAGCAGAGATTAACAGTGAAAATCCTCCCAGGGTGTTACATAAGGTGGACCTACTGGATCAAGCCAATGGCCCATCAAAATTCAGCATCCTGTTTTTGGAATAACCAACTAGATGATGATGATGAAGAAGAAGAGTTTGGATTTGATATCCCGCTTTATCACTACCCAAAGGAGTCTCAAAGCGGCTAATGTTCTCCTTTCCCTTCCTCCCCCACAACAAACACTCTGTGAGGTGAGTGAGGCTGAGAGAATTCAGAGAAGAGTGACTGGCCCAAGGTCACCCAGCAGCTGCATGTGGAGGAGCGGAGACGCGAATCCGGTTCACCAGATTACAAGTCTACCTCTCTTAACCACTACACCACACTTGCCTATTGGAAGCCCAGAAACAGGACTTGAGTGCAACAGCACAACTTCTGATTCCCAGCATCTGGTATTCAGAGACATGTTGCCAATGTAGAACAGAGAACCATGTCTGGTAGCCACTGATAGCCTTACCCTTCATGATTTCATTTAATCTTCTTTTGAAGTTGGTGGCCATCACTGCCTACTGTGGGAGTGAGTTCCATAGTTCAACCACGCACTGAGTACATAAGTACTTCCTTGTCCCGAATCTTCCAACATTCAACTTCGTTGTACATCCATGAGTTCTGGTGTCACGAGAGAGGGAGAAAAACTTTGAAAGCAGAGAAAGAACAGATTCATAAGGACTAGTAGCAATGGATAGCCTTCTCCTCTGTGAATTTGTCAGATCATCTTTGAAAGCCATTCAAGGAGGCTCTGTTTGAACCACCGCTTTATTGAGAAGCATGAGAACTGGAATCATATTTCATATCTAGGGGAAAGACCATAGCTCAAGTCAGTTGGAGCAGGTAGAAGGTCGCAGATTGAATTCCCATGCTCTAGGCAGGTCTGAAAATGTCCCTCACCAGAAACATTACGGAGAGCCACAGCTGGTCAATGTAGACAATACTGAACTAGATAGACCAGTGATCTGATTTGCTATTAATCAGGTTGGCTCCAAATATTTGAGGAAGGGCCGTAGCTCAGCTGTGGAGCAGATGGCCCCACTTTCAATCCCTGACACCTCCAAGAAGGGATGGGAATGTTTCCTGTCTGAAATCCTGGAGAACCAGTAAGTATAGACAGCTAGATGGACCAATCGCCTGACCCAGTATAATCCAGCTTCCTATGTCTTATAGGAAGGTGGGGTTATTCAAGGAGGCTTCCCTCTGTCCCATGAGAGCATCTTTCCCAAGGGACTTTCAAAACCTGGAGCCACCCTCGGGTAGGTCTGGTTTGGCTGAATGGGACTCAAACAAAGGATGTATCTTGTGGCTGCACTCATGAGTTTCCCATAAATCCAGCAGTCTGGCGATGGCATCACCGCACGCTGCTCTACCTCTCTCTCCCAGGAAAGCCCGACACGGTATCTGTAATCCCCCAAAGAAATCTATCACAGAACTGAGCTGGGCCTCACACCAGGTCCATAAATTGTCTGCAAGGCAGGCACGGGCGGGGAGCTGACTGATTTATTTGGCCTGTGCTTTATGCTTTGAGAAAGAAGCCTGCCGGGCTAGGCGCTGTCTCCAGGCAGACGCCCCCTTTCCCAGGAAGGAAAAATCTGGGCTTTTGCAGATGTATGATGCAGATCTTTTGCCAGTAGCCAGTGGCTTTCTCCCACAGCTTCATGCAGGTGGGGTTTTCCATCTCCCATCCCCCAAATCACCTCTATTGGGGCAAAAGGATATGTGGATTTGAGTTCTCCCAGTTTCTAATTTTTCCAATCTTAAATTCAGTTCTCCACATTTCTGCAGCAATTTGTGATTTTTATTTTAAAGAAAGATTTCCTCATGAAAATTCACCAGCACCTTAGTGTGGATTTCTCTTAATAAACACATTTTATAAGCAGATTATAAGCATTTTATAAGCAGTTTTGACTAACCTGTTTGTTTCGAAATAATTGGTTCCAAAGATTATGCATTTTTATATACTGTTTTCATGAATAGCCTCCTTTTTATCCCCAATATATCTCCCCCATATATGCATTTTTGGAAGCATTGTTTTGCAATCCACATTCAGATAAGTGCAAAATTTGGATAAGGTGGATTTGATTCATTTGGCTTTAAATGTGTACTGTACTGAATCTAATTTCTCCTCCACCCTTAGTCTCTACTGTCGCCCCCAAACCACTTCCTATCTTCCCTTACATTTAGATTATAGATATAGATTAGCAATACAATGCTAATGAATTTGCACTTTAAAAATGAATGAAGTGCGAATTGCTGCAAAAATGTGCAGAACTGAATTCAAGATCATAAAAATGAGAAATGAAGAGAAGAGAAATAGATAGATCCATCCAGCCTTGCCCAGAGGTAAAAAGAGAGACAAATGTATTAGTCTCAGATTCAAGCCCTGTCTGAAACTATGGAGAGCCTCTGCCTGTCATTTCAATAGGTTTACTCTAGGTAGGATTAACATTGGCTGCAACCCTAAACAAATTCTATTCCTGGCATATCTAAGTAGGGATCAGAACTCTCCTTTCTGAAACCTTAGAGAGTTGCTGCCAGTCCGTGTAGACAATATTCAACTAGACGGACCAATAATCTGACTTGGCATAAGGCACCTTCTTGCGTTCACTAGGGACATCTGTAAGCTTTAAGATGGAGCACATGGCAACATAGGGTGATTTCAGAGGATTTGCTTATTGATAATTTATTCTGATTTGTGTGTAGGGCGGTTAGACAGCATTGTGTCAAGCAAGCGCTTTACCACTCTAGTGCATTTCCGCATCACTTTCCTGCCTGCAAAAACGACAGATTTTGCAGAAACCGGGTCTGTTGTGCAAGACAGACAAATAAACTTCAATTGTGCAACCTCAATTCTTGATATGTGAACAGATACTACCCCAGAATAGCGACGGTCTGGGAGCACTCTAAGCCCGGAGAAGAAAGCACAGATTCCCATTGGTTAGAATGTAAAAAGATGCCTTATACCAAATCAGACCAACGCTCCATCAAGTTCAGTATTGTCCACACTAACTAGCAGAGGCTCTTCAATGTGTCAGATGGGACATCATTGCCATCCCCATTGGGGATTGAACCTGGGACCTTCTGCATGCAAAGCAGATGCTGTACCACTGAGCTACGTACGATGCTTTCCTCCCAGGGGGAGTTGCCCCACACCCTTTACCATTTCGGTTGCCCTTTTCATTCCAACTTCTTTAAGGGGTGAAATAAAAAGGTAAAGGGACCCCTGACCATTAGGTCCAGTCGTGACCGACTCTGGGGTTGCGGTGCTCATCTCGCTTTATTAGCCAAGGGAGCCGGCGTACAGCTTCCAAGTCATGTGGCCAGCATGACTAAGCCACTTCTGGCGAACCAGAGCAGAGCACGGAAACGCCGTTTACCTTCCTGCCAGAGTGGTACCTATCTATCTACTTGCACTTTGACATACTTTCGAACTGCTAGGTTGGCAGGAGCAGGGACCAAGCAACAGGAGCTCACCCCGTCACGGGGATTCGAACCGCCGACCTTCTGTTCGGCAAGTCCTAGGCTCTGTGGTTTATCCCACAGCGCCACCTGTGTCCTTAAGGGGTGAAATACTTTGCATGAAATGCAGCTGAGAAAGGAGTTTCTCAGCAGGCTGGTTTCTCCTTGAGTTGCCCCCTTACCTTACACCCCAGCATCCTCACCAACAGTTCTGGCATGTGTGATTATAACCTAGTCTTCTCCCCAGATTCCGCCGGCCCCCACTTTCCTTTTGAGCAGCTGACCCATCTGTGGGGCGCTCCGGGGCTCGTAAGAGCTGTTTCACACTCTCTCATTCTCTCCAATGATCCTCGTGCTTGGCTCACGTTACCCGCCTCTGAAAGGCAGCCACCTCTGGGGTGCAATCGTTCTTTCCCAGCAGCCTCGAACGCAAGTGTGTTGATTGCTGCGCTCTGCAGCCTGGACACACACACACACACACACACACACACACACACACACTCCTTCTTCCCCTGAACCCATGAGGCACAAACCTGATGGCACTCTGAGTCATCACCAGGTCTATTTGAACGGCAAGGTGGACGGAGTTGTAACCCTGGCAGAGTGGAGAGCCGCTTGCCGACGGCTCTCTCCAAACCCTTTGTTGCGATGGTTCCCTCGATCCACACCCCCTCCACGTCTGCCGGGGCCTATAAATCTGACGGTGCAAAGGCTGTTCCCTGCTTTGTTTCCTCGTCAAGTAGGACTGCTGTTTTTCTTGGAGGGCTGGACCACCGTAACCTTCCTTCAAGCACCTGCTCCTCTGCTGGAAAGCACATTCCTCAGGAGCGGCGCTAGGGGCCAATCCCACACAGGGGAGATTTTGCCGCTGGCCATGATGGCAGGTTGCATCCCCTCCACCCCACCCTCCTGTGCTCCTTCTCCTTTGCTCTTTGCTAAAGATGGGCCATAGCTCAGTGACAGAGCATCCGCTTTGCATGTGAAAGGTTCAGTCCCTGCCATGTCCAAATAGGGCTGGGAGAGAATCCTTGTTGGAGAGAGCGTCTGCCAGGCCGTGTGGACTCAAGATGGAGGAGAACCATAGAATTGTAGAGTTGGAAGGGGCCCCATGGATCCTCTAGTCCAACCCCCTGCAATGCAGGAATCTCAACCAAAGCATCCATGACAGATGGCTGCCCAACCTCTGCTTAAAAACCTCCAAGGAAGGAGAGATTCAGATTTGGATTCGGATTGTATTCAGGTCTCTTTTGAAGCCAAATTTACTGGATTCGCTCTTTTCAAAACAATGTGTGAACTGAAACACAACTTTTGGGTCCTCTACTTGAAGTCATTCCATTCCAGCTGTATCTAAGAAATAACACCCAAGTTTGTTCTTCTCCCTCCTCCCTCCCAATCACTTTTTCCTTTTGTGTCCGTTCTTAATGGCGTTGGGGCACAAATGCCTGAAGATTGGCCACCCGCTGACTCTGAACTGAGACTTTCTGCAGAGCCATTTAAGGACACATTCTCACCAGTTGTCTGCCTGCCCATGTGTCCCCACCCGTTTAGTTCTCAGCCTCCCCGTCCCCTTCACGCTCTAAAAATAATCAAACGATTGGAATTGATGGGAGAAGAAATGAATATGTAAAGCCCAGAAGGCTTTTGCTGCTTTAAGCTTCTGAGAATCTGGAATTATCTTTGGGGAAGCAGCAAGTAGCCGGCCTGTTCAGAGTCTTGAGGAGAGATTGCCAGGATTGGCCCCTTTGCTCGTCTTGTGGTGGGCAAGCTACCAAGGGGCAGAGCGCCAGCAAGATGCCTTTTAGCCCTTAAGCTCCGTGATATTAGCCTGTCTCTGGCAGGAAGGGCAATCAAAGTGAATAAGGAGATCTGCATTTGTGGCCTCTCCTGGCAGAATCCTGTGGTTTTGGAGTGCTTAATTCATGGGAGGAAAGTTAAAACAGGTTACACAAGATATTGCAAGCATGATGGATTTAGATCCCTTGCCTGTCCTTGAATGTGTCTCTAAACGCTTGGGAGGGAGTGCTGACTGCACCACTACCATCCTTTAAACTGACTACCACACATTGGGTTTTAGGCGACTAAGTCCTACTCAGAGGAAATCCATTGAAATGACAAAACCTAAGGTCCTCTGAGTAGGACTAGCATGGAAAGCCACCAGTTGTTTTTATCATTAAAAAGTAAGATTTCTATCCCAAACCGATATACATGGTTTATGGTTGAAGATGATCAAGGGCCTGGAAACCAAGCCTTATGAGGAATGGTGGAGAGAGTTGGGTATGTTTAGCCTGGAGAAGAGATGGAGAGGTGATATCATAGCTGTCTTCAAATATCTGAAAGGCTGTCACCTGGAAGATGGAGCAAGCTTGTTTTCTGTTGCTCCAGAGGACCCAAACCAATGAATTCAAATAACAAGAAAGGAGATTCTGAGTAAACATTAGGAAGAACTTGTTGACATTGAGAGCTGTTGGACAGTGGAACTGACTCCCTCGGAAGGTGGTGGACTGTCAATCATTGGAGGTTTTTGAGTAGAGTTTGAATGGACATCAGACAGGGATTACAGTGGTACCTCGGGTTAAGAACTTAATTCGTTCTGGAGGTCCATTCTTAACCTGAAACTGTTCTTAACCTGAGGTACCACTTTAGCTAATAGGGCCTCCCACTGCCCCATGATTTCTGTTCTCATCCTGAAGCAAAGTTCTTAACTCGAGGTACTATTTCTGGGTTAGCAAAGTCTGTAGCGTCTGTAACCTGAAGCCTCTGTAACCTGAGGTACCACTGTATTTAGCTGCAATTCCTGAAATACAGTGGGTTGTTCTAGAATGACCTTTGGGGTGGTACCTTACAACTCTACAGTTCTATGATTCCTCCTCCCCATTATATCCTTACAAAAAACATTACTGTATTTACATGAATCAAATGTGCACCTCAATTTCCAAACACTGAAACCAAAAAAGGATTTCCTGGTGAATATAAATGCGCCATCAAATCTAGTGTGTACCCTAATTTTTGTGATGTAATCTGGCCAAAAATGGTGTGCATTGCATTCAAGTAAATACGGTATGTCCATACAAGCTGTCCTTCGAAATGCACACTTCCAGAATGCATGGTGAGTGCACAGTGGGGCTGGCAAGGGCTGTGGCCTGGGGGTGAGGTTCCCTTCCTTGCTTTAGCCCTACAGATAAGGGAGATGGTGCCTTAGTACTTGGGGTCATAATGTGTCCTTGGGTTGCCCGATGTGTTTTGCTCCCAGGTACCTTTTAGGCAAAGGTAAAGGGACCCCGGCATACAGCTTCCGGGTAATGTGGCCAGCATGACTAAGCTGCTTCTGGCGAACCAGAGCAGTGCTCAGAAACGCCGTTTACCTTCCTGCCGGAGCGGTACCTATTTATCTACTTGCACTTTGACGTGCTTTCGAACTGCTAGGTAGGCAGGAGCTGGGACCGAGCAATGGGTGCTCACCCCGCTGCGGGGATTTGAACTGCCGACCTTCTGATAAGCAAGTCCTAGGCTCTGTGGTTTAACCCACAGCGCCACCCACGTCCCACCCAGCTGCTCTTACACACCAGCATTTTTTCTCCTCCTTACAGGCTCATCCCTTGCTGAGTAAGGACTTGTACAGAGTGGGGAAAGCAGACCGCTGAACGTACTCCCCGCCCTGCAATATTGCTGCTCCGGCTGCCTGAGTGAGCTTTACTGTTTGCTTGTTGAGGTGTGAATGAAGTAATGGACCTTCTCTGCCACTACATCCATCTCCAGCTGACAGGCTGCCTTAGACACATTGTGTTGCTCTCCATAAACCTTGTCACCTTGCCATCTCCGAACAGGCTGCTTCCTCTGGGAACCTGCAAGCAGGCTCTCGCTGGCAGTTGGCGAACCCTGTCTGCGGGCTGTAAATCGTGGCTGCTTTTACAGAAAAGCCCTGAGAGGAGAAAGGCATCCCGACGCCTGCCATTAGGCCACGGGGGCTTCCCCAGCCCATTGTGCCTTTTGCAGCAAGGGATCATGGGGCTTGATCATGACATGATGGTGCCTCCAAGGGGTTCATGGCCTGCAGCCCTTCCACTGAGACTGCAAGGAGGCCATAAACCACCAATGCAGGTCTGCAGACCGGATTCTTCCTTCTTCTACATCAGATCAATGTTGACAGGTGTGTGGGACGACCCACCTATCACTTACCTAAGTCAGGGGTGCGGAGCCTCTGTCCTGGAGGCCCATCTCAGCTGCCAGGGAGTCCAAGTTGGCCTGCAGGGCCATTTCACCCAAACCACGCCCATTTGCCCATCAACAGTTGTCACTTTTGATGTCAACTGATGGGAGGCAGAATGCGAGTGATCCCAGCAGGAATGCACAGAGTAACTGAGTAGGAGTTAACCCCCACTCATCAGCTGATGAGCGGGGGTTTATTTCTGCTCAGTGTGACAGGATTCTGTTATTCAGGAAGGGGCTTACTAAAACAGAGGGGGGTCAACTTCATTTTAGCAGTAAGGTAAAGGTAAAGGGACCCCTGACTGTTAGGTCCAGTCGTGGCCGACTCTGGGGTTGCGACGCTCATCTCGCTTTACTGGCCGAGGGAGCCGGCGTACAGCTTCCGGGTCATGTGGCCAACATGACTAAGCCGCTGCTGGCAAACCAGAGCAGCCCACGGAAACGCCGTTTACCTTCCTGCTGGAGTGGTACCTATTTATCTACTTGCACTTGGATGTGCTTTTGAACTGCTAGGTTGGCAGGAGCAGGGACCGAGCAACAGAGCTCACCCTGTTGTGGGGATTTGAACCGCCGACCTTCTGATCAGCAAGCCCTAGGCTCTGTGGTTTAACCCACAGCGCCACCCGCGTCCCCATTTTAGCAGTACCCTACCCTATAAAAAGCATTCTTCAGAATAGCAGTTTGCATGACCCACTGAGGAAGATAATAGCACAACCCAATTGGCAACAGAAACAATTAATTGCACATTCCTTCAAAATCCAATCCAGACTTTTAAGTTGAATTCAACAAAATTGATGAACTTTGTCCAGCGATGCCAGCTTTTCAAAGGCTGCTAGTCATGTACACCTTCACTGCTGCTAGTCATGTACACCTTCACTGCAAGACGCCCCCTTGCCTCTTAGCGCCTCCAAAGGCAACCCTCCTCCAGGGGGCGGTACAGCCCACGTTGGGAATCGCTGCCCTAGGAGAACTTTCCTTCTTTAAAATCTTATTTTTGAATAATTTTCCAAACTATTCCATATATGCATTTTGTGATTCTCTCTCCCATCCCTCCGTGGTTTCCCTTGCCAGGCTATGTATCATTGTCAACCACCCCTTTTTATTCATCTTAATGTCTTACTTGGACTGCTGTTCATGTTTCACATCTGACTTGCAGGTTAATCTGACTATTACACTTCTTCAAGTATTCTACAAAGCGTTTCCACTCCTCTCTCAGACCTTCCAAGTGTCCCTCTTTTTGAGGTACAGTCCTGGATTTACAGAAGCTGTCCCAGTTTCTAATTTGATCCCAGAATGTCCCATTTTCCCTTAGGATGTCCCTATTTTCATCAGAGAAGTGTTGGAGCCTATGGAGAAATCTGAAGGCAGCCCTGTATAGGGAAGGTTTTTTAAAAAATGTTTTATTATGGTTTTGTTGGAAGCCGCCCAGAGTGGCTGGGGCAACCCAGTCAGATATGTGGGGTGTAAATAGTAAAATTAATATTATGGAATGGGGTGTCCCTATTTTCAACAGAGAAATGTTGGAGAGTATGCTCTCTTAGCTGTTCCTCCTCCTGATCCCTAATTTTTGTTGACATACTTGTCAGTTCCTCATATTCCTATCAGTTTGTTTTTCCTTTCCTCCTTGGCTGGTGTTTCTTGGTCTTTCCCATCTTTGTGCATACCTATGGTTAAGAACTTAATTCATTCTGGAGTTCTGTTCTTAACCTGAGGTACCACTTTAGCTAATGGGGCCTCCTGCTGCCGCAGCGCTGCTGCAGCGGCATGATTTTTGTTCTCATCCTGAAGCAAAGTTCTTAACCCGAGGTACTATTTCTGGGTTAGCGGAGTCTGTAACCTGAAGCGTCTGTAACCTGAAATGTCTGTAACCCAAGGTACCACTGTGTAATACTTTTGTTGCTGTAGTTGCATAGAGAAAAAGATGAAGCACCTTTTGGGGGATGTCGGCATTCGTTATCCCTAGGAGGGAGGCCCCGAGGAGATCTTTCCTTCCCTGCCTCTCACCCAGGGTCCTTCCATCTATTTGCCATGTGGGTGTTTTCATGGTCAGAGTATCCGAAAGCCAGTTTAGGTTCTGCTGCTCCAACTGCTGCTCCCAGTCTATAGCAGTGAGCAGACCTTGTGCTGCCAGCCCCACTCTGGAGACCGTCAGTGTGATATGTAACCCTCATTAAAGGGGGATAAAGTCAGCAGTGATTTCAAACACTGAGGCGGCTTTGCTGGGCTCTGACTTTCTTCAGTCTGCAAGAGGGGGAGCGTGGAGGCACCCTCCCCGCCGAACTTTGCAGTGTCCCTGATTTATAGGGTCCACTTGGACATTTTAAATAGAGTATTAAGTGCAATAAATGTAGATCACTTTCCTAAATATTCCATGATTTATGCCCTGGTCCCTTCCCTGGGGCATAGTTCATAAATCCTCCATGTCGAGCTGTCGTGGGGTATAATTGTTACGCAGTTAGCAGAAAGGAACAGAGTGAGATGGAGCAGGCAGAAGGAAGAGAGGCGTTGAGCTACATGGGGGGCAAAATCTGAAGCAGAGCAAGTTGCTTGGAGGCTGCTCAGCCTGTGATGCTGGCGACACCTCCAGGGATGTCCTCACACTGGGCCAGCCTCTTCTGTGAACTTGAAGCCCAGGGTTGCTCTCCATCAGGGATGGGGAGACGGTCCAAAAGTTGCTGGACTCCAACTCCTATCAGTCCAGCCAGCATGGCCAATGGTCAAGGATGAAGATGATGGGAACTGTTGTCCAGCAATGTCTAGAGGACCACAGGTTCCTCATTACTGCAATAAAGGAAGGCAGAGTTGGATGGAACTGGGTAAATGGTCTACTCCAGGTGAAGGGAATATGTGGTCCTACAGATGTTGCTGAACTGCAACACCCATCTGCCCCAGCAAGCATGGCCATTGGCCAGGGATGATGGGAGTTGTAGTTCAGCAACATCTGGAAGGCCAAAGGCTCTGCACACCTGGTATAGTCCAAGGGTAGCCAATGTGTCCTCCTGATGTATTCATCTTCTGGTTTCTTGATGATGATGATTGCTATTATTTCATTTCATTTATGAATCACTTCCCATGAGGCACCTTGAAGCAATTGACAATATAATGGCATATATAAAACTGTTACGAATAGGGGAAGAAAACAGTTTAAAGCAACAATGCATACATAAAATCAATTGAAATCCAATACAGGTTCCAACTAGGATAAAGATTTTGGAAAGCTTGTTGAAAGAATAATATATTTAGCAGGTGCTGAAAAGCCAATAGAGAAGGCTGTCTGAATTATATTTTGTCCATTACCTTGGGATGTACTTGGAAGATGATAAAGAAGCAGCAACAACATTGCTGGACTACAAATCCCACTATCCCTGACCATTGGTCAGACTTGCTGTGACTGATATGTGTTGCAGTCTAAGAACATCTGGAGGGCATCACCATCAGTCTAGAGTTAGGAACACGTGGCTTTTGTCCTATCCCAAATAAGACCATTGTATTGCTTGCACCAGGAATGGCTAACATGCACCTATTCAGATGTTGTAGGGACTACAAATCCCATTACCATCCTTGAGTGAGCATTTGTTCTTCCAAGGGACAGATGTTCCTTTTGGATTTGGGCAAGGCAACAGAGCACACAACACACAGGACTCCTGTATTGGTCAGTGTGCAGTCCAATCCAGGTCTAAGCTGATGTTTCAAGATCCGGATAGCTCAGTTGGTTAGAGCATGGTGCTGATAACACCAAGGTTGCAGGTTCAATCCCCACATAGGATTGGTGCATATTCCTGCATTGTGGGGGGTTGGAATAGATGATCCTCAGGGTCATCCTTCCAACTCTTCTATGATTCAGTGACTTCCTTACTTCTTTATATAATGTAATCTCACAGACCATACTGCATTTCACTAAATTCTGCTTACACAGCAGATGAATGCAGCCATGAAGCTCCCCTGCTGTGGATGGATGGTGACCAGTTTATCTGCCTTTGGTATATGCCAGCTGTAGGACCATGCTGGTCTTGTGGTTAGAGTGTTAGAGGCTAGGACCTGGGAGACCAGGGTTCAAATCCCCACTCAAAGCTGAAGTTCACTGGGTATGTCCTTAGGACAGTCACTGCCTCTCAGCCTAACCTACTTCACAGGGTTGTAGTAGAGATTAAATGGCGTGTGGGAAGAAAATAATACACACCACCTTGAGCCTCTTGGATAAAAGGTTGGCTATACATGCAACAATAACTAATTAAATCTCAACCTTGTTTCTGTTCTTGTAGAGACAAGTGAGCCATTGCAGTCAGCCAATATAGATAATTGGGGCCATCCCAGATACTCCCTCAACAGGTGGCTGGCCTTGAGAGGTAAATAACCTTTTGTCCCTTGGCAGAATGCCGTTGCCAATGCTGGCTGCAGCAGATGGGAGTTGGAGTCTCACAACATCTTGAATACCACAAGTTTCCCATCCCAGAAACATCTGACTGTGTGGCAGAATCGTCCTGGGGCTGCAACCCTTCAGAAAAAGTGGGGCAGCCCATACCCATGTATTCCATAGGGATGTGGAAATACTTCCACCAGGGGTGGGGTTATTCCCCACTGGGATTGCTCCAAGCCCTGTAAGGAAAGCAGCAGTGGCAGCTAAGGAAAGAAAACTTCCTGGCACATCCCTCCTCCACCTCCTTCATTGCATCTCTCTTGGACCCTAGGACTGGAGGAGCAATTTGCCCCATTCACATTCTTAAACGGACCTGACCTGATCTGGGTGGATCAGGGCCTGAATCAGATTGGTGCTCTATTATTGGGTTGTGCCCAACCAAGTTCTGTTAAGAGTAAGGTAAGGGTAAGGGGACCCCTGACCATTAGGTCCAGTCATTGCCGACTCTGGGGTTGCGGCGCTCATCTCGCTTTATTGGCCAAGGGAGCCGGTGTACAGCTTCTGGGTCATGTGGCCAGCATGACTAAGCTGCTTCTAGCGAACCAGAGCAGCCCACGGAAATGCCGTTTACCTTCCCGCCGGAGTGGTACCTATTTATCTACTTGCACTTTGATGTGCTTTCAAACTGCTAGGTTGGCAGGAGCTGGGACTGAGCAACAGGAGCTCACCCCGTCGCGGGGATTTGAACCGCTGACCTTCTGATCGGCAAGCCCTAGGCTCAGTGGTTTAACTCACAGCACCACGCGCGTCCCCTTCTGTTAAGAGTAGTCCCACTAAAATTCATGGGTGTAAGTTAGCCAGCTCCGTTAACTTGAATGGATTTACTCTGCGTAGGACTAGCATTGGCTACAACCGCACAGGAATCCATAGTTTGGTGGCTTCCATTATCCAGGCAAGCAGAAGGCATGATCAGAGTTGAAAGATACATCTCAGCCAGGGAAAAGTGCTGAAGGAGGGCGAAAAGTAGGTCTGGTGAGGGGTGTGGCCTGGGAAGAATTCAGAAGGCCAGATACAGATGCCCGGAGTGTTGTATGTGGCCCCCAGGACTGAGGTTACTACCCTTGCCTTAGTCACTGCATCCCTGCTCCCCAGCTTGCTTCAAACTTCTTGGAGTCCTCTGGCTTCCGTTCATTGACTACTCAGCTCACTCCATCCATTGCTTTCAGTTGTGATGACCCAAATGGTGTCTGGGGAGACATGGCCATCCGGTTTTGTTCCGGGCCTATGAAGGCTGCCTCCTAGATGAAAGGTCTCCATGCTGGGACCAAAAAACAACAAGAACAAACAAAAAACCACCACCCTTTGGCAGCTTCCAGAAACTCCAATGATTCATGAGAAGTCGTTTTGCAGTGGTGGTCCTTTGCACTGCAGCCGCATGAGAAATCCGGGTGACATTCTTGAGTTTGGGAAGGAGTAAAGCTTGATAGGGGAAACTAGGGAGAGAGGGGTGGGTGGGAGGCTGCTCATGCTTTTTGTCTTCGGTCCGACAAAACCTGGCACTTTAATCATGATGGATTTCCACTGTAAATCCAAGTTGCAAGGCTTTGCCCAATAAAGTGAGCCTTGCCTTCTTGCCCTGTTTCAGACCCTCCCTTTGGGATGAGCCAGAGTGAAGGGAATTAAAAAGCTGGGGGCCAATGGGAGGCTCCCTCTGCAATCCTGGCTGAGGAATGTTTGGCTCTGGTTTTACAGGGGAAGACTATTGAGTTAAGCATGGATGCTATGTCCAGAGCTACATCAGGTCCTCCTAAAGATTCTGTGGCTGCATGGACCAAATGTTTGGATCATGCCAGAGCTTGGTTGTAATCCACTCGGCTTCCACTCCATTTCCAGTTCAAAATGCCAGTGTGTTGATCTATAAAGCCATTAAATGGATCAGGGCCTTTCCCCATCTACATCTGCCCAGCCCTTGAAATCTTCATTGGCGGTCCTTCTCCAGGTTCTCCTGCCTAACAAAGAGACAAGATGGCAACTATGGATGGGGGCTTTTCTGTCTTCTTGGCAGCCGTTTATGGGAATATTCTTCCCAAACAGACACTCTGGTACCTGTGTTATGAATCTGCTTGCAAAATTCCCATGGAGAGCTGGTGCGGTGTAGTGGTTAAAGCACTGGACTAGGACCTGGGAGACCAGGGTTCAAATCCCCACTCAGAGATGATGCTCACTGGGCATCCTGGGAGCAGTCACTGTCTTGCAGCCTTACCTAAATCACAGGAGTGTTGGGAGGCTAATTTGGAGAGGGAAACAATCATGTGTGGACCTTGAACTCCCTGGAGGAAATTGACAACAACAGCAGGCACCTGGTTGGCCAGTGTGATAACAGGATGTGGGAAGAGATGGGCCTTTGGTCTGAAGCAGCTGCAGGGCTCTTCTTGTTTTCTTATGACATTTTGGCACCAGATGAAGACCTTTTAAATCTCACATGCATTTCAAGTTTTTAGCACTAATCTTTCTCTCCTTCCTGGTATTTATGCTGGTTTTCTCTTGATTTTGTGCTTCTGCAGGCGTTTAGATCTTGTGCAGTTTTCTGGCAATCATGTGTTTATATTGCTTAGGCTATTATTGTTTAGCAAATGTATAGTTCACCTCATGGCATTAATCCATCAAAGTGATGTATGGAATAAAGACAGAACTAAACACGGATTCACAAACTCTAAGAACAATAAAAACCATCCATACAAACTTTAAAAACAAAGCTAGCATTTCATCAAATATAAAACTGATCTTCCATAAATGACTGAGTTACACCTTAGCGAAAGCCTTCCCAAACAAAAATTGTCTTCAGTAGGTGCCTAGACATCATTAAAGTAGGAGCCTTTGTGATTTTAGCTGGTCACTGATTCCAGACGGCTGGAGCTGTGACACTAAAAGCCTGGTTTCCACACCTTTTCCTCCCTGCACTTGTTGCAGGTGATTGAAGAAGGAAGTGGTGATTGTGATCTTGGCATATGCCTACCTACAACGTCATTGGGCAGGTGTGGACACATGCACACACACATCACCAGGACTGTCTATATATATTTTAAAGTGTTTTCAAACAGACACACTGAGAGGTAATACGGAATCAATCTTCAATGAGCTTTGATTTTTGGAACAAAACCACTTTCTCAAGAAGCACTTTTCATATACAGTAGATTTAGATTGTGTGTGGATTACATAGGAGGAAAGCAAGTACTTTTTCTCCATTGATTCTAAAATAAAATGATGTGTGTGCGCACAGCCTAAGTGTTTTATGTACTTCTAAAAACCAGAGGGTTCCCACAAACCCACTGATAACTCCCCTTTTATTTATGGGTGGTACCATTCTGGCTATGGAAGGATTGTCACTCAACCTGCTAAACATGGGAAACAGATGGAATGATAGAACCTGGTGGGGAGGAATAAAACTTTGAAATCAGACCGCTAAATGCTCAGTCATGCAGGTACAGCAGTCTAGTTGGTGCTTTTTCAAAGCCCAGAGCCCAGTCTGGTGGGATGGTTGTGGCAAGAGTGAATGTATTCAGACATGGGGATTATTGGGTTAGGTCCCCCCCCCTGGTTATAATGCTAGTCCTCCTGTCCCAGTTCCATAGGTTCCTTTTACACCCTATTACCTGTTGCATTAGGGATGCAGGTGGCACTGTGGGCTAAACCACTGAGCCTCTTGGGCTTGCTGATCAGAAGGTTGGTGGTTCAAATCCCCGCGATGGGGTGAGCTCCCGTTGCTCGGTCCCAGCTCCTGCCAACCTAGCAGTTCTAAAGCACACAAAAAATGCAAGTAGATAAATAGGTACCGCTCTGGCGGAAAGGTAAACAGCATTTCTGTGTGCTGCTCTGGTTTCACCAGAAACGGCTCAGTCATGCTGGCCACATGACCCAGAAAAACTGTCTGCGGGCAAATGCCGGCTCCCTTGGCCTGTAAAGCGAGATGAGCGCCGCAACCTCAGAGTCATCTGCGGCTGGACTTAACTGTCAAGAGTCCTTTACCTTTTTACCTGTTGCATTATGGAACTGTGACATTTAGACTAATATACCACTCAAGCCACTCCAAATGCCATCCACATCAGTGGCTGTGGTGTGACACAACAGCAGACACCATCAGATACCCCACCACCCTTTATGTGCATGTGAGCTTCTGTTCTCTGGTGAAAGTAGTAGGAAAGGAACGTATGCCAGACTATCACCCCAAATTTCATCACATGGTGTGATATATGAAAATGGCGGGGAAATCACAGCGTATTTTTCTAGATTAACAGATTAGCGGATGGATCTTTTTTCCGGAAGCAGTTTGCACAGAATTGAGTCCTGAAGTTTCACTAAATGCCATTGACTTCTGCTAAGATCACGTGAACCATGAAAACTTTCAGGTACAGCAATGTCAAGAAAATAGAATATCAAGAGCTGTCTGCAGCCAGTCCAGTGTCACAAACCCTCCAAGTGTCCCTATTTTCCAGGGACATCCCTGATTTAGAGAAGCTACCCTTGTTTCTGATTTGATCATGGAACGTCCCACTTTTCCTTAGCACGTCCCTATTTTCATTGGAGAAATGTTGGAGGGTATGGAGTTATCTGACCCCTGAACCATCTGAAGGCAATCCTGTTTAGGGAAGTTTTTTTAAAAAAGTTTAATGTTTTATTATGTTTTTATATATGTTGGAAGCCACCCAGAGTGACTGGGGCAACCCAGTCAGATGTGTGGGGTATAAAAAGTAAAATTATCATTATGGAATGGGAAGTCCCTGTTTTCATCGGAGAAATGTTGGAGGGTATGGGGCCAGTGCCAGAAGAGCTACAGCTGTATATCTGCAAGGCCTGGCTTGGGATTTCTCTCGCCTCATGCCTTGCACCTATTTAGGACACGGACTGCACGAAATTTGACCGGGAGTCAGAAATGCTTCCTCCTGCTCAGAAAACTACTGTTTTTTAACAGTGCATTCTTGGATCCTCAGCCAAAAGAAAGTCAGCAAACCTTGGTCTAAATATAACACAGAGATTTTCAAGGCTGAGATGAATGTCTGGCTCCACGCAGGGCCAAAAGCATCCTCATGTCGCGAGTGAGAGAGGCAGATGGAAGGGTTTGGGCACCGTGACTGTCAGTATGGATGCAGCTGCATGTAGTGCCTGAGTTCAGTGCAGGCAGTTAAGTCCCTGGAGCAGGAAGGCTTTTCAGACCATTCATTGCACAGCCATGCCAATAGGCTGGACTGTGGGGTCTGCTGCTACTTTCTATTCTTTTTTTTAAAATGAAACAAAACAAGCTTGGCTGGAGGGTGAGAGCTATAGCTTGAGAGTGGCTTTCCTCCAGGCACAACATGAGAGTTGTGTTTGTGTGTTTTGCATGCATGAATGTGGCTGTCCGTCATTCTCGTTGCACAAGAGCCATCATTTCTCAGACCATTCTTGGAGCCTCTGTGTCTGTCACCATGGGATGATGGTGCTCTGTGGACGGGTCCGGGGAGCTTGGCTTGCATATGTTTTGGAGCAAAGACCAACCCTCTGGAGGGTTGACCTCAGAACAGCATGACCGTGCACCCATTTCCTGCAGCGGCGGACCTCGGCTTAGCTGGATTTGGGAGGTGACGGCCCCTCCCCAGGGCATCAGGCCTTCTCTGTTTACATGGCAGGGATCCCAAAGACCTGCCAGCTGCCATATCTGTAGGCATTGTTGATTTATGGTGCCGCGGTTAAATCCGGCACTTGGAAGCCAGCACCGTTCCTCGCTGCTTAGCCCAGCTAACAGCCGGGGTTATCACAACAGCTATAAATCCCCTGAATCCTGGATGGGAAATCTCATTATTTCTCCCCTCCCCTCCCCTCTTTGGACCAAGGGATCTGGCACAGCTGCAGGGAGCTAGGATTGATTCAGTCCAGCTTCAGCTAAAGCAAGTGACTCATTCTCCCCATTGGATCTTCCGCTTCCTTGGCCCTGAGCTCAGAGGGAGACACTCTGTGGCCATTTCGTCCATCATTACACTGGCCAGAGGAGAAGACCATGAATCTGTGAATGCCTCCTACATTCTGGAGTGGATTTCTGCACCAGTATAATTGCACTGGAGAGATGTAGAGGAGCTTTGGATATGACCTGACACGTGGAGAGAGGAAGGCACAGCTTCGTTGCATATTATCAATGGTTCTTGGGTCGGGTCAAGGGCTTGAAGATACTTACACTAATCGCCATTTGCAAAGAGACAACCAAGTGTCAAGAACTGCTCACCACTGCTCTGAGTGGTGAGCGGCGTCGCTGCAGCTTCTCCGTAGTGTGCAGAGAATGGCTGACCACTGCCCCATGTGGGGAGCTCTGTGTCTCTGTAATTCCTCAGTGAAAACCCTCTAGGACTGGCTCCACCAAGGAAGACAAGTAGCTTTTCTGGGCATGAAAGTGTGTAAGAACTGTAAGGTTGCCACCCATCCCGTATACTGCAGGATCACCCCATATTTCAGTATAAAATGCTATGTCCTGTGTTGCTTCAATACAGGATGTAGTTTGTCCTGTTCAGTGGTACCTCAGGTTAAAAACTTAATTCGTTCTGGAGGTCCATTCTTAACCTGAAACTGTTCTTAACCTGAGGTATCACTTTAGCTAATGGGGCCTTCTGCTGCCACCGTGCCGCCACTGTTCTCATCCTGAAGCAAAGTTCTTAACTCGAGGTACTATTTCTGGGTTAGTAACCTGAAGTCTCTGTAACCCGAGGTACCACTGTATTTCCACTTCCCCCACCTCTCTCTCTCTCTCTCTGCCAAGTTATGGATCCTCTCCAAATGCATGTGTGTGAAAGGTCATATATTACAGCTCCCAAAATTCTTTTGGGGAAAGCCATGACTGTTTAAAGTCTTAGAGCTTTAAGTATAGTTTTCGGACCCACCTTGTTCTTACGATTGTAAGTTGTTTAAAACTGTTTTTGATATTTTGTTTTAATGTTGTAACCCCCCCCCCCGAGACCTTAGGGTTAAGGGTGGGCAGTAAATTAGTAGTAGTAGTAGTAGTAGTAGTAGTAGTAGTAGTAGTAGTAGTAATAAATGTGTGTTGTGAATATGGCCCTGGTGGGCAAAAACTGCATTAGTTCATCACTTGCCCCCCCCCCAGTATTAGCTGACAATGGGTTGTATCCAGCTAAGTTGGACATGTTAGTCATGTCCATTACCTTCAATGGGTCTACTCTGAGTAGGACTAATGCTGGATGCAACCCAATACTCATTTCATTCCCCATTAACTGAGTGAAAAATTCACCCCACCCTGAGAACGTTCAGTGAAACCCCAACCCCCACACCAGTGGCGTAAGGGGCTGGAGAATTTCAGGAGGACATTTCTGCTCAGCCTCTCATATTTCCTTTTAGCCTCAGCTCTGATCCTGCGACAGTTACATCTCTTTCCCCACCAATAAGCCAGTTTCTCCTCACCCCTGTGAAGGTGTGTGTGTGTGGGGAGAACTCATTGACTTCCAAGCTTGGTATCTATTTTTAAAAGACAGGGGGCTTATTCTAAGTCACACACATCTCTCTCTTCTCCCACCCCTCCTCCTCCTCCTCCTTCGCCTCCCAACTACAAATTTAACTCCTCACCAGTTAGGAAGAACTGCAGACCCTGATTACCCTGTTGCTTGCCAAGTAAGCTTTGGTGCTGGCATACCGGACCCAACAGCCTGAATGCCCCTATGAATGGCTCTGATTCAGCAGCCCCGGGCTCAGAGTACCTGACACCTTCCGTGACACAAAGGAGGCTTTCTCCCTCACGAAAAGCAGTAGGCATGGAGACAAATCACAAAGCCACATTGCATTTGCGGGGGGTGGGGGGGATTTCTCTTTTCTTTTTCTTTTTTAAAAACCACCCATCGGCAACAATACATGGCTTGTCTGTTAAGTGTGTTGCAGGCCTGTGGCTCACACAAAGGCTTGCTGCTGGTGGCCATTGGCTACCGGGAAAACCCCTCCTTTGTTTTTCAGAAGCCCAAGTTGTTTAGATGCCCCATTAGGTGGCCAGGTTTCTATGGGTTGACCCAGCGTTCCAGGTGTGATGCTCCTCAGTGGTCTCCAGAGGAGGGGGAGTTTGTTCTGTAGGTGACGGAGCAGAAGTAAGAAGCATTGTCATTTTCATTGTCTGGTATGGGCCATAGCTCAGTGGAAGAGCACCTACTTGTCACGCAGAAGGTTCAATCTCCGACATCTCCAAGTAGGACTGGGAGAGGCTCCCTGGCTGAAACCTTGGAGAGCCACCACCAACCAGTGTAGACAATACAGAGCTAGATGGGCCAATGAGCTTGATTTAGTACAAGGAAGTTTCTTCAGTACAAGGTGTCTTCTTTTATTCCGATGATTTTGATATTACAGTGGTACCTCGGGTTACAGACCCTTTAGGTTACAGACTCCACTAACCCAGAAATAGTACCTCGGATTAAGAACTTTGCTTTAGGATAAGAACAGAAATCGTGCTCTGGCGGCACAGTGGCAGCAGGAGGCCCCATTAGCTAAAGTGGTGCTTCAGGTTAAGAACAGTTTTAGGTTAAGTACAGACCTCCAGAACTAATTAAGTTCTTAACCCGAGGTACCACTGTAGTTGCATGCCAAGACCCAGTGACCCCGCAGTTCCCTAAGGGGTGAATAACCAGAGACGTCAACAGCATGTAGGTTTTATGGGTTCGAATAGGCAACAACATTATTGATTACAGATGTGAACCGTTTGGCATAGGCATGGGGTGAAGCCAAGTTACATCATTCCAGCCCATGTGCTAAGAGCACATCTAAGGGTAAACCACCACTGAGGGGCTATAACATACATCAAATAGGAGTATCTGCCCAAAGGATCCCTGCTGGAGGAGTGCTATGGTTCTAGCCCCTGCCTGGGTGTCAGACAGAAGCCACTTCTCCTAGATCTCTTTAACCAAGGAGGGGTAGGCAGAGTCTAGAGAGAAAGGTCAGAGGAAGGACCACCAAGGCCAGGCCACAATTTGTCCCCCCTGGAATGAGCCCAGGTGGATGCTGATTGGTTGGCTGGACCCGCCTTCAGGAAAGCCCACCCAAGACCTGACCCCCTCACCAGATTACTGCAGGGCTCGTGGTCCATCTGCAACACTGCTCACCAGATAAGTTGAGTGGATCTCCAGCGCCATCTTAATCAGGCTCCATTCATGTGGCACAAAGCACAGCCACAAAGGCTCATCTGGTCCAGAATCCTGTTCCCACAGTGTCTAACCAGATGCCTATGAGGTGCCCACAAGCAGGACATGAGTGCAACATCAACTTGTGATTTCTGGCATACTGCCTCCCTCTGTGGAGGTAGAACATAGCCATCATGGTTGGTAGCCGTTCGCAGGCTTATTCTCCATGAATTTGACTCATCCTCATTGAAAGCCAAGCAGGTTGGTGGTCATCGCTACCTCTTGTGGGAGTGAAATCCATATTTTAACTATGCGATGTGTGAAGAAATATTTTCATTGCCCAGAAGCTTCCAACATTCATAATCCTACTCCCTCAAGTGTTGTTGCGCAGGAGGAAAGAGTTTTTAGGAGCTGAATATAAGACTCATAAGAAGAAGGGTTGTTTTTTTATTAGCTTCCTCACGAGAGTGGAGGCAAGGGAAATGGATTTTATGAATCAGAATGGTGTGGGATACGAATGGGGAGCCTGTTTCTCTTCAAGTATTCTTGGACTCCAGCTCCCATAATCCTAAACCATTGGCCACACTGGCTGGGCCTGCTGGGAGTTGGAGTCCAGCCAACTATGGAGGGCTGTGGGTACCCCACCCCTGCTGTAGAGAAGAAAAAGCACTTCTATAAGCTTATAATGAATACATAATGATAAAGTCTTCCTCCAAGTAATCCTAGAAGTGGCACAAAACTGGTACAAGTTCCTTCTTCCTGCTCTCTATCTGAACAATCTGACTACCCCAAAATTTAGGACAGTATTTACCTAGGCTAAGTTTAATGTGCTCCTGAATCTGCAGTACTGAAGGGTAGATACAATAATGTACCATACTGTGAATGCCCTTGCGAAGCATAGAAAATAGAAACTGTGAGGCATGCCTTATTGTATTGTTCCTTCTACTGATATCCACCACCATTTTATTAATCCAATTTTACAAAGTACACCAGGAAGATCTGAAGTGTTTTTATATTGACTATCTTTCGGTTGACCAGTTTCCTGAGATCACTGCCAAGGTAGCTAGTTTTTGTGCAGCAGCAATAGCTTGTTGGCCCAGGATCCCGTTTTAATTTTAAAATGATTAACCCCTTACTTTTTTTTAACCATTTTAATAGAATTTCTCTTGGCTTTTAAAAATATTTTATATTGTTTTTAATTCTACATTTAATTGTGTACCCAATGTATTATATTGTCTTTTGTGTGCTCTGTTTTCTTCCTAGCATAGATTTAACTCAAGGCTGCCCCTCTAACAGTGAACTTTTTATTTCTCTTGTTTTGTCCTGTTAGTGGTCTTTCCTCTCTACCAGCTCCTCCTAGGCACCATAGGAGGCACAAACAACAGGAGTCCAGTTTCCTGACAGCCTGAAGCAAACCGGAGGACATTTAATGGCAGAGGTAGGGAACATCTCACAACCTGAGGGCCATGTTCCATTCTGAGCAACTTCCTGAGGGACACATGTCAATGGTTGGTGGGACCAGAAGAAAAAGTGGGTGGGGGAATGAATGTCAATCTTACCCAGGGGTCAGCAAACTTTTTCAGCAGGGGGCCAGTCCATTGTCCCTCAGACCTTGTGGGGGGCTGGACTATATATATTTTTTCTTGTGGGGGGGGGATGAACGAATTCCTATGCCCCACAAATAACCCAGAGATGCATTTTAAATAAAAGGACTCATTCTACTCATGTAAAAACACACTGATTCCCGGACCGTCTGCGGGCCGGATTGAGAAGGCGATTGGGCCGCATCCGGCCCCCGGGCCTTAGTTTGCCTACCCATGATCTTACTGTTTGCTCAAGGAGTTCAAGGACACACAGGAAGGGTATTGCAGGGCTGGTGATAGAGAGTGTGTCCTGGGGAAAGTTCCAAGGGCCAGGTTGAGAGCACAGGAGGGCCTGAGGTCTCCCACCATAGTTTTAGAGAGAAGCTCTGTGGTATATCTGGATGAAGTAAAATCAGGCTAGCGAGCTGTATGAGGAGTCGGAGTCTCAGAAGTGGCCAAAAAAGCTAAATGTTTACTTAATGGGGGTGGGGAAAACCACACTTTTTGGGGGGTGGGAAGAGAAGAAAGTTGTGCTTGGGGGGAAAAATGTGTTAATATTAGAAACAACAACAGCAACCAAAATATCCAGCTTGCAAGCATGCCAAGTTCCTACATTGACTGGGGCTTTTCTTACAACGTAGAGATTCACTGCAGGCTGTTTACCCGAAGGAAAGGATTGCCAGCAAATTGCAGGAAAAGGTCATGAAACAGGCAGCTCCAGATAGTTTGGAAGTGGGCTTAAGTGGCTCTTGTGTAGGCATTAAATGCAAGTTGCACCGGGAGGAGAGTTTTGCCAAGGGCAACTTCTTCCACAAGAGCCCTGAAATGAAAGGGGCCACCTTGCCCCAGCCCTTTGCGAGCCTGGTGCCAGCCTAGCATAGTAGTGATGGGACATCACAATATTTGTAGTTCCACAACATCTGGATGGACTAGATTGGCAAAGGCTGCCTTAACCCATAGGGGACATTCCATTTCTGTTTATGTTTCAGGACTTTTCTTATAAACTAATTTAGGTCTGCTTCGGATTAAGGGACAGTCAAATCTATCCATTTTGATTTCTCCCAGTGCATCATTTCCCCCACAATTTGTATGATTTTTTTGTGCACAATTCTCATAAATATTTTCATTTGTGGATACATTTTTGCCTGTAAAAATGTGTAAGTCTAAGTTGATTGTTATAGATAGATAGGCCGTGCGCTCATATAAAAAGCTGCAAGAAAATTTACCTGTACACTAAAACCTAAAATGCCTAAAATGCTGTAAAAACAATTCACAATATTCATAAAAATGGCGTGATCTTCTTGAATTTTTTTTTAAACAGCAGAATAGTCAATATGATAGGATCTTTGAGAGATGTGTGTATGTTAGCGGTGAGGACACCTGCTGATTCTCTACGAGAAGAGTATTCCACAGCATGGGACCTGCAACATAAAAGACTCCATGTCTAGTCGAAGCCAAATATAGGAGACAATTAAGAGTGCTCATCTGGATGGTGTTATTATATCTGCATCAATTTTTGATTTGTTTTCATTTCATTTCATTTTGTTAGCTAATAAACAGCTGCATGAACATTTGTATGATTTTCTTGTGCACAGTTCTCATAAATATTTTCATTTTTGCATAATTTTTTTTGCATTACAAACATTATTTATAAGACTTCTTAGCCCCCTTTCACAACAAGGCCTCATGGTGGGTTGCATAACCTATAACACACACACATACACACACACACACACACACACACACACACACACTCTTTTAATATGTGTTTTGAAGTGTGTGTGTGTTTAAGAAAAGAATGCAAGCATTTTCTGTGGATTTTCTGTTCATATATGTTTCTTTTAATGTAATTTTTTGGGAGAGTTGCAGAACTGCATTGCAAATTTTGGAGAAGTCTGCATTTCAAAGGATGCATTTTGGTTCACGTATCGGTTTGTAAAAAAATTGGCAGGTTCCTATTAAAATGTGAACTGAACAATTTTCTCTGCATCCTTTCTAATAAGGCAAGGAGTGTGCATATACATTTGGAAAGCATTTGTCCCTAATGCAATGCAGTTAAGTCCAATCAATGCATTTATGTACACATTACTTGGAAGTGCAAAATTCAGAGACTTGCGAATTCAGAAGGATGGCTGTGTTTCACAGTTCATGTATTGTTTTGGTAAGTGTGAATTATGTAGGTTTGCCTTTAAATGCCAACAAAATCACATCTGTCCACTGTTCTTAGTCTGAACAGCCCTGTTGATGTTTGTGGAGAACGATTTTTTTTTTAAAGGATCCACCCTATTCTCTTGCATGTGATTTGTTTTTAACAGATTTCAATTGTGTGTTTTTAATTGTTGATACCTACCCTGGGACTTTATTCTGGAAACTGGGCAAGAAATATATATGATGATGTCAACGATGATGTGTAGGATAAAGAGCTGCTGGGTACAAAAGTTCCTAAGCACAGAATCACAGAATTGTAGAGTTGGAAGGGACACCAAGGGTCACCTAGTCCAAACCTGAATCAAAGCTAAGGAATCCAGGACAGATAGCCACCCAGCCTTTGGTTAAAAACCTTCAATGAAGGAGAGTCCACCATCTTCTCTGGCGGTCCATTCCATTGTCAAACAGCTTGGAATGTTCTTCCTGATGTTTAGTCAGAACCTCTTTTCTCATAATTTTAATCCATTGGCAAAGGCCCCATCCTCTGGAGCAGCAAAAAACCAAGCTTGCTCCATCTTCCATGAAACAGCCCTTCAAATATCTGAAGATGGCACCCAAGCCGAATGTTCAACTCTCACCTCAGCCACAAATTAGCTACATGGCCTTAGACAAACCCCTTTCTTCCCAGTAACCATACTGATTTACCTTAGAGAGTGGTTTTTAGGGACCAATGAAGTGATATCTGTTAAAATCCTTCCAGAACATATAGAATAATATTTTAACACCCTTATTGTTGAAGCCTCTGGTGTTTCAAATACATGCCAACCAGGGGCTACTGAGCGCTGCCATTTTGCACCGACTAAACCAGGATGCCGTTCATGTTCTTAACAGCTCATACCTTCTTTTTTACATTTTAAATCAAAATCTGCTGTTTGCTTCCACCACTAATCCTTTATCTGTCTCTCTTCCCCCCTCATTCCTAAAGACCAGTCTTAACAAAGGCTTCAAATCATCCTGTAAAGAACACTTAAGACGAGGGCTAAGGCAGGCTGGAAAGTGACTGAAATCCTGCTCTGTTTTTGAAAGCAAAGTTGCTTAAAAACAGATTAGTTCAAGGGTTTCCAACAAATATAGACCATCAGAGCCTTTCAAAGAGTGTATTTTGTCCATGTTATTTAGGGCATTTCCCCCCCACTCACTGAAACTTAGTTCTGGCATCTCTCAGGTGGGCACCATTGCCATTCTAAGAGAATGAGGGAGGTGCTCATGGTGAGCTCTGCCACCATTACAGATCTGTTTTAGGATCATTCAGAACAGGGGGAAATGTCCTATTGCTGCCCTGATTTGTTCGCACACTGTTTGCAGGGAGGTTAGGCAATGCTGGCTTTTTATGAAGCATTCATTCAGGGAAGTTAGACACTGTTGCATCAGGGAAACTGAGTGAATCGTCTCAGTTTTCACTGGGCACTTAAACAATTGCACCACATTTGTTCATCACCTCGTTGTGTTCTAGCAAATTCTGCAAGTAGATTTTGTGTTATGTCAAAACTCTCCTTTGGGTGCTGATTCCCTACCCCTCTCTAGTGGTTAGTACCAGCGTTTTAGATAGACTCTGGAAATGAGTGGGCAGTTAATGTAACTGATGCAAAATGGGTGTAATGCAAATGGACTGCCTTGCCACCTTGAGCATCCTGACAGCCGAATTTTGCGCCAGCCAATGGAAAGGCAGTCCTACATAAAAAGCATCACCGAAGAGCATTTGTAACTGATGCTAGGTACAAAACATGACTAGTGATATCACTGGTTGCAACTGCTGAGCTCCCTGTTGCTTCATGTTCTCAGAAGCAGCATCTCTATCTGGCCAACCCATGATACACTGTCCTGACATACAAGCTGAACCCTGGACATCCTGGGATTCCAAAAACGTGCCAGTACTGCACAGATGGCTTTCATTTTGTACGAACCAATCAACCAAACAAACATGCATTCATTCATGGTGTTCCCTCACACATATGCGATCCTCTGAGGGCTGAAGTATGAGCCACCCATTTCTGTTTTCATTCTTTCCATCCCAGAAAGTTGGAAAACTTATTTCCATCCTGGTCCCCCCCCCATTTTGCTAGTCGCCCCTTGACTCCTAAGTAAATTATGAAGATTTATTAAGGCCCTCAATCACCTGCCTGGGAAGGAGCTTACCCTCCTGATAAGCCTTGTCTTGTGAGGTTCTCTCCAACCACACCATGCTCATTGCCACCTGCAGAGGCAATGCGGTCCTGGGACTAAAAAGCTCCTTTGGCTGATCTGTCAGAGATAAGAGACCATTCATCAGTCAACCTTCACTCTCTTGATGCACTGTCAGGTATTAAAATTCCATTGCTTGCTCCCCACCTCCTCCATCCTCTGCCATGCAGCTGCTGATGCTGGAGAGAGGACAACACACTCTGACTTCTCTGCGATCCCCCCACAAGCCAACCTGAGTGAGGGTTAGAAGGGTAGACACATTGGAGGGGGGCGGACACACTTGTGTCTCCGGTGTGCTCCCACCTGCTGCATTTTCTTCTCTCTTGATAAGTGCTTGTCCCTTAGTTCCATGGCTTTGGGAGTTATATCCATGGTGAGTTCTACTGAGAGTAGAATAATAGAATTGTAGAGTTGGGTCATGTAGGGTCATGTAGAATTGCTGGGTGATGTAGAATTGTAGAGTAAGGTTGTGTAGTCCAATCCACTGCAATGCAGGAATCACAGCTAAAGAATCCCTGGCAGATGGCTTCCAGCCTCTATGGAAAAACCTGCAGTGAAGGAAAGCCTACTACCTTCTGAGAGAATCAGTTCCACTATCAAACAGCTCATACCATCAGAATGTTCTTCCTAATCTTTAGTCGGAATCTCCTTTCTTGCAAATTGAATCCATTGGTTCGGGTCCTACTCTCTGGAGCAGAGATTATCGTATCGTATCGTATCGTATCGTAAGGCGATTAGATCACCTCAAACTTCTCTTGGCCAAACATACCCAGCTCCTTCAACCATTCTTCACCAGGCTTGGTTTCCATACCCTATGTCATCTTGGATGCCCTCCACTGCACATGTGTGTAGAGCCAGTGTGGTGTAGTGGTTAAGAGCAGTGGACTCGTAATCTGGTGAACTGGGTTCACTTCCCCACTCCTCCACATGCAGCTGCTGGGTGACCTTGGGCCAGTCACACTTCTTTGAAGTCTCTCAGCCCCACTCACCTCACAGAGTGTTTGTTGTGGGGGAGGAAGGGAAAGGAGAATGTTAGCCGCTTTGAGACTCCTTCAGGTAGTGATAAAGCGGGATATCAAATCCAAACTCCTCCTCCTCTTCTTCTTCTTCTACTTGGTCAATATCCTTCTTAAACTGTGGTGCCGAGAACTGGACACAGGACTCCAGGTGGGGACTGCTCAAACCAAAATAGAGTGGTACTATTACTTCCCTTGATATGGACACTATACCTCTGTTGATGCATCTTATAATTGCATTCGCTTTTTCCACTGTTGCATCACACTTTTGACATGTTACGCTTGTGGTCTACTAAGACCCCTAGATTATTTTCCACATGTATTGCTGCTAAGCCAGGTGTCCCCCATCCAATATTGGTGAGGTGCTCTGCTTGGGATGGATTGAGTTTTATGATACCCAACCCCATACAGTGGAATGGGGCAGTATGCAGCCGGGGTGTGGGTGTGGGAGAGGAGATGATCAGGGGGCAGAAGTTTGTCTACAAGCAGGAGTGAGAACTCCTCTAATCCAAAGAGCACAGAGGTCATCAGATGCTCGGCCACCCAAGGCTTCCTGGAAGCTTCAGTTGCACCTCCCAATGCCACCCTCTTCCCAGAAGTAACTCGAGGTTTGCTTCTCAGAAGGCCTTCGAACGACACACATGCTGTCTCACCAGAGCAGCTTTGGGAAAGGACAGGGCCAAGCCAAGACTCATCAAGAAAAATGCGATACAAAATTGTTGCATCTGTTAGTGATTGGGAGTCGGCGAGCTTCACTTCAGACTGCCCAATAAAACTGGCTTGGGGGAGAATTTCCTGAGTCCCAGATTAAGTGGATAAAGATGTTTCAGGGCAGCCGTTGGGTGGTTTTGCACACAATTTGCTGTTGGTTTCGCCCTTTGTTGCTTAATAAAGAGCAGAAGGAGTATCTCACAATCTTTTCTCTCTTTTTTTTGACCAAAATATTCTTTCATCCCCATTTGAATTCATTTCCTGTCACAGGCCAAATTCTCTTTTAGCTGATCTAGATGGTGGCTCCAGCAACAGAAGGACTTGGGCCAGAGAGGCAGGAGGGGGCCATTGAGAATGGCAGGTGAGCTATGGATGGACGTATGGATTGTTGGCATTTTAATGAGAAGCTCCTTAATCCAGATTTCTCAGAACCACAATCTCCGAATTTTGTGTTGCACGTCTCCAAGGAAGTGTGTGCAAACATGCATACATGAGTGTGACATCAGCATAAAATGAATACCTTAATGGAAACAGCATGAACAAATGCATTGTATTAGGTAAAATACTTGCAAGCATTTGTATAATGGTCAAAACCACATGCAAAAAAAATGTCTATACAGTGGTACTTTGGGTTAAGTACTTAATTTGTTCCAGAGGTCCGTTATTAATCTGAAACTGTTCTTAACCTGAAGCACCACTTTAGCTAATGGGGCCTCCTGCTGCCGCTGCGCCATCACGGCACAATTTCTGTTCTCATCTTGAAGCAAAGTTCTTAACCCGCAGTAATATTTCTGGGTTAGCGGAGTCTGTAACCTGAAGCATATGTAACCTGAAGCGTATGTAACCCGAGGTACCACTGTACTAGAAGAAATATGCACTGAAATGCTACATAAATATCTGAATTTTAAGACTGTATAAATGAGAAACAGAGGAACACTAAAACTGACAGGCTTTGATTACAGACAGGATCATATGAATACAGGTGGCTGCACTGACTGGGGCTGATGGGAATTGTAGTCCAGAATAGCCATGCTGGCCAAGGCTAATGGGAACTGTAGTCCAAATTATTTGAAGGATGTCAATGTTGCTGAAGGCCAGGCTAAAATAAGATGGGGAACCAAATGGTAAAAAGTAACAATCTTTTCTGAGAATTGGGGGGGGGGGCAGGGGAAGCAATTTGTGCAAAGCATTCATTTGTGCTCCAGCCTGACACAAGCTTCTCATAGTAGGGCTCTCCCCGTACCCAAAGACGTTGTCTGTTTTTTGAAAATGGGAGTGTTGCTTGGTGTCCCTTTGTCCTTTGAGTTTCCCCCTTTGTTGCAGATCTTTCCATTGCTGCCTGCCTGATAAGTATTTATAGCCAGGCCTGGCACTGGGCCATAGATGTACATTAATGATAGACAAGCAACAAATGCCATCCACATGCTGTCCTCTGTCCCTGTGATCAAGTCTCTGCCCATCTAGGCAAGCAAAAGACCAAACTGATTTAGAGGGGTTCAGGCAAACTCTCCTTAAAAAAACAACAACAATGCATTTAATAAAAGAAAAACACAATTCAAAAACGTGTTAAAATAACGAAGTTAAAAAACTAAACACTATAGCTGCATGAAAAATCCCTTGCCTCTCTCGAGAGATTGCTAAAGCAGTTCATATCTGGTCTGGAAAGTTTTGCACATGGCCACCCATAACTCAATCCTGCCCTGTTTCTGCATCAATCTGCCATTAAAATAACACCACTGCCACCAAAACGAAGGGGGGAAAACACCCCCATGGAAGAACACATTTTCAATGCCTATTGTTTTCAAATGCTTGCTCGCCCCACCTCAAAACATGCATTTCAAATGTATACAATTTTAAAAGCCGAGAAGTGTGTGAGACAACTGTCAATCTGTGCATTAGTCTCGCAGGTACAGATCAGATCAGCTTATAGGTCCCTAGCATCCTGAAATCTCTGTTTCCTGTAAGTCTTTCCAGCTCCCTGCCGCATCCCACTAATATGTTTATATATGAAAAGACAATTTTCAAGAGACTGCTGTCCCCGTCCTGGTTGTGAACCACTCTGAGATCTATGGATGGAGGGTGGTATACAATTATTATTATTATTATTATTATTATTATTATTATTATTATTATTATTATTAACAATAATGCTTCTAGACCAGGTCTTAGGAACCTTCCCCAGCATGAGGGCCATATAGCCTTCTGAACCTACTTTGGGGGCCCACATTCCAGTGTTGGGCAGGGTCAGAGGGAAAAGCGGACCGAACAATAATGTGAATTTTTCCTTTGTTAAGTAGGCTAGTTTCTACACCCACCCCTTCTCTCTCCTCCATCCCTGCAGGCGAGAGTTCAAGGACACATTCCAGCCAGGCAGAAACACTTGAGGAAAGTGTGAAGCAAGGCCTGCGGTGGCTGTGCTCTGAGGACAGGGGATAAGTTCCAAGGGAACCAAATAGATGCCCAGAGGGCCACACTGGGCCCCTGTGACATGAAGTTCCTGCAACAGGCTTCTGGCTGACCAATTTTGGAAACAGGACCCTAGGCTAGACGGATTTTGGGTAGGGTAAGTCTTCTATTCACCAGCCACTTCCTTTCCTCTCCTTTCCCCATAATGATCCCCTGCTCCCCCACGGATTGCCACACAAACCGTCCTCAGGAAACTAAATACAACCCCCCCTCCAAACATTGTCAGGAATTCTCCCCCACACAAGCACGCAATCTGCAGAATAATCACTGTGGGCACCAGAACGCATGATTTGGCCAAACTCCCCCGGGGAAGAGGAAGAGGTTCTGACATCTGTCTGCAAGAATGTGGGGGGTATAGACAACCGAGAGGGTGCCTCCGGGAATACGAGGAGAAGCGGTGGTCCAAACTGAGAGCATCAGAGGTTTTTTTGGGCAAGCGATCAGGAAATCTTTCCATGCTCACAGCACTGTGGAACGTCTCCCAAGGCGGCGGGCTGGGGGGCGGAGGAGACTGCATCAGCCCCATGGCTGAGTCATCTCAGGCCGAGCACTAGATAACGCAGGCTGTTGGGAAGAGCTGTGCCTCGACATGGGCTGGGCCCCCGATGATCTCACGGCCTCCTCCATCTGCAGCGCCCGTGCATCTCATCAGGCCCTGTCGTGTGCCAAGTGTGTGCATCGCTGCTCTCCGGCTGGACTCAGGGCGGAGGACAGGAAGGGCAGGCAAACATCCTTCAGTCCCAGAAGCTGAGTCCAGCCAGAGCAAGGCCTTGGCAAGATCGCGTCATGCCAGGCATGATGCAGAGGTCACTTTGGCTGAGGACCAGCTCGACTCATTGGAATTTCTGCTCCTCTGGATTGGGAAGGAGCCAGATGTGGCTAGATGTGGGCCTGGGAGATGCTGGTTGGAGCCCCTGTTGAGCCACAAAGCTCACAGGATGAGCTTGAGCCAGTCAGACTGGCCCACTTTTGGGAAGTGCTAGAGCTAGGATGTGGAGCCTTCAAGCCTGGGCACCTCCGCCCCACATGGTCAGCCAGCAAGGCTGCAGTTTGGAGCATCTCCTTAGACCAGGCGTGGAGAACTGGTGGCCTTCCAGATGTTGCTAGACAGCAACTCCCATCACCCCTGTCCACTGTCCATGCTGGCTGGTGCTGATCGGAGTCAGAGGCCAACTGTATCTGGAGGACCATACAGGCTCCCCATCCCTGGAGTGTTGTTTTTGTTTAGTCATTTAGTCGTGTCTGACTCTTCGCGACCCCATGGACTAGAGCACTCCTGTCTTCCACTGCCTCCCGCAGTTTGGTCAAACTCATGCTGGTACTCCTGTCTTCCACTGCCTCCCGCAGTTTGGTCAAACTCATGCTGGTAGCTTCGAGAACACTATCCAACCATCTCGTTCTCTGTCGTCCCCTTCTCCTTGTGCCCTCCATCTTTCCCAACATCGGGGTCTTTTCCAAGGAGTCTTTTCTTCTCATGGGGTGGCCAAAGTATTGGAGCCTCAGCTTCTTTCTAATAACATCTACTATGAGTCTTTACATGAACTGGTGTCACCATGTAAGTAATTTCCCCCATATGTCAGAGGCTTTCATTGGGAGGGATAAAAAGCAACTATGCCTCATTGTGTTACAGTCCCAGTCCATGAGTTGATCACTGGGAGGTGGGAGAGAAGAAGCTCACCATGCAGTCCTTGTTTGCTAGGACCAACTAAAGTGCTTAGATGCAGCCCCAGACATCAAGGTCATGTCCAAGGAAAATCACCTTGGATCCATTAATCCTTGAACCCTTGACTGTTCTGTAGACTCACTGTGGTGCATCCCAGCTCTGAGGTACAAAAGCGAATTGGGAAACAGTTTAGCTCGGCTTGCATTTTTATGCAAAGCTACTTAATTCACATTAACTATGGGCCTCTTTTTGTCTCTTCTCACTCTCTCCCCAACCAGCTACAGATTCATGGAGATTAAGGCTATCAATGACTACTAACCCCAATGACTATGTTCTGTCTCCATGCTGGAAGCGGTATGCCTCTAAATGCGAGTTTCTGGGAACCACAAGTTGGGAAGATGATGTTGCATTCAGGTCCTACTTGTGGGTTTCTCATTGAGGTCCATGGTTGGCCACTGTGAGAACAGGATGTTGCACTATGATGGGCCGCTCCACTGGCCTGATCCAGGAGGCTTTTCTTATGCTCTTATAAGCCTCTTAGCCACAACAAGGGCTCACAGAACCCACTGTTCTTAACCAGTCCTGGAAGCCCAATTCTGGACACTTGGGCACGTTCAATGTAGGAGAGACCAAGCCAGTGCAAACAGATCCTGAGCTGGAAAAACAAATTATCTTTAATGCATCGTGGATTTTGAGGGCACCATAGGTGTAATAATAATAATAATAATAATAATAATAATAATAATAATAATAATAATTTATTATTTGTACCTCGCCCATCTGGCTGGGTTTCCCCAGCCACTCTGGGCGGCTTCCATAAAAACAAAAAAACACTAAAATATCATACATTAAAAACTTCCCTGAGTTTTTAGTCGTGTACTGGCAGGCACGATGACACCCATGGGTGCCACATTGAAAACCCCAAATAGATTAAGAGAATGGTAAGACCTCCCCCGCAGCTTGATTGGCAGAGATGCCTTCTTCCACTCTCCAGCTCTTCTTGCTGGGCAGGCAGATGTTCCACAGACTGCTACCCCGGTCCCTGGTTTGAATTAGCTGTTGAGCATTCCTGGAAGGCTTGTTCTGATTAGCAGCTCTGCGTCTGCATCAACACTTTCTCACTCACATTTTATTATCATTTTCTGGTTCGCATCCCGAAAAACACCCCCCCCCTGCAGTTGTCATGTGTGCTCCCAGGACCCAGGCCAGGAGAGCTGATTCCTGCCTCACCCACCCAAACCCTCTTGCTCCTTCTCATTGGGTGGGGTGAGGTAGAGGAAGGAGGGAGTCATAATGGAAAGCTCAGTCAGAAAGAGGCCTGGCCAGATTCCTGATATAAAGTCCCCCACCCCGGTAAGTGGACAAGGAGGGCATTTTGCACCTTCCCTATCCTAAAGGGGGCATTTCTACCTTATATAGCCTTATATAGGAACATAGGTAAAGGTAAAGGGACCCCTGACCATTAGGTCCAGTCATGACCGACTCTGGGGCTGCGGTGCTCATCTCGCTTTATTGGCCGAGGGAGCCGGCGTACAGCTTCCGGGTCATGTGGCCAGCATGACTAAGCCGCTCCTGGCGAACCAGAGCAGTGCACAGAAACGCCGTTTACCTTCCCACCGGAGCGGTACCTATTTATCTACTTGCACTTTGATGTACTTTCAAACTGCTAGGTTGGCAGGAGCAGGGACTGAGCAATGGGAGCTCACCCCGTCGCGGGGATTCGAACCGCCAACCTTCTGATCGGCAAGTCCTAGGCTCTGTGGTTTAACCAACAGTGCCACCCGCGTCCCTATATAGGAACATAGGAAGCTGTTTATCCTGAGTCAGGCCCATCTAGTTCAGTACTGTCTACACTGACTGACAGCAGCTTTCTGCAGTTTATTCCAAAGAGTTTAGTATAGGTGTGTGGAACTTCAGACCCAGAGGCTGAATGTGGTCTTCTAGAACTATCTACCTGGTCCTTGGGACATGGGTGACATCTTGAATAAAATATAGTGTGGGGCCAGGTAAGCCCCACCCTGCATAATTGATCACATGACATGGTGCAAATATTTTATTGAGGGGGCCGAAGCCCCCACAACCCCTTGGAGTTCATTCCTATGCCTTGGGACTATCTACAGTCCCACCTTCCTCAAGTGCTTTTCCCCTGGCTGGAATATGTCCTTGAACTGTGATAAGGCCTCTTTACTCCCGATCCTACCTGGAGATGCTGAGGACTGAACCTGGGACCCTTCACATATTAAACCTTTACCACTGAGCTACAGCCTTCCCTAAGATGTCCCCAGATGATTAGCGAAGATGGGTCTAGAGGCTCATACGGCACACACAAATCCAGTCTCTAAAATTGGATTGAAATCATGCTTTCTTCCACTAGGAAAGAATGGCTCTGAGGATGTTGACAAGCACACAGAAGTGGGCTTCTTCTTCTATGTCCACAGTCAGGATACGGATCCTTTGACCCTCCTGACATTGTTGGAATACAAGTCCCCTCATCCCCAGCCAGCTTAACCAGGGATGATGGGGGTTGTAGCCTGACAAGATCGTGGACCCAACGCTGAAGAACAAGGACATGGCTATTGCTAATATCCACGGGATAAGGCTCTCTTCCAGGAATGTATCTAATCTGTTTGTAAAGTCTTCCAAGTGGGTGGCCAACACCACATCCTATGGTGAAGAATTCCTTGCTAATGATGTGTTGTGTGTGAGGAAAGCCTTCCTTCCTTTATTTTGCATTTTCTGCTGAAAGCAGACCATCCAAGTGTCCCTATTTTCCCGGGATGTCTCTGATTTAGAGAAGCTGTCCTAGTTTCTGATTTGATCCTGGAATGTTCTGCTTTTCCTTAGGATGTCCCTATTTTCTTTGGAGAAATGTTGGAGGGTATGGTAAGGTAAAGGTACCCCTGACTGTTAGGTCCAGTCGCGGATGACTCTGGGGTTGCGGCACTCATCTCGCTTTATTGGCTGAGGGAGCCGGCGTTTGTCCGCAGACAGCTTCCGGGTCATGTGGCCAGCATGACTAAGCCACTTCTGACGAACCAGAGCAGCGCACGGAAATGCCGTTTATCTTCCCGCTGGAGTGGTACCTATTTATCTACTTGCACTTGACGTGCTTTTGAACTGCTAGGTTGGCAGAAGCTGGGACCGAACAACAGGAGCTCACCCTGTCGTGGGGATTCGAACTGTCAACTTTTGATCGGCAAGCTCTAGGCTCTGTGGTTTAGACCACAGCGCCACCTGCGTCCCTTGGAGGGTATGGTAGGATGTCCCTATTTTCACTGGAGGTTATGGAGTTATCCAACCCCTGAGCTGTCAGAAGGCAATCCTGTATAGGGAAGTTTTTAAAAAAATATTTAATGTTTTATTATGTTTTTATATATGTTGAAATATGCCCAGAGAGGCTGGGGCAACCTAGTAAAATGTGTGGGGTATAAATAGTAAAATTAGCATTATGGAATGGGATGTCCCTATTTTCATCAGAGAAATGTTGGAGAGTATGTGAAGGCGCTGCCTGATTTGAGTTCCGCAGCAGGTGAAGCACTTTCCAGGTGGACAGGGCTGCCAACTTCTCTTTGGCACACACCCCTCTTTTTTGTATGTCTGCTAGGTGGCAGGATTGATCGTCTCCCAGCGGCCTTCGCTCTGCAACTGTACTTTTGAGCTTTGGTGCCTGGCTGCCTCCCTAGATGGAATTGACTGCCTGCCACAATTTTAATTTGACTAACTCCCTGAAAGCAGGGATGGGGTTCCTCAAGCCTGAGGGCCTCTAGGGCTTGCCACCAGCCATCTCTGACCTGCTGGGAGCCTGAGGGCCCTTTTTCTGCCTCGCTCCACCTGGCCTGACAGGCTTCATAAGAACTGCTGCTGCTGCTGCCCAGCAAGGACTGGGGTATTTTGGGGAAAGTTTTGTCAGGAGTTTTTGCTGTTATTGATATTAATTTTTTGTATCTATTTTTATGTGGAAATTGTTCAGTTTGGTTATGCAGTTTTTGATGTGTTTTACAGTGGTACCTCGGGTTACAGATGCTTCATGTTACAGACTCCGCTAACCCAGAAATAGTACCTCAGGTTAAGAACTTTGCTTCAGGATAAGAACAGAAATAGCACAGAGGTGGCGCGGCGGCATGCAAGAGTCCCCATTAGCTAAAGTGGTACCTCAGGTTAAGAACGGTTTCAGGTTAAGAACGGACCTCCAGAATGAATTAAGTTCTTAACCCGAGGTACCACTGTTTTTATTTTTATGACTGCTTTGCGATGTTTGTATTTTCCCGTGTGTAACACACCCCTGTGTATAAGACGCCCCCTATTTTGGGGGGCTCCAAATAAAGAAAATGGGGGGGTTGCCCAAAGTTGTTGAGCATCTTTTGGGGAGGATTGCAGAAAATCACTCACCCACCTGACTTTCACTGCCACTTGCACTCGTCGCAAAAGCCACCTATCGTCTGTCCCATCACCGGCAGAGGCCGCCAATCATCCGCCCAATTGCCGCAGCAACAGCCAATCAACACCAGCCCTTGCCGCAGCCAACAATAACGTGCTCAATAGCTGCTGACAATCTCTGGCTTGCAGAACCAACCAATCCCACATCCCCCCTATGCACTATCCAACCCCTAATTTTTAACATACTTTTAAAATTAAAAAAATCGTCTTATGCATGGAAAAGAACGTTAAATCTTTTCATATTGCAAGCTGCCTTGAGCATTGTTTTAATTGTGGAAAGGCGGCATACAGATAAAATGATGGTGATGATCTCTTTTCTGGAGGCTTCTTTAACTTCACTGCACAAAGTCTGAATCCCGATTCCTGCTGCCTTGACTGATCTGCAGCTCCAGAATCCCGTCTTTCCTGCCTGAGCAGGGTCAAGAGATGAGGAGCAAGCCTCGCCGCCAAGTTCCATACACCCAGGTTGGTTCTTTCAAAGCTCGCCTGACAGCCAAGCTCTTTCCAGGTCCCTGACCCCAGAACAAATATCCCCCTGGGCACTCAGCTGCTTCTCAAACACCCGGGCAATGGCTCCTTGGAGCTCTGTCCCCACACACAGGCAACCCACACATCACCTCTGTTGACAAAGCCAGAAATAACAGCGACGTCTCTCTCTCCCCTGGTGAATGGGGGCTCTCTCTCAAGCCCTGAGCTCTCCCCCATGACACTATCAATATTTAGAAATGTGGCGACTTCCAGGCCTCAGTGATTTATAAGGGAACAGGGCTGTCAGGCAGGGTTCCTGTTCGCCTTGCTTGTGGTTGCTACAGATGAGCAGTGTCTGTTAGCAAGGCTGTCCCAAGTGAGAGGTGGCAGGGGGTGGGGGGGGTGTAAGAGAGAAGATTCGGCAAAGGCTGGGTTTGCAAAAGGGTGCCCAAGAAAGGTCCCTCTAAGAAGGGTGGTGCTTTTTTAAATTTGCGGGTGGGAGGGAGAGATATTCTGTAATGTGCCTTAGTGGTGGATTTATTATACTGGACTGGTCACACACATACCATTCCCCTTTGTTAGCTGTTCCTAGAGATGTAAGAAGGCATCGTTTTCTGTCCTGCCCTGATTTTGATGCCTGCCCCAATGTCTCGGTTCTGCTGCAGATCATCTTCCCCCCTAAAAAACTACACGGCACTGGCTGTGCTGAAATGATGCAACTTAGGCAATTTATGTGATTAGCTTTATAAGTGATGTAAATTTTGTTGTCATTGCTCCAACCCATTCATTTCAATGCAAAGGCAGCAAACTGCAGAACGGTGGGAGCATAATCCATTACTTATCGCTTGCGGACTGAAAGCAGGAACAAGAGTGCATATTGATAATATTTGCTGGATTGATTTCCGTTCTGGACACAGGACAAATAATCAAACACTGGCAATTGCCATTGCCATTTCTGTCTGTATTTTCCGACACCTGCCCCCCCACCCCCAAACAGACCAATAGTTTCTGGAGTTCTCTGGGAAGAGGGGTTGAGTGTTAAACCACTCTGGGAATTGGAGCTTGGTGAGGTGGATGGGATCTCCTAACAGCAATGAGCACCCTTAACAAACTACAACTCCCAGGATTCTTTGGGGGAAAGCATGACTGTTTAAAGTGTTGTGACAGTGCTTGAAATGGATAGTGCTGGTTGTCTGAGTGCCTCAACAGACATAGGAGGGAAATAAAGGCAAAATGAATGGAGACAGCTTGCAAGAAATGTGGAGCCCTTTCTTTTAACTATGTTAATGATCAAAATCAAGATCTTCTTATACCAGCCACTCAATATTCTCAGTGGAGAGGTTTAAATAATAATAATAATAATAATAATAATAATAATAATAATAATAATAATTATTTATTTATACCCTGCCCATCTGGCTGGGTTTCCCAGCCACTCTGGGCGGCTCCCAACCAAATATTAAAAACAATACAGCATCAGACATTAAAAACTTCCCTAAACGGGGCTGCCTTCAGATGTCTTCTAAAAGTCATATGGCTGTTTAATTCCTTGACATCTGGTGGGAGGGCATTCCACAGGGTGGATGCCACCACTGAGAAGGCCCTGTGCCTGGTTCCCTGTAACTTCACTTCTTGCAGTGCGGGAACCGCCAGAAGGCCCCCGGCGCTGGACCTCAGTGTCCAGGCAGAACGATGGGGGTGGAGACGCTCCTTCAGTGTTTAATGGTTATTGCATTTGTTTGTTTAAAAATCAATACAAAATTGTTGTTTTTTAAAAAATGGATAGTGCAGATGGCATCCCAGGGGTGCAGCGGAAACAGAACCCAGCAGAGAGCAGCTGTGGGACATCTTTCAGACCAGGAAGTATGGTTCCTTCTACCTGAGTGCAAGATGAACTAATGGACCCTCCTTGTTCTGGCATGCAAAGACCCTTATGGTCAGGGAGCTGTGAAAACTGACAGATCACCATCCAACCTCTGTTTGAAAACCTCCAGTGAAGGTTTTAAGCATGTTAGTGAACGTGGCTAAATTAACAGCCATTAATTTCCATTAATGGGTTTACTCTGAGTAATTGAGTACAACCCCTTCCACCCCATTTTCTGCTAGCTGATATATATATATATATATATATATATATATATATATATATATATATGAAATTACATTTAAATTGTATGTAAAAAAGAATGGAGGACTGGATCTAGCTCAGACAGGTCCATATCTCCCTGAGCACACCAGAGCCCATGGGCTAAGTTTGACAGGACAGTGAGAGCACCTAGCCGCCAATCACTTGACATAGAATCATAGATAGGTAGAGTTGGAGGGGACCATGAGGGCATCTAGTCCAACCCACTGCAATGCAGGAATCTTTTTACCCGATGTGGGACTCAAACCCATGACCTTGAGATTAAGAGTCTCATTCTACCAACCGAGCTATGTGACACAGGTTACGGGTCTTCGCTTGTGTTGATGCACTGCTGATCACTGGGACCCTCCATAGTATTATGCATAGCTTATAACCTGCAAACCTCTTTGGCCAGGCTTTATCTGCCCCACACCTGGGGCCCTTTATAATTTCAGGAGTACGGCAGAGGGCCTTCTTGGTGGTGGCGCACTCCCTGTGGAACGCCCTCCCATCAGATGTCAAGGAAATAAACAACTATCTGACTCTTAGAAGACATCTGAAGGCAGCCCTGTTTAGGGAAGTTTGCAATGTTTGATGTTTAATCATGTTTTTAATATTCTGTTGGGAGCCGCCCAGAGTGGCTGGGGAAACCCAGCCAGATTGGTGGGGTATAAATAATAAATTATTATTATATTATAAAATTATTATTCTGGCTTGACCAAAGCAGCCTTGAAAGTCAAATGAAGATGAATTGTGAAATGAAGGAAGCTCCAAGTCCAGAAGTGCCCCAACCCCCATTCTAAGGTATCAATTCAAAATGGTATTTAAGCTAAGGAAATAGAATTGTATTGCATTTGTTTAATTCAGTGATCACTAATAAGGTGTTAATTTAATAGTATTAGCTAATAAAGAATATAGTAAGGTGAACTATGGTGAATATTATTTTGATTTCTTTTTGGATTTTGCTGGAAAGTTTGTAGGCTTACAAAGAACTGCATTGTTACTTTAAAAAAATTGTTGTTTTGCGGAAATGTGTTAATCTAATAACAAGTATTCTAATAATGGTTAAAACTGCTGCTGTTGGCGTCTGTCTGGGGTGACAATGGAAAAATATTTAGGCATTTCCCCTAAAAATGCATTTCTTGTATTTCTCCCTAAGTTGCACATTTTTGTATCCCAGATTTTTCTGCAGAAAAAAACTTCACTCACATATCAATTGTTTGCGACTCCTTAATTGCTTAACTTCCAAAGTTGTTCATTTTCTGTTGGGTAGTTTCATGCTGCCATCTGTTGACCAGCAGAGTACATTGCTACTGGATTTGCTATGGCATTAGAAAGCCTGTGGGGAACTCTTCTTTTATAATTTTATGGTTGAAACAGGCTTCAAGAGGCTCCACAGCACTGAAAGTGGAGCACCATGAAAATATGAGATGGAAATGCAGGACCTGAAAAACAAACAAACAGTACTGTCACTTCTGCTATATTTACAGCTGGTCAGCTCTGAACAAAAGAGGGATCTGTTGAACCAAGCCATATATATATATATATATATATATATATATATATATATATATGCATGCCATATTCAAGAGAAAGCAATTCTTGGCATCATCCAGATGTGCGTAGTATGGATGATGACGATGATTCTGCATTTTTACCTGATAGGGACTCAAAGCAGCTTAAGATAGGAACAGCTAAAAACATAGGGGGGATCATTAACATACATACTTACGTACATACATACAGGATCCATTTAAAGCCACACAGATTATTACAATAAAAACAGCACAACACCAGCTCATTCATTAAAGAGCAGTCAGTTCCCCAAAGCCTGTTGGAATAAGAAAGTCTTCACATGTTGATGGAAGGACAACAAGGGAGCTGTTCTACCTTCTCCAGAAAGGGTGTTCTAGAATCTGGGAGCACCCATGGAGAAAGCCCTCTCTCATGTCCCCACCAGGTGTGCCTGTGAAGGTGGCAGACTGAGATAAGGGGGTTCCCCTGAAGATCTCAAAACCTGGGCAGGTTCATATGTAAGGAAGTAAGTAAAGTAAATTTTTATTTATACCCCACCCTCCCCAGCCAAGACCGGGCTCAGGGCGGCTAACATCAAATATCAAATACATTAAAACACAATCAAACAATTGATTCAAATACAGCTTAAAAATTAGAATTAGGATAAAATTAAATGACTGCCCATGAATTACAACCATAGGGGTCGGGGACCTCAAGTATTCATCAGGGCCAGCTATCCATGTTGGTCCCACATGAGCCGATAAAAGGGCCAAAGAGGCATCTTACAGGGTCCCATAGAATTGGGCCCAGACCGAAAGCCAGCTCCATCTTGCAGGCCCTGCGGAAGGATGTCAAGTCCCACAGGGCCCTGGTCTCCTGCGATAGAGGGTTCCTCCAAGCTGGGGCCAAAGCTGAAAAGGCCCTGGCCCTGGTTGAGGCCAGTTTAACTTCCTTGAGACCTGGGATGTCCAAGATAATATTATTTGCAAACTTTAAGGTCCTCCGCGGGGCATACCAGGAGAGGTGGTCCTGTACGTACGAGGGTCCTACGCCTTATGAAGATATACTGTCTCAATTGGCTAGTGTCTTATGATGTCACGAGATGACTTCCACTCCAAAGTAGCTTAACCAATGTCAGCATTTATTGCCTTGTCTTCTGGAAGACAATAAGGTGAGGAAAGTACAACTGACTGAATATTTGAGCTATGCTCAAATATCCTGACAGGCCAACAGCTTGCCTGAGAAATGAGGAGAGGTGTATGAAGACAGATGAGGTGTTTAATTCCTTCTACAGCTTTTTGTGGTTCTATTTTTCTCCTGCTTCCAAGATATCCTTCTGAAAGAAATCATGACATTCATTCATTGAAGTCTGCACATTCGGAGCTTGCGGTCATGTGGAGACAGAGGAAGCGCATGCAAAAAGTTGTGGTTTCTCTTATGTAGTTCTATCCTGGGAGGTGTAGACAAATCTATATTGCCTCCAAATTTGTAATACTGGTCACTTCTCTGGTCTCTCAAAAAGGATCTTTTAAAAGTTGAGAAAGGTTCAGAAAAGGGCAACCAAAATTATTCAAGGGATGGAGGAAGGAGTATTGGAGACTTCCTAGTAGGAGGTAATAATAATAATAATAATAATAATAATAATAATAATAATAATTGTATCCCACCCATCTGACTGGGTTGTGCCAGCTACTCTGGGCGGCTTCCAACATCTATAAAAACATAATAAATCACTCAACATTAGAAGCTTCCTTATACAGGGCTCCCTTCAGAGGTTATATAGCTACTCATCTCTTTGACATCTGGGCTGGATCTACAGGGTTGTTGTTTAGTCGTTTAGTTGTGTCCGACTCTTCGTGACCCCATGGACCAGAGCACGCCAGGCACTCCTGTCTCCCACTGCCTCCTGCAGTTTGGTCAAACTCATGCTGGTAGCTTTGAGAACACTGTCCAACCATCTCGTCCTCTGTCGTCCCCTTCTCCTTGTGCCCTCAATAGATCTACAGTATCTACAGTAGATATGTCAAAAAAAGGTTTTAGGAAAATGCGTGTCCTGGGTGGAAATTGCAAAAAACAACAACAACAAAGTCTGGGAAAATATGGACGTATGTCAACCCATGTCGGCAGTGTCTTATGCATGGCTCGGAGAAAGTGGATTGAGAAATGCTCCTCTCCTTCTTTCATAACACTAGAACTTGAAGCTGAATGTTGGAAGATTCAGGGTAGAGAAAAGAAAGGACAGCACATAGTTAAAGTATGGAACTTGTTCCCACAGGAGGTATAGGATTAGACAAATTAATGTTTGCTGGTCCCAGGGGGCGGTGGGTTACCGTGCGGCGTGGTCTAAGTCCAGTCCTAGGTCGAGGGTAAGGAGGCTGTCCGTCAGGGGCGAAGTGAGGTCCAAAGCGAGGAGTCGGGAGTGGTCAGGAACTCAGGAGAGCAGGTCAGGGTGCCGGCAGGAACAGGTTATCAACGATGTTGCTCCCGCAACCTGGGACTGGGCTGACTGGCCTTTATCTCCTCTGAGGCATAGGGCGGTCCCGGCCCACAAGTGACTTGCCTCTCCTGGCCTTAAGGCGAGCACTCCTCCTGTGAGAACTTAGTTCCCTCCGCCTCTCTGCCCTGAGCCTCTGCAGCTCCGGAGGGGCTGGAGGGTTACTGGACCCAGAGGCAACCTCAGCTTCCCCTGACAGGGCTGGGAGAGGAGCACCTGCAGGCAATGGGTCCTCCATCACCTCCGGAGCCAGAGCTCCGGTGTCTGCTCCTGAGGATCCGGACAGGTGAGAGCCCTTCAGGTTCAAGCCCCTGCCCCAGCTCAGCAGGCCCTGGAGGTGGGGACTCCTGTGCAGGCTGGGATTCCTCAGGTTCAGCCTCTGAATCAGATTCCCAGGCCATCACATTATGGAGGAGAGGGCTCTGCCTCCATGGCTGATGGCAGCAATCCTTCTGAATACCAGTTGCAGGAAACCATCTGTTTGGCCACTGTGAGAACGGGATGCTGGACTTAGATGGGCCATTGGCCTGACACAGCAGATTCTTCATATGTTGTTAGCAACAGAAGCACCAGCTTGCAGCTTCCTCTTCCTTTTCCGCTCTTCATTCCCCTCCTCCTCCTCCAGCCCTCCTCACTCGTACTCAGATAATGCACGGCAAAGATTGAAAATAAATATGTAAAGACGATGTGTAGCATTGCCCAGGGTAAACAGAAAGCAGCAAACAGATTGCCTGCACAGAGATCCAATATTAGAGCAATGCTGATTTGTACTAATATATGGGAGCCTCATAAATAAATAACAAAATATAAAGAAAGAAACCAGAATAGATGATTAATATTTTACAGGGCTCCTAATAATATATGCAGCAGAATATTCCCTTCAATCCTGGCACACCAATCCATAAACAAATATGCTCTGTTTTTCAATGAATAAATGATTAGATTTCCCTCCTTTCCCTCACCCTGGTTATGTTTGCTAGCTTTTACCATGGTTACTGGTTCCTGAGTCCTCAAAATCCATTTCTCTAACCAAAACTCCTGTCTATTCATATCACTCACTTCTCATGAGTAACACACGGTGGACAATCTTGCTAAACCTGAATCCAGGAGAAGCAAAACACAGAGAGTAAACCCGTGGAGCTGCAAAGGAAGACCTTTGCTTATCCCACTCAACACTGCAGGGGAGGAATAAGCCTCCAGCAAACAGGAGAGGCAATGTGGTGTAGTGATTACAGCTGGTTCAACTCCCTACTTGACCAGGAAGCTGACCTTGGGCTAGTCACTGGGTTGTATTCAGCTAAGCTTCAACCAGAGTAGGCCCACTGAAATTAAGTTGGTCATGTCCATTAATCTCAGTAGGTCTTTTCTCAGTAGGTCTCAACTAGGGCCAGGGCCTTTTCAGCACTGGCCCCGACTTGGTGGAACGCTCTGTCACAAGAGACCAGGGCCCTGCGGGATTTGACAACTTTCCACAGGGCCTGCAAGACGGAGCTGTTCTGCCTGGCCTTCGGCTTAGACTCACTCTGACCCCTTATATGGGAATTGGTATATAAATTTTCTCATGGATTTTTTGCTGGCCCATGTAGGACCAGCATGGCTAGCTGGCTTGGGTGAATATCTGATGTTTCCCCCCTTTATGGTCTTGATTTATAGGCTACGACTAAAATGAGGCTGCATTTTAAGCTGTATTTTAAGCCGTATTTTAATTAACTGTTTGTTGTTGTTTTCTATTACATTTTATTGTAATTTATATTTGGTGTTAGCCACCCTGAGCCCAGCCCTGGCTAGGGAGGGCATGGTATAAATAAATAAATAAATAAATAAATAAATAAATAAATAAATATGATGATGATGATGATGGTGATGATGAGTAGGACTAACCCATTTCTCACTTCAGCCTAATCTACCTCACAAGGTCGTTGTGAGGACAAAATTGAGAAGAGGGGGGAAACCATCTACGCCACTCTGAGCTCCTCAGAGGAAAGTTGGAATGCAAATGTAATAATAAATAAATGACTAGGGCTGGGAACTGTAATTTGTTAAGGGGGCTGAGAGCCACATAGAGCTACAGTTTCCAGAGTGCTCTGGCAAGAGGGATTGATTGTTGAACCACTCTGGCAGCTCTGTGAAAGGAATAGCTCTCACCACCTGTACCCCTATGGAACAGAACATGACAACTGACCCCAACCTCTAAGTACAAGGGTTCAGATGGCAACAATGGAAAGGAATGCTTCAACTTATTCAAACAAACTGAATGCAATGTACAAATATCATGTCAGCAGGGGGAGCCAAAGACTACAAATCTGCAGGTGTTTAGAAAGATGGGATGTTAAAATAACCAGTTGTGCACTTTGGGGGGTGGAATAGTAATGGGGAAGAAAAAACCCAAACCGAGATAGTTTTCATCGTAGAAGTGGAGGTGACCTGAAGCCCATCAAGTTTTTTTTAAAATGAGAGGAATACTTCCATACCAATAGCAAACTCCATCTTTCAGTGTAGATAATTAAGCAGCTAGACTGGAGGCATCAGCAGATCTGCGACAACCCAGGGTTTTCAGGAGAACGGAAAAAAATATTCAGTAGGTTCAGAATTTTGACTGACTATTGGAGAGCAAAAAGAAGGAGGAGAAAAAGGAGGGTGGGAGAAAATTAAGTCTAACCCTCTAGCATCTGTCTGCAGTTAAGCCACCTACAGATTAAGGAGCACAATTCAGGTTATAACAGCGGAGGGACATGGGGACAGAGGTAGTTTTAGGGTAGCACGACCAGTTCAGCTACAGCGACGAAGAATGGAGTGCAAAAGGTGGGGTTTTAGTGTCACACAAAGCGCTGCTGGAATTTGAGACCCAAATTCCACCATACAGGAAGCTGAATTATACTGATTCAGGATATTGCCCATCTTGCTGTCTACTCTGTCTACTCTACTCTGACCACCAGCAGCTCCCTGGGGTTTCAGGCAGGGGATATTCCCAACCCCACCTAGCAATTCTGGGGGTGTTGGACCTGGGGTTTTCTACATGCAAAGCCAATGGTCTACAGGGATATCATAAGCTGCCTTATACGCAATCAGACCCATTAGGCCATTTTGCTCTTTGGGGTTTTCAGACAGAGGACATTTCCCACTTCTTCTTGGAGATGGCAACGACTGAACCTGGGATGCTGTGCGACTGAGCTATGATCCATGCAATATGAAAAGAGCTGGCATACCTCAAAGGTCCAAACAAGGGTCATCAAGAGGAGAATAATAATTTATAATAATAATAATTTATTATTTATACCCCGCCCATCTGGCTGAGTTTCCCCAGCCACTCTGGGCAGCTCCCAATCAAGTGTTAAAAACAGTACAGCATTAAATATTAAAAACTTCCCTGAACAGGGCTGTCTTCAGATGTCTTTTAAAGATAGGATAGCTGCTTATTTCCTTCACATCTGAAGGGAGGGTGTTCCACAAGGTGGGAGCCACTACCGAGAAGGCCCTCTGTCTGGTTCCCTGTAACCTCACTTCTTGCAATGAGGGAACTGCCAGAAGGCCTCGGCGCTGGATCTCAGTGTCCGGGCTGAACGATGGGGATGGAGACACTCCTTCAGGTATACAGGACCGAGGCCGTTTAGGGCTTTAAAGGTCAGCACCAACACTTTGAATTGTGCTCGGAAACGTACTGGGAGCCAATGCAGATCTCTCAGAACTGGTGTTATGTGGTCCTGGCAGCCACTCCCAGTCACCAGTCTAACTGCCGCATTCTGGATTCATTGCAGTTTCCGGGTCACCTTCAAAGGTAGCCCCACATGAATAAGCAAATGCAGTCACCCCAGTGTGAGAGGGGTTGGGGACATTTATGGGGGGGGGAATCACTGCATTTCCTTCCCTTTTTAAAAAAGAAGTTAAATAAAAGCTATTGTAATTACCCCGCTTCCCCCGGGGCGATTATCCCTCTGGAGCTGACAGGGCAAAACCATGAAACAGGTGACTAGGTCGATTACTGGCTTAACCCTGATTTTCCAGAGCAGGTTCTCTTGTTTCCCACTGAAGACTGAACCAAGGGAGCTCCTGAACTCCACCAAACATGTGGCTGTGATCTAAAAGTTCCCTGTATGTTTTACCCAACCCCCTAATAAATAGTGCGATGCTTCAGTGGATAGAGAGAAGTTGTCCTCCCTCTCTCATACGACTGGATCTCAAGTCAAATATGGACTCTCCTTCATTTGAGGTTTTTAAGCTGAGTTTAGATGGCCATCTCTCAGGGGTTCTTTAGCTGTGGTTCCTTCATTGCTGGGGGTTGGACTACATGGAGTTTGGGGTCCGTTCCGACTCGACAGCTCTGTGATTCTGTGAAATGGCAGGGGACTCAGAGCAGGCAAAAGAAAGTACTCCTTCATGCATTGCATAGTTAACACTATTGAATTTTCTCCGACGTCAACTTGTATGGCTTGAAAAATAGGTGAGACTGGGAACCATTTACAATATATATGAAGAGACAACATGAAGAGTTGGACTCATTGGCAGGGTTTGAGTAAACATTCACAAATGTATATAATAAAAAAAAGGTTGTAAATGTATTAGGAATTAATTGGGGAAATAATACGCAGGATGAATAAATTGAAAGTAAAACAAAGTGGAAGTATCAGGGGAGGGGGGCAGCAAAAAATTGAAAATTGTTAGAGAGATATTTCATAAAGGATGTATGTATCGAAAAACCAATAAAAACTACAGTGGTACCTCAGGTTACATATGCTTCAGGTTACATACACTTCTGATTACAGACTCTGCTTCAGGTTAAGAACAGTTTCAGGTTAAGAACAGACCTCCGGAACGAATTAAGTACTTAACCCGAGGTACCACTGTATAAAGGTAGGTGAGAGAAATATATTTGTGGCTAAACCGTTTCTAGGGAGCAAATTAAGAAGTCAGCTGATCCCCCTTTCTGAGGCTAGATCTACACAGCTATAAAAAAAACGCTCTGAATACACTCTGCAAAAAACCGCTGTAAAGCTCACAATTGAAAACATTGTGTTGCGATTTTAGCTCTACAGTGCCACCTGGTGTCACGGGGTTATAACACACTTATAACACTGTATTTTGACTAACGTAGCCGGGTCCTGAAACTTAAAAGTCCAGCAGTTGTTTTGAGGTGTTTTAAAGATTTGTTGGGACGTGGGTGGCGCTGTGGGTAAAAGCCTCAGCGCCTAGGGCTTGCCAATCGAAAGGTCGGCGGTTTGAATCCCCGCGGCGGGGTGTGCTCCTGTTGTTCGGTCCCAGCGCCTGCCAACCTAGCAGTTCGAAAGCACTCCCGGGTGCAAGTAGATAAATAGGGACCGCTTACTAGCGGGAAGGTAAACGGCGTTTCCGTGTGCGGCTCTGGCTCGCCAGATGCAGCTTGTCACGCTGGCCACGTGACCCGGAAGTGTCTCCGGACAGCGATGGTCCCTGGCCTCTTAAGTGAGATGGGCGCACAACCCTAGAGTCTGTCAAGACTGGCCCGTACGGGCAGGGGTACCTTTACCTTTACCTTTTTAAAGATTTGTTTCAGGTTATTAATGCCTTTGCTAACCTGGCGCCTTCTGAATCTTTGGACTACAACCCTCACCACCCCCTGCCAGTTAAAAAAAATATCTTGAGCGTACCCCGTTGGAGAAGCGTGCTCTAATACAAATTCCCCCCTGGATTCTGTTTCACGGAAACTTTTAAAAAAGAGAGAGTTTTATTCTTTTGGATATTACATCTATTCATTAGGATTATTACAATGGAAAAAAGTTATAAGACTAATTCTATTGGTGAAGAGCTCTCATAAGTAGGGGAAGCTCATAATGCCCCAGCTGTTGGAGGGGCTTCTGTTACTGGGCAGCAATCCCTAGAATATCTGGTCTCTGGTGATGATCGAGATCCTTGAAAGAATCGTCTGCCAATAGATGCAATCAGATGCCTTTCTCCATTAGAATAAAGACAGACCTTTGCTATTTTTATTTCACCTCTCCCAGACCCCCCCTGTTGAAACTTTGTTTCTGGGAAGAAACCTCGCTCCTTTCTTCCCATTCTACGAAGTTAGAAAGGCAGCAAATGCTTCCGCTTTGTGAATCGCTGCTGGATTCCTGTCCTTCCTTTGAGGCTACCGGGCTGTCAAAACGGAGAAGGCGTTAATTTCTAAGAGTGTTTTAAGGCTTTTTGGGAGAACTCCCCGGAGGTTGGGTTGGGATGAGCAAGAGCTGCTCTTGGGGAGGGTGTTGGCTCACCATCCTGTTCAGAAGTCTAGAGAGGCCACAGGCCGCATCCAGAGACCTTGGCCATATTAAAATAAAACAAAAAATGATGGCACCGAAACCAAATACTACAAAACAAATGTTTGTTTATATTAAAGAGCTCATCACAATCTCACCTTGCGTGATGCTTGCTACACATACAAGTTTAAGTTCGGGGTTGCCATATTTTGACGAGCAAAAAAGAGGACACATTTGCCGACTTCTGCTTTTAACTATGGATCACTATGACGACTCTCATTTTACAAGCCCATAAAAAAGGAGGACGCGTCTTGGAAAAAGAGGACATATGGCCACCCTATTAAAGTGTATACTTCAGTCCATCAAGGATTGGGTGGGGGGGGGTGTCTCATGACTGATATTAGTCATAGAACCATAGAATTGTAGAGTGGGAAGGGACCCCGAAGAGTCATCGAGTCCAACCCTTGCAATGTAGGAGTCCCCTGAAATTAAGTTCTTAGTACAGTGGTACCTTAGTTCTCAAACTTAATCCGTTCCAGAAGTCCGTTCCAAAACCAAAGCATCCCAAAACCAAGGTGCACTTTCCCACAGAAAGTAATGCAAAATGGAATAATCCGTCCCAGACTTTTAAAAACAACCCCTAAAACAGCAATTTAACATGAGTTTCACTATTTAATGAGACCATTGATCCATAAATTGAAAGCAATAATCAATGTACTGTACTATAAAATAAATAAAACAGTATTGTAGATTATATAAATTACAATTTAAAAAAATTCTTACCTGCACTAATGATAGTCATTGTTTGGATGGGGGGCTTTTATCCATTTCCACAGTCACACAATCAATCAATCAGAAGCTGAACTGGGATCCACACAGTCACAAAAATGTATTAGCTGAAAAAGCCTCAAAACAAAAAACGCAAAATAAATAGCAAAAACAAAAGCACCAAATATAAGCTCCAAATATCACCTTAGAACACTGCAATCAGAAATGGAAGGCTTGAATTAAAATGGGGGATGCAAATTAGCAGTGGAACAGGAAACACAGGGGGACTCAAAATGGAGCATGTTCAGCTTCGAAAAGTTTGAAAACCAGAACACCTACTTCCGGTTTTGCAGCGTTCGGTTTCCAAGTTGTTCATGAACTAAGCTGTTTGAAAACCGAGGTACTACTGTATTCTCAACAGGTACAGATGTTATCATATTTCTTATTAACATAAACATGAGACTACACACTTATTTTATATCCCATACAGTGTGTTTTATCCAGTCCACCCTTTCTGAGGGAACTGAATCCTTCTATAGACAGGGACCTGCCGACAGAAAAGATGTGTTCTCTCATTGCCACCCTCTTTGCCTTCCTTGAAGGTGAGGTGCAAAGAAGGGCTTTGGATGATGATCTCAGGGTCCTGGCAAGTTCAGAGGAAAGGCAGTCCAAATAAGGCTTTAAAGCTCAAAACCAGCATCCTGAACTGGGCTCAAAAACATTGGCAGCCAGAAGAGCCAGCCAAGAACCAACGCTTGCCCCATGGTTGAGCCAGCCCTGCTTACATTCTTATTCTTCATACTCTCCCTGGATGGCTTGGCAAGGAGATTACGCAAATCCATGGGAGAAGAAGGCTCTCAGTGGCTTCTGGCTACAATGCATTTGTTCCATCTCCACTGTTAGGGGTATATGGAATGTTGTTGTTGTTGGGGGTAGTACTTCTGGTGGGAGACACACTCAGCTCTCACCTGCAGCTCCTAGAAGCTGTCAGCAGGTGACAGCAGACACACCCCAGGGATGGCGTTGTCTGGCTGGTCAAACTAGTTGAAGGAAGCTGATGGATCTCAAACTCTTTGTGAGTTAGGGACTTCCCCTGCATGAGAAGACAGACTCCGGTGGATTGAGTGGAGGAGACCAGTAATGGGTCCATTGGTCAAGAACAGGCATAGACAAACTCTGGCCCTCCAGATGTTTGGGGCTACAATTCCTATCATCCCTAGCTAACAGGACCAGTGGTCAGGGATGATGGGAATTGTAGTCCCAAACATCTGGAGGGCAGGAGTTTGCCTATGCCTGGTCAAGAAGGTGGCTTCTGCATGTGCTGTAGAGGGAAATGAGGGGCAGATGGAGCTTGTCCACCTAGGAAGGTAGCCCATCTAGGAGAAAGAAAGCTCTGGTCCTAAATCTCTGCTGCCCTGTGGGATATCTTTGGAAGAAGAAAGGCTAAGGAGCAAACCCTACACAAATCTGGAGTGGAGTCCCTAAGGCAGTTGGATGGCGCCTTGTACGCCTCCTTCTAGCAACTCCTGCAGCCAAGCTGGTGCCAAATGTATTGCTCTGCTTTCCTTTGGACTACATCAGCAAAACTGAGAAGGGGGTCTTGTCATCTAGGCAGCCCAGGACCTCCATACACACTGCCCAGACATGCGTCTCAGGGAGGTCACTTCAGTGCTGCCATCACAGTGGTTTGACTTCACCCCTGGAGAAGCACTCCATTGTCTCTTGAGACAGACGGATGCCAACAACCTCCATTGCTGGAGACAGTATGCCTCTGAATACTAGTTACCTGGGGATCAAAAGCATTCAGGTCTTTTATATGAGCTTCCCATGGGCATCTGGTTGGCTGTCCTGTGAAAACAGGATACTGGGCTGGATGGGCCTTTGGCCTGATCCTCCAGGGCTCCTCTTATGTTCTTATGTTGGTTGCTTTCTCCTATTAGAGAGAAGAAAAAATGGTCAGGGAAAGATGTAGCAATGCCGGGGAAGTCAGCAAAAGGACAGCAGCAGCAAGGTATGCTTTGTTCCCCAGCAGTTAGAAGCGTCCCTGCCACAGATCTAAGTGAATCGCAAAGCTTATCCCAGGCACAAGGCGAACAGAAAACACTTTGCTATTCCCTTTAAACAATGAAAGGGAAAACGTCTCATTTATCTGAAGGCGCACCAAAGCACAAAGCGAGCTGGTGGTTAATGTTTGGTGTACAAGGCCGCAGCTGGCTGTCAGATGGAAGAGCGGGGAAAACAACTCTGTTAACTCTCCAGAGGCGGTCAAGGAACCTCTGGTCACCCAACTGCTGAGCAAAGGCAAAGTGTGTCTTTAGAACTGGCTGAGACAGAAGCAGGCAGAAGAACCCTCCCAGGAGAAGGGGTGGGCAAGCGGTGGCAGCCCCCCCCCCCGCACGTGGGCAGACTCCAAATCCCGTCAACACAGCCCACAGTCAGGAGGAGATTGCAAAGGGCTGGTTTGTGGCCCTTTTGGCTTCAGCTTGAGGGTTCCCACCTTGTTCCTTCATCTCCAAGGCCAAGGGTGAAGAACATTAGACATAGGGCTCAAGGGCAGCCCTCCAGGCCTCTCAACATTTTCTCCAGGCTGGACCAGCCACATCTCTCACTGACACTGTTTTGGACCCTCTTTGGACTTCCCTCATAGGTGGTGCTGTAGTCTAAACCATTGAGCCTCTTGGGCTTGCCAATCAGGTTGGCGGTTTGAATCCCTGCAACAGGGTGAGCTCCCTTTGCTCTGTCCCAGCTCCTGCCAACCTAGCAGTTCGAAAGCACGCCAGCGCAAGTAGATAAATAGGTACCGCTGTGGCAGGAAGCTAAACGGTGTATCCATGCACTCTGGTTTCCGTCACGGTGTTCAGTTGTGCCAGAAACGGTATAGTCATGCTGGCCACATGACCTGGAAAGCTGTCTGTGGACAAACGCCAGCTCCCTCGTCCTGAAAATGAGATAAGCATCACAACTCCATTGTCCAGCCTTTGACTGGACTTAACAGTCCAGGGGTCCTTTACCTAACCATTGAATATTAGATGGGCACTATCTATATCACGATCTCCCAATCTTGGGTTTCCAGCTGTTTGGGGACTACAGTTCCCATCATCCCTGACCACTGGTCCTGCTAGCTAGATGATGTGAGTTGTAGTCCAAAAAGAGCTGGAGACCCAAGTTTGGGAAATACTACTCTATGTTGTCTTTTCAGCACGTACTGAAAACCCTCCTCTTCCAACAAGCCTTTTCGGCAGGGACCTCTCCCCATCGGCCTCTGTGCTGGATTTGTTTTTAAGAGGGTTTTTTATTGTTTTATCACTTGTTGTTTGCTGCCTTCCTTGTGGTTTTTTGCATTGCTGGAATGTGCCTTTGAGCTCTGATCATGCCTGTTGCTTGTCTGGAAGGAGGCAACAGAGGGGTGTGTTGGGAGGAAGGGCAGGATAAAAATTAAACAAATCAGTAAATAAATATCATGGCACAAACATTCATGGACCATGATCCACTTGAATAAAGGAAAGGGACACTAACTTGACTGCTTACAATCTACAGATGGACAAAACTGCCAGGTTTGATTTCTCCCCGTTTCCTGTTTTTCCAATATTAAATTCAATTCTCCACCTTTTCACAGAAATTTGATTTTCTTTTCCCTCATGAAAATTCACCAGCATTTTAGTGCAAGTTCCTTCTAATATATACATTTTTTGTATGGAGTTTTGACTGACCTACACACTTTTGCAAGCACTTTCCCCTAGCAGAATGCAGTTTTGTATGCTAATTTCATGAATGCCTTCAATTTTATGTCCCGTTCCCCCTAACATTTTGTTACATCTGGGAGAACTGCATTGCAAAATTCCGAGAAGTGTGAATTTCAACGGGCATTTCTGTTTCGGTTGAAGTATTGCTTTTAGCAATCCGTGAGCTTTTCACTAAAATGCAAACAAAATTGAATTCGCCCCCCCCCCATATTACAATCTCCCTTCCAACCATGTGTTCGTACCTTTTGACTTAGGACATTTCAAGCATCCGACGATGTGGACCCTGGTCTATGAAACCCGGTTCCACCAAGAAACCCTGTTTTTATAAGTTGCCACGGAACTTTCTGTCGTTTTCACGGCTTGTTGGGGGCTGTGCACAGCTTCATTAAAACAGGATCCGTTCCAGAATTTTAAGCAAAGCCCTGGGATGCCTTCAACTCATGCATGTCTTTTTTGCGTGCCATCGTGTTGTTCCGTGAGTTTGGAGAGCGGTTTCCTCGCGTGTCCGACGGCTCCTGCGAGCATATCCTGTGCATAAAATATGAGAATCAAGACGACGAGGCGCAGCAGGGTTAACACATTTGCCAGAATGCACATTTAAGAAGGAGCCAGCAAGCAGCTTTGTCTGAAAGCACAGTGGGCTCAGCAGAATTGCGGGTTCACATTTAATTTTCCTCTCTTTTTTTGGGGGGGGGAGTGTTGACGTGGCATTATTTGACCCAAATATTTTACTGTTCAGTGGTAAGCCTAAAAAAGGAAAAGTTAAAAGAACATTACATACTGGGATGGCAATTATGCTCTCCCTCTAGTATCATATATCGGGGAAAGGGGTTTTTACTCATCTAAGATTTCAGCCAGTGCTCTTTGCTTTTCTGAATAGATTGCCCCCTTACCCAACCTAGCACCCTCCAGATGCATTGCTCTAAAATCCTCACTTGCCCATGTTGGGTGGCTGTGTTGGCTGGTGCCGATGTGAGTTGCAGTCTGATACATCAGGAGGACACCTGATTGGCAAAGGATTCTTTATAGCAAGACTCAGGGCTGGATTTACGTATAAGCTAAACAAACTATAGCTTAGGTCCCCACTCTCTTGGGGCCCGCCCAAAAAAATTAAAGGGGAAAAAACTGGAAGTACATTTCCAAAATATAAGGTATAAAACAAAACAAATAAAATAAAACCTACATACAGCAACAGTGTTTTGTGTTGTGTAGATTCCTATGATGTAAGTAAAATATCCCTAATATGCCTGCTCCCTAAAATATCACTGGTTTGCTCATTTCTATATGTTGGGTGCCTACATTCTGCATGTGCAAATGGCTTTAGATACATAGGAGGTCCATAAATTACCATATAGCATATATTCAACACAAAAAACAGTGACAATTTGTTGTTGACAAGGGACAGCTGGCCTCATCAAACCTAAATCCAGCCCTGGCAAGACTCCTGATTTATTACAGCACTATTTCTTTGGGGCTAGGCAATTTTGGACTCCGGGCTTAATGGTCTTCATCAGAGGTGTGTGTTTGTTAGTTTGTTTGTGTGTGTGTGTGTTGAGATGGATGCAGGATAGAGGGGAGTGGAGTAAAATTTGCATTCCTTGCTCTGTTTTGCCTCTGGCCGCTCCCACACCCCCCCGGAAGAAGACTCATAGAATTGTTGAGATGGAAGGGACACCCAAGAGTTATCTACTCCAACCCCCTGGCAATGCAGGAAACTCAGCTAAATAATCCCTGACAGATGGCTATCCAACCTCTGTTTAAAAAAAACTCTGTCAAAGACAAGTCCAACGCTTTCTGTGAGACAGAGTAAAGGTGGAAAGGTTGTATCTATTCAAATAATAATTTATAATCATAAAAAAATATTATTTATATTATTTATACCCTGCCCATCTGGCTGGGTTTCCTCAGCCACTCTGGGAGGCTCCCAACAGAATATTAAAAACTTGATAAAAGTTCAAACATTAAAAACTTCCCTAAACAGGGCTGCCTTCAGATGTTTTCTAAAAGTCAGATAGTTGTTTATTTTCTTGACATCTGATGGGAGGAAGTTCCACAGGACAGGTGCCACTTCCGAGAAGGCCTTCTGCCTGGTTACCTGCAATCTCGCTTCTCACAGTTGAGGGAAATGCCAGAAGGCCCTCAGAGCTGGACCTCAGTGTCCGGACTGAACGATGGGGGTGGAGTTGTTCCTTCAGGTATACTGGGCCGAGGACATTTAGGGCTTTAAAGGTCAGCACTAACACTTTGAATTGTGCTCGGAAACGTACTGGGAGCCAATGTAGGTCTTTCAAGACCAGTGTTATATGGTCTCGGTGGCCACCCCCAGTCACCAGTTTAGCTGCCGCATTCTGGATTAATTGCAGTTTCTGGGTCACCATCAAAGGTAGCCCCATGTAAAGCGCATTGCAGTAGTCTAAGTGGGAGATAACCAGAGCATGCACCACTCTGGTGAGACTGTCTGTGGGCAGGTAGGGTCTCAGCCTGCGTAACAGAGGGAGCAACAGAAAGCCTGCCAAGCAATGACCCATTGATCTAAGTACGGGAGGTGGATATTGAATTGCTGTATATGAGGGAAGCACCCCTCCATTCCACTGGACATGTAAACAGCTGGATTATGTGGCTGCCCATCCAAGGACTGGGAGAAAATTCTCAGTTCCTTCTCAGTGAGCCAAGATGTGCACCTTGGCCCCACTGTCCAGTGTTCACAAAGGCCTAGAGCAAAGCTTTCCAAACTGTTTGTCGCGACACATTAGTGCATCGGCTGCAGTGCATAGGTGTGTCACGTGAACGCTCCCCATGCTCCTCCTGGGGCTGGGCAGGGGTTAGTTTAACCTCCAGTCTGCTAGTAAAACTGAATTACTGGGTCGCAAAATGATGCAAAACTGAATTACTGAGTTGCAAAATGATGCACGTCTAGAAAGTGTGCACCAACATGAAAAGTTTGGAAAGCTCTGGCCTAGAGGACAGACCCCAAAACAACCCCCACCCACAAGTCAAAGGCTGAAAAAAATGGCTCAAGAGTGCCCTTAACCCAAGATGTCTTAGAGTGCCCATCAATTAAGTTCTTAAATTCCCTTACCTGCCCTTACTGAATGCCAAACAGACCAAAGATGTACTCCTCGACAGTATGCAAAAAAGAAATGTCCCAGGGGGCGCAATCCAAATTCTGACCTGGCCCCTGGAAATGGGAATTAGAATGAAAGACTCATGCTGTAGAGGGAGGCAAGGAAAGAGGGAACTGCAAACAAGAAGAAGGAAGCTGAGGGGTTGGAGGGGACTTAAATAGCAGCCTGATCAGCGCCCCCTCCTATTGGGCACCCCAGCCCCTGAGATCCCCAATGCCAACTCACATCTTCTCCCAAATGTGCATGTGTGTGGCCAATTTGCTCCCACTGAAGAGAGAGTGTGGCCGAGATGGAGAGTTTGTCTAGAAACATATCCTCAGAACCGGAACTGGTCTGTGACTGTAATAATAAAATTCAATTCAATTTCCTCAGAGCCGGCAGGAAAGTTCAGTCAGTAGAACACGAGACTCTCAATCTCAGGACTGTGGGTTTGAGCCCCATGTTGGGAAAAAGGATTTCTGCCTTAGCAGGTGGTAGGACTAGATGACACTCGTGCTCCCTTCCAGTTCTACAATTCTCTGATCCCTTCCTTAGAAGGATTTCAGGTCACAGGTAATAATAACAATACAGTGGTACCTCTGGTTAAGTACTTAATTTGTTCTGGAGGTCCGTTCTTAACCTGAAACTGTTCTTAACCGGAAGCACCACTTTAGCTAATGGGGCCTCCCACTGCTGCCGCACCGCCGGAGCACGATTTCTGTTCTCATCCTGAAGCAAAGTTCTTAACCTGAGGTACTATTTCTGGGTCAGCAGAGTCTGTAACCTGAAGCGTATGTAACCCGAGGTATAATAATAATAATAATAATAATAATAATAATAATAATATACCCCACCCATCTGGCTGGGTTTCCCAGGTGATGGGATAAACCTTTATTTGTCCACACCTTTGCCAACTCTCCAGGTGTTTTGGACTGCCAAGATTCCCATCCTGTGGTTGGCTGGGGTAGATGTTAGTTGCAGCCACCTGGACTGGATTTCAGTCAGGAGAAAACACTCAAGGAGTGCAAAGAAGGGTTGGTGATGGGCGTGGCCTGGGGAGCGTCCCATGGGCCAGATAGAGAGGCCTTGAGGGCCACATTCAGGGTTTTCCCCACCCCTGTACCATGCAGTCAAGGAGGATAATAGAATCCTAGAATTGTAGAGATGGAAGGGACCACGAGGGTCATCTAGCCCAACCTGCTGCAATGCAGGAATCGAACCCACAACCCTGAGATTAAGAGTCTCATGCTCTACCGACTGAGTTATGGGTGCCTGTTGCTTGCCATGCCAGTCAATAAATGACCAGTGAGAAACAAAAGTGAACTCTTGGCAAATCTTGTCAGCACAGCCAATCTGAGACAGTTCCACCCCCCCAAAAAAACCCCACACCGCATAAAGCTCTCACCTGTGCAAACAGAGTCAATTATGGTACTCCTCTCCTTCTGCCACCGTCTTACGACTCCTGCTTTGTGGCTTTTATTCGGGTGGGGGACCAAGAGGGTGGGGAGCAGAGCTTCCTGCCCTCCCTGCTTCTTGCAAAATAGCTGCTATGGAGAGGCATTCTCTGTTTTGAGCCATTGCTCCGATACATCTTCCAGTCAATTACACACCTAATCTCAGACCACTCGGCTGATGCATGGAGAAAGTTGCCGAGCGAGGAAGACCCGCTGGTGTCACAGATCCTATTTATCCCAGCAGGGATGAGAACAGCCCCGGGAATAGTGTTCCACAGTCCTCAGTTACGGCAAGTCGCAGTTCACCCTGCTCCCAAATTACCTTTGGGACTGATATTTCTCTTCTTCAAGCTCAGAAGTGATTTTTCCCCCCCAGAGAAATTTGACGACAATCCATTTCTCATCTATTCGGTGCTTATTTTTAGCTGCTTGAGAAATTGTTTGGGCCCTTTCTTTTTTTCTTTCTTGTTTTTCTTCTTTTTTGCAATCAACTCAAAAAACAGTGGAGATCCAAGAGCTCTAAACTTGGTCCTGGGCCTGTAATTGAATTTTCTCTTCTCAATGTCTCCAGGCCAGGGAGACTTCTGGATAGAAAGTCTGTTGTGATGCGACTCTGAAGGTCCAAGAGAAGCAGAAAAATGAACTGAGCTATAAAGAACAGGAGACTAGAGGGAACGAGGTATTACAATAGGTGTTGTGTGCATTTCGCATAAGGCCTGTTATTTGCACAGGCTGCCGTTCCCACTAATGTGCAACACTCTGTTGAATTTCACACAGGAAGGGCCAGAGTTCAGCTTTGCACACAGAAGGTCCCTTGTCCAATCCCTGACCCCTTCCTGAAACCCCAGAGAATTGCTGTCAGTCAGTGCAGGCAATATTGAACTGGTGGCTCAATGGTCTGACTCAGTATAGGGCAGTTTCTTAGGTTCCTATTTAAGGGGAAGGGCTATAGAACAAAAGCAGAGCATCCGCTTTTTCTTGCAATAGGAAATGTCCCCCTGGAGAACTGCTGCCAGCCAGTAGTCAAAGAGCCAGCCAGCAGTAGATCACACCATTCAAAGTCTTTAGATAGATAGTTGTCGTTTAGTCATTTAGTCATGTCCGACTCTTCGTGACCCCATAGACCAGAGCATGCCAGGCACTCCTGTCTTCCACTGCCTCCCGCAGTTTGGTCAAACTCATGCTGGTAGCTTCGAGAACACTGTCCAACCATCTCATCCTCTGTCGTCCCCTTCTCCTTGTGCCCTCCATCTTTCCCAACACCAGTGTCTTTTCCAGGGAGTCTTCTCTTCTCATGAGGTGGCCAGAGAATTGGAGCCTCAGCTTCACGATCTGTCCTTCCAGTGAGCACTCAGGGCTGATTTCCTTAAGAATGGATAGGTTCCTATTTAAGGGGAAGGGCTATAGAACAAAAGCAGAGCATCCACTTTTTCTTGCAATAGGCTCCCAGGTTGGAAATGTCCCCTTGGAGACTTGCGGCCAGCCAGTAGTCAAAGAGCCAGCCGGCAGTAGATCCCACCATTCAAAGTCTTTAGATAGATAGATAAACTTTATTCGCATTAGCCAACGGTCATAGCAACATAAATCAAGCAATATATACAATTAAAAAGACAACAATGGGTAAAAAGGACAATCAGATGACCAAGATTATTGTTCAGGTAGTGGTCCTTAATCTCATTGCACCCTCGATAAACCTAGCAACCTTTGCTGTTGTCTGATCATTTTGATCTGATAAAAGAAAGTACAATGTGGCCGCAGATGGGTGGCCTGGGATGGTAAGTAAGAGTGGGGTGATGATCTCATTCCTCAGTGGCTTCAAAGTCTTTATTAGCAAAAAAAAAAAAAAAAGCTCATTCTCGGTAGACCTGGTGAGTGTCAGGCCTAATGAGCACAGTAGCTCATTCTCTGGTAGGTCTGGCCCCATGAGATTGAAAGTCCCTGCCTCCCCTTCTCCCCACAGCTGTCTAAGGCCCCTCCTCTCCAGGGTTCTTCCCAAGCAATCAGAGACTGCGCCGGCATGAAACCAACCTATCCTCTGCCCTTTCATGCCTCTTCTGGTTCTGGGAGACCAGGAGGAATGGGAGCTTGTTGCAGCAGTAGAGAGAGAGATACCTGTGACTCTTCACCAGCTTGCCTCCCCTCTGCCTCTTGGCCCCCCTCCTCCACTCTCCTGCTTCAGCTTCTGCCTCTGATTCTGGACATCACTCTGCCACAGACTCCCAGCTCACTAACCCTGTTACCTCTTCAACTTCCGACACCTCCTCTTCCCAGTCTTCTCCCTCTGACCACTCATCACTGTCCCACCACTACTCCCCAGCTGGTTCCTCCTGCCATTCCTCTTCGTCCAACCAGTCCATGACACCAGGGTCAACAATACTGAGCTAGGTGGGACAATGATCAGACATGGTATAAAGCTGCTTCCTGGGTTCCTATTTAAATCAGCCCTTTGTTTGGGACCATGAGGACTAGAATATTAATTTATATTAAGGGAAGGTCCATAACTCAGTTCTACAGCATATACATTGCACACAGAAAGTCCATGGTTCAGTCCTGGCAGGGCTGAGGAAGGTCCCTGTCTGAAACTCTGAAGATCAGCTGTCAGGTTTTTTTATTTAATTTAAATTTTATTAACATATAAAATACATACATATACATTTACACAATACACATACACAACACACTACCTTATTTTCATAACATAAAACATACCTACATTGCTCTATATAATACCTACCTATAATGTACATGTCAACATAGAAGAGCAGTTGTTAGTTATTGCAGACAAACAATATGGAGTTAAAGAAGTGGCTGAGTTGACTCACTCTAAGGCAGCTTCTTATGTGTACTACACATGAAAATTGGCATAAACATGTATACCTTTTCTGGCCCGGGCTTCCAGATTCTTCGACACAGCTTGACCACTTTAATGGTCATATTTGCTGCTCATCATACAACCTCAGGCACCAGTAGGCAGAAGTAGGATGTGGGCAGATTCTGGCTGCTCATTAGCAGGAGCTTCCTAACAACAAAAGCTATTTGACAGTGGAACAGGTGGCTCAGGGAGATGACAGGACAGAATCTTAGAACTGAAGAGATGGAAGGACCAGCTCTACAGTCCTATTATATTCTATCTATGACCTCATAGGGTCATGTAGTCCAACCCCCTGCAATGCTTAAGTTTATGGTGTTTAAACAGAGGCTGGACAACTATCTGTTATGAATGCTGGACTTGCAAGATTCCTGGACTGGCTTGGACAAGATGACCTTCAGGATACAACCTTTCAGCTCTTTGATTCTAGGATCCATCAAGACTGTGAGAACTCAATATCCACGTTCTCCATTTCTCCCTGTCCTTTTTTTCCTTTGAGGAGCTGGTAGTTTATCTGCCAGTGAGGAGTTCTTACTTGAATATTTTTGACACTCTAGGAAATGAGATCTTCTCTCTCCTTAATACTTCTAGCATCTTCATGGGGTAGTCAAGCAATCTATATGGCATGATACCCTAAAGATCTTGCTTTGAACTATCTGTCAACTAAATCTGGAATATTTCAGGTTTGCCCACGTTAATTTCAAACCCTGCAATTTCTCAGAGCCTTCCAGTTTGAATTGCTTGGAAACGTCGTTACCGTAAATAAAGTAGCACCATCTGGAAATTGACTGATCCGACGCGTCGCAGAACCAATGCGATAACCAACTATTTTAGGATTATCCCTGATGGTGCGAGCAAAGAGCACAAGGAGTATAGGAAATGCAGGAAAGGTGTCTTTTCCTCTCACTGCCCCGCTCCCCAAAGCAATTTGGTTTAATATGGTGTTTGCTGCTTTGGCAGCCTTGGGGAACATGGACCATTTTAATAATTCTAGGGCCAAATTCTGGGAACCACAGTTTAATAAGGATATTGACCAGCTGAAATGTGGGCAGAGGATAAAGAGTCTGGAAACCAAGCCTTATGGGGGAGTTGGGTATGTTTAGAAGAAAAGACTGAGAGGTGATAGGACAGCTATCTTCAAATATCAAAAGGACTGTTACATGGAAGAGAGAGAAAGCTTGTTTTCCGCTGCTCCAAATGCTAGGAGATTTCAAGCAAACATTGGGAAGAATATTCAGATGGGATGAGCTGTTCCACAATAGAACATACTACCTCAGAAGGTGGGCTCTCCGTCTTTGGTGGTTTTTTAATGGAGGTTGGATGGCCATCTGTCAGATATTCTTTAGTGTTGTCTGCATTGCAGGGGGTTGGACTGGATCATCCGTGGGGTCCCTTCCAACTCTACAATTCTATGATTCTGCAAGATTTCATTCTAATTAATGTTGCTTTTTCCAAAATTGCCAATTAAAAGGCCAGCCACTTTCTGCATATCAAGGACAACATGGGCTAGAGGACCCCTCCTCACTTCCTTTCTTGCCGCTTTGTTACAAAGAATTGTGCAAATGGATCTTCTTATGTTATCTGCACTGGATTATCTCCACTAAAATAATCTTAGGGTAATTTTTTAAAGGGTGTAATCAATTCCGACATGCGTGATTCCGAAATCAGAAGAGGAAGAAACATTGTTTGGAAAGTGTTTTTCTTTTTAGAAAGCACATTTTTCAACATTTGCATAGTGATGTTATCTTAGGGTTTATTTACTGTTTGGCCCAAAGGCCCCCAAAGCTGTAAACAAATGAATCAAAGATCCATCCCTGGGATCAGACACACTCTCCCTGATGCATGCTCAGCAGTCTTGTAAGGCGCAAGCGTTTCATGAGTTAACTTGCCTTGACTTGCCTTTGAAAGCTTGGTGGGTGGGCATGCCAACCCATTGGGACAACTCTGCTGCTTCCATGCACTTCTGAACTCCTTGCACTGACCTTGGACCCCTTAAACTCAGGTGGTTGCCTTATCTATATGCAGCCGCTGGGAGAGATCATCGGGGGTTTGGGCTGGGTGTTCATCAGTATGCGGATGATACCCAGCTCTACCTCTCTTTCAAATCAGAACCAGTGAAGGCGGTGAAGGTCCTGTGTGAGTGCCTGGAGGCAGTTGGAGGTTGGATGGCGGCTAACAGATTGAGGTTGAATCCTGACAAGACAGAAGTACTGTTCTTGGGGGACAGGAGGCGGGCAGGTGTGGAGGATTTCCTGGTCCTGAATGGGGTAACTGTGCCCCTGAAGGACCAGGTGCGCAGCCTGGGAGTCATTTTGGACTCGCAGCTGTCCATGGAGGCACAGGTCAAATCTGTGTCCAGGGCAGCTGTTTACCAGCTCCATCTGGTACGCAGGCTGTGACCCTACCTGCCTGCAGACTGCCTCGCCAGAGTGGTGCATGCTCTGGTTATCTCCCGCTTGGACTACTGCAATGTGCTCTATGTGGGGCTACCTTTGAAGGTGACTCGGAAACTACAACTAATCCAGAATGTGGAAGCTAGACTGGTGACTGGGAGCGGCCGCCGAGACCACATAACACCAGTCTTGAAAGACCTACATTGGCTCCCAGTACGTTTCCGAGCACAATTCAAAGTGTTGGTGCTGACCTTTAAAGCCCTAAACGGCCTCGGTCCTGTATACCTGAAGGAGCGTCTCCACCCCCATCATTCTGCCCGGACGCTGAGGTCCAGCTCCGAGGGCCTTCTGGCGGTTCCCTCACTGCGAGAAGCCAAGTTACAGGGAACCAGGCAGAGAGCCTTCTCGGTAGTGGCGCCCTCCCTGTGGAACGCCCTCCCACCAGATGTCAAGGAGAACAACTACCAGACTTTTAGGAGACATCTGAAGGCAGCCCTGTTCAGGGAAGCTTTTAATGTTTGATGTATTAGAGTATTTTAATATTTTTTTTGGAAGCTGCCCAGAGTGGCTGGGGAAGCCCAGCCAGATGGGCGGGGTACAAATAATAAATAATTATTATTATTATTATTATTATTATTATTATTATTATTATTATTATTGGCCAGCTAGCTTTTCCTTTCCTGTTTCCTGATCCTGAGCATAGCAGCTGCTGTGATTCATTAACTGTTGCTGCACTTGTATCTCTTCTTTGCACCCATAAAGATCTCTTCCTGACTCTCAAGTAAGAGTCTCTGTTAGCATGGTCTGGGAAGGGTCAGGACAAAAGAGGAACCACAGTTCTGGGGGCAAAAAGTGGCCCCCAGGACCCCTCTACCTGGTCCTTGAGTCTTTCCCCAAGCCACACCTCCTTCCCCCAGGCCACACCCCTCTCTAGCCCTGTTTTGCACCCTCCTCAAGTGTCTTCTGCCTGGATGAAATGTGTCCTTGAACTCCAGCAGTGCTTCTTTGCTTGCCTGGATGGAGCACAGAGAGACGGGTGCGGAGGTTTGTGTAGAAGCAAACCAGATATAGAAAAGTAAAATTAGTATTCACTGAGCCACTCAGTTTTGCCTCTGGCTCCACTCACCATTGGCATGTGGCCCCTGGAAAGTTGCCTTGAAAAGAATGTGGCCCTCCGGCTGGAAAAGGTTTCTCACCCCTGATTGAAATGAGAGCAATTATTTCTGCATTTGAATTGAGACGTACAAATGTACCTATGTAAACATGTCCTCTTTTCTGGGAATGTGCACATTAACACCAGCCAGCAGATCAATCCCTACCTTTGCTTGTTGTTCCTGCTTGCATTCGGAGGTCTCTTCCCCCACCCTCCTCTCGCTCTCCAGCGCAGTGGGGTGCTGCATTGATCTGACTATTATGTCTTACCTCTGCTCCTATAAGCCCCCTGAGGCTGCGTCTTTATATCTGTGGGAAGGGAGGGGGGAGGCAGAGAAGAGCAGCCAGGGCAGTGACTGCTGGGTATCAATCATGGGGGTGGGGAAAAGAGGATTTGAAAAACCGAGAAAGTTTTGCAGCGATCTGCCAGTGTGACTCGGCTCTGCCCTTGATTTGATCTGTTTGCGACTGTCTCGGCTGCTTGCTCATTCCGCCCTGCTCCTCACCCCTTCCTCGCACACACACATCAATCAGACACCCGCAAGTCAGTTCATTAAGCAAAAGGTAAACTCAATTTTGGATTAATCCCTAGGGTTTGGACGTGGGTGGCGCTGTGGGTTAAACCACAGAGCCTAGGGCTTGCCATTCAGAAGGTTGGCGGTTTGAATCTCCACAATGGGGTGAACTCCTGTTGCTCGGTCCCTGCTCCTGCCAACCTAGCAGTTCAAAAGCACATAAAAGTGCAAGTAGATAAATAGGTACCACTCCGGTGGGAAGGTAAACGGCATTTCTGTGCACTGCTCTGGTTTACCAGAAGCAGCTTAGTCATGCTGGCCACATGACCCGGAAGCTGTACGCTGGCTCCCTCGGCCAATAAAGCGAGATGAGCAACTCAACCCCAGAGTCGGCCACGACTGGACCTAATGGTCAGGGGTCCCTTTACCCTTTACCTTTATCTAGGGTTTGGAGGCACCTTCCCTCCCTGCATGTGTGCAGCCTTCACCCCAGGCCAGAACTAGATGTGATCTAGTCATGAACTTAGAGAGTCACGACTACAAGCAAACACAGGATCCGAGAGATTCTTATCAGTGGAAGCCAGAAACATGCAACTCAATACGCAGTCTTTCCTGTGTTTTTAGGCTGCAAATCCTGTGCTCAATTGGATGTCCTCCTGGAAAGATGGTGATGGATGTGATTTATTGTCCATCCTTCAGTCAACGGTCCCAGGAGAGGTCACAGCAATTTAAAAAGGAGTTTAAGACAAGGAACTGGATTCCAACTAAGTATTAGGAAGAACTTCCAAGAGTTGATCAATGGTGGAATATGGAGGACGGTGGACTCTTCTCCCTTGGAGGTTTTCGTACAGAGGTTGGATAGCCATCAGTCAGGGGTTCTTTAGCTGTGATTTCCAGGTGAGATGAGCCTTGGGGACCCTTCCAACTCTACAGTTCTGTGCTTCTAAATCACAACTGCAAGAATAGAGTGGGCTCCTAAAAATATGCATCTCAGCTATTAAAGGCCAGACTACTACAGAGTTGCATTGTTAATGCGTGACATAGTGAAGGTGACACTCACTGCTGTGGGGGAGAAGTTCCACAATTTATGGGCTTTTGGGTTTTGCAATTTGGTTGGTTGGTTTATAATTTATAGAAAGAGTTTAAAAGCTTGGAAGCTGGAGCTACCCAGTCCCACCAGCAGAGAGATAGCTCAGTTGGTAGAGCATGAGACTCTTAATTTCAGGGTCATGCATTTGAGCCCCATTTTGAGCGAAAACATTCCTGCGTTGCAAGAGGCTGGACTAGATGGGCCTTGCAATCCCTTCCAGCTCTATGATTCTGTGATTTGTAAAAGCCTTGCACACGCACACACACACCCTTGAGAAATTCACAGACATTTTCTTTCCCCTTTGAAAATGTTTGAATGTGATTTCTTTTCTTACTTGTTGCTGGAGAATGGTTGAAAACAACAGCAACAGCAACACCACAAAAGAAATTTTCAATACAGTGCTAAGTCTTCTGACATTAAAGTGATGCTTTCTCACCCCTCCTTCCCCCCAAAATTTATTGTACATATCTACTATGCACCCTTCACAAAATGTCCCAGGATGGGATATTGTAAGACTAAAAAATCACTTACTATATAAAATAAGGAAGCGTCAATTTGAAAATGAAGCAATACCACCATCAGCAACAGAAAGGAAAACTCACATTTATCCCGAGTGAAAAGGTGAATCTTGAAGAGTCACTAAAACTTGTACAATGTAGATGACAGGATTTTGTAGATGCAGAATAATTGCATGGTGGCTGTAGTGGGGCGAGTGTTTCATTCAAATGCATTCATAGAATTGAATGTCCCGGCCCCAGTTCTCATTGTTTCCACACTTGGCTGTATATCCAAGTTATGCCTGCAGTTCCTGATCTAGCAGCTGATGCATATGCAGCAGAAGTCTGTTTCCACATATGGGTTGTCTTAGCTGGATTGGGGCATTTGTATTTTAGGAACAAAGGCGGGCGGGGGAATAGCTAAACAAAACTTAAAGCGGTTGGGAGAGGAGGGGAAATTGCAGAGCGACTGATGCACAAAGAGTCTCTCATTATCCTTGCCTTGTCACCATCTTTTCCGCCAAAGATCCAAAACTTCATGCAGCCATTGTTCTGTTTGTTTCTTGTTCCTGGAAGGCAGCCTCTTTTCATCTTTAAATAAGATGCACAGACTTGCTTCTCTGATTCTCACAGCCTGGCATGCAAATGTGCACGAACGGAATCTGCGTAAACAGTTTAAAGCATCAAATGCATTTTAGTTCTGAGTTCACCGCAGGCAAGCGCAAGGGTGCCCCCTGAAAGTCCTAGGTGCTTCTTCCCCAACTCAGTGCCCTCCAAATGCTTTGGACTACGACTCCCATCAGCCCCAGCCAGCAAGACCATACTGACTGGGGCTGTCCAAAACACCGGGAGGGCACCAGGTTGTGAGGGGTGAGTATTTGTCCTACATCATAAGCACAGATCCTGGGGGTCCCTTCCACCTCTATGATTCTAGGACTTCTAGGATTGTTGATCAGAACATTGCTCCATAAGGGAGCAATAGCAAACAAGCTGAACGGATAGGTGGGTGTATGTCAGGGAGGGACAAGGAAGAAGACCTGTGGGGGTAAGCGAAAGTGGCTGGGGGTTCATGGGAGTAGGGCAGGAGTCAGACCCTATTGCATCACCAGTAGGCCTGTGACCATGTCTGACTAGATGCAGATTGAATTAAACCAAACTATTTCCTGATTTATTTGCTGGTAGGAAAATCTCTCTCCCATCTCACCTATTAATACAGGTGAAGGAGAAGAGTCACTCTTGATTCCTATTTCTGCAACACTTGAGGAACATTTTGCCCTTGCATAGAGCCTGGTATCTACCCACAGAAATTTGTATCTTCAACATTTCTCAGATGAAAATAGGGACATCCTATTCAATATTAATAATGGTGATGATGATGATGATAGGTATTTTATTGTTTATACCCTGCCCATCTACCTGGTTGCCCCAGCCACTTCCAACATATATAAAAACATTAAACATTTAAAAAATCTTCCCTATACAGAGCTGCCTTCGGATGACTCAGGGGACATGCATACCTCCAACATTTCCCCAATGAAAATAGGGATGTCCTAAGGAAAAGTGGGACATTCTGGGATCAAATCAGAAACCAGGATGGCTTTTGTAAATCTGGGACTGTCCCTGGAAAATAGGAACACTTGGAGGGCCTGCATCCAGGCAAGCAAGAGGAAGGTCAAGGACATCCTGATCAAATTTGCAGATGACACCAAACTGGGAGGGGTGGCTAACACCCCAGAGGACAGGATCACACTTCAAAACGACCTTGACAGATTGGAGAACTGGGCCAAAACAAACAAGATGAATTTTAACAGGGAGAAATGTAAAGTATTGCACTTGGGCAAAAACAATGAGAGGCACAAATACAAGATGGGTGACACCTGGCTTGAGAGCAGTACATGTGAAAAGGATCTAGGAGTCTTGGTTGACCACAAACTTGACATGAGCCAACAGTGTGACGCGGCAGCTAAAAAAGCCAATGCAATTCTGGGCTGCATCAATAGGAGTATAGCATCTAGATCAAGGGAAGTAATAGTGCCACTGTATTCTGCTCTGGTCAGACCTCACCTGGAGCACTGTGTCCAGTTCTGGGCACCACAGTTCAAGAAGGACACTGACAAACTGGAACGTGTCCAGAGGAGGGCAACCAAAATGGTCAAAGGTCTGGAAATGATGCCTTATGAGGAACGGCTAAGGGAGCTGGGCATGTTTAGTCTGGAGAAGAGGAGGTTAAGGGGTGATATGATAGCCATGTTCATATATATAAAAGGATGTCACATAGAGGAGGGAGAAAGGTTGTTTTCTGCTGCTCCAGAGAAGCGGACACGGAGCAATGGATACAAGCTGCAGGAAAGAAGATTCCACCTAAACATTAGGAAGAACTTCCTGACAGTAAGAGCTGTTTGACAGTGGAATTTGCTGCCAAGGCGTGTGGTGGAGTCTCCTTCTTTGGAGGTCTTTAAGCAGAGGCTTGACAACCATATGCCAGGAGTGCTCTGATGGTGTTTCCTGCTTGGCAGGGGGTTGGACTCGATGGCCCTTGTGGTCTCTTCCAACTCTATGATTCTATGATTCTATGATTCTATGACATAGTTTAGCCAGGAAACAGCATTCAAAGAGGCTGTGAAGCAGGTCAGTGAGAGGTGTGGCCTAGAGAAAGGGGGTGTGGCCTGAGAGAGTCATGAGGTCCAGATAGAGAGGTCGGGAAGGGGCACATTCAGTTCCTGGGCCTGCAGCTCCCAACCCCTGCATTATAGTATTTGCCCTGTAAGTTTGCCATTCCACCCCGTACCAAAAGCTGCAAGAATTTCTTGGTTCTGGGCCTACCCACTTTGCAGCTGACCCCCAAACGAATTGTCCCTGCTTCTTCCAAATTAATATTCCGGCTACAAATCCCATCCTTGACAGCTTTATCTGTGTGATGCCGGCAGCTCGCATTGCTGTCTGCATCAGCACAACCCACATTAGCCCAGTGAAATGTCACAGGTTACACACTGTGGCAGAAAAACCTCACTTTTGTGCTTCTGACCGATCACAAGAGAATCGGCCGTTCTCTGACCTCTGACGTCTGCTGAACCCCCTCTGCGCTCAGAATGGTGGAAATCTGCAACCGGGAGAGCAAAATTCTAGGGTTGGAGCCTGCGAGCTGATACTGGCTGGTGTGTGACTAGCATCGCTCAGCACTCCATGCCATCCCATCAGTGCAGTCATGAAAGGGACGAATCAATCTGCAGACAGCTGACACCTCAAGATTTCAGATACAAAATGACGCCCCTGCTCAGAGATTCGTGGCAGGTTAGGGGCTGGGGTGGAGGGGGAGAGGAATGGAAACGGCAGAAAGGGAAGGGCTACCACCTCTCCAAGAGCAGGGAAAGGATTGGTGCATGCTGCCTCTGTTCAGCTGTCCAGCCGCCTATCCACTACAGGTTGTATCCAACAAGGGCCACATTTAAACCACACATTTAAAGCGCTATGATACCACTTCGAACAGTCATGAGTTCACCCAGAGAATTCTGGGAAGTGTAGCTTGTTAAGAGCACTCAGAGTTGTTAGAAGATGCTTATCCCGTCCTAGAATGGCAGTTCCCAGGTTTAACAGAGAATTCCTCTTTTGGGAACTCTGTAGACCCCCCCCCCAAGTGTTCCTATTTTCCAGGGGCAGTCCTGGATTTACAGAAACTGCCCTGGTCTCTGATTTGATCCCGGAATGTCCCACTTTCCCTTAGGGCATTCCTATTTTCATTGGAGAAATGTTGGAGTTAGGCTATCCCTGAGCCAAGGCAATAAGTAACTGTTAGAATATGTCTGAAGGCAGCCCTGTATAGGGAAGCTTTTTAAATGTTTTATTATGTGTTCATACATGTTGGAAGCCGCTCAGAGTGGCTGAGGCATCCCACTCAGATGGTTGGGAAATACTACTAGTACTAGAAAAGGAACCCCTATTTTCATCACAGAAATGTTGGAGGGTATGACTCTGAGGATTGTAGCTCTCTGTGCAGGGCCAGCCCGAGACATTTTGCCACCTGAGGCGAACCACAAAATGGCTCCCCCCCAACTGTCAGGGAAGAAGGGGTGAGTGAAGATGTACATCAGAAACAAGAGAGGAATGAAAATATACCTTGGGGACAAGCATGGGAGACCAGCAGCACCTCCTGTTTGCCAACGAGCCACTGTAGAGGTGACATGGGGTGGGCTGCTGAGGAGAAGGCAGATCTAGTCTCTAAGAAGTGCACTACATCCATTTCTGCAATTGTGGCAGCAGTACCAGTGGGCAATACATTCCTTGGAGGATGAATCTATTGCCCATTAGGAAGAACTTCCTGACAGTAAGAGCTGTTCGACAGTGGAATTTGCTGCCAAGGAGTGTGGTGGAGTCTCCTTCTTTGGAGGTCTTTAAGCAGAGGCTTGACAACCATATGTCAGGAGTGCTCTGATGGTGTTTCCTGCTTGGCAGGGGGTTGGACTCGATGGCCCTTGTGGTCTCTTCCAACTCTATGATTCTATGATTCTATGCCCCTGTGGATCCTGCTGACCAAGGCAGTCACCTCACCTTGGCTCATGGTTGGACTGGCCCTGTCTGTGAGAGGAACAGAGGTCTCCTAACAAATCCACACATTATTCCATTTTATTACTTGTCCTTCGAAGCTTCTGTGGTGCCAGCACAATGTTGCAATATGATGGGGCTCTCTCGTGCCATAGAACAACAAAAGCAGGACAAAAACACAAATTGGAGTGGGAGAAAACGTTCCACGATTTCAGCTGGAAATTGCAGGATATGCACTGATTATAAACAAAGCTGTAGAGAATCAGAGACCCATAGACCTGTAGAGTTAAGGGTCATTTCATCCAACTGTCTACAATGCAGAAATCACAGCTAAAGAATCCTTGGCAGATGGCCATCCAACCTCTGCTTAAAAACCTCCAATGAAAGGGAGTCCACCACTTTCTGAGGAAGTCTGTCCCACTGTCAAATAGTTCTTCCCATTAGAAAGCTATTCCTAATGTATAGCTGGGATTTCCTTCTTGTTACAAAGATGTGACATTGTTTGATTCTCTCAGGGAGCATTGCAAAACAATTGCATCTGATTTGGGTGATATTAATAATCTTCACTGGAATCATGTTCCACATTGTTTCAAAGTGAGGTGTTCCATACTGAATTGCAGAATAACATTGACGTCACTCGTATATAATATTATTCTTATAAAGGCAATTTTCTTTTCAACTAGTTTTAAATCCCTTAGACAATTTCATTATCCTGTATAACAATTGCCAAGTATTACATACACTAAACAAGCATTAGACGTGGTCATATTCTAGCTGTGTTACGTTGAAAAGTGAAAAACAGAGTAGCCCCCATTAATGAGAATCATCCATGCTTTAGGGATATTATATATCAGTGTTAGCCATTGTTTAAATACATTCCTAGGGCATATTCCCCAGTGAGACTTTTCAGAAATTTCCATTCTTTTGGGCACTGAAAGCCTTTCAGGTACGCACCAGTAATTGGAAAAGCAGGACAGCTTTTTTAAAAAAAAAACTTTCTAATTTTGCTATTATACTTATCATTTAAAAAACAACAACAAACAAAAACAGTATCAGAGAATTTGCACCCCTGTGTGATCAGGACTAGTATATTGATTGGAAAATCCACATATAAATGGACAGCTAACAGTGTAGTCAATATTCAGGAGAGAAATAGGCTTTGAAGAGTCTTGATTCTTCTTAACTTATGGATTACTACCCATTTTGCCTCATCCCAAAATGATAGGATCTTGCTTAATCTTATTAATTCCTTCCAGATGTTAATTAAAAAAACATAGGTGATAGAATAAAGGCAAAGTTTTAGTAAGATTCTCCTAGCACCATCCAATCCAGATAATTAATTTAAAGAGTGTCTAATAGTCCCGTCTTCATCTGACTGTATTGCAGGACTATTTAATAATTCCCTCTCAAAGTCGATAACCTTTGGAAGCTTTTGATTAATTGCTCAACAAACAAGATGAAACATTAGGAAGAAAACATAGGGTTGTCTCCAACTAAGTCCTACTCAGAGTAGGCTGGTTGAAAGTAATGGACCTATGTTAGGCATGTTCATTCACTTCAAAGGATCTACTCTGAGTAACAGAATACAGTGATACCTCGGGTTAAGAACTTAATTTGTTCCGAAGGTCCGTTCTTAACCTGAAACTGTTCTTAACCTGAGACACCACTTTAGCTAATGAGGCCTCCTGCTGCCACTGCGCCGCCCGATTTCTGTTCTCATCCTGAAGCAAAGTTCTTAACCCGAGGTACTATTTCTGGGTTAGCAGAGTCTGTAACCTGAAGAGTCTGTAACCCGAGGTACGACTGTAACACCAGCTGAAGAGCCAGTGTGGTGTAGTGGTTAGAGTGTTGGACTAAGACCTGAAAGACCAGGTTTCAAATCCCCACTCAGCCATGAAGCACACTGGGTGTGACCTCAGGGCCAGTTTACTCAGTGTCAGCATCTATCCCACCTTAGAGGGTTGTAGTAAGGACAAAATGGGGAGAAAGAGAATTGTGCATGTCACCCTGAGCTCCTTGGAGGAACGGTGGGATATAAATACGATAAATAAATAAACAAAACAGACTGTTTCTCTTATAGCACGAACACGGGTAAGCCTGCATCCACCAGAATTGGCCCAATTTGGTTCAGGATCCAGCCTTTAGTCAAATTCAGTGGATGGCCTTAGCAAACAGAACCTGCCAAGCTCCCTCTGCCTCCAAACATCTCATTCCCATTATTGCCATTACCATATTCACAGTCTTGCTCTCCATGTGCTGCCAGACTCCTATCGGTCCAAAGTCAGGATGGCCAATGGTCAGAGAAGATGGGTGTCCTCACACTCCCCATCCCCACTCTAAATGCCGTTAAATATGTGCAGCATGAAATTTGCTGTGCTAGTGGTTCAGCAGTTGCAAGATGAATTGTGGGAAGGCTGTAGCTCGGTGGAAGGGCATCTGCTTTGCATGCAGAAGGTCCCAGCTTCAATCCCTGGCATCTCTGAGGACTGCAGGCACATTGCATCTCCACCTACCACAGCTCCCTGCAGAGGCAACACCTGATCCAGCAGCCTCTTGGAGCTGTCCAAGGTCCTGTTCCATTCTGCTCTCTGCTTTGAGTGGGCACTGCCTGCTTCTCCTGCGAGCCTTAAGCTCTCAAGGAACTGGACCCAATCAAGGGTCTGAATTGATTTGGATGGACTCAATTAAGCCGCGTTATTTTCCAATTTGGGGCGAAAGAGCTCTGCTTAAGCCGAGCTAATCAACTCTGAGCCTAAGGGAGTTAACTCATCATGCAACATACGGCAAGAGGCCACACATGAAACAGAGCATCGTGCTCAAATGTCCCTTCCTCAGGGTCACTTTCATGATGTCAGAATTGGAACCCCTCCACTTAGCAAAGGGGCTGGGCCATTGGGGAAAACCAAATGGCCTGTGAGGGCTCCAGCTGGTGCAGTAGGGATTCTCTGCACGAGACGGGAGCTGTCTCACCTCGTTCCTACAAGGAAATCACTTCGTTGTCAAACTGGGAGCTTGACATGATTCCTTCATGTACGCTAATGTGCTAAGAGTTCCGTTTGAGTGTGTGGCTTTGTGTGGAAGTGAAAGTACAGGTACTCTCTCTCTTTTTAAAAAAGGGGAACATTTCACCGTCTCTGACACTCCGGTATGCTAATGCATCAGCTCCCTGCATTTTCATTTTCAACAGGGACTAATTTAAAAGAAATGACCAACCTCCCAGTGGACTTCAAAGCAAGCATTTGATGAGTTTTAGCAGTTTCAAGCAAGCTCTAATTTGAATTTCAGAGTGTGCCATGCAATTTTCCTGGTGACATTCAAGAGGGATGATAGCACCAGTTCTATCTGTCAGTGGAACTGCTTCCTCTTGCTGTGTGTTACTGATTTGTTACGGCGGGACGTGGGGGGGGGAGAGAAAGGAAGGGAAGGGAAATCTGTAAGAGGGGGTGGTGACAGTACAACAACAAGCAGGGAGAGAGGGGGATTGGATGTGTTAGGAAAAGGAACTGCTATATCGGTAAAGGTCATCATAGATATCTTTTTTGAAGGTACAATATTTGTGAAATATCAGAACTGCAAATAAATAAAGATATAAATGGCAACATTCCCAACCACATGTTATCACTGCCATATTCTATATTTTAAATCGGGGATAAGGAATCTTGAGTCCCTGGGCCAAAATTGGCCTTCAAGGCTCTCTGTCTAGACCTCAAGACTCTTCCCAGGACACACATCCCTCTACGCAGGCCACACCCCCACTGCAGATCTGCTTGCACCCTCCTCAAGTTATGCTAAGGGGCTGAAATGTGTCCTAAAACTCTGATAATACCTCTTGCTTGTCTGGATGAAGAATAGAGAGGGCTGTGTGCATGTGTGTGTAGAAGCTGACTTACTGGGCAACAGTGGCATGGCGTGGGAGCAGTCAGCCAAGGTGCAAAATTGTTAGGAGTGCAAAATTTCAACACCCGGTACTGCTTGAGTACAGCTGTGTGCTTCCATGACTGGGCTCTGTTGAAAACAGCTTCATCATGCAAAGCAAGAAGTGACCTCTACACACAACAGAATAACTCTTCTTTTCTTATCTCTGTGGCTGCAATATCCTGGGTGACACGGATGCAGTTAGGCAGTTGAATGCGCATGTGTACTCCGTTCATTTACCTCCCATCCCCTGCTCTGCACGGACCAGCAACCCACGATATGCCACTGCCAGGCAAAGGTAACATTTGCTTCTAGCTGTGCCCACCACTGGTATGTAGCCTCTGGGAGGCTGCCCAAAATGGAAAAAGGGTTTCCCATCCCCTGCCATACAGGCCTAGTTTAACAAGTCAGATCTCCCTCTGACTGACTCTCAGCCTCTCTTTGGGAGGTTACAGGGAGAGCACGCAGAGAACATAGCACTATGTAGCCCAGCAGAGGATAAATGTGAGGTGTAGGTCCCAGGAATAGAGAAACAGAAGGGGAAATAGGAGCAAAGGAGCTGACATATGGGAAAGAAAGTGGGGGGGGGGTGAAAGGGGCCGCAGCAGAGAGAGTGGGGATGAATGGAAGCCTGTGAGAGGGAAAGGGAGTGAAAGAAAGCATGTAGGACAGGAGATGAGATGAGAGGGAGGGAAGATTGGAATGGAGGGTGCATGAGAGAGTGTGAAAGAACAAGTGGAGAGGCAGGCAGAGGACAGGCAGAAAAGCAGGAAATGTAATGAGAGACACAACGTAAGACATTGACTAGTGCAGGAATAAGGGTAAAGAGCATCATCTGCAGTGAACTGAGAGAAGAGAAATTGCAGCCGAGTAAAAGTGAATGGCAAGTGTTACCAAAGAGAGAGGAAACAGAGAAAAAGGAGGTTTGTCTGGAGTAGCAGAGCCCAGCAGTGGGCTAATTGGCAGGAGTGCAAACAAAGAAACCTCAGCGCCTGCCTACTGATGAGAATCTTAAGGCACTGTGTGTGTTGTACATGGGATGTCATATGCACGATGCACATTGCACATTGCAGGTCCAGTGGATGGCTTCTCCAGAGCGCTCGACCTTCTCCATTGCATGTGCATTGTGTGCATGCATGCAACACACAATACAGTGATGTCACACACACACACAACGCATGTCGCAAGTGACGTCACACACTGTGACACACATCATGCCCATGTCATGTGCTGGGCCCCCACGATCTTGGGGCCAACCTGGTGCCTTTGGGCTGAACTGCAGACAGGGAGAGTGGAATGGGTGCTAGTGGGAAGCTAAGAACATTATATTTGAAAAGGAAATCCCCCCCCCAATTCCTATAATTTCCTATAATTTTGGGAATGATAGGGACAGAATTATAATTTTGGGAATTATAGGGACAGAACTACGCAAACTGTATAGAAATTTATTCATGTATGTGACTACAGTGGCAAGAATGTTACTTGCCCAAAAATGGAAAGAAGAAGAAAAAGTCCCAGCGAAAGAAGAATGGATACAAAAACTTACGGAATACGCAGAAATGGTGAAACTTACTGGAAAAAATAAGAAATCAAGATAACAAACTTTTTATAAAAGAATGGAAATGGTTTATTGAATATTTACAAATAAACTGTAAACAGAGAACATTGGTAGGATTATTGTAATAACCCGCAATTTTATAAGAGTATATTTTTAAAGTAGATCATAAGTGAGTAAATTAAGTCAATTTGGAATATGCAGGAAATATAAAAAATAAATTTAAGGAACCACGGAAAGAGGGGGAAGAAAGTCGAGTTTTGAAATGTTTAAATGATTGTAAAATTATTGAAAGTATAAAATTGAAAATCATAAAAAGAACATTATATCCAAATGGGGTGAACTTGAATCTTGTGATTGGTTCACGTACAAATTTCCTCAAGCACATCCTGGAAGTGGCTTCTTTTTTCCTTCCAGTCCCCATACAAAAGGCATCCCTTGCCCAGACCTCGCTAAGGCTAGGCATTAAAACGGTTATCTTGTCTTAGTAAACTTCATATTTTGAGGAGAGAGAAAAAGGAGTCTTTCTGGAGCAACTGCCGTCTGTGGCCTAGCGGTTGAGCCAATCCTCTCTTTTCTCCTCATCTCATTGTACTTGTTCCTTTATCTTCACATGACAGGCTTTGCAGCACTGGGCGCAGTGTAGCTGATGGCGAGAAAGGACCCACACTGTGTGGCCCATGTTCCATTTAATGCCTGACGCGGTGGCGGTTACAACTATCATTGCTAATTTCATGCCTCTCCTTACATCTTCAGCCTTGCCTGTCGCGAGACGGCTTCATCCCAGCTGCCTTCTAGGGTCTGAGACGGAGAACCGTGGGACAAAGGAATCTCGGCCGCCTATGCTGGGCCATTTTGAACCAAGTCCATGTCGCTTTGGGCCAGACTCTGCTGGACTTTGTACAACGTGAGCACACATCAGTGCCACCACTCACTACCACTGAAGCTAGGCCAGCACATTCTGACCACCAGGTGGACTGACATGAATGAGAATCAGCCCCAAGACCCCAGAAGTGGCCAGTCTCAGGGGCCTGGGAGGCGGTCATGGTGACAGGGAGATGGAGAAGATTGTGATGCCTTTTGTCAATCATAGGCGAGCGCCGTGCATCCCAATGAGGTCTTGCCTTGCCACTGGGAAAATCAAGGAGAGAGCAGGCTGATAGAAGGCTGTGTGTGTGTGTGTTCAGATTTACTTGTTTCATTTATTTTAAACTGTTTCATCCCACCGTTGCACTCATCAGTGTCTAAGCCTTCTTACAAATAATACAATCAATTAGCAACCCAAATACTCAAGTGGAAACTGCAATGCAGAGCATGCCTGCTCAGAATTCTGTCCACTCTGCTCCATTACAAAGGAACCTAGAAAGCTGCCTTATATAGAGTCAGACTGTTGCGCCATCTAGCTTGGCCTTGCCTGCACTGATTGGCAGCAGCCTTCCAGGTTTTCAGACGCTCATCCGATGCTACCTGGAGATGTCGGGGATTAAACCCAAGACCTTCTGCATGCCAAGCAGATGTTCTACTACAGAGCTGCGGTCTGTTTCCTTAAAGGTAATTCAAGATTTGAGTCCCCAAGGTTCCAACTGTTTAAATAGGAACATGGGAAGCTGCCTTATATTTAGCCAGACTATGGATTGATCTAGCTCATTATTGTCTATATTGACAGCCAGAATTTTAGACCACCTCTTTTTCAGGTCTACCTAGAGATGCTAGGGATCAAACCTAGAACCTTCTGCATGCAAAGCACTGGGCTATGGCTCCCCCCCCCGGGTTTCATAGGATCTATAGTTTCCATACCTTCCATCTGGTTCATTGAACGTCTCTCATAACCATCAATGACACCCCTTTTCTTCATAGTTCTTCTACCCAAAACCTACCTCCTTATGGAAGGGTGAGTTTGCATTGAGTTCAGGGTTGCAGGTTGCTCACCTGTCCTCTACAGAAAAAGAGGAAAATATACCTCCTGCAATTCTTCCCACAACTATTGGAAAGTATAGTACCACTCTATTATGCTTTGGTCAGACTCCATGTGGAGTAGTGTGTCTACTTTTCAGCACCACAGTTTAAGAAGACCTTGTCAATAGACAAGTTGGAACATGTATAGAGGAGAGTGACCAAGATAGAAAACAAACCTTGTGAGGACCAGTTGAGGGAGTTGGGTATGTTTGGCCCAGAGAGAAGAGAAGAGAAGAGAAGAGAAGAGAAGAGAAGAGAAGAGAAGAGAAGAGAAGAGAAGACCGAGAGGTGATGATAGCCACCTTCCAATATCTGAAGAGCTATCACAGAGAAGGTGGAGCAAGCCTGTTTTCTGCTGCTCCAGAGGGTACGATCCAAAACAATGGATTCATATGACAAGAAAGGAGATTCTGACTAAAAACATTAGGAAGAACTTTATGATGGTAAGAGCTGTTTGACAGTCAAACAGACTACCTTGGAAGATGGTGGACTCCCCTTCACTGGAGGTTTTTAAAGAGAGGCTTGGATGACCACCTGCCAGGGATTCTTCAGCTGTGATTCCTGCATTGTAGGTGGTTGGATGAGATGACCCTTCCAACTCCACAATTCTCTGATTGGACACTGCTATGCTTACAATCAGTCCTGAAACTTCCTGAAGACAGCATGGAACTTTCCATCCCACAAATGTTCTGGTTTGTGGTTTTGTCCTGCTTTTGTTGCGCTATAGCACAAGAGAGCCCCTCCAGTTGGCAATAATTTGCCAACATAGCAGAAGCATTGAAGAGCAACAAATAAAGTAGAATAAGGTGTGGACAATCCTTCACCACTAATGCAGTACTACTGTGTCAATGACATGTTGCAGAATAGAAATGAATTAATCATGCAGCACATAGGTGAATCTATAGAACTCTCTCCCACAGAAGGCAGCTTCGAAAGACAAACAGATAAAACTCATGGAGGACAATGATTGTCATGAGATTGGGCTAAAATGGTCAACCAAAAGCTGTACTTTTCTGGTTTATCACCACAACAGTTATTAACACTGGGCTTCAGCAAAGCAAATCATTTAATTAGACAGCGCCTATATGATATTGAGTGACAGAATAATTTGGCCACAATAAGGAAATTTTGTCCATGGTATGATTATTTCCCACCTAGTCATTTTGACACTTTGGCACCCTATTTGCAAAATTTAACCATTCCAAAATACAGACCCGCTTTCACTTTCGCAAGATTGAATATACTGCCTTCGGCTGTACAGTGGTACCTCAGGTTACATACGCTTCAGGTTACATACACTTCAGGTTACACACTCCGCTAACCCAGAAATAGTGCTTCAGGTTAAGAACTTTGCTTCAGGATAAGAACAGAAATCGTGCTCCGGCGGTGCAGCAGCAGCAGGAGGCCCCATTAGCTAAAGTGGTGCTTCAGGTTAAGAACAGTTTCAGGTTAAGAACGGACCTCTGGAATGAATTAAGTACTTAACCCGAGGTACCACTGTACTTGAAGGACGATTTCAAAAAATTCCACTGGAAAAATGGTTGTGTCCATGTGGAAATGGCAGTATTGGGTCGGTGGCTCGTGTGCTTTTGGTTTGCACTCTTTATAAAAATTTGAGGAGTGAGGTTATTACCACTCTATTATTGTCCATGCCAGGTCACTCAACCATTGCTACCATGTCCTTTCTTCTAGCAGATCAAGATGATCAGGTGACAGCAAAAACTGCATGTTTTTTAGCAGGGGCAATTAGAATAAGATCTATTATTTGATTATTGATGCAAACCTTCAGTACGTCTTATTTTATTTTATTGCTATGGCTAGTGGCTGATGCAAATAAAGATTCTCCTGATTCTGATTCTTATGGAGGACAAGGCTATAACAGTTACTAGCTATGATGTCTATACTCTGCCTCCACTGTCCGAGGCTGTATGCTCCTGAACACCAGTTGCTGTCAATTGCAGTAGGGAAGAGTTGCTGTTCTGCTCATACCCATCTTGCAGACTTTTCCCAGGCATCTGTGGGGATAGATGGCCCATTGGCCTGATCCAGCAGCCTCAATTTATGTTCTTGTGTAATACACCTGCAAACAACAACAACATATCTTGAGAAGCCTTAAATCCTCCATTGCATCTTGTCGCCCTCCTAGCACAGACATCTATTCCCATTAGTGAGCTGAACCAGGGTCTCTCTTTGAAGCTCACAGCTTTTTGTGTTCTTCGGGCTTGGTCTACTTGCAGCCTTCCCCCCCCCCCTATATAGCATGTCTGATGCTTGCAGCTGCTGCTTTGCGTGATTGGCATATCCCTTTGCAGGCTGCACACAGCTGTTCCATGTCTGCCAGGGCTCCCCTGCTGGGCACTGACCTGCATCTCTCTTAAAAAAAAAAACACCCAAGACCAAGTTAAAATATATGCAATCCTCAATCACTGAGGTTCTCAATAGCAATGGACAGTATATACGAACATAAACGGCTCTACACAAATATTAGAAGAAGGGAGGGTGAGATGCACAGATATGGGTGCATGGTGCAAAAAGGGAGAGAATATGGACATGGTGAGCCAAGCAGAAAAAATGCTGGCATAGAGCAAACCATAGAATTGTAGAATTGTACGGTTGGAAGAGACCCAAAAGGTCATCTTGTCTTGCCCCTTGCAAAGCAGTAATCACAGCCAAATGATCAATAGGATACAGATGTCACTGGATATAATGCAATGTATCTAACCAGGTTTTACTCAGAGTAATCCCATAGGAATTATTGGTCCTAAGCTAGTTTTGTCTATTAAGTTCTATCTGCTCTGAATAGAACAAACTCAATATATAGGGGAAGAACAGAACCAATATGGCAGGAGAACTTTTTACAGGGCAAGGACCACGTTCCCTTCTCTGTAGCCTACTTGGGGAGAATTTCTAGTGGTGGGCAGGGCCAGAGGCAAAAGTGGTGGAGCACCAAATGTAAAAATTACCTTTCCACAGTAGGCTAGTTGCCACACACCCTTTTCTCTATCCTCCATCCAGGAAAGCAAGAGGCATGATCAGAGTTCAATGAGACATTCCCAACTGGGCAGAAAAGACTCAAGGAGAGGGCAGAGCAGAGCAGAGTCAGTGTTTGAAGAAGGTGTCCTGGCTCCTGCCCAACATTCTCAAGCAGTGAGAAAGAGAACTTTATTCAGGCAAGGAGCAGGACTTGCTTGGCAAAGGACAGCGCTCAGGAGTAACAACTGAGGAGTTCCTGAATCAGGCAAGAAGTTCAGAACTGGATGGAAGCAACAAATATGTCCCAACAGTTTCTATGCCCTGCCTGCCAAGCTTTTAATGATGTGCTGTGGTGTGATCTCCACGTTTCCACAAGAATTTGTGCTCTTCCCGCCCATCTACCTACCTACCTAACTACCTACCTTTCTATCTATCATCTGTCTATCTACCTATGCATTCTATCTATCTACCTATTCATTCTATATCTATCTATCTATCTATATCTATCTATCATCTATCTATCTATCTATCTATCTATCTCTATCTATCTATCATCTATCTATCTATCTATCTATCATCTATCTATCTATCTATCATCTATCTATCTATCATCTATCTATCATCTATCTATCTATCTATCATCTATCTATCTATCTATCTATCTATCTATATCATCTATCTATCTATCTATCTATCTATCTATCTATCTATCTATCTATCTATCTATCATCTATCTATCTATCATCTATCTATCTATCTATCTATCTATCTATCTATCATCTATCTATCTATCTATCTATCTATCTATCTATCTCATCTATCTATCTATCTATCTATCTATCTATCATCTAGCTAGCTAGCTAGCTAGCTAGCTATCATCTATCTATCTATCTATCATCTATCATCTATCATCTATCATCTATCATCTATCATCTATCATCTATCATCTATCATCTATCATCTATATCTATCTGTCTGTCTATCTATCTATCTATCTATCTATCTATCTATCTATCTATCTCTATCTATCTATCATCTATCTATCTATCTATCTATCTATCTATCTATCTATCATCTATCATCTATCATCTATCTATCTATCATCTATCTATGTAATCATCTATCTATCATCTCTATCATCTATTTATCATCTATCATCTATCTACCTATCTATCATCTATATCTATCTATCATCTATCTATCTATCATCTATCATCTATCTATCTATCTATCTATCTATCTATCATCTATCTAATCTATCTATCTATCATCTATCTATCTATCTATCATCTATCTAATCTATCTATCTATCATCTATCTATCTATCTATCTATCATCTATCTAATCTATCTATCTATCATCTATCTATCTATCTATCATCTATCTAATCTATCTATCTATCATCTATCTATCTATCTATCTATCATCTATCTAATCTATCTATCTATCATCTACTCTATCTATCTATGAATGCAATTCCCCCTAATATTGTGCATTTTTAAATGTGTTTTTCACCAATAAGTGCATTGTTATTTACCCTCCTATATGCATTTTTGACACATGTTTCTTGGCTGGGGAGCTGCATTGCAAAATTAGGAAAATTTGCAGATTTCAGCTTGCGTATTGTTTCTTAATCTGTCAAGTAGGCAGGTTTACCTTTAAATGCAAACTGAATCAAATTTCTTCGCCTTACCTGACACTACTCATCTGATCTATCTACCTGTACTCCTAACCTCCACAAGCCTGGGCTCGAAAGCGGAGGTGCTTGAGTTTTCCCTTGAAACATTTTAATTTCATTCAGCAGGACTTTTGGGAATGGCACAATAATTAGTCTCTGTGACAATCAAGTCCCCCCTCCCCTTCTTCTTTTTTGCATTGCACTGTGGTAACAAGTAGCTGAGATGGGGCTCAGCTTCCACTGAGCCAGCAGAAAATCTATTTTTAAAAGGCAGATTATCTGGTGAAACTGAGGGCAAGTGGGGCTGGTAGGCTGGGAGATAATGGGGGTGCCTCTGACAGCTTTATTAGGAAGTGGCTAATGTCAGAGCGATTTCACGGAGGCTGGCATCATACAAAGCTGAGCCCGGGGGTGGGATACGGGGTGCTTAGGCGTGTGACGACTGAGCCTCACTGATACCCTCAGATGGGATTAGAAGGTAGCTGACCTGCCAACTGCACTCTGGGAATCCATTGTACGAGGCCGGCATCTACATTCTGGTCAGGGCGGCTGGGAGCACCACCTATTAGCGTGGGGACACTCCAAACCATTGCTTAGGCTGTCTTTTCATGCCATCTGCTCTCCAGGATGCGCCCCCTCCCTAAAGCATCAGGCAGTTTTGAAGATCAGCTTCTTCAGTGACATGACCAGGACTGGTTTCTGCCCTTCTTTGCTTCCACCCTAACATGTTCATTGTTTTGCCGCTGCTAACATGGTGGCAGTGATGGCTGGGCCTTGGCCTCACCATCTCCCCTCCCTCACGCTGAGGAAGCACTACAGAGTGGTTTAACAATCCCTCTCAGTGGAGTAGAGTGGAGGGGGGACCCACAGGGGCGGTTGCCGCAGGTGCAAAATTGTTAGGGGCGCAAAATTTCAACACCCGCTGCTGCCTCAAAACAGCTGCGCGTTTCCGTCGCTGGGCTCCGTTGAAAATGGTTTCTCCATGAGAACCAGGAAGTGACCCTTCCAGACAACGGTATGACTCTTGTTTCCATATCTGTGTGGTTGCGATCACCTGGGTGATGCAGACACCATGAGAGCGGTGAATGTGCATGCGTATTCAATCTGTTTCCCTCCCTCACACCCACCTTCCTCATGGCCCCAGGCACTGGCAACCCATGCTATGTCATTGATTCCTCTTCACAGAGAATTCTTGGAACTGTAGCTCTGGGAGGGGAATAACTACAGCTCCCAGAATTCATTCATTCATTTTTATTTTGACAAAGCTATAATCCAGGCATGGCCAAACTTAGACCTCAAGCTGTTTTGGGACCAGAGCTCCCATCATCCCTAGCTAACAGGACCAGTGGTTAGGGATGATGGGAATTGTAGTCTGGAGGGCCAAGTTTGACCATGCCTGCGTGTAATCATAAATAAAAAAGAATAAAAATGTGCACCCCACCACTGAGACTATTCCTGTAACTATCCAACCCCCCAAAACGTCAACACCTCTTGCGGTAGTTTGATCCCTTTCCGTTTTAACATTACAAATTCTACAAACACCTTCCATATCTCCTCGAAATCATTTATCCTGCATATTCCCTGCCTTGCCTTAATGGCACATGTTAATTTCTCATTAATAGCTATATCCCACACCTCTTTATACCATTCATCCATTTTATATTCTGCTTGCCCCTTCCACTTCCTAGCCATCATAATTTGTGCAGCTGTCAATAAATTTGTTAAATGTATTGTGTGAATGTGCCGCTTCTCTCTCTCCTCTCTCTCTCTCCTAATATTTTGTTTATCCTCCCATTCCAATTTCTAGCTGAAGGAGAGAGTGAATATGTGACCTCTCCCCTCTTCAGCCTGCCCTGCCTCCAATGGTTTTGGCCACACCTACTTTTATATCTGGTCCCACCCACTGCTGGTAAGTAAACCCTGGCAGATTAAACACCAAAGAAGAGGTAACCAGGGTGAGTGAGTAGAAGAATGGTGGCCAGTCCACAGCTCCTCCTTCCATGTAAGGACATCTTTATGCCCCACCAATTCTCCTAATATGTTGGGGAGTTGTCTTGCCTTCAGCCTGCCCTCTGAGTTCCAGACAAGCAGAGCTGCGATGGTTTGTCAACCCCGGTAACCATAAGGCGTAGCCCAGTCCTTAGTTATAATTTGCCTGGGCCAAGGGAACGGTGCTCTGCACAGAGCGTGTACTTTTACCAATTGCTTTCAAAGGGATTATGCACATCTCTGTGTAATTTGGGTCTCGCTGATATTTGCATTCGCAGCGTGAGCAAAGGCCCGGCAGCAAAGACAACAGTTTAAAGTTAATAGCTCTGCATTATGGATGGATCTCAAATAGACGGCGGCTTCTGAAATTTCTAGCTAGGTTTGGCTGGGACCGAGGAAGCTGCCTCGTGCCATTTCTGGCCACTGCTTTATCTAGGTCAGCTGTGAGGAACCTCAAGCCCAGTGCCTCAGGCCTCTCCCTCTAGCCCTAAGGACCTCCCCCAGGCCCCTCGCCTCCCCAGCCCTGCTTCACATCCTCCTTCTGCAGGACACTGCCCCCAACCATGCCTTGTCTCCTGAGGCCACACCCCTCACCAGCCCAGCTTTGTGTTGTTCTGCCTGGAATATGTCTTTGAAATCCGATAGTGATTCTTGCTTGCCTAGATGGAGGATAGAAAGGGGTGTTTGCAGAAACTAGTGTGCTGAGCAAAGGTAAAATTTACATTTGTCTCTGGTCCCACCCACTACTAGCACGAGGACTTGGGAAGGTGGCCCAGAAGAGAATGCAGCACTCAGGCTGAAGTAGTTTCCCCATCCCTGGAATAAAGCATGGATCAGAGATGGCTTAGCAACATATAGTAGGCAGAGCTGGCTCCAGAAGGTGGCAAACATGGTCATTTGTCAGGGTCCCAAGATGTCAGGGACTGGCTGGATGAGGAAGAGTGGTGGGAGCCACCTGCCCAAGAGCCCCCTAAGGAGGGCACAGAAGAAGACAACTTAGATCCCGGATCCTGGTGGTGGGACACTGAAGAGCAGTCTGTAGAAGGGATGAGCCAGGAAGTGCTAGAAGCAGGGGGTTTGAGAGATCAAGAGAGGTCAGGAGAAGGAGGGTCTTCCAAGACAGAGTTAGAAGCTGAGAGTCACCATGTGAGCACAGACTCAGAAAGAGAGGAGTCAGAGGTTGGCCCTGCTACATAGCAGCAGGACAGTCCCAGTCCTGGTGACTCACCTCCTTCTCTGACACCCTGATCAAGGAGAGTGCTACACGTTATTGAGCAACAGACCAGACAGGCCTAGAGGAGGATCTCACCCCCTTCATCTTCTTGGGAGGGATTCAAAGTGAGAGGCTAGAGGGGGGAAGCTGGAGCTAGTGGTCAGTTTCAGCACCATCTTAGCTGGATTAAGGCAAACCAGAGGACTCTTCTTTGTTGTTGTTATTTTCTGTTAATAAAGAGTTAATTGCATTCCATGCCTGCCATTTGTGTGCCTGCCCTGCGGTTGACCTGGCTCATTCACAGTTCCTTGACACAAGACCAGTGACAGGGCCCATCACTCTTACAGTATTAGCATTTCCACTTGGTACGAAGTGGCCATGAAGATCAGATGCAACCCAAGAGAATTCTCAGCTTGTACGCCCTGTCTCTTCTGGGTTAGACAGGTCCACGCATGGTGTTGTGTCTCAGAGTCCTTTATATCCTGGATCCAACAAAGTTAAGAGGAAAAGGGGGGGGGTGAACTCGCACAATGCAATGATCTGTAGTATGAGGACAGAGGTCTTACAAGAGCATTCATATTTCCATCTGTGAAAAGGTGAAGGGTGTGGTCAAATGGTCCAAGGAAGGAGGTCCCATACCTCTGTACTAGAAGATCTGCCTTTTCTGCAATTCCAGAATCTGATCAGATTAGTCATGATGGCTACGACTCTGAGTGAAGACAGTGGGGATTCATTGCTATGTGGGAAATGATAAAAGAAGCAAAAACCCTAAAGAAACCCGACTCTATTTATGGTCACTCTTTCATCAATGTGAACTGTGTTCCCAGAGCTTCCTGGGAAACAAAACAAAACAGAAGTCTGGTGTCAAATAGCGACAGCATCCTCCTCCGCAACAGGCAGTGTGCAGATGCTCTACCCAGCCTTTTGAAGAAGAGGCAGTGAAAGGGGCAAGATGTGGTTATAGTAGAAGTAGGAGTTTTGCAAAAGCCCCCTGATGCTTCAGACTGGCCCCAACCTGACCCAATCCAAACTGGGGCTGACCCAACCTGAATCTGGCTCCAACTCAGTTCAGGGGCCTTGGATGGTGTTTAATAGAGCTTGCAGTTGGGAGGGATAGAAAATGGAGATCATGGCATTTTCTCTTCTCTCTCTTCCCCACCTGCCAGAACAGGCCCTTTTGAAAGCCCTGGATGATTCAGGGCAGACCTGCTTCAATCTGTGGCTGCCTCAACCTGACCCAGCTAAATCCTGAATTGATCCAATTTGGCCCAGTTTGGTTTGAGATCTGGAATTTGGACAGCTCTGATGCACAGCCCTGTTTAGAAGCCCGTGAATTGGTTGCCCAGTGTTGTGATGCAAGCCTTGACCTCGTCAGAGGCCTGGCCTCACCCTCTGATGTTGCTTCAGCTTTAGATTGAGCCTTATGTAGGAGCAGCAATTCCACCCCAGCTGCACACTCTGGGAAGGGACCACCTCAACCGCTCCAGCAGCCTTTTACTCCAATGGAGTCGGAGGATGATAGTGTGACTACCTCAAACCAGAGGGCCACTGATAGCCACTACGGACTCACCTTATTGACTTGATTTGCATGGGGCTTGATTTGCATGCAATTTCCCCTCTGCCCCTCTACCCTCTTTTTCATCCCCTGCTGAAGGGGACCCCAATCCCATAGTCAATCCCTAGTAGGTTCCCCATGGGAGAGTGAAGCCTAGGGACTGAGGAAAGGTTCTCTACCTCTGGTCAGGTCAGGAACTGGAGGAGAACAAACACTTTATCACTCAGGACAGCATTTTTAAAATTATACTTCCAGATCAATAAGCTGAACTTGATTAGAAACAGATGTGTTACTTCTGGTTTAAAATGTGATTTGCTCATTTTAATTATACACTTTAGTTTTTACCTTATGTATCATCACATGGTGCTGTGAATTTGTCATTTTAAAGATGTATTTTAAGGCTGAGCAGGAAACCTACAAAATCAACATTTTGCTGATTTTCACGAGAGATAAGAAAATGTGGAGCCCTGAAGTAGCGGGGGTGGGGCAAGTCTGGGGCTTAGTTAAGAGGAAAGGCAACTGACTCTCAGACTTTGGGATTGTTGAAATATATACAACAACAAAATAATAATCAGTTTGAGCTGTGCAACTGAAATTGGTTTTACTAGACATATCTTTTAAAAACAATGTGGACTAAAGTCACTTCTGAGGTCGCTTCGAGATTAGGGGTGGTAAAGCGTAATCTCCATTAGTTTCATAGGAGATCCACCCCTTGGTGGGTGTATGTATAAAATCCATATAAACGACTCAGGTCCCAAATCTATGAAAGACTGCCTCCTTCCTGATCTTGGGTGTTAAGATCATGAGAGACCTGTCCAATATTGTCCAATATTGTGTATATATTGTGATTTATTATCAGTGCTGTGTTTTAATCGTTTAAGTTGTTGTAACCCACCCCAGGACCTTCGGGTGAAAAGGTAATAAACTGTAATAAGAATTTCTTGAAAACAATATGCAAAACGTATTATACCAATTGCTTGCAGAAAAGGAGGCAGATCAGGAGAAATGTGCACTGAAACAAACAAACAAACAAGCAAGCAAACAAACAAACCATAAACTGATGCTTAAATGTACAGGACCAAACTTCAGACTGGGGGCGGAAGGGATGAGGAACTGCAATCGACAAATCCACCCGTGCCATTCTAGCTAGCTCTTTGCAGCCTTCCCGACCAAGCGGCTGCGTCCGGGACCCTTCCCCTCACTTGAGCATCCACCCAGCCCGAGGGTCCGGGAAGGGGAAAGCGGCTGTCCAGGCTCGGTTCCCTAGCAACCGCAAACAACCTGCCATGCGGAAGGCGCAAAGGACTGAGAAGAGGCAAGGGCTTCTTTTTGGAGCTGCGCGCAGAGGAGGCGAGATGCAGGAGGCGCAGTAGGTGTTTGAACAGAGGTGCCCACCCCGCTCCCTGGCTGCGCGGAAGGAGATGCTTTCCTGGCCCAGCGATCGGGGTGGGTGGGAGGTGGCGGATGGGGAGGAGAGGAGGGGGGAGGAGGGAAGGGGGAACTTTGGCGAGGCTGCAAATCCAATTGGCTTCTGCGCCGTGACAGGCAGCTGGGCGCCTCGCCCCCTCCTCCCGCGCGCAGCGCTGCCGGAGTGTGGATGGGAGCAAATGTGGGGAAAGTGCAGTCGGAGGCGCCGGGGCTCCGCTGACAGCACGCAGCCAGGGCGCTCGCTCTGGCCCGCCGGGCTGCCCCCGGTGCACTATGGCCAGGACCCCGGCGGAGCGCGCAGCCTCCTTGGCCGCCTTCCTCGCCTCCTGCGCCGCCTGCCTCGCGGCCACCACCAGCGAAGGTAAGAGCCCGGGAGCAGCGCGGAGAGGCAGCCCTTGCCTCGGGTGCCGGCTGGCACGGGTGGGCTGGGCGCTCGCGAGGGCTTGTCGCCCAGCAAACTTCCTCTCGCACTGCTGGGGAGGGTCTCCCAGAGTTTGATGCTCCTGGAGGTTTGGGGACAGCGACCGGGGAACCTGCCCGAGACCGCTTGTCCCTCCAGCTCAGCGTTGCCCACACTGACTGGGTTCCGGGCAGGAGATGGCTCAGGGAGCTACGGTCCTTTGCCACACAGCGGAGGAGAAGGACATCGGGAACTCCCGCTCTGTAAATAATGAAGAGTGCCCAGCCCAGGGCGCCATCAGTGGCAAGGTGTGTGCAGACAGGATGCCCCAGTTTTGCATGAGTGCAGTGGGCGTTTTTGGTCTGTGAGATGAGAAGAGGAAGAGGGTGGGTTGCTGGGCGTCTTAAAAGATGGACTTTGTTGCGTATAAAAGTCCAGGAAGGGGAGGCAGACAGGACACACCTGCTCATCACCTCTATGCTTTAGGAGGAGACTGTCCCACAACATTGTTGCTGGTTCCTTTGCCCAGATGCTGGTCTCAGTGTCCTTGGCTTTTGGGGGATCAGCAAGGGGGATTTTGGGCTGAGGCCACCTCTAGTGGCAGTCTGTCTTGGCTGGCATTCTAGAGCAACTGCCCATTTCTGCTGACCCCTCTGATACTGTCAAGACCACCTGCATCTTCCACCATGGCACATGCCTACTTGTGAAACTATGGCAGAACCAGCTCCTGCAGTGGAGCTGCTGTTTCTGCATGGCCAACTTCCCTGGACTTTAAATAAGTGCCCATCTACTGGCATGTTCGCATCCCACTGTTGACCTCTGTGCTCTTCCTTGAATCATCTCCAGAAGACATCCAGGGTCATTCTGTGGGGCCTCAGAGCGAACATCAGGTAGATGAATAACTAGCCAGAGTATTGATCAGTTCTGTGAAGTCTGGTGCTGTTAGCCTGAGTTCTTCCACTACTCCTCTCCAGCAACCACAGCAAAGTCTCTGCACCTCTTCACCTACAGAAGCTTTCACCAACCTGGTGCCCTCCAGATGTTTTTGGTGCTACAACTCCCATCAGCCTCAGCCAGCATCTGGAGGGCGCCAGGTTAGCAAAAGCTGAGCTACAGCATGCCTCTTGGTAGAGCTGCCCATCTCTCCATTATTCCTGTCAATTTTGTGCCACAACCATACTTCCAAAGCCCCTACCTGATTTTGCATTCATTTACAGTGGTACCTTGGTTCCCAAATGGTTTGGCTCCCGAACAAATCAGCTCCTGAACGCCGCAAACCCAGAAGTGAGTGTTCCAGTTTGCAAACGATTTTTGGAAGCCGAACGTCTGACACAGCTTCCGCGGCTTCCGATTGAGTGCAGGAAGCTCCTGCGGCCAATCGGAAGCCACGCTTTGGTTTTTGAAATGTTTTGAGAATCGAATGGACTTCCAGAATGTATTAAGTTCGAGAACCATAGTACCACTGTATCTGCTTTCATTTATATCCCTCCTTTCCTTCAAGGTGCATGGATTTCCTTCCTCCTACTTTACCCTTACAACACCCTTGTGAGGTAGGTTAGAGAGAGAGAGAGAGAGAGAGAGAGAGAGAGAGAGAGAGAGAGAAGCTAGCTCAGAGTCATCCAGTGAACCTTGTGGCTTCATTGGGATGTGACCCTGAGTCTCCCTAGTCCTTGCCATGACTCTAACTGCTACAAGTCTCTCTTATGAAGGTAAAAAGCTGGTATAGCCCAGTCAGTAGAGCATGTAACTCTTAATCTCAGAGTTGTGGGTTCAAGCCCCACATTGGGCAAAATATTTACTGCATTTGGACTAGATGACCCTTGTGGTCCCTTTCAACTCTACAATTCTATGAATCAATAAATTCATGTAGGATAATTCTATTAATGCCATTTATTTTAGCATTTATTAATGCTAAAAGCAACCTATAGGTTCAGGAGAAGCATACCTCTAAATATCAGTTGCTGGGGGGGGTGAGGACAATGGGGGATGGATGGTTGGGCCATCCCATGGGCATCTGGATGACCCCTGGCAGAGACAAGATGCTGGATAGGATGGGTGCTTGGTCTGATCCAAAAGGGCTCTTCTTATGTTCTTGTGAATAGCAGTGAAGGGGGGTTGTTGTCTTCATGCTTTGCCTATGGGCTTCCCAGAGCCATTGGATTGACCACTGTGGGAGACAGGATGTAGAATTCGATAGCCCTTTGGTCTGATCCAGCAGTGCTCTCCTTGGGTCCTCACCTGCCTCCATGTGCTTGTTAAAGAAGATATGCCCCTCTCCTGGTGCTCGTCTTCCTCCTCTACCCTGGCCTAGCTATTCAGAATCACAAGTACACTTGTGTTTCCCTGCCACCTAGAGACAGGGGGATCATCACCCACAGTTCTTACCTGCTTCCCCTGGTGGCTGAGAGATCACAAGGAGGTCACGGCAGGGCAAAGCAGTTCCCACAACCCTCCCAGCTCCCTAGCTGCTCTCTCTCACACGCCAACTCTGAAGCTACATTAACCACAGCCACACGGAGAGAGCATGTCAGGTCAAAGACAGCTGGCAGAAAAGGGATTGTGACAGGGAGGATGGGCGCCTCAAATGAGCCCTGCTGGATCAAACTCAAGGCCTGTTACAGAGCTGCTGGGGAAACACAAGAGGAGAGGGCTATTCAGCCTATCTAGGGTCACAACCTGTTCCCCCACAAGCAGCACATGAGAGCAGCAGGCTTGCCCCCCCCCGCTGTTCTCTAGAGACTGGTGTTCAGGGACCTGCTTCCTGTGATTTTGGAGGCTGTCCGTAGCCATTGGGACTATCATAGACACTGATAGACTTCTCCTCCATGAATTTACTCAACCCCCTTTTGAGGCTATCTAAGCTGGTGACCACCACATCTTGTGGCAGCGAATTCTGCAGTCTAATTACCTGCTGCCTTGAATCTCGCACCATTCAGCTTTGCGGGGTGACCCCATTGGTTTCTGGTATTATGGGGGGGGGACACACCAATGCCTTCCTTTCCACTTTCTTCATGCTGGGCACTGTTTTACCCACCTGGATTATGTGCTGTTGTCCCCCCACCCCATTGTGTCTTTCTTTTCCCCCAAGCGAAAAAGCCTAAAACGCCAGAACATTTGAGTTGCTGCATCCCCTTGATCATTTTTTTGCTGCCCTTTCCTGCAGCTTTTCTGCAGGCACCACACCTGCAGTTTCCAAGCTGGTAGAGATAAGTGGGAGAGAGGAGGGTGTCTGGGGGAATTTGCATGAGATCATGGTGACCTGTGTTCCTTTGGCTCCGAATACCCTGGCATGGCCTGTGCTGAGCGGCGGACGTTGCTTCTCGCAGTCCACCCTTCTGGAAAGATGGTTCTGAAGGGAGTTGAGGCCAGGTAAACAAAGGGGCCCATCACCTTGACCCCGGGGCTTAGGGCAGTGCGCTTGCTCTGTCTCCTTGAGGGGCATGGTGCCTGTGAGCTGCCCAAACCGATCATGCTAGCCTGACTCTGGCTGGGAGGCTCCGCTCCTGTTTACGTAACAGCATGCTATGATTTGCAGAGCGCGTTTTTTATCCCCCGATGCTGGGTGGGTTTGAACTATGGGCCACCCGAGGCCAGTTTGTCCTTGGCTCCAGAATGATGCTGTCCGTGCTGCCAAGTCTGTGCCAAGCAATGCGGAGGCTTGGTACTGGCATTAATGTTTTCCAAATGCCACCTTACAGAAGGAGGGTTGGTGGCTGGGGGGTGGGGAGTGGCTGCGGGCTTTCCATTCTGAAGATCCGTCACCCCTGCCTTGATTCCAGATCCTTATTTCATTACTTGATCCCCAAATCCCACCCTTTCCTCTCCATATCAAAGATCTCCTGCCTGGCAGGAACTGAGTTCACGAGAAAATATTTTTGGATATATTTATGCCCATTGCGTTCACACACAAAAATATTTTTTGGACATCTTTCATGCTGTGAGCATGAGTTTCCAGGGTGGATGGACCAACTTGTCTGGGTTTTCCAATTGCGATCATACTGTTTGTGGTGGGCACAGGGAATAAACTCAGTTGGGTTCACATTTTAATGCAGACCAACTAATTCATCCACTACATGAGCAAAAGCACAATCGCTGGAAACTCCGAGCTCGTCCACACTTCCACCTGTCCTTTGTCTAGAAAGCATGGGTCCCAGCAGTTGAGCCCTTGCATCACCACTTTCCCCAGGAGAAACCACTCTTTAGCGATAAATCAGAGCAAATGTCAACCCAGAGAAAACTCAATTGACATTTGCTCCGATTTATCACTAAAGAGTAGGCTTCCCCGGGGGAAAGTGACGGGGCAAAGGCAAATCTGGATGAGCCCTCATACGTTTCCAAATTTTGCAATGCAGTACTCTAATCCTGCCCCCCAAAAGTTTAAGAAGTACAGCCATGGGATTATTAGGGGAATGTCTGCATTAAAAAATGCATATTTTCATGAAATAATATACGAACAGGCATTCTTGCAAAATCTGTATGTCCACTGAATTGCGGAAGAATTTCCATGAGGACATTTAAATATATCTATATCTATAAATGTATATATGTTTGTGTGCCTATCATGAATGATGTAAAAGCATGGAGGACTGAACTGTAGGTTGCAAAAATGAAAAAGTCAGAGGAACTAAGGCTGCCAGATTCATCCAAATCTTGTGTGTATTTGTGACCTTCTACTCACACAACCAGAGGCTGTTCCAGTACAGAACATGCCCAGATAATTTATTATTAGTTCCAGGATCACAGCTGGGTCACAGTATTGTGTGGTGTCAAGGTTGCATCCAGTAACAGGATGGTTTGGGCCTGGCAGCCATGTGCAGAATTGGAGTATGGACGTTGAAGTCATGCAGAAAGCAATGTGTCTGAAAAGATAAATGCTCAGGTACTATTGGGCAAATGGTCCATATTCCAATTCCAGGGCTGTTCCCAGCCATTTTGGCACCTGAGGTGAACCACAAAATGGTGGCCTTCCACTGCCACCAGAGACTGAGCTTTCACATGACATAAAAGCCACCTTCAGATATAGGTGGCGCTGTGGGTTAAACCAAAGAGCCTAGGGCTTGCCGATCAGAAGGTTGGTGGTTCAAATCCCTGCGACAGGGTGAGCTCCCGTTGTTCGGTCCCTGCTCCTGCCAACCTAGCAGTTCGAAAGCACGTCAAAGTGCAAGTAGATAAATAGGTACCACTCCGGCGGGAAGGTGAACAGCATTTCTGTGTGGTGCTCTGGTTCGCCAGAAGCGGCTTCGTTATGCTGGCCGCATGACCCGGAAGCTGTACGCCAGCTCCCTCGGCCAATTAAGCAAGATGAGCGCCACAACCCCAGAGTCGGTCATGACTGGACCTAATAGTCAGGGGTCCCTTTACCCTTTACCTAATAGCACAAGTTTAGCACTTATTCCTGTGTTATTTGCAACCAGATTCTTTTCTGGAAGTAAATAGCACAGAAATGAATACTAAACTTGAGCTACATTTTCTTATTTTTCCAGAGGTGTCATGTGAAGGCTCAGATATAATATGGAATTTAATAGTTAGGGAAACATTGAAGAAAGTGGAATAAACTGCTGTGTGAATGCAGAATGAGTGGAGAGAGAGAAAGAGAAGGAGTACCAGAAAAGAGAGAAAGAGAGAGAGAGAGAGAAGAGAGAGAGAGAGAGAGAGAGAGAGAGAGAGAGAGAGAGAGATTGGAGTGGCAGGAGGAAGGTGAGAAGAAGCACCCACTTTTGGAATCTGGTCTTGCACCCAAGGCAAATCACCTCTATCACCTTAGAGAAAAGCTTCTCTACCTTTGACTGGGAGGATGCTCAATTACCTTACCTATGCATTCAGTATTTTGTGTGTCAGAGAGACAGACAGGGAGAGAGGAAATTATTTCAAAGTCGGACAGGTAAAGAGCTGGTTGACCTGCACTTCCGTTGACTCATGATCCTCTTTTTCTCCACTGCCAGTCATCACCAATTCCACCCTTCCTCTCTGCTGAAAGGAAGAAGGGATTTTCGTTGGGACAACAGCATGTTTGGGTAGGAGGGTGGTGCATTTGAAAAGCCTTTCCTCTGCCTGAATGTGATCCCAATCCCAAATGAGGTCTGTCTGAAGTTTGTTGCAGTTTAATGTAGAGCAGGGGTGAGCACGGATAATCAAAGGGGAGCTGTGGGTGGGGCTAGAGTAAAAAGTAGGTGGGGCTTGAGTCAAAGGTGGGTGGAGCCACCTTTCTCTTTTGTCTGTCTGGTATCACTCCCTCCTTCACTTCCTTTCACCTCCCTTTCCCCTTCCATGTCACCTGAAAGAAATTAAGTCAAGAACCACATAAAATTAGTCTGTGGATTGTAGGTTGACCACCCTTAACACAATGTACTATTTGACCCTGGGTGAATCTGTCCATTTCATTTTTAAATTATTTTTCCATTCAGTTTTCCACTTTTCAAAATCAGTTTGCATTTTTTAAAATTAAAAATATACGTCATGAAAATTCAGCAGCATTTGAATAATAATAATAATATAATTTGAATTTCCCTTCCATAAACAGATCTGTATGCAATTTTGTCTGATATACACATTTTTGAAAAGCAATTTCCCCTTAGATTATGCATTTTCACGTGTTATTTTCACTAATGCATGCATTACAATGCACATTGTCTCCTGGTGTATGCATTTTTGTACGCGTCACTAGGCTGGAGAAATGCGTTGCAAAATCCAGATAGGTTACAATTTCAAAAAATGGCTGTGTTTTTGTTTTCTTATTGTTTCACCAGTGGGTGTGGTGTGACACAACAATGAACATAATTTGACAACATTATTATTATTGTTATTATTGTTATTATTATTATTATTATTATTATTATTATTATTATTATTATTATTATTAATTGCTACTCCCACACCCTTTCCATATATGCATGTTTCTGTTCCCTCATGATTCACCCACTGAAATGGCAAGAAAGAACTGTATGCCAGTATACCGTCCGAAATTTCGTCATTTTACTCCTACAATTTTTAGGGTTAACGTGGTTGCAAGCCCCCCCCCCTCCTGGAAGCAATTAACATGGAACTGAGTCCTAAATTTCCACTATATTCTGCTAACCTTCTGTAATGGTCTTTTACGTCATGTGACAGCTCAAATATAACGCAGAAATTAATAGAGGAAACAGAATAAATGGACCTGCGAATATGGTTTATAATGATCCTAGCATCCTAGCATCATGATCCACAGCGCTTCTGACAAAGACTCCAGTCCACAAGACACACAAGGTGCCACAACATTATTTAGAGCTACGCCTGTAGGTTATGGCTATGGCAACATCACCCCGGCAGAAGAATCCACTACTTAATTAAAACAAGCTATTAAAAGGAAATTTAAAAATCCAATGAAATATACCATAATAAACCATGGAGGGGGGGCCGTGGAATGTAAGCCAAAGGATGGTATAGCTCACTGATTCATTGACTTCCTGAAGTTTTTACCCCAAGTGATCTGAATTGTAGAAACTTAATTATCAGCTTCCTTGGGATTAGGAACAGTCTGTGTTTTCTAAATCAGTCAGAAGCAGGTTGGTGCCTCACTATCTTGCAGGAGGGGCTGCAATCAAAGTGGATAGGATGAGAAATCTTTGTTTAGTTTTGTGGCTAGCAAAGTAACGGAGAAATGCACTGGAAAATATGGGCTGGATGATGGGGGCTCTGGTCTTTCTCTCTCACAACACCAGAACTCGTCGGCATCCCAAAAAGCTGAATATTGGAAGGACAAAAGGAAGTATTCACACAGAGTGTAGATAAACTCTGAATTTGTTCCCCCAGGAGGCAGTAATGGCCACCGACTTGAATGGCTTTAAAAGAGGATTAGACAAATTCATGGAGGAGAAGGCTATTGATGGCTACCAGCCATAATGGCTACGCTCTGCCTCCCCAGTCAAAGGTGGATTGTTTCTGAATACCAGTTGCTAGAAACCAAGGGAGAATGCTGCTGTGCTCAGGTCTTGTTTTGGGGCTTCCCATTTGTTCACCTGGGGGGCCACTGTGAGCAGTGGCAGAGTTAGTTGCATGGCCAGCCATGTGCACCCGGGGGGGCCAGGGTGAGCTGCACAGGTGGGGGCGATCCACCGTGAGCTGCGCAGGGGGCAGGGCCACCCACCGCGCTCAAGCCACTTCACATGGGGGTGGCAGGGCAAGCCCCCCATGGTGTGCCTTTTTGTCACTCCCCCTCAGGGATGACCCCCGGGGTGGACCACACCTATCGCACCCCCCCTTTCTCCGCCAGTGACTGTGAGCGCAGGATGAGCCATTGGCCTGATCCAGGAGCCTCTTGTTATGTTCTTATGATACGCAGTGGCCATTCCTACCCAGAATGTAGGAACGATCAGTTCCTTACACATACAGAAAAAAGATTGGGTGGGACTCATTGTGTCAGATTGAGGTTGCTGAGTGGGTCTATATTGGTTAAGGCAATCCTTCGAGTGAACTGGTCTCAAGTTATTAAAGACTAGGGCGTATAGTCAGTCCCCCACTCCGAGTTACTGGTGTGGACTAGAATATCCACATGCCCCAAACAATCGCTGAAAAGCTAGAACAGTCATTCCTTAGTCCTTAAATTGTGGGTCCTTAAAAGGTATAAGCAAGCTCCCATACTGTCACCAAACTAGAGGTCATTTTATTATGACGAATTCCACACTGAATGTTTTCTGTAGCAGGAGCTACTGCATTATCCTTGGTGTGTTAGAAGCATTGCTAAAAAATATTAGTTTACCTTTTACACCTATTTTCATGCTAGATATAATGTGTGTATACAATGCTATTTTTCTAGAAAAACAGGTGCCGGAGCTCATTATGAACTTCACCCTTGTTCTTTTAGAATGACAATGGTGCCCATCTGAGAGGTGTCAAACTTACCTCCTGTGAGCTTCAACTGAAAAGAAGCTGTGTGTGTATATATACAATATCTTATTTATAGTTTAGTTCTCCCTTTCCCTCCCGCAATTGTTTGGGGTTTGTTTCGTTATTAACAATTTGTTTTGAACTTGGTAATGTTAAACAGATTTTGATATTAGTTGTTTTTTTAAGTGATGTAATTATCTATTAAGAACTTTATGGGTTGTAGTCAATATTAGTCCTACTCAAACTCATTACAGGTAATAGACATATCTAAGGTTCATTAAGTTCAGTGGGTCTACTCTGTGTAGCACAAGCACTGGATACAACTCAGTATCTTTAAATGGATTCAGGAGAATATATTTCACTCCATTTTATTTTGTGTCAATCATCTGTTTGAATTTTTCAGTGCCCTTAAAAATGTTTCCTTCCCTGAAATGAGTTAAGCTCCCAATAAACATTAATTTTGGAATTTATTTATTCAAACAGGAGGTCACCCCAGAATTGCTTCAGTAAGACTCCACCTCTCTCACACACATGCTTACATAAGTAAATTGACAATACTTGCTTTATGCTTATGATTTAGCACACTTGTTTCCGGCAATCTAGTTTAAAAATATGTTTTATGTGTGTGTGCTTTTAGGAAGGGAGGAATGCAAGGGCAGATTTATCTGTACACATAACACACACACACACACAGAGAGAGAGAGAGAGAGAGAGAGAGACTAATTTTTCATTAAATGTAACTACACCCTTCGAAAAGCTGTTGATGATAGTTTTATAAGCCATGTCGGCAGGAGATCCATTTTGAAATGATTTTCCAGTGTGTGATTTGTCTAACTTATTAAGCAGGCTGGTGCCTGCTTTTGTCGTGCAATATCCTCAGAATGAGACTTCTATTGACATCATGCAAAATTCAGTTTAATTGGCTATTGCTTTCAAAGCAAGGCCTTCGGCCGTCTGGAAGCGTTTCATCGTTCTGACAGTCCTGCGTGGTGCAGAATGAGCGTGAGAAAGAAAGGGACCACTTGCCATCATTAGTACAAACTCATTGGCCTGGCATGTTTTTCTTTGTTTTCTACTGGGTGTGATTATTGTAGCCTGATTCTGTGGCCGGCCGGCCAAGATCTGCCTCCATCTGATTTGAGAGGAGGAAATAGCAGAGGGTTTGAAATTAAGAAGTGAGTGCAAAGTAATAAGAGTCAAACAAAGAGGAATTAATTCCTGACCACTCGGGACCTCTTCAGTTGGTCAATGCTAAACACATGTCATATTTATTTACTTACTCGAAGCCCTGCACCTGACATTGCTAAGAAATTCCTGGAAAACAAAAAGGACTGTGCAGTTTTGAAACCAGTGGTCAAAATCAGTTTGGTTTTGAACGCTTCAGTCCACCATCTTGAATCAAAATTGTATCCAAACAGAAACAAAAACCTGCTCCTTGATCTCAGGAACTGTCATGCAAAATTTGGCCATGATATCTCAAGAGCTGTCCAAATGCATAGTGAATAAGCAACTAGCTTGGTCAACATTCAACATTCTTGATCCCGTAAGTAGGGGTGAAACCCTGTAGTACAGGGGCCCCAATAACTACCTCCCTGAGCTGCTCCAGAAGAAGACACTATGGCCAGTGCCATGGTGTCAAAAGCAACTGAGATGTCAAGGAGAACCAATAGGGTTACACTCCTCCAGCTCTCTCCCAACAGAGGTAATAAATCAGGGCAATCAGGGCTCTTTCGGTGGCAAAACCGGGTCTGAAACCAGACTGGAATAGATCTAAATAGTTTATATATTCCCTCAGGAATATCTGCAGCTAGCTAGCCACCATTTTCTCAACCACCTTGCCCTGGAAAGGAATATTGCAAACTGGATGCTAGTTTTCTGAAATCTCTTTATCCAGGAAAGACTTCTTTAAGAGGGGCTGTATAACTCCCTCCCAGAATAAGGCACTGATCAATCTCACTGGACTCATCTGTATTGTTGGGCTTCAAAGCAATTGTGAGGCAAGACATAATCAGGTATTTGCATGGTACGTCCCTGCTTAAAGAGGGCACATTATGTCTGTGTTACTTTCAAAGTGTTCTCCTATGCGCCAGTTTCATCCCATTCCTGCATTATCATGTGGATTAAAAATAATAATAATCTGCACCAAAAATCTGCATTTATTGAATATTCTAAAACATTTTTTAAAAAAATCAAAACAAGTGCTTCTGAATCTCTCAAGTATGCTTTTAAAAGCACATTTTTTTTTGCCCCAGCCAGCATGACCAATGCTTGGGAATAATAAAAATAAAGTAAAGTAAAGTAAAGTAAAATAAAATAAAATAATAAATAAAATAATAAAAAGTAATAAAAAATAAAATAAAATCTGTCCAACTACCCCTGTTACAGGATCATCTTTCCCATGCAAATGTCATAAATGCAGGAGATACAGGTCGATTGCAGCGTTAATTCTGTAGAGACACATTTTCTCCCCAATGTGCAGGAAGGCTGTGTGCGAGAGAGAATCAGAACCCAGCAGCACCGACTGCCTCATTCAATTGCTTAATTATGCAATCCTGCTAAACGTCCTGCAACCTTCTTAAACTTCTTGCATCCCCTCCCTCCCCACGGCCCTGACAGGTCCTTTAATTAACTATATGCAGTTTGCCAGGTCAGAATGCCAGGAGAAGGCGGAGGCGGAGGCGGAATATTTTTGCTACCTAGCTTTGGGAACTGCCTCACCACACAGCATGCTCTAAATGGAGCTTAACCAATTTCGCTTCCAGGAGCAAAAGTGCAGAACCAAAATAGACTGAGAATCTCTCTCTCTGGCACTCCCCAGTAAGGTGAAATGTGTGCTGTGGTACAAGAGAAGCCTTCAAAGGAACCCGGTTTTCTCCACCACTGATGACAGCTTTATTCCCAATGCAAAAGTGCAGAGGTAGAGAGCCTCTGGCTCACTAAACAGACCTGGCACATGTCTCCATTTGGCCCATAAGGTTGTTTTAATTTGGTCACCCCGGCCACGCTGGGTGGCTTCCAGCATATAGGTAAAGGTAAAGGGACCCCTGACCATTAGGTCCAGTCGTGGCCGACTCTGGGGTTGTGGCACTCATCTTGCTTTATTGGCTGAGGGAGCCGGTGTACAGCTTCTGGGTCATGTGGCCAGCATGACTAAGCCACTTCTGGCGAACCAGAGCAGCACACGGAAACACCGTTTACCTTCCCGCTGTAGCGGTACCTATTTATCTACTTGCACTTTGACATGCTTTCAAACTGCTAGGTTGGCAGGAGCAGGGACCGAGCAATGGGAGCTCACCCTGTCACAGGGAATCAAACCACCGACCTTCTGATCAGCAAGTCCTAGGCTCAGTGGTTTAACCCACAGTGCTACCCACGTCCTGGCTTCCAGCATATACAGAAATATAATGAAACATCAAACATTATAAACTTTCCTATACAGGCCTGCCTTCAAATGTCTTCCAAAGGTTGTAGAGTTACTTATCTCCTTGACATTTGATGGGAGAACGTTCCACAGGGTGGGTGCCACTACTGAGAAGGCCCTCTGCCTGACTCCCTATAGCTTCATTTCTTCCAGTGAGGGGACAGCCAGAAGGTTTTCCACTAATGGTACTTACCTGCCCCACACCTGATGTTGTAAATGATGGAACAGCTAAGAATACAAACTGCAAATAGATATTTTCATTCCTTAGGCAGCTTGCCAGGGGTTACAGCAAGCTCCTTCAGAGACATGTCTTCAGCAGAATCTGCCTCTTGATGCTGACAGCATGCCTCCAACAGCTGATCAGCCTCTTTGAAGTTCTCACCTGTCATCATAATGATGTCAAGTGACTGACAAGTGGGCAGGGTCAACCACCTGTCAAAGCTGGACTATGGGGAGCGGAGGCAGTCAAAGTTCTGGCTTGCTGCAAGGGGGGGGGGCATAGTCATAGTAGAAGCAAGGATTAAGTCCCCTTCCTCAACACCATCACTACGGACCATGCCAGCTTCCTTTACAGTTTTTGTTTTTAATCGTATCCGTGCAATTGCTAATTGCACAAACAATGGCACATCTAGGTCAATCCTAATTTATGGGCAAATGAACTAATGTAGAGAAAGTGGAAAGGGAGTTTCGTCGGCCAAAAGAGAACTGGGATGGGAGGTGGGGAGACAGAATAAAATGGCCCGAGCAATGCTGGAAGGGGGGTTGGGCCAGCCTTTTGGTTTAAAGAACTAATTGAGCCTCCTGGCAATTGGGTGATACAATAGGTAGGGGTGTGTGTGTTTGCTTGCTGATTCAACATCCTCCCAATTTTTAAAAAGAATAATTTAAAATATTAACAGTGGAATCCTTATGCATGTCTGCTTAGAATTAAGTCCAGTGAGGCTTACTTCCAAGTAGTTTTTTTTTTGGGGGGGGGCGGGAATTCAATTCAGTTCACATTTAAAGGTGAACCCACCTAATTTGCACTTTCAGAAACAAAACAAGAAGTGAAATTTGCATTTCTCTGAATTTTGCAATGCAGTTTTCCAGCTGAATAATGTCTACCAAAAAAAATGTGCATGCAAGGATAAGGTGTGCATGCAAATGTACATATGCCATAAAAAACAACATACAGAAATGATTTATATTTGGGGAAGTTGCTTTGCAAAAAAAAAAAATGTGTCTGTTAGGGATAATGGCATACAAAAGTGTAGATTAGGAGAAATTTGCCCTAAAATGCTGATGAATTTTCATGAGGACTTTATAAAAGAATTGCAAACTGATGTAGAAATATGGAGGGCCAAATTTAAGAATGGAAAAATGAGGAACTGAGAAAAACCAGAATTGGCATAGGTGCCCGTCCTTACATCTAAGCAAATGGTTACCGGAGTGCTCCCTAAACGCGCAATCCTATACGTACTTATCTGAGAGTAAATCCCACTGATTTCAACTGGGCTTGCTTCTGAGTAGACATGCACAGGGTTTGCAATGAAGGCTGGATTTCTGTGCTCACTTACCTTGGAGTAAGTCAATGAAACTTAGTTCTAAATACAGTGCAATGTTCAACGTGATGTGGGCATGACATTGAGGGTCGAAATTCCTAGTTGTGTCTTCACCAGCACTAGCTAGAGGCTGGTTTGACATATGCCACCAGGGCTGGCCCACCCATGAGACAAGGGGAGGCCATGTCTCAGGTGGCAGGATCTACAGGGGCAGCAGATCCCAGTGTAGATCTTTATTCCTCCCCCCGATCCTGATCTTCCTGATCTTCACTCACCCCTTCTTCCCTGGAGGGAGGGGGTGCTTTCGCCAGGTGCCAAAATGTCTTGTGCTGGCCCTGCATGCCACTGTATTTGACAAAGCAACTTATGGTGGCCACAGTCATGCAATTTGATGGTAAGAATAATATTTATCCAGCGGCATAAATATTGCAGTTTATTGCTGGCTGGGTGGTGAGTTGTTTCCTCACCACAAGCACATTTTAAGCCTTGGAATCGCTTCCCGGATTCACAACAAAGCCTAGACTCAGAACATCTGTGTTCCCCTGAAGAACTGGATCGTAATTTGTGGCCTATTTGTGGCTGAAGTGGTGCAGAGGAAATGTGGGGATGGGAAATGTCAGCATGGAGAGCAGAAAATATTTCTGTGCCGGCGCCCTAGGGGAAGAAAAATGGGGGGATTTGCTACTTAATGGGCAGGTACGCAGTGGGGCTTTGTTTTCCAATGCATGGTTGGCATATCAGGAGCTAGAAACTGAAGGGAAGGGAAAGCTCCAGAAAATTATTCAGACAAAGAAGTATGAATACATTGCAGGAACAAAACGGGCACACTCAGAGGTATATTTCAGTCACATCCTTCTGCCAAGGCGTTCTAGAAAGCTACATGGTTCTTCTCCTGTGTAGACAGTACTGAGATAGATAAACGTAAAATTCTGACACAGTATAAGGCTTACTGTATGTCCCTGATCCAAAATCTGTTGCTTGCAGCATGAGCTGTAGCCTGCAAAAGTATCCGTGCACTGACAGATCCTCCAAGTGTCCCTATTTTCCAGGGACAGTCCCGGATTTATGGAAGCCATCCCAGTTTTTGATTTGTTCTTGGAATGTCCCCTTTTCCTTAGGATGTCCCTATTTCCACCAGAGAAATGTTGGAGGGTATGGAGCTATCTGACCCCCAAGCCATCTGAAGACAGCTCTGTGTAGGAAAGTTTCTTAATGTTTAATGTTTTGCTATGTTTTTATATATGTTGGAAGCCGCCCAGAGTGGTTGAGGCAACCCTGTCCAGATGGGCAGGGTATAAATAGTAAAATTATTGTGATGATGATGATGATGATGATGGAACAGGACATCCCTGTTTTCATCGGATAAATGTTGGAGGGTATGACGGGCCTTGGCTGGCAGCTGCTGGTCTTTTCTCATTCCCACCCATCGCAGGGTTGCCAAGAAAATGGCCCCATGAGGCTCTCCCTTGACACAACGAATGTCCAACATGGAGGAGGCTGAGCTTTTGGCTGCCCATCCACAGCACACACACACACACATGGCTAGATTAAAGAGAACCTTCACCAGAGTGTTGAAAGGCATTTGGTTTCCAGATCACGAGCAGAGCAATTTGCCTCGACTTCCTCATTAACTTAAGCTGGGCTCCCTGGAGGCGGACAACTTTGGAGCAGGTGACTTTGATTCCACCCCTGCTGTCTCCCCCTACTCCATGAAATCTCTGCTTGGGAGATCCTGCTCTCTCGCTTCTTTTGGTGTGAGCAGAGAGGTATTGGTATGGGTTTGCATGTGTGCGTGTCGTAGCTGTGCACCACGGGGCATAATTACTTTGGCTTTAGCGTGCAGACTTCAAACCTGGATTAATTCCCACAGGAAGTGTGAAACAAACAGAGAAGGACTTGGCTGAGCCTCTGGAAAGTAAAGATTGCAAGGGGGAAGTGGGAGCACGTTGTTTTGGATGGAGTGGCTCTGCCCTTGAAAGAAAGAAAGAAAGAAAGAAAGAAAGAAAGAAAGAAAGAAAGAAAGAACAATGCACAGATTCATGGGGAGAAATGCTGGATCTGGCATTTCTTCCGGGTGTCTAGATGGATTTATTATTTTATTTAGTGGATCTGTACCCCACTCTTCAGCCAAAAAGACTCTCAGAACGGTTAATCAAACACAAACACAGGGGTACGATGGAGGCTGGTTCATTATGGAAAAAGCAAGCTCTATTCTGCAGTTGTGGCTAACACCCCTTTCTAAAAAAAGGGGTGCTGGAACTCACCATGAATACCTCGCTTATTCTCTTATAATGGCAATGGTGCCCACCTGAGAGGTGCTAGAACACAGTTCCTGTGAGTTCTGGCTGAAAAAAGCTCTGGGTAACACCACTAGGCTTTAGAGGTGTGCTTGCATCTGTGCGATATGAGACTCGAATACCAGCTGTTGAACAAATGTTGCTGCTTCTGCCATCACACTTCCCAGGGCAGAGGCTCCCAACCTTGCCTTCACTCAAGCTTAGTGATGGCCCAATCTGTCAGTTTCTGTTTCTCTCTATTCCTCATCTTTCCACTCTTAAGTTCACTTTTCTACATCTCCACATCAGTTTGTGAATTTTTGTTTGAACTTCCTCATGAAAACTGAGAGTTTTAATGAGAATTTCTCCGGATAGTTTGCAGGTATTTTTGCACATTTTTGGAAAGCAGTTCCCCTAATGGAATGCATGTTTGTATACTTATTTTTACTAATCAATACATTTTGATGAACATCGCACAATTTCACCATGGTATACAGTGGTACCTCAGGTTAAGTACTTAATTCGTTCCAGAGGTCCGTTCTTAACCTGAAACTGTTCTTAACCTGAAGCACCACTTTAGCTAATGGGGCCTCTTGCTGCCTCTGTGCTGCTGGAGCACGATTTCTGTTCTCATCCTGAAGCAAAGTTCTTAACCCGAGGTAATATTTCTGGGTTAGCAGAGTCTGTAACCTGAAGCGTATGTAACCTGAAGCGTATGTAACCCGAGGTACCACTGTAGTTGGTTAGTTTCTCACACAATCCTCTCTATCCTCCATCCCAGCAAACAGAAGGCCTTATCAAGGACAGGTTCCAGTCAGGCGAAAACACTCAAGGAGGGTAGAGAGTTGGGCCAGTGAGGGGTGTGGCCTGGGGAGAAGGTGTGTGACTGGAAATGGGGTGTGGCCTGGGAAGAATCCCAGGGGCCAAATGGAAAGGCCTAAAGGGCTGTATTTGGCTCCTGGGCCGCAGGTTCCCCACCTCTGCATTGGAGCATCCAGTCATTTGGGGGCTCCCAGGTTCTTCAGATTCTGACTTTTGATGAATGGGTTCTCAAGAAGGCCCAAGCATTTGTTGGACAACTGTGCGTGCCTCACATGCTCTCTAATGAAAGTTTTCTTCTTATATCTTTCAGTGAACTTGTTGGACACTTCCACCATTATTGGCGACTGGGGCTGGCTCACCTACCCTTCCCATGGGGTAAGTCACATGGAAAACCTATGGAGAGGGATGAGTGATAGGTCAGTTGGTAGAGCATGGGAATCTTAATTGTGGGTCTGTACCCCAAGTTGGGTGAAAAATTCTCACATTGCGGGGGGGTGTGTGTGTGTGAACTAGATGGTCTTTGCAGTCTCTTCCAATTCTGCACTTCTTTGATTCCTGTTGGGTTGAGCCAAATTTCCATACTGTTAAGTTTCTTGTTTCCCAATGTTTCTGAGAATCCCACCCCCTGGGAAGGAAGTAGCCACCATCTTTTTTGATAGACTGACTTAGGCTACCGCTTTAGAAGACTCAGTGGGGAACTGATTGCCCTACAGCCTCTATTCTCCTCCTCCAATTTTTTGTTTAAAAAATTGGAAAATTTAATAAATATTTTTTTAAAAAAAAAATATTCTCCTCCTCCAAGAATTTATTTATTCCTCTTTAATGCATTCCAAGTTGGTGGCCACCACTGCCACTTGTGGGAGAGAGTTCCACAGTCTAAATATGCACTGTGCAAAGAAGAGTTACTTCTTTTTTCTGTCCCGAATCTTCCATTGAATAACCCCAAATTCTAGTAGCGTAGGAGGAGGAAAAAATTCCCCCTGAGCCAAACAATTTCTCCCAGCAAACATCTGCGCTTCCTTCTTCCTTTGCCCATGTGGGCAAGCTTAAGCCACACTCGTATCTATTATTTGCATCTTTATCCCTTTATAATCTGGTGTGTATGTGTGTGTGTGTTTAAAATCTTGTGTTGATTTTAATTTAAACTGTTAACAAGTTCCTGAATACAGATGTAATCAAACCCGCTTGCCTGCCGCATTAATTATGATGTCCTCATTTTCATCTTGCTAGGAGACCTTATCTCAATGACATGGGAAGAGAGGAGAGTCATTTCGCTTTATGAAAAAAGAAACAGAGATAGGAACAAGGCAGTGCATGTTAGGTTGTAATAGGAGCTCTCACAGCCTGTCCCTTTTCTTGCACAGTTTGCATCCCAGTTAATCAGAGGAACCTCTTTCAAATACGGAAAGTGCTTTAAATAATCAGCTGTTGGGAAACTTCCACCACATGGGCTTAGTATGGTCTGGGAGGTCAGCTTGCAAGGCTGTTTGGGGAAAACCTAAGCCATATTTCCTGGGCCTGATGTCATATGAGAAAATTCAAGTCATATGGGAGCATTCAGCAGGCAAAACCCTGAACTTTTTGAATAGGATGCCTTTTTTCTGTTGCCTTGCACAGTAAAAAGAAAAGTCTCCAACTTCAAAACATGCCAAATTTTGTTTGCAAAGGAAGGATCAAGAGCACACTCAGAGTGCACACCTGGGCTTGAACTATCAATGACCCAACATCATATAGCATCAGATGAGTGACAGGAACATAGCCCGCCTACCTGCCAGAGCAGCCTGTGTCGGGTTAGCCACTTCCCGGTCTGGTCCTCTGTCCAGATCTACGTAGTTCTGTAACCTCTGAACTCATCCAACTAACAATCCTGCGAATGTTTCCTCAAAATAAGTCCTGTTTAGGGAAGGATGAATCTGCATATTTCCGTTTCTTCCAGTTTCTCATTTTCCCAATCTTAATTTAGATTGCCCCATTCCCACATACATTTCCCTACCCCCAAAACGGCAATATGAAAATTCGTACTTGTTTTTTGTGTGCACTCATTTCTCCTAATATGTACATTTTTATACACATTTGTTTCTGGTATATGCATTTTCATGAGCAACTTTCCCCAAATGGAATGCATTTCTATACTTTATTTTGTGTGCATATTTCATGAATATGTGCATTTTAACTTTTATTGATTTGCTGGAGAACTGCATTGCAAAATTCAGAGAAATGTGTTTCAGTTTGCATATTCACCTTTGGAAGCACAAACTTGGTATGCTGGCATTAAAATGTGAATTGAACCACTTTCATCCCCTAGCCTGACTGAATTCAGTGAGACTGAAGTCAGTGTCTTTATGACTGTAGCCCTACAGCACCCTCCTACACTTGTCTGTTGACAAAGGTCAAGGTGTCAGTTAAAGCTGTGACGTCCCTTACCTTGGGACGTAGGTTTGAAGTACAAAATCTGCTGGACCTGGTGCCTCTAACTCCTCTCTCCTGCTCTTTCCTTCCAAGTGGGACTCCATCAACGAAATGGATGAATTCTTCAACCCCATCCACACCTACCAAGTCTGCAATGTCATGTCCCCCAACCAGAACAACTGGCTGAGGACTAGCTGGGTGCAGCGTCACGGGGCTCACCGGGTGTACGCAGAGATCCGATTCACCCTGCGGGACTGCAACAGCATGCCAGGCGTCCTGGGCACATGCAAGGAGACCTTCAACCTCTACTACCTCCAGTCGGACCGCGATCTGGGCAGCACCCCCCGCGAGAGCCAGTTTGTGAAGATTGACACCATTGCGGCCGACGAGAGCTTCACCAACGTGGACCTGGGCGTCCGGCGACTCAAGCTCAACACGGAAGTGCGTGGCGTGGGGCCCCTGAGCAAAAGAGGCTTCTACCTGGCCTTCCAGGACATTGGAGCCTGCATTGCCATCGTCTCAGTCCGAGTTTACTACAAGAAGTGCCCAGCCATGGTGAGGAACTTGGCATCCTTCTCCGAGGCAGTGACAGGAGCAGACTCCTCGTCCCTTGTGGAGGTGCGGGGCGAGTGCGTGGGGCACTCTGAGGAAAGGGACACCCCGAAAATGTACTGCAGTGCTGACGGGGAGTGGCTGGTGCCCATCGGAAAATGTGTCTGCAGTGCCGGCTATGAGGAGCAAAGGGATTCGTGTCTGGGTAAGTCTGGATGTGGGTTGTGCAAAACTACTGTTGCTGCTGTTGAGAAGGACGGAGGGAAGAGGCACTGGGAGAAAATGTTTTGGTGCTGCTCCATTTGATCAGGTCCACTTCAAAGAACAGGTACAGGGTTGCCCCCCACCCCCAAATTGCAGCTAAAAAAAAGAAATTGCAATATTGCCTGTCAATGACCTGTGAGCTTCCATCAGGGACAGACTTCAGTAATCTTTCATAATGCTAGGGTAAATCTGGACAAAATCATGAAAAGAATTGCTGTTCTTCAGCACTGCCGACATTGGCTGCCATAAGTCTAGATTTGACCTATTTCTGCCCGGACACTGCTGCCGACTGCGATATTATGGATATGTCCAGGAAATGGCAACCCTAGTAATACAGTCCCCTGTGCAAGGCCAAAATTTGGCACCCCCAAATGGATTATGGGTTTCCTCAATTTTATGCCCCCTTAGCCCACAACACCCTAAATTTGCTGCTGCTTCCATAACCTGGAGGGTGTCAAGGTGTTGGTTGAAGGGAGAAAAATAGGAAACCAGACAGAAGAGGGAAATGGCCCGCTTAGACCTCTAACAGCTTACAACACGCATCCTGGAGTCAAGGATTATTACATTGTTTCTGGTTCCACTGCTGTCTACCTTCCCAGGACTTCTCGAGGTGGAATTAGAAGCTGGAGGTCCTTCTGGGCCCACGTACAGTGCAGGAGTCAATAACAATGGAGATACCCGATTTGCTCCGAGTAGAGATTGCCCTGAGCGCCAGCCTCACATGCATTGATTATTTGGCTCCATGCCGAGCGGCCTCCCTTCCAGCTGTGTGTGTTTGGCTCCGCTCCAGGGCCTTCCCTTGGGGGCTCTGGCCACTTCTGGGCTCCATCAGCCGGCCGTTTTTTCTGCAGCCCTGCCTTTCCTTTGGCAGGAAATTTCCTCAGCAAAGAAAACAAAAGCAAAGTCAACAGAAACAGAGCTATCTCCTTAATCCATCGCCGGCGAGCACTTGGAGGAAGACGGAGGCGTTTTCCCCGAGTGTCCGTGGGCTCTGGGAAGACGGCTGCAGCTCGCAACTGTATAAACGACGATAAGGAGGCAGCAGCTGTGCAGAAGGCAGCAGTACACACTGCCCTGAGGCTACATGTGTACAACAGGCGACTTGACTGGGGTCCTCATAGGAGGCTTTGTTTGCTTTCAGTTTCTTTCAGGGGGGGGGAAGCGCTATTTAGAGGAGCAGAGCTTTGACTTGGCAAATATGAAAAGGCGGCTTTGTTTAGAGGCGGGGGGAATGTGAACAGCAGGATTGACAATACCTTGCACAAGGTTACCTCTGGCAAAGTCACGCAGGGAAGGACACGGCTAAGCTAGACAGATGCCTGTCTTCACGTGCCCTGGATACATTGCAAGTTCGGAAGTCACATAGGCTGTGAACCAGCTGAAGCAAAGAGGGAACTTCCTGGCCAGAGGCTGAATGTGGCCCTCCAGGGTTCTGTATCTGGCCCTCAAGACTCTCCCTAGGCCACACTCCCTCTCCGCAAGCCACAGCCCTCATTGGCCCTGCTAATGTTTAATTAGGTTTTAAAATCATAATTACAGGACGCGGGTGGCGCTGTGGGTAAAAGCCTCAGCGCCTAGGGCTTGCCGATCGAAAGGTCGGCGGTTCGAATCCCTGCAGCGGGGTGCGCTCCCGTTGCTCGGTCCCAGCGCCTGCCAACCTAGCAGTTCGAAGCACCCCCAGGTGCAAGTAGATAAATAGGGACCGCTTACTGGCGGGAAGGTAAACAGCGTTTCCGTGTGCGGCTCTGGCTCGCCAGATGCAGCTTTGTCATGCTGGCCACGTGACCCGGAAGTGTCTCCGGACAGCGCTGGCCCCCGGCCTCTTAAGTGAGATGGGCGCACAACCCTAGAGTCTGTCAAGACTGGCCCGTACGGGCAGGGGTACCTTTACCTTTTAAAATCATAATTATGATATGGGAAGGAGAGGACTGGGGAAGGAGTCCTCCTCCTCCAGATTGCCCCCTCAACAGCTGTTGAGTGGAGGGGCGATCCGGGGGGTAGGCATCAGGCAGGAAAGTGAATGTCAGGTCAGGCAGGCAGGGGTGGGGCTAGATGATCGCTGGGCACCCCTTCCAACTCTGCAATTCCATTGTTGTATATATATTCTTTGCTAGCAATTTACCCTGAAATAGAACTCCAGTTCTTCCTTTTCAGTTATGCCCTGGAGTTTTTCCTGTCCTGCACCTGAGGTCTCATGAGGTCATGTGGGGATCACTGCAATAGGGGTAGTTGGAGAAGACCCTTCAGAGAAAATATGATGGTCTGGGGAGATATAAGTGGGGGTGGAGAGAGAGAGAGAGAGAGAGAGAGAGAGAGAGAGAGAGTCAGAGAATCCTCTAAGTCCCCTGTCCCTGAGCTGTGAAGGGACTTAAAGATCAAAATAGTACCTTGGACCCCCCAAAAACGCGGGATTATGCTGAACACAGGTACAAGTTCTCTCTCTGCATGTACTGTGTGAAGTAATATACTTAGTACAGCTTAGCTATTTGTGTACACGGGTGCACAGATGGTGCACACATTGAACAGAACATTCGAACACCCCTTAGACATAAGAATTATTTATTTACAGCATTTTTAAAAAAATTGCTATAATTCTGATAGTTTGAGAAATTAGTGTTTTTGTTCTAAAGTTAAGACCCTGTGCAGAAAAAAAATGAAAAGAACAACACTGCACAATTCTTTCTATCAAATGTAAACCTTGGTAGTGGGCTTGTTTTTTAGGAAGCACAACAGACCTAGCATGCCTTGACTTGTTGCCAGTAAAAGGGAATTGCTTCAATGCTGCATTATCGCTGCTTTCACACAGCAGTTGAACCTGTTTCCCCAATGTTTCCCCAACTTCCACACTACATCTGAGCTTTCACCCAATGTCAAAGCCACTCCTGGAAATACTGTGCAAATTTAGTGCTCGTTTCTGTGTTATTTGCAAAGCATCCCCCCTCCCCCCAGAAGCAAGTAACACATGAACGAGTGCTAAACATGTGCTGTATTCTGCTACATTTCTGGAAGTGGCTTTTACATTGTGTGGAAGCCCAAATATAATGCAGAAATTAGCAGTTAGGGAAGCATTGGGGAAATGGAACACAGTTTCATATTAATGCAACCTTAATTGGTGTCACTTAAACCCTTTCCTTTGTCTGGGAGCAAAGTTGTGAAGACCAGAGATTCCATGTTTGTTGAATGCTACATTTGAACAAAAGTGTGAGTGCACAGGTTTACCACTTGCTTATACAGGCACGCACATTAGCACACTCCTTGAATGTAGTGTCCCAGTCACAGTTAAAGCACTCTTAGCCTGGACTTAGAATCATAGTGTTGTAGAGTTGGAAGGGACCCCAAGGGGTCATCTAGTCCAATCCCCTGCAATGCAGGAATGTCAGCTACAGCATCCATGGCAGATGGCCATCCAACCTCTGCTTAAAAACCTCCAAGGAAGGAGAGTCCACCACCTTCCAAGGGAGACCGTTCCTCTGTTGAGCAGCTCTTACCGTCAGAGAGTTCTTCCTGATGTTTAGCCTGCTCTTTCAGTAGAGAAAAGAATCAGCGCTGCAAGATTGATAACCCAAATCAACTGGAATTGGAAATTCCTCATTCCGCCGTTTTAATTGTCAGAACGAGATCCCACACTGCTGTCACCCTGGGTAATATTTCATTCCCTGCCATTGGGACAGGATGATGTAAACCCCACTTTGTAGTCCTAATCATCTTTCTATAAATATCAGAGAAATTCAATTTTTTGGGGCAGGGGAAGAAATTAAACCTTTAGCTTCGTAGTAGCATCCTAATGTGACTCCAAATTAATTCCCCATTCCTTCTCACAGCTAGGCATCCTATTTTTTAATGATGTTTGCACAGCTAAGGACTTCTTTATAGCTTTAATGTTTACCTAAGAAAGGAGCTTCCAAGGCAGCAGAAGAGGAGACATAGGATAGTGCCTGTTGCTGGACTGAGATTGTAAAGAAAGTTGATCACCCCTCCTGTGTTTGCTGGAAATTCCTGAAAGTATCACAGTCTTGCTGTGGCTATGCATTTTTTTTTAAGGGTCAGGCAGGTGGCAGAACCAAGAGCCCCACGGACCAGACTGGCTCCCTGTGCTACCAAGACTGTCAGTCGGTCACAAAGCAAATTTCCAAATTTCTGTCATGTCACATCTCCCTAGTCTTTTCTCTAAATTAAAATGTCCCAAATACCTTTCCTTGGAGGGGGAGGTGACACCAACCCCTTGATCATTTTGGTTGACTTATTTTGAACCTTTCCCAGCTCCTTTCTGAGGTGACATGACGAGATTTTGTACAGGTCACTTGTAATTATTTTACTTACTTGATTGTAAGATTGTGGCTGGGTGGAAATAAATTAATCAATGGAAAGTGAAGGAAACCCATTTTCTATTAATTTATTCCCCTGCCCCTGCACAAAGCTGCAATTGTGGACTTACCTGGCTTGGGGAAGGAGCTTGCAAGGGCTCTGGTAACATTCCAGAGCCCACTTCCCGGGGTTCCTGGCTTTACACATTTTTGCATATATACATAGACTAACCCTCACTTAAGACATGAGTTACTTGTACACAGTATTCCAAATACACCATCGACTGATATAACACCATTATGATATCGGCACTTTTGCTTTCAATTCCTTTTCCTAATGATCCCTTAAAAAGGGTGTGAAGCAAGGCTGGTGAGGGGTGTGGTTTGGGGAATAACGTGTGCTGAGTGGGTAGAGCCAGCCCTAGGAAGAGGCAGAGCGAGGCAGCTGCCTCAGGTGGCAAATGCTAAGGTGCAGGGAGAGGACAGAGCTGCGAATGCCATGTGCTCTGCCCTGTACTCTGATATTGGCAAAAAGATGCTGTCTTTTTGTATCTAGGGCGGGCTAGATACAAAAGAATTTCCTCATAGCCCTGCAACTGCTCCGATAGCATAAGCCTTGCAAGCCTGGTTCGCTGGAGAGTTTAGCATTTCACAGGGATCATTGCTTGAGCCCTTCCAAAGGCTCCCAGCCACGGCTGTGTCACTTATGCTTAGCAGGCTGCGACCCCCATGCCAATCAGAGGTAAAGGGACTGAACCTTGGGGCCGCCCCTGCCGTCCCTCAGGAGCCATCGTCTTCAGAAAGAGCACAGAGGGGAGACCTATGCTCCTGCTTCAGAGTCTCTCTCATCCCTTGCAGGTCACCAGAAGGCACATCCCCAGAGGCAACGGCCTGTCACAGAGGCCTGGGTGCTGTCAGCTTAGTACAACCGGGCTACCTTTCTCGGCGCCTCCTACCCCCTCAACTCTCCCAGGGTTTTCTCTCTGTATAATGAACTGACAGTCAAAGAGAGGCTGGGGTTCGTCCATCAAGCATCAGCTTCTCCAGCAGACAAGCAGTTCAGGAAGGGAAAGGGCAGGGATAGGGAAACCTCTGGCCCATAGGTCTGATTTGGCACACAGTGTGGCCAAGCCGAGCCCCGCTGACCCACACCTTTCCAAGCAGTGGTGATGCCTAGCACAGGGTTTGGTGCTCTGCAAGGCCCAGACATCAGCTCATAGGAGCCAACTCCTAGGGGTGGAGGTCCCTTCGTCTCTCCCCCCTCCCTAATAAAATATTAGAGGGGGCTGGGCTTCTCCAAAGTTAATGGGCATTGCCATTCAAATGGTGTGTGTCTTGTGATCGATTATGCAGGATGGAGCTTACCTGCAACCCCCCCATATTTTATGCAAATTGGCACCCATGAACTTGGTCAGTTTCCAGCAGTGCCTTGTCCTTGCTGTTCCCTAAGAAGCAGGCCACATTGCTAAAGACCCTGTTCCTTTAGCCGTGGCTAACAAAAGGCTGAGGTTGATGATGGGGGTTTGCTGTGGTTACAGCTTTTGCTGTTGCTGCTTGGAACGAGAGCAGAATAGTGGGTGGCAGAAGGCGAATAAAGACCCTGCTGTTTTGTAAGCCATTTTGATATTGCCATAGATTCGGGGGACACACACACCCAAATCCTAGAAATTAATAAATGTAGGATTTTGATTAATTGGGGGTATGGATGAAAATACAAGCTGCAGAGGAATTCCCAAAGTAGCCTATGCAAAAACGACCTGGCCAAGCTAAGCGTTGAGAGCTATTGGCAATGCAAGAGAACTGTTCTCCCCATGTGAACAGAGACAGGGAGGGGGGCGTGTTTGGAAGGTTGACAGGAAAAGGGAGTCTTTAGCAGAGCTAACAGGGAGAGAGATGCCTTGGACTCCAGGGCTGCACTGCCCTTCTTGAAATGACCATGCTGTAAAAGCCAGACTCCTTCCATGCAGACTGAAGGTGTAAATAAGTGAATAAACCATATTTCTTCAAGCTCCGACAGTCTCCATTGTGTCTTAAGTCTCCAAAAGTCCACAGACCTTGGGGGTGTGCCTGGAACCCCGTGGGATTTTTTCATCGCTTGGCAGAGAGTGCGGGGTGGCACCCAACTTTTGTAGCAATATATTTTAAGGAAGTGCAGATTGTCAATATTCAAGTAAATCAACGATAGACCCTTGATGCTTGGAGTTCACAATCACAGAGTGTGAGGGTGGCAGCGCAGACGTTTGCCTCCTATGGCAAAATTTGTAGATCCGGCTCAAGGACCCATTACTCCCAGGCAAAAACACACAAGTAGGGTGAAAAGGAGGGCCAGAGAGGAGTGTGGTCTGGGGAGAGTCCCAAGAGCCAGACAGAGAGTCCCAGGAGCCCATCCCTGCCTTAGATAAAACCAAAGGGAAGTCAATTAGTAAATAAGGTTGAAAAGTGGAATTTGCAAGAAGGGTGTGTGGTGGTTGCAGGCTCTGAACCTGGCAATTGTGGGGTAGGGGGTGGTGGGTGGAATAAGCCTGTCTTGTTTTTCTTTACTCCTGTGCTGAGCTGCTCTGAATGCAGCCTTTGTGTCCCCAAAGTCCTTTCATACGCATGGTGCAGCCCCCGCCCCCCTGAACTCTGATCTGGTACCCAGCAGAGTGGTTCTCGCTTTGCTATCATCTCTTTGACAGACAGGCCTGCCTATCAATTCAATTCAAAATCCTTTATTAGGCATAGCACACCACAACACATTATCAAACAAACATCATATACAGACTGTATAAAATACAGGCTCAGCGAACACAATTTATCTCAGACCTATTCTTAACTCCAAGAAATAAATCTATGTACATAGATAATATAATACAACACAGCAACATCACCTACCATTAAGAACCACTAAGTCTCTTTATCATGGCCCATTCTTTCTTCATGGACAGCACTTAAAAATTCAGCCACTATTAAAGTAGTCTGATCATCGCTGTCCGCCAGCAGGTCCTGAACAGTTGGTTGTGTAAAAGACTGTCTATTAAATTTTAGGGCCTCAAATAATTGTCTTCTGGCATAACTGCCAAAATCACAGGAAAAGAATATATGCTCTAGAGTATCGGGTTCCTGTTTTCTGCATTTGCAGAGATTCTGGGATAGCTAAGTATCTTCCTCTCACTACCACCGAGGGAAACATGTTAAATCTGGCCAACATAAACAGCCTACACGATTCATGTTTCTTCAAATTTGTCATGTATCCCTTTTGGAAATCTCTACACAAAGGAAGATTTAAGTGGATAGGAGAGCAGGTGCTGTGCTTTGCAACCTCAAGCATGGCGAGAACACTTTTTTCTGTAAGAGTCTTCTTGATAATTTCCCATGTATCTTTGGGATCAGAGATTTCAAAGTCAGTTAGAGTGAGCCCTATCGAATCCAGTTTTCTCCTACAAATCAATGATAGACTGTAGGTTGCACTATCACTTAAAAGATCGTAAAGTAGAGAATTAGGGGATAGGGCTCTATAATGGAGGAAGATCCAATATTTCAAGGTCCTCAGCCATGCTCTTACTGATAAAGGCAATATTCCCAGCTCACAACATATTGTTTCATATTTTACAGAGTTTGCAAGTCCTAATAATGACCTCAGAAGGGATGCGTGAAATTTATCCAACCTCTTGAGGTCACCTGAAATCCACACTGGTGTGCCGTATAAAAGTTGGGCACAAAGTTTCATGTCAATCACTTGCAATACTGGAGAAAAAAAGTAGGATTTAATATGGTGGGCTGTCACTTTGGCCTTAACTATTGCAGCACATATATGTGTATTCCAGTTCATATTATTGCCTGCCTATCATTTCAGCCATCCCACCGGCTTATTAGCAGATGTTCTCCTGTCTCTCAGAAGAGCGAGCAGGAGGACAAATGGACCATGCTGCAGATGGCTTGGCTGGGCCCTCCCACCCACCCGCGCTTTGGGAGATGAGCCTGTCAGCTCCTGAGGCAGGAGGACGCGGCAGGTGGCAGCTGGTTACATAGAAAGATGGGTGGGAAGAAGGAAAGCAGTGAGGGAAAAGGGCCGGCCAGAAGGAACAGGAGACAGAGGGGGACTCTGCCTATAGGGAAGGTGGTGGGGAAATGAGCGAACCTAGAAAACCAATGTGTACTCCAAATGTCATGGGATCTGCCGAGCAGCCTTAGGGCATCTTCTGAGACCATAGGAAGAGCTCTGCTGGGTCAAGTCAAAGGACCATCTGCTTCAGGATCCTGTCTCATAGTGGTCAACCAGACACACATTATGGGAAGTCTGCAAGCAGGACCTGAGTTCAAGAGAAACTCTCCCCGCCTGCGACTCCCAGTAACTGGTATTCAAAGGCTTCATGTCTCTGATAGTGGAGGTGGAACAGAGCCACATTGACTAGCAGCCATTGCTACTACACACACACACACACACACACACACACACACACACACACACACACACACACAAATTAAATTTTCTATTTTACATCCTTAAGACATCCATGACTTCCCTTCTTCTCTCTCCATGGTTCATTTTACATATCATAAATCCCTGCATATTTTACAAAAACTATACCATTCAGTATTCCATTATTGCATCCATCAAAACTTGTTTACACTGTTGAATTTATCTTAATGCTGCCAGCATTTTCAGCTGCACACAATTATTTCCCATATATTCAATAAACGTTTTCCAATCTTCTTTAAATGTATGTTCTTCTTGTTCTCTTGTTCTATATTTTAAGTCTGCAAGTTGTGTATACAGTGGTACCTCGGGTTAAGTACTTAATTCATTCCAGAGGTCCGTTCTTAACCTGAAACTATTCTTAACCTGAAGCACCACTTTAGCTAATAGGGCCTCGTGCTGCTGCTGCACCGCCAGGGCACGATTTCTGTTCTCATCCTGAAGCAAAGTTCTTAACCCGAGGTACTATTTCTGGGTTAGCAGAGTCTGTTACCTGAAGCGTATGTAACCTGAAGCGTATGTAACCCAAGATACCACTGTATTCTCTCAATTTAAGTTGTCCTCCTTCTTTGGTTGGGACCTCACTCGTTTTCAATTTTGGGGCTAACAAAACATGGGCCGCAATAGTAGCATACATAAATAATCCCTTTGAGCACCTGGGAATTTCAGTCTGAATTATCCCTAACAGAAAGGATTCTGTGTTGTTGTTTTTTTGAAAAGTACTTTTAAACATTTCCCCCCCAATTCATTATAGATAATTTCCCAATATTCTTTTACAAGTCCAGCGATTGCTACTGCTTATCCTCTCAGAATTCGAACAATCGTTTTTTTAAAGGAGAATACGATGAATCAGAACAAAGAGATCCCTGGTGGATCGAGCCAGTGGCCAATTAGGACCAGCTTCCCTTTCTCATGAAAGCCAAGCGAGATGTCCCCAGAAATTCTACAAGCAGGAATTGAGCGTGACATCACACTCCCCAATTATGATGCCTAGCAACTAGTATTTGGGGGAGTGGCTCTTTATTGATGAACGGGAATGAGTGGCGGATTGGGAAGACCATGCCTTCAAAGCTCAGATTTCCAGAAACTAAACCAACCAATTAAAAGCTAGAGAGACAATGTGGTGTAGTGGCTATAGCAGAGGTGGGGAACCTGAGTCACATGGGTGACATGTGGCCCTCCAGACCTTTAAATCTGGCCCTTGGGACTCTGCAAAAGCACACCCCTCACCCCTCTTTGCTGCCTCTTTGAGTGTTTTTGCCTGGCTGGAATATGCCCTGGAAATCTGATGGTGCCTCTTGCATACATTGATGGAGGGAAAGACAGGGGTGCATGTGAAGAAACTAGCCTATGGTACCCAAAGTGGAATTTACAGCCAACTTTTGCCTAGTTTCCCCATAGGACAAAATCAATGAGGGAAGCAGGAGTCATCTGAATGGGAACGGGCTGCCTTTCCACAGTGTCGCGTTGGCAGCAAAAGTTAGGGGTGCCCAGGGATTTGCCACAGTGGGAGCTAATGCACTGACCTGCTGGTCTTCTGCCTTCTCATCTCTCTCTCCTTTCTCCTCTTTTTGCCCTCTAGCCTGTCAACTGGGTTTCTACAAGTCTTCCCCTGGGGATCAGCTGTGTGCCACCTGCCCTGCCCACAGCTATTCCGAGACCCAGGCGGCGCAGGTCTGTCGCTGTGAGAGCAACTTTTACAGAGCAGTGCAGGACCCTCCTTCGGCAGCCTGCACACGTACGTACTTCATCCGCCAACGCTCCCTTGAATTGCATGCATGCTTGGACAACCCAGACCCTTACTGCGACTCTCAGTCAGATAAAAGAGGATAATTCCCAGGATACTGATGAGCACCCTGTAGCCACAAAGCGAGGGAGGAGCCAGAGCCAACAAATATTAAGTGTGGTGTACTGTAGTGGTTAAGGGACACGGGTGGCGCTGTGGTCTAAACCACAGAGCCTAGGGCTTGCCGATCAGAAGGTCGGCGGTTCGAATCTCCGCCACGGGGTGAGTTCCCGTTGCTCAGTCCCTGCTCCTGCCAACCTATCAGTTCGAAAGCACATCAAAGTGCAAGTAGATAAATAGGTACCATTCCGGCAGGAAGGTAAACGGCTTTTCCATGTGCTGCTCTGGTTCACCAGAAGTGGCTTAGTCATGCTGGCCACATGACCCGGAAGCTGTACGCCAGCTCCCTTGGCCAATAAAGCGAGATGAGCGCCACAACCCCAGAGTCGTCTGCGACTGGACCTAATGGTCAGGGGTCCCTTTACCTTTACTGTAGTGGTTAGAGTGTCAGACTACGACCTCGGAGACCAGGGTTCGAATCCCTACTCGGCCCTGCAACTCACTGAGTGACCTTGGGCCAGTCACTGCCTCTCAGCCTAACCAATCCCACAGGGTTGTTGTGGGGATCAAATGAGGAGGGGCAGAACCATTTACACCACCGTGAGCTCCTCAGGGAGGTAGGAATGGTGGGATGCAAATAAAGTAAACAATGAATAAAATAAATAATAAATAAATAATACTGCACCCTTTGCACTATTCATAATTGGCTTGGCTTCTCTTTCCAGCCTGTGATTCAGATTTCTTGGGATCAGGAACATCAGAAATAAATTAGCCTATACCAGAACACAATAAGGAAGCAAAGCAGCATAACGTCATAAATACAAGGGCAGGGGTGGGTGTCTCAGGGGCCAAATGTGGCCCTCAAGCTTTCTCTGTTTGGCCCTTGGATTTCCACTCAGGCCACACCTCTCACTGCTTTACATCTGAAGTATTTTTGCCTGAGTAGAAGTATTCTTCTTCTTCTTCTTCTTAGTAGTAGTAATAATAGTAATAGTAAATTAATCCCCCTCCAAACAACCATCCCAATATGATTTAGACTAAACACAATTAAAGACAATTAAAAAAACAAAAGAAGAGCAAATGCATTTAAAACTGAAGCCATGTGAATAGACATTTGTGGTAAAGACCTGTCTTCAATTGTTTCCAGAAAGTGAAGATAGTGGGCGCCTGTCAGGGAACTGCCATCGGAACGAGAGGAGGAGGAGGGGCTCCACGACGATGCTGGAGAGGGGCCAAGTAGGGAGAGAGGCAGGTCTCCTGTTGGGGAAGAAAATCAGCGCGACACCAGGGATGGAGGGGGGCCAATGGGGGAAGCGGAGAGCAGGCTCAGAGACTCTTCACTGGACACCAGCGGAGAGAGCTGGTGTCCAGTGAAGAGTCCTCCGCTACCCACGCCCACCCTGCGCAGAAGGCTTCCGCGCAGGGAGGCTAGGAGGAGACTGGGCGTCAAACAACTTTTATGTTGGAAAAGGTTGAAGAAACGCCCACTGTCGGATTCTGCCAGTGACTGAACAGCCACGAAGTGAGGGGCTGTCCAGCCAGGAAAGGTTTAACCAGGCCACCTAGCCAGGTGTGGCGGCAACTTACGCACGAGCAACCCCATAACCATTACAGCGCCCATTGTATCTCGTCAGGAATGCTATTTCACAGAATAGGGGCCACCACAGTAAGAGCCCTGCTCGAGTTACTGTGGAGAATCATAGAATCATAGAATCATAGAATCATAGAATCATAGAGTTGGAAGAGACCACAAGGGCCATCGAGTCCAACCCCCTGCCAAGCAGGAAACACCATCAGAGCACTCCTGACATATGGTTGTCAAGCCTCTGCTTAAAGACCTCCAAAGAAGGAGACTCCACCACACTCCTTGGCAGCAAATTCCACTGTCAAACAGCTCTTACTGTCAGGAAGTTCTTCCTAATGTTTAGGTGGAATCTTCTTTCTTGTAGTTTGGATCCATTGCTCCGTGTCCGCTTCTCTGGAGCAGCAGAAAACAACCTTTCTCCCTCCTCTATGTGACATCCTTTTATATATATGAACATGGCTATCATATCACCCCTTAACCTCCTCTTCTCCAGACTAAACATGCCCAGCTCCCTTAGCCGTTCCTCATAAGGCATCATTTCCAGACCTTTGACCATTTTGGTTGTCCTCCTCTGGACACGTTCCAGTTTGTCAGTGTCCTTCTTGAACTGTGGTGCCCAGAACTGGACACAGTACTCCAGGTGAGGTCTGACCAGAGCAGAATACAGTGGCACTATTACTTCCCTTGATCTAGATGCTATACTCCTATTGATGCAGCCCAGAATTGCATTGGCTTTTTTAGCTGCCGCATCACACTGTTGGCTCATGTCAAGTTTGTGGTCAACCAAGACTCCTAGATCCTTTTCACATGTACTGCTCTCAAGCCAGAACATGTAGTAGTAATAGTAATTGTCCTTGAACTCTGATATTGCATCTTGCATGTGTGAATGGAGGGTAGAGAGGATCATGTGAGTGTGCGTTGTCCCGCCCACCTTTGCCTCTGGCTCCACCCACTCCAATTTCATTTGCGCACTACTTGGAAGATTGTTTTGATCCAGCAGTCCGTGCATTTCTTAAATAAATAAGATAAAACAGAAAATATGATAAACCCCATAAACTAAAGCAATAAAACCATTTCTACAATTGTACAGTTGCCATAAAATGACCGGGCTGCACTTCCTTCTTCAACCAAAATGTCTTCAACAACTATGTCAAAACATCAAAATTGTCTAATTCCAGCTGCAAACTAAGCATATATGGTCCCTAGCTCATAGAGGGTTGCCTTATTTTTTAGGGAAATCACCAAAAAACCAACACTTCTGATCCAACATACCCCAATTTATCTGCTTACAAATACGGTGAAGTGCTTTTAAACTGCATTCCTGCCAGAATGAAATGAGATAATGAAAGTGGACTCTTCAAGCTCTTATGGTTGCAAAGTGGCTTCCAGGAAGATAAACACCCACCATCCATAACTCAGTGGGCTTGAAAATCTTCCTGCGATTTCTACATTCGAACGTATATCTTATAATTGCCAGTCTAATTTGCATATCTATTTGGGTGTGTGGACTGCTTATATTCAAGAATATGCCTAAAGCAGGATTGATAGATAGTTCTTAATTGTGAGCTGATGTTTCTTTTTTCTTTCTTTCTGTTACATTACATATCTCTGCAATGATAGTCCTACTCAGAGTAGGCCCATTGAAATAAAAGAATACGACAAAAGGCTCATCCATACTTACCTTTGCTCTGTGCTTTTCTAGGTACAGGTCTGAGCTTTCCAGATCTGTGTCTGAGTGTTTTTCTTTTTGTTTGGTTTGGTCCTGGTATGTTCCTCAGGAAAACCTGCTTTTTCTTGCTGAATTGGAGCAAATAGCAACCTGGGAAAAACCTGATTGCTGTTTGCTCCGAGTCAGCGGTAAAATGCAGCTTTTCCCAGGGAAACCGCCAGAACAATAAAATCCCACCTGGACATGGACCCCAAGAAAGGCTGGACCTATGTCTAGAATTCACGGAGCAAAGTTAAATATGGATGAGCCCTAACTGAAGGCCATTGATTTCAGTGGGTCTTCTCTGAGTAGAACTTAGTGGGCTACAACCATTTTTTAAACATGCATACACAGGGCAGATCATTTCAACAGGCTGTTTTCACCCAACTTTGTCTCAGGTAGATACGCTTTTACAGTTCCTGCTACCTTTAAAATTATGATGATTTTACTGGCAGTGGTGAGGATTGAACCTGCAAACTTGTGCATGCCAAGCATGTGCATCTCACGAAAGGTCTGAGCTACCTGAGGGACCTGCCAAGCAGGAAGCTCCTCTGCTAGTCTTAAGGGCTTCAGCCTTTCTGTCTGTCAACTGGTTTTCCTTTAGATAATATTAATAATAAAAAAGGTCTTCCCCTGGGAGCCAGCAGCATGCTCAATGTTGTTTGCACACTTATTCTGGTCAAAACGGTGTGGCATTTCCAAAGGGAGATAAAATGAAACCCCAATGTGAAAATTTGAAAGAGGATCTGATGTGGTCCATAAAAAATTCCCTGCCCTAAAAAATAGTAATATTATTTTCCTGCCCTAAATAGTAGTAATAGTAGTCATAGTAGTAGTAGTGGTAGTAGTAGTATTCTATCAATTATATAGGTTATAATGTTCTATCAGTTATATAGATTATAATGTTCTATCAATTACCGTACTTTTCGCTCTATAAGACGCACCAGACCACAAGACGCACCTAGTTTTTGGAGGAGGAAAACAAGAAAAAAAATATTCTGAATCTCAGAAGCCAGAACAGCAAGAGGGATTGCTTCACAGTGAAAGAAGCAATCCCTCTTGCTGTTCTGGCTTCTGGGATAGCTGTGCAGCCTGCATTCACTCCATAAGACGCACACACATTTTCCCTTACTTTTTAGGAGGGAAAAAGTGAGTCTTATAGAGCAAAAAATACGGTATATTTTGGCATTTTGGATTTCAAGGTTATGCATCCATGTTTGTATATTTTAATTGTAAGAGTCAGAGAGGGTGCCATTTCGCTGCTCCAGTGTATCCTTGATAGGTAATTACCCAGCCTGTGCTTAAAAACCTCTAACAAAGGAGAACCCATCGCTTTCCAAGTCTTTCCACCATTGAACACCTTGTACCAGTCCTCAAAGCAGCCTGCAAAAATCCATCAAAGGAGTGAAAATTGCTTAGCAAAATATGTATTCATTAGGGAAAACAGCGTACGAAAACATTAGGAAGATTTCGCCATAAAGCGTTGGTGCATTTTCACAACAACTTGCTTTTTTAAAGCTGATGTGGACAGCTTAAGAGTAGAAAAAATGAGAAACCTTTTTTTAAAAAGCAAAATTCTCAGATTTGCAGGCCAAAGATAAAAAGGGGGCAGAATTTGCAAGAGGGGTGAGGCAGAGGAAGAGAGCCTGTCTCATTTTAGGAGCAGGAGACCCATGCAAATCCATTTGCATCTCATTGCAATTTTTCTGTAGATAGACGTGCAAATCCCATCATTTGCTTGAACAAATTCTTTTTGCGGCCAGGAAAATGCCTGTTGACAGGGGAGCAGAGGTGGTAAAAAAATGGGGGGGGGGGTTGGCAAGCCCCCAGAGTCCTACTTACTTGGCTATTTAGGGTAGCTTTCGTTTCTATGCTTCTCTGTTTTTAATCCTGTGGTCAGAAAGAGTGACCTTAGCTTGATGCTAGAGCACATGCACTGAATGCAGAAGGGCCCCAGTTCAAGCTGGTGCTGCCAATTAAATAAGGGTTATTGTGAAATTGAATGGGGGGGGGAGAGAATATATATATATGGATGGGACACGGGTAGCACTGTGGGTTAAACCACAGAGCCTAGGACTTGTCAATCAGAAGGTCGGCAGTTCGAATCCCCGCGACGGGGTGAGCTCCCGTTGCTCGGTCCCTGCTCCTGCCAACCTAGCAGTTCGAAAGCATGTCAAAGTGCAAGTAGATAAATAGGTACCACTCTGGCGGGAAGGTAAACGGTGTTTCCGTGCGCTGCTCTGGTTCACCAGAAGCGGCTTAGTCATGCTGGCCACATGACCCGGAAGCTGTACGCCAGCTCCCTCGGCCAGTAAAGTGAGATGAGCGCCACAACCCTAGAGTCCGTCAGGAGTGGATCTAATGGTCAGGGGTCCCTTTACCTTTACCTATATATGTGCCTGGCATGCTCTGGTCCATGGGGTCACAAAGAGTTGGACACAACTAAATGACTAAACAACAACAACAACACACACACACACACACACACACACACACCCCCCCCACACACACACACCACCTTGAGCTCCTTGGAGAACGAAGTGGAATATAAAATGCAATAAATAAACACTACGAAAACATTTTGAATATTTGTATGCAAGTTGCTGGATGATTTTTGTCTCCAAATTCCCATTTGGATGAGCTCTTGAGTGAGCCCAAGCACTGGAATACACCTGACTAAATAGTTAGAGCTAGTGGAAAACTCACCTGTCACCAGGCACGCCACACCCTTTATCTCCTACAGACATCTGCCTGGTTGACAATCATATACGATCAATTACACACACACACACACACACACACACAAAAACACATGCAAACAGCAGATTTAAACACCTTACACTGAGATTGTGCACCTGTGCAAGCCAATGCATTGTTTTGCAGCCCATTTCCCTGGCTCAAAAAGAGGGGGCAATATCCCTATATCCATGTGCAACATTTGCCCCCCGCTCCCTTCATGCTTGAGCATTGACCATGCTGGTTGGGGTGGATGGGAGCCCAACATCATCTCAAGCAGGAGTAGCCAAGGCTGTGCCCTCTGGATGCCCCGGGGCTGATGGGACTTGTAGTCCAGTAATATCTGGAGGGCACCACCTTGGCTTGCAGAAATGCACATTTTGAAATGCACCTTGTTCCCCACTCTGGGACAGGGTTATATGTCTACAGGAGCAGAGGAGAGGATGCAGGGGTTCTGCCTGCAGACCTCTTCTCCCATCATGTGGGGACAGCCGTTCCATCAGGCTGCCTCAGCGGAAGAGATAGGAATCAGAAGGCTCATTGCATCAGCTTTGCTGGAGGCCTGGCTCCATCAGGCACCTCCTGCTTTTGAACTGTGCCAGCTGGCACAGGAACAGCTGTTCAAAAATTGGTGCCTGAGGTTTGGCTCGGGTTTTTCTCTTTCCTCCCTGTCTTGTTTCCCTTGTGCGTTGTGTTGCGTGTGTGTGTTTTAAGATGATAAGCCTGTTTTAATGGATTGCAGGCTGGGATCATTTTTTGACTGAAGAACAGGGTAAAAAGGACCCCTGGCCATTAGATCCAACTGGGGTTGCAGCGCTCATCTCGCTTTATTGGCCGAGGGAGCCGGCGTACAGCTTCCGGGTCATGTGGCCAGCATGACTAAGCCACTTCTGGCGAACCAGAGCAGCGCATGGAAATGCCATTTACCTTCCCGCTGGAGCAGTACCTATTTATCTACTTGCACTTTGACGTGCTTTCAAACTGCTAGCTTGGCAGGAGCAGGGACTGAGCAACGGGAGCTCACCCCATCGTGGGGATTCGAACTGTCGACCTTCTGATTGGCAAGCCCTAGGCTCTGTGGTTTAACCCACGGTGCTACCCGCGTCCCTGAAGAACAGGGTGCAAATGCCCTAAAGAAATAAACAAATATTAGGGCTGTTATGGAAGTTCCTTCCAACTCTTCCTCCATGACCCTGCACTCCTCCTGATTGTTTCCAGGTCCTCCCTCTGCCCCCGTGAACCTGCTCTCCAGCGTGAATGGCACCTCTGTCACCCTCGAGTGGTCCCCGCCTCTGGACAAAGGCGGCCGCAGCGACATCCTCTACAACGTCCTCTGCCGCCACTGCCTGTGGGATTCTGGCCAGTGCGAGGCCTGCAGCCCTGGCATCCGCTTCCTGCCCCAGCCAGTGAACCTGGCCCAGGGATCCCTGGCTGTCACCAACCTCCTGGCCCACACCAACTACTCCTTCTGGGTGGAGGCCGTCAACGGGGTCTCCGAGCTGACCCTCGAGCCACCGAAATTTGCTGCCGTCAACATCACCACAAACCAGGCAGGTAGGAGATGCCCTCCCCCCCTGCTTGCCCTGCCAGACTGGCTTTCAGCTTCTGCTTAGCCTGCTTCTCAGGGCTGAACATTGTGGATCTCACTGAATGGGCAAAGAGGTTTTTATGGCAGGATCAGGCATGTAAGAAGCTGACTTATACTGAGTCAGACACCTGGTCCATTTAACTCAAGTGTTGTCTACTCAGTGTTGTTCAGTACAGTGGTACATCGGGTTAAGTACTTAATTCGTTCTGGAGGTCCATACTTAACCTGAAACTGTTCTTAACCTGAAGCACCACTTTAGCTAATGGGGCCTCCTGCTGCTGCCACGCTGCCAGAGCACGATTTCTGTTCTCATCCTGAAGAAAAGTTCTTAACCCGAAGTACTATTTCTGGGTTACCGGAGTCTGTAACCTGAAGTGTATGTAACCCGATGTACCACTGTACTGGCACCTTCCCCCCCTAAATGTTAGAAGTATGGCACTTAATGTAACAACTTCATGGTGAGTACCAGTATCTTTTTTCTAAAAAAGAAAAGAAAAAGCACTGGCTGGAATCCATTGAGGTGCTCCCAAATTGAAGTGACATGGATGGTTCCCTAGGTCAGATGTCCTTCATCACCAGCTCCATGTTATTTCAGGTGGTTATGTGGCCTACTTTACAGACAACAGTCCTCTCCTTGAAGGGCTGTACAGATCATGAGTGTTACCATACCCTCCAAAATTTCTCCAATGAAAATAGGGATGTCCTATTCAATGACAACAAGACCCTGTCCATCTGAATGGATTGCCCCAGCTACTATGGGAAGCTTCCATCATATATAAAAACACAATAAAACATTAAAAAAAACTTCCCTATACAGGGCTGCCTTCAGATGTCATCTAAAGATTGTATAGTTACTTATCTCCTTGGCTTGGGGAGGTCACATAACTCCATACCCTCCAACGTTTCTCCGATGAAAATAGGGAAACGGGACATTCCAGGATCAAATTGGAAACTGGGATGGCGTCTTTAAATTTGGGGCTGTCCCTGAAAAATAGGGACATTTGTAGGGTCTGCTTTGCTGATAATGTTGAAAGATAATGAACACGAAGAAGGAAGGGGCCTTGATGTTGCCCATCAATGGCATTTTTACAATTGGCTGAGCAGGCACCCAGATCACCTGGTCACAGTCTTCTCCACTTCTGTGCTAGGTATTGCACTTCTATTTAAATTGCAGCAATCATTTCAAAATGTGTATTTCTGCATACGTATGAGCCCTGGGTTCACCAACCGTTTTGGGCCCATATACACACATTTGCAGACTGGAGAAACTGTTGGTGGGTACCATGCGCACCGCAACCAAGCACAGACTGCAACCCATTTTATTAGCAACAATGGAACATTTCTTTCAAGCCTAATTTTATGGGCTTCCACAGGTGCCACTCTGGCAACCCCCAAATTGGCACATGCAGATTTTATGCAAACTGCTGCCCTCTTTGGATCTCCTTTTTCATTTTGGCATGTCCTGGGTGCTTGCCTTCTCTCCTCTGTTACTTGCTTGATCCTCTTGAAAAGCAGCCTAGACTAGTGGCTGTCGCCACCACCCCTGTGACACTGAATCCCACAAACTTGACTGATTTCTAGAAATTGCATGAAGAAGTCCTTTCCTTCCATGCATCCTGAATCTATTGCCAGCCAATTTCCCAGGGTGATCTCTTGCATTCTAGTTTTATGAGAGAAGGAGAAGAAATCCTCTCTATTTACTTCCTCCACACCAATGAAACATTATATAATCCTCTTTCATGTCGCTCCAATAGCCTTTTTTTTTTTAAAAAAAATAACAATAAAAAGCATTTCTTTGTGAGGAAGATTCTTCATCCTCTGTTCATTTGGGTTGCCTTTTGTGACCTTTCCCAGTTCCATTATTTTCTGCTTTTCTTTTCCTTTTCTTTCCCCTCCACGATAGAACCAACCAGAACTCCATCTCACATACCTACCCTACTCTGGATGTTTTGACCCATTAAAAACATTGCAGATTAACAGAGCAATCCTATACATGTCTGCTCAGAAATGAGTTCAGTGGAGCATAGCGCAAGGTAAGTGGGCATAGGATTGCAGCCTTAATTTGTAGAGTCATAGAATTGCAGAGTTGGAAGGGACCCAAAGGATCATCTAGTCCAATCCTCAGCTGTTACTATTAATGATGAGGAAGACCTGGAAAAATATACCTAAAATATCATCTTACCCCTGACATGCCTACTCTGCTTTTATCAGGACGTCACTTCTGTTTGAGAGAGCAATCTTTAGTGTGGTGGCACCTCCTTTTTAGAATTCTCTCCCCCTACATATCAGGCAGGGGCCATCTCTGCAGAAATGTTTTATATACAGTACATACAAAATGCCATCTACATAGCAAGAGCAATGATGAATTACTAATTCTAGAAACCAAGAATAGGTCAACGCACCAATTTATTGAGGAATGAAGTACTCTTTCAATTCTGAGTTGGAGTATACTTGCTGAAGAATTCTTTCCAATTCTCTGAAAACCTTCCTTTGTCAACAACACTTTCAATGGCAGATCTTTATTCCAGACTGTGTCTGTGTCAAGCCTGAAACTGGTTTGTGGTTTTTTTTGGGTTTTTTTTACATATTAAAATTATTATTATTATTTTTTATCTGGAACTGTTTTTAATTGTTTTGGTGGTTGGCAGTTTTGCCGTGAAGTCCCTTTAAGATATTCTATGGGAAGTGATTCCTAAACGGACTCAAATAAACAAATGGGAAAATTTGCAACCCGAATTGTATATGGGTGGAAGTCAGTGTCATGCTCTTATGGTTGTTAGGTGTTTTTAGGAAGTCACAAGGCAGGCCCCCATGGTAAGCCTTCCTGGAGTACTGATGTCCTGGCAGTTGCCTGACAATGCCACTAACTGGTGCTTGTTGTGAGATTAAATGCAGTCTCCCTCTTATAGCAATTGCTGTATGGCTGAGCTTGGTCACCTAAGTCACCTAGAACCTCTTGACCCATTCAACAATGGTGGTCCACTATGGCAGATAGAACAGAACCCCACCAACCTCGGTCTCCTCTCGGCCAGCTTCTATCTTTCTACTGTCTTACTTGCAATCAAACAGGACGTGGGCCCACCTTGCAATGGCTCTGGCTCCATCTACAGCTGGTCTCATTGCTTTCTCCACTACCACCATGGCCTCTCTCTGTCCTCTAGAACTGTAGAGTTGGAAGGGATCCTGAGGATTATCTAGCCCAACCTATGCAGCTGTAGCATTCAGGGATCAATCCTGCAACCTTGGCATTATCAGCATCACCCTCATGTGGTCTCCTATTGTCTGTTTCTGTAGCTCCATCCCAAGTGCTGGCCGTTCACCAGGAGAACGTGGGCCAAAACAGTGTCACGCTCCTATGGCAGGAACCGGATCAGCCCAACGGCATCATTCTGGAATATGAGATCAAGTACTATGAAAAGGTAAAAGCAATTGTGCTGGTTGACCTGTCTGCTCTCTCTGTTGGGCAAGGTGTGCCATTCTAAGTTGCTTCCCAGATTCTAAGGTGCAAATAAAGCTAATGGAAATCTCCCCCCCCCCTCCTTCTACTTCTTCCAGAGTCTTGCTTCCACAGGGCACCTCTCCATTAGCAAGCAGCTATTTATTTCTGCTTCCTTTTATTTCCAGACTTTGTTCAGACAACTGTGCATGTGCAGTTTCTCACGGGTTTCAGCTTGCCTTTTTTTTAAACTTACAAATTACAGTTGTAATGATGACATTGATTTAATCAAAGTGTAAAATGGAGTTCTGACATGACTGCATGATTACATCGAGATTCCACGCACAACTGCTCATGCTCTGACATGCACCGATTAAATCACAGCACAACACGGAATATTAATGCGATTTCATGCATGTGCATTGATTAAATGCAGTTGCATTAGGATTCCATGCACATGTGCTCGTATGTGCAGTGACTAAATTGCAGCATAAAAAGGAATCCTGATGGAATTGCATCATGATTCCTTCTTGACCAGATTTCACCCATCCTCATAAGCTCTGGTGGTTGGTGTGCTTCAGTAAGCCACAAGGAAACCAAATAAAACCATGAACTGAAAACTCCAGCAAACCCTTCATTTGCCAAATTCCAACACTGATTTTAGAAATTCCCCAAGTTAACTTGGAAGGCAAGCCAAGCAAGTATGGAAAGGCTGAAATAAACCCATTGCTACTTCCTGTCCCCATTCCCAATAATACCTTCTCTAGCACAAGGCTTTGATCCAGGGGTGAGGAATATTCTTTTTCTGGGGACCCTTCAAAGATCTGGAGGTGGGAGTGGCCAGTTGCATAAGTGATTGGAGCAAAAATTGCAGATGTTACCTTTGTATAAAAGACTAGTTCCTGCACCCATCTGTCCTCAACCACCATCCAAAAGACATTGCCAGAGTTGAAGGACACATTCCAGCCAGGAAAAAGCAGTGGGAAGGCAAAGCAGGGCTGATGACAGGGTGGCCTGGGGAGAGTCCTAATGGCTAGATGGAGAGGCCCAAAAGGCCACGCTTGCCCTCCAGGCCTGAGTTCCCCACCCCTGCCCTGGACTGATGTCACTTTCTGCTTCCCCAGGACAAAGAAATGCAGAGCTACTCCACCCTGAAGTCCAAAGGCAACAGCACCACCGTCTCAGGCTTGAAGCCGGCAACCTGCTATGTCTTCCAGGTCCGAGCCCGCACCTCTGCCGGCTGTGGCAAATTCAGCCAGGTGGTGGAAGTGGAGACCGCCAAAGCAAGTGAGGCAAAGCAGGGGGAGGAGTGGGGTGCATGAGAGTGCAGGTGTGGGATGGGGCAGGACTGGAAGGCACCCCACCCCAAAATGCAAGCTCTGTTTGCCTTCCCCCATGCGGTGGCCTCCAACCCCTACAGGACATACCCATATCAGAGAAGGAGTTCTCCCTCCACTGCTGGAGGCAGTTATGCCCATGAATTGCCGGTTGCTGGGAATCGCAACTGGGGAGAGCAATGTTGTACCAAGGTGCTTCTTGTGAGCTTCCCATTGGGGCATCTCTTTGGCCACTGGGAGAACAGGAAGCTGGACTAGATGGGCTCTTTCTTATGTTCTTATGGAAGGGAGGGCTAAGCCCAGAAGGGGGAGAATTAAGGCTCTAGGGCAGTGTGCTGACACAGTCATGATCCGTGTTATCCTTGGTCTGTCACCTGTTCTGAGGTTCTGTATGAATTTTGGACATGGGACCGATGGAGTATCAGGCAACCATTGAGTCTTCCAGATGTTGTTGGACTCCAGCTTCCATCAGCCACAGCTCAACGAAGGAACAGAGGCAGCTGCCTTAGAGGGAGACAGGCCAATGACCCACCTATTTCAGTTTTGTCTACAATGACTGGTAGTGGCTCTCTAGGGTTTCCTCTAAGAGTCCCTTCAAGTTCTTCCTGGAGATGCCAGGCATTGAACCATAGACCTTCTGCATGCAAAGCAGATGCTCTATGAATGAGCTGCAGTCCTTCACTGCTAGAATTCCTCTCCTGCTTTACCATTACTTTCCTCCATAATTCCTTCTCCACTGGTGTTCTCAAGCAACAAAGGCATATCAGCTATGTCAGTGATGGCCAAACTTGGCCCTACAGCTGTTTTGGGACTACAGTTCCCATCATCCCTGACCACTGGTCCTGTTAGCTAGAGATGATGGGAGTTGTAGTCCCAAAACAGCTGGAGGGCCAAGTTTGGCCATCACTGAGCTATGGAATGCTGCAAAAAGAAAGACATCGCTCAAACTTCCAATGATCTCCCATTAGTAAGTCATGCTCAGGGAACAGGCTCCATTCTTAGGAAGAACATATTTCCTTGTCGCTGGATCACCCTTGCCTCTTTGCTGTAGCAGAGTTGTAGAGTTATCTGCATTGCATGCAGAAGGTCCCTGGTTCAATCACCAGCATCTGCAGGTAAGGCTGGGAATTGCCCCTATCTGAAATCCTGGAGAGCCAGTCATTGTGGACAGTCTTTAGCTAGCTGGACTTGATGTCTGACTTGGTGAAAGACAGCTGCCTCTGTTCCATGGGGAGTCAGGATGCACTGAGCCCAGAGATAAAGGGAAAAGAACAGTGCACATGTGTGGGTGTTTGTCTGTCTCAGGCTGCAGAGCTAGAATCCTGCAATCTTTCTTTCCCAGTAGCTCCCCATTACGACACCACAGTGGTTGTATGGACCTGCCTCACCCTCATCAGTGGCCTTGTCACATTGCTGCTCTTTCTGATCTGCAAGAAGAGGTAGGCTTATCTTTTAAGGGCAGATCTCTCATGGGGACCTCCTCCCAAGTGGTACGCTTCTGTGTGTTTGCATGCACAACTCCCCTAAGAGGAAAAGTTGCAACATTTGGGTTTGGGCCTTCTTCTTCTTAGTTTGGAAGGAAGGCTAACAAGTGATAGCCACCAACTTAGATGGCTTTAAAAGAGTTTTAGACCATTGATGAAGGAGAAGGTTGATGGAGAGCACAAGTGGAGAAGTCGCTGTTGCTTTCATCTGCTGCTTGCGGATTTCCCATAGGCACCTAGTTGGCCATTGTGAAAACAGGCTGCTGGACTAGATGGGCATTTGGTCAAATCCAGAAGGGCTCTTCTTAAGTTCTTAAGGTGGTGCCTCACTAGCATATTTTGTGTCTCATCTCTCTCTTCACCCTCCACCCTGCCACATCACTGGGCGTGCAGACACTGCGGCTACAGCAAGGCATTCCAGGACTCCGACGAGGAGAAGATGCATTATCAGAACGGACAGGGTAAGCTTGTCCAGTGACCTTCATGTATGTCCATTCTGCAGCACCACAGCTAACATTACCATGCCAAGAGTAAGCCTCTGCTGGTAAATGTGCAGGGCCAGAGCCTCCATCATGGTGCACATGGAACTCTGACACTGCCCCAGGAGGCAAAGTGAAGGCATCACTGTACCTGGCTGGCTCAAGGTTTGAACCACCTGGGAGGAGGATGCAACCTTGATGATAGGAAGTTGGGTTCTCTAGAGGAAGAAGCTTTGTATGAGCCTATCTCTGTTTCCCTGAGATATGTTTTGCTAGCTTGGTATTGCTTTCCCTGATATCCTTTCAGGGGTGAGGAGGCCACAGATGATTTCCCTTTGGCAGAGGACTTTCACTTGACTTCCTCAACCATTAGCTACTGTAGACAAGCCTAATTCATAGGTCTTTAACCAGTGGGTCAGGACCCACCGGTGGGTCGTAAGGCCACACCAGGTGGGTTGCAGCAAAGCTCTTGCTTCCATGTTGGATTCCAGCTTAGACTGACCATACCAAAGGGGCACTACATGGTTGTCAGGACTGGGATGTGTTCTTCTGATGAGATGCTCATTTTATCAATTTCCATGAGTGATGCAATGTGGGAAGAGATAGGCACACACTGTTTTTCGCTAAGATATATATTTCTGACCTATGCCTATGCCTGACGCATTGGAGGACTAGTTTTCATGCTAATCCTATGCATATTGCTCTGTGAATTGCCATGTAAGGATCGATAGTGTGCATTATTAGCACTTAAAACTATATAACAAAAGTGAAAATGTGGAATTGGGTCCCATGTTGTAGCTTGGGGGTCTCAGGTGGTCTTGGGTCTCAGCTGGTCAAAGATCACTGGCATAGAGCAGGGAGAGAGGCGTTGCTGGACTCCAACTGCCATCAGCCTGGCCAGCAGGGCAAATTGTGAGGGATGATGATCCTAAAACACAAGTCCCTTCCCTTCTCCTAATGGGATGTATCCTCTGCACCTTTACCCCAGGACACATCAACTGGCCTCACCTGAGCATCAGATACCTGCTGCTGCATCCAAGGACAGATAAATCTGTCAGTTTCAGTTTCTCTCAGTTCCTTGGGTCTTTTCCCCAATCTTAAATGTTGTTATCCATATATCCTCCACAATTTACAACTCCCTTCTTTTTAAATCTTCATGAAAAATTGCCAGCATCTTAGTGTTGATTTCTCCTAAGAGACCCATTTTTTTGTAAGTAGTTTTGACTAACATGCACTTTTTCTCAAGCAGTGTTCTATTGTATAATAGTGGAAGTTTTTTGTAAATGCATGTGGGATTTCTTTTTCTTTTTCTTTTAAAAAAATAATGTTTCATGTACACATTGTTTGGTTAGAGAACTGTGCTGCAGCATTCAGGGAAGTGCCAATTTCAGAGGATTGGGGGGGGGGTCAGGTTGTGCATTGCTTTGGGAAGTGCGAAGGAGCCAGTTTCTCATTCAAATGCAAACAAGATCAACTTTCTCCCCGGTCCCTGCTTTGCACAACTGCCTCAAGCTTCTTGTCTCTTCTGTCCTTCCGGAATGCCCTACAGTGAAATTCCCCGAGTCAAAGTTCTACGTGGAGCCCCACACTTATGAGGACCCCTGCCAGGCTGTGCATGAGTTCACGCGAGAAATCGAAGCCTCCAGGATTAAAATCGAGAGAGTCATTGGGTCTGGTATGTACTCCTTTTCCCCCATAGATGTCCCTCTCCCTGGATCCAGAGAACATCCAGGGGCAGGGGAAGCTGCTCTTTTAAGGCCAATGGGGCACCAGATCTCTTTTTCTCAAATGAGAATCATTGGCCTTCTGGATGGTTCTCAGAAGCCTATCTGAGGGTGGAATTGGTGGCCAAGGGAAGCTCGGAAGGGGCTTGGCAGTAAGATAAAAACTGAATGTGATGTGCTGATCCATCTTGGTCTGCAGGAGAGTCAGGAGAGGTGTGTTATGGCCGTCTGAAGCTACCTGGAAAGAGGGAGGTACCTGTGGCGGTCAAGGCCCTGAAAGCTGGGTACACAGAGAAGCAGCGACGGGACTTTCTGAGTGAAGCAAGCATCATGGCCCAGTTTGACCACCCCAATGTCATCCACCTGGAGGGGGTGGTCACCAAAAGTAAGTGTGAGGCCAGGTCTGACTAGGTGAGTTTAGCGAATGGAACAAGGGGAACATGTCTCATGGCTCCAAGGGGCTGCTAGAGGGAATGATGTTGTTCGAAACACTTTGCATGTCTATGATTTGGTTGCAGTTCTTCCAACGGCCTTCTCCTCCATGCTGCTGTCCAGATGTTTTGGACTCATTGCCAATGGTCAGAGACAATGAGAGTTCTAGTCCAGAACGTTTGGAGGGCAGTAGATTGAAGAAGGCTGTCCTATAGTAATCCTGTAAGAGAGGCCTGTATTATTTTCCTCCATAGTGCAGAAGGTGGCAGGTTTGAGAGAGTGTGACTTGCCTAAGGCTACCTAGGGAACTCATGGCACAGGTGAGATTTGAACCAGATCCTTCCTGGGTCACAGATCAGACTCTTAGCCACTAGTCTACACCCAGATTTCACAGTTATTCATGACATGTTGCCACAACTTAACTAGCTAGCCTTTATCCCTATTACTCTCCTCTTCTGCCTCCCTTGACCCACAAACCTATCTTCCTTGCATCCAAATGGGCTGTCAGGAAGGACAAAGGCTCTTAAAATACGGGGGGGGGACACTTGAGGAATGCAAAGTTTCCTATGAATAAGGACATCAAGAATCAATTTGTGGGCAATGAGGGTGGAAGGGGCCAGTCTTCAGAAGAACTGCAGGATATTCGAGGCCCCAAGCAGAGAGAAAAACTAATCAAAGACCTTTTTGATATCAGTCTGGACTCATCAGCATTGCAGACCAACCCAGAAAGGGACTTTATTATGAAGATGGGAGTCGTGAATGGCTTTAAGAAATCAGTCTTGTTTCAGGGATACCTGCGTCATTGAGGGACATTGGAAAGGCACTGGGCAAGTCTCAACTTTTGGCTATCAAACTCATCCTTACTAGTGACCACGTTCACTCCACCAGCCTCCGATTGTTTTACCCTGACCAGTCACAGTGCAAATTAGGTTCAACATGTATGTTGAGAAAGTGATTGGCAGGGATGAGGACCCAGCAGCCTTCTAGATTAGCCTTTGCCTAATTAAACCATCTATGGCCTTTTAAGCTTTGTGTGTGTGGCTGGGGATTATTGATTTTAGTTGTTTCTATGCTATATATTTTTGTGTTTTTATATTGTAAACTGCTCTTGTGATCCTCAGATGAAGGGCAGTATAGAAATGTAATAAATAAAACAAAAATAGATGCTTTGATCTTCAGCATCCATCAGCCCCAGCCAGCATATTCAAGGATGATGGGAGTTTGTAGTCCAACATCTGGAGGACCACAGATCCTCCTTCTCTGGTTTAAATCAACATATGTCACTGAGTTTTGGTCCCCAGTGTCCATGACTGTGTTCTATTCCACTGTCAGAAACATTATGCCTCTCAATACCGGTCGCTGGGGGTCGCATGTGGGCAGAGTGCTGTTGTGCTCATATCCAGCTTTTGGGCTTCCCATGGACATCTGGTTGGCCAGTGTCAGAGCAGGATGCTGGGCCACATTGGTCAATGACCTATTCCCTCATGCTCTTCTTCTGTTCCTATGATTCACCCATCCCTACCTACAGGTTAGGCCCCTCTGAAAATAGACACCTACAAGGGTCCAGCCCAAGACTTGGTAACCTTCAGCTTGGACTGGCCTCCTGGCCAGCTGTCAATTGTTCTGAAGCCTCAGACGGGAGTTTAGTTCTCCTCTCTCCTTTAGTTGTTGCCTCTCATTTCAGAGGGAGAGGAAGGCAGCCTGTCCCCGGCTGCTGTCCTTGCTTCCTTACGAATATCATTAGCAAAATGAGCCGTTGATTTGGGTTTGTTCTTCCTGCAGCGGTTCATTTGATGGAGATGAGAAAAAAGGGAGGGGGGGAGGGAACGTTTGGCTTGCGCTTCTGACTCTCTTTTCCTGCACAGAAGTAAAATGCCCTTTCACTCTCTTTTTTTGGGATGAGCTGAATTGAATTGAATTATAAAGCTGGGGAGGAGGGGGAGCTTTCGGGTCACACTTCTGATGCAAAGCATTATGGTAATAGGATGCAAATATCAGAATGACTTAATAACATGAACGGTGCCTATAGATTGTCTGTCTTTGGTATCCTGTGAGGAAGTCTCAGGAACTATGGTGGAGCAAAGAGGGCTTTCTAAATGTCCCTTCCCCACCAATATGCACCCCAAGACCTGGCACCAGCAGTTAGTCAATTCAGACACTGGTCTCATGCCCCAGGGACACTGCACTGCCTGACCCAGCTGCCTCCTTGCCTTCCCTACCGGGCTCCAAATCAGCCCTATTGGAAATAGCCAGGCTTACATCCTTCTTTAGAATGAGAGCGAAGCTTGAACTCTAATCCGGGGGTTACCCCAAATGCAATGTCCTGACCTAGAGACTCTGCAGTTATTATAGCTCTATATAGGCTCTGCAGGCTCTTCCAGGTTTGACAAAGCTAGATTTCCTTTTGGGAAAATAATGATGGCCGGTGATCACCATGGGTGGGAATCAAGCTTGGCCCCCATTCAAAAGTGGCACTACTCCTCATCTACTGCCAAAATGATATCTTGGAGGGGGGCATCTGGAAGGGCAGTGAGTGGTGCAGCAGCTGAAAAAGAAAATACTGCACAGTTGTGGTCAAGTAGAGTGGGGGACCCATTGGTGCCCCTCGTCAGCACAATGTCTCATACCAGTCCTGAACAGACAGAAACACATCAGCTGCAAAGGCACATGCCTATTAACTTGACCTCTCTTGTCTCCTGCAGGCAAATTAGTCATGATTGTGACCGAGTACATGGAGAACGGCTCGCTGGATTCCTTTCTCCGGGTAAAACAGCACGCCTTCTTATTCATGCTGCATGGTTCCTGGCAGAGTGACTGACAGGAGCAAGGAGAGGCGGGTGCTGCAGCCTCATGACAGTGGCATCTGACTGGAGGATCACAGGAGGAAGGATAGTATAGAGCCCAAAATGGTTGAGAGAGGGGCAGCCAGAATGATCAAGGGGGTGGAGCTAGTGATAGCTCAGCTGGTTTGAGCATGGTGCTCATAATGCCAAGGTTGCAGGTTCCATCCCCATATGGGACAGCTGCATATTCCTGCATTGCAGTGGGTTGGACTAGATGATCCTCAGGACCCCTTCCAACTGTACAATTCTATGATTCTATGAATACTAGAACATAGGGTCATCCAATGAAGCTGAATGTTCTTCCAACATCTCCCAACTTTCAGGAAAGGATGGAAGAAAGCATTGCTTCACAGGGTGCATTGTTAAACTCTAGAATTTGCCTCCACAAGGGGTAGTGATTAAATGTAACCCCTGTATTTTAGGCGGTCCTGGGATATGCATTACTGGGGTGCAGTGTGGGCTGGTGCCTCCAGGGGTCGCCCATGAGAGACAAAGCCAACTCATTCTAGTTTCGTTCCCATCCTCCTCCCTGGCAAGATCTACAAAGGCAACACTAAAGAGGAGGAAGCTGGCAGACAGCGGCACCCACAGGACTGGTTATAAGTTATAAGTTATAAGGGGCTGCTTAGAGGCAGGCTGAGCTTGGTGTGGCGGTGCCCTGTTCACCCTCCGGACAAGCCTCTACCGGTGACACGACACTGGCTGAAAACTAACACGGGCTGATCTTTCTCCAGAAACATGACGGGCAATTTACAGTGCTTCAGCTGGTCGTCATGCTGAGAGGCATCGGCGCTGGCATGCGCTACCTCGCGGACCTGGGCTATGTGCACCGCGACTTGGCAGCACGCAACATCTTGGTCAACAGCAACTTGGTCTGCAAAGTCTCTGACTTTGGCCTGTCGCGAATCCTGGAGAACAACCCCGAGGCTGCTTATACCACCACGGTACACTCTGGCTTGCGGCACACAGGGGCTACTTGTCGTGATAATGTTGTGATTATGATTAGCTTTCTTTTTATGGAGTCCTGACGGTGATGATGATTTTAAATACTGCTGGATTGCCATGATGGCTTCTAAGCCTCTGAAAGGAGACTGGTGGTCTCTTGGGACCAGTGGCATCTGGTGGGGCAGAAGGTAGGGAGCCCAGCGGTAGGAGGAGCCAGAGGCAATAACAGGCAGAGCCAGCTTTTGCTAGTTTTGTACCCATCCTCCTCTCTGATGCATTCTACAGGGACAACACTGATGCTGGCAGGTATTGCCACCTCTGGACTCTGAAAGCAGAGAGGCAGGTGGGGGTGGAAGAGGGCAGACGGAGGTTAGCAGGGCAATGCCCCATCAACCCAAATGAACCCCACTCCTCAGCATCTCTGTAGACATTTAAGGCATCTGGAGAATTCCCTGGACCTTAACAGATTTTGGGGGAACCGTCCTTCAAGCAGTTTTGTAGCTTTGTTGAACTGGTGCCTCTTCCTGCAGATCCTAGCTTGGGGGCTCTTCATGCACACATGCACACAGAGAGAACCACATTCAGCTTAACTCTGCTTGTCCCTTCCTTGTTTCTCAGACAGCCCCCCCCCCATATTCCTTTCTCAGCAAAATATAGGAGCCTGGCTTATATATATATATATATACACCAGGCAGGGCCATGGTCCACTATGCCCAATATTGTCCACTTCGACTGGCAGTAGCTCTCCAGGCTCTCAGCACCTGGAGATGCTGGGAATTTACCACCAGACATGATGCAGGCCAAGCATGTGCTCTCCTGCTGAGCTACAGACCTTTCCTTAAGGATGTCTCATCCTGCTCTCTGGAGCCTGTCAGGTTCCTATTGCCCCCAGAGGTCTCTTTCACTGCCTTCCTCCAGCATCCGGTTCTACATCTGAGATGTTGCTGCTGGTGCTGCTTCAGAGGTATGAATCTGGGCAGCTTGCAATGCTCAGAAGTATCCTGAATTGAGCTTCATTTCGCCCAGAAAATGGCACACACATTTACAGCATAGATGACCATTTGAGGGGCAGATGAAACCATCAAGATATACCCAATGCTAACAGCCAGGAAAGAACTTTTTGGAAAAGGCAGACATCCCTATCGTGTGCCAGCTTCATATGGTTTGAGAAATATTGAGCTGATCCCAAATTGAGCTTAAGGATCATTCACTCACCACTAATTTGTACATAAGTGATGGAGAATCTGAAACCTGGAGGGCTGAATGCAGCCCCAAGCCTCTATAATCCTTTCCCTGCCCCACATTGCACCCTCTTTAGATGTTGGCATGTGTCCTTCAACTCTGATCCCTGGATGAAGGACAGAGAGGGTGTGTGAAACTAGCCTGTTGTGCAAGAGGTCAAATTGACCCTTGTTTCTCCGCCCACTTTTGCCTCTGGCTCCACCCACCATTGGCATGTGGCCCCCAGAAGGCTTCCCGGATGGGAATGTGGCCCACAGGCTGAAAAATGCTCCTTGCCGCTGCTGTGCACTCTCTCACTACTTACCTTTAACTGCAGAAGCCCATGCACACAAACACAGCTAGCTATGGAAAGCTCTTAGCTAACTTAGCAGCCAGTCAAGGGTTCAGGGTTTCACACCCCCTGGGTGCCTGTTTTGATGAATCCAGTGGTTCTTGGTGGCTAGTGGTAGTTGCTTCATTCAGACTGGTTGACTTGCATGTCTCTGCCTTGGACTTTCCTTATTGCAGGGTGGGAAAATCCCCGTTCGGTGGACAGCGCCAGAAGCCATCACGTACCGGAAGTTCTCATCAGCCAGTGATGTGTGGAGCTACGGCATTGTCATGTGGGAAGTGCTGGCCTATGGGGAGCGGCCTTACTGGAACATGACCAACCGGGACGTAAGGGAAGCAGCTGCTGCTGCCCATGACTTAATCTATTCCTCCACCTGAAACAGAACTTGTGTGAAAGCGATCCCTGTAGATTTCAGCATTGTGGGAAGGGAATTGTGCACATCCCCGGGTCATTCCTTTCCCCAAGTTGCCAGGAAGACAAGAATGGTCTCTGCTGGTGGGATCAGAGTAGGAGAACTGGGTGCAGCATCTGGAACAGACTCTGGAACCAGAGACAGGCGCCCTTCTCAACTCTTTGCTCCTGCACTTCATCAAGAGCTGCCTTCTGCCAAATCACACCATTGGTCCATCTAGTTCAGTATTGTGTACACTGACTTGTAGGTGCTCTCCAATAGTTTCAGACAGGGATTTACCTGTCTAAATGTTGGGAGTTGTACCTGGAACCTCTTGCATGGAAAGCAATGAGCTATGGCCCTTCTGTTAAGATGTGAGAACAAAGGAACCTGCCTTATCCCGAGTCAGACACTTGTCCTATCAAGCTAAGCACATTGACTGTCAGTGACTCTCAAGGGTTTCAGGCAGGAGTTGGACACAGGGCCATGTGTGGGCAGAAAATGGAGTGAGAATAGAAAATGGGTGGGGACATACCTCCAAACCCCCCACACACACACTTTCTGTCACTCTAGTTTCTCTCCTGATCCTGGCAGGTTCCTGGAAGAAGGACCATTCTTACCAGAGGTCTGAATCGATGACCTAAACAGGATTTCTCCCCTTATTCTCATCACTCTGTCTATGGTGGCTCCCTCTCTCATTACCCCTACACCTTGGTAAAGCTCTCTGAACTGATAATTTTCAGAGGGTCCCCACCCCACTGCCATCACCATCACTCCACCAATTTCGGCTCCTGCCATGTTCTCCTATGCCTCAGGATCTGTTGAGACCACATTCCATGCTATCAAGTGTGTTGGTCTTAAACAGACTCCATGGGGATCTTTGCACTGTGACATAGCTGGCCTCTCCTTGAGGAATTTGTTACTCAATCCAGATGGCTGCCAGTTTAGAAGGAAGTGTGCCCAAGAAGACATCAAGGAAGGGCAACGAAAGAGCAGAGGGAAGTCCTTCAGCCAGAGGGTCAATCTGTTATAGATGTCTCCCAGCCCCCCACAACCTCTGCACATCATCGTTGTTGGGTGGGATTGCAAAGAAAGTCATAATGTGCAGAATTTTCGCTACCCAAACATGGCATGTGTTGTAGTTGTGCAGTCCACATTGAATGGGATTCCACATGTGTTCAGAATCTTTTTTTGTCAAAAATTAAAAATTGTTAATCAAGTTAATTGTGTGACTTGATTACCCTGTTAAGAATCAATTGATAGTGTTGTTTTGAAAAACAAAAAAGAACATTAATTGCAAGTGAGTCAATTCCCTGGATGAATCTTGCAGTAATTACCTTGACTAGCCTGAACCCTGGCTCGGTCTCTGCTTATCCATCCCTGCGTACCCTCCCAAGTGGGGGCTTGCAGGTTACCCAGCATGGCTAGTACTGCTCCAATTTCTCTCTCTCTCTCTCTCTCTCTCTCTCTCTCTCTCTCTCTCTCTCACACACACACACACACACACACACACACACACTCTGTATGTTGCAGTGGGGAAGAAGTGTAGATCATGCAGGCATTCTGTGTGTTCACAAAACACAAAGTAAGCAATTATGAAATCATACAAAGACCCAGCACACTGAAGCAAAAGAGCTGGTCATTTACGAAACAGACACTGCTGCAAAGCGGGGTGGGCTTAGGCTCTAGAGAAAGTGAACGAATTGGGGAAATCAGGCAAATTGCACCTCTGCTCAGTCCCTGTAGCCTCCAGGGACAATAAGGCATGTAGAAGGAAATTCAGGCAAAAATAGTGGAAATTGGATGGGGCAGATGATCTCTGGCAGGAGCAGGGCTCTACCCATTCAAAAAAGGTCTTCCATGAATTTGATATGAGGTCTAGAAGCACATTCTACTTTTCCTTTCCTTTTCCGCCATCTCTCTTTTTAAAGCAGCACAGTATCCTTTTCCAAGGATTCTTCAGGCAGCCCTGAAGGCCAAAGGCTGGAGGTTAACAAGATGGGATGAGAGAGAGAGAGAGAGAGAGAGAGAGAGAGAGAGAGAGAGATTTGAATCAATTTGCATTGAAAGGCAAACCTGCCTAGTTTGCAATGCTTGAAACAATACACAAACTGGAACACAGCAGTCCTTCAGCATTCGCAGTTCTCTGAATTTTGCAAGGCAGTTCTCCAACCAAGTAATTTTTAGAGAGAACACACATACTAGGATGGTGTGGGCATATATTAGTGAAAATAACATGAAATTGCATTCTATTGGGGGAAATTGCTGTGTTAAAATGTGTCTGCTATGTTGCACAGCATATAGAATCATAGACTCATAGAGTTGGAAGAGACCACAAGGGCTATCGAGTCCAACCCCCTGCCAAGCAGGAAACAAATGTGAAAATGTGTATATAAGGAGAAATGCTGACGGATTTTCCTGAGGATTTTGTTCTTTTCTTTAAAAATGCAAACTGATGTAGAAATGGGCAAAACTAATTTTGAGACTGAAAAAATGAGAGAAATTGAAATGGGCAGGTTCACCCTTCCTTAGCTGCAACTGTCTTTTCCTGTTTCTAAGCTTCTCTGGGGGCATCAAGACAAACTTTTTGACCTCACCTAGCAGGGTGATTCTTAGAAAGGCAAACCTTGGGAGAGGCAGTGCTGTGTAGTGGTTAGAGTATCAGACTAGGACCTAGGAGACCAGGATTCATATCTTCACTCGGGCATGAAGCTCACTGAGTGTCCTTGAGGTAGTCACTGCCTATCTGCCTAACCTCCCAGGCAGGGTTGTTGTGAAGATAAAATAGAGAAGGGCAGAACCTTGAGTGCACAACTCTGGAGGAAAGGGAGGTGTAACACCAATAAACACACATTGTCAAACCTTCATCGCAGGTCATTCAGTCGGTGGAGGAGGGTTACCGGCTGCCCGCCCCCATGGGTTGCCCCACAGCCCTGCATCAACTCATGTTGGATTGCTGGCAGAAAGATCGGAATGAGAGGCCACGTTTTCCCCAGATTGTCAGCATCCTGGACAAGCTCATCCGCAGCCCACAGAACCTCAAGTGCACGGCTACAGTCAACAGGTACGTGTTTGCCAGCAGAGAGATGCTCTGCTCCCATGGGAAGAGAACTAAGATAGTTGTGTGTCCATGGCTGGAAACCAAAGTAAGGCCATCAGTGTCCATTGTTCCCTTGGCAATGAAGACAGGAGTGGAGGAAGGCAGCCAAAGGTGGTTAGAACCACCCAGGACAAGGTGAGGTGATGTGGGGGGGGGTGTCTATCATGTGCCATCGAAATTATAACAAAAGTTTCAAGCACTCTGTGAATGAGGCAGACCGACAGAGAAGAACACCTTTGAGAAATTAGAGGAGGAGGAGCAGTGATTGCTTACTACAGGGATGGGGAGCCTGTGACACTTCAGATGCTGCTGGACTCCAACTGCCACCAACACCTGGACACCATGTCCAATGCTCAGGGATTATGGGAGTTGTGATCCAGCAACATCTGGAAGGCCACAGGTTCTCCCATCCTGGGATCCCCATCCAGAAAGGGGGCTCTGTGCTGTTTCTCTGTATGAGTTGTTGTTCTGACTTCTATTGACGCACTAAAGGAGAACTTGTGGCTCTCCAGATCAGTGTTTCCCAAACTTAGGTCTCCAGTTGTTTTTAACTATGATTCCCATCATCCCAAGCTAGCAGAACCAGTGAGCAGGGATGATGGGAACTGTAGTCCAAAAACAGCTGAAGACCCAAGTTTGGGAAACAGTGCTCTAGATGTTGGGCTACAATGGCTATCAGCCCCAACCAGCAGGGATGATGGATGTTTTTCTTGTCTGGCTTACTGGCTCTGAAAAGAGTGAGCCAGAGCTCAGCTGGCTGTGCTCTGCCTTGTTCTCCCTCTTGTCAAGAAGCAGCGCATTCTGGGAAAGGGAAAAAAATAAGTGGCTTATACTTCCTTAGGTGCTGTGTTACTACCACACGCTTTCTACACACGAAGGGCTGCCAGAATCATTGCTCCACCTTCCACTCACCTCTCCCTCCTGTGCTCCATCTCTTGGCTTGCAGATTCACCCAAACCATCTCGGAACGAGGCTGCATCGATTTCACCAGCTGTGCAACTGTGGAAGACTGGCTGGACTCCATCCGGCTGGGGCGATACCAAGAGAACTTTGCTCTGGCCGGCTACTCTTCCCTTGGCATGGTGATGCGGATGAACATCGAGTAAGCACAAAATGTGGGGGTGGGGGTGGGGGGGTTGAGGCTTGGTGAAAAGGGGCCAAAATGGGGTGCCAGTCCCAACATCTCTTCAGTCACTGCTAGGCACCATGGCAGGGGTAAGGACTAGAGGCTGAATGTGGCTCTCTAGATCTCTCTCTCAGGCTCTTGGGACCTTCCCCAGGCCACACCCTTCACGCCCCCTACTTTGCACCCTCCTTGAGTGTTTTTGCCTTGCTGGAATCGGTCCTCGAACTCTGACCATGCACTTCATTTGCATGGCTGGAGGCTAGAGAGAGGTGTGTGTGTGTGAACTAGGCTGCTGCAGAAAGGTGAAATTTACATCTCGTGCTCCACCCACTTTTCCTTCTGGCCCTGCCCACCCCTGGCCTTTGGTCTTTCGAAGGTTGACCAGAGGGAATGTGGCTCTTGGGCAGAAAAGGATCCCCCACCCTCTGTACTATGACTGTGACACCCCTTTCCCTGTTACACTGCACCACTTACCAGCACCAGCTTTGGTCATGCTCCTCTTTGGTAGGGGACCCATGTTATTCCACTGAATGGAGGCTGGTGCATTGGAATGTGTGGGGCACTGCACCTCCAAGTTCAGTCGGCCCTCAGGCCCCCATCAGCCTACCTCTTTACTCACATTTAGGGTTCCTCCATGCTTCTGCTTATCCAAACGGTTTTCTATATGCTGTTTCCCCTGTTGTTGTTGTTTAGTCATTTAGTTGTGTCCGACTCTTCGTGACTCCATGGACCAGAGCACGCCAGGCACTCCTGTCTTCCACTGCCTCCTGCAGTTTGGTCAAACTCATGCTGGTAGCTTCGAGAACACTGTCCAACCATCTCGTCCTCTGCCGTCCCTTTCTCCTTGTGCCCTCCATCTTTCCCAACATCAGGGTCTTTTCCAGGGAGTCTTCTCTTCTCATGAGGTGGCCAAAGTATTGGAGCCTCAGCTTCAGGATCTGTCCTTCCAGTGAGCACTCAGGGCTGATTTCCTTAAGAATGGATAGGTTTGGTCTTTTTGCAGTCCATGGGACTCTCAAGAGTCTCCTCCGCTGTTTCCCCTAGGGAAACCCAATTTTTTAGTGCTAAATTGGAGCAGCTGTCAATCTGCAGGAAACCCAGATGATGTTTCCTCCAATTCAGTGGTAAAGATTGGGTTTTTCTTGAGGAAAGAAGTAAGACAAGCGGAAGTCTGGATGAGCCCCCAGTCTAGGGGGTGCAGCTGGCTGTTGTCTTCTTAGCCTCAGTGTTGCTCTTGTAGAACTCAGTAGAGACAAGGATGGGGATAAAACCAGAATTAGTTGGCTTCATCTATCATTAACTCTGGGTCTGTCTCTTCTTGGCTCTGGCTTCACCTACTGTTGGCCTCCCTGCTTTCCACCCTACCAATCCCAGTGGCCTGCTTTGCTACTGACCTCCAATCAGGATCCCTGGGATGCATCTACACGCCTCTTGAGCCCCATTGGATCTCCCTGCCATTACATTTTAGGAGCCTAAACTGCTACACAACCTATCAGTTGAAAGAAGCCAGGAGAAGCATTAGCATATTATATGAGGAGTGTCAGGCAATTCCTCAGCCGCAGCTGAGGAGCTTTCTGTTCCAGACTTGGCTGTATCCCCCACCTGTTCTGGCTTGAGCAGAAGGTGCGGTTCTGTTGGAGAAAATTGGGAAGTGCAGATGTTAAGAGACTTAGTCATGCTGGTGCAGGAATAGGCAACTACCTCACCCACCCAGAACAGATTCCTCCTCATTCTCTCAGAGAGCAGCCACAAAACATCAGCAGAAGCTACTTCAGTGCTCCATGGGTGACCAGCAAGGCATTCTAAGAGATTCCACTTTCTGGCTCATGGTGGGTGAACTCGATTCAGCTCGGCTCAAAATCAGCTTGAAGCCCAGGGCTCCTTCAAGTAGGGATGGGGGGAATTATGACTCGGCTCGCATTCAAAGGCAAACCAACCTGATTCGCAATTTCCAAATGTGCCAACTGAAACACAGCCGTCGTTCAACATTCACACTTCTCTGCAATGCCGTTTCTCCAGCCACAACTTGTGTATAGAAACGCACATACCAGTGTCCTTAAAACTACATATCCTCATGAAAATAAGACACAAAAAGGCATTCTATTAGGGTAAAACATTTTGCAAAGGAATGTGTGCATTGGGCCAAATTGCATACGGATGTGTGTTTTTCGGGAGAAATTCACGCTAAATGACTGCTGAATTTTCACAAGGACTCTTTAAAAGGGCAGGGTGGGGAGCCAACTGCTCTGGAAACATGGAGACCTGAACTCAAGGTTGGAAAAATGAGAAACCGAGAGAACTTGCCCACGCCTACTCTCGGGAGGTGGAGGTTGTTCCATTAGGGCAAATTGTGCACTGCCCCAATAACCTCTGTGTGCCCTCAGCCTGCCCTCAGCTGCCTGCCATCTTCCTGACAACCAGTCCAGAGAGGGTATCCCTGGCTATCAGCTTCCTCCTCCTTAGTCCCAGTGTTGCTGTTGTATAGCTCAGCAGGGAGATGGGGACAAGAGTAGAATTTGTTGCTTTTTCCTTTTGTTGGCTCTGTCGCCACTTACTATTGGCCTCACCCTACCATTCCCAGTGGGCACTGACCACCACTGTGGTGGTGGTGGATCTGTCCCTTATCCTATTGCCGTATCAGTTTCAATTGCCCCTGAAAACATACTTCCCTACCACCACCACCACTCCTTTGGATCCAAGTCCTGGATAGTGATCACAGTTTAGATAGAGCTCTGCAAAGAATCTCACTTAAAATGAAAAACAGGGAGAAATACTCATTCCGCCCCTCCCCCGTGATTTGCTTCAGTGAAAGATTCTCCCTCATTGAACACACTTTTGCACTTTCAATTATCAAGCAACCTAAATGGTGTTTTGGAGGGACGTGGGTAGAATCTCATTTTGCATTGCAAGTTCCATCGGCATAATGTCGCCTGGCTCAGAATACCCATGAGCATTATTAGCTAGACTACGGATGGGAAGCATCTGGCCCCAGCAGGGTGTGTATGTCAAATGCGGCTCTCTCTATATGACCCCAGGACCTCCTTCCCAGGCCATGCCTTTCACCAGCCTTGCTTTATATCCCCTAGGAGTGTTTCTTCCTGATTGCAGCATGTCCTTGAACAGGCTAAATGTTGCTCTCTAGATCTCTTTCTCTCTGGTTTGTGGGACCCTCCCCAGGCCACACCCTTCACTGCCCCTACTTTGCACCTTCTTTGAGTGTTCTCCTTTTGGTCTGCCTGATGCTGCCTTTGTTTCCACAGTGATGTGCAGAGTTTGGGCATCAGCCTCGTGGGTCACCAGAGGAAGATCCTGACCAGCATCCAGATCATGAGGTCTCAGCTGCTCAACACCATGGGCTCCAGAAGACACCTGTGATGGACCCTCTATAGACCCAGAAGCTTCTTCACCTGTGTTGGTGGCTAAGCACCTGCCAAGGAGAAATTCCTCTAAAGGTTGTGTGGTAGGATGGTTGGTTAGACGTAGGATTCTGGGCTGCACACAGAATGATCTGCCACTCTCAGCAGAAGGCCTGTTCCCCCTGGAGATGGAGGGCTGGGGCTTGCATTGCACAATTCATCACTAGGGTGGACTTCATATGCACTGCAGTTCCCATATCTTGGACTTTGCTTGCAGAGGACCAAGGACTAGCACTTCTGCTGTGTGTGATGGTCCTGACCATTCTTCATGAGCAGAGATGGAGGACTATCAAGGGACTTTAAGCCTTATCCTGCCATCCCATTGCAATAAGCTCTGGCAGGCACCCTAAGCTGCCCTTTATTGGGATGGAAGAGAATGGGCTTTCACGGAACACCTCACCAAAGCCAGGACAGGCAGAGAAGATACATTCTGGGTCCTCACCTGCGCCTTGGAATCTGAGATGATCCTTTCGGAAGTGGAGGATGTTGCCTGCCGGGGAGGAAAAAGCCACACTTTGAATCTACCAGCAGTTCACACCCACAAGCCTGAAGCTTGGGCTGGGGGCCCAGCACTTGGGGCCACAAACTCAGGTTTCCCACATTCCAGCTCACCCAGCCAGAGACTAACCTGATGTGGCCCAGTTCCTCTTCTGGGTCTGGGGAGAGACTATCGCTGTTCTTCCATTGCTGCTAAAAGAAAGACCTTCATCTATTTGATCTCTCTAATGTCCTCACCAGGACAGGACAGGACCAGACATAGCTTCTCTTCAGCTGCTAGGAAGCACCACTGTACTTCTGGTCTTTCATTATGGGATACAGGGAGGGGAGGGGTTGATGTATTTTGGTTCCTTGAAAAGCATTTATGACTGTTTCCAGCCAAGTACAGAACTTGGGTCTGAGAAAGCCCATTGATCTCTTAGTAGGCCTCTCTGCTGGCAAGAGGATCCAGGTGCTCTGGTGTTGGGCTGTACCATTTTCTTCTCATTTTTTCTTTTGAAGGAGGGGAGAAACAGCCCTCTGAAGAAACAAAGACACAGAACAAGCAATGCATGAGAGAGAGACTCCTCACAACCCACCCTGTAAATAGGATTGTCTGCCACAGTCCAGATGGTTCTCTCTCCTCCCCACCCCCATTTGAATAAGCAAAAACGGTATAAAAGCACAGCATCTCTCCCCGCCCCCTGCACAGTCTCCAACATAAAGGAAGCTCAAGTGGTCCATCTTTTTTGGAATGTTGACTCCCAGCATAACAATTGTGCATTTATACCCAATGCTAGTCCTAAGAGCAGAATCATTGAGGTTAATGGACATGGCTCACTCAGGGTTGTCTCCAACTAATGTTTACTCAGAGCAGAACCTTTGAAATTAATGGACCTCAGTTAGTTATGTCTATTTATTTCAGTGGATCAACTCCAAATAGGACTAGCATTTGAATGCAACCCTTGGGTTCACTCATTTCAGTGGTTCTACTATGAGTAGAACTTTGTTGACCACCACCCACAGCTGCCACCTTTCTTTGTGCATTCCCAAGGCTGTAGCTCAGTGGTAGAGTTGCCTGCTTTGCATGCCAAAAGTCTTAGGTTCAATAATTAGCATCTCCTGAACTCTGGTAGCAGAGCTGGGTGGGGGCTCTACTAGAGACCTTGGGGATCTGCTGCTGGAGTAGATCAGGGCCACCAACTTTTTAAGCCAGTGGGCAGATTTGAACTTTTGACAGAGTTGACATGGGTGCCACACTCTTTGGTCGCTTCTATCCACCACATCAACTCTCCCCACAAAAAGAGACAGAGCGTGGCACACTTTGCTCTTCCAAAATATTTGGGTTAAAGTCAGCCAAGTAGCATTAGTCTGAGGTTTAAAAGCACACAAAGCTGAAAGAGGAAGTGGGGAAGATTGTCACTCTTCCAACTTCCTCCTTCATCTCTATGTACCTTTCAAAGGATAAGACGATAACCACTCCCACTCTCAACATGAGACCATGATCATCAAGTGGGCAGTAAGTCTGGGGGGAGGGTGCTCAGGGGCTTTGTGGGTGTAACGGAAAAACATCAAGGGTGTCATTGTTGAAGGCCCCAAGAGCAGATCTTACTCAATTAAGTGGACCAGTGATCAGTTTCCATACATATGTTTTCATGTGACACATGCAAGATCCTAGGAGTAGGACATGGGAGGAATATTTGAGTCATTCCATAACGCAATAAACCTGGCTAACCTTAGCCATCTCTGCAGGGCAAATGCCACTTCAGTTGTATAGCAGCAACTCTTTCTTCCTATGGAAGCTCTTCCTTCTTTCGTTCTCTTCCTTTTCTTTATTTTTAAGCAGAGAAAGATGCAATACCTTCTGTTTACAGTGTACAAATCCAGCAGCCAAGGAAGAGGAAGCACCAACCTCCTGTATGAACTGCAAGGGCTTGCAGAGCCCAATGTTTTGTTTTGTTTTGTTTCGCAGCCAGCACATAGGGGGTTAAAAGGGACTCCTAGAAGGTGAGAGGAAGAGGGTGCATTGGGGGGAGAAAAAGCTGCAGGACAGACCTTGCTCCCCAGAATCAGGGCCGGGAAGGGCCAGGAAGAGGGATGTGGTTGAGGATTCTGCCAGGCAGTTGATTCATCCTTCCTGCTCTTTCTGATCCCTACGCCTCTCCTGTCCAGGCTGTCCTCAGAGAATAAAACTCTTCCATTCACAGCTTGCCTCTTTGTTCCTTATTTGATGAGGTGTCATCTGTGGCTACTCAATTTCTGCCGTTCACTTCAGAAGGGAGGTGCTTTTATCCCTTCTGGCACAAGCTATTTCTCTCTCAAACTTTTCCCAAAGTTCAAGATATGGAAGGAGGAGACATTTAGATCAGCTTGCATTTTAATTGACATTAGGCTTATTGAGGTCACATCCTCTCCATACACCTAAAACACAATTAACACACATTTCTCTCCCCACCCTCCACACAAAGAATCCTGAGAATTGTAGTTCAGCCCTCACAGAGCTACAGTGCCAAGCACCTTAACAAATTATAGTTCCCAAGATTGGGAGCAGCGGGTTCTTTGTTAATTATTTTTGCTTCTGCCCCACCTGGCTGGAGAGCTGGTGTGATTCTCCACAGGCCACAAACTTTACATACCCTCCAACATTTCTCTGATGAAAATAGGGATGTCCTATTCAACAAAAACAACAGCAACAATTTTGCTATTTATACTCCATCCATCTGACCGGGTTGCCCCAGCCACTCTGGGTAGCTTCCAACATATATAAAAACATGATAAAACATTAAACATTGAAAAACTTCCCTATACATAGGTGCCTTCAGTTGCTTTCTAAAGGTTGTATCTCCTTGGCTCCTTGGTCAAATAACTCCATACCCTTCAACATTTCTCTGATGAAAATAGGGATGTCCTAAGGAAAAGTGAGGGACACGGGTGGCGCTGTGGGTTAAACCACAGAGCCTAGGGCATGCTGATCAGAAGGTCGGCAGTTCAAATCCCCACAATGGGGTGAGCTCCCTTTGCTCGGTCCCTGCTCCTGCCAACCTAGCAGTTCGAAAGCATGCAGTGCAAGTAGATAAATAGGTACCGCTCCGGCGGGAAGGTAAACGGTGTTTCCGTGCGCTGCTCTGGTTTGCCAGAAGCAGCTTAGTCATGCTGGCAAAAGGACCCGAAAGCTGTACGCCGGCTCCCTCTGCGAGTAAAGCGAGATGAGCGCCGCAACCCCAGAGTCGTCTGCGACTGGACCTAAAGGTCAGGGGTCCCTTTACATTTAAGGAAAAGTGGGACAGTAGAAACTAGCCTGCTGTACAAAGGGGAAATTAGCATGAATTGCTCCACCCACCTTTGTCTCCGGCCCTGTCCTGCCTACCAGCGACATATGGCCTTCATAAGATTGCCTAGATGGGAATGCGGCAATTGACCACAAAAAGATTCCTGCTTGCTCCCATTCTAGATTTCTCCCATTTTGTATTTTGGAAGGTGTCCGCCTGCCTCTGCTTGGGCAGGAGAGCATGAATAAAAGATGGAAATTGGTGGGTGCAGGTGTCTCTGATAATTTAAGAGCAAGGCAATGAGGGTTCATTGTGGGAGCTGAGGAGCGGGGGCTGCGCTCCACATGCCAACTGCGAGCAGCCAACTTCAAACAGGCAGAAGCAAACAATCACCCTTTGATGTGATCCCCCCACCGCAATTCCCTGGCCTGGCTGGCAGCTGAGGAGCAGGGAGGCACAGCTGGAAAAAAACAACCCAAGCACTTGTGGGGCAGAAAGACATAGGAAACTGCCTTATACTGAGTCAGACCATTGGTGCATCCTGCTCAGTACTGTCTACACTGGCTGGCAGCAGCTCTCCAGGGTGTTCAGCCAAGGGCTGAACTTGGGACCTCCTGCATTCAAAGCGGATACTATGGTTCCCTGGAGAGACAGGGAACCAGGAAGGTGAGTGGTACCCCCTGAAATGTTCAGAGAAGTCCCTCAGCCCACTAAAAAGCAGTAGAAAAAAATGGCCTCCACTTTAGGAAGGCAGATAATAATCCAGGAAACTCATGGAGGGGGCTTTTTGACCGAGCCTCAGCTCCACCCTTTTCCATGAGCCTCATTATAAGAGTGGCCAATTCTGCTAATGGAGTTCTACTTGTAGCTGCTCTTCACAGTGGATGACCTGATCCATTCAAAGATTAACACTCTATGAAGAAAATAATTAGAATTATATTATTTGTATCCCACCCATCAGACTGGGTTGCCCCAACCACTCTTGGTAGCTTCCAACATATATAAAAACATGATGAAACGTTACACATTGAAAAGCTTCCCTATACAGGGCTGCCTTCAGATGTTCTTCTAAAGGTTATATAGTTACTCATCTTCTTGACATCTGATGGGAGGGTGTTCTACAGGGTGGATGCCACTACCGAGAAGGCCCCCTTTCTGGTTCCCTATAGCTTCACTTCTCACAGTGAGGAAACCTCCAGAAGGGCTTGGCTGCTGGATCAAGTCAAAGGACCATCTGCTTCAGCCTCTTATTCTCACTGTGGCTAACCAGATGTCTATATGGGAAGCCCACAAAGGAGACACCACTTGGGAATCGAGAGGTGCACTGCCTCCAGCAGTGGAGGTACGACACAGCTATTGTGCCTTGTAGCCATCAATAACCTTGCCCATATATATATCCTTACCTTTCCAACCCTTTCATGTCAACATACCTGTTGGCCATGCCCCACAAACCACAGGTCAGCCAAGGTGCCCACTCAACTAGAGGAACCCAACTGTATGTACCTAGCACCCCGATGTCAAAATGTGCAATGATGAAGAGTCCAGAGCAGGTTCTTTTATATGAACACCAGAAGATCATGTTGAACCAGACCAATGGCCTATTGGCTCTACCATCACAGTGGCCAACTAGATGCCTCTTATGAGAAGGCCACTAGCAGCACCCAAGCACAACAGTAGCACTCTGTGCACCAGTGACTCCCAACAACTGGCATTCAGAGGCATGCTGCCTCTGGCAGTGGATGTGGAACACAGACATATGTGGCTAGTAGCCACTGAGAGCTCTGACCTCCACAAATCAATCTAGTCTTCTTCTAAAGCCATTGGTGGTCACCACTGTCCCTCGCTGAAGCGAGTTCCATAGTTTAATGGCTTCCTTTACTAATGAGGTGGCCAAGGGGTGTTGGCCTTTCATTCTGCAAAGCATCTAACTTCAATTAAAGCCCAGGAGAAGACACCACGGGACAGCTCCTCCCATACATCCCCCATACCCTCGGATCAAGGGGTTCAGACAGCTTGCTGCCAAGGGCTGAACTTGGGACCTTCTGCATTCAAAGCAGATGCTATGGCTCCCTGGAGCCACCAGGAAGGTTGCAGGGTGCTGGAGACATATTTACTGCAAAGAAGCGACATATCTGACCCCTGGACATCTCATAATAATGTTACATGCCACCACAATTCCAGTGTGAGATTTCAGGGGCTCCAGACACCCAGGATTTGTGTTTCCTTTGGAAATGAGGCACAGCAGAGACTGTGGTGTCTTTATGATATATGGCTTATTTACACATACCTCAGGTTGCAGATGCTTCAGGTTACAGACGCTTCAGGTTACAGACTCCGCTAACCCGGAAATAGTACCTCGGGTTAAGAACTTAGCTTCAGGATGAGAAGAGAAATCATGCGGTGGTGGCGTGGCGGCAGCAGGAGGCCCCATTAGCTAAAGTGGTACCTCAGGTTAAGAACAGTTTCAGGTTAAGAACGGACCTCCAGAACAAATTAGGTTCTTGACCCAAGGTAACACTGTATATACAACTGGAACCTACAGTTGAGGGGCTTCCAGCATTACACTCAAACCAGAAATCAGCCATGGTTTTCTGATACTCTGCAGCCGGCTGCGTTTTTACAGACTGCTACTATTTTTCCTCCAGCTTGCTCGCTTTGCAGCTTTGCAACCCCAAAACTCCACTACTGCTACACTTCTGTCTCTGCTAACTATCTCTCAGTGGAAGGAGGGGCTCCACCCCTTTGCTATCTGGCACAGCCTATGCTTTCTTTATGGCTTTCCTAATGACTCTTCAAGGGATGCAGATGGTGCTGTGGGTTAAATCACAGAGCCTAGGACTTGCCGATCAGAAGGTCAGCGGTTTGAATCCCTGCGACGGGGTGAGCTCCCGTTGCTCGGTCCCTGCTCTTGCCCACCTAGCAGTTCGAAAGCACATCAAAGTGCAAGTAGATAAATAGGTACCGCTCCGGCGGGAAGGTAAACGGCGTTTCCATGCGCTGCTCTGGTTCGCCAGAAGTGGCTTAGTCATGCTGGCCACATGACCTGGAAGCTGTACGCCGGCTCCCTCAGCCAATAAAGCAAGATGAGCGCCGCAACCCGAGTCAGCCACAACTGGACCTAATGGTCAGGGGTCCCTTTACCTTTTAATGGCTCTTCACCTCCCCTTTCATCCACTTTTAATGCTCCATCTTCTCCCAGGCAATTTCCTGGGCGTGGGAAAGAAACAACACCAAACTGGTTTTGCCTGTATTTTGATACTGCTAAATTCAGCACCTAGGTGCCCATCTTAATACTCCAAACATTGATTAAACTCCGACACCCTCTAGATGCAGTATCCATTAGACCCATTTAGGGGAGTTGAGGCACGCACAAACACATAACCGTAAGGTCAAGCTCAAAACCCTCAGTGAGGGGAATTCTAGATTAATTCTCAAGTGCCCTAGGAATGAGTTGGAAAAACGGAAACCTATTTAAAGAAGAAGATTATTGTATATATATTTTTAAAGGAAACTGGAGGATAGGTTTTTGCACAGTGCTAGACAATGCCTCTCATCTGCCAGAGTTGTGTGAGTGTGCAAGTGACTGTCTGTAGAGCTGCCATATTCCAGAAAGTGAAATTCCAGACACAGGGCAAAGTTGTTGAGCTTTCCCCCCCAAGATCTTAAAAAAATAATAATAATTGGAGTTTTTGAGCTATTTTTAAGGAAGTTCACCAGAAAAACACACAATACTTCCAGTATGAGCAACCATATCCCGGACATCCCTCCCCCCCCCCCCCCAGTTTTCAGAAATTCTGCCCAGACGAATCCCAGATATGTCTAGGAAATCCCAGATGTATGGCAGCCCTACATGACTGCATGTCTGGACTGTATCCTATGAAACAAAAGTAAGAGTTGCATCCTTTCTTCAGCTCATGTTTGCCTCTGGCCTCAAACACATTTGCCTCTGGACTGAACCTCTGGAGAGTGGCCTATAAGGGAATGTAGTCCTCTAAGCCAAAAGTGGTGAACCCTAGGCCTGGAGCCAAATGCAGCCCTCCCACAGACCTGTCTCTATCTGGCCCTTGGATCTCTCTCCCCAGTCCCTGGCTTCCTGGCTGAACTCTGACCATGCCTCTTGCCTGCTGGAATGAAGGATAGAGAGGCGTTTATGAGTGTGTGTTGAAATGAGCGTGCACACACATGGACACAAACTCCTCCACTGCCGCTGCAATGCCAGAGCATGTAAAGAAATAATCCCTTCCTGTAGCTCAAGCAAAGATAAGCTTCCCTAGTCTGCAGGGCAACATCCAACCACATATTCAGCAAGTCAATGAATATGAGCTCTAATCTTAATAGCAGAAGATGTAAGCCGCAGAACCGAGTGCATGTCTGAATTTACACCTCAGGGTGTACGACTATCACTTCAGGCTTAGGTCCAAGCTGTCGGAAAGACTAGTCCCTCATACAAACCTTCCTGGGCTCCGAGAAAGGAGACCCTTCTCTCAGTCCCACCACCCTCACAGACATGCTAGGTGCGGACATAGGAGAGGGCCTTCTTGGTGGCTGCTCCCAGACTTTGGAACTCCCTAGACAAGCCAAACTGGCCCCTTCCTTCTTGTCCTTTTGCCTGAAGGTGAAGACTGTTTTATTCTGGCAGACCTTTTGCAACTGGCTGCTTTTTAAGGAAAGGGGTTTTAATACTGCTGAGCTTTATATATATATTGTATTAGTTCCATTATTTTTATGATTTTATGATTTTTATGGCTGGAACTCACAGGAACTCAGTTCCAGCACCTCTCAGGTGGGCACCATTGCAACAACAATAGAACAACAACAATAGAAAGCCAGTGATACTTTGGGAGGCAGAAGCATGTAGAACACAAAGAAGAAAACTCCAGATGGCATTTTGCCACTGTGGGAAATGGAACTGGGAGCACGGGACATGGAAAAGCCATCTGTAGTGCTCAGACGAGATGTCTTTTTCAAATACCATACAAGTTGCAATGCTCAAAAGTCATTCTCTCTCTCTCTTTCCCTCTCTCTCTCTTTCTTTCTTTCTTTCACCCCACACCCGCCTTTCTCCCTCCTCTGTCTAGCCACTTGACTATTAGTCGACGGTGCTTTGGGGCCCTCTGGGATCTTCCCTCCCCCCCCCCCGAAGTGTTTCATGCCAGGCCATCCTGCTTTCTGCCTCGCCACCCACTGCTCTGGCATCAGCTGCGGCTGAGTCACGGCCATCCCAGCACGCTATCGCTGCTGCGTGAGCTTCAGCGGAGGTGACAAGGAGGGAATGGAATCCATCCACACACCAGCCAGGCACGAAAACCTTGGCACGGAAACATGCAAACAGATCAATGCCTCCTGCTGTGCAGGGCTTCCTCGCGCCCGCTTCCGTGCGGGCAGAACATTTCTCTTCCCTCCGCCCTGGTGCACAGCTCAGCCCAAGGAGGGGTCACCAGCAAAGCAGGCTGCTCCTCAGGAGCCCAGGCGGCAGGGCCTGCATGCTCTCCAGCTGCTTGGACTCAAGGCTAGTCTTACTCAGAGTAGACCCACTGGAGTCAATGGACAAGGCTAGGAAGGAGGGCCCCATTTTGGTTCTCTCGGTGTTCCAGATTTAAATTCCGTTCTCTGTATCTCTGCAGCAATTTGCAATTTGTTCCCAAATGTTCATGAAAATTCCCCTGCGTTTTAATGCGAATTTCTCCTAATGAATATTTGTTTAGCTAACATGCATCCCCCCCAAATGATTCCTCCTAATATAATGCATGTTTATATGTTGTTCTTATGAATATATGCATTTAGATGCATGTTTCCCTATCATATGTGCAATTTTAAAATAACTTGGGTTGGCTGAGAATTGCATCTCAAGAGTTGGAGAAGTGGAACCCTCCACAAGGGTGGTAGAGATGCTGCACAGAGGAGTTGCAGAGATGGGTGGTTGCGAATAGCCTGGCACTCCAAAGATAAGCTCCATGCAAGGCAACCACAACTGCCACCACCTCCTTAAATTTCCCCATGTTGCCTCCAGGTCCTGTTAAAGTAGTATCAGCTACAACCACCTCATCTGGTGCTTCTCTAAATAGTGCTTAGTCATAAAAAAAAGAATGTGAGGTCTTTTTTTGGAGGGGGGGAGTAGACCTTCTGGGGCCTGTTAATGTGGGTCCTACATCTGTTGTACTTAATGGAAGTAAAGCCTGCCATTATAAACCTAAAGATGCAGTCCAGTGCACCCAAGACTTGTAAAGAACTCATAGAATCTTAGAGTTGGAAGGGACCAGCTCTAAGATCTAAGAGAAGATAAGAGAAGAAATTTGGTTCCATTTACATTAATTCATGCTTCCCAGAGACAACAGGTGAATCAAAATGTGGCTAAGTTTACAAATCCACACTCCTCTGAATTTTGCAATGATTTTTCAACTAATGTGTACTAAAATAATAATAATAATGATAATAATAATACATTTATTAGAGGAAATTGGGAATAAAAACAACACATAACAATGCACTGCATCAGGGTAAATTGCTTGTGAACATGTGTAACTCGCGCAAAACTGCATATGAAAAGCATGTGTGTTTTTAGGAGAAATGCTCCATAAAATGCTGGCACATTTTCACAAGCTGATACGGAAAACTGATCTTAAGAATGGGGGACAGGACAAGAAATTGAGTGAAAGTGAAATTGATAAATTCATGTGTACCTGGTTCAGAGACGGTGCTGCATGCTGACCATGGACGTGTTCCTGCATGCAAAGTGGACAGACATCAGTTCCTTCTGCTGGCCTCTGGGGGAAGAGGTTGCTGTACACAAAGTGTGGAAACTCTTCACTGCGAATCCCCAGTACGAACTCATGGGTTTTTTTTGTGGGTGGGGCCCTTAGTAGGGTAACACCACTGGACCCCTTTCACCTGGTACAGCTGGTGCATACATGCCAACCAAAGCATCTTGCCCCAGGCAAAGGGAGATTATGGTTGCGGAAAGTCAGTGTTGGGCAGGAGTGGACTTTGGTAATCTTTTGTAATATGGTGCCCTGTTCATGGGCAAAATTCAGCACCCCCAAATGGATCTTCTCAGTTATGGATATTCCCAATTTTGCACCCCCTTGGCTCAGCGCCCTGTGCATGGGACCTGCCTGCACCACCCTATGTCTGACCCGAAGTCCTGAGGCCCCAATACAGTTACCACCTGCTACCTCAATCCCCAGTTTTTCCACCTCTAGTCAAAGCTCTGGCAGATTGAGCAGACAAGACTAATAGCAGGTCCAAGGTCAAGAAGGCAGTTTCTGCATGTGCTGTAGAGGGAAGTGAGAGGCAGATGGGGCTCATCAACCTGGGAAGGTAGCTGATGCTAAACTCTGTTTCTAAACCTCTGCTGCCTTGTGGGATATCTTTGGAAGAAGAAAAGTAAGGAGTAGACCCTACACAAGAGTCCCTAAGACGGTTGGATGGCGCCTTGTATGTCTCCTTCCTGCCAAGCTGGTGCCAAGTGTATTGCTCTGCCTTCCTTTGGGCCACATCAGTGAGGTCGAGAGGGGGAGAGTGTCTTGTCATCTGGGCAGCCCAGGACCTCTATATGCACTCCCTGCCCCTGGGGAGGTCACGTCAGTGCTGCTAACACAGTGATTTGACTTCATTCCCAGAGGTGTACTCCATTGTCTCTTGAGACAAGTGATGGGTGACCCCCACTTCCCAGTTCAGACTAGAGCTAAGAACACAGGAAGGGCCCTGCTGGATCAGGCCATGGGGCCCCATGCAATTCAGCATCTTGTTCTCACACAGCCAACCAAAACAGGACCTGAGCAGCGCAGCAACTCTCCCCTCCTGCTGTTTCCAGCAGCTGGCATCCAGAAGTACTTGCTGCCCCTGATAGTGGATGGACAGTCTAGTCCATAGCTGTCAACATTTTCCTTTTTTAAAGGGAAATTCCCTTATTCTGAATAGGATTCCTCGCAAGAAAAGGGAAAAGTTGACAGCTATGGTCTAGTCCTTTCCTCCCTGCCCCTCCTCCTATTTTTTTGACACTCTGGGCCCTCCTTTGCCTGTGAAGGGAGGGGGGAAGGGAGCAACAGCCAAGCAGCGAACCCTCCCCTCCCCTGGGGAGCACTTGACATGCTATGCCTCCTTACACGGATAGTCCTTAACACGCCAGTGCTGTCACAACACGGCAATTAGCCAGGGATTTCTCTTGACTGACACACACACACACAGTTTCGAGACAGCCTCTCTCTCTCTCTCTCTCTCTCTCTCTGGCAGCAGTGCCTTAAAGACGCAAGACACCATTTCCAGGGGGAAAAGAGATAAATGCTTTCAAAAAGAGCTGCAAAGAGTATTCCGCCGGAGAAGAATCGCTTTCCTTGGCCTCTCCTTTCCCTTCTCCTCTCTTTCTTCTCTCCCTGTGACTTTGCACCCCCTCCTCCTGTCTCTGGCTGTCCCTTTCTTGTACAGGATTCTCTCTCCTGGGAGTTCTCTTCATTTTACATTTCAGGCTCCGCAAAAAAAATCACATGGGGGAGGCCTTGCTGCCATCGAAGGTTAGGGAGGGAGGGAGGGAGAGGAGCAGGACACAGCTCACAGTCAACCTCCAAGTCACAGGGATGGGGAAGCTTAAGCCAGAGAGCCAAATGCAGAGCACCAGGGTTCTCTGTCGGCCTCTGGGACTATCCCCAGGCCACACCCCTTTCCCAGGCTACACCCCTCACCAGCCTTGCTCCACACTTTCCTCCAATTTTTCAGGCCCTCCAAGTGTCACTATTTTCCAGGGACAGTCCTGGATTTATTGAAGCTGTCTCGGTTTCCAATTTGATCCTGGAATGTCCCGCTTTTCCTTAGGACGTCCCTATTTTCATCGGAGAAATGTTGGAGGGTATGGAGTTATGTGACCCTCAAGCCGAGGAGATAAGTAACTATACAATCTTTAGAAGACAACTGAAGGCAGCCCTGTATAGGGAAATTTTCTAATGTTGAGTGTTTTATCATGTTTTTATATGTGTTGGAAGCTGCCCAGAGTGGCTGGGGCAACCCAGTCAGATGGGTGGGGTATGATGATGAGGACGACGACAACAACAGCAGCAGCAGCAGCAGCAACAGCAACAACAACAACAACAATGGAATAGCACCCCCCCCCATTTTCATTGGAAAACTATTGGAAGGTATGGTACTTTCACTTGGCTGGAATGCATCCTTGAATATTCAGGATTAGGGCTATGCACTAGATCCAGCCAAATCCTGAATCAAATTGGCTGGGGCCACTGGCTTCGGTTAAGTCAGGTGGAAACAGCCCTGCACCACAAACTAAGGTTGCAATGGGGTGGGGCACTGGGCAGGAAGAAGGAGCTTTGACTGTGTGTTCTCAGCAGGGGAACATATGCATGCAGTCCAAAATGAGCAGGATTGAATCCTCCATTGAATCCTCTGGTCACCAGAAGATTCAATCCTCCTGGCTGCCGGGGTTTGCTTCATCAGTGTGTTCCCTGCAGGAACACCGCATTGTGGTTGGCAAAGGGAAGAGACCCAGGATCTCCTTCCTCTGGCCCTTCCTAACTGTATGTTTTGTTCGGGTTAAAAAATCCAAATTAAAGATTATCCTCCTTCTGGCTGGATCCAGGTTGGGCTAGGTGTTGGCCCAGGTATGGTTGACCCAGGTAAACCTCCCCTCCACCACGATATTAGGCTGAACATGTCAAGAGGTCTGCCAATGACTATTCGCTATGATAGCAAAATATAACTTCAATGCCTCAATTTGCAGGATCCCTGGAAACATCTACCTGCCTGTTGTGGGAAGCCAGATCCTGCACTAGAAAGGGCTTTGCTATTATCCAGGGGGTCTGTTCTTACACCCTTAATGAAGTTGCTATCAGGTGGCCTTTCTGCCCTCTCTTAAACTCATTGAACTGAAGGAAGGATTAGGAAAAGGAACAATGGCAGGAGGAGGCAAATGTTGTGCAATGGCACTCAGGTACCTGAAAGGTTGTGCATGTCAGACCAATCTCACATCCGCTTTTGAGAAAGGTTCCCTGTTCCCTGCGAAACACACTTGAACTATTTGAAAGAAGAGCAGCACGTGACAAATGGCTTCTTAAATGGAAATTGATGAGTGTTGAAGGCAAAGAGTTATTCACAGTTGCTCCAGAAGACAGGGCTAGGTCTCATGGGATTTCAGTTACAGGAAGGTAGATTCAGCTGGGCATTAGGAAAACAACTTCAACAGTAAGAGCCATTAAGCAACATAGCAAATTGCCTAGAAGGTAGAACTTCCTCAACCTTGAGTCCTCCAGATGTCATTGGACTACAATGCCCATCATCCTTAATGGCTGGGGATGATGGGAGTTGTAGTCCAACAACATCCAAGGACCCAACTGCTCCAGAAGGTAATCTGCCACAGATGCTCTAGCTTTGGAGTTGTACTAAATGGCCCATAAGACCCATTCCAACTCTTTGATACAGCTGACTCAAGTGACAACCAGGTCCAGAATCTACTAATAGCTGTTCCGGGTTTGGGGGTTTCCCAGAGGTATCTGGTTGGCCACTGTGAGAACAGGATGCTGGAGCAGATGGGCCAGGGACCTGATCCAGCAGGCTCTTCTGTCTGTTTCTTCTGCTGAAGGGAAAAGCCTGGAACTGCAGCTGCAAGCCTATGCACACTTTACTAGGGAGTAAGCCTCATTGCGCTAAACAGGATACAGTCCTACATCACTGAATACTTAAATAAATTGGTTGTGTGGACTAATGTTTTGGTCAGTTTAACCCCAAGCAGAGTTGGTCATTGCACATCAGGTTAACATCTCCATACTTGCCTCCTTTGACAATGAAAAAAAGGAGAAGCTTTTGGAATCCCTTCCTCCAAATCCTGGTCCCCATCTCCTTCACTGTATCTTGGGAAGTAAACACCATGATATTTCTCGCTCTGCATCCATAAAAAAGTTAACCCTAAACTGATACCACCTCACCCCAGCTGGAGTTTTATGACTTTTATTATAAAAGCAAAAAATGGCAAGTCTCCACATACAAACAAAACCCTTAAAAAGAGGAAAATGAACATTACTTTCTGCTTGCTTGACTTATGTGCTTGGGAAATCTACAGTAGATAGGCTACTAGGGTGCAGTGAGCTTGAAAAATATTTAAAAGTGCAGTAAATAACAAAGCATATCAACTTACTGCAGGAGCACCCTAACTGTTTCACGGGGACTGAAGGACTTGGAAATCCTCGTTTGGGGGTATGGCAGGAGATAGGATCTGCCCATGTGATGCCCACCTGGTGGAAACTCTAGCTCACATGGCCCTTAAATGTAAAATGTATGATGATCTCCGCCAACAATTTTTAGACCATCTATGTATTCCAACATGGAAACCATAGACGGAGGTTATACGCTTCTTATTACAGGGGAGAGACCAGGAGCTCACCAAGACAGTAGCTAAGTTCCTCTATTTGATTTTTTTAATTGCTGAAGTCCTCTACAGGATCCTGCCCTTGCTGGAGACCCACAGAGATGAAATAGATTGCTCGCCTCTTCTTCCCTTTGGCAAATGACTGTACTGTTGAAATGGCGACTAGATCGCACTGGCTTATTTATTCTGAATGTTTGTAAGTGATGCCAATAAAGGTTTGATGATGATGACTTGGAAATCTAAGAGGTTGCCTTGGGCACCACAAAATACCCATTTCACAGAAGTAAAAGTGGTGGTGCTTTAAATCGCTTCCCCTTCTCCAAAGAGACATATTACAGAACTCAAAACACAGACAAAAAAAGCAGGACCCCTCACCCACCCCAAACGAAGAACAACAAGCAACACTTCAGTTAAAGGAAATCATGGGGCAGAGTGTCTCAGTGGGCACTGAGGGGGGATTCTGAGGGTGCTGGGCACCACTTTGAGGACCCATTGCTTATGCCAATGGGGCTGAAAGAGTAGCAAGACAATGTCCTTTCAATAACAAAAAAACAAAAAAACCAAAAAAATGTGATTTGGAAGCACCAGAATGCCAATAGAACAAATGGCATAAAAATAAAATAAAAGATCCAAATAGCAGGAAGGAGTGGGGAGGTGTTTCTTAACCTTTCAAAATGTCAGTTTTTCACATCAAAAACTGAACATCACACACACAAACAATTCCACCCGGACAAGGTGAAATTGCTGCAACTGTTCACCTCGTCTCCCAGCTGCCTCTGCCCCTCACATCTAGCCACCTCCCGGAAGACAGGTCGTCTTATTTCGAAAGCATCCTTCGTGGATGCCTGCCTAACCTTCCCTTGGAGCTTTCTAGAGAAAGTGAGTCTTCTGCCTTCCTAAGCAACCGGACCTATCTGTCTGTCAGGCTTCCCTTAACAAACCTGCCCTGTCTCAGCGGTTGAGCGATACCAGACTTTGTCACTGGTGCCACCTGGTGTCTAGCAACACATATTATCACTCAGGAGGAGGCCAGGCACAGATGTTGCTGAAATTTCGCAGGAGCTGATTTTCCAAGAACACTCCTGGGATTTTAATTTTCCTTGCCAACACTCCAGTGGCAGGATACTTAACGGGAACAGTGAACTTAGGTTCATTATTTACAACGGGTCTACTCTGATTAGGGTAAAGGTAAAAAAGGCAAAGGACCCCAGGATGGTTAAGTCCAATCAAAGGTGACTATAGAGTTGTGGCGATCATCTTGCTTTCAGGCCGAGAGAGCTGGCATTTGTCCACACACAGCTTTCTGGATCATGTGGCCAGCAGGACTAAACCTCTTCTGGTGCATGAAACACCGTGATGGAAACCAGACCACATGGAAATGCCGTTTACCTTCCTGCCTCAGTGGTACCTATTTATCTACTTGCACTGGCGTACTTTCGAACTGCTAGGTTGGCAGGAGCTGGGACAGAGCAACGGGAGCTCACCCTGTCATGGGGATTAGAACCGCTGACCTTCTGATCGGCAAGCCCAAGAGACTCAGTGGTTTAGACTACAGCGCCACCTGCGTCCCTTCACTCTGATTAGGACTTGGGACATGACACTCACAAGTGAGCAACTTCCACCAACAAGGTCTGGAGCTCAACGGAAGGGCATTTATCTGAGAAATAAAGCAAACTGCCTTGTACAGAGTCAGACCATTGGGTCATCTAGCTCAGTGTTGTCTACGCTGACTGGTCCCTTGCTTCAGATGGGGGACATTTCCAGCTCTACCTGGGATGTACAAAAATTGGTGCCTGGAACAAAGGACAAGATTGCACCCACACCATTTCCACCAAGACTTGGAACTGCATTTTACAGCAATAAAGTGGTACCTCAGGTTACAGACCCTTCAGGTTACAGACCCTTCAGGTTACAGACACTTCAGCTTACAGACTCCGCTAACCCAGAAATAGTACCTTGGGTTAAGAACTTTGCTTCAGGATGAGAACAGAAATCATGCAGCTGCGGCATGGCGGCAGCGGGAGGCCCCATTAGCTAAAGTGGTGCTTCAGGTTAAGAACAGTTTCAGGTTAAGTACGGACCTCCAGAATGAATTAAGTTCTTAACCCGAGGTACCACTGTACTGTCAACCAGAGAGTTTCCTCCAACGCACACAATGGCAACAGATTAGCTTAGTGAGCTCAGAGCACATGCCTCACACAGTTCTGTCCTCTTAGCATTTTCCAGTCATTCTTCATCCCCCAGAATCTGTCTCCTGAGGCAGCTACCTCACTCTGGCTAATGGCTGACAGCTCTGGATAAGCATATTGAGAAAAATTGCCGGCTTTCTTCTCAGCCCACCTCAAAGGTTGGCAGTTCTCAGCAGCCCCGTGACAGAGTCAAGCTGGTCTCTCTGAACAAGCGGGTGGCAAGCCCTCCCTGCCCACCAAAGGGAACAGCTGCAAAGAACGGAAACGTTTTCATCACCACAAAGCGGTATTGAGATGTCCAGGCCATTTCCCGTTCCTGTCCAGGCTGCGTTCAGTTTTGTGTTGGCAACTCTGTTTGCGAGAAATTTACCCAACAGCCCACCCCTTCCACAAAGCAAATCCCTGCTGGCTGCCTCCAGCTGTCCGTCATTTCACACCAACAAACCATCATGGCTGCTTAATCGCCTTCATTGACTAATTATGTACCCCAGCTTTATTGCTGTCCTTTCATGTGTTTCCCTGCTGAGGACTGGCTTCGGCAGGAGGGGGAAACAGTATTTGTTGGCTTGTCAGTTTCCCTTTGGTGGGGCCTCCGCCGGCTGAGATGGTAATTTGCAGAGTTGCACCCTCAAATTTGCCTCGTGGAGGCCTTCCTTAAGCTTGAGAAATTATTGCCACACCATTTGGGATTTTCTGCTCTATTAATTTCCTTCCAGGATATCATTCCCCTCATTTGGATCCCGGGAACCATGTAGATTAGCTCTTTGTTCCGCCACTGCAGTTCGATAGGCATTCCCTGGCTTCCCCTGTCCCTTGCTGGGGGGGGGGCATAGGTAGCACCCAACTCAAAGTAGACCCTTTGAAATGAATGAGCCCAAGCTAGTTATGCCCATGAACTTCAATGGGTCTATTCTGAGTAGGACTAGCACTGAGGAACCTAGGACGGTGCCTTATAATAGGGTTGCCATGTCAGAAACAGCATCCGGGTGGAATTTCTGGAAATCAGCAAACCCATGTTGGAAGTGTTGATCTTTGGCAAATTTCCTTAAAAAATGGTTCAAAAACTTTTGGGAGGGGTGATTTTGCAAAAAAGAAGAAGAAGAAGAAAAAGCCCAACAACTTTGCAAAAAATAAAAAGCTCAATAGCTCAACAACTTTTGTGCCTAGACTTTTTGAAATACGGCAACCCTACCTTATAATGAATCTGGTCCTAGTGCATTATTGTCTGAACTCACTAGCAGCTTCTCTCCAGGGTTCCTGGAAAAGATTTTTTCCAGACCTTTCTGGAGATACCATGGGGGACTGAACCTCAGGCCTTCTGCACACAAAGCACACAAAGGGAACAGCCTCCCAAACACACCCTCCCATTGTTACGCCGAGAGATCCCATCACAGATCAACAACTAGGCTGGAGGGTGTTTCAGGGGTCGAGGAGCTGAGTTATCTGACTGTGGGCTATGTTTTCACCATGGTGCAATTAAACTGGATCCATCAAATATCATGGGTAGGAGCTCTGAAAACCTGGCCACCTCTTTACTAGGCACCCCATTAGGAATTTGTCAGAGGTTTGGCTTCCTACTTGAGTGAGAAACCTTTATGCTGGAACTTGAGAGGCCCCATACAATGTAAGGTCTCAGATCTCCCAGAAGCTATAATGATTCTATCCTGCCAGGATGGCTCCTTGCAGAGTATACCTGAAGATAAGGTTCAATCGGACATCTTAGGATAAATGTGAAGTGGTTGGAGCTGAACAGCCACATCTGTATTTTGGTTTGAAGTGGAAGTTAAAACCTGCCTGCCTGCCTGCCTGCGGGATTTGGGGTCAGAGAGAGTTTTTACAGTTGCTGGACTTTTGACATGGAAAGCTCCTGTCACTTAGGACTCGTATTCACGTATGGTTTTGCTGCAATAGTAAAAGAGCAAACAGGTAAAAGAGCAAATGGTGGATGGAGGGCTGTAGCTCAGGGGTGCAGCATCTGCTTTGGATGCAGATGGTCATGGGTTCAATTCTCGGCATCTGCAGGTAGGGCTGGGAATGTCCTCTGTCTAAAGCTGGAACCGCTGCCGATCAGTGTAGACAATACTGAGCTAGGTGGGCCATTGGTCTGACTCTGTATAAGATAGCATTCCTTGTGTTCTTCATGAAGGACCACAAACTTGTAGAGTTGGAAGGGACCCTGAGGGTCATCTAGTCCAACCCTCTGCAATGTAGCCATCTCAATACATGGTTCCCCATCCAATCTGAAACCATATTGGACCCTGCTTAGCTTTGCAAATTTGCTGGCATTTTTCTTGCTGCACCACCACTAGGAGGGGACGCCACAAATCTTATTTTGATCAGCTATGTTCTGCTGAAGTCAAACGACTTAGGTAGGAAAGTTTCACACAACCAGGTGATGTGCTGCCCTAGCGTTGCAGATCAAGGCCCACAAGTCCTCCTTCTGGGCTGGGTAAGGAAATAAGAGCAACCCACTTTAGCACACAGTAGGATAATTCACTCAGCCCTATAAACTAAGGGCCCAGCCACAATTACTCATAGGTCCATACCTCTTTGCTCTGTTTTCAGTTTGGCTGGGTGTTCCCACTTGTGATTTTGCCTTAGATTTTACTTGGAGAAAGCCCCCTGAAAACCTATGTTTTCATGTTCATTTGATCTAGTCTTCTTCTCTGGTTGTTTCCACCTCCTACTCCACCCAGTTCTGGCAGCCGTATTGAGAATGTGCTTTCATTTTTTCCCCCATTGGGAGGGGGGCATCTTTGTTCTAGACTCAAAGTTCCAGACCTGTGCACAAAGTACCAGCAACCACAATCTGCACCTTGGTTGCCTTTTCCATGCTGGAAACTCTTTCGCTGTCCCGCAGCAGCCAATGGAAGTTAACAGCATGCAAATCATGGAGCTGCACGGTAAAAGGCTAGAAAGGACAACACTTGTCAATCATGCCTTTTGATTGCAGGGGAGGTGGCCACTTATCATGCAAAGCTTCTGGTGGCTCTGGAACCAGCAAGGAGGAATATGCTACAGATTTGGGGATTCAAAACTCTTTGATCTAGAGACTGAAATCACAGAAGGATGCATCTGCTGGTGGTGTGGCAAACTGGCTGATATTTAGTCAATCAATTGATCAACTGAAACAGCCACTGGGGTGGGGGAGAGGGGAGCTGGTTTGTTTGTTTTTTCAAATCCCCTATTGACCCATATATAGGTTGCCCTCAAATATAGACCACACTCAGATTTCCTACAAGCCAATTTGTGGGGGAAAGTGCAGCCTGTATTTAAGTCAATACGGTAATTGTTCCGCCCCACCCTTCTTCCAATAAAGATTCAGAGTGAGTATGCCAGCCAAATGGATCACTGTCACTCAATGGGCATGGGTGAATCTGTCAATTTCAATTTCTGTCACTTTCTTGTTTTTGCTATCAAATTCAGTTCTCCACATCTACACATCAGCTTGCTGCTGTTTCCCCCCTTCAAAGTCTATGAAAATTCATCAGCATTTTAGTGCTGATTAATGCAAATTTGCCTAGTATACACATTTTGACAAAGCAATTTCCCCCTCATCTAACACACTTTGTTGCATGCTGTTTTCTACTAATATATGCGTTTTTATGCACAATGTACCCTGGTCTATGCATATTTGTAGCTGGCTGTATAACTGCATTGCAGAATTTGGAGAAGAGCGGATTTTGAAGGGTGGCTGAGTTTCAGTTTGCATATTGTTTCAGGAAGTGCAAATTTGGTCCGTAGGTTTGCCTTTAACTGCACCCTGTCTTGAAGTCCTGCCACTCAAAAATTGCCTTTCATTTTCTCAGCACCCAAGACCCTCTTCCTGATTCTTACCATTTTGCCTTGGGCTTGCTCGTGTTGCTTCATTCGCCCCCTCCCTAGCAAAGTGAGGGTTGATGGCCATTTCTTTCCTGCTTGCTTCCCCCCCAATTCCAGTTGCTCTGTCCTTTTTCAGCAGCTGCCAATCAAGTGGCTAAAGAATTGTGCATTCCACAAAGCAATGCCTCTTATTAAATCTCAACCGTTTTTTCAGGTTCTGCCATCGCTTGGCGCCTGCTGGACCTCTCGACAGAGAAAACCTAGGAAAGGGAGGAATAATCAAGCAAGGCCATCACGGTGCCTGACAACCAATGTCAGGCATGCCAGCGCTCACTTCCATCTGCCACCTTTCCCCTGCTTAAATACACAAATTAATGGATCAGAGAGATCAGCCTCTGGGGCTGCAAAGCTGTTAGGAAGCTGCTTTAGACTTGAGTCAAATTATTGGCCCATCTACCTCAGTATTGTCTGCGCTGACTGGCAGCAGCTCTCAGGGGTTTCAGGCAGGGGTCTTTACTGTCCTGACCTGGGTGTTCAACTACTGATCTAAGCTCCAGGTCTTCCTGTATTTATGTATATACAACCTTGCATTATACTTCATAGGTGGATGGGTAAAAGGAAGATCATTAGGGGAATATAGGAAGCTGCCTAAACTGATAAAGAAAATTGGCCCATCTAGCTCCATATTGTCTACACTGACTGGTAGCAGCTCTCCAGGGTTTCAGCCGGGTTCTCTCCCAGTCATAACTGGAGATGTCAGGGATTGAAAGGGGGCCTTCTGCATGCCAAGTAGGAGCTCTTCTCAGTGGCAGAGGAACCCTCTCCGGCACACGGGGCAGCACAGCCCATACGGACTGCACATGTGTGGCATCCCGTACAGTTGCCGTGCAAGAGGCAGCTTGTACAGCCACCACATGCGAGTGGTGCCCATACAGACTGCAGGTGTCCTCGGCCGCTCTACAGCTGGGGGGAGGCAGAGATCATCTTGTCACCCCTACCAGAGTGGCACCCAGGATGTCCCGCCCCCTCCGCCCCCCTTCCTACACCACTGGCTCTTCTACTGTCCCTCGCTGAACCTTGAAACATCTGTATATAACGCATGGACTCATCCATTGAGCAGGAGGTCCTCTGTTAATACAAACAGCCTCTGTTTGCAGATGGGCCCTTGTCTACTCCATGGATGGAGAACCTGTGGCCTTCCAAATGCTGTTGGACTCCAAGTCCCAGCAACCCCAGCAGGCATGGGCAATGGTAGTGGCAGCTGGCACCCATTGGGGCTCCTGGGGCAGAAGTTAGGGAGTCCAACAGTAGGTGGAGCCCGAGCGAATAAGAGACAGAGCCAATGAGAGGCAGAGCCAAGTAGTTCTGCTTTTGCGACCATCCTCTTCCTCTTCTCTGCTGAGTTCTACAAGGGCAATACTGAGGCTAAGAAGGATCTGGAAGCTGGCAGTCCATGCCCTGGACAGGCAAGTGGAGGCTGGATGACCACAGATTGAGGTTGGTGGGCCACTGGCCTATTTGCCCTGACTGATCAGCCTCCTTTGGCCAGTGATCAGGGATAATGGGAGCTGGAGTCCAGCAACATCTGGAGGGCCAGAGGTTCCCCAGCTCTCATCCACCCTGACTGGGAGTGTTTCTCTGAGGAAACAGGAAGAATTATTTCTCCACTGGTGTGCTTTGAAGGGGCTGGAGACCTTCTGCTGCAGCTGCCCCTGAGTTGTGGCTTTCTCTTCTCAGGACTTGCCATCTTCGCTGCTCTTAAACTCTGAGGCATAACCTGCATGCATGCAACATTCTGTGCCGCTGGGCGTGTTCCTCTGCTAAGCTTGTCCCTCATTTAACAGCATACCCAGGGGGCCCTCTCTAGGGAGGATGCCAGCCTGCTCTTCCCATTGGTGTTTGTGGGAGCCTCTCTCTCTCTCAACTCTATGACCTGCCAAGAAAAACAGAATTCCTGCTGTTCCTCACAGCCTGCAGCAGAAGCAAAATTTTGCAGTTGCTTTTCAGTGTGCAAATGGTGGCTTGCATCAATAGCTGGGTGGGCAGCAGGCTAGTGGTAGTGGTGGTGGTGGAATGTAAACAGGAAAGGAGCCAGCTTGCATTGTCTTCAAAGGGAAAAGCTACCTTCAGTGATGGGATGTGGGTGGTGCTGTGGGTTAAACCACAGAGCCTAGGACTTGCTGATCAGAAGGTCAGCGGTTCGAATCCCCGCACTGGGGTGAGCTCCCATTGCTCGGTCCCAGCTCCTGCCAACCTAGCAGTTCGAAAGCACGTCAAAGTGCAAGTAGATAAATAGGTACCGCTCCGGCGGGAAGGTAAACGGTGTTTCTGTGAGCTGCTCTGGTTCGTCAGAAGCGGCTTAGTCATGCCGGCCACATGACCCGGAAACTGTACGCCAGTTCCCTCGGCCAATAAAGCGAGATGAGCACCGCAACCCCAGAGTCGGCCACGACTGGACCTAATGGTCAGGGGTCCCTTTACCTTACCTTCAGTTCAATGTCAGGGAACTTCTGGGACATGGAAACCACACCAGCCTGTAGATCTGTGTGATGCTGCCCCATGTGGTGAGCTGTGCGAACTGCAGAAGAGAGGTGAAGCATATTATTTGTTGGGTGGGAGCAACTGAAGTCACCCACCCACATCTTGAAAGATTGTGGAGCAGTGTGGGGAGCTGGAGAGGGAAATTTTGTTTGGCGGGTGGGGAGATCCTCATCTCTCATATAAGAAGAGCCTACTGGGTCAAGCCAATGGCCCATCTAGTCCTGGGTCCATTCTCACAGTGCCAACCAGATGCCTGTAAGAAACTGACAAGCAGCTCCCAAGTGCAAGAGCACTCTTCTGACCTGCAATTTCCAACCGCTGGTGCTAGAGGCATCAGTGCCTCTAACCATGAAGGCAGCAGTACTGGCTTCTAGCTGTTGTGCCATGGCGGTGCAAGTTTCTCTCTGCAGGCTCCCACCAGCTGCACTTCCTGAACACCTTGGAAGTGATGCAATGTCACATCACATTGCATTGTGTCACTCCCGAGGCATTCAAGGAAGGGCAGCAGACAGGAAGCGGCTTGAGGCTCTCTTCACAGCTTCCTGCTGGCCTCACTTTCCAGAATGCATTAGAATTGACATGATGCAACATGACAGAGCTTTGTTCTCACAGCATTCCAGGAAGGGAAGCAATTGGGAGAGTGTGACAAGGGATATCCCTGGTGCTATTGCAGGGATTGAACCCGGGACCTTCTGCAAGCAAAGCATGTGGTTTACCCCTGATCCCTGAACCATCTCCTATTTATTTATTTATGTATATACACACACTGCATCATGCATTACAATTCGATGGGTAAAAGGATGTGCACTGGAGTGTGGGGAGAGACAAGAACATAGGGAGCTGCCTTAATGTACCAAGTCAGACAACTGATCCAATTAGCTCAGTCTTTTCTACACAGACTAGCAGCAGGGTTCAGGCAGTGGTCTTCCTCAGCCCTACCTGGAGATGCCAGGGGTTGAATCCGGGCCCCATCTGCATGCAAAGTGAGTGCTCTCCTACATAGCTATGGCCCTTCCCTTAAGTCACAGGAACATTGGAAGCTGCCTTATACCAAGTCCTTTGGTCCACATATATCAGCATTGTCTAAACTGATTGGCTAGAGGCATTCCCAGCCCTACCTGGAGAAACTGGGGTTTGAACCTGAAAGCTTCTGCATGCAGATTGGTTACTCTGTCACTGAGCTACAGTCCTTTCCCCATTTACTGACTCCAGGTTCAGAATACCTGCTACTGAGGAAAGGCTGCAGAATGTGTCTACTGCCCTTACCTCTCACTTACGTTCTCATTGTGGAAAACAGGATTTTGGACAAGGTGGGGGTTTTGCTCTGATCCAGAAGAGCTCTTCTTAATGTTCTTTAAGATCCCATTGGCATCTGCTTCCACTCTTTCCTCGCCCGCCTGCATCCAATGCCAGAAGACTATTTTTGTGGTCTGAAGGGAGGGTGCCATGGTATCTGGGGAAGAATACCCAGCAGGCTTGGAGATGAACTCTTCACACTGTGGGTATCTTGTCAGCAGGGAGAACTTCAAAGCTAACATCCATTACCGCTTGCAGCAGCCAGACACTCAATTGGGAGAAATAATTAGCATATCATTGCAAAGGACGAGACAAAAGGCTGCTGGAACTGGCCCCACCTCATTGTGTCTCAGTTCCCAGCATGGGATTGGAGGACTAGAGTAGCTGTTCTTTCAGGGAAAATGTGCTTGTAGGTGGCTGTGAAGTTCAATCCCCAGCTCAGCTTTCCACTGCAATCTTTAAGTCTGGGTCTGACTCGCCTTCCTTTTCCAAACCCACATGGATGACACAACAGCAGTGGAGTGGGGGTGATGACCAGCACTGCAGGAAAGCCTCTGGTAGGAACATTTCCCATAGCTGCTATCATGCTTCGGATAATGCTTGCTTTGTGACAGCAGTTGTTTGTCCTGGTTTTTTGGGGGGAGGTGTCACACAGAGCCAATGGGCATCCAGGGGGGACAGAAGAGCTAGCCACTAGTTGGAGAGGCTGGACAGAATGAGGATCAAGAAGCGAAGTTGCTTGGAATGGTGAGCACAAAGCTAGAGGTCAAGGCCTGCCATATATAGAGATAGCAAACACAGGCCCAGAACCTTGAGAATGATGACCAGAAAAAAAGACTTCAGGACCACAGACAGCTCACTAGGAGATGTCCTCCAACAGGCTCCCTGTTCCAAATGGCTCCCATTGCTGAGGAGTAGAAATCCTTAAAGGAGAGGCCCTTAGGTTTGAAGTTGGGACCCCACACTGCATGGTTGACTCCTCTGCTCAGTCCTCCCTGCCTCTCCCACAGGAACATAGGTGACTGCTTTATACTGAGTCAGACCTATTCGTTCATCTTGCTAAGGTCTGTGTGCACTAACTGGCAGTGGTTCTTCAGCATTCCAGACAAGGGATATTCCCAGCCCTACCTGGAAAAGCTGGGGATTGAACATGGGACCTTATGCATGCAAAGCAACTGCTTTCCCCACTAAACTGCAGCTCTCCCTTTACTGAATGGCACATTCAGGAAGTCAACAATGAGAGCCCACCCCCATCTCTTACCCCTAGCCCAGTTGAGCCATCTCTTCCAGGAGAAGCAGAATCCCTTCAGTTTCTCCTAGCCTGCAGCAGAAGCACATTGCTCCACTGGCCTTTGATGGGGAGGTGGTCACATAAATTATTCCAAGTGGACTTCTTAGGGGTTGGAAGATGGGGGTAGGAGCACACTGGGGAAAATGGTTGCCATCATATGGTGGCCACTGGGAGGAACACTGCCTCCACAGTTTCAAGTGGAAGTGGAAAATGTGGGGACTGTGTGGCAGTTCCTTCCCCGTTGTTGCCCCACAAACTTCAAAAATTCCAGCCCCCCCCCAAAGCTTTTACCAGAAAATATTTGACCCAGTTTTACATAAAGCACGGCTTGTAGACACCACATAGTTCCTTTGACTCTTTTCAAATCCCAGCCAACCAGGGATCACTTAGCAGGTGCATCAGTTTCACAGCTCCACAGAGCTAGTCAGGTCTGGCTACGCAGCGATGTTAGTGGGTGTCTGGCTCCTGTTCCAAAACACAATGGCAGTGGCTCTTACTTGCAATTAAGGAAGCCTCACTTATCTGAGCTAATAGCAGTACCAGCTCAGCAGCAAGCACAGGGTCCAGAAGTCAAGACTCCAGGGTACATTAGCAAGGCATGAGGTTCATAACAGAACAGAAGCTTTGAAGATGTCCCAGCAGGTGACACACCCCTCCTGTCAATTTTCTTTTTAACCCTATGAGCCTGCTCCACATGCAATGCCTTTCTGCCTCCAGCTTTGACGCCACCTCCTTCTGTTCTACTCCTTCTTCTGGCAGGTCAAAGCCCCACCCCCTTCTACCCACTGGAGGGGCAGACCTGCTTCTTCCTCTATGACAGGCTTCCTCAATCTCAGCTCTCCATGTGTTTTTGGCCTACAACTCCCATGATCCCTAGCTAGCATGACCAGTGGTCAGGGATGATGGGAATTGTAGTCTCAAAACATCTGGAGGGCCGAGGTTGAGGAAGCCTGCTCTATGACATCTGGAGTCACAAGGGGAGGATCTCTCTTCTCCATCCCAGAATGCTCTTGTCCCTGCCCCCATCAGCTCCTCCTTATTCTGCATCTGGGGCTGCCAAATTATAACAATTCCTGGTGGATTTGAGGGGTTCCATGACAGAGAATGGAAATGAAATAAGTGATTTTGTCTTAATTTGGAATTTCCCTGCAGCCAAAGGCAAATGGGCTAACAATAGGATTGGATAAGCCTAAATCTATTCCATGTCAGTTTGTCTGGTACTCAGTCATACACCTGTCCTGTTTTTGGTGGACTTTCTGAAAGAACACACACACACACACACACACACACACACACACATCTTGCAAATGTTATGCATTTCGCACACACTCTTCCATAAAATACACATTTTTTGGCAATGCTTTGCAATGTGTTCCACACACACACCATATCATGCATTTTTAACATAAAATATGGATTTACTGTGCACACACTTTGGAAACAAAACTGCACTGTCAAATCACAGGAAGTGTGTCATCTGAATTACACTTGTATTCTGATCCGCAAACACCTTTGGGAACATCAAATCAGGTTGGTCCACTGAAAAAAAGCAGACCAAACAGATTCCTCCCCATCCCCGGCCAAACCTCCCTGCTTTGCAGTTCAGCATGGCAACACGAAAAACTTCAGTCCTTGTTGCCTTAGCAACTGGGAGGCTCTGTGCAGAACAGTCTGCTCACCTGGCCAGGTAGCCAGGCAGAAAGTGACTTGCATACCTACAGGAAAGAGCAGGCTGGCACCCTGAAAGGAATCAGCTAGGGCACAGCCCAAATTTCTCAGAAAAGAAGATTGTGAGGAATTATCTGAGTTCCCTCCCCCTACAAACTGTTTGAGAATTCCAAGCCCCTGTGGAGAATATTTAGCAGACTAGTCCTGCCAACTTCTTCACTGGGGCACAGGCTAAGGAATCTTGCTCTGAGCTTTGGATACAACCAGAGCAGGCTCAGTCATTAGGCAGGGTGAAGCCTCTGCTTCGGGCGACAGAAGTCTTTCAGATGGCACACCCGTGGGTGCCCTGCTTACCCCACCACTTCCACCAGTGGCGGAGAAGCGGTGCTGATTTGTGGCAAGACCACATCCATTTTGAGCAAGATCTCACCCCAAATCGGCTTGATTTTGCTTTATTGGTGCCGTTGGCAGTGGTGCTTCTCCATCAACAGCAGAAGCAGTAGGTTACATAGGAGCAGTAGAGCAGTGGCAGCAGGAGCAGGAGGAGGGGGCAGCAGCAGCAGCAGTGACATCTCTTTTTAAATGGGATGGGCTGCTCCTGGATACAACTCAATATAATTTAACCCATTTAGAAGCGTAGGTGGTGGTCTCAGCTCCTTCCAGTCCTCCTTTTTTAAGCCAATGACTTCCTTCATCTCTAAGTCTGAACTGGCAATGATGCTTCTTTCAACAGTAAAAGGTAAAGGGACCCCTGACCATTAGGTCCAGTCACGGACAACTCTGGGGTTGCGGCGTTCATCTCGCTTTACTGGCCAAGGGAGCCGGCGTACAGCTTCCGGGTCATGTGGCCAGCATGACTAAGCCGCTTTCTGGCAAACCATAGCAGCCCACGGAAATGCCATTTACCTTCCAGCCAGAGTGCTACCTATTTATCTACTTGCACTTTGACGTGCTTTCAAACTGCTAGGTTGGCAGGAGCTGGGACCGAGCAATGGGAGCTCACTCCGTCATGGGGATTCAAACCGCCCTGATAGGCAAGCCTGATAGGCAAGCCCTAAGCTCTGTGGTTTATCCCACAGCATCACCCGTGTCCCCTTCTTTCAACAGTAAGTGAGCTTAATTGCCCCAGGAAAGAGTTTCAAGAACAGGGTTTTTTGTGTTTTTTGTTTTCTCTTCCACTGCACCCAAACCACTGGAGAATGCCATGTTCTCCCACATAAGAAGAACCCTGATGAATCAGGTCATGTAACCTAGCATCTCGTTCTCACAGATGCCTCTGGGAAAACTGCAAGCAGGACCTGAGCACAGCAGCACTCTCCTCTCCGATGGTTCCCAAAAACTGGCATTCAGAGACATACTTCTCCCAACGTTGGAGGGAGAACATAGACACCTTAGACACAGCTAGCCTTCTCCTCCAATAAGTTGCTTGATTCTCTTTTAAAGCCATCCAAGTTGGTGTCCATCTCTAACTTTGGTGGAAGCATATTCCATAGCTTATCAATGTGTTGTGTGGAAAAGGTGCTTCCTTTCATCTGACCTGAATCATCACCATCATCATCATTTATATCCCATCCATCTGGCTGGGTTTCCCCAGCCACTCTGGGCGGCTCCAAACAGAATATTAGGAACATGGTAAAACATCAAACATTAAAAACTTCCCTAAACTGCCTTCAGATGTCTTTTAAAGGTAAGATAGTTGCTTATTTCCTTGCCATCTGATGGGAGGGTGTTCCAGAGGGCGGGTGCCACTACCGAGAAGGCCCTCTGCCTGGTTCCCTGTAACCTCACTTCTCACAGTGAGGGAACCACCAGAAGGCCCTCGGCGCTGGACCTCAGTGTCTGGGCTGAATGATGGGGGTGGAGATGCTCCTTCAGGTATACTGGGCCGAGGCCGTTGAGGGCTTTAAAAGTCAGCCCCAACACTTTGAATTGTGCTCAGAAACATACACAGCAAGAGATGTTAGCTATAGCAGAGTTCTGATATTGTGTGAGAGATAAATGTTTCTGTATCCACTCTCTCCACCTCGTGAATTTGCATATACCTTTGCAGTGTCCCACATCAAATTACCCTTCTTCCAAGCTAAAAAGCCCCAACTGTTGTAACCTAGGAGAAACTAGGGAGAGTTGCTCCAACGCCTTGATCTTTTCAGTTGCCCATTTCTGAATATCTCCCAACAATGCGAATTTCCTTTTTGAGGCGAGGTGACCGGAACAGTAAAGAAAACTGTGCCAGAACTGATGACCCTATCTAAGTAATTAATTATGGAAAATATGAAATACACCAGTATGTAATGAAATCTTGTTTGACTCCCAGGAAATTGAGTTCAGCAGTTCAACTCTCTCAAGGGTTGTCACATGGAAGAGGGAACAAGCTTGTTTTCTCCTGCTCTGGAGGGTAGGACTCGAACCAGTGGCTTCAAATTATTGCAAAGGAAATTCCAAGTCAACATCAGGAAGAACTTTCTGACAGTAAAAGCTGTTTGGCAGTAGAACGGTCTCCTTCAGGAGGTTGTGGATTCTCCTTCCTTGGAGGTTTTTTAAGCAGAGGTCGGATGGTCATCTGTCATGGATGCTTTAGCTGAGATGCCTGCATTGCAGGGGGTTGGACTAGATGACCCTTGGGGTCCCTTCCAACTCACAATCCTATGATTCTATGAAACGTAAACCCCTTCACGTCCTTCTCTACAAAGATGGTCACAATGGTTTTTCAAACAAATCCAAATGATGCACCTTTCACTGCAATGAGCAAACTCCTGGGCCCTTTATCCTATGAAGATTGTAACACCACATTGGACTTAACAGGAATAATTTTTCAGAGGGGGTGAAAAAACACAGGGAAGTATATGGATTGCAAGGCTAGAAGCCCCAGAAGAGCAAGACACTGTCTAATAGCTTTTTAAAGTGTGGGGGTTGCAGCCGGGCATTCAGCTTCAGAGCCAGCGCTGGAAAAAGAGAGCTAGGCAGCCAGGGACCATCTCCCTGATGCCGCATAAATAAGAAAGTTACTTCAGGCAGCATGAAAAATCAGAAGCAACTTCAAAGGCATTAGAGCTCCCTATCTGTGTCAAACTGAAGCTCTAAGCATTCAGCGTTGCCCTCCTATTAAAGATGAACTTTTGTACTCTGCTCGACATCTTAAAAAGCATAAAACATACGTTCATTTGCTTTTCAAGATTTCCCTCGCTCCCTTTGCAAACGACGAGGCTGCCAGGCTATTTGTGACCAAACGAGAGTGCCGTGTTGCTGTGCAAACGAACCTCGGCTAGTCAGAGAATACGAGGAATGGATGTGGCAGGTGATAAGGACATCGGGAAAGCCCCGCTGGGCCAGGACAAGGGCCCATTGAGTCCAGGGATAGGGAAACTGTGGCCCTCCAGATGTTGATGGGATCCATCCCTGGACATCTCCAGCCAGTGTGGCCAGAAGCTGGGGATGATGAGAGTTGGAATCCAATAGCATCTGTAGATCCACAGGATATCAACCACTGCTGTAAGAGAAGGGCCACAGCTCTCACAAACTGTGCAACCTGGAGGTTCAGGGAGATAGTGTTTCAAAGAGCTAGGACACCAAGTGACTGGTGGCATCACCCACACAACAAATTTGGCCCTCCAGAAGTGAGGAGGCACGGACCTGGCCTGCCAACCAGAAAATATTTCCCTCTCCATGTCTGCAGGGATCAACAACAGCGGCTCCTCAGGATTCCAGATAGGAACTTTCCCCAGGTTATAAACTTTTTCAGTATGCAGTAACAGCGGCAAGAATATTGATGGCCCAAAAATGGAAACAAGAGGAGCTACCGACATTGAATGAGTGGAGAATGAAACTTATGGACTATGCAGAATTGGATAAAATGACTGGGAAAATTAGATATCAGAAAGATCACAAATTCATCGAGGACTGGGGAAAGTTTACGGATTATCTGAAAACTATATGTGACGAACAGATAACGCTAGTGGCTTTTAAGGAGGCTTTGTGAAAAAAAAAACAAGGTATATTGTAAAAAAGAAATAGATATGGAAGGTTGATGTTAAATTGGCAATATTATAAAGAAAATGCGGGAAAATAAGAAAAATGGATGATTGAGGGAGGTGCCGATGGAAGTTCAAAAAAACAGCAAACATGTAATTATGGTGGTACGAATTATTTGTAAAAGAAAAACTTAATAAAAATTTATAAAAAAAAAGGAACTTTCCCCAGGCCAAGCTGAAGGCACCAGGGATTGAACCATGGACCTTCTGCATTCAAAGCAGATGCTCCACCACTGGGCTAGGCTCTCCCCCTGCCCCATTTCATCTATTTCCTTATGCCAGAAGAGGGATGACAGCTTTCACATTCCTCAGACTGGAGAGATGACAGCTGAAGGGGGGTGGATAATAGAGGCATCATTTCCCCCTGGTGTAAAATCCTACTTTCTTTTGTCCCCTGTCATCTCTGGTCAGACGGCTTGTGCAGATTTTTCAAGCATTACAAACAAAAAAACTGCCAAACCTCTGAAGAGTGGCAATGCTGAGATGAGTGTGAACACCACAAGGAACTATGCCTTTGTCTTACCCCGTTCAACTCCTACCCTTCAGCGCTTCAGCTGATGGCAGGAGCAGATGGGTAGAAGAAATGGGATTCTTCCATGGCTCAGATAGCATTGCATGTCGGAGATGAACTGTGAATCACAAATTATCTGTGTGTGAAGAGAGTGGTAAATCAGGGGTGGGCCAGGAGCATTTTGCAACAGCCCTGGATATAGGAGGTTTTGGTAATTAATAGGGGAAAGAGTGCCAGTGCCATTCATGTACGATTTGGGGCCCCTCCAGACTGGTGGTTTTATTCTGCAACATGTCCTTGACACAATGGTGGTGGAGTTATCCTGGGCCATCCACACCATCTGCTTTGTTAGCTGTTCTGCAATGTTCCCCCAGTGTTACTGCATTATTGCCACTCTTGTGCCAGTGAATACAGGACATGTGCAACACACACCTTACCAAGAACACTGGCAGTATAAAAAAGTTATAAGATTTCTGCAGGAAGCTACCAGACACTTTGGAAATGGAGCCGTGTGACCACCCTGAAACTTTTGCAGGTACAAACAGCATTGAAAGCAAGGTCACATCTAACTGCCATCACCAGCTGCTCCCCAAATCATGCTTGTACAATAAAAGGGACAACTGGGAGGCCCTTGGGGTGGCCTGAAAACACCAAACCAATGTAGGTTGACCTGGGAATTTGGGTAGTACAGAGTCCTATTAGCTGGATACAACCCAGTGTGTTTGGTCCTTGTCCAGACTCCTTCTGGACCTGCAAATTGAATGAGAATCTTGGAGAACCCACTTGAACCCAAGAGAGGTTGCCTGCTGTAATAATAAAGAAGGAGAGAGAAGGGGTGGGGGTGGGGTTTTCTTGTGGGTGCAGATCACAGACTCTTGGAAGCTGGATTTGAAAAGGTGGAGAAAACGCTGGCGCTTTTTCCAAGCGAGGCTGCTGAAGTTGCAGAAATGCAGGATGTGCAAGGAATAGCAATGGGGCGCTAGGCAGGTACCTGTCACATCCCTGGCAAAGAAGAAAGCTGCATAAATGGACGAGATTTTCCCCCCCCTTCCCCAGTACCTGGGACAGCTCTGTGTGAAAGCTTGGCATCCCCAGGATGCCCAGTGATGCCAGCCCTCCAGCCCTACCTCCTATAGGCAAGCCAAAAGTATATGGGTATCCTCAGGGAAGTGAGAGGCAGCTGCTACCCCAGATCAGACATAATCCCCAGTTTCCAGCTTTCATTTTAATTAAAGAGTAAGTTTCTAGCATTAGCAGAACCAGACATACTAGGCAAACTATACAGGCACTATTCTAATTTTATTTCTTTAATGAAACTAGCCTGCTCCCCCTTATATAGCAGGACAGAGGAATCCCAGGCCCAAGGAACAAATGTGGCCCTCCAAGCTCCCCTATCTGGCCCTCAGGATTCTTCCCACACAAGACTCCCTCAGCTTATTTGGACCCCTCCTTGAGTGTTTTTGCCTGGCTGGACTTTGCCCTTGAACTCTGATGATGCCACTTGCTTGTTTGCCTGGATGGAAGATATATTTGGCACTCTGCCTACATTAGCCTCTGACCCCAACCACAACTAGCATGCGGCCCTCAGGAAATTGCCTGGAATTGAATAAGGTCCCCAGGTTGAAAAACATTCCCTCCCTGTAGTGTAAGATAGTGACAGGGCTGGAGTTATCTGCACAGCATAGGGTGTTTTGAGGCAACTCGCAGCCCAATTTAAAAGTAATAAAACTGCAATGAATTAAAAGTTTTCTGGTTTGCTATGCCCTGCATTTCACTCTTCCGGGATTCTTGGTTTAAATGGAGTAGTAATAATAATAATAATAATAATAATAATAATAATAATAATACTACTACTACTATGGAGTTGGAGGCCATCCACTTTGCTTCTTCATTTTTTTAGTTTGCTTGCATCAATTTTTCCTGCTCTGCTCTACCCCAGCTCATGTACACAATGATAAGGACAAAAGCAATCTTGATGTTTACATACATATAATTACTTTAAGATTCTTTTTCTTGCGCCAAGCATTTTTATTGTTATTCAGAATGACAAACAAAATAATCCATTGTTTACCAAAAAAAGAAAAGAAAAAAGAGAACCCTTCCAGGCCTTATATTTCTGTAATTTACACTGCCGTAATTAACAAAGCAAGTCTATCTCTCTGCAAAATTAACCTTTTGAAGACTGCTGCTTCTCTATGAATCAGTTTCAGTCCAATTTATGCATGAATTCCAGCTCTAAATCTTCATTCCCATATAGATGGGACTTATCGGCATTTCCACCTTTCTGTCCGTGCAATCTTTGTAGCTGTTAACATGGCTGTTCTGTAGGATTACTAAATATTCTCCTTGATCACATAGATGAACTCTATGCTTGCTATTATAGTGTATCTTATTTGCCTCCAAAAATCCACAAGCCATCTGACACTCCCACGTCGTGTGAAGCAAATGACCATGCGTTAACTGAGCAATACCAATATTTTAAGCAATGGATACATATGAAATGTTTATATTGGTTCACACCAAAATGGTGATGAATTTTCATGAGAATACTTTTTTAAAAAAATCACAAACAGATGAGGAAACATGGAGAACCGAATTTAAGATTGGAGAAACTGAGAGAAACCAAAATAGATTCACCCATCCCTACTCCAAAATCAAGCTTGATCGGTTTTTCTTTAATTGCCTTCCAACCCTACAAATCTATGATTGATGGCTAGCTAAAATAACTCAGCACTTGTGTTTCTTACTAGATTCTCAACATGTTACTGCTTTATAAAACATTGGGTGGCGGCTGACCAAGGTGCTTTTCCTTCCATGGGATTATTTGAATGCATCCTGCAGCAAATATTAAAGAGGCAGAAAACTGAAAGACAAATAAGTCATGGGTGGTGGTGAAGGGAGGCAGGGGAAATGGTGAGTGTGAAGCGGGTGGGGCCCCACAATCTTGCTGCTGTTCCTGCTCTCACCTGCTTGCTTCCATCAAGGCCTCATCAACATGCAGAACAACGCTCGGTTCCTTCCCTCTGATCAGCTTACAGCGAGCAGTTGTCAAACACTTCCCTAATCGCAGGTATAATAAACCTTTCCCATCTCCCTGATTCCTGTCTCCGCTGGACAAGCCTGCTGTGAGCTGGGGAAGCTTTGTGCATGCAGATGTCATTTACCTGTTCCAAACCAACACAAACCAAGAGGCATTTCCCATGGCCTCATGGATAGGTTGGTTTCATAGGAGAACATCAACATCTTGGGATCCCTGGGTTGTATTCAACTAAGTTCATGGAATCATAGAGCTGTATGGTTGGAAGGGAGCCCAAGAATAATCTAATCCAACCCTCAGCAGTCCAGGAATCACAGCTAAAGAATCCCTGATAGATCCCCATCCAACCTCTCTTTAAAATCCTCCAGAGGAGGTCCCACCACCTTCTGAGGTAGTCTGTTCCGCTGTCAAACAGCTCCTACCATCAGAAAGTTCTTCCAAATGTTTAGTTGGAACCTTCTTTCTTGTTATTTGAATCCATTGGTTCAAGTCCTGCCCTCTGTAGCAGCAGGATACAAGCTTGCTCTATCTTCCCTGGGATGCCCTTTCAAGTACAGTGGTACCTCGGGTTAAGTACTTAATTCGTTCCAGAGGTCCGTTCTTAACCTGAAACTGTTCTTAACCTGAAGCACCATGTTAGCTAATGGGGCCTCCCGCTGCCACCGCACCGCCGGAGCACGATTTCTGTTTTTATCTGAAGCAAAGTTCTTAACCCGAGGTATTATTTATGGGTTAGTGGAGTCTGTAACCTGATGTGTATGTAACCTGAATCGTATGTAACCCGAGGTACCACTGTACAGTGGTACCTCTGAATGTGAACGGGATCCGTTCCGGAGCCCTGTTCGCATCCAGAAGCAAATGCAACCTGCGACCCCGCGTCTGCGCTTGCGCATGCCGCGATTCACCGCTTCTGCGCATGCATGTGACATCATTTTGACCGTCTGCGCATGTGCGAGCAGTGAAACCCAGAAGTAACACACTCTGTTACTTCCGGATTGCCGCAGAGCGCTACCCAAAAATACTTATCCCGAAGCTACTTCAACCCGAGGTACGACTGTATTTGAAGATGGCTGTCATATCACCTCTCAATCTTCTCTTCTCCAGGCTAAACATACCCAAATCTTTCAAGGATTCCTCATAAGTCTTGGTTTCTAGGCACTTGATCTTCTTGGTCTCCTTCCTCTGCACATGTTCTGTGACTCACTTAAGCCCAATAATTTCAGTGGGACTAAACTCTGCACAGAATTTAGTTGGATACAACCCAAAGGCATCACAAGAGGGTAGTCCCCCAACCCTTAAGTCCAGAGGCTAAAACTGCCTAACTTCACTGCTGCAAAAAGCAGCCATGTGACTTCTGTGACCAGTCACATGACAAGCTGAAATGGAATGGCCTGAGGAATTCCAAGGCTGCCCTGCTTGTACATTTCCACACATGGGGTGCTGAAACCAGGAAAAATTCCAGTGAATAGAAAACATGCATGCATGGAAAACAAAGCTGTCACTTACCCATCCCGTATCCTAGATAGCAAGTTTTGTTTTTTCCCATCTGCTCCCAATGTGGCTTTGACCTTCCCCGGGCTGCTTCTGTGGAGTTCTGCTCCTGGCCTGTGATCTTTTGTGGGCTGGTGGTCTTCCATTCTGTAGCTGAGCACAGGGCAAGGTCCCAGCTTCTGTCTGTGCCTTTTTCCCTCTGACTCAAGGAGCTGGGCTTTTAGTGGCAAAACCTGCCAATGCATCCTGGTAGGGGGCCTTTCCACTAAATTAGTTGCTGGCACAAACGGTTGGGTGGCTGCATTATCTGTTCATCTGGGCCAGCAGTGAGCACAATCTCACAGCACCCGAATTCTACAACAACACCTGAATGCACTCGTGGGCTGGGTGGCGGGCAGGCAAGAAAGATTGCTGCGGCATGCAAGGCAAAGCAGAAAGGGGAGCGAGGTCAACATTGTTTGGCTGTGGGGGGAGTGGGCAGAATTTTGCTGGACCGGCCTGAATTGCACTGGCAAATTGCACTGGCCAATGCAATTCTAGGGGGAGTTGTGGGCAGAGGCAAAGAGTTGTTTTGTCCAGAAAGCACATGAGATTGCACAGATCATACAATCCACACTTGTTTTCTTTTTCCATAGGAAGCTGCTTTAGTCTTGTTAGACAATGGTTCCTCGAACTCAGTCGTGCCTACACTGACTGGCAGCAGCTCTCCTGGGTTTCCGACAGGGAGCCTTACCACACCTCTCCCTAGAGATGCTAGGGATTCAACCTGGGACCTTCCCACATGTGCATTTTTGTGGGAATATTTCCTTATATTTTGTGGGTGCCATAGGAGGTGCTAGTGGACCATTGTTTCCATCACCCTTGCTAGTTGAGGCTGATGGAAGATGGAGTCCAACAACATACTGAGAGTCACGGGTTCCCCATCCATCCCCTACGGGCTATTCCATTGAGTTCCAAGTTCTGGAACTCATTTCTGATATCTCAGCTTTCTTTTTTTCCTCCTGGATCGTCAGCTTCCCTAGAGGAGTCTTGCCAGATAGCAAAGCTACTCCTTTAGGTCAGCGGAAGTAGAGACATAGCCACAGCTCAGTGGCAGAGCATCTGCTTGGCATGCAGAAGGCCTCGAGTTCATTCCCTGGCTCCTCCAGGTAGGGCTGGGAGAGACCTTCCATGGGGCGTTGTGGGCTCCTCAGTTTAATTACAAGAAATGGAACCATAGATACAGGGGTGGGGGTGACTCAGCAGAAGGTGACTTCATATGTTCCTAAGGTGCTGAAGAGCAGGAGGAGAGAGGACTTCCATCCCATGTTCCCGGTGATTTTTATCGTCCCCGTTACCAGGAGAGCCAGTGTGAACTTTTGAATCTGGCAACTGGGACACGCTGGCATGTTGGGGAGTGAACATTTACATTCTCATCATGCCTGGGAATTCCACACACAGTGTGTGCAAAGTGCCCGTCAGAAAGATTTCAAACCCCCTTATTAATCTGCGTCTTTGTAATTTGCTATTTTGATACTTAAGCAACTTGATGGGTTGCATATCCCACTGGGTCTGTAATACCGCAGCGGATGGGGTGGGTGGGGAGAGCCGAGGAGGAGGAGGAGGCGGTGAGTGCAAAGGAAACTGCAGAAGAGAAGAAGTGGGCATGAAAGGCAAGCGGCTCTCCCCTCTCCCCATCCCTTTCCACCTCTGTGTGCTGCTTTGGTTCCCATCAGCCTGTCGTGAGGCAGGCAAGCAGGCAGCGTGGAGTGTGAATGCTCAATGAGGATCCCCAGACAGGAGTGCCGCGGAAAAGCGATTTGCCCAGGAAGGGTAGCCCTGAGCCTGCAAGTCCTGGCAACTGCATGCCAGCAAGGTGGCCCCTAACCTGATAGAGCTCTTGGTGGCTACTAGCCACAATGGCTACACTCTCTCATCACTTTCAAAACCAGTATGCCTCTGAATGTCAGTTTCTGGGCATTACAAATGGTGAGGGTGCTGTTGCACCCTGGCAGGAGTGCCAACTTGGCCCTGCAACCGTGGGTGCTCAGGGCCGTGGGTGTTGTGCAGCATATATGGCCCTGGTACCAGAATTTGTGGGTACCTAGCCCCTTAATGGGGAATTTTGTGGGGGCTCAGGCAGCCAGGGCCCCAGGAAGTTGGCACCTAGGCACCCTGACTTTGTCTGGAGGCTTCTCATAAGTGTCTCATTAGCAGCTGTGAAAAGTGGATGAATATGTTGGCAGAAGTGGATGATATTTGCAGGCATGGTAGCCCCTCCATAGTAATATAGCCTACCAAAAATACAGGCAAATAGATCCTGCAGGTTTTGTGGTGTGTGTGTGTGTGACATCTAAAACTTGGGGGGTGTCTAAGGCCACCTCTTCTGATGGAATGAATCTTGGCAAATTTAAGGATAGCTTCTGAAAATGGTGGTTTTCTTGCAAGGGCAAGAAAGGGAAAGGGCCCTAGCTCAGTGGTTGAGAGCCCCTACCTGCTTTGCATGTAAGTCCCAAGTCCAATTCCTGATGACCTCTCCAAGTAAGGCTGGGAATATCCCCTACCTGAAACCCCAGAGAAATTTCAGCTCCGCTCTAGAAGAAAACCAGTGGGTCTAACACCTCTACCCAACTGGGCCATGTTCTAGTTTAGGAATTAGTTTTAGAAATCATCTGAAAGCAGAATTTAGAGCAGGATTGAAGAAAGACCCAGAGGAACAGCGAAGCAGGCCTTCCCCAACCTGGTGCCCCCCCAGATGCTTTGGACGCTGATTCCCAGCAGCCCCAGCCAGCACTGCCAATTATCAAGGATGATGGGAGGTGTGGTCAAAAGCAACGGAAGGGCACTGTGTTAGGCAAGGCATAGTGGAGGTGTGCATAGTGATTGGACAGAGTCATGGCAATGGCAGAGGCTGAGGAGAGGCAAGGCAGGAAGTGTTGTCATTTCCCCCTGACTGCATATGCACTTGAGAGCACACATCTAAAATAAACATTTATTACAGCACACGGCACCTCGCCAATAATTGCTAAGGCTGCTGGGAATGGTAGCTCTGTGAGGGGGATAAACTACAACTTCCAGGATCCTTTGGGGGGAACAAATGTGTTTTAAAATGTATGGCGCACTGTCTACACAGCCTCAGACTGATTCTATGCCAGAGGGCTGCTTTCCCTCTGAGCCAAGTTGCAAGCGAATGGCAGGATTTTCTCCCCTCCTTGCTTTTATTTCATTTCATGTTTTGCAACCTCAAGCTCCGGCAGTAACTGGGTCACAGGAGCAGTTGGAAGTCAGCCCTGGCTGGAGATGATAGTGGCCACGTGCTTCCCAACGGGTTTCCTCCTTCCCTCCAAGTGACCTTGGCAGCTTGATCGATACCAAGTTGCATCTCACTCCTCACGTCGGCTCAATTTGGAAGGCATCGCCTTGTCATTTAGGCAGCCCTGATTGCCTTGGCGGCCGGCTGCTGGGTCCTTCAAAGGCACTGCTGACGCTCCTTTTTCTCCCCGATCCATTTAAGTGGAGGAACCGGGGGGATATAATTTGATAGGCTTGGATTGACCAGGTGGGATTCCGAGGGTGGGGATGTCTAAGCCATATGGGAAAATTGACTGGCCAGGCATGGGGTGCTGGGTGCTTTTACTAGGGTCTCTGGCGTTGGGGCAATAACAAAATGCCATGGATACTAGCGGAAAATAGATTCATTTCAGCCACAGAAGCCTTTGCCTTCTTGTTCAGGAATTCAAACAATGCCATCTTGTGCAAGTCTGAATCTTGCAAGATGGGATATGTAAACAGCCTGCCTTATTATTATTTGCCTAGAAGAAAGTATGCAAAGATGGGGCAGATTTATTCTTGGCTATAAGCTCAATTCAATCTTATGATTCTTCCCCCAACTTCATATATGCCCTTTTCACTTTGTTTTTTAGCTGTCAGCACCAGAACTTTTTTAGTCTGTATACCCAGTGGAGGCTGCCCCATTGGGGTGAATAATAATAATAATAATAATAATAATAATAATAATAATAATAATTTATTTATATCCCACCCTCCCCGGCCAGAGACGGGCTCAGGGTGGCTAACACCAGTAAAATTACAATAAAAACATAATGGGGGGGAGAGAAAGATACAAATTAAAATTCAGCCTCATTTTAATAGTAGCCCATAGATCAAAACCATAAGGGGAGTCCATACCAAAGGCCAGGCAGAACAGCTGTGTCTTGCAGGCCCTGCAGAAAGATGACAAGTCCCACAGGACCCTAGTCTCTTGTGACAGAGCGTTCCACCAAGTCGGGGCCAGTACTGAAAAGGCCCTGGTCCTAGTTGAGACCAATCTAACCACCTTGTGACTTGGGACCTCCAAAGTGTTGTCATTTGTGGACCTTAAGGGGTGGGTAAAATATCAGCCCCAAGTAAAGGCTCTGTTACCTCAAGAGTCATTTGTTGTGGTAGACTTCTTCCACCCATGGATTTCAGGGATACAGACTCTATTCCCCAGGAGATCTCTCTCCATTGATTTGCATAGGTGGGGATGGTGTTGGGAAAATAGCAGATATTCCCAGGAAAGACTGGAATGGGGAGGGGAGTGAATGTTCCCACTCCAACTAAGACCTTGCTACCCCAAGGTTGAGGAGGGGTTGCTGTCCCCCAGATGGATTTTTGGAATACAATGGAAATCTCTGGCCCACAGGGAAAGTGCAGTTTCAAACCACTCCCTCAAATCACTCTGATTGGAGTACCCTGGAGAAATCGTTTACTGTGGTTAAAAGCCAAACCTGTCTGTCAAACTGGAAGACACCAGCACCGCTAAAATCTCCCCATCCCTTATTGAGCTCTGCACATTTCCCCAGTCAACTCAGTCTCATTTCCTGCAGGGTATGGGCACAGTTTTTCATAGCAATGGTCACAAAGCTACTTGAAAGTCAAGGAAAGTAACAACGCAATGTAACTCAGGAAGATGAGGACCTCCCTTGAATGACCCAATTCTCCTTTGTAATTTTGGGTGCACACAGAACTGATGCACTTTGCCATTTATAGCCTATTCTTGGACTCAGGAAAAGACAACACACTGCGTCATGGGAGGCAGAGATGGTCACCGACTTGGATGGCTTGAAAAGAGAGCTGGACAAATTTATGTAGAACACAGCTATCGATGTCTACTGGCCACAATGGTTACGCTCTGCCTCCAGGGTCAGATTCAATAATGCTTCTGAATAGCAGTTGCTGCAAACCACAGAAAGGGGAGAGTGCTGCTGTGCTCGGATCCTGTTTTCTGGTTTCCCATAGGCTTCTGGGTAGCCTCTGTGAGAACAGGATGATTGGACTAGATGGGCCACTGCCCAGATGCAGCAAGGCTCCTCTTCTGTTCTTAGATAAGGAGTTTAGAGGAAATCTCTCTGATTAGTTGGTAAAGATAGTACTGTGAATATTTTAAATGGGATTCATTACTCGCTGTGTATTCCAAATTGTTTCAAAGCAATGTACAAAAGGTTTTCCAGGAAAGAATGATGCAAGGTATACATTTTTTAAAAACCTGAGAATTAGTAAGCAGCGTGTCTGAGATCATCCCTCTGGGAAGATTTATCTAAATAAGGTTTCCAGCAGGTGACAAAAATGAATGGAGATGAGATAGTATTTATAAGAGGAAACAACATTTAAAGTAGCTCATGGTTAGGCTGCACCAAAGACAATGGGGATCAAAGGAAGGGAACACAACTGTAATCTATACAAGTTCAGTGTTTTGTTTTGGAATATCAAAATAAATCTGTTGCTTGGAAGCAGCGGGGAAATAAATATTGTTTCCAGATCACAGCTGAGAATTTGGATAAAATCAATAGTTTGTTAAGGGATGCTGACTGTATTTCACTGTTAGCCATGATACATAATTCCATGAGAAGTCTCTATAAATCTATTGAGTAAATTAGTTACCTTAACCACCACCTCCCTGGCATTTGGGCTAGGAAAGTTCCTTATCATTCCAGTTTAAACTTCTGCTCATCTCTCTTGGGAGAGCTCAGGAAGTTCGTTTGAGGGCAAGACCTTTCAGATGCTTAAGAAAGGTTTGGAAGTGTGTTTTTGCTTCCTACAAACTTGTTTTTGTCTATGTTCTTTGTTCTCATCCCATATCTTGATAATGTGTAAGTATTGCACATTACAAAAATTGACATTTCAAAGTAAATTAGGTTTTTATTTTTTGTTTAAAGGTAAAGGTAAAGGGATCCCTGACCATTAGGTCCAGTCGTGACTGACTCTGGGGTTGCGGCGCTCATCTCGCTTTATTGGCCGAGGGAGCCGGTGTACAGCTTCCGGGTCACGTGGCCAGCATGACTAAGCCGTTTCTGGCGAACCAGAGCAGCACACGGAAACGCCGTTTACCTTCCCGCTGGAGTGGTTCCTATTTATCTACTTGCACTTTGACATGCTTTTGAACTGCTAGGTTGGCAGGAGCAGGGACTGAGCAATGGGAGCTCACCCAGTTGTGGGAATTCGAACCACCCACCTTCTGATCCGCAAGTCCTAGGCTCTGTGGTTTAACCCACAGCGCCACCCCCGTCCCTTTATTTTCTGTTTATGAATGCCTTTTCTCAAGCCTTAAATATTTTTGGTGAATGTAAATCCTGTCAGAACAAACAGAAGAAGATGCCTTCAGAAGAAGAAGAAGAACAAACAGAAGAAGATGGTTCCCCTTTTTCACATGCACAGCCCAACAAGGCAACAAGAAGAATCCACTGAAAGCATACAAATCAGTTTGGCTAACCTGATCCAAACACACACACACACACACACACACACACACACACACACACCACTCACACACAAAACCAAATCTCTCTACAGCCAACTAAAGACAACCAACCACACCCTAGGCCACCAACCTCTCTCACCACCAAGGAAATCATGCTGACACAAAACCCCACACATACACTAAGCAGAAGATTAGAAGCATTACCACCCGACCCCACCCCACTCACCACTCCCCCTCTTTCCCCCTCTTTTCTTCCTTAACCTAACACTGTATGCAACACTAATGTCTTACAACAAATGAAACGAATCTGTAGAAAACACAACTTGAAAAAAGAGACAAGGTGCGTACTTTTGTAAACTAAGAAATCTTTAATATTTTTTTTAAAAGCAGCCTATTTATAGTGCATGCAAATCTGTTCCTCCACTCCAGTAATACTCTTCCAATTCTTTGTCAATGCATACATTACCATGCTATGTACACTCAGTCCTCAGCATTTTCGGCAGGGGGGTGAGGAAAGGGCCATTCTGACTATGGGATTCTGCTCACCTTTTGACGTAACCGGATCTCCATCTCTGGTTCTGCCTGCAGTTGTGAAAGCCCCCTCTTGCTCTTCAACCTTTCAAGCACTGCATGTTGAGATTCCTGCATTGCAGGTGACTGGGCAAGATGACCCTCGTTTCCCCTTCCAATTCTACAATTCTATGATTCTAAGAAAGTAGGGGGTTACTGCAATCCTTCGGCAAATATGGCTTGGAAAAGGCAACGAGCAAATAGCCTAGCAAGGGAGCAAAGAAAAGGAACCAACACAGACAAGGAAACCTTGTTTGCCTCTTTCTTTCCATTAAGAAGACTGCAAGTATTTCATCATATCATTAGTGTACTTAAGACACCAGTATAAATATTACATGATGTGGATTTTAAAGATTCCCTGCTTTGTGATTTCCCTGCTTTGGCCTGGAGTCTTTGGGATGAGGGGAATTTCAGAAGCATCCATCCCTAGCCGTCCCCCCACCATCAATTGTATCTGCTTGGATTGGGTGTCTGTGACTTTAGAAGCTCAGAAACTGGGGAAATTCTTTATCACACTGTGGAGCAAGGGAATGTCTTCTGGAAACAGTGAAGTATTGGGGAACTCAAAGCTGGTTCTGTTTCTGAAGTGATGGCCTGAGCACCGTCAATTGTGCAGTGGTCAATTCTGAAATTTTGAAATCCAGGAACTGGTGGACCTCAGCCCTGGTGTAAATCATACCAAGTGAATTGGGTCTATGATCTGACTTTGTGTTGGATGTTTGCTATCAGGCTGTGCACAGTTCACCACCCCACCCTGGACCAACCTAGGGAGCAACCAACCTGACTTAGATATGGTCCTGAATCAAGGGAGGGGAGGACCTTAATTAAACATATGTTTGGGAGGGTGATGGGGGAGATGCAGTGTCAGAGAGACGCTCTGAAATTCTCAGTGAGCAGGAGGGTTCAATCCTGCAGGGTGCTTCTTTGCAAGTATCTTCCCTGTGGAAGAGCACCCTACAGCCAGCACGATTGCATCTTCCACTCACCATCTGGAGTCACAGAATTGTAGAGTTGGAAGGGACATAAGAGTCATCTAGATCAACCCCCATTGGGCTTGTCTGCTCCCCAGCATGTTCTGTGCAGAAAATACTCTGCAGAAGGGACAGCTTCTCCTTCTTTCAACCTCATGTCCTGCCCCCTCACATCCCTGGATCACTCTAGGCAGCCTGACCCAATTCAGGGTTGTCTCCACTGGACTCACCCAAAGCCCAGATCTCCTGGAAGCCACATTCATGCTGCCGTTCATTACATTTCCCTAAATCTCTTGTTATTTTTGAAATTTCGCGTGACATAAAAGCCACTTCTGGAAATCTAATGGAATCTGGTGCATGTTTAGCACTCATTTCCACATTATCTTATTCCAGCCAAAATCTGTTTGCAGCCCCCTTAGTTGCAGGTCTAAAGTGACAAAATTTGGGGAGCTTTTCAGGTGCACAGTTATTTCCTAACATTTTCATGGGTGAATTGTGGGGGTGCAACAGAAGCGGGCATGTGCAGAAAGGGTGTGGGAGAAGTGACATTGTCCAATGACATTCATTGTCATGCCACATTGCACCCACCGGTGTGAATGAAATTTGGCATGATGTGCCAATAGCTCTGACAGATCCATAATTCAACAGGTGCTGCAGTGTGAAAGGAATGTTAGAAAACAGGACGGAAGCCCTAGCATGACCATCAAAAAAATCTAATGCAATATTCCTCATCTCTGAATACACCCTGAATGAGTCCAGTTTGGTTCAAGATTCTGATTTCAGTTGAATCTCACACACCGCTTGAGTTCCTATGTATCAAGAATATTGCTCTAGCTATCTCTAGCTATCTTAGTACTGACTACACCAGGGTTGGGGAAGTTGTGGCCCTTCAGATGTTGCTGAATGACAAATCCCACCTTCCCTGACCTTGGGTCATATTGGCAAGGGCTGATGGTGTCCATTAGTCTAACATCTGGAGATCCACAGAGTAGCCACCTCTGGTCTACACACATTGGCTGGCATCTGCTTCCTAGGGCCTCTGACAATCAAAAGGACACCACAGCATATGCATGCTTCTGAAAAGACACCTGCCACTCTCCCCCATATTTCTGAGGTGGCACAGCTCATCCTTTAGTTTGGGGGCAGGTTTTCTCATAATGAGGGGAAATGCCTGTCCTCCCCACCCCAGTTAAAAGCAAAGATGGGCCGTGCCAATGCATACTAATGCAGAAAGAAACCTGCAATTGCCTGAATGGCCAGACATCAATTGAATTTGCAAAGTCTCACCTGGAGAGAAGACCTGGGAGTTTTGCCTAAAGCAAAAGTCTTGAGTAGTCTTCTCTCACGTTATTTGACATCCCTAGCTACCCGTCCTCCTATTTCTTTCTGTCTTTTCAATATCCTGGAAAGATTAGAAGGCTACTTTTATAGCCTCATACTGACACCTTGCCAATGGCATAACTTTCTGCAGGACCACAAAAACTGGCCAAGCTCCTCTCAAAGTCAATCAGGTCTTTGGGAAGCCAAGGTCAGCTACAGGAAGCAATCGAAATAACTGCATACAGCAGGGGTGGGGAACCTGGAGCCCAGGGCCAAATGCATTCACCCCCACCCACCCCCAAAAGCATCTCTATCTGGTCCTTGGGAATATAACCTCTTATCCCCAAGCCACACTCCTCAATGACCTTGCTTTGCACTCTCCTTGGATGCAATTTGCCTGCTTGGAAAATGCATCCTTGAACTCTGACAATGCCTTTTGTTTGCCTGGATGGAGGATAGAGAGTTCTCGACAGCAGCTTGCAGGGCTCAGCCACTTCTCTTTGTTCCCCAGGGTGCCAGCACCCTCTGCTGTGGAGCAGACGTGTCCCGCCTCCCCGCTACAACCCAGCAAACTTTGCATTTAGCTGGGCAGGAATGCGGCTAATTATGAAAAGAGAACATGCTTTGCAAAGGAGGTCGGAGGCCATCCTTTCTCTGCCTAATGCCCCTCTTTGAGGATATTTTAATTCTGAATCTAACGATTCCCCATTATGGAATCCTGCAGGGAATCCACAAGGGGAGGGGCGGGTAAACTCCCTAGAAACAGAACATTTCAAAAAATGGTTTGGAACTGTTCAGATTGCTTCAGTGCTGGCTAGATTGGGGAAATGGCTCCCTCTGTTTGCGGGAAAATGTAATGGGCTGAGGATGAGCCAGAAGTTGAGACTGAGAATAAGAAGCAGGAGAATAGCAGGGTCAAACTATATGTTTCACATTTCTTTGGGGGAAGTAGAAATTCTCCAATGACTTCTCAGGGTTAGTAGCACAGTCAAAGTACAGAGCAACTGCCAACCATTTTGCACCTTCTACAATGCGCTGGGATAGCTTCATTGCAGAATAACCATAGATCAATGGAAGAAGAGCCATAGTTCATGGGTAGAGCATCAGCTTTGCATGCAGAGGATCTCAAGTTCAATACCTGGCATCTCCAGGTAGGGCTGGGAATGTCTCCTGACTGAAACCCTGCAGAGAAGCTGCCAGTCAGAGTAAAGAATATTGCACTAGATGGACCAATAGTGCTTACGGCAAATTCCTAATACTTTGGTGGGTGGGAAATTGCAAGGGTGGGTGTGCATAAAATTTCACAAAGTGCCCTTTTTACCAGGGAAAGAGGAAGGAAGTAAGGAAGGAATCTCAAGAAACATGATTGTATCCAATGCTTGTCCTAATCAGAGTAGACCTCTTTTAAGTAATGGTAATTGATTTAAACACATTAATTGAGTGGGTCTATTAAGAGTGAAACTTCGTTGGCTATAAGCCAACATCTTTTGACAAATGTGGGCTCAATTTCAATTTGAATAGACCAGGATGCTCCCCCCCCTTTTCTCTTGCCCCTTTGTATTGCTGTGCTATTTCTGTCTTCCTCCACACAAGAGAAGTAAGGAAGGAATAGGTGGAAGGAACCCCAGAAGAAAGGAACCAGTGTGACATAGCAGTTCGAGTGTTGGACTAGGACCCCAGAGACCAGGTTTCGAATCTCAATTCAATCATGAAGCTCACTGGGTGTCAGGAGTGCAAGCTTGGCCCTGCTACCATGGGTGCCCAGGGCCGTGGGTGCCATGCAGCCCTGGCACCAAAATTTGTGGCTGCCGTGCCCCTTCATGGGGAATTTCGTGGGTGCCTGGGCACCCAGGGCCCCAGGAAGTTGGCATCTATTGTGGGGATTAAATGAGGAGGGGAAGAACCATGTGCACCACCTTGACCTCTGGAGGGTGTGGGGGGAGGGAGGAACATGGGATACAAATGCAATAATAAATATATAATTAAAGATGAGTGAGTTCTGGCTCTGTGACAGTGCAGACACCCAGTAAAGGGAGATGAAGAGACAAGAAGGAATCAAAGGGAGACAAACAGATCAAGAACCGAGAGATGAGGCTGTTGTCAGCACAGAAGCGCTGAATGCAAGAAGGAATGCTATGGATGGAGAGAACGTGCTTGAAGGAGAAATGAGAGGCAGAGGAGACTTTATGACTTAAAAACAACAACAACACCTTTAATCTGTTCAGAAACAGGACACAAAACCTAGGAATTCCAAATCAGTCTGCATTTGCCGGCAGGGAAGATAAATTTTTAATAACCTGTATCTTAATGATTTGAACCACATTGTTTACAAGTCTAGAATAGCTAAATGACATGTGTTATCTTGTTGGATCACTACTAAAAAGGGGGGGCAAAAGCAGATGCTTCCCACCTCTAGACAGACAATTTGCACCCTGCCGTTTTCTAAAAGTGAGTTTTGCCGCAGTTGGCCTTTGGCTGCTGCAGTTAAGGGCTTCCACCTTGGCTTGTAGGGGAGGAGCTCAAAATGCAAGAGAGAACAAATTAGGGGTGGGCAAGCAGTGGCTCCCCAGGTGATGCTGAACTTCAACTATCACCATCTCTCATTCATTATCCATGGTGACTGGGGCTTATGGGAGCTGGAGTCTAACAACTTCTGCAGGGCCACAGTCTCCTGGTTCCCACTCAGACCACAAAAACAGACGTTCATCACTGAGAATAAGGAAGAGGGTTTTTTTGAGGCAGAGTAAAGGTGCAACAGGTAGTGAGTCACAGAAGCCTCAACGCTCAGGTTAGGTGAAAAGAAAGGACCATAAGACCAACTGGGCTAAAAGCAGCTGTTCAGATTTAAGCAGTCCAAGCTGGGGGCAAGGAGATCAGAACTGTGTAGAAGCAAGAGACCTGTCTCAATGGGTTGGCATGTCCACCCACCAAGCTTTTCAAGGCAGGGCAAAGCAAGCTTACTCATGAGACTGCAAACTACATCAGGGAGAATGGGTCTTCTCCCAGTGACATGAGCACCACCAGGCCCTGGGAGACCAGGTTGTGCCTTGTCCTTCTGACTCTGGTGCCTCCACTCCCAGTGATTGGTTGATGCCCTTCCTAGAGTCTGTGGATGCTCTCCTCTTCCCAGGAGAGAAGGAGGAAAGTGGCAGTCCTTCTTCTACATCCAGAGCAGCCATATCCTGGGAGGCAGAAGAACATGCCTCCTCCAGTCACCGTTCCCCACTCTCAGTTCCATCCTCTCCCCATTTTCTCCTCTTCTCCTCCTTCCTTGTCCATCTCCAGCAGCCACTTCATGACTGAGCCTGTAATACTTTGGGACTCAGGACACACATCTCTTTTACATTAGCACCAGACCATGTGTGTGTGTGTGTGTGTGTGTGTGTGTGTGTGTGTGTAACCAATGGGTTGCATTCGACATTGGTACTACTCAGAGCAGACCCACAGAAACAAATGGACCTTACTTAGTTATGCCCATTCGTTTCAATAATTCTGCTCTGAATGGAACTAATGCTGAATGCAGCTCAGAAAAAGTAAATAAATGGAATGCAATTAAAACAAGAACAATGTTAAGCAACACATCAAAGACCATGAAAACAGTCTCATATAATATTTCACACTAAAACGGAGCAGCAATCAGTTAAGGCCAGTTCAAAGCTCCAAAGGACTTTTAAATGGCCTTTTGTCCAAGGTCCTGTCTAAATAAATAGACCTAAATAAAAAGACCTTTTGCCCGTTAACAGAAAGAAGGTCATCAATGAACTCTGATGGGCTTCCCTGGAGAGGAAACTCCTCTTCTGATCTGTCTGTAGTTGGGACCCAGAAGGGACAGCGGCAAGGGTAGCTGTAGGTTTCAGCACTATGGACAGCTCCTAGTGAGCTTCTTGCTCCAGCAGTTTTGTAGGTTCCTGTCTGCCAGCTCTGTTGGTTCCTGACACATGAACAGAACCACGGCTATGTTTGGCTGGACCTCAGAGACTACACTGGATCGTGAATCCATGCAACAGGAAACCATTTGTCCATTGTTCAATGTGAAAGGAAGGAGCATCTTTTGTGTGATGGCGCCATCTAGTGCCCAGTCCTCTCCTATGCCTACTGCACAATGTGTGTGTGTGTGTGTGTGTGTGTGTGAGAGAGAGAGAGAGAGAGAGAGAGAGGAGGAGGAGGAGGTGTTGGAGGAATTACAGATCAATGAAGGAAAGAGAGGGAAGAAGGATGAAGGGAATAAGACCATCAATGGCTACTTATCTCTGATATCAGAGGCAGTGGGGTGGCAATCAAAAGTGGGGCGAGTTGCTATTGCACTAGACTTGGCATGTGTCAGGGAAATTCCTGACATGTCTTGGTTCTGGGGTGTAAAAATGGTGTCTGGGGTAATTTTGCCTAATTGGCAAAATGTCTTGGAAAACTGGGATGTATGGCAACGCGCTGGGAAAAGCATCAAAAACAGCCCCAAAAGCTTAAAATCATTATTTGAGGGTTAGATCTCCCCCAAAAAGCTTAACAATTTTGGCAGATTTCTAATAAAGCTCAACAACTTTGTGGGTGTCGGGAATTATACTTTTTGGAATATGGCACTAAGGTACTGCATACAGACTTTCCTTTGTGGCCACTGTGAGAAGGGGATTCTGATTTAGATGAGTCTGTGGCCTGATCCAACAGAGCCCTGAGAGGGAGGGAGGACAGAATGAATGTGTGTTTATGTCCATGCTTTTGGGGCCCTATCACTTTCATTTTTGGCTCTGTCCACCATTCTTGCTGTGAAGTTCCTGACCAGTTTCCCACAAGGGAAGGTGGCCCTCGGGAGTGAAAAGGACACCCACCTTTATAATGCAGGACAAGGAGAGCCAGTGTGGTGTAGTGGTTAAGAGCGGTAGTCTCTTAATCTGGGGAACCAGGTTCGCGTCTCCGCTCCTCCACATGCAGCTGCTGGGTGACCTTGGGCCAGTCACACTTCTTTGAAGTCTCTCAGCCCCACTCACCTCACAGAGGACGCTCTCCGACAATGGCTTGCGGCTTCGCCCCGTGAAGACGGTACGATGGTGCGCGACTCTCAGCTCCGCGCCACTCACCCCCACTCCGTTCAGAAGCCTTTAAAAAGGCTCCCTTGCAGTCGGGGGGGGGCGCAAATGGAGCCCACCAAGCCTCCACGTTCGCAGGCTTCGTGTCTTTGCTGGGTTAAAGAATTGATAAAGTTAGAAAACACAGAATTGTTGGATTTAGAAGGTTATGATAATAGATTCGGTTGGCACGCATATTTATGGTATGAAAAAAAAGAGTGCATAAAGGTTTTGAAAACCACATCTTTAGAGGATCGTTGATTGAAGTATGGAATAGGTACAAAAACTTATTGGAGTTTAAAACTCCATATTGGCTATCACCACTGGAGGTAATGAGTGTTAAAAAGATCAATATGACAGGGAGATGGATTACATATGAGAATTTGATATTTAAAGAAGGAAATAAATGGAAATTGAAACCATATGATGAAGTTAAAGAATATGTGAATGATTGGTTGCATTATTTTCAGTTGAATGCAATGTTCAAAAAAGAGTTATCAGAAAGAGGTTTTCAGGGGGGGAAATCTAGGTTTCATCAAGAAATTTTGAATAATGATGTTAAAATTCTATCAAAAATGTATAAATTATTACTTGAGTGGCATACAAAGGACGAAGAAGTAAAATCAGCTATGATTCAGTGGGCCAAAGATTTTGGTTATAACATACAATTTGATGAGTGGATAAAATTGTGGAAAGAAGGAATGAAATTTACTGCATGCACTACAATAAAAGAAAATGTTCTGAAAATGATATATAGATGGTATGTAACACCAGTGAAACTTGGTAAGATGTATAAAGTTAGTAATAAGTGCTGGAAATGTCAGGAAAAAGAAGGAACATTTTATCATATGTGGTGGGAATGTAAAAAAGTGAAATGTTTCTGGGAAATGATTTATAATGAGTTGAAGAAAATGTTGAAATATACTTTTGTTAAGAAACCAGAAACATTTTTACTAGGAATATTAGGGAATGAAATCAAAAAGAAGGATGAGAAGTTATTTAGGTATGCAGTGACAGCAGCTAGAATTTTGATGGCCCAGAAATGAAAACAGGAAGAAATGCCGACGAAGGAAGAATGGAGAATGAAACTGATGGAATATGCTGAAATGGATAAATTAACGGGGAGAATTCGGAACCAACGCAATCAGAGATTCACCGAGGACTGGAATAAATTTACAGAGTATATCAAAAATATATGTGAGGAGCAATTAACGCTTGTTGGCTTTCAAGAAGCTCTGTGAAAATGACTGGTAGAAATATTGCTTAAAAGATATGATAAGATTAAGATTGTTAAAGTGCAATATAAATTTAAGAAATGTGAGTAATTGTGAGAATATGGAAAATTGTCAGACAGGCTGAGGAAAGTCTAAAAGATGTATATGTTAGATATGGATGTTAAACTTTGATGGAATGTATACTGGAAGCTTAATAAAAATTAATTACATAAAAGATTCCTGCATTGCAGGGGGCTAGACTAGATGGCCCTCAGCGTTCCTTCCAACTCTACAATTCTATGAAATAGTGGGAAAGATACTGAAGCTCTTTGGGCGTCATGGCTTGTTCTGAGCTCAGAGAGTGGACAGAGCAAGAGGAAGCAATCAAAAGGAGGAAGGGAGGAAGAGAGGAAGGGAAACTACATTTTCTGTGACTCAGCCAAACCCAACCCCCTCCCCACCATCCCCTTTCTTCCTCCTTTCTGTGTGGGACCAAAAAGAGACATTCTGCTTCCCAAAGAAGCTGGTGGAGAGGGATCTCTTTCAAGGAGGTAAGTCACCCTCCCTGGGACATTTTTCTTATAACTAACTGCTTGATAATATTCCAATTTTATCCCTCTAAATTCATGAATTTTATTTATAATCTTTCATAATCACATAAACAAACAAAACATTAAATTAAACATCGACTTCCTCTCCTCCCTTCCATTTTTCCTTCTGATTACCCCTTACTGCTGCATATTCTAGTTACTTCTTTTTTCCCCCTTTCTCATTTCTATCTCAGCTGCTGAATTTACTCTCATCCTGTTAATGTTTCAACCTGTTTGCAATGTTTCATCAGGTATTCTACAAGCATTTCCCAATCTTCCTTAAATACCCCTTCTTCCTGATCTCTTGTTCTGTTGCTTAGATTTGCCAATTCTGCATATCCTGTCATTTTCACCTGCCACTCCTCCTTTGTTGGCATTGCTCCCTCCCTCTGTTCGTCAGATATCCTGCAAACATTTTCCAATCTTCCTTAAGTACCTTTTTTTTCTTGATTTTTTTTATTCTGCTGTCTGGTCCACAATGCAGCTTGACTATTCTGTGCATCATATAAAAACTGTGATGCCCCTCTTCCTGCTGTTCAGAGCATCTCACAGGATGATGGGTTGGTTGGTTCCTTTCTGATATCAAATCAAGATGAAGCGGGGAGAAAAAGCCAGTAGCTGGATGAAATGAATGAAATTTATTACGGTCCCAGACTAGATTCACATACCGTACTAAACAAACATAAAACACAATAGAATTAAGTTTGAATTAACAATTGAATATGACAGTAAGCAATACAAATATGACAGCCATTAGAAATGTGGTTTAGGTAATAGTCTCTAAACTATTATCTAGAGTTTGCATCTGAGGCCTTAGTCTTTGTAATAGAACAGCTTGTTCCCTGAGTTTTATGGCAGCGGCGCAAAATTTGGATGGTAAAGCCAATTATTCTAGTTGCAATTCTCAATATCCAGTTGGGGGGGGATGCATGTACCTTTCAAAAAAACAACAAGATATTTTATACACTGACTTCCCTAATGGAGATCAAGATTAGGACAAACCTGGATTCATTCTTTTAAGTGCCCAAGTCTCAGCTGCAAGAATACTGCTTGTTCCCCCCCTCTTAGTTGTGGATAACGTTGCTGGATTGTATCACTAGGCTTCAAGGGACCAAAGTAAAGGAGTTTGCAGGAGTGGAGTTGATGTAACCTGCATTTTGGGAGGAAGGATTTTCTGATGTCCCCTTCCAGCTCTTCATGTCATGGGATTCTGGCCTTATTGAGTGTTGTCCCCACCCTGTCCCCTGCCCCCCAACTCTGTCCCAGCATTATTCCTCAGGGGTGGCTACTGTCTACAAAGTTTGACCTGCAATCTATTTGTATGTTTGGTACAACATACCAAACTGTTTCCTGCCTTAGAACACCATTCCCAATCTATTGTAGGCATTGTGTACATCAGCAGGAACCCCAAGCCAAGCCAAGCCTTTTTGCATTTTGGTTGTTTTACTCTACCTGAGGTTGGAATAGCAGATAAGCGAACTTGCACTTTTAGCTCTTGCCTGTGGACTATTGAGTGTCTCTTATTCAGGCCTGTCCTGTGGCATTTGACCCACTCCAGGCTTCAGACAACCTGCCAAGCCCCCTCCCCCTCTATTCCCTGGCTGCTGGGAAGACTGGAGTTGTTGTCCAGCAACATCTCGAGGGAGACAGGGGACCCCTAGCCCTGAATTAGATCACTTCTCCATCTAGTACAGCATTGTTTACTCTGATTGGCAGCAGCTCTTACAGGAGCTTCTGGTCCCATGCTGCCTTATCCTTTAAAGTGGAGGTGCTGAGGATTGCATTTGCTCATCCACTGGGTGATAGTTCTTCCTTCCTTCAAAATGTAAGAAAAGCCTCAGAAAAGTTGGGGTTTGGGGGTCAGGTAAGTCCCATTGAGAAGTAAGAAGAGGATGAGGAGAGGGGTGGTGAAAGAATTATCATATGGTCCTGTGCTTATGTTCACAGAGGCAGGATGGCGAGCAGATTGTGGCTGGTGGCTTGTGTGCTGGCTCTGATTCTGGATGTTGCGGCTCCTCAGGACACGGTGTGCCAAGCAGCCGCTGGCAGAGATGGGCACCCAGGGACTCCAGGCAGGGCTGGGCGCCCAGGACAGAAAGGAGATCTTGGAGAACCAGGTAAGATGTCACTGGAGAGACTGGAGAAGGGAGTGGCTTCATAGGAAGAAAGGAAATGGCCTTCTAAGAAATTTCACTGTCAAATTGTTGCTAGAGTGGTCTTTAGTTTGCTTGTTATAATAATAATAATTTATTATTTACACCCCGCTCATCTGGCTGGGCTTCCCCGGCCACTCTGGACAGCTTCCAACAAAATATTAAATACAGTAATGCATCAAACTTTAAAAGCTTCCTTAAACAGGGCTGCCTTCAGATGTCTTCTAAAAGTCTGGTAGTTGTTTTTCTCTTTGACATGTGGTGGGAGGGTGTTCCACAGGGCGGATGCCACTACCAAGAAGGCCCTCTGCCTGGTTCCCTGTAACTTGAATTATTTCACCACTGTTGTGTTTTTCATTTTATTTTGCACTAGCATTGTAGGTCATTTTGTTAAGGCAATTGATGAATGGAAATGATTAGTAGTAGTAGTAGTAGTAGTAGTAGTAGTAGTAATACCCTGAATGGGAGAGAGCAGAGCAGATATGGCTGCAAGACCTAAGTTTGTGTCTAACTAACTAACTAACTAACTAACTAACTAACTGTCAGGGACTGGGCAGCGGAGAAATGGTGGAGACCACCTACCCATCCTGACCATTCCAGGGGAAGACAGTATAGATTTAGAACAGAGGTTTGAGGGAGGTGGCAGCTCAGAGGCAGATGAGGGGAAAAGTTGGGAAATCATGAGAGAGCCGGGACAACACGTGGCTGACACATCATTAGAAAGCATTCCAGACCCTCCATTTCCCAGAACCCAGTGAGCCTTAAAAGTAGGAGAGCAAAGAGCTCAAAGACAGAGGGTGCTTAGTGGCACCTGTAGAACAGACGATGAATGAGGAAGTAGGAGAGATGTTGGTTGGAGATTCACCCAGGGCAACACCACTTTCCAAGAGGCTCTCTCTGTAAAGACTGAAATAAAAAAGGACGGTAAGAAACTTTTCCTTGTCTTTATAACCAGCCAGGAGTCGCTGACAGCATCCTGACTAACTAACTAACTAACTAACTAACTAACTAACTAACTAACTAACTATATATCCCCACAATTTCACATAAAATTCCAATACATGATCATTTTTTCTTTATTTTTATCAGCTTCCTATCCCATTTTCCATGGTGATTTTTTAAGATATATATTCTATCTCGTTGCTGCACCCTGTCTTCACTCTTTTATATCATAACCATAATACAATAATCTCTAATTATTTCTGTTGCTCATAGTTCCAATCCTGCTCACAAATGCATATAATAATATTTATTTAAATAGTCTGAAAAGGGCTTCCATTCTTCCATAAAACAGCCGTCATTAAGTTCCCTTATTTTAGCCGTTCCCTTTGCTGATCCAGCATAGTCCATTCTGTCCAACTAACATTTACCCAGAGTAGACCCATTGAAATTAACGAACCTCAGTTAGTTGTTTTCATTTATTTCAATGCGTCTATTCTGAGTAACATTGGAGACAACCCTTGGCAATGCCTGGGCTGGTCTTCTTCACTTGAGCCATGACAAGAAACACACATGTTTTTCTGCTTCCCTTTCAGGGAGGGCATCAAGGAGCACAGGCATACAGGGACCCAAAGGTGAGCCAGGGCAGCCAGGCCCACCAGGCATGCCAGGTAACCAGGGCTACCGAGGCCCCGATGGCCCCCCAGGCCCTCCTGGCGAAGAAGGAGACAAAGGCCAGAAGGGGCAAGTTGGCGACAGCACGAAGCAGCCCCGAGCCGCTTTCTCAGCCTCTCTGAAGAACCACCAGCCTATTGGCAACGTAGTGGTATTTGACAATGTCATCACCAACCAGGACGATGGTTACGACCTCCAGATGGGCAAATTTACCTGCAAGGATGCTGGGTATTACTACTTCTCTTTCCAGGTGATTTCCAATGGCAACCTGTGCCTTCGCCTCATGCACCAAGGCAACCAAGTAGCCACCTTCTGTGACAACAACAAGCAAGGCCTCCTGCAGGTCAACTCAGGAGGGAGTGTCCTGTACCTGGCTAAGGGTGAGAGCGTATGGCTGGAAACTGACCCGCAGGGTGGGAACAACATCAATGTCAGCAGCGATGCAGACAGCGTGTTCAGTGGCTTCTTGCTTTTCCCGTCAGGCGCCTGAGGGACAGCGAGGAAGACAAAGCCACCCCTTCTTCCCCAAACCCACCTCCCTCTTGCTACAACCACAAGGATGCTTTTTCATGATCAATGTAACTGCATATGTAGATATCTGCTTCCTGGGGATTGGGGGAGAAAGCCACAGAGTTTGAAATTTGAGGGAAAGCCACCCAATTCACACACACACACACCAATACGGAAGCTCAGTTAGCCTCTGAAATTTGCAATCCAGCAGATTTTGCTTTGCCATTCCCTGAAAAGAAACTGCCCCAAACAGCATAATGGGAATTGTGCACACAAGTGAAAATGATGTAGACAATAGCATTATAATGGGAAAACTTTGCTTGCAAAAAGGGGTATATTTAGCAAAGCTGAACGCGAAAAGGTGTATATTAGGAGAACTGAACACCATTAGTGGAAATTAGTGAAAGTAATGTACGCAACTGCATTATATTAGGATACATGTGCTTGCAAAAATGGGCATATCCAAAGGAATGTACACCAAAATGTGTACAAACCTTCATGAGGACTTTTTGATGTTGATTTCTTAAAGTTTGCAATCTGTGGGGAAAGGGGGTGAATGGAACGTACGTATGGAAAAATGAGAAAGTGGGGGAAATTAAAACAGATTTATCCATTGCTAGCCTGCTTCTGCATTCCAATACATTGAGATTCCCACCTTCCTTCCATCATGGCATCCAAAGTGGTCAAAGAGGTGGCTCCAAACAGGTCTCCCATCCCATCCCAACCCAACCCATCCCAGCACTGACCAGACCCAGACCTGCTCAGCTTCAGCAAAGTGATGACCTCATTTGTTCCCAGACTACACAGCCTGGGACATTCAGTCTTGTTCCTACTTGGCAATGAATAAATATTCAGAATTTTGAAACTGGGCTGTTCAGTGAGTTTCTTTGTGCTGAGACACTATTTTTTTTAATGTAGCCAAAAATACTTTGCATAAACAACTCGAAAGGGGAAATGTCCAAAGCAGGGGCTGCCCTGACGTCTGCCTTCCTGATTCTTCAGTGAACATGGATGGAGGCAACAGCACTTCCTGAGAATCCAGGCAGGGAAACTGGGCAGTGAGATAGAATGTCCCTCGGGGTGGTGCTGCCAATTGGACCCAGAAGATAATGCAAGCAAGTGGTCAGTGGTGGTGACAGAGAAGCGAGGGGAAGGGTTCACTCAAGGAAGGATGGCAATGGAAATCAGATTTCCCAAGATGCACACCTCAGAAAGACCTAGCTACTGAATCAGGCCAATGGTCCCTGACCTATCCAATTCCTGGCATCCCTACATCTGGCTTGGATTGCCCCCTGTCTGGAAAACTAGAAAGCCACTACCATCACAGCAAATAATACTGAGCTATATTTATCAGTGGGTCAAGTATAAGGCAGATTTCCACGTTCCTATGTCTTAGGGAATGGGATGCGGGTGGCGCTGTGGGTTAAACCACAGAGCCTAGGACTTGCTGATCAGAATGTCGGTGGTTCGAATCCCCACGACAGGGTGAGCTCCCATTGCTCGGTCCCTGCTCCTGCCAACCTAGCAGTTCGAAAGCATGTCAAAGTGCAAGTAGATAAATAGGTACTGCTCTGGTGGGAAGGTAAACGGTGTTTCCATGCACTGCTCTGGCTCGCCAGAAGCGGCTTTGTCATGCTGGCCACATGACCCGGAAGCTCCCTTGGCCACTAAAGCGAGATGAGTGCCACAACCCGAGAGTCGGGCACAACTGGACCTAATGATCAGGGGTCCCTTTACCTTTACCTTTATGTCTTAGGGAAGGGCATGCAGGTGGTTCCAGGTTCAACTCCCAGCATTTCCAGGTAGGGCTGGGAGAGAGCCCTTACCTAAAAACCTGGAGAGCTGCTGCCAGCCAATGTAGACACTAGTGAGCTTGCTGGACCAGTGATCAATGGTCTGGTTCGGTATACAGCTTCCTCTGTTTAGGAGAAGGGCCTTTCCCCAGCTATGCCTCTTCCTCTTTCCTAGGAGAGAGCATGCACACAGACTAGCCAGGAGGGTCTGCTTTGCCCAGTGTTGCAATCTATATCAGTCGATTTTGTTGAAAGGAGAATTCCAAATAGGGTTGGTCCACATGGGTTTTGGTTGTTTTTTTTTTTTAAGGTGGAATTTCCCCCCACTTTTTTCTTTGCTGTGTTCTGTGAATTAAAACTCCCCTCCTTGCATCTTCGCATGTGCCAAGCAGCATAGCAATCACACGTTAAATGATCGTTTGCATTTTTAATGTTTTTGCCACTTGCTACCCTTTTACAACTCATGTTGGGTAGCCCCAGGCAGCGAAGAAAGATCAGAAGGCTCCTAGATCACAGTCCCTAGAATGTAGGACACACATCGCCCAGCCAATAAGCTGCTAAGCTACCTCCATGTGATCCACCCCCTTCCCTCTAAAAATGCAGGCGGCAGAGCTCCTGCTCCAAGAGATTGACATCACTGTGGCAAGCCTGCCTTGCAACTTGGACATCCTTGGTGGTTGCCAAGATAACAGGTGAATTGAATTGCCTCATATCCTAAGCAGGAAGGATGGCCGATGGCCAAGGATGATGGAAGTTGTAGATCTGCATCGACTGGATGGCTGAGGACATTGGTTTGTCTGCAACAAAGCCCTACCCAGAGTAAACCCACTGGAAATCAACAGCCCAAGTCAGCCATGAGTGTGGCCTTCAGTTGGTCTGTTCTGAGTAGGACTAGGATTGGAGACAACCTCTGCAAAGAATGGATGGGGAACCTCAGGACAGGGGTGCCAGATGTGGCCCTCTAGAACTTTCTACCAGGCCCTTAGGACTCTCCCCAGACCATGCTCCTCCCTGGCCCTACTTTGCATTCTCTTTGGGTGTTTTTATGTCTTGAACTCTGATAATGCCTGGATGGAGAATAGAGGTGTGTGTGATTGTATGCAGAAGCAAGTCTAATGTACAAAGTGTGTATTCACTGTTCCATCTCCTTTTGATTCTGGCCAATGGCATGAGGCTCCTGGGATGTTGCCCAGAAATGGAAGGTGACCCTCAGCCTGCAAAGTTTTTCCAATCCCTGTTGAAAATATACGAATAATGGACTGGGCACACCTTGTTCTGGCCTGTTTCAGCCACACATTTCTAGCATCCTTAAGCCAAGCTGCATTTTCAGGATCACTTAATACGGATGAGTTTTTTGCTTAATTGTTTGGACCTCTTGAGAATGCATGTTCACTTTGTAAATTTCGGAGCACATTGGCGGACAATGGGACTTCCTAGGAATAATTACGATTTTTTTATTTGAATTGCTTCTTTGCTGCTTTTCAAGCTGCTTGCAATAGCTGAATCACAAATAGAAACGACAAAACAACAATTGGTCTACTGTAAGTAGTTTTTTCTGTGTGAACCACAACTGAGTCAAAATTTCTCACAAGGCATTGTTGCTGTTGAAATTTTCTGATTTTGTTTGTTTTTCTTTATCTCACCCCTTAAAAACAGAAGAACACAAGAACATAAAACGAACCCTGCTGGATTCAGCCAGTGGCCCATCTAGTCCTGCATCTTCTTCTCATAACAGCCTGTCAAAAAAAGGGTCCATTTTGCAGAACTTCCTCTGGCTATTTTTGATCAATTTCGAAGTAGTCACCACTTCCTATCCCATGCATACACGCACACTGCCCCACTCAGTGCTAGGTTTGGGACATTGTGGAGGATGCAACTTTTCAGCATCAGCCAAAAAAGGGGGGGAGGGAGAAAAAAAGGAAAGAAAAGCTGTGCTATTGCCACTGCTTAATGGCAAGCCCAGGACTGGCCCACCCATGAGGCAAACTGAGGCAACCACCTCAGGCAGCAGGACCCACCAGGCAGCAGATCCTGATTTTAGATCTTCATTCCCCACTTGCTCCTAATGTAGATCTTCATACAGCCCTTGCAGGGAGGGTGGCTCCATTTGTGGTTTGCCTGAGGGACCAAAGCGTATTGGTCTGGCCCTGGGCAAGCCCCACCCCTGCAAAAATGGAGAAATTTAGTGATTGCCTAATTTCTTTGCCAACAGATAGAGTGGGGAATTGCAACGTGCCACTTGGACACTGCTCTAGGATGAATGGTAGCCCCCGGGACTTCCGGAGGCGGCGCAAAACCGTGATGGCGGACCTCTTCGAGCTCTGAAGAGGGGCACCGCAGAAAAGGGTTGCTCGCGACGGCGCAGCGGCAACCCATCAAGATAAACCACGGGCAGAGTGAGTCCGTGGCCGTGGGACCCGGCGGGCACCTGGAGCGACCCCGAAATCACAAAAGGAACCCCGTAAGGGGCTCCGGAGTGAAGGAGGGGGAGCGGTGCTGTGGGTTCATCGCTCTTTCTGCGGAGGCGAAGCCGCGCGGCTGTCACGGATGAGCGCTGACCTTTCTTCCAAGAAACATCGGGCTGAAACATCAAACCCGTGAGTAAGGACCTAAGATTCTACAAATCAAATCGGAAAATTTGGCTAAAAACGGGAGACGAGAAAGAGGAAGTCCGTCTTCCGACACTGCTTTCAAGATCAAAGCAGACGGTCTAAAGAGCGGAAAGCGCTGTGAACAGGGAAGCTTTGAAGCTTTAAATCGGGACTTTCGTGCACATTTGAATTTTACTTTTAAAGAATAAATACAGCATAAAATTGACCTGGAGCGGACACCCCAAGGGCAAGGGAAGACTCTAACCCCAAATTCCCGGGTGGCCGGGTAAAGTTGTTTAAACTGCGGAACTGTTGCAAGCTTCCAGATACTTTTGTAACTGGATAGTGTAATTTTGAGCTTACCTAGCTGAAGTGGATACAATTGCAGGCACCTTGCTGGAACTTTGTTATATGTTTAAAAGGGCTCTGCAGGACCTTTCTTTTAGCGTGCTGGAACTAATTTGCTTTTAAAATTGTTTTTAAAGTTGGAACAAAGAGACTTTAATTGCGGAAAGTTACCTTCTTCTTACTAAAACTTTGGTGGCACTCCCCCTAGAGGACATTGGGAATATAGAGGCCTGGGAAAGTTTCTCTGTTTACCTTCTCTCAATAGACTGTTTTTAATTCTGGACTTGCCTTTCCCATGGGATTACAACACTTGACCTTGAACGTTGACTGATGAGTGGTACAGGAAAGACAAGAGCAGCCAAAGCTAAGGAAGCTAAGGAGAAAGAGAAAGCAAAAAAGCAAGCACAGCTTTTGCAAACAACTTTAACTCAGGGACGTAGATTATCAGTTCCAGCTGTGCTTGCGACACAAAAAGTAGAAACCGAAAAGCCTGAAAAATCTGAAGAGGAAGATATGGCAGCAGGAGGAGCTGAGGCAGTACTGAAACAAGTTTTGGAACAATTGTCAGCAATAAATCAAAAAATTGATAACCAATCAACAAAAATTGACCAAGCAACATCCTCGATCCAGAAATTGACAGATCAGGTTTCCCAACATACCCAAGCAATTGAAAAATTGCAAGGAGCAACAGAAGAGAATCGTAAACTGGCAGGGGAAGCCGTTCAAATTGCAACATCAGCTAAAAAAGAAGTCGAGGAAGTTAAAGCGGAAGTCAAGCCTCTTCATAAACAGATAGGGGACCAACAAACCTATCTCTCGTTGGTGGAATTGAAAAATCGCGAGACCAACCTCAGACTAAGGGCAGTCCCAGAAATTGAACAAGAAGATTTGAAAGGACTTTTGACAACAGAGTTTACAAAGTTCTGGGACTTAAAAGAAGAAATTGATTTCAAAATTGTATCGGCTTTTCGGTTGGGAAGATTAGTAAGAAAAGATAGATCCAGAGACTGCTTAATAGCTTTGAGATCAAGGGAGGAGAGAGACAAAATACTAGGCCTACACTTCAAAAACTCAATTGTGATACAAGAGAAAAGGGTGGAAATTTACCGAGATATTCCTAAACAGTTATTGGACTTGAGAGCCACCTACTCAGATTTGGCTAAGTTGCTGAGACTCAACACAATTCCTTACAGGTGGGAGTTCCCACAAGGGCTATCATTCACTTACAAACAGAAGAAGGTTAAAATAAGATCACCAGAGGACTTACAAAAGTTCCAGCACGATCACGGAGAAGACCTCCAAAAAGAAGCAGCAGCTAATTGGCCTATACCCAACCCAGGTGGAGCAATACCTGCACCTTCGGAACCAGAGGAGAAAGAAGATACACCGCTCTAGGCGTAGCAGAATAGTTCAGGATGTCTCTGCGGCTACTCAGTTGGAATATAAATGGCGGAAATTCCCCGGAGAAAAGAAGGAGGTTATTTCACATATTGAAGAAAGAACAATTGGACATTATTTGCCTACAAGAAACCCATGTGACCAGGCTCCACAGGAAGGTTTTGGTAAATAAAAGATTAGGCCAAGAATTTATTTCGTCTGACAAAGTAAAGAAAAGAGGAGTGGTGATCTACGCTAAGGAGAGCCTGATACCCAAATTTCTATTTAAGGATGAACAAGGAAGAATTTTGGCGATTGAAATTCAAACCCAAGGAGAAAAAATATTGATATTAGGAATTTATGCCCCAAATGACGGGAAATCAGAATTTTTCAAGAAGCTGCATGAGACGTTGCTGGACTATCTGGATTATGCTAACATCATAATGATGGGAGATATGAATGGAGTGGTGTCTACACATATGGATAAGTCTTACAACCAAAACTTAACATCAGACGGCAGACTGCCCAAAACTTTTTTCGAACTGACTGACAATCTGGATTTGATCGACATATGGAGGACAAAGAACCCCCTAGGTAAAGAAGGAACTTTTTTCTCTGAGGCCCACCTGTCTTGGTCAAGGATCGACCAAATCTGGACCTCCAGGGGGCTGGCACCCAAGACTAAAAAGGTGGAAATCTGCCCAAAAACATGCTCCGACCACAACGCCTTGAAAATAGAACTTAGATTAACTCAACCCGGTTCCTTCAGATGGAGAATGAATGACACACTACTAAGAGATCAAGAGATTGTGAAAAAGGCCCAAAAAACATTAAAGGACTATTTTGAGATAAATCTGAATACTACAGTTGAAAAAAGAACGATCTGGGACGCAAGCAAAGCTCTTATGAGAGGGTTTCTGATACAACAGAATTCAATCAAGAAAAAACTCTGGAACGGAAAGAAGGACAAAATATTGGAGAAAATACACCAAGGAGAAAAAAAACTGAGAACCAAACCAAAGTCCAAGGAGGTGCTGAGAGAAATTAAATTCCACCAAGCAGAATACTCAAAATTGATTAATCAGGAGATTGAATGGAAAATAAAACAGATGAAGCAAAGATCTTTTGAATCAGCAAATAAATGTGGAAAGCTGCTAGCTTGGCAGCTGAAAAAAAGACAAAAGCTAAACACGATAACAAATCTAGAGATTGATGGAAGGATCGTACAGAAACCAGAAGAAATTAGGAGGTGCTTCCACAGATACTTCAAAGAACTGTATGCACAGGGGCCCCAGAAAGAATCAGAGATAGATCAATTTTTAAAGATAAATGGACTATCAAAAATAACTCAAGATAAAAGATCAATCTTGAACTCTACAATAACCTCACAGGAAATTGAAGGTGCCATTCAGAATATGCAACTAGGCAAATCTCCAGGCCCGGATGGACTTACCTCCAAATATTACAAGGTTCTGAAGGACTATTTGATACAACCTTTGTTGGAGGTATGTAACCAGATTATGGATGGGAAGAGGGCACCAGAAACGTGGAAAGAAGCCTTCATCACATTGATACCTAAGTCAGAATCTGAAAAGACTCAGCTTAAAAACTACCGTCCCATCTCACTCCTAAATGTGGATTACAAAATATTTGCAGACATTTTGGCAAATAGACTTAAAAAAGTCTTAAATGAAGTAATTCATAAAGACCAAGCTGGCTTTCTCCCTGGTAGACATTTATATGAGAACACTAGAAACATCATTGACATTTTAGAACTTTTGCAGACTAACAGGAACACAAGGGCGGTGTTAATCTTTATTGATGCGGAGAAAGCATTTGACAACATATCTTGGATGTTTATGAAGAAGAACTTGGAAGGGATGGGAGTGGGACGGGGGTTTGAGAATGGATTACACGCAATCTATTCAGAACAAAAAGCTAAATTAATAGTGAACAATGTGGTGACGGAGGAATTTAAAATTGAAAAAGGGACACGACAAGGGTGCCCTCTATCCCCTCTGTTATTTATTTCAGTCCTGGAGGTGCTATTGAATATGATCAGAGAGGACCGGTTGGTACAAGGGATAGAGGTCGGAGTGAAACAATATAAACTGAAAGCTTTTGCAGATGACCTAGTTTTGACACTGCAGGAGCCAGAATCCAGTACAAAAAGAGTTCTCGAACTTATATCTGAATTTGGTCGGGTGGCGGGATTTAGGTTGAATAAACAAAAAACTAAGGTTCTGACCAAAAATTTAACAATTACAGAAACAGAGGGGTTTCAGAGAGAAACAGAACTGAATGTGGTTAAAAAAGTGAAATACCTTGGGATCTATTTGTCCTCCAAGAATTTGAATTTATTTAAGGATAATTATGAGAAATGTTGGTTGGAAGTTAAAAAGGATTTAGAAATTTGGTCAAGATTGAAACTTTCCTTGTTGGGAAGAATTGCAGCTATAAAAATGAATGTGTTGCCGAAAATGTTATTTTTGTTTCAAACCTTACAGATCGTGGACAGAGTGGATTGCTTTGGAAAATGGCAGAAGGATATATCTAGATTTATCTGGCAGGGCAAAAAGCCCCGAATAAAGTTTAAAATATTAACAGATTCGAAAGAAAGAGGGGGGTTTGCCCTGCCGGACTTGAGGTTGTATTATGAAGCTGCAGCCTTCTGCTGGCTGAAAGATTGGTTTTTGTTGGAAAACACCGATGTCCTAGATCTGGAAGGTTTTAATAATGCTTTTGGATGGCACGCATACCTATGGTACGACAAGGTTAAAGTACATAAATTGTTTAAAAGCCACATTGTCAGAAAAGCAATTTTTGCAGTCTGGATGAAATATAAAGACTTACTAGAGAGTAAAACTCCGAGGTGGCTATCACCAGTGGAGGCCAAGGCCCGAAAAAGACCCAATATGGAGGCCTATTGGCCGAAATATTGGGAATTGACTGAAAAAATTGGAGACAATTGGAAGTTGCAGAGCCAGGACAAACTAAAAAATAAGGTGCGAGATTGGCTACATTATGCTCAAATTCAAGAGGTTTTCAAAATGGACAAAAAAGTTGGTTTCCAGGTGGAAAAGTCGAAACTAGAGACAGAATTGTTAGAACCAAAGACAAAGCTGTTATCTAGAATGTATAACTTGCTGCTTATGTGGAATTTACAGGATGAGACAGTTAAATCTGCTATGATTAAATGGGCACAGGATGTTGGACACAACATTATGTTTGAAGACTGGGAAAGGTTATGGAACACCGGAATGAAATTCACGGCCAGTACGGCCTTGAAGGAAAACATTATGAAAATGATATACCGGTGGTACATGACCCCAGTCAAGTTAGCTAAGATACATCACCTGTCTGACAATAAATGTTGGAAGTGTAAGGAAGCAGAGGGGACTTTCTTTCACCTCTGGTGGACATGCCCAAAGGTTAAGGCTTTCTGGGAAATGATTTACAATGAGTTGAAAAAGGTATTTAGGTATACCTTTCCCAAGAAACCAGAGGCCTTCCTGTTGGGCATGGTAGACCAGAAAGTGTTAAAGAAGGACAGAACTTTGTTTATGTATGCTAGTACAGCAGCAAGAATACTCATCGCAAAGAACTGGAAGACACAAGATTTACCCACGCTGGAGGAATGGCAGATGCAGTTGATGGACTACATGGAGATAGCTGAACTGACCGGCAGAATCCGAGATTTGGATGTAGAAACAATTGAGGTGGACTGGAAAAAGTTTAAAGACTACTTGCAAAAGTATTACAAACTGTATGAATCTTAAGACGGTGCATGATTTGGAGATGATACGCTTTAGCAATTATGATTAAGTAAATAGTAAACTAAGTGATAAAAGAGAAAAGGAGATAATATGAAATTGAACATGTTACGTTTATTTTAAAGGTATAAAAATTGTGACATAATACATTGAATATAGATACATAACATGTAAAAGTTACAATAAGGTATGACATAAGGTAACAAATTGCTGACATTGTTAAGATAAAGAACGCAGAATCGGAAGGGGTGGGGAAGTCCAAGTTGGGATTTTTGTTAAAAAAAAAAAAAAATGGTTTCTTGTAAACTCTTTATTTGTTTGTAATGTATAAAATTTGGAAAGAAACGTAATAAAAAATATTATAAAAAAAAAAAAATAGGATGAATGGTAGCCCCCAACCCCCATTCCTAAGTTTGGAGGAAACAGAAGTAGATGTGGGGAGATGTGGGGAATCTCCACACACCCCAATGTGGCCCTCAGAATTGTGTCCAGGCCACATCATCTCCCCACATCACATCCCTCTGTGGTCCTACTCTGTAATCTGTCTGAATATTTTTATCTGGCTGGAATGTGTCCATGAATTCTGATCATGCATCTGACTTGCCTGGGTAGATCACAGAGAGGGGCATATGAGCGCAGCAAAATTTACATCTGTTGCTTCCACCACTGGAATGTGGCCTCTGGAAGGTTGACCAGAAGAGAATGTGGCCCTCAGGCTTAAAATGGTTCCCCACCTCTCCTGTTAAGGGCCGGAGGCAATTGAAGGTGCAACATCTTCTCCCTGGTGGATCCGCTGCTTTGCTTCTGCTTAATGCTTTGCTTGCATATTTGAAAACAAAGCAAAAATTACAAAGGTAGCATCAGACTCCAGCGCTCTCTCATCCAAGAGCAAGGCTGCCCCCGGAAGGGTCAGGAAATCTTCTCATGATTCATTGGGGAAACATCAAACAACCATTTTGCACATTTGAAGTTAGATGGACCACAGACCTTTGTGCGGGCCTTTGAGAGATGCCCACAGAACTCGTCTTAAGGAGTGACAAGATGATAGAGATAGAGATATATAGTCCATCAATGAATAATGGCATGTTGTTGGTGTGGGCAACTTGTGGCCCTGCAGATGTTGTAGGAGTAAAACTCCCAACACCATCCCTGATTGCTGGCCCTGCTTGCCTGGGTCTAATGAGAGTCCAACATCTGGAGTCCAACATCTGGAGGGTCACAGCTTCCTCGCCCACAATTCACTGCAAAGTTTTGTGGGGTGCTTTTAACCACTTTATTTAGGGAAGGGGTTGTCATGCACTGCATGCCATAATTCCCAGCATCTCCAGGTATGGCCATGGGAGCTGCTTTCTGCTGAAACCTGTCCTTCAATTTCTCAGCAGATTTCTTCTCCTGCAAAAGAGGCATCCATTTCTCTTCCTCTTTCTATCCTCTGCCCCATAGAATGTCACTGACATTACCTCTCTGTTTTCATGATTTCTGAATGCAATTTCTTAATTCAAAAATTGATGGAGAATGATTGCAGGAGAAAAGCGGGAGCAATTTTCGGCGGAGCGGGAGGTCCTGTCTGAAACCCTGGAGAGTTGCTAGTAAGCTCAGATGGTGGAGCATAGAACTCTTAATCTTGGGATCATCGTTTCAAGCCCCCTGTTGGGCAAAAGATTCTTGCATTGAGCAGGGCTGGACTAGATGACTCTTGTAATCCCTTCCATCTTTACAATTCAATGGTTCTATTATTCAAATTTATATAAAGAGTATCTCTGTGTGCATGCACACACACACGCACACACACACATTGTTAAGGCAGCTTCTTGTATTAATAGAAATCACAGAATTGTAGGGTTGGATTGGGTGGGACCCTGAGGATATGCAGCTGTCCCTTATGGGGATCAAACCTGCAGCCCTGGCATTATCAGCACCACAGTCTACCAAGCTGAGCTAGAGAAGACTATGTCTTGATGCACCAATGGGGAACCCTTTTAAGCCCAAGGGTGGGTTCCTTTCTGGGCAACCTTCTGGAGGCCGCATGCCATTGGTGGGCAGGGCCAGAGGCAAATGTGAGCAGAATACACACACACACACACATTACTTTGCACTTTAGGCTAATTTGTTCACACACTCACACACCCCAGCACTCATGCAAACAAGAGGCATTATCATTTATAGGATGAACCAAAGGACACTCTCAAGCACACCTTGACCACCTTGCAAGCAGGGGAAACAATTAGGGTACAAAGCAGGACAAGTGAGGGCTGAAGCCTAGGGAGAGGGCTTGTTGCCTGGGGAGAGTTCTGAGGATCAAGTAGAGAGACCTGGAAAGCCACCTTGGGTTCCTAGACCTGAGGTTCCCTCCCATGTCTTAATGAAAGGGTTGTGGGTTAGTGGTAAAGCATGCACTTTTCAAACAGAATGACCCTGCATTATGCAGGGCTGGGGACCCTTCTGAAACTCTGGGAAGCCATTGACTGTCAGTGTAGACAACTTTGGGCTAGATGGACAAAAGGATCAAGTGGGCATAATGAAGATTCTTATGTTCTTCTCTAAAGGAAAATAGGACTCTTAATAAAAAAAAATGCTGGATTTGTGTTTTGTGTTTTGTTTTTTTAAAAGAATTGTTGACCAGAGAGTTTGCAGATGAATACCAGGAAACCAGGAAAGGGGATGGTCTACTTCCTAATTCTCCCAGGCCACCAACTTCCCTGTTGTGGGTGGTGATGTTGCAAACGGAGTGCTCTACTCCACACCGAGTTGGCCTGCAGTTTTCTGACACCTCCAAGTTGCCTTCAGGCTGTGAGAGTCCAGCTGGAACCCAATGAGGTAAGAGTGGTCATTTCTGGGCTTCTCCACAAACAGCATTGACTCCCTGGGATGTCTTTGGAGGGCTGGGGGAGTCCCAGAGGAAAGCATTGGGCACTGGAAGGGCTGGGGAGGTCCAGACAGAGAAGGAGAAGTAGATTTAGAATTGGGAAAATTAGAGACAGGGAGAAACCAAAATGGCCAGATCCACCCAGCCCTAACAGCAGGAGATGGGGAAGTTCTTGAATGAAGATCTTGGAGAGCAGCTGAAAAGACTTGAGGGGGAGAAGCTGCAGGCCTGGAAAGGGTTAAACATGCCTCCCCCTTCTGCTTCTGCACTCCAAGGTTAACCCTGCTGAAGCAGTAGGATAAAATGAAAACACAGGCAGTCTGCAGAGAGTTAACAAGATCTCGAGCTCAGCCAAAGGAGAGAAGATGAGAGTGAGAAGACCTTTCCTCCAGTTAGCCAGCCAGCCTGCCTGCCTGCCTGCCTCCTTCCATCTTTTGGGGTGCAGAGGTGCCAGCTTCTGAGTTGGATACAGTAGCTCCCGTCTCCAAAAGCAGTTTGATATACAGGAGCAAACAGACAAAACTTCTTCTGCAGCATGATGGAAATAAAAATCACTGTCCGGCACATTTCTAAAGATCAGGCTGACGCTGAAAACACAAGAGCAGTCCAGGCTGGCTTTTTCCAGTCATTTGGCAACTTTCTTTTGGATTCCATGAGAGGAGGAAAAAGAGGGGGGAGGGAGAGATAGATAGATAGAGAGAGAAGCTCCTTCCACTAGCCTGCTTTGACCCATTTCCCCCCCCCCCCCTGTAATTGTTTCTGTTGAAAATACAAAGTACAATAGATAATTAATTGGTATGATGAACAAGCTGCTTACATCTTTTGCTGAGTGGCTGGGTAAGGCAGGAGTGGAGAGACCTTTTCAGTCCATGGGCCACATTCTCTCAATGACATGTTTCTGGGGGCTGCACACCAGTGGTGGGTGTAGTCACACACGCACACACACGCACACGCACACACACACACACACACACACACACACACATACACACCATCCTCCATCCAGGAAAGCAAGAGGCATTATCACACTTCAATGATACATTCAGCCAGGTAAAGCCAACAGCCAGGGAAGGATGTGGCCTGAGAGGGATGCATGCCCTGAGCAGAGTATTAAGGGCCAGATAGAACTGCTTGAACGGCCACATTCCCCCACCTTCCTCCTGCCTAAACCTGATGTTCACTATCCCCTGGGTGAGGTCTCCTGGAGATAACAGGGACAGTGTTTTCTTTTTATAAAACTTTTAAGGATGTTGCACTGCCAAGTGAGCCTAGTGAGGCATCTGTGACCCTAACCCTTGCTTCCTTCTGCTTCCTTTGCTTGCCTCTGCAGAACAAAGATGGATGCGGGGAGGTTCTTCAGCTGGTGGTGCCTCCTTCTTTTCTTGATACTGATGGAATCGTCTACAGGAGCTGATCCTCCACACTTCTGCTATGGAGCACCAGGACTTCCTGGTGTGCCTGGCCCTCCGGGAAAGGATGGCAGAGATGGGCTGAAAGGATCCAAGGGAGAGCCAGGTAAGCATCTTCTTCCTTCTCCTCCCCATCCTCCTCCTCTTTCTCCTCCTCCCATGGTCTATGGGCCTAATTAAGGTAAGCCAGGGTTCTTGATTTGGACCATGAGGTTCGAGAGCCAGTGTGGTGTAGTGGTTAAGAGCGGTAGTCTTGTAATCTGGTGAACCGGGTTCGCGTCTCCGCTCCTCCACATGCAGCTGTTGGGTGACCTTGGGCCAGTCACACTTCTTTGAAGTCTCTCAGCCCCACTCACCTCACAGAGTGTTTGTTGTGGGGGAGGAAGGGAAAGGAGAATGTTAGCCGCTTTGAGACTCCTTAAAAGGGAGTGAAAGGCGGGATATCAAATCCAAACTCTTCTTCTTCTCTTCTTTTCTCTAAAACACTTTCACTGGCCCCACACCCTGAGTCATATATATTGGCAGGTGTTTGGAAGGCAAAGACTCTGCTGAGAAGAAATAATCAGGCGCTTAATGTGTACTCCTGGTTGTTCCTTGGCAAGCATTGCTTGCTGACAGAGTCAATCAGCTGATCGGTGCTGACAACAAGTGCAGAGTTTTGATTCAAATTGCACCTGCAAAGAAACTTATTTTCCTTTGCAGGCAGCTTTGCCAGTCTGTAGAGGGGAAGCAACATCCATTTGCAGGGATGATTTGACTCCAAGTCACAACTGCAAAAGGACAAAGCAGGGCTCACTGTCAGCATGCAATCAGCATTGACAGCAAGGCTCTTTTTTCTCCTCTTGCAAGTGTGACAACCAGAAGTTGTCACTAGACTTCATAACATTGTCAGGCTGGATCTAGCTCCCCGCCCTATTCCATGGGACAGCCATAGAGAGGAGAAATGGCTATTTAAGACAACATTCAATCACCTTAACTTCAAGTCAAGATGGGAGAGGGAGAGGATATTGCCCCATAAGAGGGTGACATGGCAAGCTCCTTGGAGTACCAACTTCTGTAACAGTACGCCCAGTGAGCCAGTGAGAGCCAGTGTGGTGTAGTGGTTAGAGTGTTGGATTAGAATCAGGAGTAAAGGTAAAGGTAAAGGGACCCCTGACCATTAGGTCCAGCCGTGACCGACTCTGGGGTTGCAACGCTCATCTCGCTTTATTGGCCAAGGGAGCCGGCGTACAGCTTCCGGGTCATGTGGCCAGCATGATTAAGCCGCTTCTGGCGAACCAGAGCAGCGCATAGAAACGCCGTTTACCTTCCCGCAGGAGCGGTACCTATTTATCTACTTGCACTTTGACGTGCTTTTGAACTGCTAGGTTGGCAGGAGCAGGGACCAAGCAATGGGAGCTCACCCCGTCACGGGGATTCGAACCGCCGACCTTTTGATTGGCAAGTCCTAGGCTCTGTGGTTTAACCCACAGTGCCACCCGTGTCCCTAGAACCAGGAGACCAGGGTTCAAATCCTCACTTGGCCAAGAAGCTCACTGGGTCTGATTTTGGGCCTCTCAGCCTAACCTACCTCACAGGGTTGTTGTGGTGATTAAATGAGGAACAGGAACCCTTGGAGAAAAAGGTGGGATATAAATGCAATTAAAAATAATAATAGCCCTCCACAAGGAATAGGCAGCCCATGATCAGATCAAGCAGCCCATGTGTCTTCCTTTTATCTTCACTAGTTGGAACATCCCTGGGTAGTTCTCCAGCTAGGGAGCTTCGAAAGCACATTTTGCTCCATAAGAAGCTGAGTGTGTATGGCAGCCCCAGATTTGGCACGGACAGGAAGCAGTGTGGTGGAAGGGATGGTTGTGTCCTTCATCCCCATCCTCCTGATTCATCCTTTCTTTCCTTTCTCCAATCACGACCTTCACTCCTTTGGTCCTCTGCAGGCCCACCAGCCATTCCTGGAAGTCGAGGTCCCAAGGGAGAGGAAGGAGAACCTGGAGCTCCTGGTCATGTGGGGAAGAATGGGCCTCGAGGCGCTGCTGGACCTCCAGGGGAGCCCGGCTCCAAGGGGGACAGGGGTGAACCAGGGGAGCCAGGTGGCTACAAGCGGAACCACCAGTCGGCCTTCACAGTGATGCGTCAGACGGCCCAGTACCCTGCCAAGAACGCCCCCGTCGTCTTCAACAGGGCTATCACCAACATTAACCAGGACTACGACCTCAACAACGGCAAGTTCACATGTCGTATCCCCGGCCTCTACTACTTCACCTACCACACGTCCCAGACGGCCAACCTCTGCGTCAACATGTACCTGAACCGGGACAAGGTGGCCAGCTTCTGTGACCACATGTCCAATGACAAGCAAGTCAGCTCGGGCGGCATCCTGCTTCAGATGAAGCAGGGGTACCAGGTGTGGCTGGCAGTCAATGACTACAATGGCATGGTGGGCATTGGGGGATCTGATAGTGTCTTCTCAGGCTTCCTTCTCTTCCCAGACTAGATTCTTGGTGGAGCAGATGAGCACAGCTTTCCTTCCATGCCTTCAAGCTTGGGATGGATTTTTTTTTTAAAGTTTCTAGCTGTCTCATTTTTCCAGTCTTAAATTTGGCATGGGGAGGGGATGTGCTTAACCCTTTCTGGGCCAGCAGCTTCCCCACACCCAAATCATTTGAGTGCTTAACCCTTTCCAGGTCCTCTGCTTCTCTCCAGAATGTTTATCTGATAGCTTCCCCATCAGAAGCTACAACACATTGTAGAGGGACTAGGTGGGATATTTTCCAACTCTGCAATGCTATGAGTCTTTCCCAAGCTTTGAGGTGCAGCTACTTTTATCATTCTTATTCTTCATCCTTGTTCCACCATGTCTTAGTTGTTGTGAAAGAAAGAAAAACATGCTCAATAAAGCAACTCTTTTTTTGGCTTCATATTTATGAATGTGTGAATTTTTAAAACACTCTAAAACAGTCAGCAGGATTCAAAATGGATCTAAAAGGTTTGTGTCCGCTTTGGAAACAAAGGCTCATTAATTCAAAACGGGTCTCTATTATCTTCTGGCTGCTTTCCCCAAAGACTCAAAGCATGCCACTGAAATAAAAAGAAATGAAAATAAAAATGAGTAATCAGCCACAACCAAATCACAGCTTTGCCTTTTCAGTTTGGGAGTTTCCAGAGGGAGTTAACACTGAACACAATGGGACTTGCTTCTAAATTGATAGGATTGTACTACTGGAAAAGTACCTTTCTAGTGTCCCCTAGATCAAATATTGGTTTATTTATTGCATTTGCATCCCACTGTTTTCTCCAAGGAGCTCAGGGTAGTGCACAAAGCTCTCCTAATTTAATCCCCACAACAACCCTGTGAGGTAGGTTAGGTTGAGAGGCAGCAACTGGCCCAATTTCTCTCCATGAGCTTCATGGCCAAGTGGGGGATTTGAACTCTGGCCTCCCAGCTCCTAGTCTGACACTCTAAACCTGACACCACACTAGAATTTGGAGAGGTAAGTTGAAACACCTCTCCAGAAAATGTTGTTAAGAGAAAAGGTTTGAACCAGCCTTCCCCAACCTGACAGCCTGCAGATGCTTTTGGACTGTGACTCCCATCATCCCTGAGCACTGAGCCATGCCGGCTGGGGCTGATGGGAGTTTGGACCCGAAAGCAGCTGGAGGGCCACCGGTTGTCTGTCACTGGTTTGAACCTGCTGCAAGTGTGATGCAGCTCTGATCTAGTTTGTGCTGCTAATTGTCTTGGCATTCCACAACGGAAGGGAAGCATGCTTTGGACTCTGCCAATAGCTAAAGGTGGAAGAGCCACTATAAGGTTGCATCTCCTGCCTCTTAGTAAGAGCATCATGGCAAGGAGAAGACCAGTCTTTCCCTATCTATCAACCAGAGAAGGAGCAACTGCAGGGATCTTCCTTCCACCACCACCCTGTCCAGAAGGAGAACTTTGCTCTAAGTGCCAATTGCACTAGAACTTCAGAGCTGAAGCAAAGCTTACTGTGATCCCATCTGCTGGCTAAGAGGAAAAGGGGTGTAGGTTTGGGAGTTCGGTATATTTAGAATGGAGAAGAGAAGGTTGAGAGGTGGCACCTTCAAATATCTGAAGGGCTGTCCCATGGAAGGTGGAGCCAGTTTTGTTTCTGCTGCTCCAGAGGGTAGGGCCCAAACCAATGGATTCAAGTTACAAGAAAGGAGATTCCAACTAAACATTAAGGAGAACTTTCTGACAACGCTACTTGTCAGTAGAATAATGGTGGATGGTGGGGTCTCCTTCTCTGGAGGTTTTTAAACAGACATTGGATGGCTATCTGTCAGGGATTTGTTAGCTGTGATTCCTTCATTGCAGGCAGTTGGACTAGGTGGTCCTTGAACTAGATGGTTCCAACTCTACAACACTAGGATTCTAGGATTTTACCCCTTCAAACCATACTGCCTCATTTTTCATCATCAGAACTGTTAGCACGTAGGAACAGAGGAAGTTGCTTTATACAGAATCCAACCCTTAGTCCATCAAGCTTAGGTCAGATTCACGCTAAACATTAGGAAGAACTTTCTGATGGCAAGAGCTGTTTGACAGTGGAAGGTGGTAGACTCTCCTTCTGTTTTTTTAAACAGAGCTTGGGTGACCATCTGTTTGGGATCCTTTAGCTGTGACTTCTGCAGAAGCCCATCCAGGTCATAACAGAACAACAATATACACATAGCTTTATTTTATTTTATTTTATTTTAGTTATATATCACCCTATACCAGGGGATTTCAGGGCGGTTCACAGAACAAAATCAAGATATAAAACCACAAAATACATAATAAAAACAAAAACAACAACCCAATAGCTCCACTCCACAAAAAAACCCCACATTTTAAAAGGGCATAGGATGTAAATCAGATCCACCAAAGGCCTGGTTAAAAAGGAACAAGGTGTATAATGAAGGTTCCAGGAGAACTTCCCTGGGGAGAGCATTCCACAGGCAGGGAGCCACTGCAGAGAAGGACCATTCTCATGTTGCCACCCTCCAGACCTCTCGAGGAGGAAGCACACAAAGAAGGGCCTCAGAAGGTGATCTCAGGGTCTGGGTAGGTTCATATAGAAAGAGGCAGTCCTTGAGGTATTGCGGTCCTGAGCCATTTAAGGCTTTATAGGTCAAAACCAGCACTTTGAACTGGGCCTGGAAACTAAATAAATAGCTTTAGGGTGGGTTTCAATAAATAAATAAACAAAATACAAAAGCAATTTCCCATGCCTTTACAATACATTTGGCAACCTAACAATACTATGTTTATGGTATAACCCTATACACGTCTACTTAGAAGGAGGGAGAGATGGGCCTATTTTGGTTTTGTTCCTCTCTTCCCCAATAAATCCCGTTCTCCACATTTACACATCATCTTTCAATCCTTTTTTCTTTTCTTTTCTTTAAAAAAAGTCCTCGTAAGAATCCACCAGCATTTTAGAGTTAATTTCTCCTGATATCTGATGGGTTCCTGCACGGAAGGTGGAGCAAGCATGTTTTCTGCTGCTCCAGAGGGTACGACCCAAACTGCTGGAGGTTTTTAAGCAGAAGATGGTCACCTGTCAGGGATTATTTAGCTGTGGTTCCTGTATTGGGTTAGACGATCCTGGGGCCCCTTCCCATTCTACAATTCTATAATTCTACCTTGGGACTTGAGAACACCCAGTGAAACCAAATGTTGGCTGATTCAGGTAAGACAAAATAATGTTCACACAGGGTGTGGTCTCCCACAAGAGGCAGTGGTGGTCTCTAACTTGGATTAGTGGATAAAAACTGAGTTAAGAGGTATATAAAGTATTGGAGCCTCAGCTCCAATACTTTGGCCATCTCATGAGAAGAGAAGACTCCCTGGAAAAGACCCTGATGCACAAGGAGAAGGGGATGACAGAGGACAAGATGGTTGGACAGTGTTCTCGAAGCTACCAGCATGAGTTTGACCAAGCTGCGGGAGGCAGTGGAAGACAGGAGTGCCTGGCGTGCTCTGGTCCATGGGGTCACAAAGAGTCAGACATGACTAAATGACTAAACAACAACAAAGTGACTATGTTACCCCTCCACTGTCAGAAGCAGAAGGCCTCTGAGTACCCGTTGTTGGGAATCACTGGTGGGGAGATTTGCTGTTGCACTCAGGTCCTATTTGCTGTCTTTCCATTGAGGCATCTGGTTGGCCACTCTGAGCAGGTTAGTGTACAAGTTGGGCCTTTGGCCAAATCCAGCACGACTCTCCTTACATTCTCATGGCTGAAAAGAGTGCTGACACCCAGGAGACTAGCACAGAGCATCCTCAAGCCCAGAAGCACCAGCTGTGCCCTTGTGGGTTTCCGCCAAACCGCAAGCCATTGGGAAAATGCCTTTGCTCGGAAAACGCCTGACCAGGCAAGGGCAGGTTCCCCATATTTCTTGCACAGCTTGCACAAAAGGCCCCCAGAAATAGCACCGCACTTCCCCGTGCTGTGTGGATGTGAAAGTACTGGTGTGTTTGTGGAAGGAGGGGAGCCAAATGGAAAAAAGGGAAGCAAACTCAAATTTCCCTTTTGTTGCAAACCCTGGGAGATAGGAGGGAGGCAGACACCACATATCTCATGGGGGGAGGTGTTTCTTCCTGTCTCTGCTGTGTGAGCGTCCTCAGTGTGGGCCTGGAGTGTGGCGAGTCTTGCTGTCCAGAGATTCTTTGAGACGCTGCAAGGTAAGAGAAAGGTGTTCATTGAATTATTTCCCCTTGCATTCAAGACCAGCCATTGGTGGGGTGAGGAATGGATGGCTGCTGGCCAGATCATCTCCAGAGGGAGATCCAAAGAGGGCACTGGTAGATAGGAAGCTGCCTTGCCCCAAGTCAGACCACTAGTCCATCTAGCTCAGTATTGCCTACACTGATTGGCAGCATCTCTCCAGGATTTCAGACCAGGAGTCTCTCCCAGCACTACCTGGCAATGCAGGAGATTGAACCCAGGACCTTCTGCATGCAAAGCAGGTTCTCTACCACCGATGACTACAACACTAAAGCACACAGAGCAGCACCGTGCTAGAATATCTCTCTGTGTGTTGTTCATACAGGGAAAGGGTTTCTATAAGGCATGGCTTTCTAAAATGGAAATGTCAGCACTCTGAATTTAGAAATTGGCAACCAGAAGGGTTCTCTTGGTGATGGATTGAGATGGTCCAAAAGGGTAGCACCAGTTTAGAAACGAGAAAGCTAGTTCAGCAGAGGACAGATAGCTTGTGTGAGGATCCATGCTTCATTTCATCCAGCAGCATCAATAACCCTTGGGATGTCACTGCTGTGGTCAAGGAAAGGGGATGAGACTCTAGAGAGGCTTATTTTGCAAAGCTGGGTTGACACCAGGCAATTGATGTGCCTGGGAAGAGATTTCCTCTACAGACAATGCCACCTCCTAAATAATAGGAACACAGGAAGCTGCCTTAGACTGAGTCAGGGAGCATTAGTCCATCAAGCCCATTAGTGTTCACACCGACTGGAAGCCACTCTCTAGGGTTTCAGGCACATGGCATTCCCAGCCCTACCCGAAAATGCCAGGGATTGAACCTGGGACCTTCTGCATGCAAGGCAGATGCTCTGCCACCAAGCTGCAGCTTTTCCAAGTCAGAGTACTGAGCTAGTTGGAGGAAGCACACCTGTAGACCCTTGAAGAGCCCCTATTTTCCAGGAACAGCCCTGGATTTACAGAAGCTGTCCCCATTTCTGATTTGATCCCAGAATGTGCCACTTTTTCTTATAACGTCCCTATTTTCATCTGAGAAATGCTGGAGGGTATGTGAGGGTGTTCTTCTTGATGTTAAGTTGGAATCTCCTTCCTTGTCATTTGAAACCATTGGTTCAGCTCCTACCCCCTGGAGCCACAGAAAACAAGCTTGGTCCATCTTCCGTGTGACAGAGAGATATTTGAAGGTGACTATTAGATCTCCTCTCATTCTCCTCTTTTCCAGGCTCAGCCTAAGACCCCTAAGATTCCTTTTCACACCCTCAAGGCAGGTGTCCCCCATCCTATATTTGTGCATCTTCTTGCTTTTGTGCGTTGCTGGTCTCCCAGCTGGGTGCTCCTGCTTTCTCCCTTTACCTTTCCAGGATGCTGAGTCCCAAGAGGCTGGCATGGGCAATGCTGATGTGCCTGAATGCAGCCTGGCTGGTTGGTGCTGACACTTGCCGGGGCCCCCAGCTCATCCCAGGAATTCCAGGCATGCCAGGTGCCCCAGGCCCTGATGGCAGCGATGGAGTGCCAGGGAGTAAGGGTGAACGAGGTAAGGGGGCATTCACTTGGTGGGGGGCATGGTTTCTTTCTCACTATGGTTCTTGTCCACAGTGCAACGTGAGCATCTGAGCTGGAATCCCAACCTATCAGGGAGCCAATCTATTGCAAGATGGGGAGGCAGGGAAGCAGCAAGTATGGTGGTGGGGAGACGGCAGGGAGTTTTGAGGAGAGGGCCTTACTAATAACCCTCTGTTGTGAAGGGCATGCTGATGGTGATTTCCCAGGACATGAGCCACATTCTCTCAACATCACAGGAGCAGCTTGAGATAGAAAGAGAGAGTTATATCCAACCAAATCCTACTCAGCGACAGAGCAGACCCCATTGCAATTAAGAAACCTATGTGAGCCATGCACATTGATTTCAATTGGTTTACCCTGAGTAGGGTTAACATTGGCTAAAATTATTTTTTAAGAGCTCTCAGCTCAGCTCTAATTTATCAATTGGTGGGGTTGGGAGTTCCACATACAAACCGTTCCCTTATTTATGATACCCCCCCCCTTTCCTGCAAGGAGGCCAAGGCAGTGTGTACAATTTTCTCCTTCCCCATCTTATCCTCACAAAAACCCCACAATGCCGGTCAGGCTGAGGGTGCCCTGTGACAGGCCCAAGGTCACCCAGCGAGCTTCATGGCTGAGTGAGGATTCAAATGCGGGGCCAGACCTGACCAAGTTGATAACACAGGTTTCTCCACACACACCACACCTCTTATTGGGATTGTGAATATTGTGCACCTGGAAGCCGTTGGATGAATGAAAACTGGCTCTTGTGTTGGAAAAAAAAATCCAGTCCAAAAATATGGTTCAAAAACTTTTCTTTTCCAAACAATTTAAAATGATAGAAGTTATATTCATAATTTCTTATACTGATCCCAGAAAAGGGCATAATGCCATAGATTACAAATATCTTGAATTTTGAGCTTAAAATCAAAAGTCCATCTCTTCTCCATTGCAGCCTCCATTAGCCTCAGGCTGTTTGTGGGAGACAGAGATTCACATGTCCATTCTCTTCACTAGCTTGGAACAAAGAGAGCACTCCACCCAAGACAGATGCCTACAGATTAGCATACGCATAGACCTGTAATACTCTCCCTTTCCTGTGACTTTAAGCACAAAAATACAGTTCCATGTTACAACTCCATTAATGATTAACCTGTCGGACTCTTCTCCAGCTTCAATGTAAATTTCTAGCCATGCTTCACAGTGCTATAGAGGCACATTATAGATTTGTCTTCCAATTCAACATACATTAAACAGTTCTACTTAACACCTCTGCCTTCCTCTTTCCTACTTCTCATAGGTCCTCCTGGGGGTGTTGAAGCAAACAGAGATTCTGGAGAACCAGGGGAACCAGGAGAGCCTGGTTACCCTGGCAAAGTTGGGCCCAGAGGACCAGCAGGGTTCAAAGGCCCCCCAGGATCTCCTGGCCCGCAAGGAGCCAAAGGAGAATCTGGTGACTACAAGACCTCGCTCAAATCTGCCTTCTCGGCCTCCCGGGGAATCTCCATGCTGCCGCGGCGTGCGCAACCCATCCGCTTCGACCGTGTCCACACCAACGTCAATGGCCACTACGAGAGCCGCTATGGGCGTTTTGTCTCCAACATCACTGGGATTTACTACTTCACCTACCACGTAACCTCCCGGGGCAACCTGTGTGTCCAGATCAAGAAAGGGCAAGGCAGCCGGGGCGAGAGGGTCGTAGTCTTCTGTGACTACGTCTACAATGCCTTCCAGGTCACCACGGGCGGTGTGGTTCTCCACGTGCAAAGGGGCGAGTCGGTCTGGTTAGAGCCTACAGAGAAGAACTCGCTCATTGGGGGCACAGAAGGGGCAGACAGCATCTTCTCCGGGTTCTTACTCTTCCCCATTTAGCTAGAGGAACCTGGGGACCTGCTTTCCTGCTTGCTCTCTCCACCAGACTCCACCCTCTGCTGCAGGTCTGGTCTTCGGAAACTGCCAGCCAGGGATGGAGCACAAGCTATGGGAACTGCAATGCCCTTGCCTCTCTGAAATGGTGCAGCCTTAATGGGTGATCATTGATAGGTTCTTTCAATAACCACTCGACCTTTTTCAAACCCCCTCCTCCACCCAAAAAACTCCATCACAAGAAGTCTCTGCGGTAACTTTGTAAACAAATAAACAATCACTTGTGCTTTGGTTTGGAGAGTTGTTGTCGATTGCATCAGGAGGGATGAGAGGCATTGCTTTGTTGGTCACCACGAGGTGGCAGCAGATACCTAGGGATAGCTGACCCCACTTGCTGTCTAGCAAGCCTTGGCCAGGAAGAAAGTTTCCAAGAAAAGGAATTTATATACTCTAGACCCTGACATAAACAGTACTATGGCTGGGGTGGGGGAAGCCTTTCTTTCTTTTAGAGCTGTCACAAAACCGACTCCTCCTCCCTCCCAAAAAAACCCCTGATCCCCCTCATTTTCAGTTAGTGAATTTCATGGGAAGCACATTTTTGCCGTTCCTTTCTCTGAAAGGTCTGAATGTGATGTTATTCTGGATAAGGACGTCTGCAAAGTTCAATCAAGAGGGGCTTGGAAACCAACTTTCAGAGGTTCATTAAAATTGACCTCAGAACCAAGGGAAGCTTAAAAAAGTAACTAAGATCACCTCTGGCTTTGGTAATGATTGGCACCAAAGGAGTTACTACCGCTGGCCCAGCACACAAACTCTGTCTCCAAAGCTCCTGACCCAAACACACTCCCCTTCAGGGAAGAACTGTACCTCAGTGGTAGAACATCTACTTTGAAAGCAGAAGGTTTGAACTTCGATCCCCAGCATCTCCAGGTGGAGAGAGAACTGTGCCTAAAATCTCAGAGAACTGCTGCCGGTCAGTGTAGATAGTACTGAACTAGATGAATCAAAGGTGTCACTCCATATAATGCAGCTTCACATTTTTCTATTCTCCCTTTCCTTCTAGTTCAGGGGTGGGCAATGTCTGGTTTGTTGGACAAACCTGCACACACCCACCCAGGTTCTACAATTTGGCTTACAAGGCCATTTCTCTCAAACCACACCCACCGACCACATACCTGATGTCATATTATCTATTTATTTGTTTATTTATTGCATTGCTATGCCAACTTTTTTCTCCAAGGAGCTCAAAGCAGTGTGCATGGTTTTTTAAAATGCAAGCCCCATTGAATTCAGTAGAACTTCCTTCCTAGTAAAAATGCACAGGGTATATCAGCTTTTATCCTCATTCAACACAGCCTAGAAATCCCGTCACAGAGCCACAATTCCCTGAGTTCCCTGGGAAGAGGGATCAATAAACCACTCTGGGAATGGTAGCTCTCGGAGGGGAACAGAGATGCCCTAACAACTCTCAGAACCCTTAACAAACTACAGTTCCCAGGATGCTTTGGGGTAAGCATCCATGACTGTTTAAAGCGATCCAATATAGCTTTAAATGTATGGTGCAGATGGGACCATTGTCACCCTTGGGGTGTTGCTGGGGGTGGCATTTTCCTGGCTTAGGTCTCACTTCATCTCCCTTCCTCTTTCTGCGCTACTGCCTGCAATGAATCCCTTTTCTCACATCATTGTTCTTCTGGTCATCAGGGCTAAAGAGCTGCTCCACTCTGGACCAGCAGGGAAGGGAAGGGAAGGGAAGGAGAGAGAGAGAGAGGAATTGGGTTTGGTTCACATTTCCATGCAGCCTTGCCTGCTTTCCACTTCCTGAAGCAGCACACAAACCGAAACTCATCTCTCCTTCGAAATCCAAAGCTCTCTGAACTTTGTAATTTAGTTCATTGACCAAAGCATGGGGTGTGTGTATGAGGAAGTGTGCACAAGAAGGCATTCATTAATAAGAATAACATGCAAAAATGCATACAGTGTGTTATGTACTGAGTTGAATAGGATCCAAACTGCAGCAGTCTGATTGGTCCTAGAACAATAGGATCCAAAAGGCAGCAGTCTGATTGGTCCTAGAACAATAGGATTCAGAATGCAGCAGTCTGATTGGTCCTAGAACAATGCAGCAGTATGATTGGTTGGCAGGAACTACCCAATCATGCTCCAGATAGAAGTGAATCCACAACCTGATTGGCTTACAGTAGAATTCCGGAATTAGCCAATCATGTGCAGCCCATTGTGTAAATAATGTATATAAAGCAGATACTTTGAGGGGACATTCATTCATTCCTCCTCACCACTATGAGCTGAATAAAGAGCATGAAATCACTTTGCGACTCTGAGTATATTTCACTGGCGACGAAGGTGGGATCCCGCTGAGCTGACTGCCACACACAGCACTGCAGCACCGCCACCTGCCGCACCGCTGCCTCGCACCATGTATCCAGGCTTCAGCTCCGGGACACAAGGAACTCAGAATGGCAACCGACAACAGCTTCTCGCCATTCAACCCAGCATCTGGAGACTGGGAAGCGTACGCCTCCCGTTTCACCTTCCTCCTAGAAGCCAAAGGGGTCACTGACGAAGAAGACGCCAAGAAGAGGGCGATATTCTTCAGCGTCTGCGGAGAGGAGACGTTTGAAATCGCCCGGGCTCTCCTTGCGCCTGAAGACGTCGCTACTGTTCCATACAAAACAATAATGGAACAGCTGAAGGGGCACTTTTCGCCACAGCCCTCAGTGGTGGCTCGTCGAAATGCCTTCTACGCAAAGCGGCAAGCCCCTGGGGAAACCATAACTGGGTTTGTGACCTCTCTCCGCCAAGCCGCCCGGTTCTGCAACTTCTCAGAGCTGGAGAACATGCTTCGTGACCGCCTCGTCGGTGGCCTGAAGGATGAGAAGCTGCAACGACGCCTCTACGCTAAGAAGGACCTAACGTTCCAGGTCGCTCTGGAGGAGGCCCTGGCAATGGAAGCTGCCAAGAGGTTGACGCAAGAGGCACGGCCGAGCCAGCTGTCCCAACCGAGGGTCCACCACGAAGACCTCACCGACGACTCAGGATCCGACAGGGAGGAGGTGCACCGAGTACAGCAGCGCACTCAAGCAGCCCACATACCACAGCTGCCTCGACGAGAAGGAGGGAACTGCGCAAGCTGTGGAGAAAGTCACGAGAGGAGAACCTGCCGTTTCCGCAACGCAGAGTGCAGGCAGTGCAGAAAATCGGGACACATCGCCCGGGTGTGTCGGGCTCGGCCCACCCGACGCCAGACATCAGATGACCAATCCAAGAGCCCCAGGTCCCGGGGCCCAATGCACCAAGGCAACTCGACAGAGCTCACGGACTTCCATCTGAGTATATTTCACAGTGGTATCTCGGGTTACAGACGCTTCAGGTTACAGACTCCACTAACCCAGAAATAGTACCTTGGGTTAAGAAGTTTGTTTCAGGATGAGAACAGAAATCGTGTTCTAGCGGCACGGCAGCAGTGGGAGGCCCCATTAGTTAAAGTGGTTCTTCAGGTTAAGAACAATTTCAGGTTAAGATCAGACCTCCAGAACGAATTAAGTTCTTAACCCGAGGTACCACTGTATATTAGTGGAAGTGTAAAATTGTGCTAAAATATGTATCTTGAAACTACACACTAAGATTCATAAAGATTTTTTAAGAAAGAAATACAAAGTGTTGCAGAAATGTGGAAAATGTAAGCTGAGATTGGGGAAAAAACAGAAGCAGAGAAACAGAAATTGACAGGTTTTTCAACCACTCACTGGGAGAGTCTTTCCAAATTTCACTTCTGGGGATGTAAGGCTGTTTGTTCCTGGGGGAGCCTTCCTTTCAAAAGGGCTGAATGAAAGAGGCTCTCTTGCAATGGGGTTCAGGGGGGGTGTATTTCGGCCCAGTCTCATCCCTTGGTTCCAGGACGAGACAACAGGCTGGGAGGTTGCAGAGAGAGGGGCCAAAGCCACAATCATCTCCCATTTTCCTGTGCATGCCGATTGCGAAGACGGACATGGAGGGGTTAATCCAGGGACGACACACTCCCTTGCACACACACACACATACACATACTCGCCCGCCAAGCCGCTTCCTTATGAAAAGCAGGCTTTGTGGGTCTTAAGGAGCGTTGTCTCTCTGGGAATGAGCACGCCTGTGTGTTCCAGATATTAAATTACTCATAAAATATTTGTCCTGTCCCTGAGGCGGTTCGCCAGCCCTCGCCGGCCACCGCCGCTGACGTGCTGCTGCCTGTCACCTCCTGCCCCGAGGTCAATCCTGCCAAATTGAAAGCAACATCTTCGAAAAGGAAAGCCGGTCCTGGCCAAAATCAGCTTCCAGTGGGGGTATTTGGAGAAGGGGAGGGGAGGAACGCCAGACATCCTTCACGACTACTCCATCGCTTGCATGGATAAGCCTGCCCTGCCAGGCCACCGAACTTTTGCTTCTCTGTGTGTGAAGGAACAAGGGAAGGACCACCAGGAGAACTTCAGCATCAGGTTGTCCTTCAACAGACACACAAACCGCCTGATGCTGCCCAGTTGCATCACTAACTGGCCAGAGCTTTGACCGCCAACTGGGAGCCTCTGAAGCCCATTGCACCGGCAGAGGCCATCTGTGACCTAGAATCTGCCACGGCTGCCAAGGAGGGATAAAGGGTGGCTGCTCTCCCTAGGCCGAGGTTACCATGGGGACGGCCAGAGAGCAGCGTGCCTGGCCTGCGTTCAGCTCCAGGCATCCCTACCCAGCATGCCTTGCTGTCAGCCCCAACTCCTTCCGCTCTGTTTCCTTTGAGGCCTTCACATCACCACTCTGGCTTTCCCTCTCTGTACAAATGGCCTCCTTTGTCCTTGCAGGAGGGGCTGGACGGGGCAGGATCCGTGTGGCCCCCCAAATGTGCCCTCCCCTCGGCCGGACCGGCTGCAGCGATGGGGATGGGTTTGCCAACAGTGAGAGTGGGAACAGGTGGGGAGTGAGGTTCGAATCTTGCGATGCTGTTGAAATCCGGGCCTTGATGCTTCACCGACAAGACCACAGCTGCTTAGGCTCCATCCGCACTATGAAGCAGTGTTGTAGTGCTTTAAACAATCAAGGCAATCCCATGTAGGGTGCTGAGAGCTGTTAGGAGACATGACTACATTTCCTAGTTCCATTTAACAACCAGTCGCTCTTCCCAGCACCCTTAAACTATGAGGGTTCTGTCAGGAGTGCGTGCAGGAGCCAAGCCCTATGACCAGTGGGGCTTCGCAGGACTGGGCCTTCCTAAGTTTGTTCTGGAGAGGCAAGGCGCTGCCACACAGGTGAGGCTGCTTGGTAACTCACTGCACATGGTGACAAGAGCCGGGAAGGGATATAAGGTCAGCATTTCCCTTCGACTCTTTGCCACAGCAACTCATTTTCTGCCTTGCTGTATTTGGCTTCTTGCTTCCTGATCCTCGGACCTTGGCTTCTTGACTCCTTGCTTCTTGACCCTTGGATCCTTGACTTTGTGACTCCCTGCTTCCTGACCCTCGGACCCCTGGCTCCTGGACTCTTGTTCCTGCTCCCAACCCGCCATCTTGCCTCCGGTCCTGACGTCCTCAGCCGGGACTTCGATTGCACATAGACTGGACCATGTCAGGTTCTTAGAGACACACGATGGAGCAAGCTTGTTTTCTACTGCTTCAGAGGGTAGGATCCGGATCGATGGATTCACAGCAGCCAACCCAATGCCTTGTAGGAAGTCCGAAAGCAGGACCCCCCCTAGCCCACAAAAGTAATTCAGCCCAGCAGGGGTCTTCATGTGGCCTGCTCGGCTACTTTCACCGAACCCCACCCACCTGCCTCACTGACATCAGGTGTGAGGCAGGTGAAGGAGTGGCTGCCTTTGCTTTGAAGCCTGTTTGCAAGTGGCTTGTTTTGAAACTGCTTGCAAACCAACTTTGAAAGCCAGCCCCCTCCAAGTTATCAGCTGACTGACCACTCTCACCTGTCAAAGCTGGCCCTGAAGGGTGGGGAAAGGAAGGAGGCAGCCAGCCAGCCAGATCCAGTTACCCATGCCTGATTTAAATTGTTTCTAACACTGCTTCACGTTAAAATGAAAGAAAGTTGTAAACCCCCTATCCTTAAAACATCAAACGTAACGTTACAGAATATAAATAACCCATTACAAACGAAAATACAGTAAAGATTCACTTGTGAAGAAGCGCAATTAACAGAAAAGCAACATAGTCTGTGATATATATATATATATATATATATATATATATATATATATATATATATATATATCCCCATTACAAATGAAAAATCAAACACTGAAATAGTTTTAAAAATCCCACTTATAAAGCAGCCAAACATTAGAACTTCCTGCTGGAAGAATAATGGGGACAGATTGTCCTAGAAAGTATTTTGAGGCTTTTAAGAGGGGTGCTCACATGTTGCATTCAAGAAGTGCACAACCTGTGTGGTTGTGTACACAAACAAATACTTGAGCTGTACACTCGTACAGTTATTCGTAATGTAGCAGTCAAGGAGTGTACAGTCTGTGTGCATGCTTACAAAGGAGCTGAGCCATGCAAACAAGTAAGTGTGCACACATTCGCACAATCACTTGCACATGTTTAGAGGCAGCTTGTACCTGTGTACATTGTGAATAGAATTAGAAGCTTTATCAGGGATACTGTAGCAGCAGATTTTCTGTATTTAAAGGAGGTCAGGTTAGATTATTTTTGATGTACCTTCCAATGATATGATAGAAGGCCCCCAGAAATGCTGATGGAGGTTTTTTTTTTTTTTTCTAGACAGAGACATTCATTTCCATTTATGGAAGCAATTTACCAGCTCCACTGACCTAGAGTGATGTATAACCACAACACTAAAAAAAATATTGTTTGTTTGTTTCTTTTTAAAAGCCCTGAATATCAATTATTCAATTTCAAAACAACTAACAGGAGGAAACAGTCAAGAAGAAAATGAATTGACTGATCCCTGAATAATAAGCAGCAGAACCATTGCTTAAAAACCTTAGTAAATATAAAAGTTTTTATCTGGCACCTACATATTGTTAATGAAGAAACTTCCTGAATCTGTAGCAGAGCTACCACTTCCTCTTGCTGGTCACTAGGGATGGGGCAGGAATTTGATTCATGCTTGAAGGCAAACCTGACAGCTAATTCACGCTTTTCAAAACAATACACAAAATGAAAAACAGCCATCCTTTGAATTTCACACTTCTCTGCATTTTTCAGTGCCTTTCTGCAGCCAAGTGATGCATGTACTGGGGAGAAGTGTGCATAAAAACACATATATTTGTGAAAATTGCATTTGGGGGGTGCAGGGAAGTGCTTTGCAAAAATGTGCTCATTAGGCAAAACTGCATACAACTATACTGTATGCATGTTAGGAGAAATCTGCAAGATGCTGATGATTGTTCACACCCACATTGTCCCTCTGACTGATTGGGGATCTGAGCGTCATCCCCCTTCACCTCTGAAGTTCCAGGTATCTGATACTTGGAGAAGGAAGGAAGGAAGGAAGGAAGGAAGGAAGGAAGGAGCAAACTCCCTGCAGAAACGCCAGTGGAGGAATGGTAGAGCATCTGCTTTGCATGGAGAGGGTTCCAGGTTCAATCCTGGCATCTCCAGTTAGGAAGAAGAAGAGAAGAATTTGTATTTGATATCCCACTTTATCACTACCCGAAGGAGTCTTAAAGCGGCTAACATTCTCCTTTCCCTTCCTCCCCCACAACAAACACTCTGTGAGGTGAATGGGGCTGAGAGACTTCAGAGAAGTGTGACTGGCCCAAGGTCACCCAGCAGCTGCATGTGGAGGAGCGGAGACGCGAACCCGGTTCCCCAGATTACGAGACTACCGCTCTTAACCACTACACCAAACTGGCATAGGACTGAAAATGTACCCTGCCTCAAAAGCTGCAGAGTTTCTGCTGCTTAGCATTGATAATACTGAGCTAGATTGTCCTGCGGTCTGACTCAGTATAATGTAGTTTCCTTTGATCCTATGTTGCAACTGTTCCTTTTGTAGCCCAAGGCCACCACCAGTGTGGTGCCTTCCAGTTGAGCTCCAACTATTTTTTTATAATATATATAAATTTATTTATTTGGTTTTTCAGATTAAAAGTTTACAGTCACATATCGAACATACAACATAAAAACAAAATTCCAAGGAATCTCCTGGACTTCCCTCCTCCCCTTTGTGAATCCTATTGTTAATACTGGACGGCCTCGGTCCAGTATACCTGAAGGAGCGTCTCCACCTCCATCATTCTGCCCGGACGCTGAGGTCCAGCGCCGAGGGCCTTCTGGCGGTTCCCTCATTGCGAGAAGCAAAGCTACAGGGAACCAGGCAGAGGGCCTTCTCGGTAGTGGCGCCCGCCCTGTGGAATGCCCTTCCAGCAGATGTCAAAGCGATAAACAACTACCTGACATTCAGAAGACATCTTAAGGCAGCCCTGTTCAGGGAAGTTTTTAACGTGTGATATTTTACTGTATTTTTGGTTTTTATGGAAGCAGCCCAGAGTGGCTGGGGAGGCCCAGCCAGATGGGCGGGGTATAAATAATAAATTATTATTATATTATTATTATTATTATAATCATTTCCTCCTGCATCTTTCATGATCATCCAAATCTTTTACATCTGGTGGGACTTTATCTTTTTTCCATCTCTGGGCCAATAACATCCGTGCAGCCGTAGTCACATGCATAAATAGTCTTTTCTGCTTCCTTGGGATTTTGAGTAAGGTTACCAGACGTCCCTGTTTCCTGGGGAGAGTCCCCGGATTTACCAATCAGTCCCCATACAAAAGCCATTGATGTTGAAAAGTGTCCCCAGATTCATTGAAAAAAATCTGGTAACCTTAATTTTGAGCTCCAACTATCAACAGCCCTGTCCATTGCGGCCAATGCTCAGTTATGATGGGAGTCGAAGTTCAGCGAAATGTAGAGGGCTACCCCTGCTTTAGCCGATGGATGATCTCCTCCTTCCCATGGTGTTCTCACTAGGAGGAAGTTAGTATATCATCTCACTGACCATTGCTCTCCTCATTGATAAGAACACATAGGAGCCAACTTGTAGGGGCCGTGCGGACTCAGACCCCCACAATAACATATTTGAGGGGCTGAGCCCCACCCAAATAAAGTTGATGGGCACACACATTCAAATGGTGCTTGCACACTGTGTCATGTGATCAATTATGTGGGGCAGAGCTTACCTGGGCCCCCACAATATGTTTTTTCAAGTTGGCACACCTGTAAGAACATAATGAAAGCCTGTCTACAAGATATTGTAAAGGAGAACCATCAAGTCGAGCATCCTGTTCTCACAGTGGTTGACTAGAAGCAGCACCTGAGTGTAACATGTTCGCCCAAACTGGGATTCAGTATTCAGACAGATGCATCCTGCCTTTAACAGCAGAGGGAGAATGTGGCTATAATAGTAAGTAGCTGCTGATAGCCTAATCTTCATTGAATTTGTCAAATCCACTTCTGAAGACAAGCAAGTTGGTGGTCATCATTGTCTCCTGTGGGAGAGTATTCCACTGTGTGGAAAACCACTTCCTTTCGTCTGTCTCGAATCTCCCAGCATCCATCTTCAATGGATGAGTTCCAGTATTGGTAAGAGCAAGGCCCAAATGTGCTTCCCTTCAATTCTGGGCTACAGAGAGGCAATTTTTGGTCTCTCATAGTTTCTTGTTTTTCCAATTAAAAGTTCAGTTCTCCATGTTCCCACATCAGTTTGTACATTCTATTTTTAAAAAGTCCATCTGGAGATTCACAAGCGGTTTTGTGCAAACTTCTCGCAACATGTACATTTGTACGCCATTTCTTCTAATACCTTTTCTTGAAAAATCATCCCACCCTCCCCATAGAATTCATTTTTGCATGCCATTTTTATGAGCACGTGCAACCTTCTTCACCCTTGCACATTTCCGTATGTGTTCCTCTGGCCTGAGACCTGAATTGCAAAATTCAGATAATGGCCAACACTGAAGGATGGCTGCATTTCGGAGGAGTGCGGGAGGTTGGGAAATTTTTTGCTACTCCAACTGAATTGAACTTCTCGTCTACCATTGCGCTGGGCTCCCAGCACATCACCCCTTAAGGGCCAGAGCTCACAAGTGTGTGTGTTTACTCAGAAGTAAGCCAAAGTGTCAATGTTTACCTGGCCTTACACACTTGGCAACCTCTGCTTACTGCGGCCCCTTCTCCCCTCTCCCAGGAGATCTCGAGCCCCCAGCCCACACTGCGAGGTTAGCATGCCGGGACAGTATCTGGGATTCAGGGATCAGTGAGCATTGTAATGGCAACTGAAACCCTTTTCTTATTTCCCACAAGCTAGCTAAGCTGCTCGGCTCAGCCACAGACTCTCTCTCTCTCCCCCTCTCTCCCGGGAGGGCCCTCTCCATCTCCTTTCTCAAAAGGGGGCGATCCTGTCAAGCCTGGTCCCTCAGCCCGGCCATACAGCTCCCCTTAAACAAGCTGAACAAACACGGCCTTTATAGGAGCGTTCTTTTCTTCTCGGAGTGGAAGACGGGAGAGTGAAAAGCCCGCGGCTCCGGCGGCATCCCACGGCCGCCGAGAGCCTCACAAAAGGCCCCGTTTGCGCTCAAAAGGGGCCTGAAGCAAATCCTCTTAGGGGTCTGACTGTATGCGTATTCTTGTTGCGGCCCATCTGCTGGGAGAGGGAGAGAGTCCCGGGCGAGGGGGAAGCGGCGCAATGGAGCTCGCTGCCCCAGCCCACGGGAAACAAAAAAACAAGCCCAGGGCATTCAAAGAACTGAAGCGGGCTGGAAGGAGAAGAATGGGCACCCCACGTCACCCTGCTGATCCCAGGGGTAAATAATAAATACAGTTCTCCCAGGGGATGGGGAAGGTGGGGGGGGGAGGAGGGGTGGGGGGGCATAATAGTCCCAGTTCCTTTGAGGGAAGCAGGGGGAGGGGGAAGAGATAGGTCCTGGAGTGTAAATTGCTTTTCACTGTTCTCTGCTCAGGGTATGGTGGGGGTCTCTTTGCACCTTTTGCTCACAAAGATGGCCAGGAACCCAGTAAATCTCTCATGCATAGAAATGCTCCTTCCAACAGATGCAGAAACTATTTTATTTTATTTATTTTATTTTATTTTATTTTATTTTATTTTATTTTATTTTATTTTTTATTTTACAGTGGTACCTCGGGTTACATACACTTCAGGTTACAGGCGTTTCAGGTTACAGACTCCGCTAACCCAGAAATAGTACCTCGGGTTAAGAACTTTGCTTCAGGATGAGAACCGAAATCACGCAGCAGCGGCAGCGGGAGGCCCCATTAGCTAAAGTGGTGCTTCAGGTTAAGAGCAGTTTCAGGTTAAGAACGGACTTCCGGAATGAATTAAGTACTTAACCCGAGGTACCACCGTTTTGTTTTGTTTTATTTTATTTTATTTTATTTTATTATTTCTCAAAACCCAAGTGGCGGACACTGCCAGACTGGGTTGGTCGTAGAGGACAGCTGAGGTGCTGCCCCAAACATGCACCCCACAACTCGAGATCAAGTTAGCTAGTGCTTTTTTTCTGGGGGTACTCAAGTGTATGCAGTACCGGCACCTCCCCCCCGAACAGGCTTTCTCAACCTTGGGTCCCCAGATGTTGTTGAACTACAACTCCCATCACCCCTAGCTAGCAAGGCCAGAGCTCGGGGATGATGGGAGTTGTAGTCCAACAATATTTGGGGACCCACAGGTTGAGAAACACTGCCTAGAAGAAAAACCCTGGTTAAAAAGGTGGCATTTAATAACGGAAAACAACTGCAATATAAGGTTAATTATATTCCCTATAGGGAGCAGAATGTGAATTAGAAATAATTGGGAAAACCATGCAGCAACAAGATGGAATTATGGGCATATCGAAAAGAGAGGGCAGGAAGCCATATATTTTTTTGGAAAATTTGTATTAAATTTGTTTTTATTAGTGGCAGGATTTGATAAAATTGGGAAAATAAAAAAAGATGATTTGGCAAAAATGTGTTTCATTTACTGTAGCAACTTCATGGTGAGTACTGGCACCTTTATTTTTTTCTAGAAGAAAAGCACTGAAGGTAGCGAACAACCAGTTTAATGTTCTGGTGAGCTACAGAAACAACAAGTGCGCCCAGAAACACCTCCACAGCATTTACACTCCTTCAAAGAAAACTAGTGAAATGTTTACACACACGCACACACCTCACCCCCAGCTCACAAACAAACAAATCAGGAAAGCAGCTACAAATTCAGAAGGCTTCAACACGAGTTTTTGAAATATTGCCAAGGATCTTGACTTGGCTGTTGCTTGGGTAGTTATCCTGTGACCCTCCGGGGGCTGTTTTGGACTACGACTCCAGCCTCCCTTAGATAGTGTTCCCTTGGAAGAGGGGTGAAGCCACTTTGAGAAGTGTAGCTCTGTGAGAGGGATTAGACAAATTTGCTATTGTTGTTTAGTCGTGTCCGACTCTTTGTGACCCCATGGACCAGAGCACTCCAGGCACTCCTGTCTTTCACTGCCTTCCGCAGTTTGGTCAAACTCATGCTGGTAGCTTCAAGAACCCTGTCCAACCATCTCATCCTTCTCCTTGTGCCCTCCATCTTTCCCAACATCAGGGTCTTTTCCAGGGAGTCTTCTCTTCTCATGAGGTACTGGAGCCTCAGCTTCAGGATCTATCCTTCCAGTGAGCACACAGGGCTGATTCCCTTCAGAATGGATAGGTTTGATCTTCTTGCAGTCCATGGGACTCTCAAGAGTCTCCTCCAGCACCATAATTCAAAAGCATCAATTCTTCGGCGATCAGCCTTCTTTATGGTCCAGCTCTCACTTCCATACACCACTACTTTGAAAACCATAGCTTTAACTATATGGACCTTAGACAAATTAGTGGATGATAATTAATGGACCTTCTACATGAAGTGCCATTTCACTGAGCCATGACCATTATCCTCCTTCATGGAGAATCAGGCTACCTGTGGCTACTTGCCACGCTTTCCCTCCAATGTCAGAGGCAATATATCCCTGAGGGAAAGAGTGGCAAGTAGCCACTGATAGCCTGATTCTCCATGAAGGGGGATAATGGCCATGGTTCAGTGAAATGGCACTACATGCAGAAGGATTTACAAGTGGACTGTTGGCCTCAGGTGCTGCTTACAGGCTCCCCATGAGCATCTGCTTGGCCACTGAGACAATGAGATTCTGGACAAAATGGTCTGATCCTTTAGCCATGCTCTTCTGGTGTTCTTATCCTAAGGATGTTCATTCCACCCCCTGCTCAGCAAGGCTGGGCTGGGGAACACACCTTCGTGGTGACTCTGTAGCTTGCAGAGGATGTCCTGGATTGCTTGCCAGGAAGCAATCGAGTAATTTCAAGGCGATTCTGCAAGTGTGTGAGTTCCTGTGTCTCTGTTCAGTCGTGGCATTAGATAAGCAAACATTGCGGTAATGAAAGCCAGGCTGGGAGGAGGTCGAGTCATGGAGGGAAGTGGTTGTTTTAACAGGCTGAGAGAGCAGAGAGTTGGAGGGGAAGGAGGGGAATAAGTGAAAGGCACATTGGAAGCTGGCAGCCCATTGCAGCCCAAGGTAGATCATAAGAAGAGCCCTGCTGGGACCAGGAGTTGTTGGAGCTGTGGCTCAACAGCACCTGGAAGACCACGAGCTCCGCACTCCTGAGTGAGAACGGAGCACAGCTGTCAGAACTTGAGAGGACCCTAGTGTGGCTCATGGCTCCATGGCTCAGTTCCTGGTCTCTCCAGTTTACAAGATCTCAGCTCTTAACAGACCATGGAGCGCTTTTTGGCCAGAGATCTTGGAAAGTTGGGCATGACATCTAGCATGCCTCACCTTTGGGATGCTCATCTATCATGTCTTGGCCACATTCTCTCCCAATTTGGCTGTTTGGTAGGCCAGGTTCTAATTCACTACTCCATTGTTAGGCAAAAAAATAACAACTCAATTTTGGCACAGATGAAGTGTCGTGCAGGATCAGGCCAGTGGCCCATCTAGTCCAGCATCTGGTTCTCACAGGGACCAAGCAGATGCTCAAGAGGAGCCAGCAAACAGCAGCTGAGTGAAACAGCAACTCTCCCCACCTGTGATTCCCAGAAGCCTGTATTCAGAGGCATCCTGCCTCTAAAGACACAGCCATACTTCCGCTTGCCCTGCTGCATCTCCCTGGCCTGGGAAGACCTGCTGCTTACTGCTGAATTGGAGCAAACATCAATTGGGTTTTCTCTGGATTGGTGTTTGCTCTGATTTAGCGCTAAAGAGTTGGTGTGGCAAAAGCACTCAGTTTCTCATTTTTCTCAGCCTTCACATTTTAACATCAATTAGCAAATTCTTCTTTTTTAAAAAAAAATGTCATTTTAGTGCTAAGTTCTCCTAATATACAAATTATTTTAGATGTATTTATGCAAAGCAGTTTTCATTTATCTAATGAATTTCCATATGCCATTCCCAATAATGTATGCATTTTAGCTAGCTAATGCATTTTTGCATGGGTTACTTGCCTGGACAACATCATTGGAAAATTGGGAGAGGTCTGAATCTTGAAGGACAACTACAATTCAGTTCACATACTGCTTCCGAAAGTGTGATTTGGGTAGATGCTCCATTATGTGTGAACTGGATTGAATTTCTTCCCTCATCCCTCATCACAAATGGAGAAAGCATCCTTGGGAATCTCATAAAGAAGAGGTGGGTTTTTCAATATTAAAGGGTAGGGGAATCTCATCTTCCAAGGATTGCCCAGGAGATATTTAGATAAGGTAATGGCAGCAGGTGGAGTTATACCATAGATCAATGGAGATAGATAGATAGATGATATAGATAGATAGATAGATAGATAGATAGATAGATAGATAGATAGATAGATGTGTGTGTGTGTGTGTGTGTGTGTGTGTGTGTGTGTGTGTGAGAGAGAGAGAGAGAGAGAGAGAGAGAGAGAGAGAGAGAGAGAGAGAGACTGTGTTGCCCATTCTGTTCCCTCCCCCACCTCCCCCAGGAATAGGTTTTTGGCTAAAAGTCTGGAAAGGATTGCTGACAGGAATTATTTTGATGAGATCTGTTTTCCTTTAGCAGATCAAGATGAAACAAAACGTATAAAACGGCTTTTGAAAATGCAACATCAGCAAACACACACACACACACACACAAATACACAAACCCAGGCATAAATTTCCACAGCCCGGGGGTTGTATCTCCTTCTGGAGATCTTTTCATTTTGGAGATCTTCATGCTGTTTATGTATGTTCAGGGAGCGAGGGACTTAAAAGAAGGATGTGCTCTGCTTTCATGATGGTGGTGATGATGACCGGTGGTTTTAAGCAGAGAAACTTCAATGAGAATAATTCTAATTCCACCCAACAGGTTCTGGAAGTGCTAAGCCTGGCATGTCAGAGGAGGTGGGTCTGAAACACCTGGATTTTCAGAAAAGATGCTGGAGGTGAGGGAGGCGGCGGCAGCTTTGATGTGGACTTTTCTTCCTTCCTTTCTTCCTGGACCACTGCAGGATCTGACATGTTGCCCCTCACCTTTTGGCCTGGCCACCTCTCCCTCCTGATTCAGCTTTGTGAAATCCTCCCCATCCACAGCCCTGCTGCTCTGCAGGTGAGCTTAGGGATGGAGAGCTGGCATGCCATACATCAGGCTGAATGGATGAGCAGCTCACCTGTCAGGCTGCATTCAGTCACCGTCCATCTGAAGTGAGGCAAGAGGGCAGAAGTGACAAACTGATGACCCGCAGAAGAGAGAGGCCTCCATCCCACATGAAACATTGCCAGCCTTACCTGGACATGTGAAGATTCCAAGGTCCAGCACTCCTACTTCCATGGTCTGGAGGGAAACATCACAGCAACCTTGCCAAAGCCAGGGGCAGAGAGTGGACGGGACACGAATATAGGCCACTTGGGGATGCATGATGGATATAAAGACTGGATATAAAAAGGTAACTGTGCATTTCTCTGAGAACCAACAGGGTGAGTGGAGTGTTTAGTGATCCAGGGCTCAGGATGGAGGATCTGGTTCACAATTTAAGGTGAACCAACCCAGCTGGGACTTCCCGAAACAATGCGAGAACAAGAATCTTAATAGCTCAAAACTGGAAGACCGGAGAAGTCCATTGAAAGCACAATGGCAAGAAAAGTGGATGAACTATGCAGAGTTAGCAAAGTTAATGGACAAACTGCATGAAAAGGACAATAGCAACTTTGAAAAAAGAATGGGAACCCTTTGCAATATATTTGCAGAAACAACAGAAAGCAGTGGTCTCGCTGGCAGGATTTGAATAAACATTTACCATTTTATTTACAGAGAACAAGAAGTACAACAACATGATAGCATAATATTGTAAACAGCAGAATGTATCATCTGATGTAATAAACCAGAAATGGTAGTTGAGGGAAGTCAACAGGGAGGGGGAAAATTGGAAAGTGTATGTTTAGCAATGATATTGGATATTTGTTTTGAGAATAGAAAATAAATAAAAATTATTTCAAAGAAAAAGAAAAGAAACAATGCAAGAACCGAAATGCATCTATTCTTTGAAATCCACGGTCCTCTGATTTTTGCAGTGCATTTTCCCAGCCAGATAAGGTGCACCAAATTGCATATAATTAGAGGGAAGTGTGCACCCCAAAACATGCACCTAGCACACAAAATATGCTGACCTACTCCAGTGCTTTGGGCATTCCCAGCCCTACCTGGAGTAACTCAGTGGTAGAGCATCTGCTTTGAATGCAGAAGGTCACTGGTACAATCCCTGGTGTCTCCATTGGGGGCTGGGGATTTTCCTTGCCTGAGTTGGATGGACCAATGGATTTGTAGACTTGTAGGGTTGGAAGGGACTCCAAGGGCCATCTAGTCCAACGCCCTGTAATGCAGGAATCTCAGCTACAGCATCCATGACAGATGGCCCAAAAACCTCTTCTTAAAAATCTCCAAAGAAACAGAGTCCACAACCTCCCGTGGGAGGTTGTTTAATTCCCAACATCTTCATGCAGGACAGTGAATGTTGGAATGGTCTGACTCGTCAGGCAGATTCCTCGTTTCCATACATTCTTAACAGCAGCTGCCGGTCACTGCTAAGTTGAGATCTGTCACCAAACACCGTTCCGCCACCCCCTTCCTTTTTCTCTCTCTCGGTGTGTATGTGTGCATGTCTCTGTGTAAGTTTCCTCTGGGCAATCGAATGCAAGGAGCGGGGTGAGGCAGGAGGAATTCCTTAAGACAGTTCCCTCTGGCTGAAAAGATTTGCTGTGTGCACTCACTCAGAACTGGATCCAAGCTCCAGGCAAGTTTGCACCGTTCACAAGGGGGGGGGGTGAATGCAGGTGCTTAAAGACGTCAGTGCAGTAATTATTGATGGCCTCTGCGTGAAGAGGTGATTCTGTTCGCTCCTTGAGGTTGCTAAGGTGGCTCCGCGGGAGGGAATGGGAGAAATGGCCCGTGAAATCCTGTAGGATGGAGATACGGTACAAGCTGAATATATAGGATATTGCCTTAGACCAGGTCGGAATGCTCCAGCCCAGGAGTGGGGAACTCCTTTCAGCCTGAGGGCCGGATTCCCTTCTGGGAAACCTCTCGAGAGCCACATGCCAACGATGGACAGGATGAGAGGCAAAGGTGGGCGGGGCAATGAAAACAAATGTCACCTTTCCAGCCAAGCGAGAGTCTATCAGGGTTCAAGGACACATTCCAGATAAGCAAAAAATGTTCAGGGGTCATTGCAGAGCAGGGCAGGTGAGGGGTGTGGTCTGGGAATAGTTCGTTTTAAAAAGTGGGCTGGGGGGGAGTGGTAGGGACTTTTTAGTCTAAACTAAGCCAATTAAACTAAGCCAATTATTATAAACTAAGTTAGATAAATAGGGACCGCTTTCTAGCGGGAAGGTAAACGGCGTTTCCGTGTGCGGCTCTGGCTCGCCAGAGCAGCGATGTCACGCTGGCCACGTGACCCGGAAGTGTCTCCGGACAGCGCTGGCCCCCGGCCTCTTGAGTGAGATGGGCGCACAACCCCAGAGTCTGTCAAGACTGGCCCGTACGGGCAGGGGTACCTTTACCTTTACCTAAGCCAATTATAATTTTGGGAACCGAGTTTCTTCATATAGTCCTTATAAATTATATGAAGAAACTCGATCCCCAAAATTATAAATGGCTTAGTTTAGACTAGAAACTCCACAGGTAAACAAATTGTCTCTCCATTAAGTGCAAAATGATTACAGACAACTATAGATATGAGATCATATAAACTGTATAGTGGTCAAAGGAAGTCAATTTTTTCTGTTTTTCTTTGGACTTTTAATTTTTTTCTAATTCTCCCCCCCTTTCTTTTTTGATATGTATTTTTTTGTATTTTTTCTTATTATTACTTTTTTGTATTCAGTAATTTGTATTATCTGTATAACTGTATTTTTTATGTATGTAATATGTATATTAATAATGATGATGATGATGAAATGAAATGGAAAATGTGGGTTCAGAGAATGATTAACAAGAAGTAACCCCCCCACAATCAAATTAGGATGGATGCTGATTGAAGACTGGATGTAGTTTCTAACTGAATGAAGATTTAGTTGTATCTAAGTTTTACTCAGAGGTTGGGATGAAATCCAATTCAGGACTCAGTTAAAGCCAAATCTATCAAATTCGCACTTTTCAAAAGAATTTGTAAACCAAAACACAGCTATAACGCAAAATTCACACAGCAAAAATTCAAAATCTGCTATGCAGTTCGCCAACCAAGGCATAAATTCAGAAGAAATGTGCATAAAAGTGAGCATGTTGGTAAAAATAATGATGCGCAAAAATGCATCACACATCAAAAGTGCATACAAAAATGTGTTTAATAGGAGAAAATCACACAAAAACGCCAATAGATTTTCATTGGGGGGAGGTTATGCTGCAAAATGTGGATAACTGAATTTAACTGATTTTATATCTATTGCTTTTTGTATTTTTACTGTTGCTACGATAACTGCTTTTGTTTCTGATGTTTTTGATCTGTTTTATATTTGTTTTATGGTTCTCTTTTGTAGGCTACCTTGGAAATCTAGATTGGTAAAATTATGTTTATTTATTTTATTTTTTTAAAAGATAACTGAATTTAATATGGGGGGGGGGAGAGAAATAGTGAGAGGGCCAAAATGGACAGATTCTTCCATTACTACACAAGTTCATTTATTTCATTGGATCTATTCTGAGTAAACCTTTGTTGAAGACAATCCTATGCCCGGTCTTTAATGAGCATTCCTTCTAATTTGCTTACTCAAAGCTTTCTTGGTTATTTGACCACAGGTCACAGAATCATTGAATTTTAGAGGTGAAAGCTGCACCAAGGGTCATCTAGTTCAACCCCCACAATGCAGAAATCAGAGCCAAAAAAACCCTGATAGATGGCCATCCAGATTCTCTTTAGACACCTCCAGTGATGGAGAGTTTATCACCTTCCGAAGGAGCCCATTCCACTGCCCAACAGCCCTTGCCATCAGAAAGCTCTTACCAGTATTAGGTCTGAATCTCCTGACTTGTAATTTGAATCCATTCATCTGGTTTCTACCCTCTGAACCTGCCGAAAACAAGCTTGAGTATTCATCCTGATTTGCTTGCACAAAGCTTATGCAGTGCTTAGACCACGGGGGTTGTGGCCAATTTTAGCCTTACTCAGGGTAGACCCACTGAAACTTAATGGCCATGGCAAACTTAGGTTCATTCATTTCATAGCTCAGTTTGCTAAGAGCAAACTGTGTTTATGGAAGACAATCTTACTCAGCTATGAGTGATCGCCAGATGGGTGCTGATAACGCCAAGGTTGCTGGTTCGAGCACCGTATGGGTCGGCTGCCTATTCCTGTACTGACCACTGGTCTTGGTAGCTAGGGATGATGGGAGTTGTAATCTAAAAGCAGCTGGAGACCCAAGTTTAGGAAATACTGGACTAGATGATCCTCAGGGTCATCCTTCCATCTCAACAGTTCTATAATCCTATGGTTCCATGATTTCAGTGGGTCTATCAAACTAGCCATAGTCATTTATTTCAGTGGGGCTTCCTTGAGCAGAACTGGTACTGGCTACAACCCCATGGTCTAACCACCACATACTGTATTTTTCTGTGTATAACATGCCCCCGTGTATAAGACGCCTCTTATTTTTGAGGATTCCGAATTGAGAAAATGGGGGGATATTGTATCCGTGTATAAGACGAGCCACAATTCTGAACATAATTTTTAAATAATAAAAAAATCTACTCTTTTTTTTAAAAAAAATCATTTTTATTGATTTTCCAATAAAAAACATCCAATTAAATATCCAATCATAATACTTCAATTAAAAAATTAAAAAACTAAAATAAAAAAGATCAAATTATAGTCCAAATTGTATTTATTAATTTCCTGGGGCTCCCCATGGTCTGGATTTCTTATACATTCTAGTCTTATACATGGAAAAGTATGGTAAGCAAATCAGGCTTTAGAACAGATAATCTGAAGGAGCATCCTCTCTCTCTCTCTGAAACACATCTTGTCTTTAGCAAGATGCGCATAGAAATGCGCAAGAATGAACACCCCCGGAGCTGGTGCGTTTCATTCTGAACTGTGAGAAACATATGCTGAGGCATATTATGTTTGTTTGTTTGGAATCAGACATGTTGTGCCTGTCTGCCTGCCTGTCTGCTTGTAGTATGTCTTTAACCCAGAGAAACAATTAGACTCTCTTGGCTTTCGATTTGCCAGAGGAGAGGAGATTGCGGAGCAAGTGGATAAAAGCAGGCAGAGCGGAGCCTTCAGCAGTGCTTAAGGATGCCATGGGGGAGCCTTGGGCACTCTTCCTTGACTGTGCAAGAAGGGGGCTACCCCTGCAAAGTCTTGGAGGGCGTGTGGCAGCGAAAGAGGTGAAACTCTGCCTTTGCAATAGACAAATGTCAACTGCTGTCGTCAGACGCTTAGCAGTTTGTTCACACTGTCAAGGAATTATGCTTCTTTCAGTGGCCCAGCCAACCCCCTCCACCACCACTCCCACCGCAAAGATTGGTTTTGTGAACTAAAGCTGATTGAGCATGCTTGAACAACATAGACCCATGAATGGGTTGTCAGAGAGCTCACACTACAATACTAATACTGATATTTTTATGCTGCCCATCTGACTGGGTTGTCCCAGCCAGTCTGGGTGGCTTCCAATAAATCAAAAACATACAGCACAGTAAAACATCAAACATGTAAAACTTCCCTATACAGGGATGCCCTCAGATGTCTTCTAAAAGTTATATTAAATTTATTTCCTTGACATATGACGGGAGGGTGTTCCACAGGGCAGGTGCCACTACCGAGAAGGCCCTCTGCCTGGTTCCTTGTAACTTCGCTTCTTGAAGTGAGGGAACCATCAGGAGACCATCAGAGGAGGATCCCAGTGTTCAGGCTGAGCGATAGGGATGGAGACGCTCCTTCAGGTATACTGGGCTGAGGCCGTTTAGGGCTTGAAAGGTCAGCACCAACACTTTCAATTGTGCTTGGAAACACACCCTGCTTGGAGTGCATAAGGTGCCAGCTTCAGTCCCCTGCATATACAGGCAAAGCTGGGACAAACTCCCTGCCAGAAATCTTGGAGAGCCCCTGCCAGTCAGTGCATACAGTACTGAGCTAAATGGCACTGGCAGAGGAAGGGCAGTGCGGTGGGTGTGACCTGCCCCGGGTGTCATCCCTGAGGGGGGTGACATTGCCACCCAACCACCCTGGGACGCTCATCGTGGATGGTGCCACTCTGGGATACTTGCCCCGCCCCCATGGGCGGCTAGCCCCACCCCTGGGTGCTGGAGCAGCTAGCTCCACCTCCGCTAGATGGACCAATGGCCTGACTCAGTACAAGGCAGCTTCCTGCTGATAGAGCATTCTATGCCAGCGCTGCAGACAGGAACACACAGCACTCATTGCAGGCAAGAACAATCAAATAGTAACCCTGAATGTGCAAACTATATGGTGTGTGCAAACCAAAGTAGCAGCTGAAGTTTCCAGGCAGTTTCCCATATACTGTATTGCTAAGAAATGCTATGCTGATGCATTGAAGTTATAAAGGGGTGGGAAGCAGCCCCTGTCACATTCCATAAAATGCTAGAAGTGAACATTCGCAGACACACAACTGCTACCAAAAGTAATACATCAATCTGCTGCCAGCACTTGGAAACACAAACAGGTATGAATTCTGCTCAGCTTGGGTTACTTGGCATGGCGAGAGGTGGGTCTGCACCCCTGTTTCAACCACCTAGCTACAATAACAGAAGAATAGAAGAAGTGGACACTAGACTCCAGGCGGGGTCTGACCAAGGCAGAATAGAATGGCACTATTAGTTCTCGTGATCTGGACACTGTACTTCTGTTGATGCAGCTTAGAATTGCATTAGGGGTTTTTTTTGCTGCTGAATCCACTGTTGACTCTGTTACGCTTGTGGTCTGCTAAAACCCCAGATCCTTTTTCCATGTACTACTGCCAAGCCAGGTGTCCTTCACCCTGCATTTAGGCATCTGGTTATTTCTGCCCAAGTGTAGTACCTCAAATTTGTCCCTATTGAAATTGGTTGTGTTCAAAGCAGTTCACAATTTCAAGGAAGTCTCAACACAGTAAAAAAACAACAATGAAACATAAAAAGAGTTCAATAAATGTCACCAGTTGAAGACCTGGGTTCTATCCAATACTATTTCTACTTAGAGTAGACTCACTGATGTTAATGGATGTTAATGGACATGACTAACTTAAGCTCATCAATTTCGATGGGCCTACTCTGAGTATAATTTATTTTCACATGGCTACTTTTTCAACAAGCCTTTTAAGTGGAGATTGTTTTCTCTTAAAAACCCCCAAATCCATTCCAAATCTATACTTGATTTGTTGTTATATATATATATATGTGTGTGTGTGTGTGTGTGTGTGTGTGTGTGTGTGTGTATATATGAAATTGTTTTCATTGTGTTTCTATACATAACACTGTGTGTGTGTGTGTGTGTGTATTATTAAATTGCTTTGTGCTGTTTTGTAGGAAGTAATTCATAAACTGAATCAAATGCATGGACAGTGTCAATATAACACTGGAAGACACCCACAATGAACCATTCATTTAATGCACACCAAAGATTAACTGAGCAGAAAGCTCAGGTAAAAATATCACACAATAACTTCTCAGCAAATGAAGCCCCAAAGTAGGTGACATTAGCACCTAGTAACACCCCGCCCATTTCAATATTTTATTCTCAACTCTTTGGGAGATATTTTGGAAGCGATTCCCTTGTGAAGGGTTTTCAGGAATGGAAGAAGGAAACTGCTGGCAAACACAGAGGGGGTGTACCCAGTGCTGCTCCTACTCAGAGTATACCCATTGAAATTAATGGCCATGGTTCACTTCTGTCTATTAACTGCAGTAGGTCTGCTCTGGGCAAAACGCTGTTGGGGGCATCCCAGACTCTTTTGCCTATTCACAGTTCTTCTGGAAACAAAGCTCTAAACAAATGTTTGGAGGGTGCAAGAAGATGACAAGCAGTGAAGGGAGAGCCAATGGGGTGAATGGGGCAATGCCCCACCCATCTCTGACTGTCTTCTGTCAGATCCCAGCAAACTATCTTCTTACTTATAACCAATCAGGGGGTGGCAATGCCTTTGTCCACTGTTGGGCTTCCTGCCTCCTTCTGCCTATTGGTCCCAAGGGGAACCAACCGCCAAAGGTGTTCTTTCCTTTTCCAATACAAGTGGTACAACCAATTTCTATAAGAAGTTATCTTGTGAACTGCCCTAAGAGCTTGTGATGAAGGGAGCTATATTATTAACAACAACAATTCAGATCAATACCCTGAGGAGCAACAAATCTTAAGGCAGCGAGTAATGTACCCCACCTCCTGTTCCTGCCACAAGCCAACCAGACTGGGATGAAGATGCTACTTCCTGGACTATCAGAAGAGCCTGTTCTGGATCACATCAAAGGCCCACCTAGACTCTCATCCTGGTAGCTGATCAGGTGCCTCTGAGAAGCCCACACAAAAGGGGCATGAAGGTGACAGTGGACTCACATCCTTGCTCTCCAGCAACTGGTATTCAGAAGTAGACTTGGAGGCTCTGTCAAAGCCATTGACAGACCTTTCCAGTTCCAGGGAAGTGTCTGATGCCTTTGCAAAGCCATCTAACACAGAGGCAACCATTTCCACCTCTTGCTGCAATGAGCAGCTATGTACTGCATGAAGAATAATACTTTCCGGTTACTCCTGGTCTACTGATTTCAATGGGCAGCCCTACATACTCAGTTTGACTTGACTTGACAAAGTTACGTTTTGTTTTTTAATCTAGCTTTCCAAAGAAAATGTTATTGCACGTTGTTCTGCTTAATCGTAAAAACATTTAGTCTTTACATTAAGTGGTGGAAGTGGAGAATCCACAAATAAACACATAAGTGATTTTTGCATGTTGCTAGGTGTCTTTCGCTCGGACAAGTGTTGCTGGACTTCAACTCCCATCAGCCCCAGCCAGCATGGCCAATGGACAGAGAGGATGGCAGTTGTAGTCCACAATGTCTGGAGGGACTTCCCTCCTCTAGAGTGAACCTTGGTGGCTGAGACCTATGTGTGGTCCAGCCTCCTCTTTCCACCTGACAGTGGTGCAGCGTAGCAGTTAGTAGACTCTGGACTTAACAGCCAGGTTCCCTTTAAGGTGGTCAGTTTCACTTATTTCACAATGCCTGAGTCAGCCCAGGGTTAATAGACTCATAGAATCGTTCAGTTGGAAGGGACTCAATGGTCATCTGGTCCAACCCCCTGAAATGCAGGAATCTCAGCTAAAGCATCAGTGACAGGTGGCCATCCAACCTCTGCTTAAAAACATCCAAGAAGGAAAGTCCACAACCTCCAGAGGGAGACTGTTCCACGGTCGAACAGTCTGAAAGTTCTTCCTGGTGTTTAGTCGGAGTCTCCTTTCTTGGAACTTGAAACCATTGGTTCCAATCCTACCCACCCAGAGTAGGAGGTAACAAGCTTGCTTTCTCTTCCATGTGACAACCCTTGAGATATCACATATATCTAAACCGCAGCCCACCTTGGCCAGCAGTAAAGCTTCTGAGAAGCCCGTACTCCCCATCATCTGGTAGACTGTTCCTGAACACGCAGGCTCCATTCCGCAACGGAGACTACCAGCAGCCCCTGAGGGCCAGAGAGCTAGCCTATCCCTCTGGGGGATGCGGTGAGTGAGATGGCCGCAGGACGGATGCATCTCACACCCCTCGCAGTGGATCTCCATGTGCACAGAGGCTTCTGAGGCCACACGTCCAATTCTCCGCCCCGCTCCCCCCCCTATATATGCCGGATTAACCCTCTCTATCCTGGAAAGCTCTAGGGAAGCGCTGGGCAAGCCCTTTCCCCGGCGAGAGCGGAATCCACAAGAGCGCGCAGGCAGGGCGCAAAGGCCGGCGACGTGCCCAAGTCCTCGCGCTCGCCGGCCTCCTGGCGCGGCCCTGGCGAGGCAAGCGGGCGGAGCGGCGGCGGCGGCAGCAGCAGCCCCTCGCTCGCCGCCCCCTCCCCCCGCCAGTCTCCTCCCCGCGCCCCCTCCCCTCTGCTCCCCTCCCCTCGCCGCGCCTGCCTTTGCAGCATCCCGAGCCTTCCAGGCAAGCAGGCAGGCAGGCAGGCAGGCGGCCAGCCCAGCGCGCCTCCGTCCAGAAGCCGCGGCTCTCGCTCCCTCTTCCAGAGCGCCAGGCGGACACGGACGCGGACGGAGCGAGTGAGCGAGCGTCCAAGCGGGGCGCGAGCGAGCCAGGCAGCGCCCCCTCCCCGATCCTCCTCCCTACCCCATTCCAGCCCCCGATCCTCCTCCTCCTCCTTTCCCCCCCGCCGGCCTCGCCGCTCTCCTCGGAGCTCCATGGCCGCCTAGAGCCCCTGAGAGCGCCGCGCCATGGAGCCGCCGCCGGGCCCGGGTGCGCTCCTGCTTCGGCTCGGGCTCCTGCTATTGCCGCCGCTGCTGCGCCTGGCCGCCGCCGTGGAAGGTGAGTGCGAGCGGGCGACGGCGAGGATGCTGAGCCGGGAAGGGCGCCCCGCGACGGCCAGCGCTCGGGTTTTTTTTGTGGGGAGGTGGGGGGTAGCGAGAGGAAGGGGGAGGGTCGAGGGTAGGGGAGCCGAGGCCGCTCAGCACGAGCCCTTCCTCGGACCGGGAGAGCCAGCACCGCGTCGCTCTTTCTCCGGCTCCGGCTGCTGCTTCCAGCCCCCCTCGACGGGCGGCGCTCTCTGGGAAGCGGCCGCTGCCTTGGCAAACGCGCGCCGGAGCCCGGAGTCCAGGGCGCGCTGAGAGGCCGCTCCCTGGCCCGGTCTGGCCTGGCTGGCAGCGGCCGGGAGGAGGAAGGAGGCCCGGCCAGCGAGTTGCCTACGAGGATTTCGTGAGGGCGGCCCGGACTGGGCTGGGCTGGGCAGCAGTAGATTCTCCTACGGTGGCTCCTCCAACGTGGCTTTGCCATTTGGATTTTGAAAGCTGCCTCGCTTCTTGGCGTTGGCGCGGCTCTGCTTCCAGAGCGTGTTTGTGCTTTTGTGCTGGTGGGGGAATGGAAGGGGAACGGGCACGATGCTTGGGAGGTGGCCGCAGCCCGGGCTGGAACTTGCTTTCTCGTTTGGGGTTGCAGGAGGAGAATAGAGGAGCCCTCACGAACCAGTGGGAATGGTGCCTGGGCGGTCGCCTCATTCTTTGACATCCTTTGACAGGTGGCCGTCACCTGGGGTGCTTAGGGACACAGGAAGCAGAGGCAGGCCGTCTAGCTCAATATTGCCCACTCTGTGGCAGCTCTGTAGCGTTTCAGCAGGAAGCCTTTTCTAGAGATGCAAAGGGTTGCATCTGGGACCTTTTGCCTGTGAAGGCCTATCCCAAACAGGAACACTGAAAGCTGTGAGTCAGAGCATCAATTCATACAGCTCTATCTTGTCTACACTGACTGGCAGCAGCTCTCCAGGGTTCCAGGTAGTGGCTCTTCCCAGGTCTATAAGGTGCCATGAATAGAACTTGGGATCTTCTGCATGTCAAACCTTTCATCTTCCATGAGGACAGGATGGTCCTCATTAACTAGCAGGAATGATGTCCCCACACGAACGGCCTCATCCTGTGACAGTTGGCCAGAAATTTGGGGAGTGGGGGGAGCAGAAGAAAGGTGGGCTGCCCTTAGTGGCCAGCAGGAGCCAATCATGTTCTGCAAGGTGGAGTAACAATGGGCTGCCTTCACTGACCCTCTAAGGAGAAATGTGGTGGATGTTCTCATGTCACAGGTTTTGCCCTACCTGGTGCTTGTGCGTATGTGTTTATGAATGGGTTGCGCTCACGGCAGCAAGGCTGGTGCATGAATGGTCTCATCCTGCAGTCACACAGCTAGGAAGTGGTCTGGAGGGGGCGATGGACCGCCTTCACTTGCTTGTGCAACGCCATTTTGAGACACAAGTCGCAGGGCTGGTTCTGCTTCCCCCCATTATGTTTCCGCAGAGATAGAGCACCCATCTTCCTTCTCCATTTCCTGCTAGATGTGGGCCCAGATGGACCTGGAAGTTACCGCCTGGTGCTCTAGTATGCCGTGCTAAGTTAAAAGCCCAACTCTTGGCCATGTGCAATGTTCTGTGGTCTTCCTTCCCGGGGATACGCCAAGCACAAATCCAAGACATGACGTGCAACAGTCACTTTTAGGGGCGTGTCATTCCCCACCCCCACCCACGTCCAGGACTGAGGCAGGCACACATTTTCACTTCATGATTTGGGAGCCACCTACTGCCCTGTTGGAACTTTGACTTTTTTCTCCCCCAACTTCCTGGTGGTGAACTGGTGGCAACCACAGGTGCCAAATATTTTCGTTGCAATGCTGACCGCGTCACACTTGATTTGTGAGCAGGATTATTGTTGCAATATTTGGGGTTCTGCAGGCTTTTATGTATTTGCAGAAGTTCAAGGTATTGGGCAAGAGGGTTAAAAAATGGAGAAACACCCACTTGGGGGGCAGCCCCCCTCCATGCAGCCTCCATATGCTCTAGTTGTCTTGTAGCTCCAGATTCATCAGCCGTGACTTCCTTGGGTTTCTAAGGGTACTCTCAGATCCTGTCCTGTTGATTTGAATTTTTGGAGCGGGTAGATGGGTTCCAGATGATGTGACTTCTCATGAGAATTCCCCTACCCCAGTTAAAACCATTTAAACCACTGTTCTCTGCAACAAAATACTCAACGTGTGTGTGTGTGTTCAGGGAATCCACTACAATGTAAATATTGAGTTGTGTGTGGATGGATCACAAGCGTCAAGCAGAATGCTGGAGATCTATGAATGCAGCCACCAATATTATTATTTTTTAGCTTGGCGGGGCGTGTTGAGATTTCAGCCAAAGCAGCGTTTGGAGTGACTATTTAAATCTATTCTCATTTGTTTTCCAAACCCAAGATTCCTTCCTCCACACACCGCCAACGGGTTTAGGAACATAGGAAGCTGCCTTCTACCAAATCCAACCATTGGTCCATCCACCTCATTACTACATGCTTTCCAGCATTTCAGGCAAGGGAGCATTCCCATCCTTACCTGGAGATGCCAGGGACTGAACTTGGGACCTCCTGCATGCAAAGCTGATTCTCTGCTGCTTAGCTAAGGCCCTTCCTTATGATGCTCGGTCAGAAGCAGCTGAGAGAGAGAGATTGTGTGATTTAGAGCCAGCATGCAGCATGGAGGAAAGTGTGAACAACCCCTTTCCCCAGCTCTATTGGTGTAATCAAAATTGGAATCCCAGTGGCTATATATATTTATATAAAGCACTAAAGCAAAGAACGGAAAAAAGCTTGGGAGATCTGATAACAGCTCCCCTGTGTCAATTTCGGCATTAAGATTCTGCCAGACTTCTGTTGCTTCCCGGCCCCTTCCCCGCCCCATGTAAACTTGGTTACCTAAAATACTGTCATTGCAGGAAGTGCCCAAGTACAGGAAACACTCCTGTCTGAAACCCCGCAGAGCTGCTGTTAGTCAGAGTTGACAACACTGAGCTAAATGGATCAATTGTCTAGCAGCTTTCTATGTCTTAAGGGAAGGGCCTCAGCTCAGCAGTAAATCATCAGCTTTGCATGCAGAAGGTCACAGCTTCAATCCTTTGTCAAATCTAGCCAAGGGTTAGGTGCACCCCTTATGTAACTGATTGATCACCACATTCCTGCAGACAGCATCTTCTCAGGAGGTCTGTTCCTCACAATGTAGAAACGGGGCCTTTAGTGTGGTGGCACCGACCCTTTGGAAAACCTTGTCCTTGAATATTAGGCAGGTGCTGTTTCTGGTGCCTTTTCCGAGCAGTTTCCTCTTCCAGCTATCCTTTTAAGCCCAAAACTCTTCCCAGTGTTTGTCTGAACTGGAATTGTGTTAAAGGTTGTTGTTGTTTTAACTATGGTTTTGTTGCTTGCTGTTTGTGGCCCTTGGCTCCTTTGGGAATAATAACAAATAAATATATGGGAATTGCTGGGACGGGACCCCTGTCTGAAACTCTGGTGTGCTGTCACTGATCAGTTTCAACAGTACGAAGCTAGGAGAACCAATGACCAATGGCAGCTTCCTTTCTACTTCATACGCACAAAACATTTCATTCTCATTTATAGTGGTGAATCATAGAATCATAGAGTGCAACCCCCTGCAAGGCAGGAATATGGGGATTGAACTTGCAATTTTGGCATTATCAGCATCATGCTGCAACTGCAACCAGCAGAGCTGTCCAGAATCAAATACTGGCTGATCATGGTGGGAGTTCTGTTGTGATGTAAAACTTGGGTGATGGCTCCCAGGGGTCTTAGACTCCAACTCCCATCAGCCCCAACTGGTAGGGCCAAAAGGCAAGAGAATGATGGGAGTTGAAGTCAAATGATATCCAGAGGACATCACATTACCGGCTATCTCCCCCAACCACTGACATTTGGCTGAGCCTAGGCGTCTTGGTTGAGCCTGGAGAATTACTCAGTGCCTATCGACGCGGGTGGCACTGTGGGTTAAACCACAGAGCCTAGGACTTGCCGATCAGAAGGTCGGCGGTTCGAATACCTGCGATGGAGTGAGCTCCTGTTGCTCGGTCCCTGCTCCTTCCCTAGCAGGACCTAGCAGTTCGAAAGCACATCAAAGTGCAAGTAGATAAATAGGTACCGCTCCAGCGGGAAGGTAAACGGCATTTCTGTGCGCTGCTCTGGTTCGCCAGAAGCGGCTTAGTCATGCTGGCCACATGACCCGGAAGCTGTAAGCCGGCTCCCTCGGCCAGTAAAGTGAGGTGAGCGCCACAACCCCAGAGTCAGCCACGACTGGACCTAATGGTCAGGGGCCCCTTTACCTTTATAGAGATGAAGAGACTATATTTGAGATCTTTGGGAAAGCAAAGGGGTTTTGGGGAAGGCCAAGACTTATTTCCCTAGATTTGCGTTCTGCTTTCCTGACAATTATTGCCTCCTAGTTAAAATAAATGACAGGCAGATCCTGCCATCAGAGACAGATCCTGCTGTGGGAGAGAGTATGCCTCTGAATGCTAGTTACTCAGAGAGACAAGAAGAGTTTGGATTTGATTTCCCACCTTTCACTCCCCTTCAGGAGTCTCAAAGCGGCTAACAATCTCCTTTCCCTTCCTCCCCCACAACAAACACTCTGTGAGGTGAGTAGGGCTGAGAGACTTCAAAGAAGTGTGACTGGCCCATGGTCACCCAGCAGCTGCATGTGGAGGAGCGGAGACGCGAACCCGGTTCCCCAGATTACGAGTCCACCGCTCTTAACCACTACACCACAAGCAGGAAGTGTTAGTGTTGTACTTAGGACCTGCTTGTGTGCTTCAATTAGGGCATCTGTTTGGCCATGGTGAGCAGTGTTAGAAAATCAGATATATAATCTAATCACCAAATGGCACCTTTAACCTGGGTTACGGTCACCACAATGGAATGTCTAGGCCCTGTTTTTGCCCCCTAAGAGGAATAATGATAAATTATTATTATTAGTAGTAGTATTTTCATTTCTATACCACTTTATATTTTAAAGAACAAATCACAAAGTGGTTTACAACACATTAAAACATCAAATAAAACAACCCAGAATGAAACAAATGGAAGCTTCAAGGAAAATATTTCAGATCCTTCCCTCAGCAACATTTTGCTTTCCTCAGTCTGGCACCCAGAGATCTCCACGTGGTCGCAATTGAACCCACTCCAGTTGCAAAATGCGCTTGGCGCCTGGCTCTTTTCTAACACTGATAATGAGAATAGGATGGCGGACATTTAGAAGGGCTTCCTGTGTCTTGATCCAACAGAGCTCTTGTACCTGACGTTCTGAATTCACCTTTGCAGGTGTTGATGCCCTGTATTCACCAAACATTCATCGAGTGTTTTGTATTGGTTAGCAAGTCCTGCTCAGAGCAGACCCATTGTGAAACTAATAGACCTAAGTTAGTTGTGTTCATTAACTTGATGGGTCCACGCTTAGCTCTTGCCCATGGTATTTGACTATCTGTGACAAGCTTAGCATGCAATATAACTGATGATGTTTAGTAGCTGACATGATGCACACTTTCCTTTTTTTTTTGGACAGCGTTTAAGAGTTAACATGCAATGGCTTTCTGTCTTGAAGATGGTATGAGAAGGGTATAGGAACAAGAGAATTGCTTTCCTAGATCACAAGACCTTGAGGTCATGGTGGATTATGTTAACCATGATTTGGAAAGCCTGTGGTGTTTTGGAGCTTTTTTAGTTTACAGAAAAGGCGAGGATGGGGTGAGGTGACATGACTGAAGTTTATAAAATGGTACCTGGCATGGAGTAAGGAGACAGAGGAAAGTTTCTCTCTCACACACACAACAGCAGACCTGTGGACACCCAATGAATGTTGGAAGATTCAGGACAGAGGAAACAAAGGACTTCTTCATGCGGTACATGTGGTTAAACTATGGAACTCATTCCTGCAGAAGGTGGTGGTTCAGCAGGGCTCTTTTCCCCCTTTTCCTTTTCAGCAAAGCTTTTCTGGGGACTGGCAGCAATGTCTCTCTCAAGTTTCAGACCAGGAGGCTCTTGCAGCCTACTTGGAGGAATGAACCTGGGACTTTCTGCATGCAAAGCAGACGCCTAAATCTAAGCTGCAGCACTTAATGCTATTCTGTTCTAGAGTTGCATTCAATTGATGTGTTTGGCAATATTTGAGAGGTCCCAGCTTAAGATTTGTCATGTTCAGCACCTTATAAAAAATCAAAACAAGAGTTGCCAACAAGGCTAAAGCTCCAGGATTTTGACCATTGCGGGGGGGGGGGGGGGCAGAGTTCAGATTCAGAATTTACATGGAACACTGCATGCACTAGTTCTTGGATCTGTGGCCTAAGGCAGTTAAAGGTTTTGTAACACCTGAAGCTTTTTATTTTCACCAAAGTCAGCGTGAACAGTCGTGTGTGTGTGTGTGTGTGTGTGTGTGTGTGTGTAGAGAGGGGGGGAGCTGTTACACAAAAGCAAAATGATTCCTTCCCTTTCAATGCCTCTAAGTGGGCAGAGATGTAGATACTGTATTGGAGTGCACAATCCCCATTAGCAACGGCAAGCATGGCCAGTGACCAGGGATGATGGGAGTTGTAGTTCAGCAATATCTGGAGGGCCAGATGTAGAGCTTGAACGGGAAACATGTGGCCCTCTAAATGGTGTTGGACTGGAGCTCCCATCTTTTGGAGGGCTGGAAGTTCCTCATTCCCACTTTAGAGAAGGAATTAAGCTGCCTCAAAAGCACCAACAAATAATACCTTCTAGGCTTAAGTTTGTCTCTCCTGGGACCTTCCCAGCTGAGTCCTTTGGATATTTGCACTGGTGTTCTTGAATGAAGGGCTGTGGATTCTAATCCTATGCCATCTGTCTGGAGAAGGCATCCCGTGACACAGATCTCTTCCCTGGATAGAAGCAAGGCAGGCTGCTTTGAGAAACAGAAAATGAAACAGAAACACTCGACTGGCCTGCGGTGTGTGCATTGCTGATGCTTTCAAAGATAATGCTTTGCAGAGCCAAGCAGAATCACAAAAGAAACAGATGGGCAGGGAAAGAGTGGCCCTGGCTGCAGTCGTGGGAGATCTCCCACTGCTAGACATAAACAGGGAAATGTTAATGTCAAAGAAAGACAAGAGTGTGATCGGATGTGCACATTTAAATCCCACATTTGAATCTGGAACCATCTGAGGCTGGTGACAGCTACCCCATCTTCAGTGGCATCTGCAATGGCACTAAAGGTCTCCATCTGAAATGCAACAACCTGTATCTAAAATATTTACACTAAATATTTTTAGATCAGCACATCCAGGTTTGGAATAGAGAGAGAGAGAGAGAGTCTTCTTTAATCGTGGAGAGTGAACAAGGGAGAGTTCCTTTTGCATCTGGTGACAGGATCTACTTTTTAAAAAATAGGAAGTGGAGGGAAAATTTTCTCCTGCTCTTTATCTCCCCTTTTCACAGCCAACAAGAATTGTGTGTGTGTGGGGGGGAGAATACCTCTTGTCATTGGTGGCAACAAGAGGGTGTTTCTCTTTTGGGTCACGGGGTGAGGGGAAGAGTCCTGATAGGCCGGCAGCACTGATGATGCCGGTGATTTAGACAGCACCATCCACGTAAGTTGCTCTGGAGAAAGAATGAGATGACAGGTCCAGGCCTCTGAGCAGTTTACAGTCTAAAAATAGGCAGGAGGGAAACAACAGACGATGGGAAGCCGGGAAAGGGTATGTCATTCTTGCACTGCAACATCAGGAAGTCCCTTGTGTTGAGTCAGGTCGTTGGTTTGTCTGACTCAGAGTTGTCTACATTTGGGACGATGGAGATGCAAATGGAGTGGCCTCCAGACAGACTGTTGGACTCCAGTTCCCATCAGCCTATATCTCCAATGGTCGATGGGAATTGTAGTCCAATGTCCATCCTTACTGGGGGATGTCAGGGATTGAACTCAAAAGCTCTTGCATGCAGCTGAGCTTCGGATGCTGCTAATCTGCACAGAAATCTGCCTTACACTGTGTCACAGCATTGGTCTACCTAGTGGGTTTGCTGGATCTCAGACAGGGGTCTTTTCTAGCCCTAACTACTAAGGGCCACATACCTTTCTGGATAACCTTCCGGGGGCTGCATATCAACAGCGGAAGAAGAGGAGAAGAAGAGTTTGGATTTGATATCCCGCTTTATCACTACCAAAGGAGTCTCAAAGTGGCTAACATTCTCCTTTCCCTTCCTCCCCCACAACAAACACTCTGTGAGGTGAGTGGGGCTGAGAGACTTCAAAGAAGTGTGCTTAGCCCAAGGTCAGCCAGCAGCTGCATGTGGAGGAACAGAGACACGAACTCGGTTCACCAGATTACAAGTCCACTGCTCTTAACCACTACACAACACTGGCTCTCAGATAGGACAGAGGCAGAAGTGGGCAGAGAAACACATATAAGGTTTATCTTTGCATAGTACCCTAGCTATTCTCAGCCCTCCCTCTCTGTCCTCCAAGAAGCATCATTAGAGTTCAAGGACAAAGTCCAGCCAGGCAAAAACACTCTGGAGGGTGTAGAGCAGGGCCATATGTGGACTGGGAAGAGGAGGGGTGGTTTGGGAGAGTGCAGAGAGCTAGAGGAAGAGGGCCAGAGGGCTGCATTTAGTCGCCAGACCTGATGTTCCTCATCCCTAAATTAAAATGTCACAAAATTGTGAACAAAATGTTGAGTTCTCCAGAACTTTTCCATTGGTTGGATATTAATCAAATTGGATTTGGGGTTCAGAGGGAAGAGAGAAGGGGAAACTGGGCTTTATGTTGAAACTTAAAGGTTGGCTGTGCGTAACAGCTTGGAGATTGAGTATAAGGAAATATATGAGAACATAAGAGCACAAAAAGAGCTTGTTGGTGGATCAGGCCAGTGGCCCATGTAGTCCAGCATCCTGTTCTCACAGTGGCTGACCAGATGTCCTAATGGGAAACCCACAAGCAGAATTCCAGCACAAGAGCCTTCTCCCTTCTTGTGGTTTCCAGCAACTGGCATTCATAAGCATTGCTGCCTCTAACCGTGCAGGCAGAGAATAGCCATTATGACTAGGAGCCCTTGATTGCTCTCTCCTCCATGAATTTGTCCCATCCTCTGTTACGGCCATCCAAATCGGTGGCCATCACTGGTTCCTGGGGGAGTGAGTTCCACAGATTAACGGCATGAAGTTCTTTTCTCTGTCCCAACTCTTCCAACATTCCGCTTCATTGAATGTCCACAAGTTCTAGCATAGAGGGAAAAACTTTTCTCTAGCCACTTTCTATCCACGTTTGGCTTCATGCCTGTTTCGCTTCAAATTCAGATCCAGGAGCGACAGGCGATTCACTGAGTTGGTGTGTGACTTGTTTTTCAGGCTGGGGGCCGATTTACAAATTGACCCCCGAGACATGAGAAGTCAGAGGGGATGAAGTCGTGATAGGAGGGATCACAGAGCAATGGCAGCAGAGCACATTCTAAAAATTTTTTTTTGGGGGGGGGATGTTTTAGATAGTTTTTGCATTTTGTTTTTAAGTTGTGTATCTGTTTACTGACCTGGAGTCCTTCAGGAGAGAGGACTGGCTACCAATTCAATAAAAGAATAAATAGCAAGGATTTGCTTGCATGCAACATCAGAGCTCCAGAGCTGTCCAAGGTCCATTGCTCGGGCTCAAGAAGGAGCAAAGCTGTCACTGACATGTCAGGAGGCTTCACAGCTTGTGATGGGATTTGTCAATGTTGGTGTCTCTTGGTTTTCTTTTTTTCCAATCTTACATCCGGTTCTCCATCTCTCTGAATCAGTTTGCGTTTAAAAAAGCAAAAAATAACCAGCATTTTACTGTGCATTCCTCCCAGTATAGGAGACTGCCTCACAAGTGAATTAGATCATTGCTCCATCTAGTCCAGTATGGTCTACACTGACAGGCAGCACCTCTTAAGGGTTCCAAACAGGGGGACATTCCTAGCTATATCTGGAGATGCCAAGGACTGAGCTTGGGATCTACCACAGAGCACTGACCCTTCCCACCATAGGAAACGGCCTCATGCTGATTCAGACTGCTTGTTCAATTAAGTCAGTATTGTCTACTCTGACTGGCAGAGGGTTTATTTTAACTTTTAATTCCTTACATGCGCCAAGGGGCCCACGGTGGTGTGAAATGGGTCTCTTCCCCAAATTTTAGTCTCACAACAACCCTGTGATATAATACATATAGGATAGTGTTAGGCTTCAGGGAATCAGCTTCCTCCCCTGTAAATAAGCACATCAAACAAAAGGAAACTCTTACAAGTTAGTTTCTTTAGTAAACACAGAGAGGGACAAAGGAAAGCATCTACCTAGGAATGGTGGTGCTCCCAATTAAGGCTCACACCCCTTCCGTCCCTATTAATCTACGTCACTCCTATGTCTTGTCATCCAAGCTTATACCATTCTGCGCTTTCTGTTCTGAGACTCTCTTCTTGACCTTGAGGAGAGTGGAGGAATGCTGTCCAATGACTGTGAATCTGTTAACCCTCTCTCTTCCAGTGTTTCCTCTCCTAGCTGTTCCCCATCCAGTATCTCCCAGCTTCTGCCTTCTGAACTATGCCCCTCTTTAAGCCACTGTTTCAAATCTATACTGTCCTCCTGCTCCTGAGAAGATTCAGGAGATTCAGAAGAGCAGGAGCAGAGGGTGGGGGAGGCTCCCGCCATTCCTCCTCAGTGCAGTTCTCCTCAGCACAGTCCCTGACAGACAGCTAAATTAGTAGAGCATGAGACTATTAATATCAGGGTTATAGGTTTGAGCCCCATGTTGGGCAAAAGATTCCTGCATTGCAGGGGGTTGGACTAAATGACCCTCATGGTCCCTTCCAGCTCTACAGTTCTTTGATTCTATGATCCTATACATTTATGGGAGGGGCAGTTATTGTTTTGTTTTTGTTTTGTATTTTTGTCTTGTATTTTTATGCTGTGAACTGCCCTGGGATCTATGGATGAAGAGTGGTATATAACAATGTATAATAATAATAATAATAATAATAATAATAATAATAATAATAATAATAATAATATGGTGGAAGGCACAGTGAGCTTTATAGCTGAGTGGGGACTGAAATCTTGGTCTCCAACGCACTAACCACTAAAGCACACTGCCTTCAGGCCAGAACTCCCCCAGCCTGGTGATACCAAGGCTTTAACCTAGGACCTTCTGAATCCAAGCCAGATGCTCTACTGCTGAGCTACAGCACAATCGTATTGCATGCTTACTCAGACGTAAGTCCTATTGTGTTCAGGATTGCAACCATGTTGTTGTTGTTGTTTAGTCATTTAGTCGTGTCCGACGCTTCATGACCCCATGGACCAGAGCACGCCAGGCACTTCTGTCTTCCACTGCCTCCCGCAGTTTGGTCAAACTCATGCTGGTAGCTTCAAGAACACTATCCAACCATCTCGTCCTCTGTCGTCCCCTTCTTCTTGTGCCCTCCATCTTTCCCAACATCAGGGTCTTTTCCAGGGAGTCTTCTCTTCTCATGAGGTGGCCAAAGTATTGGAGCCTCAGCTTCAGGATCTGTCCTTCCAGTGAGCACTCAGGGTTGATTTCCTTAAGAATGGATTGGTTTGATCTTCTTGCATTCCATGGGACTCTCAAGAGTCTCCTCCAGCACCATAATTCAAAAGCATCAATTCTTCGGCAATCAGCCTTCTTTATGGTCCAATTGCAACCTTAGAAGAGCCTTTATTGTTCAGCCCCTGTTGAAAGTCCATTCTGCAGCCAAGGTCCTCAGTGGCATCTGCCAGCATCCCATCAAATAGTGTCGGAAGATCCCAGGTGAGTTTTGTGAGGGAAGGCAGACAGGTCTGGGGCTGCCAAATCTGGAGAATACAAAGCACATTGACTTCTTTCCCCCTCCTCGCTCCCCTTTCAAATATTTAAAAGCATGTCAGAAAGGAGAGGGAGAATCGTTGTTGTTTTTTATCCACTAAAGGTAGGACAAGGAAGACAGATCTGGGCTAAGCTGTGTCAGAATGTTCGAAGTGATAAGATCAGCCAAGCAGCCTGGGCGATTCACTTTCCTGAAGGGTTTCAAGAAAAGACTGAATGGGCACTGCGAGAGGTGGCCTTTTGGTACAGGGGTGGGGAGAGCTTTTTTAGTCCGACGACCAGATTCTCATCTGGGCAGCCTTCCAGGGGCCACCTGCCAGGTGGCAGGACTAAAAGGAAAAGTGGGTGTGAATTTTAACAACTGTATAGTAGGCGAGGTTCTGCAAACCCTGACAGCCGCCTCTCTATCCTCCCTCCAGACAAGCAAGAAGAATTGTCAGAGTTCAAGGACCTGATCCAGCCAGGGAAAAGCAAGAAAGGAGGACTGGTGAGGGGTGTGGCCTTGGGAGAAGGGGGTGTGGCTGGCAAGGCCTGAGGGCCACATAGAGAGGCCTGGAGGGCCGCATTTGGCTGCTGGAGCTGAGGTTCCCCATTCCTGTTTCAGTACATTAGATACCCCGCTAGATGGTGGTGGCTGTGATTAGGGTGATGATCAACATTATTAATAACAATTTCTATTTATGCATTAAATGCGTGATTGATATTGACCTTGAAGTGCTCTGGCAAATGAGGACACCAGCAAGCCTGAATCCAGGGCAAAAACACTTTGGATGCTTCGAGCAATAATTACAGGAAAGATTTGCTTAAACTTTAAATTGGATTTTTAATTAAAAAAAATCAATTATAGCCAGCCTCTGTCTCTCTCTCCTTCACCCTCCCCTCTCACACGCCTTTAAAAAGAATTAAATAACCTGATTTGAAAATGAAAACTGCACTTACTACAAACAGACGTGCCTAAATACCATAGTTATCAGAATGGCTTAAAAAGACATTTGCGATGGTGAAGTACCTGTAGACTTTGCTCTCTAAATATAGCACAGCAGGTCATATATTTATGATAATGGCAGGCAGGCAGGGGGCACTCTTGGCCTTATCTGGAGATGCCCAGGTATTGGGAAAGGCTAAGGGGGACGCAGGTGGTGCTGTGGGTGAAACCACAGAGCCTAGGACTTGCTGATCAGAAGGTCAGCAGTTCAAATCCCTGCGACAGGGTGAGCTCCCGTTGTTCGGTCCCTGCTTCTGCCAACCTAGCAGTTCGAAAGCACATCAAAGTGCAAGTAGATAAATAGGTACCGCTCCGGCGGAAAGGTAAATAGCATTTCCATGCGCTGCTCTGGTTCGCCAGAAGCGGCTTAGTCATGCTGGCCATATGACCTGGAAGCTGTACGCCGGCTCCCTTGGCCAATAAAGCGAGATGAGTCAGTCACGACTGGACCTAATGGTCAGGGGTCCCTTTACCTTTACCTTTAGGGGGGAAAGAATCTACTTTTCATGCAGAAGGTCCCAGGTTAAATCTTCATGTAGGGCTGGGAAGCACTTCTGCTGGAAGCATCTTCATGAGCTGCTGCTGGTCAGTGTAGACAATACTGAGGTAGATGGACCAGTAATGTGATTCCACAAAAAGCAGCTTCCTATGTTGGGGGTTGCACCTCAGCTGTTCTGCATGCAGTGCTCCAGCTCTCTTGCTGATCTGCAGATGTTCCTAATGAACACATGTTAGAACAGGAGTCCATCCGACTGGCAGAACAGGGTGCCGGACTAGGTGGGCCATTGGCTTGATCCAGCAGGCTCTTCTGGTGTTCTTCTGTCCCACCCCACCCCCATTGGAAGTGCCCTGCATCCCATTAAAATAGTGTCCTCCCCTTCAGAGATGTCAGCTCTCTCCAATAGCGAGAGCAGCAATGTGGCCATCAGTTTTCTTCTGGGCAGAACAGCATGGGCCGTGGGGAACCTTGGAGTGGGGCATCTCTCCACTCCCTACCCCTCGTCATCCAAGCAGTGTGGATCTGCAGCTGAGCCCCCCTGCCATCCCCCAGATCAGCCTGGTTACGTGGCCTTTGACTGAGTTCATTGCAATACCCCGGGGCTTCCTCTGCAGTGCTGGGCTCTCTCTGTGTGTGTTTTATGGTTCGTGGGACTTTGCCAACAGTTGAATCACAGCTGAAACCTCGCAGAGCAGTCAAAAGAAATGTTGAGGCTGGGATTATGTTACCCGCCCTCCCTGTAAAAGACTCTATAAAGGGTCCATTAAGCAGCCGAAGGACCTTTTTTTTTGGCTGAGGGCTTCTGCTGGAGGATGGAGATTGCTCTGGTGGCCTTTGTTGGGATAAGAGTGTGGGAGGAGGGCTCTCCACAACGACTCCTGGAACGTGACTTCAGAACTCATCTCTAGAATTCATCGCTTTGTCTTGTCCCTTGCAGGGGGGCAGAGTGTTTGTGTGTACTGAGCCCCCTGTTGGCTTGAAGACCCCAAGTGCTTGTTTTTTTCAGGTGCCCCAAAGTATCAATTCGGGGGGGGGGGTTGCAACCTTGATGGGGGCAAGACTGCAGGATGGAGGACATCCCTTTCATTACTTTGTAGATGTGGAGCCCTGGTTGTACCTGGTAGCCATGCAGTCATGTTCAGAGGTCATAATATCCAGATTTTGTGAACAATTGAGGACCCTTGTGGGATACCAAGATGCATCTGTGGGGGCTTCTTGGTAGTTCCACTGCCCTTGGAAGTTTGGAGGAAGTTGTGGGCTGGGAGAGGACATTCTCTCTGGCAGCCCTTAAACTGTGGGATACCCTCCTCACAGAGGTGAGTCCAGTACATTATCATACAGTGATTGTCTTATGCTGAAGAGACCTTTTTACTCTGACCTTTAACACACACAAACACACACACGTATGAAAGATGGAGCAAATTTTTCTCTCTCTGCTGCTCTAGAGGGTAGGACCCAAGCCAAAGGATTCAAATTACAAGAAGAGTGATCCCGACTTAACATCAGGAGAACTTTCTGATGGTAAAAGCTGCTTGACAGTGGAATGGACTACCCCAGAATGTGTTAGACTCTGTTTCATTGGAGGTTTCTAAAGAGAAGTCGGGTGCTCCTCTGTCAGGGATTTTTTAGCTGTGATTCCTAAATTGCAGGGGGTTGGACCAGATGATCCTTGGGGTCCATCCCAACTACACAGTGGTACCTCGGGTTACATATGCTTCAGGTTACATACGCTTCAGGTTACATACGCTTCAGGTTACAGACTCTGCTAACCCAGAAATAGTACCTCGGGTTAAAAACTTTGCTTCAGGATGAGAACAGAAATCATGCAGTGGCGGCGCAGTGGCAGTGGGAGGCCCCATTAGCTAAAGTGGTGCTTCAGGTTAAGAACAGTTTCAGGTTAAGAACGGACCTCTGGAATGAATTAAGTACTTAACCCGACGTACCACTGTACAAGTCTATGATTCACTGATTCTATATGTACATCTTTAGGACCCATCATCTGATTGCAAGTTGCTTTAACAGATGTTAATCATGGGTTGTAGCCAACTCGGACTTATTCAGAGTAGACCTGTTGAAATTAGCTGACCTGTATGCCATCCCCATCAACTTCAAGCATGAGCAGAGCTAACATCGGAAGCAACCTGTTGCATTTTTATACGGTCCTCCTCCCTGGGACCTTATGGGAAATGATAGGTAAGGTATCAACATCATCATTGCCTGATGCAGTGGGAAATGGGAGTCTGAGCTGGATTGCCCTTTGCCCTGAACCAGGCAGGCTCTTCTTATATAAACTGTTGCAGTCTGCTGCATGCCCATTGTTTTGTCGTGTTCTGTTTGAGCTGGGAGGATTGCTGCCATGGTCGGAGGGATGCAGAGTCTGGATATTCCTAGTTGCAGTTGTCCTGTAAGAATAAATGAAAAAACTGGGGGAGACTGTGCTGAGAAATGTCTTGAGTGAAAATCCTGTGATTTGGACACCCTTCTCAAATCTAGCCAGCTTGCCAGTGCTGTCTGTTTCAGGGTCCTTTTTTACACAGAGCTGGAGATCAAACACATCACGCCATATTTGGGCATATTGGGGGGGGGGAGAGATGTGCAACTTTGGAAGCGGGAATCCCCTTGCCGGAGATCATGTGCAAAGCCAAGACTCGCTGTGCTCGCCTTCAGCGGGGTTGGGAACATTTGCCTCTGCGCTCCAGCCTCCCCACCTAATGCTTTTGTTCAGCACTGAATATGCTCCCGGCACTGCATTCTGTCTCCTTACGCTGCACATTTCTTTTAGCGCAGGGATTCGGAAATGTGGATGATTCATACCGTTGCGTGTTTGGAAACAGCCTCTCGTTCACCCCTCTATTGGTGAAAGTTTTGGACTGGGCCTCCTTGACACAAGGCAGATCCGGCTCTTCCTGATGGCAGTGGGGAATTCAGTGTGTGGAATCTGCTTTTCTGCAATGGTTCTCCTTCCTCCAGCCTCATCTACAAGAGCACTTCTTTCGCAGCAGCAAGCTCGTTCCTTAGGGCACTCGAGAAAGGTGGATCTGTCTAGCTCTAGCCTTTGACAATCTTGCACACGTCACCCACTGTAGTTTATTCCTAGGAATGCTGGAAAACTCTGACATCCCAAAATGGAAACGGAAGCAGCAATTGCTAATGTCCATGCATTCATCCCATGTTTGGGATGGAAATCAGAGGCTTCCTCGGTTCCCAACCAACCCCGTGTTGAGCAGAGAAGGTCTGCAGGGGAGATCTATTTAATGTTCATCTGAATGCAAGTAGAACACCTCGCATGACTGGAGATCCATCTTTATTCGGATGTTTGACCACATAGATAATTCTACAGGCATTCACGCGAAACAAGTAGAAGTTGCCTTTGGATATTCTCTGCTCAACATCAGGATGGTTGTAGATTGAACATATGTAGCAATGCTCACAGACATTGGGAGCGGGGCTTGCAAGCATTTCCCTGCCTCCTGTCCATGGATATAGAGGCCACATGGTTCAGGCAAATTCTTTAACATGCTTCCTATCCAGGGTTTGAAATTCACCGGGTGCCAGGCGCATTTTACACCTGGCTATCAGCCAGTTGCAACTAAGTGAAGATACCCGGGTGCCAGGATAGTGCCTGATGTCTCCACCATCTGGAGGTGCATACCTGGAGATCCAGTGTGGTGTAGTGGTTAAGAGGGTAGACTTGTAATCTGGTGAACTGGGTTCGCGTCTCCACTCCTCCACTTGCAGCTGCTGGGTGACCTTGGGCCAGTCACACTTCTCAGAAGTCTCTCAGCCCCACTCACCTCACAGAGTGTTTGTTGTGGGGGAGGAAGGGAAAGGAAAATGTTAGCCGCTTTGAGACTCCTTCGGGTAGTGATAAAGCGGGATACTAAATCCAAACTCTTCTTCTTCTTTGATTTTGCCTGTTTTCGCACACTAACAACACACACTGTAGAATTCTATTTGTGGTGTTTTATCTACACAATCAGAATCAATTTCAGGAACCAAAAAGTCGTATTGAAAAACGTGACTTTCCTGCCATCTGACCCTAAAAAGGGGCAGCTAGGCATTCCGTTTTGGCAGCTGTGATTTAAGGAGCCAGTTGGTGCCTAGCTTATAGATCTGAGTTTCTAACACCGTTGCTATCTAATTTCTTTGATCTACATCCAGATCATAGAAGCACCCTTAAGCTCCCTGGAATCCTTGCTTCACTTTGGGTTGCTTTGGAGAGATCTTGCTTCAGTTTCCAATTCTGTTGTTGTTGTTTAGTCATTTAGTCATGTCCAACTCTTCGTGACCCCATGGACCAGAGCACGCCAGGCACTTCTGTCTTCCACTGCCTCCCACAGTTTGGTCAAACTCATGTTCGTAGCTTCGAGAACACTGTCCAACCATCTCGTCCTCTGTCGTCCCCTTCTCCTTGTGCCCTCAATCTTTCTCAACACCAGGGTCTTCAGGTCCTGAAGCTGAGGCTCCAAAGTATTGGAGCCTCAGCTTCAGGATCTGTCCTTCCAGTGAGCACTCAGGGCTGATTTCCTTCAGAAGTTTCCAATTCTGGATTCCTTCAAATCTTTTGCCCATCCCTACTCTCTACCGAGCTTCCAAGCCTGCATTAAATGCAGCTCATGCATTGCTAAGCATTTTCTCTCAAGTGGGTTAAAGTTGCAGAGGGTGTGTGTGTGTGTGTGTGTGTGTGTGTGTGTGGCAGGGTCAGATTCTGCTCATGTTACCTGACCCTCTGCTTGTCAGGTATTCCTAACCCCTTGCATGATGCACAGGTGTTTCAATCAAGCCATGTTATACTAAAAAAAAGGGGGAAATGAGGTTTCACCTTGAGGTATGTAGAAGAGACCCAGTTTTGTTATTTAAGATTTCTACATAGCCCTGTTTCAAGTTCAAGAGGCAGATGATGCTTTTAATTTGCAATACATCAAAAGGCTTTCAGAGATGGCAAGGGTGCCTATGTCACTGAAATATATATACTTCTGCGTGTGTGGAGAAAGTAGAAGTCCCCCCCCCCTCCCTTGACATACTATAACTCAGGCATTCAGTGAAATGAATGAGCAGTAGATTTAGGACAGATGAAAGGAAGTCCTTTCTTATATGACAAATCATTAATTTAGAGCGAGGGTTGCCAGGGTTGCACATTGTGATTTTGGAGTGAGTACAATCAGCGGCACCTTTCTCATAATTTGAATCCACTGGTTTGGGTCCTACCCTCTGAAGCAGCAGAAAAGAAGCTTGCTCCATCTCCCATTCATATATTGGAAGACGGCTATCATATCACCTCTCAGCCTTCAGGCCAAACATGCCTAACTCCCTCAACCATTCCTCATAAGGCTCAGTTTACAGACCCTTGATCATCTCGGTTGTCCTCCTTTGCACACATTCCAGCTTGAGGCTACCAATGCATGGGACACCGTCCCCAATCTTATCCCTGTCCAGGAGCGACCCAGGAAGAGCTATTAAAAGGCATCAAAGGCCCTTGAGCCTCCAGCGACAATGCTGGATTAAGGGAGTATCACTAAGATACACACCTTCTGAATGAAGCATATGGGCATGGGAACCAAGCTGCTGTGAGTGCCTTTAGACAAGATGCTGCACTAGATGGATCCAGCAGAATTCTCCTTGCGTTCTTATGAATGGCAAACTCAAATGAACTAATACACATGCCATACATGTGATCTTCCACTAAGGAATGTATGCAAAGCATGTGCATCTCTACGGTGTCTTGCAACAAGGCTGCTTGATGCAAATCAATGTGTTGCAGTCGTTCTTTTACCATTTTCCCTGTATTCTCATGTCCCGGCCACCAAAATCAGTGAATTTGGCTTGCTTATGCTATCACCCCTCCTGATCACCTTGCTTGGAAAAGGACTTTTGCAAAGGAATCTGCCTTAAACTGAGTCAGACCACTGGGAGACAGAGAAAGGAGAGGGGAAAACAGGGTAAGAATGCACACTCTGCGGGGTTGGAGCCAGAGCTGAAAAGTCAGATCCCCAGCTATCTCAGTTGGTTAGAGTGCAGCGTTGATAACGCCAGAGTCATGGGTTCAGTCCCCATACAGACATATTCCTGCACTGCAAGGACATGGACTAGATGACCCTTGGGGTCCCTTCCAACTCTACAACTTTGCAAATTCATTGGTCCATCCAGCTCATTCATGCTTGGCTATAGCAGCCTCCTTTATCCAGCTGGCTTCAATCTAGGACAATCTAGGGGCATCTCCACCCCCATTGTTCTGCCCGGACGCTGAGGTCCAGCGCTGAGGGCCTTCTGGCGGTTCCCTCACTGCAAGAAGCAAAGTTACAGGGAACCAGGCAGAGGGCCTTCTCGGTAGTGGCACCCGCCCTGTGGAACGCCCTCCCATCAGATGTCAAAGAGATAAACAACTACCTAACATTTAGATTTAGGGACGCGGGTGGTGCTGTGGGTAAAACCTCAGTGCCTAGGACTTGCTGATCGTAAGGTCGGCGGTTTGAATCCCCGCGGCGGGGTGAGCTCCCATTGTTCGGTCCCAGCTCCTGCCCACCTAGCAGTTCGAAAGCACCCCTAAGTGCAAGTAGATAAATAGGTACCGCTTTATAGCGGTAAACGGCGTTTCCATGTGCGGCACTGGTGCTGGCTCACCAGTGCAGCTTCGTCACGCTGGCCAAGTGACCCGGAAGTGTCTTCGGACGGCGCCGGCTCCCGGCCTCTTGAGTGAGATGAGCGCACAACCCTAGAGTCAGTCACGACTGGCCCGTACGGGCAGGGGTACCTTTACCTTTACCTTTAACATTTAGAAGACATCTGAAGGCAGCCCTGTTCAGGGAAGTTCTTAATGTCTGACATTAAATGTATTTTTGATCTTTGTTGGAAGCGGCCCAGAGTGGCTGGGGAAGCCCAGCCAGATGGGTGGGGTAAAAATAATAAATTATTATTATTAATTATTATTATTGTTATTATTGGACTGATGGGGTGGGGGTTGTCATCCAGCACATTGGGAGGGCACCAGGTTGGGGAAGACTGGTCTACAGTAATCAGCAGCATCTCTCTAGGATAACAGGAGGCAACCTTAGCCCTGGGTGCCAAACGCGGCCCTCCAGGACTCGCCACTTGGCCCTTGGGACCCTCTCAGGCCACACACCCCTCCCCAGCCACACCCTCTCTCCCCAGGTAACACTCCTCACTGACCTTGCTAGAAGACCTTGGGTCTCTGTGGCTGGCTGGAACATATTCCCAAACTCCGATGAGGACTCTTGCTTTCCTGGATGGAAGATTAAGAGGGGTGTGTGTGTGTTTGTGTAGAAGCTAGGGGTGAAATTTGCATGAGTTGCTCTGCCATTAGTGACTCTGGCCATCGACTTGGATGGCTTTAGATGAAGATGTGGCAAATTCATGGAAGGGAAGGCTCTCGATAACTACTAGATGGGCCACTGGCTTGATCTAACAGGGCTCTCTTTGTGTTCTTCAAACCCTTCTGGGATGGTCGGGGTTTTGGAAGGACTTCTTTGCTTTCCCTGCTCTGATACTAGGCCAGCCTGGGCTCATTCAGTGGAGATTTAGGTCAGTTTGCCTGCTTTAGCTGCTAGCACAGCTGTTCTCCGTTCTGCGGCTGGCTCTGAGGAATCAGAGCAGAGCAGGCTAGACCACAAAAATCTGTACCTCTGGCAGGAGTTGGGATGCAAACCTCCCTGTAGGGCAGCCTTTCTCAACCTGTGGGTGCCCAGATGTTGTTGAAATACAACTCTCATCATCCCTAGCTAGCAAGGCCAGAGCTCAGGGATGATGGGAGTTGTAGTCTAACAACATCTGGGAACCCACAGGTTGAGAACCGCTGCTGTAAGGTTTTTCTCCTATTCATACAGAGCCTGCCCCGCCCCGCCTCATCTTAGGGTTGATGCAGTGGGATTAAATGTCAATCACCCTGTACTGCATGTTCTGGGGGAAACATACAAGCCTACAAGGAGCAGTGAGGGGCCTCCTTGCCAGTCCTAAGAGTTGCTCCCTACAGATGCTCAGATGAGGGAACAACATGCAATGTCACCTCTGATCGCTACGCAGCAGGCCTGGGAGGTCACATGACATGGGCCAATCTGAAGCTAGCGCAGGTGGTCGCGGATGGTACAGCCACACAACAGCCCATAATCCTCCCGGCCAAAAAACAAAAAAAGTCAGGTGACACTCAATGGCCAATTTTGCACCACCACCCAATAGGAAAACGGCAAAAATTGCTCAGTCCTGGGCTACTTGTTAGTGAGGGAGGTCACCAGGCCACTCCTCCATGCTGTCAAATTCTGGATCTTCAACGAGTCAGCCTGTCCCTTCTCTGCTCTCAGGCCTGAGTGCCTGACACAAAACTGGTTCTGGAGGCAACCCAAGCAGCCTGGCATTTTCAAGATCATACCCTCCAACATTTCTCTGATGAAAATAGGGACATCCATAATAATAATAATAATAATAATAATAATAATAATAATAACAATATTATTAATAATAATAATATTCTGACCCCCTCCTCTGGCAATCTGCACAGAATTTTGCTTAATGGTTGCCATCAATTTGATTTTAATTAATTTTTATAATGAAATGTTTTGAGAATCATTGGATTATTTTGATTGTTGTTAGCCGCCCTGAGCCCAGCTTCGGCTGGGGAGGGCAGGATATAAATAAAATTTATTATTATTATTATTACTTTTTACCCTGCCCATCTGACTGGGTTGCCCAAGCCACTCTGGGCAATTTCCAACACACACACACACACACACACACACACACACACACACACTTAAACATTAAACATCTAGAAAACTACCCTATGCAAGGCTGCCTTCAGATGTCTTCTAAAGGTTGTATAGTTGCTTTCTCCTTGTCCAGGGGTTCACATAACTCCATACCGTCCAGCATTTCTCCAATGAAAATAGCGACATTCTAGGAAAAGTGGGATCAAACCATTCTGGAATCAAATCAGAAACCAGGATGGCTTCTGTAAATCCGGGACTGTCCCTGGAAAATAGGGTCACTTGGAGAGTCTGCAAGCTGCAACACCTTACAGATGTTGGCTATCCCTGGATCAAGAAGAAAAACAAGTGATGTTTGCTGATGCAAGGGCCAGTCCCTGGGTGGTGGGTTCCAGTCTTGGCTCCTTGCATCAAAGCTAGGCAGGATGGATACCTTCCCCAGTCCGTGTTAACAATATCCCCGCATGCAGAAATGAAGCAGCCAAATCTTCCCCTTACCTTTCTAACTTACAGCAAGGAAAAACTTCAGCAGTGTAGTTTCTGTGCACCAGGTTGCCTTTAAAGCAAGGGTGGGGAAAGTCTTTCAGCCTGAGGGCAACTTTTCCTCCTGGAAAATCTTTGGAGGGGATGCACATGTCACTGGTGGATGGGGCCAGAAACAGAAGTGGGCAGAGCATCCAATGCAAACCTCAACTTTCTACAAATGTTTCTCTGCACCATAACTTTATGCGCCTCTATGATCATTCCACATCACTCCCCTTTATCTCTTCCCCCCCAATTTGTTGTTGTTTAGTCGTTTAGTCATGTCCGACTCTTTGTGACCCCGTGGACCAGAGCACGCCAGGCACTCCTGTCTTCCACTGCCTCCCGCAGTTTGGTCAAACTCATGCTGGTAGCTTCGAGAACACTGTCCAACCATCTCGTCCTCTGTCATCCCCTTCTCCTTGTGCCCTCCATCTTTCCCAACATCAGGGTCTTTTCCAGGGAGTCTTCTCTTCTCATGAGGTGGCCAAAGTATTGAAACCTCAGCTTCAGGATTTGTCCTTCCAGTGAGCACCCAGGGCTGATTTCCTTAAGAATGGATAGGTTTGATCTTCTTGCATTCCATGGGACTCTCAAGAGTCTCCTCCAGCACCATAATTCTAAAGCATCCTTTCTTCGGCAATCAGCCTTCTTTATGGTCCAGCTCTCACTTCCATACATCACTACTGGCAAAACCATAGCTTTAACTATACGGACCTTTGTCGGCAAGGTGATGTCTCTGCTTTTTAAGATGCGGTCTAGGTTTGTCATTGCTTTTCTCCCAAGAAGCAGGCGTCTTTTGATTTCGTGACTGCTGTCACCATAAAAAGCCCCAAATATAGCCTTTCCTCATAAGCGTGTGCATTTTTGCAAACCTTTCTTGGCTGGAGAACTGCGTGGCAAATTTTGGACTTTGAAGGGTGGCTGTGTTTTAGAGATTGCGAATGAGGTAGATTTGCTGTTAAATACAAAGTTAATCAAAAAGTTACCTTGGAATATCCTACTGTCATGTGGATTCTCCTTGCGGTATAGAGATGCCAGCATGCATTTTGACTGACTGCCCACTGTTGTTTTTCTGCCTGGGATTGCACATGTGATTGAGCACGACCTGCGTGCGCATGCAAGGGTACATGCATGCCTTTTAAAAATAGGGGAAACTAAGCACCTGTGGAGAGCCCTGCTGGATGAGACAAAAGCACCACCGAGCCTGGCATCCTGTTTACTTGCATGCTTGTACACCCACTGCTGTGCTGCTAGCGCTCCCCTGTGCCATCGATACGCACACTCTTGCCACCAGAGCATCCCAAAACGGAGTCCCTTTTCCTTCTCGCTTGTCCTCCTCACCAGCCATTTCTTGGGTAGAAGCCCGTGCGGAGCTGGCAACAGTTGCTTGCTTTGTAGCCTGTCAGTTAAAACACCGAAATCTGGTGCTCTTGGCTGTTGGGGAAATGCAGAAGGCCAAGAGCAAATAATTGCAGAGAGGGTATGGCAGGATATCTCCCAGCCCTGGCTCATCTTTATGAGGTTTTGACCCCCTGAGCAGCTTCCTCACAGGAAGCAGGATCTGTCTGGAGCTGAGCAGTCAAGGTCGGTGCATGTACACCCTGCAGGACTTCCTGTAGGACTCAAAGACCCTGGGCGGAGTCCTCATTTACTGAGCAGACCTTTTGGCTGCAGTAGCTCCACACCAGCATATTACCCTTGGTGCTGAAAGTGCCTCGCTGCTTGCCGGAACATCACCAAGCCAATATTACTGCTAGTGAGAACCAGTGTGGTGTAGTGGTTAGAGCATCAGACTAAGACCTGGGAGACCAGGATTTGAATCCTTGCTCGGCCATAAATCTCACTGGGTGTGACCATAGGCCAGTCACTGCCTCTCAGCCCAATCTGCCTCACAGGGTTGTTGCAGGGATTAAATGTGCACCACTTTGAGCTCCTCGGAGGAAAAAGTGGGCTATATATGCCATTAATAGTAATAATTAATGAAATTAGGGCATAAAGCCCTCAACGGTCTAGGACCATGGCTCTTAAACACAGGCCACATTATTGTAATCATCTGAGGAAGCCGGCCTGACTTCCCCACAGTTATTCACATATCCCTCTACTTTGTATGCAAACCAAAGCTTTTTAGCTTAGTGGCACCAGTAATTTGGAATGCTGTTTCTATTGAATTGTAGACAGGCACATACAATTATTCTATTTTGAAACATACTCAAAACATTTTCGTTTCACCAAGCTTTTCAGAGAATTCGGTCACATCCAGATACCCGCGAGTAGCACCTGCAGATCCATGGTAGCTCCGCGAGGGAAAGGGCCTTCTCACAACTCTCGGCACTGTTTGTTAACTAAGGCTGCCAGGATCCTTTCATGGAAACCACGACTGTTTAAAGTGGCATCATCATCGTCATAATTTTATTATTTATACCCCACCCACTCTGGGTGGCTTACAGTACACAGTGTACATAGTGCTTCAAATATTTTGCAAGTACAGTGGTACCTTGGGTTAAGAACCTAATTTGTTCTGGAGGTCCGTTCTTAACCTGAAACTGTTCTTAACCTGAAGCACCACTTTAGCTAATGGGGCCTCCCACTGGCACCGCACTGCTGCTGTGCGATTTCTGTTCTCATCTTGAAGCAAAGCTCTTAATCTGAGGTACTATTTCTGGGTTAGTGGAGTCTGTAACCTGAAACGTCTGTAACCTGAAGCATCCATAACTTGAGGTACCACTGTAAAGCTTTTGAATGTTAAAGTCTGGACATGGGATTAATTTCCAAAGAAGGGTGTCAGTCATATATATGATTTTAGCTTCTCTACTCTGACTCCAACAGATCCTGCATGCATGTATGATGTTCTTATGAACCTCACCTTCTAAGAACTGTCCTTGAGGTTTCCTCGACTGGATCATGGGAGCGCAGGGCTAGGCAAGCCTCGCTCTAACCACTGTACTTTACTCTCCTCTTTGCCATTTCAGCAGAGCAGATCCCTATGGATCTGCACCTGCAGTGCCAGGGCCCAGCCCCGAAGCCACCCTTCTGCCTTGTGTGTGGCCTTGCCTCGCACCCGGTGCCTCGGCGTGGCGAAATGTGGCAGGTCGTGTGCCGTGGAGACTTTGGTGTCTGCGCGGCTGCCGTTTGCACTTGAAAGATTTGAGGCCTGCGAAAAGGAAAAAGGGGGAGGGAAAAAAAAGAAGCATTTAATTATCTGGGCAATTAATTCCACTCAGTATAGCTCGTGGGGAGGGGGTAGACCCGATGTCAATGGGGACGCTTATTTAATGAGGTAATGATGCTGGAGGGGGGGGAGAGACCCAAAAACCCCTGGTGAATTCCTCAGCCAGAGAAGGAGGGAGGAAGAATCCACCTGAATAAAGGGGGGGGGACGGTTGGAGGAGACGTTGCCTTTATGGAGGCACAAAAGATTTCTGAATTCCCCCAGCCTCCGCAGCTGCCCCCACCCCAGCCCCACGTCTGGGAATGCTGCCCACAAGAACTTGGGCCTTGGGAGACGCCTCACAGTTTCTCCGCACGCTGGGCAGGCTAATGCTTTGCCAATGCCCCCCCCCCACCGCCAGTCCACTACTCCTGCTTGGAAAGCTGGACTTTTTACTATCGAAGATACGCCTGCCCTGGTTCCTCGGGGGCCAGAGCGGCATTCAGCCCTGGCATCTCCTTCGGCCTGGAGGGAGGCCAGCCATGGCGGCACAGACATTTTAATGAAAAGCCCATCGACGTGGGCAGGCCGGGTCAGGCTGGCTCGGCTAAGTGGGCCTGGGGGGGGGGAGTGGCACAGACTCCTGCCGGGATGGCAGCCAGGCCTGCGCCTGCCCGTTCACATCGGCTGAGGAGGATTTGCTTTAAATGCCAGGCACAGCGTGCCGGCCTGCAGAGACAGACGTGGGCTGGAACGGCACAAAAGGAGCCCCACAGACCAGCATCCCTGGCTCTCTCGTCCTGCCGTAGGAGGGCAGGCGGTCGAGTGCCTTCTCCTGGCTCACACCCTGACGTCCCCTCCAGCCTCCCTCTCTGTCTTTGCTGAGGTGAGAGGAAACAGCAGAGCCTGAGAGTCCCAGCTCTATGATTCTCACGGTTGCAAAGGACGAGTGCTTCTGGCGCCACACAGTCATCCCTGACTGCAGGGGTAAAGGTAAAGGGACCCCTGACCATTAGGTCCAGTCGTGGCCGACTCTGGGGTTGTGGCGCTCATCTCGCTTTATTGGCCGAGGGAGCCGGCATACAGCTTCCAGGTCATGTGGCTAGCATAACTAAGCCGCTTCTGGGGAACCAGAGCAGCGCACGGAAAGGCCGTTTACCTTCCCGCCGGAGTGGTACCTATTTATCTACTTCACTTTGATGTGCTTTCAATCTGCTAGGTTGGCAGGAGCAGGGACCGAGCAACGGGAGCTCACCCCGTTGCGGGGATTCGAACCGCCGACCTTCTGATCGGCAAGTCCTAGGCTCTGTGGTTTAACGCACAGTGCCGCCACATCTCCCTCTGTTGGGGGCCGCTTTCCTGTGGTGGACGGGCCAGAGGCTAAACTGGCCAAAGGAAGAAATGTAACTTTTACCATTTGTACAGTAGGCTGGTGTCTACACACAGACACCAATACAGATAATGTTTCTGTTTCCTGTTAATTTTGTTGCTTTGAATATATACTTTATCTCTGACTTTTTTCAATGATGCTTTATTCTGGATTAATTGACTGTGTTGTCAACCACTTTGAGATTGTTCCTTCAAACTGTAAAGCGGTATAGGAATGAAATGAAAAATAATAAAAATAATATGAAATATAGTTCCAGATTTACCAGGCTTGGAAAAGAAGCCTCTATTGTTTACGTAATGAAGGAATGCCAAGTTATATAAAAAGCATCTGGGGGTTCTAGACCTTGTCAAAATCTCAAATTATGCCTAATCTTCTCCATGATAAATATATTCCAGAGTGAGTGATACCTAGCATCTAGAATAAGATCTTCCACTGAGCTTCAATCACTATTCATTCTGATATATATTTCAAGCGAAGAACTTGACAATTTGGGAATGGCAAAACTCTGTGGGAAACTTAACAGTGCATTCCTAACCAATGTTTGCTCAGGAGTGAGTCCTATCCAATTCAGTGGGACTTATCTACCAGGTAAGCAGAGTTAGGATTGTAACCTGGAATCCCATTGCTGTCGTTTGGGTAAGATTGGCATGCATTTTCCTGCAACATCAGCCCAGTGGGGGAAGCATCATGAAATATACTCAGAGTTGAGAGTGGATTTCACGCTCTTTATTCAGCTCATAGTGGTGAGGAGGAATGAAAGTCCCCTCAAAGTATCTGCTTTATATACATTATTTACACAATGGGCTGCACGTGATTGGCTAATGCCGGAATTCTCCTGTAGGCCAATCAGGTTGTGGATTCACTTCCACCTGGAGCCGGATTGGGTGGCTCCTGCAGACCAATCATACTGCTGCATTGTTCTAGGACCAATCAGACTGCTGTATTCTGAATCCTATTGTTCTAGGACCAATCAGACTGCAGCATTTTGGATCCTATTGTTCTAGGACCAATCAGATTGCTGCATTTTGGATCCTATTCAACTCAGTACATAGCACACCACCTGCTGAAGTGCTTAGCTCTAGGGTCAGAAACCAAATAGGGGTCAACTCTAAGCTTGGGCTGGTTGAGAAGGTGACCTCTGACTTCTTTTTCTTTTCTGTTCACCTGCAGAAACACTGATGGACTCCACCACAGCAACGGCAGAGCTAGGCTGGACAGTGCATCCACCATCAGGGGTGAGTTTGTGGGGAAGAGGCACAGGAACCGGAGTGGGGAAGAGGGGCTTCATCAGTCCGACATGAGCAGGGATGTGTGAACCTATCAGTTTTGGCGTTTCTCATTTCCCCAATCTTAAACTCAGTTCTCCCCATTTCTACACCAATTTGCTTTTTTTAAAAAAACTCCTCATGAAAACTAATCAGTGCTTTGTGCAGGTTTCTCCTAATATACACATTTTGGCAAAAGCATTTCCCCTGATCGAATGCATCTCTGGAAGTCATTTTCACAGATATATGTTTTTTTATCCCAGTGTTTTGCATTTTTGTATGCATTTCTCAGCCGGATAGGTGAACTGCAGAATTTGGAGAAGTGTGAATTTCGAAGGGCAGCTGTTTTTCAGTTTGCGTGCGGGAAGTGTGAACAAGGCAAGTTTGCCTATAAATGTGAATCGAATGTATGCCCATCTTTAGACATGAGAAAGGTCTCCTTGGTCAGGGACAACTTTCTATATTGGTCTCCAAGAAAGAGGGAAACGGGCTAGCTTCAAGTGGCTCTTCAGGGTTGCAAGTTGTGCTGTGATGACTTGGTGGTGGGAGACGGTGGATACAATTTGAATTATCTGGCAGGGTTGCAAACATGCAAAGCATGCAGTGCATGACGGACAGCAACACTGGTAGCTGCCTAATGCCAGCTCCAACTGTTTGACTCTCAGGCTGAAAAGAGTCCTGGCCATCACCCGCTTCCCTGATCTGGGGATTGAACCTCAAACCTTTGACATGCCCTCCTGACAAGTTGCCTTATATTGAGTCAGACCATTAGCTCATCCAACCCAGTATTGCTTACTCTGACTGGCAGCTGCTCTTCAGGATCTCGGACAGAGGCTTTTCCCATTCCTTGCAACCCAATCCTTTAAACCAGAGGTGTCTGGGATAGAACCTAGGGCCTTCTGCATTCAAAGCATGCAATCTACCGCTGAGCCTCTTCAATATTGACAAGGGAGAGGGAGGGAGAAGATTTGCAGGTTTTTGATGAAAAGCTCCCCCCTCCCCAAGCCAATTTCAGAACCCTCCATGTAATATGTATAAGGAGAAGGCTCCAAATGCTCGCTGCTCATTTGCGAATTGCACCGAGGAAAATGCCTAGGTAATTTTCCGTCGGAATGCCACAAACTCTCATATAATAATTCTGATAAGGCTGACAGCGCTAATGAACGCAATTAGTTGATTAATTAAATTCATGGCAATTTATTTTTTATTTTTTTAAAAAAGGTGTTTAATTGAGGGTGGGGACACTTTGGATGCCATTGCGGGAAGCAAGTTGATGTTTAGGCATCACACTTTGAATAGGGTTTTTTTGGGGGGGTATGCAAATAAAGCATTTTGTGGTGTTGAATCCAAGGAAATGCTTATTTCCCCCAGGTAGTCTCAACACACATACACACACACACACACACACACAAAATCTGCTTGCAGATGTAACCTAGCAAGCAGCTACAGTAAGCCAGACCCGTCTCAGACAAGTAAATCAGAAGCAGGGAGCTTTCTAGAGGCTGTATTTCATTTGTTAAAAGAAAATATGCATATATACGACCCATCATTTTGAACTGAAGGCATCTGCGCTGGAAGAATCAAATGCAAATTAAAGATAAGCATATTATGCATAACCCAAATCAACTGGCAACTGGTCAATCAAATAAGCTGCAAGGATAAAAAGCAAAAGCTGGTAGTGATGCTGGGAGTTAGGAAAGAAGCTAGTTAAGGAAACTCAAGGCATATGCCTCCAGGGACTCTTGGGAACTGTAGTTCCCACACACATAGAGCTACAATTCCCAGCACCTTTAGTAAGCAACAGTTCCTAGGATTATTTAGGGGAAGCCATGTGTGCTAACTGAGCCTTCGATGTGTTTTCACGTGGATCTGCTTTTATTTAAACTCGTAAAGGTCTTGAATGCCCTCTTCAACAGCATGGGCTGTGTACACACTGCAGATTTGAAGCACATTTAAGACACATCACTAAAGAACCCTGGGAACTAGTTTGGTATGCATGCTGGGAATTATAGTTCTGTCAGGCGCAAACCACCTGGGGTTGCTTTCTAAGCCAACCAACAAGGAGAAAGCAAAGCGGTATGATTGCAGTTTACTGCCTCCACCCAGCTAGGCCAGGGGTGTGAAGTCTTTTTCAGCCTGAGGGCCAAATAGCCTCTTTGGCAGCCTTCTAGGGGCCACATAGGGACGTGGGTGGTGCTGTGGTCTGAACCACTGAGCCTCTTGGGCTTGCCGATCAGAAGGTCAGCAGTTCGAATCCCCTTGATGGGGTGAGCTCCTGTTGCTCTGTCCCAGCTCCTGCCAACCTAGCAGTTTGAAAGCATACTAGTGCAAGTAGAAAAATAGGTACCGCTGCGGCGGGAAGGTAAACAGCATTTCCGTGTGCTCTGGTTTCCATCACGGTGTTCCGTTGCACCAGAAGCAGTTTAGTCATGCTGGCCACATGACTCGGAAAGCTGTCTGCGGACAAACGCCGGCTCCCTCAGCCTGAAAGCGAGATGAGCGCCACAACCCCATATTCGCTTGGACTTAACCGTCCAGGGGTCCTTTACCTTTACCTTATCTTTTAGGGGCCACATGTATTGGGCAAGCAAGGGGTGAACGAATGCGTCACTGCCCTGGGGCTGGGGCTGGTACTTGGGACATAAAGGAGAGGGCGCTGCTTCTGCCCTTTGGGCTTGGAATAACAGAACCATAGAATTGTAGAGTTGGAAGGGATCATTAGGGCATCATCAAAGTAGAGGCAGGATGATCGAGGAACTGTGCTCTGAGCACTGAAGCCCCAAGTCAAAATTTGGCCAGAGCTGTGAACTCATGACTTGGCCTTAGGCACACTGGGACGCTCTTGCAGACTCGGGCTTCCCCATCTGTAACATGGGGGCAAATCATAGCACTTCGCTTCCTTGCAGATTAGTTGCAGGATCTGCAGAGCTAATGTGTGTGCCGAACGCTTTGACTGCTTCATGCTATGTGAACGCTAAGTGTTTTCCTTGCTATTAGCGTCGGGAGTCCAGCCAGTAGCCAGTAAACCTGAACCACTTGGGTCATGGTGATGGAATTCACCTGGCAGGAACTGCCACAGCGATCCTGTAGGGTGTGAGCTGGGATCAATTAGCCAGAGAGGAAGTCTGGAGCAGAGAGCAGCTGCCAGGAGGGGAGGGGAGGAGGACAGAGGCAGGATGGGGAGCAGGTCTAAGCAGGGACTGAAGGGAGCCAGGCTGAACCAACAATTTCTGGGTTTTGCTCAGACTCAGGAAGTGCAGACACAGCAGGTTTCAGGAGCTACTCAGAACCTAAGCAGACTTTCCATGAAAGGGTGGATGTCAACAGAGTCCATCTTACTCCTGTGGCTGGTCCAAGAGGCTTCTTGGAAACATGTGAGCAAGGTACCAATGACATTTCCTGTTATTTTGTCCCTGGTATTCATGGATACGCCTGTTTTCCAGGGGGTGGGGGCAACCAGAAGTTCCTCTAAGATTAAGAGGGCTGCACGTAAGTCCCTCCTGTTCTGATGAGTTATCACAGGAGGTTGCTGTGGCCAGGCTTCTCCAGAACTCTTCTTTTACCTTTTAATTTTTGATGAAGAGTTCTGATGGACCAGCAGAAATGTCCATCTCTGAGGTGGGGCACAGGGGTTAAATAGAAGGCATGATTCATGGAGTTTTGGCTGGTGCCTTCATTATATACTTTTCTTCTTCCTCTTCTTCTTCTTCTTTGATCCCTCATAGCTGAGTAAGATTGTCTTCCATGAACACAGTTTTAACAGTGAGTCTGTAAGTCTTAACAGTGAGTCTGTAAGTCTGTAAGTGTGGAGGCCAATTCTGGATCCACACATCCTTCCACAATGGGGACATAGGTTTCCAGGCGGGAGTTGATCACAGTGAGGGTTTGCCAGCATGTCTTCCTCTTAGCTCATTTCTCCCTTTCGTCCCGAGTTTGAGCATCTTCAAAGTCCATGACACCTTTGGTCAAGATTGTTCTCCAGTTGGAGTGCTCGCAGGCCAGTGTTCCCCAGTTGTTGGTGTTTATACTACCTTTTTTTAGATTTACATTGAGAGCATCTTCAAACCTCTTTTGTCGACCACCAGCGTTACGCTTTCCATTTTTAGGTTTGGAATAGAGTAGTTAAAATACACTGTTAGGCTCTAGGTGAAAACTTCAACCTTTGGCTGATGAACATCCTACACCCTTTTAATTTTTTTTGGGGGGGTATTGGTTTGTTTGTTCTTGTTTTTATTATGTATTTTGTGTTTTTTTTATCATGTTGCAAACTACCCCAAGATCTATGGATGAAGGGCGGTATACTAATTTAATAAATAAATAATAATAGTAGAGTTGGAAGAGGCTTCAGAGGTCATCCAATCTAGTCCACCACTGACCTGCTGATGCAGGAAATCCCTGCCACAACAGCCCTGAAAGGTGGGCCACCCAGCCTTTGCTTGCAGTGAAGGATAATTCCCCACCTTGTGAGACCATCTGCTCCACTGTCAAACAGTGTGTGCCATCTGGGCGTCTTTCCTAATATTGTGTCTAAATCTTATTTTCTTGCAATTGGGCAGAGTTGTGCACGCCAACTACTAGATTTGGCTTGGACACCAATTCAGCGCTTTGAAAATTTCCCAGTTCAGTTCAGACCCAAATCCCAATTTAGAAAAATGAAAGAAAAGCTTGTGCCTCCCTCTTTTTTTAATTATCACATGAAAAATGGCTGGGTGGGAGAGGCTATAACTTGTTTCCCTTTTGACGGAACTTGATGACACTTGTGGATAGAGTTGCTCGGCACGAGTGGATGGAGCCTGCCAAATTGCAGGCAGATAGGTCCAGGGATTTTGTGATGGGAACCTTTTCTATTTTATTATTATTTTTAAAGGAAGCCATCTGTAGCCTCTTTCATTTTTGGCAGAAATGAATGATATCTGCATGCTTGTTAGCCTCCTGTGAGAGGATGGATCCTGCCAAATTTCAGACGGAGTGCTGCTGGGGTTCTCGGGCAAGGACAGCCTTTACAGTTTGGGGATGGTTAAAGAGGAATCGCTTAATGCTTCAGATGCGCTTAGTGGGGAATTTGTACGAAAGTAGCAAACTGGAGACAGGTGTCTGTGGATCAGGAAACTGAACAACACATAGATAAATCAGCCTAGGAGTGCTTTTATATTTAGGCATCTTTAAAGGAGCGGTGTGCACCAGATTTGGCTGAGTCCTGAGCCAAATTGGGCGCATTCCGAGGGACTCTGGCATCAAATAAGTCAGGTTCAGACAGTCACAGATTCCTGCGAGTCTTGTTAGGTGGTGCAGACCAATCCGTGGCTGGCAAGGGGCGGGTGAAGAGGTGTGTGGTGGGGGCAGGCTGACTCAGGTGTCACCACTGAGGGGGGTGACAAAATGCCGTGCGGCATTCACCGTGGGGCCTGCAGCGTGCCCGAGCCACGTGTCTCTCCTGGGAGAGATGTGGTGGCTTGGACACGCGCAGGATCTGAGCTGCCCAAACGGTCCACCCGCTGCCTCCCCCCCCAGCTGTAGGGCGGCTGAGTGGGAGGAGGCAAGCAGACTCCAGAGGCCCCATAGTGCGCCCCATCCCTATGGGCAACTCGCCCCGCTCCTTTGGTAAGGGGTGGGGCATCAAGCAGGAAGCAGGGGCAGGTGGAATGGGAAAACTGCAAAAGGCCAAGACCTCCTTGACCTGTGACATCATCTTCCCACGAGAAGGCAGACCCGGCACCGTCACTCTCCTTCATGCCTGACACCCTGCAGGGTTGACGCCTCTGTTTTGTGTTGGCGTTGACCTTTAAAGCCCTAAATGGCCTCAGTCCAGTATACCTGAAGGAGCATCTCCACCCCCATTGTTCAGCCCGGACACTGAGGTCCAGCACTGAGGGCCTTCTGGTGGTTCCCTCCCTGCGAGAAGTGATGTTACAGGGAACCAGGCAGAGGGCCTTCTCGGTAGTGGCACCCGCCCTGTGGAATGCCCTCCCATCAGATGTCAAAGAGATAAACAGCTACCTGACATTTAGAAGACATCTGAAGGCAGCCCTATTCAGGGAAGTTTTTAATGTGTGACATTTTAATGTATTTTTAATCTTTGTTGGAAGCCGCCCAGAGTGGCTGCAGAAGCCCAGCCAGATGGGCGGGGTACAAATAACAAATTATTATTATTATTATTATTATTATTATTATTATTATTATTATTAAGTTGCTTTTTAAAAAAAAGAACAAAAAGACATCCCCTTCCCAAAAATGGCCTTGAATCATGAAAGTGCTCCTTGGAAAGTAACCTGCAGTACAGTCATACCTTGGGTACAGATGCTTCAGGTTGCGTTTTTTCAGATTGCGGACCGCCAAAACCAGGAAGTACCAGATCTGGTTACTTCTGGGTTTTGGTGATTGCGCATGGGCAGAAGTGCCGAATCTTAACCCGTGCGTGCGCAAATGTGCGGACGCAGGCTGCAAACACTGCAGGTTGCAAATGTGCATCCCACACGGATCACGTTTGCAACCCGAGCGTCCACTGTATTTCAGGTGCCAGGAGTTGAGATTCCCCCCCCCCACTCCTGGCTTGTGTTCTTCTCAGTTGAAACCAAATGTCACTAGGGCAGGCGACCGGGGGCCCAGGAGGGCGGGGGTGAAAATGCAAAGCTGAGTTGACAGGAGAGGATGTGCTTGCATGTGGCATAGAGGCAGAATGGCTTTGATGCCCTGCGTTTCCCAAGCAAGCAGAACTAGCAAACAACACAGAACAGAATGGACAGGAGCAAATGGATACACCGCTTCAGCATCCCTCCCCCAAAGCACTGTGGTCGGAGATCCCTGGTAAAGGCGTTTTCTCTGATCAGAGGCGAGGCCTGTCAGTCGCAGAAGGGCCTCCCTCACGCTTCCCCCCCATATTTGCTTTTTTTTATGACAAGCTTCAAGACAAACGTTTCTGTTTCTGAGAAACTGAGAGAAACCAGAATAGACAGGTTTGTGGCCGCTGCCAGAGATTCTTTAGCCGTGGTTCCTGCATTGCAGGGGGCTGGACCAGATGACCCCTGGAGGTCCCTTCCAGCTGGACAATTGTATGATTCTTTCCACCCCTATGTGTTCTTCTCAAAGAGCTGGTTCCCTAAGGATTCTTCAAGGTCTGGCAGCTGCCATCCAAAAATATACACCCCCACTTTCAGCCAGAAAGTGCATTTTCACACCAAGTTGTTATCAGTTCAGTGCACAGCATCTCATTCCCCGAGAACTATAATTTTCAAAATTCAATACTGGCCAAGAAAATTGCAGAAATCCATGTCCCATAAGAAGGCGGCATCAACTGGCAGGTAAGCATCAGCCATACAGGTACATGTTTTGAGCAGAAATGAGAGGGAAAATAATAATGCCATTGTTTCTCAGGATGGAGACAGACAGTTTGTCTCAGGTGGGGAGGCAGAACCCAATCCTGTTTGCTTCTAGCCCTGGTTGTGCAAGGAGGTTCCCTGCATGAAACTCCCTCACGAGCCCCATGTCTGGTCCAACTTGGGGACTGAAAAGTCCCCCATCGCCTGACATCTTTGTGACATCAGGGGATTGGCAGGTGGAAAGCCCCACCCCCCTGTCAAATTTGGCCCACAAAGCAGGAGAAGGTTCCCTACAACTGGTCTAAGGGAGCTGAAAGCGATATGGCAGGACTTCTGCCTATCATGTCTTCCTCTCACCCCATCATCTGCACTACAAAAAAGATTTTGCAGGGATCTTAGGCACTCCAGACCATGGGTGATAGCAGTGCCACCCATGGACAGCAGCCTCCCACAATCTCAGGCCGATATCTGGGCTTTGCCACAATGTGAAAACCACTCACAGAAACAGAAAGCCACTCACAGGAGTGTTCGTTGCAAATATATTTCTTTTCTGCAAGCAAATCACATGGAAGTTGTGCCGGATAGAGAGTTCTGTTTCCAGAAATGGCTGTTGCATCGTATGAAAGCTCAGACACAACATGGAAATGAACAATTGGGGAAATGCCAGGCAAATGGAAGAAACTGCCGTGTGAATATAGCCTGGTCGAGAGGCAAAATAAGGTGGACTGCACACATTTGCAGAGCCGGCTCTTCCCTTGAGCAAAGGGAAGTGACTGCCTCAGGTGGTAGATGTTTGGTGGGTGGCAGCAGCAAGTTCCCCAGCTGTTCTTCCTAAATTCTCCTCACCAACAATTTCTTTCCATTGGAGGACAGAGCTGGATATTCTCCGCAGCATATCCTTCCCCGCACACCCAAAACGAACCTTGTGGGGTGGAAGATACTATCCTACTGCCAGTGTCAAAATAAATTGTAACTACCTGTCCAGTTGGCTTCCATACATCACATCCTTGGCTTCAGGTGGCAAAATGTCTAGTGCTGGCTCTGCACCTTTGGTTGCAGCAGAACTAGAGGATGGAGAGCCTTTAACTGTGGCTCCTGCAAAAGGCGAAAGATTTATACGATCTGAGGTGAAACCAGAGTACGACAAGGTTAAAGCACATAAAGCATTTAAAAACCATATTGTCAGGAAAGCATTGTTCAATGTCTGGATAAGATACAAAGACTTACTGGAAAATAAAACCCCAAGGTGGTTGTCACCAATGGAAGCGAAGGCTCAGAAAAAGCTCAATATGGAGGCCAAATGGCCGAAATATTGGGAAATATTGGAACAAGAAGGAGATAAATTGAAATTGCAGAGTTTTGAGAAATTAAAAGATAAAGTGCGAGACTGGCTTCATTATTATCAAATAAGAGAGGCCTATAATTTGGACAAAAAAATTGGCTTCCAGGTGGAAAAATCAAAATTGGAAACAGAATTGTTAGATCCCAAAACTAAGATACTTTCAAGAATGTATAACTTGCTGTTAAGATGGAATACGCAGGATGAAACGGTTAAATCTGCTATGATTAAATGGGCACAAGATATTGGTCATAACATTATGTTTGCTGACTGGGAACAGTTGTGGACCACCGGTATGAAATTTACGGCATGTAATGCCTTAAGAGAGAATATTATGAAAATGATATACAGGTGGTACATGTAATGGGTATGAGTTACTCGTGCGTAAACTGCCACCTCTCTAGGCTAAATTGCCTTGTTAAACCGTTCTGACTGCACAGCCCCTCTCCGTGTGGCTGTCTCAGTCGCTAGCAGAATCTGTCTATGGGCATTTCTTAAACCTCTTCCAGCATAGAAGCTGTTTGACTCCCAGTCTCCTCCTCCTCTTGCTGCGCGGGAGTCTTCTGCGCAGGGAGGGCGTGGGTAGTGGAGAACCTGTGCTCTCCTCACTGATGTCCAGTGAAGAGTCCCGGAGCTCTCTCTCCGCGTCCCCCATCTGCCCCCCTTTATTCCTGGTGTTGCGCTGATTTCCTTCCCCCTCTACCGGGCTACTTCTCCTCCTGGTGCTGGGTCCTTCGCCAGCAGAATCTGGGAGCCTCCCCTTCGCCTCTCGCTCTGACGTCAGTTCCCTGACATCCACCTCCCCTCCAGGACCCCCTCCACCCCCGGCCTGACCCGTGGAACCAATTTCGTCCCCTTCTTCGGCCGACGAGGCAGGGAACCCCCGGAAGGAACTGTCACCATCCTCAGTGGATTCGAACCCCGCTTCCCACCCGCTCTGATTCCTGCCAACGGAGTGGCCCTCCCAGTCCGATTCTTCTTCCTCCAAAGCCTCTCCTCCCTCCCCCTCGGAGTCAGAGAACCCCTCAAAGCCCTCTTCGTTGTCTGTGGTTCCAAATTGCTCCTCCCAGAATATCTCTAGGGATTTGGGCTTGTCCGGGAACTGGCGGTGGAATACCTCTACCAGATATCTGTCATTGATGGCTTCCGCAGGAACCCACGTGTTTTCTGACCCGGGTTCCCCTTCCCAAGCCACCAAGTACTCCACCTGGTGCCCTCGCCACCTTGAATCGAGTATCTCCGTGGCTGAGTGATGGTGTTCCCTTTCTTCTACCTGTGGGTGTGTGGTGACTTCTCCCTCTCGCCCCGGGAATTCCCGCCCCTCCCTGTGTGGTGAGAGTAGGGACCTGTGGAACACCGGGTGTATTTTCATGCTGTCGGGCAACTTGAGCCTAAATGCCACGGGATTTACCTGCTGTGTTACCTCAAATGGCCCCAGCCATCGGGGCTGCAACTTCTTGCACCCCCCTTTGAAGGGTAACCCTTGGGTGGATAACCACACCTGGTCCCCCACCCGTATGGTCTCCCCTTCCCTGCGGTGCTTGTCTGCCTGCCTCTTGTAAACTTCCTTGGCCCGCTCCAAGTTCATCTTAAGTTGCTGGTGCAGGGCCTCCATTTCTTCCACAAACTGCTCCGCCGCGGGTACTCTCCAGTTTTCCTCCCCACTCCCCGGGAAGGCCCTGGGATGACACCCATGATTGGCCATGAATGGGCTCATTCCCGTGGACACATGTTCAGCGTTATTGTACGCAAATTCTGCTAGCGCTAGTTTCTCTACCCAGTCGTTCTGCTTCTCGCTGACGTAGCAGCATAGGTATTGCTGGAGTATACTGTTCGCTCTTTCTGCTTGCCCGTTGGTCTCTGGGTGCCTCGCCGTCGAGAAGCTCACCTCGACTTGCAGCAAGCTCATGAGCTTCCTCCAGAACCAGGAAGTAAATTGTTTCCCGCGGTTGGAGATAACCCTCAAGGGGGCGCCATGCAACCTGAAAATGTGCTCCACAAACAACCGGGCTGTCTCCTCTGCCGTCACCGCATGGGAGCAAGCTATAAAATGGCACATTTTCGTCAGTAAGTCGACCACTACCATGACCGCTGTCTTTCCCTGGGAGTTGGGCAAATCGGTCATAAAATCAATGGACACCACCTCCCAGGGTTTTCCCGGTGTGGGTAAGGGCTCCAGTAAACCTGCGGGGGCAGTCCGCTCCCCCTTTGCCCTTTGGCAGCTGTCGCACCCCCGTACATATTCCCGTACATCCTCCCTCACCCTGGGCCACCAGAACTGCCTGGTGACCAGCATCATGGTTTTGTGCTGTCCAAAGTGCCCAGCTGTGGGGTTGTCGTGAAGTTGTTTGAGTAACTTTCCCCTCAGGGTCTCCCCTGGTACATACAGCGCCCCTTTATAGTACAGCACCCCTTCCTTCTCCTCAAACCCTTCTTGGGCCCCTCTCCCGTTTCGGAGTTCCTGGATTTTAGTTTGTGCGAACACATCGCTTCTGGTAAGCCCGGCCAGTTTTCCCACCAAGGTTCCCCCACACACCCATCGGTCCTCGGGGATAATGTGTCGTGTCTCCAGCGGCCCCTCTCCTTCCAAGTACTCCGGCTTCCGGGAGAGAGCGTCTGCTCTTACGTTTTCCTCTCCTGGCACATACCGGATTTCGAAAGAAAACTTGGAGAACTCCTGTGCCCATCGAATCTGTCTCTGGTTGAGTACTCGTGCAGTCCTCCAGTACTCTAAGTTCTTGTGATCGGTGCAAACTTGGATTTGATGTTGCGCTCCTATCAGTAGATGACGCCAACAACGAAAGGCCGCGTAGATCGTGAGCAGTTCTCGGTCATACATGGTGTAGTTTTGCTCCGACTTGCTCAGCTTCCTCGAGAAAAAGGCACACGGTTTCCATTCCTGCTTGCTCCTCCCTGGCTGCAAGAGGACCGCCCCGATGGCCCTGTCGGACGCGTCGGTCTCTAGCCTCATGGGTTTCTCCAAATCGACGTGCAGGAGTTGCTCTTCTGACGCGAACGCCTTCAGTTTTTCAAAGGATTGCTGGGCTTCCTCTGTCCACACGAACTTCCTTTTGCTACTGAGACAATCCGTGATGGGTGCTGTCAAGTGGGCGAAGTTCTTGATGAACTTCCTGTAGAAGTTGCTGAACCCTAGGAACCTTTGCACGTCCTTCCGTGTTTTGGGAGCCTTCCACTCCAACACTGCTTGCACCTTGCTTGGGTCCATCGCTAGGCCTTTGCAGATAACTTGTAGCCCAGAAACTCGACTTCTCTGGCGTGAAACTGACATTTTTCTAGCTTGACCCACAACTGGTGCTTCAGCAATCGTTGTAACACTTCCCTGACGTCTCTGACATGCTGCTCCTCGTTGTCTGAATAAATCAAGACGTCGTCCAAGAAGGCTACGCAGTTCTTGTAAAGCAGAGACCCCAACACGTGGTGCATGAAAGCTTGAAAACAGGCGGAGCCTGACTGTAATCCAAAAGGCATAACTAAGTACTCAAATGCCCCTAGGGGTGTGAACATTGTGGTCTTCCATTCATCCCCCTCCCTCATCCTGATCAAGTTGTATGCTCCCCTGAGGTCCAGCTTGGTAAAAAAAATTCCTTTCCTCACTCTCGTCAAAATGTCGTCGATCCTGGGCATTGGGAAGGTCACAGGCTCCGACACCAAATTGACGGCCCTAAAGTCCACAACGAGCCTGGGTTTATTTGTGTCCTTTTTGTCCTAGACTGCTCTGGTTTGCCAGAAGTGGCTTAGTCATGCTGACCACATGACCCGGAAGCTGTACGCCGGCTCCCACGGCCAATAAAGTGAGATGAGCACCGCAACCCCAGAGTCGGTCACGACTGGACCTAATGGTCAGGGGTCCCTTTACCTTTACCTTTTATGTTACCAGCTAAGTTCAAGGTGTTACTGCTATTGTATAAATTCTTAGAACCAGGTGACTTGAAGGACCACCTTGTCCTTTATACAGTGCCACAGTCATCTCCAGAAGCCCTCCTGACTCTCCCACCATCATCTCAAATTCATTCCATTTCTATGCGAACCAAGGCTTTCAGCATAGCGGCAACCAGCGCTTTTGGGGCACTGTTCCTTTTGAAATCAGACAGGCACCTGCAATCCTGATATTCCATTTCCCGCTGAAAGCATTTTGGTTTTGCTGAGCTGTTTTGGGAGAATTCCTTTGTTCTGGCATTGTGTGTTTTAAAATGTTCTATAATGATTTTTATCGCACACGACCCATATACATATTATATATATATATATATATATAGTGGTGGTTTTCAATATTTTTTACAAAATAAGTAAATTAATTAAAACTGTGGAGTCCTGAAACTGTATTTGCCTAGCACCTGCTTCAAATAAAATAGGCAGGTGGGTTTTTTATTTATTTAAAAAAACTACTTTATTTTCTCAGGTTTTAATCAACATCGTTGCTGGGTTTTTTGAGCTGCTTTGGAACTGCTGTTGTCGCACGATGAATTGCTTTGTGCTGTATTCTCAGTTGTATCAAAATGTGTATTGTAGCTGTTTTACGCATTTTTAGTTAAAACAAAAATATTGCTCTCTCTCTCTATCATCCCTTCACCATCTGGTGCTGTAGCTGCTTGGGCAGCTGGGGGGTTGAGCAATAGGGTTAGTGACACCCCTGAGAAGGCACGCAACCTGCTCAGCTAAAACCCTGGGGCGTTGCTGCCTTGTCCGTTTGCCCCATGCCTTCGGGGCTGTGCGTGCCGAGCTCTGACTTTCCTCTTTTCCTCTTCCGCAGTGGGAAGAAGTGAGCGGCTACGACGAGAACATGAACACGATTCGGACTTACCAGGTGTGCAACGTCTTTGAATCCAGCCAGAACAACTGGCTGAGGACCAAGTTCATCCGCAGGAGGGGTGCCCACCGCATCCACGTGGAGATGAAGTTTTCGGTCCGGGACTGTAGCAGCATCCCCAACGTCCCCGGGTCCTGCAAGGAGACCTTCAACCTCTACTATTACGAGTCCGACTATGACGCTGCAACCAAGACATTCCCCGCCTGGATGGAGAACCCCTGGGTGAAAGTCGACACCATTGCGGCAGACGAGAGCTTCTCCCAGGTGGATCTAGGGGGCCGCGTGATGAAGATAAACACCGAGGTGCGCAGCTTTGGGCCCGTCTCCAAGAATGGCTTTTACCTGGCCTTCCAGGACTACGGGGGCTGCATGTCCTTGATCGCCGTCCGCGTCTTCTACCGCAAGTGCCCTCGCATTATCCAGAACGGAGCTGTTTTCCAGGAGACACTCTCAGGAGCCGAGAGCACGTCACTGGTAGCAGCTCGGGGTACTTGCATCCCCAACGCTGAAGAAGTGGATGTACCGATCAAGTTGTACTGTAACGGGGATGGGGAGTGGCTGGTCCCCATCGGGCGCTGCATGTGCAAGGCGGGCTATGAATCGGTGGAGAACGGGACGGTCTGCAGAGGTAAGATGACCTTCCGTCAAGGGTCCATGTGGCTTCTCTGTGGTGAGTGCGTGGGGCAAGGAAAGGGAGCGGGAGTGGGATTCTCTGCCTCGTCTCGTGTCGGAATGGTCTGAAGATGGAGAACTAGAGGGGGAAGAGTCACCCCTCTTGGTCACAGTGTGTTCAGAAGCAGAGAGAGAGACAGGAGCTGAACAGCTTAGCGGGGAGTTATCTAGTTATGAGATAATGACAACAGAACCTGACAAGAGGGAGCAGCTAGTTGAAATGTCACTGGAGAGTGTGAGGGACCCCCACCACAGACTCAGAGGTCCAAATGTATCAGAGAGCAAAGGAGTCAGATGGAGGGAGGAACATCCCATTGGCGCCCAAAATGCTGCGGAAGTCAGAAGGAGGATTTAGAGTAGCCAACTGCCCTCCTTGCAGAGAGCTGTGTATTTGTGCTCCCAACATGACGCTGTAATAAAAGGACTATAAATCTATCAACTGCTCGTTAATTCTTATCGGTGAAGTTACCGAAGGGAGGGGAGGACTCTCCACGCCTGACACCTCGCGATGGACGGTCGATTCGGAATTGGCTCACTAAAAAGCTGTTGGGTCAAAGGGAGATGGTGGGAAGGACTCACAAAAATGTAGCAAGTATATGCTGAAAATGCCAACAGGAGAGTCATTTTATCACATGGGGTGGTCCTGTGAAATGGCGAAGGGCTTTTGGGAAATAATTGATATGGGAAATAATGAATTGAAAAGAATGTTTAAACTGATAAATCCTGAAAGCCTTTTTACTTGGAATAATGGGGCCATGGAAGGCCTATGTAGGGAATGCATACCTCGGGTTAAGAATGCTTCAGGTTAAGAATGGACTTCCGGAACGTATTAAGTTTGTAACCCGAGGTACCACTGTATATGACAACAGCTGCTAGAACTTTTGTATGCACAGAACTGGAAAGGGAAAGGATGACCAAGTAAGAAGGAATGGCTTATGAAACTGATGAACTATGGTGAAATAGCAAAATTAACTGCCAGATTAAGAGGACATAATGACAAAGTGTTTAAGGAAGAATGGAGGTCACTGATGAATTATGTATCAAATTATCACCCATATATGAAGTCGCAGGCAGGATTTGAAATATAAGCAGTGGATTATTGAAAGATTAAATGGTTGTGGGTTTAGATAATAAAAATATGTGTGTTATAAAGCACACTTTATTAAAAAGGAGTAAAAAAACAAACATCAGGAAAGGAGGGCTAGGAAGTCAAGGAGAAACTTTGTATGTTAAAAAAAATGTATATGCTGATAAATGCTTTGAAATATTTTTAGAGACTTCATAAAAATGATATTAAAAAGGGGGGATAAGGGATAAGAAGGGACTTCCCATCTCATCTTGTGATGGTCGTCAGGTACATGATGGCTACCCATGTCCTCAGAGAAGATGAAACTGTGTTGTTGTTGCATTTATATCACACCTCTTTCTCCAAAGAGTTCAAAGTGGCCCACATGGTTCTCCCCCTTGTCATTTAATCTCCACAACAAGCCTGCAAGGTAGGTTAGGCTGAGAGGCAGCGGCTGGCCTAAGGTCACCTAGTGAGTTTCATGGCTGAGTGGGGATTTGAACCCTGGTCTCCCAGGTCCTAGTCCCACACTCTAACCACTGCACCACACTGGCTTCTAATAAAAGAGGATAGTCTAAAGTGACTCACAATGCAACCTGCACCAGGTAATATTGCCAGGTCAGGTTTTTGTTTCAGCCCCTCAATATTTTATCTGTGTTGCGTCTGTATTCCAGTTGCTGATCACACCACGGAATGGGTTGCGGAAAATTTTTTCGCCTGGCAAGACAAATATTTCATTTTCAATGCACGCACAATTCTGAATAATATGAACTGAGCATATCTGAGTATTTCTATGTGAGCGTTAACTTATACGCTTTGTCAGTATGGTGCCACAGACTCACCTGATGTGCAGTCGCATTTTGTGTTTTGGTAAGTGAACACCATGCGGATACAACAAAGTTGTTGGGTGTTCTGGAGGCTCTTCTGGGTACGGGGAGGCTCAGAAGGCCACAGAGCTTGGATGGGTAGGTCCTAAGCAGTTCTTAAGCACAGGAGCTGCAGAATTACTGCCTGAACATTTGTTTATTTCCATTGATCGCCAAGTCTTGTGATTCACAAGCTGGTTGAAGTCAGCATCCTGAATGGGCCTTGAATGGAAAGATTCCATCTTCAGTACCAATAGGACAATCAATAGCATGAAGTGGGATGCTACATAGTATAAGGAAATAAATCCATAGGAACATGGCAAGGCCCACCCCAGCCTTGGAAGGTAGCTGGAGAAGGGTTAGAGGGAAGATTTTTGGCAATCCCTAGCTTAGGTGTCTCTTGAGGAGGGATGTGGGTGGCACTGTGGTCTAAAACACAGAGCCACTTGGGCTTGCTGATCGGAAGGTTGGTGGTTCGAATCTCCTCGATGGTGGCTAGCTCCTGTTACTCTGTTCCAGCTCCTGCCAGCCTAGCAGTTTAAAAGCACACCACTGCAAGGAGATAAATAGGTACCGCTGTGGCGGGAAGGTAAACGGTGTTTCTGTGCGCTCTGGTTTCCGCCATAGTGTTCTGTTGCACCAGAAGCAGTTTAGTCATGCTGGCCACATGACTCAGAAAGCTGTCTGTGGACAAATGCCGGCTCCCTCGGTCTGAAAGCGAGATGAGAACTGCAAACCCGTAGTTGCCTTTGCCTGGACTTAACCATCCAGGGGTCCTTTACCTTACTTTTACCTTGTCTCTTGAGAAGCAGTTCTGTGTTGTTGCCACTCCGGTTCATGTGTCAAACAGCCATCCCATAATTTTTGGCGCTGCCTGTCAGTCTGGATGCTGGTGGTCAAGTCCAGGGAAGGGTAGGGAGCCTCCTTTGGCCCAAGGGTGGCATTCATGAGTGGGCAACCTTGCAGTGGCCATATGCAGCAGATGAGATTCTTACCTTTATACTATAGGGTGCATTCTAGACATGAAAGAATTCAGAGGTTTACACACAAACACACAGAGAGACACAGACAATACAGGGAGACAGACACACCTCTATGTACGTAAGCCAGAGTCATTAAGGACATCTTCCAGCCAGGCACTTGAGGAGGTCATAGATCAAGGCCAACAAGAGGCACGGCCTGGACAGAGTCCCAAGGGCCAGATGGAAAGGCTTGGAGGACCACATTCAACTGGGCCTGCAATCCCTCACTACTGGCTGAAGAGGCAGGTCCCTGGACTCTGATCATGGCCAGCTCAGGTTTTGGCTGCAGCCCTCATTCAGGGTGCTTCTCCCTGTTCAGGAATGCCCAAAAGGCCCCCAGGGAATGGCTTGGCAGGCGTCAGACCTGAGTTGCCAAGCGCTGGGGTGGTCTGCCTTCTGGGTGACTCAGCCAGCCTTGAAGGAAGGGGGTTTCTTCCCTCTGGGCCCCTTTGGTGTGTGTGTGTTTGTAGGGGGTGGGCGGCCCACCTCTGCTCCCCGCCTTGCTGCGAACACCCATCTGCAGCAGCGCTGAGCGGCAGAGTTGCTTCGCAGCCTTTTGTCGCCGCCTGAGATAGCTCCCAGCTCCTTTAATTAAAGACAATTACTGCTTTCAGGCCCTCTCCCGGCTCGGCCGCCTTGTTTGCAAACACACAGCTGCGGGTGCTTTTGTGTCCCTCGCGCACACGCACACAGAAGGCTTCCTCCTCCCTCCCACCCCCGCCACAGCCACACAGAGCCGCCTCTATTATCAGCATCGCAGTCCAGGCACCAATGAGAGAGTAGCGGGTGGAGACCAAAGCTTTGCAGCAGCACAAGAGAAGAAAAAGACCCAGAAGGGTTGGATGCACTGTGTGTGTGTGTGTGTGTGTGTGTGTGTGTGTGTGTGTGTTTGTAAATGCAGAATGGGGCTCCTGTACCTTTAACGGTGGTGTCAAAGGAAGAGTTTTCGGCAAGCACCAAGGGCTTTCACTTCTGCAGCCCTGCAACTCAATGAGCACTTCACATCTCTCCTCCTTCTGTGCAATGTTGAATGGGAGAGGACGTAGGAACATGGGTAGCTGCCTTATACGGAGCATTGCTCCATCAAGCTCAGTATCATCTGCCTTGACTGGCAATGGGCAATGGAATTCTGGGCTGCATCAATGGAATTGTAGTGTCTAGCTCAATGGAAGTCATAGTCCTACTCTATTCTGCCGTGGTCAGACCACACCTGGAGTCCTGTGTCCATTTTTGGGTACCACAGTTTATGAAGGGCATTGACAAGCTGGAACGTGTGCAGAGGAGGGTGACCAAGGGGATCAAGGGTCTGGAAGCCAAGCCTTCTGAGGAATGGTTGAAGGGGTTGGGTATGCTCAGCCTGGAGAAGTGAAGACTGAGAGATGCAATGATAGTAGTCTTCAAATATCCAAAGGGCTGTCACATGGTGAATGAAGCTTACTTGCTTTCTGCTGCTCCAGAGGGTAGGACCCAAACCAATGGATTCAAATTCCAAGAAAGGAGATTCTAACTAAATATGAGGAAGAACTTTATGACAGTCAGAGTTGTTTCACAGTGGAATGGACTCCCTCAGAAGGTGGTGGGTTCGCCTTCATTGGATAGTCCTATCCAATGCCCTTTTAAAATGTGGCTCTTTTGGGGGGGTTGTTATTTTTATTTTGATTGTATATATTGTGGGTTTTATGTTGATCTTTTCAGTGCACCGCCCTGAGGCCTCTGGGTATAGGGCGGTACATAAATTAGAATAAGAATAAGAATAGTCCTCTGGCAGGGATTCTTTCGATGTGATTCCAGCACTGCAGGAGATTGGACTAGATGATGCTCGTGGTTCCCTTCCAATAACAAATCTATGATTCTATTACTGCTGAACTACATCCTCTCTCCGTGTGTGATCTATCAACCCTGAGCTATCATCCCCGGCCATTGGATTTTCTGGCTGGGGGCTGATGGGAGTCTAACAACATCTTATGGGACTTATGTTGACCCCAGTCTCTATTCAAGGAGCTACTGCCCATTGCCCATTGCCCATTCAACCCCCCACCCCCAGCTTGCATCACAGAGGAGTTAGTACATAGAAAACTCAATATTCTCTGTAGCAGTGGTGGTCCCCCACCGCTTTGAGCAGCACTGTGGTAGGAAATAAGGTCATGCTGCAAGATGGTCTTGCAGAACCCACTTGTGGAGAAGATTAAAAATCACCCTTGCTGCATAAGGCGGAGGTCTGGGCTGTTTACCCTAAAAGACACACACACACACACAACATTTTTAAAATATGTGAACCACTTTTCACTTCCCAAAGCAGGAATCTCTGCTTTGCTTTGCCCCCGTGTTCAGTCCTCTGTGACAGAGGGTGTCTTTCATGTCGACCTGTCACTTTTGCAGGGTGGAAGCAAAACCCTCAGTTACTGAGCAGCAAAAGGAGAAGAAAGAAGCAGGCTCCGTTAAATACATTTGGAAACAATGAGAGACTACTAAATGGTTTTTAAAAACACATGCACAGCCCCCCTCCCCGACTCCTGGAAGTCTTATTTATTAGTTGTGAGTCATTCTTTGGTTTTTCTTATTGCTTCTTACAAGATTGCTGATTCTTGGTTCCCCGCAGGCCTCCCTTGCTGGCTCTTAAACTTTCCGTTCTGTTTTCAGCTGGTTTGGATGATGGGGAGAGTCAGGAACAAAATGCGTCTTTAATATTATGCATAATGTTTGTCACATTATGTGTGTGGAGAGAGAGAGCATCCTCAAACCAGCTGCTTTTATGTGGATCCCAAAGCAGCCACAGGGTCTTGATCCAGAACTTGTGATTGTGTCCAATGTGACTCCTACTCTGAGTACATCCACTGAAGTTAATGGACATGGCTCACTCAGGTTCAGTGGGTCTGTACTGAACTTAGCTGGAGACAACCCATGCTCCCTGTTTCAGATGTGGGGCCCAATGCCAACTTCCTGCTTAGAAAAAAAAATGCTTGACTTTATTTGGTCTGGGCCCTGGATTGGGAGCACACTCCAGTTCAGGCCTCTATGGCTTCTTTTTTTATTTAAAATATTTTCTCTCTGTTTTGATAATTCCTGAATGCACCTCTTTCCTAATCAATCGATGGAGAATGCTCGCCAAGCTGGGAGGGTGCAATTTTTGGCACAGCATTGCCTGAGAGCTCCCTTAAACTCTGTAAGTCAGGGATCACTGACGTGGCATTCTCTAGAAGTTTTGGACTACAACTCCCATCATCCCTGGCTATCGGTTGTGGAAGTAAGGGCTGCAGGAAGTCAAAATCCAAAGCAACTGGATACTATCATGCTTGCATGGTGTAATAGAAATCTGGGTGTAAATAGAAATCTCAGGAAAAGAAGGCCAATCATTGTATTTAACCACAAACTTGATGGATGGGCAGAAGTAGATGCTTACCTTAGCTAGGCTGTGTGTGTCTGTGCTTTAAAAATTAACTAACAAAACTTGAGTTTAAATGATGCAGTGGAAATTTACTGAGCAGCAAACTGCAAGACTGCAGAACAACCCACAAGGCGGAGGGAGAAACCACGAGGTTCGCCTTGGAATAAAACCAAAGGCTTGGGGTTGAGTTTTATATTTCCTCTCTCTTAGATCAGGAGAGAATGTAGGCTGGGGTTTTAGCAGGGGGAGCTCTTGGCTTTTGCTGAAGCCAGTGCAGCACCTTCCCTTCCCTTGTAACCTTGTCTGAAATATTTACACATTTAATGTGTGAGAAACCGGGGGCACCTGCACAATTGTGTGTGTATTTGCATGGCTATTCGGGGTTTGTCTGTTTGTAAAAGAGAGATATTTTCTTGCCTATGCGGCTGTCTCTCACCCAACCTCAAATTGCACGTGCCCTAAAATACTCAGAATTTGTATCAGGCACCAGTGCCGAGCCCTGGGAATAAAAGCCAGAAAGAAGTTTAGCTGTAATGTTGTAGTGTGGAAACCTTTATTTACACCAAGATGGATACAATTTGTCCATCTATTTATTGTGTTGTAGCCAGAGCTAGTCCTACTTGAAGCATTTACACTTAAATCAATGCACACTGGGTCCAATGGATTCCAGGAGGACTGCTTTGACTAAATCCTAGTTGTATGCAACTCTGTTGTCACTATTGCTTACACTTATCCATTGCTTACCGCACAAGATGTCTCAAAACTACTTACATGATACAATATTCAAATTTCGCCAGGAAGGTGAAAGAACATTAATTGGCAAAAGTGCTCATCCTGAAATTGCATTAGCAGCAGTGGCTGTAATCCCTGCATCACAAGGGGTTGGACTAGATGAACATTGGGATCCCTTCCAACTCTTAAGATTTTCTGATTCTATCATTGTCATCTATCCCAGTATTGATTAAGATGGTTAGGGTGCTGTTGGACTTCAGCTCTCATCATCCCTAACCATTGGCTGTGCTGACTTGGGGTTGGTGGGAACTGGGGTCCTACAATGGACAGATGGGCCCTGCTTTCACTGGAGCCACCAGGGAGCAAACCAGCAGGTGAACTAAGGTCCCTAAGCCCAGTGGAAGCCTAGAACCACAACCCGCAGCTGCACATACCCAATTGTTGCAGAAGGTGATTTAGGGCTTTGTGAATTAACCTGAGAATCATTGCTTGTTATAACCTAGATTTCAGCAACCTCATTTTAGCAGTGTGTTATTGACCGACTGCCAGAATAGAAATAGCAGAGTAGACTGCCAGGCATCTTTATTTATGATGATGATGATGAGGTGTGTTTTTTCTAAACTGAAACTGCTTTTCTTACTTGCTTTCTTTCTGTGTGCATCTCCATTTATGAATCTCCATAAAAGAAGCTCATAGGGTCATGGGGGGGGGGTGGACTGTCATGAATGCACGCTCCCGTGCATTATTTTGTTGTGTGTGGTTATTGGCAAACTTAAGTCAGAATATTCAGAATTTCTGAAGGGGGGCACGACCCAAATTGAGCAAATAATAGTAAATAAAAGTTGCACAAGTTATTTTTTTATATGAAATAGCAACACACAATAACCTTTCAAACAACTTGGGGCCAAAGTACCCTAAATTTCACCTGATTCCTTGAACACTGAAACCTCCCCTTTTTGTGCTCCCACACTGTCCTTGAGTCTCAGTTGGTCTTTACCAGGGACTGAGCCTTTAGTGCCCTGTGGAACTCCTTGCCAGTAGAGGTCTGGCAGGAGACTTCTCTGCCTTCTGAGACTTCCGGGTTAGCGCCATCGGCTAATGGCGGATTCCCTCCGAGCTCCGGAGGGAATCGGCTCCGCAGGATCCGGGTCTTGCCGCTGCGGCGACACGGGGACCCTCAGAAATCACAGGCGCTGAAGCCTGTGAACCTGGTGACTCGGCGGGCACCATTTGCGCCCCCCCGACCCGCGAAGGAGCCTTTTTAAAGGCTTCGGAACGGGGGACGGGGTGAGCGGCGTGGTGCTGAGAGTCGACTGCTTCTCCTGCGGAGTGAAGCCGCATGCCATGGTCGGAGAGCGCTGACTTCTTCTTGTGAACAATTGGACTCTAAAAGCAACAACCAGTGAGTAATACGGAAATTGGATTTGTAAAGAAAAAAAATTTTTGAATTAGGCACGATCGGGGAAGGCACAAACAGGAAGTCCGTCTCCCCGTCTTATAAATAATCTAAAGCAAGGACTAGCTAACTAAGGTCGAGAGAATTTCTTCTTCTTTATTGGGTAAAAGACATTAATTTCACGATTTGGCAGTATAAGTAATTTCACTGGAGGATAAGAGCTAACTTTGAGAGCTGAAGTGCCACTCCCCCGGACCTGGGAGTGATCCGCGAGAGAGCCTGTTGAGGAGATATAGAAGAGTTTGACAGCTGTCAAATTAGCTGTCAAGAAGGAAAAAGAGAACTTTGTTTCTGCTGTCTCTGCTGGATATATTTGCTACAATTTGGTTATATTTTGGTGAAAACAAGGAAGAACTGATACAAACTAACTTGATTTTTGGATTTGAACTAGAAGGAAGATAAAGTAACCAAAATCCCTCTAGAGGGGATTTTGGGACATTACAAGAATGGCTGAAGGAGGAAAAATTCAAGCTAAATTGGACAGAGTGTTTCTTCTCTTGGGAAAGTTACAAGGCCAAATTGATGTTTTGGCTACAAATGTTGCAACTCTGGACTTAACAGTAAACAAATTCATTGAATTTGATAAGGACTTGACTCATGAAGTCCATGCAGCTGGACAAGAAGAGAAACTTGAAAGATTTGAGAGTGTGGAGAAAGAGATATATGTTGTTTCTGAGGAAAAGGAAGGAGGAGATGTAATGTTGCAGATGACAAAGGAGAGCCAGAGGCCTGACATGATGGCTACAAAGGAAAATAAGTACTGGATGATGAAAATCTGTTTTGAATTGAAGATTGAAGAATGGAGAGATCTCCTTATGTGGAGATCTGAAGACCTATGGATTACAAATTTGATTAAGGTGAAAGTTGGAGCTTTTGGGACATTTGGACTTAAAAGGAGTAAGAAACAAGATTCGGGCTCCACTTTTAAGTATGGAGGTCTGGCTGGAAGAAATATGGACCCTATCGGGACAGAGCTTCTCCGAGATCTGGTGTTTAATATTAAGGACTACCAAAAAAACCGGCAGAGAGGAATTGAGAGAGAATTAAGAGCCTCGGACATGAGGTCTCCAGGCTGATAGTAGACTAAGACTGATGGACATTTGTTGGGGATTGAAACCAGGAAAGGGGGGGGTTGGGAATCCAAAGGGTGCATAATTATAATCTGTTTTTTCTATTTTGTTTTGTTATTAGTATGAAAATTGGGGAATTTGTGGAAGGGAATTTGGGTCGACTTTAGAAAAAAGTTTTAAGAATGAGCACTGATGTTTATAAGTTAAAATTGGTTTTTTTAAAATGAATTAAATATAAGAAGGTCAAAAATTGGGGACAAGAACTTGTTGAATTAACAATTTGAATTGGAATATAAGAAGGGGAGGTGTGGGGAAGTCAGGGAAATATGTTATTGAAAATAAGGATTGTAAACTTTATGTGTTTTTAATTTTTTTCTTTTTTCTTTTTTTTCTTTTTTAATGTATAAAGGTGGAAAAACTCAATAAATATCTTTTTTTAAAAAAAGAGAGACTTTTCTGCCTTCTGCTGGGCTTTTAACAGGTCGTGGGCTTTCCTTCATTGGAGGTCAAAGCCTCCCTAGGCCAGCCGGGCCTTGCGCTCTTCTCCTGCCTTGTTTTTTGCAAATGCCCCTCCAACCGGCTTTCAGCAGCTCTCTGTTTTGTGTATGTGTGTCTCTGTCTGACTGCATTTCCTAAGCCCCGCTGTGAGCACTGAGCCCGTTGCCATAGAAACCACTTTAGGCAGCTGGAATCTGTGCCCCACTGGCATGGCTGGCACGATTGGCTGGTTGTGTTGGCTGCTGGCCTCCTGACCCTTGCAGGATGCCAGGCTGTGGCAGAAAGGCACTTCACATCCACCACCCCCCTTCCCACACAGGAAGATCTGGGATAGGGTTTTTTTCCCTCCCCACCCCCCACTTCTGTTCCTCTCTCCCAGTTCTCTGCATGTAGGGAAAACTTGCCAGTTCCGTCTTTAACAACTCTGCTTAAAACATCTTGGTAGGATATCTGAAAAGGCCTTTCTCCAGGTCACATCTTCGAGAGATGCTTTTAGTTTGGTGGGGATGGTTGTGGCTGGATTGGTCAGGCTAAGACAGCTTCCTGCGTCTCAACCACACTGAGCTCTAATGTTGCTTCAGCAACAGCTAGCCTTGAACCAGGCCTCACTGAGGAGCAGCAGGTCCTGTCCCTGTTGCCAGCTTTGCCATCCCTGAAAGGTGCTTAAGTTAAGATGCTTGAGCATTGCAGCTTCTGTGATGGAGCCCTTTGTGTCAGAGGATGGCTCTGTGTCCAGTTCTGGTCAGCACAAATTAAGGAGGATATTGAGAAGCTGAAATGTATGCAGAAGCATAGCTGTCAATGTTTCCCGTTTTTTAAGGGAAATTTCCTTATTCCGAATAGGATTCCTCGCAAGAAAAGGGAAAAGTTGACAGCTATGTGCAGAAGAGGGTGGGTAAGATTATCAAGGGTCTGTAAACCAAGCCTTATGAAGAATGGTGGAAGGAGTTGAGAATATTTAGCTTGGAGAAGGGAAGGCTGAGAAGTGATAGAGCAGCCATCTTCAAATTGCCCAATTGCTGCCCCATGGAAGATGGAGCAAGCTTGTTTTCTGCTGCTCCAGAGGGCAGGACCCGAACCAATGGATTCAAACAGCAAGGAAGGAGCTTCCAACTAAACCACAGGGAGAACTTCCTGACCGTAAGAGCTGTTTGACAGCGGAACAGGCTCCAAACAGGCTACAAGCTGGCTGGTGTGTGTAGAGCCTTTGAAAAGATGGTGTCTTTTGCCTATAAAATGAGGATTTTAGGGTAGACTGTATGCAAAAAATCCAGATTGGGCAGAGTGGAAGTAAGACTGACTCCAGGTCTTTCAGGGACAAACTAGATGTGAGAGACTGGACCTCAGGGCCATCCAATGACTCTGAATGCTGGAAGATTCAGGGCAAAGAAAATAAAGTATTTCTTTACACAGCACATAAGTTAAACTATGGAACTGTCTCCCACAAGAGACAGTGATGGCCACCAACCTGACTGGCTTTAAAATAGGCCTGGACAGAATTGCAGATGATAAAGACCATCAGTGGCTACTAGCTAGGACAACTTTTCTCTGCCTGCTTGGCCAGAGCCAGTAATGTTTCCGAATGTCAGTTGCTGGAAGACACAGGAGGGGAGAGGACTTTTGCGCTCTGCTTCTGCTTGTGGGTTTCCTATTAAAACATCTGGCTGGCCACTATGAGAACAGGAGGCTGGACTAGGTGGGCCATTGGTCTGATCCAGAAGGGCTGTTCTTACGATATCCGTCACATGCGGCGTGCTAGCGTGCAGACTCTGATTGTTTGCATGTATCAGAAATTTCATATCCATTCAGTAAAACATTTCGGCTTCTGCCTTCGACAATTGCTCAGGTGCAAATAATGTTGTTTCCAAGGTGGCATTTTGAGAGTGGGAATGCTAAGTGATGCTGTAGGTTGCGGTCATGTGCTGTTAAAGTGTCAGGCATGTTCATCCACAAGATCTCCCTTTTGGCATGACTGTAGCATTTATTGATGAGTCCAAGAGGCTGTGGCTCTCAGAATTAAAGTGTTCAGCAACTGGTTGCCCCACTTTTTTTGGTCAAAAAATTGTCAATTTGTGGTTTCCGATATGTGTAGGACACCCCAGATTTCCATTACTATCTACCTATGTGTGCGGGGGGGTTGGGGGGTTGGGGGGTGGTGGTTAACCCTTTGTGCTCTGTTGTAGTCCCTATCTGGAGTTCCCCCAACACGCCTGCTATTTTGACCGGGGGAGCCCATTCCTTCCAAAGGAATCTTCTATCTCCATGCAAGTAGCAAGTGTGGGGGGCAGCAGATCTAGACCGGGATCATAGTGGAGGGGGGCACCGGACCCCAGTCCAAATATCCCTAGCTTCTTATTTATTTTTCAAAAAACTTTGTGTGCCCTCCTCCTAACCTGCCTCGCAGGACCGTTGCAAGGACAAAAACAGAAGGGACAGAACCGCGTAGGGTGCCTTGAGCTCCTCAACATTGAAGCAGGATATGAATGCAGTGAAACAGATGTATAAATAATAGTAGCTGTGTAATTGGCAACAGCTGCCCTGACAGCTGCTGGTGGACACCCATCCTGCGCTAAGCCTGAGCATCTTCCAGGAGGTGTCTCTGGGAAATATATCTTTCTCTCTGTGTGTGTTTTTATCAGGGTGCCTGTGGTTAGGTAGCGAGCTTTAAATGAGCAAGAGTGGCCTCTGAAAGGGACTTCTTAGCTTGCTGGAAATGGCTCCTTCGAGCTGTGATAAGCAGTGGATATTTCAAATGGCACAGCTGGTCATCTGTCCCTTCTCTGCACACTGAGAGTGATGGGGGAATTTGGCTTTATCGGGGAAAGACTGTAGCTCAGTGGAAGAGGATCTGCTTTGCATGCAGAAGGGCTCAGTAAATGGCTCATGTCCAAAATATCTGAAAGACTGCCTCCTTTCCTACAGACCCTCTCAAGGGTTGAGATTAACAGAGAGGGCCCTCTTGGTAGTCCCTTCACCCCCAGAGGCTCTGGGTAGTGGCAGCCCAGGAGAGGGCATTCCCCGTTTTTTGAAACAAGGTGATCTTGTGCAAAGATAATGCCTTTTCAGCTCTCCCGTCATTCTGTCCCACCTCAGTTGTTCCTTAGTGGCGTGGCAAAGCCACACATGCACAAAGCAGATAGCACAATCAGAATCCATTTTTACGTACATCTAAATCCAAAGAAAGACCCTCAGTTAGAGAAGAATTTAATATATTTATCACCCAACCACAGGTGATGCTTCCTAACATCCCAGACATCTTGGAACTGCCACACATTATCAGGATATTAAACATAACGCCCTGTACTCATCAATTAAATTATGGGACTTTTCCTGTCTCCGGTACAGTGAGACACCTGGACAACACGTGCCATTTTTCCAGCGAAAGAGGACTCCAGATCGGATGTTTTGCTTGCTTTTTGTCGGAGGGGAGGAAGCTGGGCGAGACAGCTTGTGTTGCAATATTGGCACTTAGCGATATCCTCGCAAATGCTTAATCAGTAACTTAAAAAGATGCTTTAATCAGCAAAAATCACTGAGGGACCAACAAATTATAAGAGAAACTGCACAATTATGGTAAACATTGGACCAGAGCCAGGACACTGCCAGTTCAGAAGACACACTAAATATGCAAGATTCTTAACTGTGTCCATTACTGAACTCAGCGTCCCGAAGACGGATAATTTTAAAGAAGAAACCAGCATTGTTTTATTAATGGTGTTAGAAACTTGCTATCCAATAAAATGTATTTTTATCAACTCATCACATGCATCCCTATTGCATCCCCAAGTTTCCATTCCCCTCAGCATAAAGTATCTTCCAGCTGCCATTCATAGCTCCATCCCACTCAACAAAGAGAATCCTAATCAGAAAATAAGCAGAAGTGAGAAACTGCCAGAGACCCTTTTTCACTTAAAGGGCTGCATTATGTCATGAACATGTTTCTCAGGGCCGCATGTGAGAGTTGTGTGTCACCTGAGGCAAAAGCGGGCGAAACCAGAGGCCAATATGGGTGGGGTAATGGAGGAGACTCTCACAGTGGATTGCATTTGAGCCACGCTACTCATGGCGACATAGCATCTTGATCCAGGCAAGTGAGAGCCATTGGCATGGATAAAGGACACGTTCCAGCCAGCCAGAAAACACTTGAGGGCATTCTGGAGCAGCAGCAGTGAGGGGTGCAGCCTGGAGAGAGGGGTGTGTGGGAAGAGTCCCAAGAATGAGGGCCAGTGCCAGAAGCAAGTCAGCAATAAATCACACGGCGTCAGTGAAGTGAATTCTTTATTCAAGGAAACAAGGTTGACTCAGGAGGCCAGGCCTAATGAGCACAGCAACGCATCCTGGTGGATCTTGCCCCTATGAGGCAGTTGTGGGGACTGAAGGTCCCCGCCTTCCCACAGTTCCCTCAGTCCTCTCCTCACCCAGGTCCTTCCCAAGCAATCTGAGTCGTTGCCACTGTGCCTGACTTTGCTTCACACTCTTCATACCTCTTTTGGTTCTGGTAGACCGGGGGGAGGGGAGCTTGCCACAGCAGGAGAGGAAGACGCTCTGGCTCCTTCACCAGCCTGACTCATTTCTTCCTCTTGGCCCCCCCTCCTCTCCATCCTCTACTTCTGGATGGCTCTTTTCCACAGACTCCTCCTGCTCACTAAAACCCATTGCCTCCTCAGCTTCCGACACCTCCTCCTCCAAGTCTGTTCCTTCTCCCTCGGATCACTCATTGCCATCGCATCACCAGTCCCCTGGATCTGGACCTTTGTCCCCTGGGAGTTCCCCAACTGGTTCCTCCCCGCCCTCCTGCATCCAGCCAGTCCGTGATAGAGAACTTTACAAATACTCTGGTATGTTATTACAGTGGTACCTCGGGTTAAGTACTTAAATTGTTCCGGAGGTCCGTTCTTAACCTGAAACTGTTCTTAACCTGAAGTACCACTCTAGCTAATGGGACCTCCTGCTGCTGCCGCACCGCCAGAGCACGATTTCTGTTCTCATCCTGAAACAAAGTTATTAACTTGAGGTACTATTTCTGGGTTAGCTGAGTCTGTAACCTGAAGTGTCTGTAACCTGAAGTGTCTGTAACCCGAGGTACCACTGTACTGCATTTGGGAAACTGATGAATTGAGGCTGCAACCCTAACTTCACTTCCCTGGGAGTAAGATCCATTGGATTTTAATAGGACTTGCTTCTGAGTAGATATGTTTGCTGATAAAACTCCCACTGGCTATTCACCAAGATCGAATGGAGGTGTGGCGTCTGAGCTCTGTATTTGTATGATTGAAGGGAATATCGAGAAAGCAACAAGAAACAGCTCCAGACCTCTCTGGCTTTAACCCTCAATGTCCTGGGCTCACACGGACCTTGTCCCTAGAACAGCTTTCGCTCGGCTACGGGGCCGATTTGATGCATGTGGTGGTGGGGAGAACCACAGACCTTTCCCCATCTGTTCCCTTGGCACTCCCGATGGGGCAAGGTGAGAGGCCAAGAGAAAGCTGTGCGGTTGCCATAGCGATGGAGACTTAACCCCACAGGGGAGAGAGCAAGGCACCTGATCTCAGCAGAGGGCTTGACACACGCAGGCACCCTTCCCCTTGTCCTGCGTGACCCACTTCCCCAGTTTGGGCAGAAGCATCTTGTGGAGGGCAATGCGCTTTCATTAACAGGATTAGCACCTTCAGTGTGTTGGGAAAGGTGGGGGCGGGGAGGGGAGGGGAGGAAGAGCAATATATATATATATATATATATATATATATATATATATATATTGCCATGCAATTTCTGTATGCATTCTGTATGCTATTTAATTTATGCACACTTTACCCCAGCATATGTATTTCTGTACACATCACTTGGCTGGAGAATTGCAATGCAAAATTGGGAGAAATGAATATTTCCAAGAGTTGCTATCTGGAGGCGGTTGGAGGATGGATGGCGGCTAATGGATTGAGGTTGAATCCTGACAAAACAGAAATATTGTTTCTGGGGGCAGAGGCGGGCAGGTGTGGCGAACTCCCTCATTCTGAATGGGGTAGCTCTGCCCCTGAAGGACCAGGTGTGCAGTGTGGGAGTCATTTTGGACTCACAGCTGCCCATGGAGTCTCAGATTAATTCTGTGTCCAGGGCAGCTGTCTACCAGCTCCATCTGGTATGCCAGCTGAGGCCTTACCTGCCTGCGCACTGTATCGCCTGAGTGGTACATGCACTGGTTATCTCCCGCTTGGACTACTACAATGCACTCTATGTGGGGCTACCTTTGAAGGTGACCCAGAAACTACAACTACTCTAGAATGTGGCAGCTAGACTGGTGATTGGGAGCTGCCGCTGGGACCATATAACACCAGTTCTGAAAGACCCAGTATGTTTCTGAGCACAACTCAAAGTGTTGGTATGGACCTTTAAAGTCCTAAATGATCTCGGCCCAGTATACCTGAAGAAGTGTCTCCACCCCCATCGTTTAGCCTGGACACTGAGGTCCAGCTCCAAGGGCCTTCTGGCAGTTCCTTCACTGTGAGAAGTAACACTACAGGGAACCAGGCCGAAGGCCTTCTTGGTAGTAGCGCCCGCCCTATGGAATACCCTCCCATCAGATGTTAAGGAAATGTGTAATTATATAACATTTAAGAAACATCTAAAGGCATCCCTGTATAGGGAATCTTTTTAAGGTTTGATGTTTTACTGTGTTTTTATATATGTTGGAAGCTGCCCAGAGTGGCTGGGGCAACCAGTCAGATGGTCAGGGTGCAAATAAATGATGATGATGATGATGTCTCAGGGCTCATCTACAGTTACTTTTGCTCCACACTTCTAGGCATAGGTCAGGTCCACGTCTGACAGGTGTCCATCCCCCCCTTCTCCTTCCTCCACACAAATCCTGAATCAGAGCAAACAGCAATTCATGGAAACCCCGAATCTCCTTTTGCTCCGATTCTAGACTAAAGAGTGGGTTTTCCTGGAGAAAGCTGGTGGGGAGGGGGGAAAGCTCAGACACAGACCAGCAAAGTGTGGTGCAAAAGTTAAATTTGAATGATGTGTTAGTTGTCATACTGTGTTGGAAAGTGTGAATTAGGTTTGCCCATAAATGTGAGTGGAACCAAATATCTCCCACACCAGTGCTGTGTTCCTCTGCGGAAAACGTCCGATGGGCTTCTGTGTCCTGCATTTGTATGCAAGGCATGAGTGGACTTTTATGCAAGGTTCCTCAATTGCCCTTTCTTCCGAGCTAAAAGCCCCTGTAGGAATTCCCCCTTCACCCTCTCACCTGGGACGGTTTTTCTTACAGAAAGTGACTAAATATTCCCATATAGTACAGGGAGCTGACATTAACGAGCAGCTAATTAACAGCACTGATCTTGACAATTCCAGTGTCAGAACCCCTAATTAGTCTCACATTCTGCTTTAATCAACTGTCCCTGTCACGGTTTTAATTTAATTTCGGGATCAGGGGCTGAAGTGCAACAACTGGAATGTTGTTGCTGAAGAAGGAAGTGGGGAGGCAGGCCTAACCCCCCTACCCCCGCTAATCCTTCCAATCCTTCCATTCTACCGCATTTATTTATTTAAAAATGTATACCCCGCTTTTTCTTTGTAAAATCAGCTCAAAGCAGCTTCCAAGCACTTTAATAAGGCACAATAAAGACATCCTGATTTTCTCAAATCAATGTTGTCTAATGGCCATGGAGCCCCAGGGCCACATTGTCTTAGAGAGCAACATTCCAGGGGCTACATGCTGGGCATGCGTGGGAGCCAGAGGCAAAAAGGTGGGCAGGGCAAGGGATGTGCCTTCACCTGCGTACAGTCGGTCTTGCAAAAGTCAAAGGCATCTGCACAAAACCCCAATACATGGACCTCCCCAGGCATCATCCAGGCAAGCCAGGCAGCAAGCACTCAAGGAAAGCAGGGATTTGAATCCTGGTCTCCCAGGTCCAAGTCCAACACTCTAGCCACTGTGCATTGGATTTCTATTTAAAACACAGCTATTATTTCCAGGCTTATAGCTTGTACATGGGCCAATTTTACGCAGATCCCTGTCCTCTTTTGCCCCCTATTTTGATGATGCATTTCCTTGGTTTTGGCAATGTGTCATTGACCACTCTATAAGTCCTCTTTCCCCACAAGCTGCTTCCTCAAACCAGGGTTCCAGATGTGTACATTCTGTCCTGGGACACTCAGTTAATGAAGTTCAGTTTGGGGAAGGACCACATACCCTGATGAAAATAGGGGTGTAAATAATAATACAGTGGTACCTCAGGTTAAGTATTTAATTCATTCCAGAGGTCCGTACTTAACCTGAAACTGTTCTTAACCTGAAGCACCACTTTAGCTAATGGGGCCTCCCGCTGCCGCTGAGCCACTGGAGCACGATTTCTGTTCTCATCCTGAAGCAAAGTTCTTAACCTGAAGCACTATTTCTGGGTTAGCGGAGTCTGGAACCTGAAGCGTATTTAACCTGAAGCGTATGTAACCCAAGGTACCGTAATAATAATAATAATAATAATAATAATAATAATAATCCCATCCGACTGGGTTGCCCCAGCCAGTCTGGGCAGCTTCCAACATATATAAAAAAGGTAAAGGACCACTGACAGTTAAGTCCAGTTGCAAATGACTCTGGGGTTGTGGTGCTCATCTTGATTTACTGGCCGAGGGAGCCGGTGTTTGTCCACAGACAGACTTTCCGGGTCATGTGGCCAGCTTGACTAAGCTGCTTCTGGCGAAGCCAGAGAAGCACACAGAAATGCCGTTTACCTTCTCGCCGGAGCGGTACCTATTTATCTACTTGCACTTTGACATGCTTTCGAACTGCTAGGTTGGCAGGAGCAGGGACAGAACAACGGGAGCTCACCCCATCACGGGGATTCAAACCGCCGACCTTCTGATCGGCAAGCCCTAGGCTCAGTGGTTTAGACCACACACACACACAAAAATTAAACTTCCCTATACAGAACTTCCTTCAGATGGCTTGGGGTTGGATGACTCCCTACTCTTGGATGAAAATAGGGACATCCTAGGAAAAGCAGAACATTCCAGGATCAAATCAGAAACTGGGACGGCTTCTGTAAATCCAGGACTGTCCCTGGAAAATAGGGACACTTGGAGGGTCTGGGATCATAGCTCAGTGGTAGAGCATCTGCTTTGAGTACAGAAGATCCCAGAAGGTCCTAATGTTCCTTTCCCCTTCCCTTTAAAGCAAGTTTCTTGTGCCATAGAGATAAGCCATGTGGATCGCTTTGAGGTGAGTCAGTCCTGAAGGGCTCATGGAACAGTTTGATCTAGTGCACTTATGCCTGAAAGCAGCAGAGTGGCTCAGAGCGAAAGCCAGGAAGGCTGCAAAGTTAGTGATCATGGGAACATAGGGTTGCATCCAGCTAAATTGTGCTTGGGGTGTTGTCTGCTGAGATAGCTCGGTTGGTAGAGCATGAGACTCTTAATCTCAGCGTCATGGGTTTGAGCCCCACATGAGGCAAAATATTCCTGCATTGCAGGGGGTTGGAATAGATGACCCTCGTGGACCCCTCCAACTGTACACTTCTATGATTCTATCACTGTTAGACCACTTTAGGAATTATGGATATTGGAGAGGAGTAGGGGCCTCCTAACAATACGCAACACCAGTCATGATCTACAACTTCCAGAAATCGTCGGGGGAAGCCCATACCCTCCAACATTTCTCCGATGAAAATAGGGACGTCCCATTCCATAATGATAATTTTACTATTTATAGCCCACACATCTTACAGGGTTGCCCCAGGCACGCTGGACAGCTCCCAACATATATAAAAACATAATAGAACATGAAATATTATATTTTTCCACCCTTTGATATACAGCAGGGATGTCCAGCAGGTCAATCACAATCTACTGATAGATCCCCTGGAAGTTTTGGTAGACCGCAATCGATTGCTGGGTCCATTTCCTTACTGTTGGTAAAAGAGAATCCAGCCCCTCCCTCCATTGTTGCGCGACCTGCAGAATGGAAGACGGAGTTAACTCAGTGAGGCTGTATGTTTCCCCAGAGATCTGTTGGCAAGTGGCTGTTCCCCTTTCTTCCCCAAAATGGCCTACAGCTTAGCCTTGAACTCCCCCAAAATGAGGGTAGATTACTGCCAGTACAGTGATACCTTGGGTTACATACGCTTCGGGTTACAGACTCCGCTAAGCCAGAAATAGTACCTTGGGTTAAGAACTTTGCTTCAGAATGAGAACAGAAATCGCATAGCAGTGGTGCAGTGGCAGCGGGAGAACCCATTAGCTAAAGTGGTGCTTCAGGTTAAGAAGTTTCAGGTTAAGAACGGACCGCCAGAACGAATTAAGTTCTTAACCCGAGGTACCACTGTATTTAATTCTGTGAGTAGATTGCAGTCTCTTGGGAGTTGGCCACCCCTGGCAGTGGCGTAGCGTGGGGGGTGCAGGGGGGGCCGGCCGCACCGGGCGCAACATCTGGGAGGGTGCGCTCGCACTCGCAGCTCTCTGCCCCCTGCTAAAATCCACGGGTTAGGGGGCGCAAATTACTTGCCTTGCCCCAGGTGCTGACAACCCACGCTACGCCACTGACCCCTGGTATACAGAATTGCCATCAGACTGCTCAGGGGTCGGATAACTTCATATCTTCCAGCATTTCAACAATGAAAATAGGGACATCCTAAGTTAAAGTGGGATCAAATCAGAAACCAGGATTCTCTAAATCAGGGACATCCCTGGAAAATAGGGACACTTGGAGGATCTGGAAGACCATGACTGTTTAAAGTGGCATCTGTGCACTTCACATGTGTGGTTTGAATGTAGCCTGAGCTGGCACCTACTGTTGACCTCCCCTGCCTTCTGCCCCACCAGCGGGCACCAGCCCCCAATGCAAAAAGACAAAGCAAAGGGGCAAAACAAGAAGAGGTGCCAGGAAGAAGATGGGTTAAATTAAATTGTTTTTGATTCCTGACACCATGCTGCTCCATTGCAGACTCTCTTTCTCTCCATCTTCATCCTCTTAACTCAGCCTTGTCTCAGGGCAGACTCCTAGCAAGGGCCCTTTCCTCTGTGAAATTACTCGTTTTTCCTTTTAGATCCAAACCGCTCTTGGTCTCTGGGGGTGGCATGCTGTCAGGTTTACAATCCTTTTAAAGGCCGTGCTTCTCTCTTTTAGAAAGCCCCCTGAGATAAGATTATCTTTGTTTTAACACTAGTTAAATCAAGAAGGGTTTATGATATAGTCTGGCGAGTGCAGGGAGGAGATCCAGCTTTTCATCAGCTCCACTTTGATGTCTCCCACTCCCTCTCTGACTTTGGTCTCTGCTTAATAGTGGCCAGGCCCAGGAAATAGATGCAAGCTTTTAAGGAACAGTTCATACAAAGCCCCACAAACTCACAAGACGTGGGGATTCCTTCTGGAGAGCAGCTGGCCAGGAATTATCCCCTGTCTCCGGAATCGGGCCAGGAAGAGGGGCAAAGGCTCCACTTATAAAGACTTTTAAGAGAAGGGAATGGGGCCTCCTAGATTTTGCACTGTGGTGGAGAACCATCTCCCCAATTGAGACACAATACATAAGTACTGCAGGGAAGAAATTCTACTGAGTTTGCATTGAAAGGCGAGCCTGCCTAAGTTGTGTTTTCCGGAGCAAGATGCAAACTGAAACACACTGCTGTGCACTTCTCCAAGTTTTTCGGTGCAGCTCTCTCACCAAGTAATATGTAGGGGGAAGGTGTTCGTCCAGCATTGCAAGGGGTTGGACTAGATGACCCTTAGAGTCCTTTCAGACTCGACACTTTGATTCCATGATGAGTGAAAATAACATACAGAAATGTGTTATATTAGGGGAAATATAAGCATTAGAGGAAATACGCTTTGCCAAAATGTGTCTATTGGAAAAGTTGCATTAAAAAATGTGTCAGGAGGAATTCACACTAAAATGCCGAGGGGTTTTCACAGGAAAACGTACAGGGGTTTTTTTATTTAAAAAAAATGATGCAGAAACATGGAGGGTTGAATTTAAGATTGGGAAAAGAAAGAAACAGCGAGAAACTGAAATTCTTTTAAGATAGAATGGAGGGAAATGTGTCATTTATTTGAAAAGCCATTGTTAACAATTAAACCCATTAGCAGGATTAATCTAAAATTCACAGTCAAGGTTATTGATTGAGGAAATGTAAAGGAGTAAATTAAAAAATGGAGTTAGAAAGGAGATGCTTCTCAACAGAAGGAACCATGAAAGGGAGGAGGGGAGTTCAAGGGAATATTTGTATTTGATGCTTGTATGATGTAACATTAAACTGAAAATAAAATTGACACTCACACACACATAATGAAATGGATTGATTCACCCATAGATATATTCTAAAGAGCAGAGTAGCTCCTCTTGGGGGATGAGAAGGAACCTGCCCAACCTCTCAGGTGGCTTTGGGAAAGAGATAGATAGTTTATTACGGCCATAGGCCCATATTCAATACATCATACAACAAAACAGGTATAACAAAGTAAAATTAATAAATTAAAATACATTTAAATCAAGTACATCTCAAACCGTAAATTTCTAAATTCCATTAAAATAAGAACAATATAGCGCTTAAAATATCAAATTATCAATATATATCAATATTATTTAAGCAAAATCAATAATCATAGAGTAATCCATTTTTCCTCTTATAAGCTAATACTGTTATCAGAAATCTGGCAACAGAAAGGGACCTACTCGGATCAGAATCTTGCAATAAATATATTAGCTGTGTTTCCAAGGAGTCACCTGAGATTTCCAATAATAAAGGGGACAAGAATCTGATCCGAGAAACTGAATGTAGTGGACAACAGAATAGTATATGTTGTATAGATTCTATAGATCTATTATCACATACACACACCGCTGAGATCTGACCACTGGAAAATCTATTATTCAAGACATTGGAAGGAAAGGCGTTAAATCTTGCCTTAATAAAGGCATATCTGTGGGCCGCTACAGACAAAGAAGTCAAATAAGATGGTATCTGCTGTGAGGGGACTATGCCAAGATTTAATGGTGAGCAAGTGCCACTACCCAAAATGGTGTTTTGTTGTAGGTCAATCTCCTCAAGTTTTTGAGTGAGGGTTTTTTTTGCTGTGGCTAGGTCCAATTCCAATAATTCTGATGGAGACAATCCATAGGTCACTACTTTAGAATGGATCTCTTTTGCCCCTAGGACGGGAAAATTATCTCTCCAGAGGCATTGGATCAAATACAGATTCGGGAGCCTATGCCTTAAGGACAACCAGTAACAAAGGCTACGCCTCCAAAGAGTATTTTCTAAAGATGTAGTTTTTAATTCTAAGCGAATAGCTGCGTTACTAACGCACTGAGGGAGTTTTAGCAGTCATCTTAGAAATTGATTTTGAATTACCTCCAAGGGCATCAAGTTTACTGCGGTCCCCCATAAAGGAACAGCATATGCCAATGTTGCAATTACTTTAGCTTTGAATACTTTCAAGGCAGATGGAACATGAAGAGCCCCGTCCGAAAAGAAAAAGCACAATAGCGCAAAGGATAGGGCCTTGGCCTTGCTTAATATATATGCAATATGCGCCTTCCAACCCATATTATATTGGAGAAAAACTCCCAGGTATTGAAATTTATAGACCTGTTCAATAGGTTTTCCATCTAATTGCCACTTATAGGATTTCCGACTTTTTGAGAAAATTAATACTTTTGATTTAGATTGATTTATAGTGAGGGAATTTGTTTTCCAATATGAAACAAAGAGTTTTAATGCTCTCCTGAGGCCAATTCTTGAGAAGGATAAAATCACAGCATCATCAGCATAGAATAATAATGGGCAACGATAGTTTGCGAGACGGGGGGCATGGATGATTTCCTGAGATTCAGCCAATGGTATCCTCATATCACTAATGAATAAATTGAAAAGAAAAGGAGCTAGGATACATCCTTGCCGGACTCCTCTGTTGATGGGCACCGAGTTTGTGAGATCGCCGGCTGGGGTTATTCTCACCCTAGCAGCCGACCCCTCATGCAGCTGGATTATTAACCATAAGAGTCTTCTATCAATTCCCCATCGGGCCAACTTTTCCCAGAGTAACCTTCTGGGGATGCTGTCAAATGCAGCCTTAAGGTCGATAAAAGCCGCACAAAGTTGGCCTCGGTTTGAAGAGGAATATTTCCGGGCTAGATGGTGCAAGACTAAAACATGGTCCGTAGTTGACTGGTTCGGTCTGAATCCTGCTTGCTCGGGGCCTATCAGTTTCTTTTCTTCAGCCCATTGGGTAAGTCTATTCAGCAGAAAACGTGCGTATATCTTTCCAACTATTGACAGTAAACTAATATTCCTATAATTCTCTGGATCGTCTGGGGAGCCTTTTTTATATATTGGAATTATAATAGCGTCCTTCCATATTTTTGGCACCCTTCCAGTTGCATTAATAGCATCGAAAGTAACAGCCAGGATTTTTGCCCACCAGTTGGAATGTAGTTTTATGGCTTCCGTCGGAACCAAATCTGGCCCAGGGGCTTTGCCGATTTTAAATTTAGAGATTAAATTCAAGATTTCATCGGGGTCAGTAGGAGACCAGATGGGGAGATGATCAAATACATCATCAAGAACGTTGTATTGGAATCTGGTGACGCAAAATATTTCCTTAAAAAGGATTCCCAGACCGGGGCAGGAATTATTGTTAAGGGGTATCTCCTTGATCTTCTATTAACCAATTGCCAAAATTGCCGTGAGTTACACGAACTAGAGGCGATTATAAGCGCCTGCCAATGATTTTGTTGCCACTCTTGTTTAGCCATTCTCTGGGCTTGCTTAGATGCTATTTTTGCTTGTTGGTAATTCCTAGGTAATACTAAAGCACCAGAAGATTTATATTCATTGTAAATGGCACAGAGATGTCGTCTAGCTTGTTTGCATTTTAAGTTAAACCAAGGGGCACCGGTCTTAAAATGGGCCCGATTTACTTGGATGGCTGGTACTGTAAAAAAGGACATAAGATCTTCTGTAAGCAGAGAGAATGAATTGATAATTTGTTCATGCCCATACAGATCTAAATCTAAAACAACATGAGTTTGAATTATCTATTGTTGGAAGAATTCCATATATTTTTGGGCTTGAGTTACTTTGGGAAAGAATCCCTTGCTTTGCACTCTTCTCCTTGAAACCCTGACTTCTCAGACCTGGAATGATGAGTAGCTTCTTCTCTCTCCTGCCCCTTCCCCCACCGCGCCTGTTCCAAGCTCCATTGGATAAAAATGGAAGATTTGGAGCCACAGTGCAGCTGCACAGATGTGGGGAGCGCACAGCGAAGCATGAGCCACATGGCAGGGACCCAACCGCAGCCCATGTGGTCCACGGAGCCAGCGTGATGCTCTGCTTCTGGAATTCATAACCGCAAATGTGGAAAGCTCTTCAGAAATGATGGGAAAGGGCCCGACTTGAAAGCTATTGCTTAAAATCTGGGTATATGAAAGAAAGGTTTCTCACTGCTGTTTTCTGGCTCATGAGCCAGACCTTGACCTCAGAGCTTCATCGAGCTTCAAGTTTCTCTTCTCCATGCAAAGGGAGGAGGGAGAGCAGCTAGAAGGATCATTCAGTTTATAATGTAAGGGTCAGCTCTGCTATCAATAGGTCAACTCACCCTAAGAGGGTGGTAGAGGAGGTGTTGCTTAGCAACCAGATGGAACGGCATGATGTTTGCTGAGATAGCATGTGCCCTGATTGGCTGTGTAGTTCTGAGGGAGTTTCCCCATTGTTTGTTTGGTTGAATGTCTCCCTGCTATGTACAAGGCCTGACATAAGAAAGACAAAACCTCTCTGTTCCATTCTCCTCAAATTTTACACTGTTTCGGTTCAGTTTTGGTTCAGTTTTCCTCGTTAAAGTGTGATCAGGATTTAATTTCTTTCTGGACTCCATCTGTATTATTTAAGTGACTTTACTAACAGTTGCAACAACAACCATGACATTATATGTGTCCAGAATTTTTTTTTTTATTAAAAAAACCAGTCATGCATATATCTTACATAATTTGCTCTTCTTCCAAAATTCTGCTTTCAAAGGATACTACAAATCATGTGTGTGTGTGTGTGTGTGTGTGTGTGTGTGAGAGAGAGAGAGAGAGAGAGAGAGAGAGAGAGAGAGAGAGAGAGAGAGAAACAGACAGACTGAGAAGAATCAGCCACATGGAAAAGGACGTTAGTCCAGTGGTTGAGCCAAAGGTTTGCAATAGAGAACATGATCTATAGTAATGGCTGAGAATCCATGAAAGTGATTCTCAGTAAGTTGCTTCTATGCCAGACATTAACTTTGGGATTTGGCTGGAAATTCATCCCTGGGTACTTAGAAAAATGTAGGCCACCATCCCATAAGCACAAATAGGCACACTGTTTTGCAGGTGCTGGTTTATATGTATAGATGCAAATTTAGGTCTGAGCATATTGTGGGTGGGTAGGATATCCTTGGCACTGCATTTTGAAACATGTCCAGCAACATTATAAGTAAAGTTGTTTTTTTTAAAAATGAAGAAGTGCAGTTGGGGGATGCAGCAGGAAATCTGGAAACAGCACCCGATTTTTCTGTTTGATTTGGGTTTTGATTTAATGCCAGGGTGGGGAGCCTTGGGCATGGAGGCCAAAGGAGGCCCTTCAAACCTTTCCACCTGGACCTTAAGACTCCCCTCAGGCCATGCAGCCTCCTAAGCCATGTGCCTTTGAGCTCATGCCTTTTCCCTGTCCTGGCTGCCAGACAGAGAGAGGGGTAGGAATGTCTGTAGAAACAAGCCTACTGTACAAAGGTAAAAAAAAATACCTCATCTGCCTACTTCTGCCCCTGCCCATCACTGCCATGTGGCCCTCAGAAGGCTGTCCAGATGTTGAATGCAATACTTAGGATGAAAAAGGTTTGCCACCTCTGATTCAGCATATGGGCTTGCTGTCGGCAATAATAATCATGAGAGCTAGGAGATTCATTTCTCATTTGAACAGGCATCTGGGATTCTTAGGTTTCTAACCAAATGCTAAAGAGAGGCCGGGAGTTGCTTCTTCCTCACTCCCCACCCCTGCTGGCACAGACCTTCATCACCATCAAACTTTATTATGGTCGCAGACCAGCATAAGATAAAAACATGTGAATGAAATAAAGCACGTGAGACTTAAAGAGGAAAGAGATAAAAGCTAATAGTTAAAAGTGATTATAACTCACATAAATTTAAAACAGAAACAAAAGACAAGCAGCTAAAAGCGGCTATAAGGGAGGGAGCGTCAAGCAACACAGGTCCTGCTGTCAAACCATCCTTTGACAGATGTCCATCATGGCAGCGTAAAATCTAGCAGCTGAATATGTGACATTTGAGTTTTCATCTTGGAGTAGTAGGGAGATAGAGAGTTTTAATGTACATCCTGGGAATTTGTATAGTACAGTGGTACCTTGGGTTAAGTACTTAATTCGTTCCGGAGGTCCGTTCTTAACCTGAAACTGTTCTTAACCTGAAGCACCACTTTAGCTAATGGGGCCTCCTGCTGCCGCCGCACTGCCGGAGCACGATTTCTGTTCTTATCCTGAAGCAAAGTTCTTAACCTGAGGTACTATTTCTGGGTTAGCGGAGTCTGTAACCTGAAGCGTATGTAACCTGAAGCGTATGTAACCCGAGGTACTACTGTATAGGCAGGGTGAAACTAGCTCCTATGTCTGTATAGAATTGACAGTGAAAAAATGCATGTTCTGTTGTTTCCAGTTGCCCAGAGCCATATGGGCTTTTCCATAGCCTCCAACATTTCTCTGAGGAAAACCGGGAAATCCTATTCCATAATTATAAGAAGAACTTTGCTATTTGTGCCCCACCCATCTGACTGGTTTGCCACTCTGGGTGGCTTCCAACACATATACAACGTAATAAAACATTAAACATTAAAAAAAACTTCCCTATACAGAGCTGCGTTCAGATGGCTTGGGAGTCAGATAACTAGATCCCTCCAACATTTCTCCGTTGAAAATAGGGACATCCTAAGGAAAAGCGGGATGTTCTGGGATCAAATCAGAAATCGGGTCAGCTTCTGTAAATCAGGGGTGTCTCTGGAAAATAGGGACACTTGGAAGGTCTGCATTTCCTCTCCTCGTACGGTGTCTTCCTAAAACGGCCTTCCTGGACAGCTGAAGGAAAAGCCCTTAGTTTGATAGTTCCATAGTTTGACTAAGCACTGCACAAAGGAATCCTTCCTTTCATCTGTCCTGAACCTCCCAACATTCAGCTTCACTGGATGTTAATAAGTTCTAGTGTTATCAGAGGGGGAGAAAAGCTTTTCTCTGTCCACTCTTCCCATGCCATGCATGATAGGACACTTGCTGCTAGTTTCTTCAGTTTGACACTGTGGCTGCGCTGGCAGGACCAGGAGAGAGGGAGTTCCAAAAATATTTGGCTGAAGAGCAGGCCAGATCAGTTTCATTCCTGCCCCCGCACCCCGGTCAGTTGGCAACCTAGATCCACAAGGAAGCACTTGAAATAGAAGCTGCCCTGAGAAAATTCTTTGATGGGACATAAATCGTTCATATAAATTAGCAAAACATCAATGTTTAAAACAGCCAAAGCCACCAATAAAACCTAATAATAATGTTAAAATCTTGAAACAATTATTTTTAAAATGTGCTTATGCTTAATGCAGCTCCCTTCATGTCTGTAGATGTCCCACCCACCACAGGAGAGATGGGGAAGAAATTAAATTCAGTTTGAGTTTAAAGATGAACTTACCTCCTTTGCACTTTCTGAAACAATGTGTGAACCGAGGCTCAGTCAACATTCAGAATTTGCACTTGTCTTAGTTTTGCAATGCAGTTCTATAGCCAAGTAGTTCCCGCAAAAAAACCCAAACCCAAACATATAGGCTAGCTGAGTTTGCTATGAGTATGTTGAAGCTCACCTCCAAAGGCATGTTGACCCTGCCCAGGAGACATTCATTCCCTCTCACTCCTCCTCTCAAGAAAGCATATATGAAAACCAGCTCTCCTTCCCATTCCTCACTCTTCTCGCCAACGGCACATAACCAGGGACTTGAATTTGGCCCAGAAGCAGGAGCTGGTGCAAAGTTCTCATTGCCAAACTGCTGGCAGCGTGTGACACCTCTGTTGGAAGCACTGGAAATGAGACCCTCACCCACAGTACACACAGTGTATTAGGGGTGAGACAATCCTGTATAGGGCTTTGCACACCAGTATCTGCAGCTTGAACTGGGACCAGTAGCTTTTGGGCTGTCAGCCCAAATGGTCATAAGCATTTCCTGGGGAAAGCTGAAGAAGAAGAAGAAGAAGAAGAAGAAGAAGAAGAAGAAGAAGAAGAAGAAGAAGAAGAAGAAGAAGACGACGACTCTGGGGTTGCGGCGCTCATCTCGCTTTATTGGCCGAGGGACCAGCATGACTAAGCTGCTTCTGGCAAACCAGAGCAGCGCACGGAAACACCATTCACCTTCCTGCTGGAGCGGTACCTATTTATCTACTTGCACTTTGACGTGCTTCCGAACTGCTAGATTGGCAGGAGCAGGGACCGAGCAACAGGAGCTCACCCCGTCGTGGGGATTCAAACCGCTGACCTTCTGATCGGCAAGTCCTAGGCTCTGTGGTTTAACCAACAGCACCACCCGCATCCCCAACTTTATGGTAGAGATAAGTAAAACATGGGGATTGCAACCTTCTCTGGGCTCTGCAAACCTGTTTGGCAGTTTTCTGACCTGCACAGCAGTGCCTCATCTGATCATAGGAGAAAAACAAGCCAAAGAAATTGCCACAGGCAACTGTGAGAACAGGATCTGGACTGGGTGGGCCATTGGTCAGATGCAGCGGGCTTGCCCTTATGTAGGTGGTTCCAGGGTTACAAGATGTTAAGCTAACGTAATAACCAGGGGCGCCAATATTGGGGAGGGGGGTGTCCAGGTAAGCCCTGTCAGTGTTTGGAAAAAGCAAAGGTCCTGACTTCCTTTGTCTCCTCAGCCTGGTCCTCGGACCCTTGCCGGCATAAAAGAGTCCATGAGAAGAGTGTATTTGCAGAGTATTTTCTGCTTTTACTCTTAAAAGTCTTTATCTGCAAAATGACTGACCAACTGTACACACATCAACACTACCAGCTTTCTCCAACCAACCAACCAACCCACACCCAACACTAACATTGACCACTCTATATATACAGGTACAATTAGGTGAAAGGCTGCATGAGTCATTGTAGGCCGCTGACTCATGCTGACTTAGTTCTTTTAGCATTAAAGAAACAGCGGCCAATTTTTAGCCATGACAAGCACCACCCCACATAATTGATCGCAAGACACACCATTTGAATGGCAGTGCCCATCAACTTTGGGGACCCCCAGCCTCCTCAAATATTTTATTGGAGTGGGGAGCAAAGTTCCCTGGTCCCTAGGAGTTCCCTGTACCTGGCCAACCAGGTGAGTAGATGGATAAGATCAGTATTAGAAAGAAAATCCACCCTAATCCTTGCCCCCCAGATTCTCCACAATGGGAGCCTTAAGATTTATGTTGAGATCAAAGGATGAAACATTACTTCCCATCAGGGTCTTTTTTGTTGTTGGTGGTTCTGGTTTATTTGGATCCAGAATGTGGCTTCCACCATTACCACCGCCCTTCTTCCTCCTCATTAATTAGACATTCTTGGGCAAGGTCTATTGGTCTATTGGAATGTGTCAAGGAGATGTCATCTGGAATAGATGGGCTGCAGGGGGAGTCTCACAGGGCCATATGACCTCCCACTCAATCACCCGCTGGATTCTGAGATTTCACAGGACCCCACTTAGCCCACGTGACTTCGGAGGCAGGATCCACCATAGCCACAAATACTGGAAACTGGAAGGATCCCTTGGCCTCCCTGTATGTTGGTGTTGTTTATACAAATCTGTGGTGCCACCGCAGTTGGAACACAGTGTACAGCTCTGGTCGCCACACATCAGAAAAGGATATTGTGGAGTTGGGAAAGGGTCAGAAAAAAGAGATGACTAAAATGATCAAGGGGTGGAGCAGCCGCCTTAGGAGGAAATGTGTTTCAGTTTAGGGAAAAGGCAACCAAGGAGGGGACAGGGTGGAGGCATATAAAATCATGCACAGAATAGAGAAAGAAAACTTTTCCTCCTTACCTTAGAGAAGGAGAACTTGGAGTCATCCAGTTTCTTTCTTTCTTTCTTTCTTTCTTTCTTTCTTTCTTTCTTTCTTTCTTTCTTTCATTTTTATTTGCTTTTACAAATATTAAATTATAACGATACAACCATACACATCCACATTTAAAGATTCCTCCGAATCTCTGAACTTACCACCTTTCCTTTCGTGGGTCCTATTACTAAACCTTTTCTACTGCATCTTTTTCAATAGTCCATATTTTAAAAACTCCATTATCTCCACAATTCTTGCTACATTACAAGGGTTTTTGCAATCCTGCTAACGTTTTCATTTGCTTACAGTGGTCTCCAAAGATAAATTATAAATTTCCCCCATTCTTTGTTGAAGTTTTGGTCTTCTTGGTTCCTGAGCTTTCCGGTCAGTTTTGCCATTTTGGCATAGTCCAACAGTTTAATTTGCCATTCTTCTCTGGTAGGGACTTTATCTTCCTTCCATCTCTGGGCTAATAGCATCTGTGCGGCTGTCATCGTATACATAAAAAGTCTTTTCGTCTCCCTTGGAATATCAGCACCTACAATTCCTAATAAAAAAGCCTCTGGGTTTGTTTGTTTTTTTAGAATATTGAATGTTTCAAGACAGACAAAAGAAAATACTTCCTCACATGGTGCATAGTTATACAGTGGTACCTAGGGTTAAGAACTGAATTCGTTTTGGAGGTTTGTTCTTAACCTGAAACTGTTCTTAACCTGAGGTACCACTTTAGCTAATGGGGACTCCCGCCGTGTGATTTTTGTTCTAATCCTGAAGCAAAGTTCTTAACCCGAGGTACTATTTCTGGGTTAGCGGAGTCTGTAACCTGAAGCATCTGTAATGTGAAGCGTCTGTAACCTGAGGTACCACTGTACAGTGGAATTTGCTCCTGCAAGACCTCACAGCCTGCCCTCTTCTTCAGTGACTCCAGACTGACACCACCACCACTGGAGCAAAGTGGGGCTGCATCGAGCCACCTACCCGCCCACACAGGGAGGGAGCCCAGCCAGCCAATGCAGCCCATGGCGAGTGGAGAGGAGCACCAGGCCGGACCTGATTCGCACCCCCTAAAAAATGGTGCACCCAGGGCCACAGTCCCCCTGGTACTCCCCACACTACATCCCTGGGTGTAGCTATGTAAACTGGCAGGATCCACAGTGAGCTAAAAGAGTCCCCCCCACCCACACAAGCATACGTGGGCTGGGCAATATGTGGTTTTCAACTTTGTGATATACCACCATCGAAGCATCGGGATGTACTATGTCTGCAATAACGATGGAGCTATGTAGAGGCATTGTCTGGCTTCATGGTTCCCCCCACATTGTGATTTTTGCATAGCACAGACAAACATGCACACACACACACACACACACACACACACAAACACAAACACAACTAATAATAATAATAATTTATTATTTATACCCCACCCATCTGGCTGGGTTTCCCCAGCCACTCTGGGTGGCTTCCAACCGAATATTAAAAACAATACAGCATCAGACATTATGCTAAACAGGGCCGCCTTCAGTTGTCTTTTAAAAGTAAAATAGTTGTTTATTGCCTTGACATCCACTGGGAGGGCATTCCACAGGGCAGGCACCACTACCGAGAGGCCCTCTACCTGCTTCCCTGTAACCTCACATCTCACAGCGAGGGAACTGCCATCATGATTCTCAATATATTGCCAGGTCAACCAATATCATGATACGGACTTGAAACCGGTTTTGGATGATATATCATCCAGCCCTAAAACATACACAAACACACAGGAACATCAGAATGTGTTTTATACCCAGTCAGACCATTGGTCCATCTAACTCAATATTGTCTACACTGACTGGCAGAAGCTGTCTGAATTTTTAGGCAGGTGTCTCCCCCAGCCTTTACCTGGAGATGCGGGGTGGGGGTGGGGGTGGAATTGAACTGGGGTCCTTCTTCTTGCAAAGCAAATGCTTTTCCACTGAGCTATGTCCCTCCAACACATCAAACTCCACGGAGACTGGAGAAAAAGGAGAGGGGCTGGTTTTGCAGCTGTTTCAGGAGAGACAAAGCCCACAGCTCCTGTGCCTTAGGATGGGTCCTTTGCTCTGGAACAGGCTGGAGTTTGTGGAGGGAGGGGGCTGGTGACTTAACAATCTCAACTTTACCTCCCAGCTGCTGCTGCCACAAGAATTAGAGGAGGGGTTGCTGTGAGCTCCATCCTAAATCTTGGATATTTGAAGGGTGGGGTTGTGGTAGGAGGTCTTTCTGCGAACAGGGTGGGGGGACTGAGAGAGATACAAAGGAGGTAAGGTGATAGCTTTTACTGGAGCTGCCTTTATTGTCAAGGGAATGAGCGATGCTTCGGATTACACAGACGGAACTCTTTCCCCAGACAAAATAGCAAAGGGGGGAGGCAGTTGAGACAGTGAGACAGAGAGAGAAGAACGGGCAGTTCTAGGATCTGTCAGGGCACTCCAGTTCAGAAATATGGGGGTCTGAAGCATGCAGACTCAAAACACACATAAATCCGGGATTTGAAACCAAAGAGGCTTGCAGCTTGAGAAAGTGATGCATTTCCCTTCAGCTTAGGATCAGTTTCCTTAGCAGATTGCTTTGTCCTACCCAGGCCTATTTGCAGGGCTGGATTTAGGGTGGTGAAAGAGGCTCCCCCTGCACTGGGCACTGTGCCAGGAGGGCGCCAAATTGAGAAGACCCATAATTGAGAAGATCCATTTGGGGGCACCAAATTGTGGCCTCTCTCAGGGCGCCATATTCCCAACTATTACTCAATTCCACCCTTGCTCTTTAATCACTTTGCACCCCAGAACTGGTGCTTTTCCAAACATCGCATTGTGTTCATTTCACATTTGCAAGGAGTCAATCTTTTAGTATTCCACTACCTGTACTTTAAGGGAAGAGGGTGGCGCTGTGGTCTAAACCACTGAGCCTCTTGGGCTTGCTGATAAGAAGGTCAGCGGTTCAAATCCCCGCGACGGGTGAGCTCCCGTTGCTCTGTCCCAGATCCTGCAAACCTAGTGGTTCGAAAACACACCACTGCAAGGAGATAAATAGGTACTGCTGTGGTGGAAAGGTAAATGGCGTTTCTGTGCACTCTGGTTTCTGTCACGGTGTTCCATTGCACCAGAAGCGGTTTAGTCATGCTGGCCACATGACCCAGAAAGTCGTCTGTGGACAAATGTTGGCTTCCTTGGCCTGAAAGTGAGATGAGCGCCGCAGCCCCATAGTCGCCTTTGACTGGAGTTAACCATCCAGGGGTCCTTTACCTTTACCTTTACCTGTACTTTCAAACTCCTTGCCTCTGGACATGAAACAGGCACCTGCACAATGCCATGTCAGATGCATGCTGAAAACTATTAATTTATTATTGTTATTTCAGCAATTTAGTTGTGTATATTTGTTTTAAAAGTTGTGCAGATTATTATTTCAATATTAACCAGTTTACATATATATATATATTGGCTGTTTAATAGTCTGTCAATTTTTAGCTGTGCTTTATCTAAAATTTTATAGGATGTGCTCCTTAGATTAAGCAGTTTATAAATCTTTCGGACTATATCAGCAAGCAATGTTGCCATTTCAGAGAAGTGGGTTTCCTGAGCATGTACATGCCCCACCCCCCAAGGCCCACAATGGGACGGGAGAGAATTTCACTTCCATTTGCATTTTAATGTGAAACTGGCAGCTTTCAAACCGAAACGTGAATGAAATCGTGAATATCCTTCAAGATTTTGTCTCTGAATATTGCGGTGCAGCTCTCCCAGTGAAGAGTGTGTTCAAAAATGAATATATTTCGGGGAAATGTCATACAAAAAGCCTTGCGAAATTGTGCATATTAGGCAGAACTGTTTATTCGGAGAAATTTCCACTAGAATGCTGATGTGTTTTCATGGCTTTTTTGTCTAAATGCAAATTTCTGCCCAAATGTCTTGAAGCGAACGGAAGATTCAGAAGAAGAGACTCTGAGAGAAATCAAAACTGGCAGATCTATCCATCCCTCACCGATTTCCAAACCTCCCAGTATTTTCATTGCTTTTAATAGGATTCTCCCCACCCCCTTTTTCCTTTTCCAGGATGCCCCTCAGGGACGTTCAAAGCCAGCCAGGGGGACGAGGGCTGCGTCCATTGCCCCATCAACAGCCGGACCACGTCAGAAGGAGCCACGAATTGTGTCTGCCGCAACAACTACTACCGCTCAGACTCCGATCCGCTGGACATGCCATGCACCAGTAAGTTGCCCACAAAGGGGAGGGGGGCAAGTCTAGAAGGGCGGTATACCTCATCCTTCAGGGTCCTGTGGGCATAGACCACGGGTAGGCAAACTAAGGCCCAGGGGCCGGATCTGGCCCATTCGTCTTCTAAATCCGGCCCGTGGACGGTCCAGGAATCAGCGTGTTTTTACATGAGTAGAATGTGTCCTTTTATTTAAAATGCATCTCTGGGTTATTTGTGGGGCATAGGAATTTGTTCATCCTCCTCAAAATTATAGTCTGGCCCCCACAAGGTCTGAGGGACAGTGGACCGGCCCCCTGCTGAAGAAGTTTGCTGACCCCTGGCATAGACTATTGGTCCATCTAGCTCAATATTGGTTGCAGCTTCCAGGGTTTCGGTCACAAGTCTTTGACCGGCCTACCTAGAGATACCAGGAAGCAATGAGTGTAAAAGCTACTTTTATCCAATAAGCTGCTTTCTACACACACACACACACACACACACACACACACCTGCCTCTGTATCCTCCATCCAGGCAAACAGTATCAGAGTGGAAGAAACACATTCCAGCCGGAGCGAAACATTTGGGATGCAAAACAGAGCCTGTAATGGCTGTAGCCTTAGGAAAGTTCTGGCAGCCCTGAAAGTCCCTGTTGTCCTGCACCATCTTACCTCCCCATTTCCTCCCTTCCTGCAGCAATCCCATCAGCCCCACAGGCCGTCATCTCCAGCGTGAACGAGACCTCCCTTATGCTGGAGTGGAGTCCGCCCCGGGACTCAGGGGGCCGCGAGGACCTGGTCTACAACATCATCTGCAAGAGCTGCGGTTCGGGTCGGGGGGCATGCACCCGGTGCGGGGACAACGTCCAGTTTGCACCGCGCCAGCTTGGCCTGGCCGAGCAACGCGTCTACATCAGCGACCTGCTGGCCCACACCCAGTATACTTTTGAGATACAGGCGGTTAATGGCGTCACTGACCAGAGCCCCTTCTCGCCCCAGTTTGCCTCTGTCAACATCACCACCAACCAAGCTGGTAAGGATCTGTTCCATTCCATTGCCAGGTTCCTTCTTGTTGTTTTTATTATTTACTTACTTCTTTGGAGGACACTCCTTTCCCCAAAATATGAAAACCTGTATTTCCGTTCATACATGGCAACTTGTAACATTATACATCCATAAAACAGGTCCTTATTGTGTGATCCACAAATTAGTACAACTGTTGAGACCAGTCTTGGGTTTTCGGGAGAATTTGTGAATGAAACAAAGCTCCTCCATTCTCCTGCACAGGTATCTCTGTGTTTTGTTCCTCTTGGCAGTCTTAATTTGTGAGTCAATTTTTCCATAAGGGCAATACGTCATACTCTCCTGTACCAGGTATTCAAGTTGCAGCTTTTAAGTCCAAGATGTGGCTATAACCATACTTGCTGCCACTAAGAGAAATCCAATTGGTGGTTTATCCACCAACTCCTGATTCTTATTTAAACAGAGATCCAGTAATGTAAGTTCTGAAGAAGGCTTCCTCAAACTCGGCCCTCCAGATGTTTTTGGCCTACAACTCCCATGATCCCTGGCTAGCAGGACCAGTTGTCGGGGATGATGGGAATTGTAGTCTCAAAACATCTGGAGGGCCGAGTTTGAAGAAGACTGTTCTGAAGACTTTGTGATATACTGATGTGAAATGTTATTTAAATTTAAATACGTGTTCCACAAAATCTGCCACTTTTGGTCATGTCCACCAAAATGCCTATATCTGCCTCTTTCCCTACACCCATGCCAGCACATAGATACCCATAAGGATGCTTATGGGTGTATGGAAGTTTAACTGGGGCTAAGTATCATTTCTGAAGTATCTTCTGCATAGTTTCCATGATGCTGGTATAGTTTTATAGGGAAACTTGCCCTAACTTGCCCCCTGAGTCCAAGATTCAGCTTCTGTTCCCATTTCCAAATCTGTTTCTTACATATGCTTTAGCCCCCAGAACCTGTTGCAGAAGAAATTGTTTCTTTTAGGGGTGGAGGAGGAATAGATTTTATTAAAGTTTTTGGGGGAAAGATATACAAAGGTTGGTATCAAATGCCTATTTTTTTTAGACTATCAAAGATAAAATAAATTAATCTAAATAAAAACACAAAGAAAAAAATATAAAAAGGGACAAGGGGCAAGAGAGAAAAAAGCAGAAGTTCTGATTCTTTTTGTCAGCTATATATAGAAAAATATTCAAACCATCCACTCCAATGTAACACCCAACTATTCTACTTTCTATAATCCAATATTTTCTTCAATCCTCAAAGGAGAAAACAGTTTTCAATGGCTTTATCTGACCTAACTGAGCTTTGACTGCTTTGAAGCACTTCTTCCAAGTGAGCACTCAGATCGCTGGGTTTTTAATCCTACTTTGTTTTTTAAAAGTCTGACTAACTATATGCAAAATTATACCCCAAAATAGACCCATTAAAATTAACAAACCCAAGTTAGGAATGTTCATTAACCTCAATAGGTCTACTGTGTGCAGGGTACAAGCCAATGCTAGTCCTGCTATGCAGAATCTGGCAACATTGTAAATTGTAGCAGGGTTGGTATCTGAAAGCAGCAGGGTGGTATAGAATTTTCCTGTGCACTCTGGGTACTTATGGAATAGTGGGGAGATGAGGCTAATTCGAATGTCTCTATAATATAGGCACTGGAGAAGCACACGCTCTATTGTTTCTATTTGTCCAGAATCACAGGGGCATTGTCTCTCCGAGTAAGCTACAACCCAACACGTTTAAAATAACCACGTCCACTGTATTACTGCAGCGTAATTCTATAAACATTAATACATATGTGTTTGATTATAAAGTTATACGCCTCATTGAGTGTATCTGTTTATGTGCTGGTTCGTTTAAGAAACCTTGAATGTATACATACATAATAAGGGTGTAATATTATGGGTATGTGTGTGTGTGGAAATGAGGGGTTTTTTTGTCAAGATCAAGGAGCAAGATAGAAATTAGTTTGGGGGGGGGATCTGTGCATATAAATTAGGCACTGGGATTTGCAGAAAACGCCATCTCTAGTTTCCTCCTTTCTGCCGGCTCCCCGAGGAGGTGGGCATTTTGAAAACTCTGCCCCTGAGAAAATAGCATCTTCTGGGGTCTTCTTCATCTCCCTTACCGAGACACAAAGTCAGCTCCTTCGGACTGGCCGTTAGAGGCCCACACCCAGGGCCGGATTTAGGTTTGATGAGGCCCTAAGCTACTGAAGGTAATGGGGCCCTTTATATGTCCAGCTGTCCTTTGTCAACAATAAATTGTCACTGTTTATTGTGTTGAATATATGCTATATGGTAATTTATGGCCTTAATAGGTATCTAAAGCCATTTGCACATAACAAAATATGTATTTTATCAAAGTAATTGTTGAACTGAAATACAATTAAGAAGTATATTAATAGTGAAATACAATTAAGAAGTATATTAATAGTGATATTTTAGGGAGCAGGCTAGCAGGCAGGGCCTATTACTTACATCATAGGAGCCTACACAACACAAAACACTGTTGCTGTATGTAGGTTTTATTTTATTTGTTTTTTTATCTTATATTTCAAAAATGTACATCCAGTTGTTTTTTTCCTTTAAATTTTTTGGGGGCCCCCAAGAGAGTGGGGTCCTAAGCTATAGCTTGTTTAGCTTGTATGTAAATCTGGCACTGCCCACACCTCTGTTTACATAGCATGGCTTGGTAGGTGTGCAGAATCCTAATCATAACATCTGAATCAACCATGCATTTACAAATACTGACAGGCTCACAACAGTTATTCAGGTGATAGATTCCCATGCTTCAAGAAAACACACACTTTGGTGTATCGTAGAGGCTGGCCAAGCCAAGGAGGCATCCCCCCCCAAAAAAATCTTGAGGACTAACATCTTGTCCGTTTGAGGCTTATTTCCCCCCAGGAAAGATGGGATTCTCAGGATACCAAACACCAGGGAGAAATGACACTATGCTGGTTTGTGGAAACGTTTAGGAATGGTTACAAAGTTCTCCTCACTTGAATTTCTCCTGGGACGTTTAGATTGTCCACAACTCTTGCCAAGCCCTGCCAGCATCCAGCTAACTTCCACAAAGTGTAGACCGATTGAAATTAATTGACCTAAATCAGTCACAGCCATTAATTTCAGTAGATCTACTTGGAGCAGGAATAGCATCTCATACAGCCCCACTTTCACATAGGTTTTAGCAGCAGTCATTCTGACTCACTTCTGCATTAATCTGGTGTGTGTGTGTGTGTGTGTGTGTGTGTGTGTAAAATTGCGATTGAATAAGTATTCAGATATGTTCTTTAAAACTTATTTCCTCTCAAAACGCACTTATTTATTTGTTCCATTTATATCCTACCTTAACCTGAGGAGCTCAAGGCAGCATATATGATTCAATTCCTCCCTGTTTTATCGTCACAACAATCCTGTGAGGTAGGTTTGGCTGAAAGACTGTGCCTCGTTCAAGATCGCCCAGTGAGTTTCATGGCTCAGTGGGGATTTGAACCCTGGTCTCCCAGAGCCTAACCCACCACCTTAACCACTACACTACACTTTCTCTCAAAAACACCATGCTGGCAAAGGTGGGTTGTAAACTGACACATGCAGAGCAGTCTATCACCATTACTACTCAACCACATTTTGGTCCTTTAAAAATTAAAAATTAAAATCGGAGAACTCCATTGGAACATTTTGGAAGTGTGTAATCTCGGGGATACCTTATATTCTGATCCTGACATTTGCAACACAATCCTAACCCCTTGTCTGCTCTGAAGTAAGCCCTATTGAATTCAGTGGGGCTTACTCCCAGGTAAGTGGCGTTAGGATCGAAGCCTTAAGATTACATACAAAATCGGACCTAACTAGGCCCATTAAAATTAATAGATATGAGTCAGGTCTATTTTCCCTCAGTGGGTCTACTCTGAGTAGGACTTAGTTGAAAGCAATATGTGGAGGTGTCTGGTCAGTGCATGTTGGGATTTGCAAAAGGCCAAACTTCTGATGTGCTCCTGAATTCCCCTCGCTTGTTGGGGCTGCCTCTGCGAGCTGCCAGAGCAGGCGAGCTGTCAGGCCTGCCTCTTGCATGCTCAGATCTCACCCCTTGTAATTAAGCAATGTGGTTGCGACTTTATTGCAGCAACTGTGAACATTCGCACCTTGGCGGGAGGGAAGGGGTGGCAGGGAGGGTAGCGATGGAGGCGGGGGGGGGAGAGAGAGGAAGACGGGGAAACCTCCCGCTCTGCCTTTGCTCCCCCTGCGTGTTTCTGCTCGGCTCGGCCTTATTATGCGTCGAGCTGAGGCTCCCAGCCCGGGCACGACGCCTTCCTTAATGTATCTGTTCATTAGCGCTAAACAGTAACTGTCTGCTCGCTAATTCTCCCGTAATTAGAGGCAGGATTCTTTCGCAAGCTCTCTGCACAGCCTGGCAGCCTTGATGTTCATCATTAGCAGCTGGAAACAGAAGCTGTGGGGAGGGAGAGAGACACACACACACATCCAGCATGGAGCTCGAACAACAACAAGAGGGTCTAGCAGCAGCAATCATGAATGATGGCGCTGAGGGAGGTTGAGGCAGGCTGAGACTTTTGTCTTCTCTGAGTGCAGAGGCATGCTGCTCTGCCCACACTGCCTTCTTCCAGCAGGTCCCCTGCCCTGGAGGAGAATCCCCCCTGGAAAAATCTAACTTCTGCTCAGAATAAGTTCCTCTGAGTTCCAGAATAAGCTCCTGGGTAGATAAAAGAATGCACTTCTTCATGCAGCTCCTAGTTAAACTATGGAACTCATTCCTGCAGGAGACAGGGATGGTCACCAGCTTGGGCAACTTGAAAAGTGGATTGGGCAAATTCATGGCGGAGAGGGCTTTTGTTTTGTTTTGTTTTTTAAATGCTTTTTATTAAGTTTTCATTTTAAATACACCAACACCAACAAACAAAAACATCAAGTCTTTTTACATGTATCCTACTTTATGCTCCGTAGAGCCGTTGACTTCCGTCCTTCCCTTCCACAGGTTTTCTTATTCCAATCTTTAATTCACAGTTTCATTAATAAAGGACTAAACCATGACATAAGATTTATTTCAGTCCTGCTAACGTCTTCAAATTTCTACAGTTCTCACTTATATAAACCATAAATTTACGCCATTCTTTTTGGTACTTTGTCTCCTCCTGACTGCGAATTCTATGTGTCAGTTCTGCTAGTTCTGTGTACTCAACCAACTTTGTCTGCCACTCCTTTACAGTCGGTATCTCCTGTGTTTTCCACTTTTGGGCTATCAAGACTCTAGCTGCTGTCGTAGCATACAAATACAGTCTTTGGTCCGTCTTCTTAATATCCTCTCCCATCAAACCTAGCAATAGTTCTTCAGGCTTTTTTGGGAAAGTATTTTTAAGCATCTTTTTAAATTCATTATAGATCAATTCCCAAAATCTTTCATTTTGTCATATGACCACCACATGTGGTAAAAATCGCCGTCCTTTTCTTTACATTTCCAGGCGGAGAGGCTTTTGATTGCTACGAGCCATAATGGCTATTCCCTGCCTCCACAGCTGGAGGGAGTAATGCTTCTGGATCGCAGTTGCGGGAAACAAACAGGGAGAGGAGAGTGGTCGTGTGCTCAGATCCTGCTCACAGGTTTCCCACAGGCATCTGGTTGGCCACTGTGAGGACAGGAGGCTGGACTAGATGGGCCATTGCCCTGATCAAACAGGATCTTCTTAGGTTCTCATCTCTGACCATTGGCTATGCTGTCTGGGGATGGAGTCAGAGTCCAACAACATCTGCCAGCCATGGCTGCCGGGTAGCATCTGGTAGGAAGCACCAGGCACACAAATTTCGAGGTCCACATAATGTGTAATGTGGTCAAAGTGAACACATGAAGAAGGCAGCAGGGTGTGAGCCCTGTCCCAAATTGTCCCTGGGCCCAGAGGAGACCTTGGCGTGCTAAACAGGAATGGGGCTTCTAACACAGGGCTTGCCTCCAGATGTTGTGGACTGTGAGTCCCATCAGCCACTGCCGATAACCAGGAATGATGGGAGTTGTCATCCAAAACACCTGGCAGCCAATAGCCTGGGTACCTCAGTTCTTGCAGCACTCAGCTGATTGTGATTTGAAGCCTCTGAACACCTGGTCGCGCCGAAGGTTTTAAGTGCATTCATATTTCCAGATGAACAAAGTTGCTGAGCTTTTTTCAGGCTACCTCTGAGCCCTAAACAGAGCCTGAGCTGGACATTTGCTTACAATTATAAAAATCTCCATCCCCACCCCTGGATGGGCATGAAGGCCCCCCAAAACAGGACATGTTGGGGATTTCCCAGAAGTATAGCAAGGCTTCATCCCAAAGCGCTCAGAAACCACCTTCAGTCCTTCCCACTTAAGAAGGAGGAATGGGCTGACACAAAAGGTGGAGACATAAGGGGCACCCCCTATACCCTCCCCACACTTCCACTGGTGGTGTTTGAATGCCCAGATAAGGCTCGAGCTGTGAGTTGCCCAAGATCGCAGTCTGTGGGGTTGTGTATGTGCACAGATTCCTCTACGTATGGCTTGTGAAAAGGATCTCTAGAAATTTGCCTGCTCCTTCAAGAACACTTCTCACCACTGAGATCAGACTCTGTCCCTGCTCCATCTCTCTCCCCCTGCCATTCCACATCTGGAAGAAGGTGGGTGGTGATGGGCAACAGGACCTTTTCAGTTTGGGCCCCTCATCTCTGAAACTCCCTTTCAAGGAACAGGGACTCTCCGAGTATTTCATAGAATCGCAGAATTTTTGAGTTGGAAGAGAGTGATCTAGCCCAACTCGTTGTATTGCAGGACTCTTTTGCCCAACATGAGGCTCAAACCCACAGCCGTGACATTTCTGTGCCCCGAAGACAGAATAACATTTGATGTGGACAAGTCAAGTAATTAGGAAGGTTTTCTTCTTCTTATACTATTTCCACTTCTGGCTTTGAAATGAGGATGGAGGGGAAATTGGCTTAGTTTGCATTTTCACTCATGCTTCCAGATCCAATAGGGGAATCTAAACAACTGCTGTCCTTGGAAGTTTGGACTTTTGCAATGCTTTTCTCCAACCCCAAACTCTGTATGCAAGAGCATCTATTTGGGAATAGGAAAGCACTTAAATGTGCCTAATGGTGAATGCATTCTAATTAGGAGAAATGGCTTGCAAAAATATGTATGCCTTGCTCCCCAAAAATGTGCATATTAGGAAAATGCAAATGTAAATGTGGGTGAATTTTATGCAGTCTTAAAAAAAAATATTGGGAGGAACTGGAGTTAAGCCTGGAAAACCCAGAGAAATGAGCAGGTCCATCCGTCCTGACCTTGGAATTTCCCCCCAAAAGCTCCGTCTCCAGTGATAAGAGAAGCCTGCATATCTGAATCTGCTTAGTCCAGCTTTGTGTGTCCTCCCTTTCCCCCCACAACCACCCCCCAGCCACACGCAGCCACCCTCCCACGAGACATTTCTGACCCTGACCTCAGAGCACAGCCGTGTCTGCCGGACGTTAATTGAAAATACCAGAATTCCCCCGTTGGCTTGATGGTGGCCAACGGTAACCTGATGCTGGGGGAAGAACGCTTGAGTGAAGGTTTGGAGCAGGGGGTGGGGGGAGTCCGGAAGACCCCCAGCTGCTCTGTCCTTCCTCCTTGCCCCGTCTCATTCCTCGAAGCTCTTGGGGGGGGGGGACAGAGAGGGGGTTCCGGTGGGCTCAGCCGCCCCTGCGATTCAACACAAGTTACAGGGATTACTGTGATCAGAGACTGATTCTGCTGCACGTAACCGAAGCTGGGCGGCTGAGCCCCGTCAGCCCAAGGAGACCCTTTGATTGCGGGCAGGGGGTGGGTGGGCAGGAGGGAGACCCCTTCGTGAGGGCCAGATTTGCTCTGCAGACCCGGCAGCTGACACAAAGCGAGGGAGAGACGGAGAGAGAGGAACAGTGAAAATGGATTGGCGCTGGCAGAGTTTCAGGCCATGAAAGGGGAAACTGGAGACGGGTTGTGGTTTCATGGCCAGCATGTGGTCCAGGGTCGTCCCAGACAACATGTCAGTTGACCCCCACCGCCCAGCTCCCTTCCCCAACCCACCCACAATGAGAGGAGCGGCGAGAGAGAGGCAGCTTGCCTGCTTCGTGTCTTGCAGCTGGGGGGGTCGGGATGGAAAGCCACGTGGGGGGAGGAGGAGACATCTCCATGCCTCAATTTCCCCCAGCTTCTTCCCCATACAGTGGTACCTCGGGTTAAGAATTTAATTCGTTCTGGAGGTCCGTTCTTAACCTGAAACTGTTCTCAACCTGAGGCACCCCTTTAGCTAATGGGGCCTCCCGCTGCCGCCACACGATTTCTCTTCTCTTTCTGAAGCAAAGTTCTTAACCTGAAGCACTATTTCTGGGTTAGCAGAGTCTGTAACCTGAAGCGTCTGTAACCTGAAACGTCTGTAACCCGAGATACCACTGTATTAGCTGATCTGTTCAGTTCAGAGCAACTTTTTCTAGCCCTTGGGATGCCACGTTGGAAGACTCGGGACAGATAAAAGAACGCACTTCTTCACACTAGTTAAACTATGGAACTCGCTCCATCAGGAAGCAATGGTTGTTGAATGGTCTCTTTAAATTTGAAGGTTCATTATTGTTCCACAAGACGTGTATTTCTTTAAGGGCCAGAGCAAATAATGTGACCTAGTTTTACAGCTGTGGAGCAGTATAGCAGGTGCTGTTAAGTTATGTTAATTAAGCTGTTGGGTATAGTATATAAAGAGCAGCACCTAGCTCTCTCACTACCCTGGGGTCATGCTTATTGATATATTTAGTATAAAAGGAGTTTTTGTTTTTGTTATTAAAACCTAGCAAAAGTTATATTTGCGTTCCTTGTAATGTGTGGTCTCCCCAGCACGCCTTCTGCAGCGCTGCTAATCTGCAAATAGCCAACAATGGTGTCCACCAACTTGGGAAGCTTCCAAAGAGGATTGGGCAAATTCATGGAGGAGAGGGACTATCCAAGGCGACTAGCCGTGACGGCTATTCTCAGGAGGCAGCAATGCTTCTCAATACCAGTTGCTGGAAACCCCAGGAAGGGAGAGTGCTCTTGTGTTCAAATCCTGCTTGCAGGCTCCCCTGGGCACCTAGTTGGCCAATGTGAGAACAGGATGCTGGACTAAACAGGACCGCTATTATGATGGCCGTTTTATTATTAGGCTGTCTGTCAGTATGCTTTTTATTATGTTTTTTATAACTGATGTTCTGTAATGTGTTTTTAATGTTGTGCACTGCCCTGGAGGGTACGCAGATGGCTCTGTGGGTTAAACCACAGAGCCTAGGGCTTGCTGATCAGAAGATCGGCGGTTCGAATCCCCGTGACGGGGTGAGCTCCCATTGCTCTGTCCCTGCTCCTGCCAACCTAGCAGTTTGAAAGCACGTCAAAGTGCAAGTAGATAAATAGGTACCCCTCCAGCGGGAAGGTGAGCGGCGTTTCCGTGTGTTGCTCTGGTTCGCCAGAAGCGGCTTAGTCATGCTCCCCACATGACCCGGAAGCTGTACGCCGGCTCCCTCAGCCAATAAAGCGAGATGAGCACTGCAACCCCAGAGTCGGCCACAACTGGGCCTAATGTTCAGGGGTCCCTTTACCTTTACTGCCCTGGAATCTTTTGATAAAGGACAGTATATAAATTTAAATACTACTACTACTAATAATAATAATAATTTGCCATTGGCCTGATCCAGCAAGATCTTAGGGTCTAATGGCTTCACCCTGAAGCATCACAGTTCAGTAGTTTCTTTCTCACTAGCTGCAGAGTATCTAGATTCTGACTCCCATCTTCTCTGGTCATTGGCCATGGTGCCTCGGACTGAGGTGGGTTCAGCCGCTTCTGGAGGACCATGCCACCTCTTTGTCCTGGATGCAGAAGGTCCCACATTCTCCAGAATCAACAGATTGGGCTTGAAATGTGTCCCTTTTAGAAACCCTGGAGAGCTGCTGCCAGTCAGTGTAGGCAATATGGATCTGGATAGATGAATAGTCAGCTTCCCATGTCTTGAGGGTGTGCTTTGCATGCAGAAGATCCTAGGATCATCCGCCAGAATCTCCAAGTAGGGCTAGGAATCCCCCCTGCCTGAAACCCTGAAGAGCCACTACCAGTCAGTGTAGACCGTGCTGAGCTGGATACATCAGTGGTCTGACTCAATATAGCTTCCTATGTCCATATGAATTGTGCTAAAGTGGGGAGGGGGGAACCAATTAGATTGTAGAGAAATGGCCCATTGGGGTGGTCCCTTGCCTGGAATTGGACAGACCAGCATTTTCTCTCCTAAACAAGCTTGTTTTTTTTTTAAAAAAAGTAAATAAATAAATCAGCATTTAAATGTCAGTGCTGCGCAGTTTTCAGGAAAACAAAGGATCAGATAACAATCAGGTTCAAATCCCTTTTCTAAGGCCATTCACACATCGTCCAGCCACCCTCACCCCTGCTAATCCAGGTCACGGGATACTCAGAGCAGAAGACAGGAGCAAGCAAAGTGTGTCACTGCAAATGTGCTGGGAAACACACACACACACACACACCATGACTCCAGCAAACCAAGCCATGATAGTGCTTTCCAACCCCTAACCTTGCTGACCCCCCAGGGAAAAGCTGTTTCAGCTCCAAAGATGTGTGATTCAGCTCACATTGCTCTCTGAGATACTCAAAAACACTTTGTTGTGTACGCATGTCCAGAATTCTTCCTTCCAACACTCTCAATGGAGGAATGTTTTTCTCCCTCTCTCATAATGCTAGAACCCAGGGACATCCAAGGAAGCTGAATGTTCAGAGATCCAGGAGAGACAAAAGAAAGCTCTTCTTCACACACAGAATTTGCTCCCGCAAGATGTAGTGATGGACACCAAGTCAGATGGCTTAAAAAGAGAGTTGGGCAAATATCAGTGACTACTAAGCATGCTAGGTATCTCCACTGCTGGAGGCAGGAAGCTTCTGAATATCAGTTCACAAGTGGGGATATGTGCTGTTGTGCTCAAGTCCTGCTTGCAGGCTTCCCATAGACAGCTGGTGGGCCATTGTGAGATCCAGCAGCTGGATTAGATGAGCCTTTGGCCTGACCCAACTGAGCTCTTCTTATGTTCTTCCTGATGTCTTCATGAAATTTTGAGTTATCACCAAGACTCTTATCTCAGAAATATTTGCATTGGGGACTGTGGGCTTATGAAAACCCACATATCATCTTGATAAGACATCTCCTGTTTCAAAGAACTCTCAGAATTTTACTGCCTCCCAAATTATCATCATCATCATCATCATCATCATCATCATCATCATCATCATACCACTCTTCATCAAAAGATCTCAGGGCAGTTCACAGAATAAAACACAAGAGAAGACACAAGTAAATAATTAAAGCAAAACAATAACTCCCCCTTCCCATAGACCCATTTAAAAGGCTGTAGGATATTAATCAGCCCAAAACCTGTTGGAAGAGGAACATTTTCGCATAGCAGCAGAAGTGCGGTTGTCTTCACCCAACCTCCCTGGGCAGGGGTGGATCAATTGTGGCCATCCAGCCTCTCTATCTGATCCTTGGAACTCTTCCTAGGCTACATGCCAACCCTAGCCTCCCTCCTCACTGGCCCTAATTTCCACCCTCCTCAAGTGTTTTGGCCTGGCTGGGATATGTTCTTGAGCATTGGTAATACCTCTTGCTTGTCTGGATGGATGTGTGTGAGAATGTATAGAACCTAGCCTATTCTACGATGGAAAAAGTGGGCTCTGTCCACTTCCCCACCAGGCCCCACCCAGCATCAGCAGCCCACAAAAGGTTTCCCCAAAAGGAATGTGGCTGCTAAGAAGGTTCTCCATGCTTGGAGAACTTGGACTAATTAAGAGAATTGGTGCAGGACCAAGGAATAACATCAACTCCTGATAGCCGGAACACGGGAAGTCATCCAAAAATGTTTAATTCGGAACTGTTTAATTGGCTCTTTTGATTGTATTGTGATTTGGCATTGTGTTAATGTGGCCTCCATTGGATTGTTATTAATGAAAAATTAATAAAAAATATTTTATTTTTAATCAAAGAACGTTCTCCATGCTTGTCCTAGGACAAACATGGTCATGAATGCTCCCCTACCTAGATATTTGAATCAGGAAAACCCAGGCTTTCAAATTTCCAAATGTCCTTACTCATCATGTTCAGAAGATCAGAGAGGCAGACTCTCGCTCCCCTCAGTTTCCCCATGGTGGCAGCTTCCTGGTAGCCACCATGTTGCTGTTGTTTTAACTAAGAGGCAACTTTTGTGGAGTGGTAGCTGTAGGTGGACTAGGTTTGTGTTGGGGTTTTTGGATTTCTGCCAACATCCCTGACTCAGACACATCGCACATGTGAGATGCAGCCTAGTTAACAACAGGACTAGGTAATCTTCCCCTCCCCATCTAGCTCTGTCACCCGGTGGGGGCCACAAAGCCGCTACAAAAGGGGCCTTTTGTTCTCTCATTTGCCTGACACAATTCTCAGTTGGCTGGCAGTTCCCAACTGAGACATGTCAGTTTCATTGTAATGAATTGCCCTGAGCATAGCACAGCCCATTTCCACAAATTAGTGTTCATTTCCAAGACACCAGAACTCCACCCCCCACCCCCGACCTGGATCACATCATGCTGTACGAAGTGGTCCTGTGTTAGCAAAGGATGGGAAGTAAAGGGAGATGCTGAGGAGGAGAATCAGTAGCCCAACCTGATCAGACAGGAGTTCTGAACAAAACTTGAAGGAAATGACTGAGACACCTTTGTGGCAACAACACAACCAATGAGCTCTCACCACAGGGCTCTTGAATGAGGTACAAGTGCAAAAACTATTCAGGGGCTGGGCTCTTGGTTGCTGTGGGGTTAATTCATCCATCACCACAACCATACACCCTACGCAGGTATTTTGTACCTGTCGCTTACCAAACACATGAAGGAGTCAATAGGAATGTGCTCAACTAGCCCAACCCCATCACAAGGGTATTTTATATTATTATTTGACAAGTTTTACAGACCCTCTGAGTGTCCCTATTTTCCAGGGACAGTCCTGGATTTACAGCAGCCGTCCCAGTTTCTGGTTTGATCCTGGAATGTCTTGCTTTTCCTTAGGACACCCCTATTTTCATCGTAGAAATGTTGGAGGGTATGAAGTCATGCGACCCCCCCCCAAAAAAAAAACCCCAAGGAGATAAGTTAATTACAACCTTTAGAAAACATCTGAAGACAGCCCTGTATAGGAAAGGTTTTTGTTTAATGTTTAATGTTTCATTGTGTTTTTATATATGTTGGAAGCCGCCCAGTGTACCTGGGGCAACCCAGTCAGATGGGCAGGGTATAAATAATAAAATCATTGCTATTATTATTATGGAATAGGATGCCGCTATTTTCATTGGGAAAATGTTGGAGGGTATGGTTTCATATAATGCTTTATTGTAACGAAACCTCAAAGTAATAATAATAATTAACAATAATAATTTATTATTTATACCCCGCCCATCTGGTTACAAAAGTGGTTACAAACAGAATAAGGCAATAAAATTGTCAGTTAAAAACAGCTATTTAAAACATTCAAAAGTAATTAAAATCAACAGTAGGCCAAAAACTAGATTAAAACACCCAGCAAAATTCCATCTCTAGGTAGTCTTGCATGAACGAAAATGAATTTAGTTAGTGCCAAAAAGAGTACAGCGAAGGTTTCTGCCTGGTGTCAATAGGCAGGGAGTTCCAAAGTTGCTGCCATGGTAGAATATCTATTACCTGCAAATGCAGAATGCTGGTTACAGTGCCAGTTCCACAGTGGTCGAGTGGGTATATATGGGTAAGGCGATCTCGCATGAAAAATGGTCCCAAGCTGTTAAAGGCTTTATATTATTAATAGTGATACCTTGAACTCGGCCCAAGAAGTTCAGGCAACAAGGCAAAAGTCCAGGCTGGACAGCTCCTTGCAGAGTTGGAAATACATACAGTCACAGGAAAGTTGTTGAGAGAGGGGAAGGAGCTCATGGGACATGCCAGTTCACTGACACGGGATTGATACCAACAATGCCTTTATGGTGACTTATGGTGACACTTGCAGATGCTGAGCCATTGCTTGTAGGTCAATAAGCGTTTGATGTGGCGTCAGCATATAGAGGAGCTTCCTTGAAACGTCTCCCTTCCTGCAGGGCAGTGATCACACATTGGCTAAGGCAACGGACCTCTTTCTCTTACAGCCCCTTCGGCCGTGTCCATCATGCACCAGGTGAGTCGGACGGTGGACAGCATCACCCTCTCGTGGTCACAGCCCGACCAGCCCAACGGAGTCATTCTGGATTATGAGCTGCAATACTACGAGAAGGTACCAGGGGACAGAGGGGCATGGGTTGGGGCATACATCCAACTCTCCTCAGGGAGAGTCATCAGGGACCAAACTGCGGGCACTCTCTGGCAGATCACTTGCTGTGGCTGTTCCAGTCGAGAGACCAGCCAGCTTGTGATATATTGCAATGTTGAAAACCAGTTATCGCCCAACTCTTAGGCAGAGCATCTCCTTTGCATGCAGAAGGTCCCAGGTTCAGTCCTCAACAGCCTCTCCAGGAAGGACTGAGGATGGTCCCCCTGCCTGAAACCCCCCAAGAACTGCTGCCAGTCAGGCTTGGCAATTTTGAGCTAGATCAGCGGTTCTCAACCTGTGGGTCCCCAGATGTTGTTGGACTACAACTCCCATCATCCCTAGCTAGCAAGGCCAGAGCTCATGGATGATGGGAGTTGTAGTCCAGCAACATCTGGGGACCCACAGGTTGAGAACCGCTGAGCTAGATGGACCGATAAGTCTGATGGAGTATGAGGCAGCTGTGGAGGAGGAAGAGCTGGAGGAAGCGTCTATGAGCTCTGGGTCAAATACATTGGTCCAATAAGAAACCTAATTGGCCTAGTTGGTTATAAGTGGGAAGACATACCTTCAAAGTGTCTCCCATATCTCACTTTGATGTTGCACCTGAGCACCAGACACAGAGCTGGATTTCAAATTCCAGTAAGATCTCTGCATTAGTGAATCTGCCGACAGGGTTTCTTTGAAGTGAGCCTCTTGAGTTCCTCTAGAGCTCTGGCATTAGAAGAGGCTTTGAATCGTCTCCCGCTGGGAAAACTCCTCTCTCTCTCTCCTTTTTCTTTTTTGAAATGGAAAACTGACAATTACTGTCAATGTGTGTGTTGCGTTTTTCTGGAAAAGAACAACATTGGTTTTATTCTGGAGAGCCACTTCTGAGCCTCATACTGGGAGCTGAGGAGGGGGAAAGGAAATGGACCCATTCTGGGCCCTCTCCTCAAACTTCACTTGACATGCAATTGCATCTCATTGTCTCCTCAACCCTGATTAGTGCTGAGCTGAAATCCTCTCCGCCAACCTCCCCATTCTGCTGGCCAGCTATGAAATTGGGGGGGGGGGGCATTTCTAACAAAATTTCGGATGTACAAACAAGGAGGAACCCGAGGGCCATATGTGCCCTCCAAGGCTCTCTATTTGGCTCCCAGGACTCTCCCCAAACCATATCCCTCATCAGTCTTGCTTCATACCTCTTGAGTCTTTTTTCTGGCTGGAATGTGTCCTTGAATGTCAAGCATACCTCTTGTTTGTCTGGATACAGGATAGAGAGCAGTGTGTTTAGAAACTATCCGGTTGTACAAAGGTATATATTATATTTATTGCTTTTCTCCACTTTTGCCTCTGGCCTCACTCACCACCATCATGTGACGCCTACACAGCGCCGAGGGCCTTCTGGCGGTTCCCTCACTGTGAGAAGCCAAGTTACAGGGAACCAGGCAGAGGGCCTTCTCTGTAGTGGTACCCGCCCTGTGGAACGCCCTCCCACCAGATGTCAAAGAGAAAAATAACTAGCAAACTTTTAGAAGACATCTGAAGGCAGCCCTGTTTAGGGAAGCTTTTAATGTTTAATAGGTTATTGTATTTTAGTGTTTTGTTGGAAGCCGCCCAGAGTGGCTGGGGAAACCCAGCCAGATGGGTGGGGTATTATTATTATTATTATTATTAATAATAATAATAATAATAATAATAATAATAATAATTACAAGGTTGCCCAGAATGGAAAGTGGCTCTTAGGCTGAGAAAGGTTTCCCCACCACAGCTCAACAGTGAGGGCAGAAATTAGTGCCCTTGCTCTGATCTGGCTTCATGATGATTCCATGGGATGCCATCCAAAGCCAACTGAGAGTGAGGGCAATGATTCATGCGTTCACTGTGGAGCCTTATGAGAAAATAAATGAATGAATGGTGTTCCCAGCAACGGGAAGTGTGATTGTCACTGTTTTCAGAATCTCGAAAAACAGGCAGCAAAAAAGATAAACAGAAGGGTACAGCGTCTGCCTCTGCTGCCAACTCACTAATTTCAAGTCCTAAAAATAGCTTTTATCTGACTATATAAATAGCTTATGCATATAAAATTAAAATATAAATTTTATTCAAAAGTTACAATGCAGCTTGGTCTGCTGTCATAGTATCCTAGAATGATCACTCCAATCTGCAATGCCTCTTCACTGTCATGTTGGCTCGTCAAATACCCTCAGTAGGAACCCGACTACTAGACATTTTTCCATTAATATATCCCCTCCACGGACACCTGCGATGATTATAAATACTCTGTTCTTCTTCAATGAATTTCTTAACTTCTTTCCTCTACAAAAATCATGCAGTTTTAAACCAGATTGAGTTAGGCACTCTTCAGTTGGAATGAGTCAGGTGCAAGAATCGTTGGCAGACAGAAAAGCTTATGACGGGGATCCACAATCTCTTTCATTCCCCAGTTGCGAGGAATTGCATGTGTATCAAAGAGGGGGTGTATGTATCAGGGAAAAAAGCTAATTAAAACTCCATGATTACATGAAGTCACAAATGTCCTTCCCGCACCCCACACTTCAATTCGCAGTGGAAAGGGCCAATCCTCTGTTCCCTCCAGATGACCTATATTTTGGTTCCCTTCAGGCCAGCAGGAGCTGGGGGAGGGGGGGAGAGCCCACCGTTTTGAGCCGATAAATAGGTCCTGACCTATATTGCATAAACGGGCGCCCTGGCTCTGCCTTGCTCCGTCCTTGTTCCGCAGCAAAGCCAGGAGAGAGCGGCAGAATCAGGGCTGGTGGAGTGTGTCAGGAGGGGGGTGTCTCTTCTGAACCACTATCTCCTTCACCAGATGTTTGTTCCCATGTAAATATTAGGGGGAGAGTTTCAGGAGGGTGGCGTGGAAGTCGAAGGACTTTCAGGTGAGGGGATGTTTGGATAGATGGATGGATAGACAGATAGATGATAGATAGATGATAGATAGATAGATATAGATAGATAGATGATAGATAGATAGATAGATAGATAGATAGATAGATAGATAGATAGATAGATATAGATAGATAGATAGATGATAGATAGATGACAGATGGATATATGAGAGAGCTTTTTTCTGGGGGTACGCAGAGGTACGCATACCCCTAAACATTTTGTGAATATTTGTACTTTTGTCCCTTTACTGTATTAATTTTTCCTGATTTGAACTATAAAATGGTGATTTTCTTGAATCAAAATGAGAGCACTCCTCAACATGTTTTTAAGAAAGAGAGCACTGGGTAGATAGATAGATATAGATATAGATATAGATATAGATATAGATATAGATATAGATGAGAGATGATGATAGAGATAGAGACAGAGACAGAGACAAAGACAGATAAGTGACAGGGCAACCCAACTAGATGGATGGGAGTATGATTGCAATATCATATATATATATATATATATATATATATATATATATATATATATATATATATATATATATATATATATATAAATTATCCTTAGTATAGTTCAGCCAATGGGCATAAATATTGGTATACAATTTTTTGTAATCTTAAAAAAAAAGTACCATGGTGCAGAATAAATACATATAAAACAGCGACTTAACAAAAATAAATGCATGTGTTAATTATATAAAATGACATAGAATCACTACGAGTATGGTAAATATAATAAAGTAAAACACAGCTGCAAACCCAGGTTGTGAAAGGCTGACCTAGAAGAGGCCCAGGGTAATATATCTTGGGGGCGGGTGGGGGTGCCCAGAAGGTTTCGTTTTATCAGCTGGCTTCTGTTTGCCTGGCAGGATCTGAGCGAGTTCAACGCCACGGCAGTTAAGAGCCCCACCAACACTGTGACGGTGCAGAACCTCAAAGCTGGCACCATTTACGTCTTCCAGGTGCGGGCACGCACTGTGGCAGGCTATGGGCGTTACAGCGGCAAGATGTACTTCCAGACCATGACTGAAGGTGAGATATGGTGTAGAAGACTCCCTGCTCCAGTTAGGGAATCTTAAGCTCAGTTCTCCATGATTCCATATCCGTTTCAGAGCATGTATCTATACATATATATCCTCTGCTGCCTTGCAATATACAGTATCTTTGGGAGAAGAAAAGGCTGCTGAGTAAACCCTACACAAATCTGGAGTAGAGTCCCTAAGATGGTTGGATGGCACCTTGTACGCCTCTTTCTGGCAACTCCTGCAGCCAAGCTGGTGCCAAACGTATTGCTCTGCTTTCCTTTGGACCACATCAGTGAGGCCAAGGGGGTGTCTTGTCATCTGGGCAGCTCAGTTGCACTGCCCAGGCTTGCGCCAAGGGGATGTCGCTTCAGTGCTGCTAACACAGCGATTTGGCTTCACCCTCGGAGGCGCACTCCATTGTCTCTCAAGACAGATGGATGCCAACAGCAAATATATTTCAAAAGAATCTTTATCGTTAAGTCTGAACAAAATGCTTGTTTAACCTGGAGGTAGACTGTCTGAATTGTGCATTGCTTTGTAACGATTTGTTCGGTTTCTGGACCGTAATAAAGATTGATTGATTGATTAATATTTCAAAAGACCCCTTGAAAATTCATCAATACCTAAGTGGTTCCAAGGAGATGGTTTGAGTATCCATGGTTTCCCATATAAGTGCCATCCCCAGAACATAACCCCTGCCTAAGATGTGAGTTACCTGCACACATTTTTTGGTCACCAATATGTGCATTTTATGATACGTGATCTTACATGCGTTACTTTGCACTGCAAAATTCGGAAAAGTGCAAATTTCAAAAGATGGCTGTGTTTCTCTTCACCTATTGTTTCAGGATGTGCAAATTAGAGAGGTTCACTTTTCACATGCTCTCCCTCTCAGTGCCAACCATGGTTGGGATTGGGCTCCCTTCATCCAACCGAGGAGTAAACCCCGCCTTCTTCTTCTTTCTTGTTCCTCACAGCTGAGTACCAAACCAGCATCCAGGAGAAGCTGCCGCTCATCATTGGCTCCTCGGCTGCAGGACTCGTCTTCTTCATTGCACTGGTGGTCATCGTCCTTGTTTGCAACAGGTAGGGAGCTTTTGCTACTGGGAAAGGCAGGTGGGCCTCCTGGGGCAGAGGGAGGGAAGCTGGGAGAGATCCAGCAGGCATTATAAGAGACGCTGTGCTGCTCCCGTTTCACAGCTCTTGCATCAAACAATGCACAATGGAGAAACTGGTGCTGCAGAGGAAAGTGGTGCCGGTCTGAAAGAAACCACTTCTATGCTAGCTCAGGTTTAAAGCATTCTGATTTGCATGCAGAAGGTCCCAGTTTTGAATCTCAGCATCTCCAGGCAGGACCCTGGAGAGCCTCTGTTGGTCAGAGCAGGCAATAATGGACCAGACCGACAGAGGCAGCTTATTATATTCCCAAAAGAAGCAGTGGTAGAAGATGCTCTGAGATGGTTGGCTCTTGCTGGTCCAAGGGTGGGTGGGGAAACCTTGTGGGAGAGAGGTGGCTGGTGCAGATTGGTGCCCTGTGAATGCTTAACACAGGCCCCAGAGACGGTGCAGATTGTATGTACAGCCTCTGTGGAAATTGAACGGCCGCTCCATATGCACCCCGGTGCAGATGCAGCCTCCCAGGAGAGGGAGGGAGGGACTTGGAAGGGGGGAAGGGGTGGGCTCTAGGCTGGGAGGGGCGCGGGAAAGATGCTCTGTGCCTCTGGGCTGAGAGCTGAAGCCCAGCCTTGCCCCCCTGCTCTGCTAGTCCATCTGCCTCCCGCTCAGCCCGGTGCTCTCCTTCCAGAAGACGAGGATTTGAGCGTGCAGACTCCGAGTACACCGACAAGCTGCAGCATTATACCAGCGGCCACAGTATGTACTCTCCAGTGGGCATGAAGCCCCAAGGGTGGGGTGAGGGGTGGGGTGGGGAGGTTGTTTCCTGGTCTGCCTCAGTGCCTTCAGACCTCTGCCCCCCATCGTTTGAAGGCATTTGGACAAACTTGGTTCTTTAGAGCCACCTCCTTCAACCTTGGCTCCCCAGATGTCATCAGACTACAAGGCCCATCATCCCTGAACTTTGGCTATGCTGGCTGTGGGTGATGGGCCCTGTAGTCTAGCAACATCTAGGAGAGCCAAGGCTGAAGAGTTCCTTCATAGCATATTCCAAATAATGTTTCACCCTCTAGGCCCACACTTTGCTGTTCTTTGCACACACAAAAGTCCCCAGCTGTCAGTCAGATCTCCATTAGAGCCAGGTTTCTGGTGGTAGAGTGGAGGACAGAGATATAGGGTGGCGTGGAGGACAGAGCTGGGCACCAGAAATGTAGGTGTGTCTTGGAACAGTCTGGGAACAGAAAACACAGACCAGAGAGGGCCACAGAGAGGCCCACTTACCACTGACTTGCTTGATACCAGAAGCTTGTTCAGAAGGGACCGTTGCTCTTGGGCTGAGGAAGGTTCCCCACCCCTGGCTGAAATCATTGTCCTCACACCATAAATGATTTCCTGACCCACTGAGGCCAGGGCATTGCATGGCAGTGTAGTCTGGGATGGGGGGGGGAGGGATGAATTCAACAAAGCACTAAGCAAATTGTTCCATCAATATAAGGATTTATTATTGTGGAATGGAATGATCTCTGCTTCCCCTCTCCCTGAAGGCTCCTGAAATCTCAGCAGATTTGGGGACAGCATCATGCATGCAGAGAGGGGGCGGGGACAGAACGTAGCTAAATGCCACCCTTTGCTGATCAGCTGACAAAGCTCAGGGTGGCTGGTACTATCTCTGAAGTATAGGGCACAGTCGGCCAGACCTGCAATTGAAAGGGCATTAGTGGTGCAGGGATCAAGTGTTGAGGCTTGGTCACTTGGAGCCCCAGTCTGAGGCATCGCTATCTCCTCCCTAGACCTCACTACATCTGCTAGTCTGACCCAACAGTGTCTCTCTCCTCTTCTTTTACACACAGGCACTGTATAAATGAGAAAACTTGATACTAGCTTCAGGTAGTTAGAGCCCCTCCTCCACATGCAATTGCCAAGTACCCCACTTTCAATAAGGAGGGAAATGGAACAGCCAAATAGCAAAGCAAGTATAAAAGCAGTTTATTTTTAAAATATTTTTTGAAATGGTTTTTATATAACTAACAGACTATTTCAACAATTCGACAACAACAAAGGGGGGGAAATTGAGCATGGTCAGGTATTAGGTAAGGAGACGAAAGATAAAAAGGAAATCGGGCAAAAAGAGGCAGTAAGGCAGTATCAGACATAAACAGCAGATCAAAAACTCACAAAATCAAAAACAGTGCAAGATGAAATCATATTTCGATAGGATTTGCTGTGTGTGTGACTGTCATTAAATAAGCTGCAAGAAGCCACCGGGCAGCCACAAAATCCATCAGGTCTGCTTCTTGTCTGAGAACCCAGAGTTGTGGGTCAATTTCTCTGATGGCCCTGTAAAGAAGGCTCTTTGAAACCAGTTGGTAATGGAGTATATAGAAAGGTCCTTCCTGCCTTGAGCCACGACTGAACAAGCAGCTGCTAGCAAACGAGTTATTAATATATCTTGCTTTGTTAAATTGAAGGAAATCGCCCATAAATATTGAAAGTAAGCACAACCTGGGGGTTCAGATAGATCTTTGGTGCAGTGATGGTGCCAAGTTCAAAAGCCACTGGATCCCAATATGTATTGGCATAAACACAATCCCAGCACATCCGGTAGCAAGAACTTCCCATGTCGCAACCCTGCCAACAAAATGAGGATCACCCTTTCAGAATAAGAGCAGTTTCTACCCTGGGCTTGTTTCCTGACACTGCAATGATCCCACCGTGATAGATACCATATCAGTTGATCCACCAGAGGCACACAGCTGAGTTGTGCATAAGCATTTCCTCATATAGGCTGACCACAGACTCATGCAGACACTTCCAGGTATCGCTGCACATTTGCAATAAAGGCAGTGTGATGTGGTGGTCAGAATGGGAAAGGAGAGAACTGGTTGGCAACCGGGGAGAACTGGTTCATCTTGTTGCTTTGGCCTCATTTTCACTACACGTTTAAAGTGCTGTGGTTAAACTACGTTAAACACTCATGGTTTTCCCCAAAGAATCCTGGGAAGGGTAGTTTGTTAAGGGTGCTGGAAGGGTGCCAAAGGTTGTAAAGTGGGAGAAACAGCGACAGTTGGCCTGAGTTCTTTGGGGATGGGCTGGGTATTTAAGTGTGCTGAATGAATACACACACAGAGAGAGAGACAGAGACATATAGATATACACATCTCTACCCTTTTCCACCCCTGAGCAGTGACTCCCGGCATGAAGATCTACATTGACCCTTTCACCTACGAAGACCCCAATGAGGCTGTCAGGGAGTTTGCAAAGGAGATTGACATCTCGTGTGTCAAAATCGAGCAGGTGATTGGTGCAGGTAAGTCCCCGCCCTTGGATGCCTGTGCTGCAACCCCAAACTGTCACAGGGAGAGGGTGTCGATGGGAGGGTGTGGCAGAGTGCACACCTAGCTGGGGCCATGCCAAAAATCCACATTTTTGAACTTCCATCTTGAAAATCAAGAGTGGGACAGGGGCCATTTCAGGTGAAGCTGATGGATGAATGGTGGCAGAGATGGGGTTCTCTCTCTCTCCCTAGATGGTAGTGGAGCTCTCTTCAGCAGCAGCCATTCCCCACCCCACACATTCAGAATATCTCAGATAGAGAACAAGCATTTTGGAGGGAAATGGCAGCTATTGCATAAACTGGTGGCCTCTTTTGTGGACCACCATTTCTCCAAAAACGACTTGGAACATTGCTATCTTTAGGACATTCCCTTTTTTGGACAGGGCAATAACAATCAACAACCAGGAAAAGCGACAAATAGTTTCTCAACAATCCCCCACCACCACCTCTCTCAAAACTGCATAAATGGCCCCATTTTATTGGGATGTGATTGGGTTGACCTACATGCTTCTTTGGGTCCTTTCCAACTCCTTCCAATCCAAGGATGTTAAGAAATGACGGAAGGCGCTTGGCGCAGCCTTAGACCCAGTCTGTGTGGGTGCCTCACCATCCCATGGGTGGCTCTGACCGAGGGAGGGATCGTGCCTTGCTTTTGAACTGGGGGTGGGTGCGAGGAAATGGGGAACAGTGGGAGGTAACCGCTATCTCTCCCCCACCCACTCCCAAAGCTCAGAAACTTAGGGCGCTCTTTCTTCCTACACCCTGTTTTCCACTCCAGGGGAGTTTGGTGAGGTGTGCAGTGGCCACCTCAAGCTTCCAGGCAAGAGGGAGAGCTTTGTGGCCATCAAGACGCTGAAATCTGGCTATACCGAGAAGCAGCGGCGGGACTTCCTGAGCGAGGCCAGCATCATGGGCCAGTTTGACCACCCCAACGTCATCCACCTGGAGGGGGTGGTCACCAAGAGCCCCCCTGTCATGATCGTTACTGAATTCATGGAGAACGGCTCGTTGGATTCCTTCCTACGGGTACGCTGTTAATGGGGGGGAAGGCTGGGAGTGGGTTCAATGACGGGGGAGAGGTTCCTCATGGAAGCAGCTGCCCTCTTTGTGAGCTTCTCTGAAGACCTGGAAGAGAGATGCTCAAAAGTAGGTGATAAACACACAGAGACAAACACACACAATTGGAATTGGGTATCTGCCGAAAAGGGGCTAAATATGCCATTGCATTAACTCCTTTTTTTTCTATCCGTTTAAATCGTTTCTATTCCACCTGCAACCTTTCTTAACTGATCAAATTGAACATTACAAAATATCAGAATGAAACACTACATATGAGAATCGGATACAAAAAGAGCGGAGAAGCACATTTAAAGCAGCATAATTAGTGAGAATGCAAAGCAGGTGCTTAAACATTGAAGAAAAGCATTACAAATGTAAATCGAATACCAAAATACAATTAAAATTCCACATGTAAACATCATTAACAGCTAAACAAAATAAATGGAATCGATGTTGCATCCGCACACACAAAGTCTCTGGGTTGCTCCTAATGCTAGTAGTACTCAGAGTAGATCTGTTGTACTTAAGGGACATGACTAACTTAGGTCCACGCGCTTCAATGGGTCTACTCTGAGTAGGTCTTAGTTGGAGACAGCCCCCTGTTTGCATTAAGCATAATTTACAAACAGATCGCTCACCCACCTCCATGTAGGGCCGTACAAGATCATACAAAAGATCCAACCCCTCTCCTCGCTACCTCCCGCCCATGTGGATCCTTAATCTATACCAGCCTTTCTCAACCTTGGGTCCACAGATAGTGTTAGACTACAACTCCCATCATCCTTGGCAACAGGTTCTGTTAGCTTGGAATGATGGGAGTTGTAGTCTAACAACATCTGGGGACTCAAGGTTGAGAGCAGCTGCTCTATTTTCTCACTCCACCAAGTGTATTAAGAGCTGAGTGGTAGGAAGCAGGCCGTGCAGCCAAAGAGAGCATGGAAACAGAGGAAGCTGTCACTTCCTATGGCCCATCAGGTTCAGTCTACACATGAGTGACAGCAACTCTTCAGGATCTCAAGCCAAGGTCTCTCCTGGCCCTACTTTAGGTGTCATTTGGGCTTGAACCTTGGACCTTCTGCATGCAAAGCAGATGCTCTACCACTAAGTTAGCCTCCTTCCCTAAGGAGCAGCTGTTGCACATGTTGTTTCCTGCATATTGGACGATAACGTTGTCAGACAGGATTTCCTCCCCACCGCACCCTCTGGATAGGGAACTAACTGACTGAGCCTGATTGGTGCAAAACCCTTGAAGTTTTTAAACAGAGGCTGGGCGGCCATCCATCAGGGATTCTTTAGTTGTGATTCCTGTACTTTAGGAAGTTAGACTTGATTACCCTTGGGTTCCCTTGCAACCCCACGATTCTATGAAATGCATTACAGTGGTACCTTGGGTGAAGTACTTAATTCGTTCTGGAGGTCCATACTTAACCTGAAACTGTTCTTAACCTGAAGCACCACTTTAGCTAATGGGGCCTCCCGCTGCCGCCGCACTGCTGCAGCACGATTTCTGTTCTCAACCTGAAGCAAAGTTCTTAACCTGAAGCACTATTTCTCGGTTAGCGGAGTCTGTAACTTGAAGCGTATGTAACCTGAAGCATATGTAACCTGAGGTACCACTGTAAATTGAGGAAAGTGGCTTGCAGAAATGTGTACATCAGTCAAAACCGCTTACATAAATGTGTATAATAGGAAAAATTCCCACGAAAAATCTGATAAATTATCATGAGGATTTGTTTTTAAATTTTTGATTGTCTTTGTTATTGCTACAGTTCTGTTTGTTTTTTATATATTTTGTTCTATAGACTTATATATACCGTATTTTTCACTCCATAAGATGCACCTAGTTGTTAGAGGAAGAAAGGGGGAAAGCCCTGTTTTGGGGGGGATCAGCTCACAGTTGTGCAGCTTCTTTTGCAAATAATATATTTATAAGATCATGAGACTCTTAATATCAAAGTCCTGGGTTCGAGCCCCACGTTGGGCAAAAGATTCCTGCATCGCAGGGGGTTGGACTAGATGACTCTTGGGGTCCCTTGCAGCTCTACAAGTCTGATTCCATGAGCCAAGGTGATTAGCCAGGTGGTTTGGTGGCCTGAATTCTCCTTGAAACCCCCTTTTGTCCAACCCTGATCCCTGCTTGACCCTGCCGGCCCTTTTCTCTTCTACCCTGCAGCAAAACGATGGTCAGTTCACTGTGATCCAGCTGGTGGGGATGCTACGGGGCATTGCTGCTGGCATGAAGTACCTGGCTGATATGAACTACGTCCACCGTGACCTGGCGGCTCGCAACATCCTTGTCAACAGCAACCTCGTCTGCAAGGTCTCAGACTTCGGCCTCTCCCGCTTCCTGGAAGATGACACCTCGGATCCCACCTACACCAGTGCCCTGGTAAGACACAGGAAGGAAACCTTCCGGGATGAAGGCAGGATGGAGGGAAAACTCAGTGGTTTCCAAGGTGGTGTCATGCGGCAGGTTGCCAGGAATGGATAAGGCAAGGAAAAGTGCTTACCACCTGCTTTTTATTCCATATTTACAGAAAGAGGCTTGAGAACACAGCCTCTTGGAACAATGGCATTGTCCCAAGTGACTCTCCACCCCCTTTTTCTCCCACTTCCTCATTCGTCATCACTGCCCTACGGGTGGCGCTGAGCCCTACTTTCTCTCTTTGCTTCTGAGCCCTACTTTCTCTCTCCTACTTTCAAGGCTCGCCGGGTTCTGGAAGGGGGGTCTGGAATGCTTTCTAAAGACACTGTGTCCATCAGCTGTCACCCCCCCCGGTGTGTCCTCTTCCTCCTCCTCCTCTCCCATTATTTCCCAGCTTTCCCCCTCATCTGCCTCTGAGCTGTGACCTCCCTCAACCCCCTGTTGTAATTCTGAACTGTCTTCTTCTTCTTCTCTGGAAGGGTCAGGCTGGGGAGGCGTTCTCCACCATTCCTCCTCTGCCCAGTCCCTGACAGGTGGTCAGGTGGGTGGTCAATCTCTGAGAGAAAAAACATGCAGCACACTTAAGTGGATAGAGAAAACCTCCCCCCCCCTTTCTCTCATAAACACTAGACCTCATGGGCATGCAATGAAGCTGAAAGTCAGAAGATTTGGGACAGATAAAAGGGCTTATTCATGCAGTGCATAGTTAATCTATGGAACTCACTTCCACAAGAGGTAATGATGGCCAACTTGGATGGCTTTAAAGGAGGATTAAATTCATAGAGAAGAAGGCTATCAATGGTTGCTAGCCATGATGGTTATGCTTTGCCTTCACAGTTGGAGGCAGAAATGCTTCTGAATACGGGTTGCTGGAAACCACAGGAGAAGGGAGAGCACTCTTGTGCTCAAATCCTGCTTTCTGGCTTCCCATGAACAGCTGGTTGGCTGCCATAACAACAGGATGCTGAATGAGATGGGCTATTGGCCTGATCCAGCAAGCTTGAGAGAGCCAGTGTGGTGTAGTGGTTAAGAGTGGTGGACTCGTAATCCGGTGAACCAGGTTCGCGTCTCCGCTCCTCCACATGCAGCTGCTGGGTGACCTTGGGCTAGTCACACTTCTTTGAAGTCTCTCAGCCCCACTCACCTCACAGTTTGTTGTGGGGGAGGAAGGGAAAGGAGAATGTTAGCCACTTTGAGACTCCTTCGGGTAGTGATAAAGCGGGATATCAAATCCAAACTCTTCTTCTTCTCTTCTATGTTCCCCTCCTGTGAAATTGCCTTGCCACCGCTTCATCACGGGCCTTCTATTCTGATGCTCTTCAACTGAGTTCTACTCAAAGTAATGGACCTAAGTGAGGTTGCCCACAAGGAATTGGGAACGCGTATGCCTGAGAATCTCCAGCTCATCGCTTTAGCAGGAGACCCCCATGGAAGTCTACTAAAACGATGTTGGGGTGGGAAACACTTCTCATTTTGCAGCACCTCGCACATGGGGCAGTTGTAAAGTCATGTGGTTAGCAAGTGGACGGCTCCCCCCCCTGTCGAATTTGGCCCTCAAGGCCGGTCCTGGTGAGGATCTGGCCCGTGTGGGCAAAAAGGTTCCCTGCTCCTGGGGCAAATGGTTCAAGAAGTGTTTCCCATAAACACACAAAGAAAACTGGTTCTAGAGTTGACACAGTGGATCAGAGGACTCTGGGCAGGGCAGGGACATCTCCCCGTGACGTGAGTTACTCAGCCCAATCATGTACAGGGGAGAAGACACACACAAGAAGTTTGTTCTGGAGAGACGAGTCGGAAGGGTCACGGGGCACCTTATCTGGGTCAACCTTCCACAGGAATCTGGCTTTTCTCTGCAGCAGACAGAAATGGCCTTCGCCAAAGGCCTCTTAATGCAAACCCAGCACGGCAGTGTTAAGAATTTATGGCTCTTCCTCCTTGATGATCAGCGAGGCTGTTGAAGCATCACTGATGCTGGCAATGAAGCCTCTCCCGTTGCATTTTTTATTTGGTCGGTGCGAACAGCGCTGGGTGGGGGTCTGGCACTGTGCTGTCACAGAACTGGATTGGTACAGTGAAAACAGGCAACCTAATTTTTCCTGACCTTCCTTGAAAATAAGGAAATATATGGGGGGTGGGGGGGAGGAAAACCCTTCTGGATTGAGAGCAAAGATCTGCCTCGTTCAGTATGTCTGTATCTAGCGGTACCCAACTTGTTGCCACTGGGGAGCACTACCAACAGGGCAGAAAGGGGGTGCCCCCCACACAAGCATTTGGTATTCAAAGGCAGACTGCATCTCAACATGGGAGTTCTATCCTGCTCTCGTGCCTCAAAAGCTCCCTTCTCATTGGATTTATTCACTTTTGTTTCATAAACTTTATGCACCGCTTGATTGTAAAAAGAAAAACAGCACCTCAAAGCAGTTTGCAGAGAGAATAAAATGAAATTATCGGTGGAAAGCACAAAAGCAGCCCTTTAAAACATTCAAAAGGTAAAATCAGCAACAGATCAAAATACACATCCGTGTTCTACATGTCTGTGCAGGCATGCCTCTTTTCTTTTAATATTTCTTGCAGGCACTGAAAAGAGTACAGGGTCAGCCCAAGACATTTTGGCACCAGAGGCAAACCACAAAATGGCACCCCTTTCCCCACTAGGGAAGAAGGGGCGAGCGAAGGTCTAAATCAGGAACAAGGGGAAAATAAAGATCTACATTGGGAGCTTCTGTCCCTGTAGATCCTGCCGCCTGAGGCATTCACCTTACTGTCAGGATGCTGTCAGTGGCTCCCGGCTGGTTGCTCAGGAAAGTATAAAGACAAGGAAAGGTTTCTTACCATCCTTTTTCATTTCGATCTTTACAGAGAGAGGCTATTGAACCCAACTTCTTGGTTAATGGCGTTGTCCCAAGTGAATCTCCACACACACCCATCTCTCCCACTTCCTCATTCGTCACTTCTATGGGTGCTGTTATGTGCCCTCTGTCTTTGAGCTCTTTGCTCGCCTACTTTTAAGACTCGCCAGGTTCTGGGAGATGGAGAGTCTGGGATCCTGTCTAATGACACTGTGTCAGTCACCTGTTACTCTGCTTCTACTTCCTCCTGCTTCTCTCACATTCTTTCCCACCTTTCCCCCTCATCTGCCTCTGAGCTGTGACCTCCCTCAATCCACTGTTGTAAATCTATACTGTCTTCCTCTTCCTCCTCCCAGGAAGGGTCAGGATGGGGAGGCGGTCTCCACCATTCCTCCTCTGCCCAGTCCCTGACACTTACCTTGCCTCATGGGTGGTCCGGCCCTGATGAAGGCAGCTGCCTGAGTTCCAGTGTGTAGGTTTTTCCACATTAAAATAATGATTTCTTACCAATGTGGAGCGGGTATTATGTTTCACCTGTGCTGGTGCCAGTTCTGCCGATCGAAGCAATCAAGTAGGCATATATGGAGTGGCTCCCATAGTCTTAAAACCAGTATCTTATGGAGAGGATTCTTAGGCTTGTGGTAGCCTTGCTTGCTTGAAGAAACCTGGACTCAGCAGCCCACATTGAATGCAATCACTTCACCAACCGGTGAAATATTCAACTGAGGAGTCAGGGGATGAGAGACTTGCACTTGCATTAATGGTGCTGCGGTGCTTCCAGGTGTGAGTACAGATGCAACTGGACCTATGCCATCATACTAGCCTCCTTACAAGTAGTTGGTTAGGGCTAACTCTTATTTACTTGTTCCCCACTGACTCCATTAGCAGTCATTCCACTTGGCTGGGGCTGATGCAAGCAACCCAAGCGAGAAACCCTGTGCTCCACCCCCACTACAGGGCGGAAAGATCCCGATCCGTTGGACAGCACCGGAAGCCATCCAGTACCGAAAGTTCACTTCTGCAAGCGACGTGTGGAGCTACGGAATAGTCATGTGGGAGGTGATGTCCTATGGAGAGCGGCCGTACTGGGATATGACCAACCAAGATGTAAGTATGAGGGACTGCTGGTGGAACAGGGTATGTTTAGCCTGGAGAAGGGAAGGCTGAGAGATAAAAGGGTAGCCATCTTCAAATATCTGAAGGGCTGTCACGTGGAAGATGGAACAAGATGGTTTTTTGCTGCTCCAGAGGGTAGGACCTGAACAAATGGACTCAAATGACAAGAAAGGAAATTCCAATTAAATATTAAGAAGAACTTCTTGATGGTAAGAGCTGTTTGACAGTGGAACAGACTTTCCCCAGAAGGTGGTCAGCTCTCCTTTTTGGAGGTTTTTTGGCAGAGGTTGGATGGAGGTCTGGCAGGAATTTGCTGAAAATCCACTTGGCTGCCAGTCTGTTTCTGGGGACAATTCAAAGTGCTGGTTATGACTTATTATGCCTTATACTGTATAGTTAGGTGGGGAATTTTTTTGTTTTTGTTTTGTTTTGTTTTTTAGGAAAGGACGTTTAATAGTGCTGTGCTGTTTTTAATATCTGCATTTTGATAGATTCCTCCCTTACATTGTTTTAATTCTATCAAGGTTTAATTGTTATTTAATGATGGCCTTTTATACGTTTTTGTATTTTATCTGTGGTTTGTATTTTTGTCTGTAAGCCACTTTGAGTCCCAGTCTAGGGAATAGGCGGGGTATTAATAATAATCATAAGCCAAGGGTGGCATTCTGTCTCAGCCTGTGGACTGCTGTCATTCTCAGTCTGATGTCAAATCCTTGCCCCTGTAGGAACATGATCGTCTCAGGGAGCTGACTCAGTTCGCAGCAGCTCCCAGCCTATCTCCTTGGCGGGCTCCTTCTGCTCTGCGCTCCTGCCCTTCCTCCAGCCCTGGAGCGCTCCACCCCAGAAGCCATTGCTGGCTAATTGACAGTGATCTTTCCAGCAAGGGCAGAGCGTTCAGTAACTTCACCCCCTATTAGCCTCCTCGACCCGGGCTGCGAACACCAGCAGAGGGGAGAACCGCTCATGTCTCCAGCAGGGCATTTGTGCCGATAGCGTAGCAGGTGGGGGAGGGGAGAGGAGAGGAGCTCCCGGAGGGGGGGGAGCAATTTCATGTGTGTGTGTATTTGCATGTGCATAATGTGCATTGTCACATCCCCAATTACGAATCGGGAGCGGCAGCCTTGGCCATCAGATGTCAAGGCCGATGGATGCTTAGGCAATATTTCCCTTTGGATGTGGATTAAGTCTGTTGACGTGGCCAATTAATGAGCCGCTTCAGACAATGAAGGAGGGGAAAGCTGTGGCTGAACCTGTGAATGAACTCTCAAGTCACATTTGTTTCCATGAGAACGGTGTCATTTAGCCATCACCGGTTGGCTAGCAGTCAGCATCTAAGGACAAAAAGATGTATGTGGGCTTTTCCCCCCCCCTTGCAGGTAATAAACGCCATTGAGCAAGATTATCGGCTGCCACCACCCATGGATTGCCCCAGTGCCTTGCACCAGCTCATGTTGGACTGCTGGCAGAAGGACCGTAACCACAGGCCCAAATTTGGACAGATTGTCAACACCTTAGACAAGATGATCCGGAACCCAAACAGCCTGAAAGCCATGGCACCCCTTTCCTCTGGGTAGGACGCAGGGCACACAATGGGGGTTAGGGCTGATGGGAGTTCAGCATCTTCTGGATGGCAGCAGGTTGGGGAAGGCTGCTCCAGAATTTTACCCAAGCTCAAATGGATTTCTGGTTTCCCAGAGTTGGCACTTTGGGTCAGGGATGTTCACATGCAGTGCTTTACTGTTGAGTGCTGAAGATGCTTGAGGTTCACAAGGGAGGCAGGTGGTGTCTAGTTGTCAGGAGTCCATGTCAAGCAGGGAGCCTACAGGACCTTGGACAGCTCCAAGGGGTCCTGCAAAGGCAGCTGCCAGAGCAGACCTCTGGATAGAGAGCCAGAGCCAACTGAAGCCTTATGTAGGCTGATCCTTCCAGCTCCCGAGTGGGGAGGAGGGAACTACCTGGCTGGCTAAAGGACCATTGCCTTCTTTTGCCATTGTTGCCTTTTGCAAAAAAGAGCCACTGCAGGAGACTCGTCTTTTGAATCACAGGGTGATGGCCAAGCTGCATTCCCTGACCACAAGGGTCCCAAATGAAGCACCGGAGGTTCTCCCCCAAGAAAGTAGCCTGGGACCTGTCCTCATTGAAGTCCTCCACCATGCACGTCATGGCCCCTGAATCATAAGAGTTTCCAAGAATGTGGGTCAGGTCTTATAATCCCCCTGAACCAAGAGGGTCTTCCAGCCCTACCTGGTGATGCCAGGGATTACACCTGGGACCTTCTGCATGCAAAGCAGGTGCTACGCCGCTTCCCTTGTGAAAATGATCAGTGTGGGTTTCTTCCATGCCAAACAAATCCAGATCTTTTCTTCTGCTCATTTGTTGCGATCTCCCCCCCTCCCTTCCAGGATTAACCTCCCCTTACTGGACCGCACCATTCCAGACTATTCCAGTTTCAACACCGTGGACGAGTGGCTTGAAGCCATCAAGATGGGGCAGTACAAGGAGAGCTTTGCCAGTGCTGGCTTCACCAACTTCGACGTGGTGTCCCAAATGAACATGGAGTAAGTTCCAGGGGAGAAGAGGTGGATGAGGACTAGCCATGAGGACTATGTTCTCAGCAATGCCTCTGAATACCAGTTGTTGGGAATTACAAGTGGGGAGAGATGCTGTCGCACTCAGGTCCTGCTTGCAGGCTTCCCACGAAGGCATTTGGTTGACCACTTAGCAAAGCTAAGGAGGCTCCAGTATGGTTTCAAACTGGATGGGAGACCAAATATTGAGATTCATGGTCCCTTCCAACTCTATGATCCTATGACTGAGTCTATAATTAATAGTCTGCAGTGCCCCCTAATTTTTGCCACCACTAATGCTTGTCTCTTGTTGTTGCTGTGGGGTTTTTTTTTCTCCCCTAGGGACATCCTACGAGTAGGGGTCACATTAGCCGGGCACCAGAAGAAAATCCTGAACAGTATCCAGGTGATGCGAGCACAGATGAATCAAATCCAGTCCGTGGAGGTTTGAGAAGCTGGGTACTTGCACACACCTCTTCCTCAAGGTCCTGTTCCCCTTTTGTCCCTGTGTGTCTGAGCCCTTGGGCGGGTCTTAATGCTCCCCCATGGAGACGGCAGCTACAGGGAAGGGGCAGCCACAGGGCAAAGATGCTGCAGACTTCAAGAATCCAGAAAAAAAAAGGGAAGAGGAAGGACTCTTATTTAGAAGGATGTTTTAAAATGAAACAGAACCGCAGTGGATTTCTCTTTAAGGGCTCTGAGACAAGCAAGCTAGGGAGGGATCCAGAGGGACCCTTTCGCCCTCCTCCTTTGCACGAGTTGGACCTCCTGGGGCACAGAGTGGACCAGAAAGTCTTCAGGGAGGGGGGGGAGGTTACAAAACTGCATGTCCCTGCAAGTGTTGCTGGGCATGCCCTCCCCTTCCCACAACAGCCAGCAGATCTGCGGACCGAAGAGGGGACAAGCGCCAGCAAACTTTCCACCCATGTAATGGGGTCACCTCTAGAGTCACAGACTTCAGAGATGGACACGTCTTTTTAACTTCCTTTCCTCTGAAGGACTGGATCCGGGCGAAGCTCACCTACCCACCCATCCACCCACCCATACCTCCTCCTCTGTACGAAAGAGAATCTTTGCCCCACACTGGGGAAAGCAAAGTCATGGGGCTTTCGGAGGTCTTGGTCTCTGTTGCTCTGGGACTGTTTTTGCAAGGGGCACCTCCTAGAGGCTCTGCGCGCTGCACTTCCCAGTGGCAGCTCCTACATATCAATATGCACAAGACATTTGAGAAGGCTTCATGGTTTGCCAATGACCTGCTTCCGGCGGGAAACTCCCTGCCCCTCTCGTCCTGTTCCATGCAGTATGTTGTAGATTTGATGTGCATTTCCATCTGGTTGTCGTTGTTCCATCTTTTTCTACTTTGTTTACAATGGGATGTGGGGGGAGGGGGGAATTATTATTTTGGGGGGAGCCGAGTTGTTTTGTTTTAACAAAAAGAAAAAAGAAAACAGGATGGCAAATCCACTGTTCTTCTCTCCCAGGGACACTTTGTTGTCTCCTCTTGGGCAGCTTCCTGGCTGAGCACTCCCAGGGGGCCATGAACATTTCGGACACACTCTAACCCCTTCCCCCTGTTCTGCCAGGCTGCTCCTAAGTCTTTTGTCATCCCTTAGCAGTTGTCTCAAAGTTAGTTGGCTTGTCTGCTGTTTCATATTGGGGACCCCTTGCTGAACCTCATGCAGAGATGTTGTGATAGTTTTCAAAAATGATACCAACCTGGGAATTGGTCCGAGGGGGCCTTAAACTGAGAAGTTCAGCTGGGAGTGAAGAAACATCTAAGGGCTGGAGGAGCATGGCGCAATGGTTCTTGAAGTCCTCTGACACACCCTCAACTGTCCTTCAGCATTCTGAGGAGACTGGAAACAAAAGTGGAGGAAGGTCAACAACAGGGGTCCTGTAGCCTTGTCAGGAAAGGCTCACGGCAGGACTTTTAACCTCCAGCCCAAAGCCCCATATCTCAGTCTCAGCAGCCACAAGTTGGAGCCCAGCTGGTGCTCAGCACATGGGTGGTATTGTGGGTCTCAGACCTGCCATGGCCAAGCTCAGGCAGGTTGTGAGAAGGACTGTTGGTTGGAGCTTAACCTTGCAGAAGGTCTCTCCTCATTGACTCAGTCTGTCCTTCTGAAGGTTCAAAGAACAGGGAAAGTTGTGAATAGTTTGGAAACCCACCATGTCACTGTCAGGGGGGTCACAGGTTGGAAAGGGTCACTCTGCTTAGCTCAGGGTCTCTTATTTCTGTAGGGGAAGGTAATGATAACCAGCAGTGCCAATAATTCCACAGAATTTTCATCTCTCCGGGTTCGAGAGACAAAGGCCTGGTTCAGGGATAATGGAAAAGTGCAGACATCTGCTACATGAATGAGCAGTGCTTCCTCTTTCAAGCAAATCAGAAGGAGTTTGTAAACTTTGGCTTCTAATTTTAAAGTAGTAATGATTCCCCATGATATCCAAACTTTAGAGAACTGTGGTTTGTTTCACCTTAGAGAAAACTATCTGGGATCCAGACTAAAGAAAAATCCAGAATAAAACGTATCCCCAAATAAAAGCTTAGAATTATTTTTTGTCAATTAAATATTGCACAGATGGTAATGAATCTACACAGAAGGAGAGGGAAACTCTGGGAGAATGGAAAAAAACAAACAGGAAGAAGGGAACTCTGATGGGGCAGAAGAATGGGGCAGCTTCTGGAGATGTCAGAGGCTGCATAAAATAAGGTTAGAGTCCTAGGTGGCTCCTGGTTTTCAGCTTTGAACAAATCATGGTTTCCAGTATTCAGATGTCATGAAAAATTAAAGTAGAGCTAATGAGATCAACCAGCACTAAAACATTTTTTCAGATACTGGTTTGTTCTTAAATCCTAGTTTAAACAAACCTTCAGTCCTTGAGTTTGGACATTGTTGGGAACTGTGCCTTGGTTAAAAATAGATCAAAAACATCTGATCTCTTCCTTGTGACCAGAAAAGAGGAAAGGAGAAAAGGAATGATACAACCCTTAGCTTGTTCGCATGGCAGAAAGCCACAATTTTCTGTTACTCCTGAACTGGGCTGCTGTAGGTAGGTTACCTGGGCTGATTAAAAAATAAATAAATACAAATGCTGGCAGAAGTACATATACTATCTTGTGGACTTGCCAGAGGTGTGTGCGCATGGCAGGGAGAAACAAATTTCAATGTCCTGAAATCTGTCATAATCCCATACAGCTATCACAGAATCAGGTGTAGCTTGGTTGTACAGAGCAAAGAGCTCTTACAATGCCATGGGTAGCTTTCATCCCTTTGGTTGGTGGGGCAGGGTGTCCAATTCCAAGCCATCCCCATTTAGGGCCACACCAAGCTATCCCCTGGAACCTGAGCCAGCCTTGGCCTTTGTGCTCCGCTGCCTTCCTTCTGCTTTTCTGTGCAAGCTCCTTTGCACAGGGGGAAGGACCTGATGTATCTTTGCACTAAAGCTGCCCTGACCCTTCCCTCCTGACGAAGGCCCGGTCTTGTTCCACTGGGTGCTGCTGGCATCACGGGAGGGAGTGCAGGGGAGCTGTCTTCACCAGCAGACGGGCAACACAACACAACACACACATCTACCTGAGCCATTTCACTGTGTGTGTGAGAGAGTCCACCCGCAGCACACCTAATGCAGACTACGATTTCAAGAGAAGGGGGCTGATGGAGACTCGTCTCATTTCTTCCATTGTTCTAATGAGATGGGACTCACCCATCTATGCTAGATATTTCATTGTGACCTCACCAGGATCCTGGAAATCTCCCCTCTTTCTCCTCGACTGTGCTTCCCTCCCGCAAACATGCACACTCGTCTTTTATCTGTCCTTAAGCCAGCAGAGAGACTTATTTTGCAGGTATTTCAAGTGCGGTGTCAGAATTCAGAATCAGGACTGTTTCGTGCACAGCGCTTGCCTTTAATGCACCAGAGCTGTCCTGTCGCCCCGCATCACCCCATTGCAACTGCTTGAGTCACCCTTCTGATTTCTTCCAACACGCTGAGCCAGCACCCACCCTCTCCTCATCCCATGCCCGCCACCTTCCTCTGCCGTCGCCATGTTTTTTTTAGCGATCTTGGAGCTGAAACTGGATTGGCAGCATTCTGTTGAAGATAGCAATAAATCGTCAGGCCCCGGGCCCTGGCACTTCTGGACACTGTGATAGAGCTAGGAGTGGAGAGGGGTGGCGTGTTGTGTCGGAAAGAGCAACTTTCTCAGTAGGGCCCCAGGATTTGCATATCAAAGGCAAGCACTTTGGGGCTGCTGGGAGAGAGGAGCAGAGAAAAGCAATTCCTAAATGCAAAAGTCTGTTAGAACGCTCAAATATTTCACTGTGATTTTCTTTTTTTAAAAGCAGAACAGTAACTGAACTGGAATGGAACTTCCTTGGTTTAAGACAGGGGTGGAGAAGCTTCTGCTAGCTAGCTTCATTAGGTCCACCAGTCTCCAGATTTGGAACACTAGGATGTTTTGGTCAAGCGATGCTCACATGTCCTACATCCGATGACATACTTTATGTCAGGTGTGGGGCAGATAAGGATGTGGCTGGGCTGGAAGCAGGGGGTGTTGCTGTTACCACCAATCAGCTGATCATCAGGGCAGGTGAAGTGCGGTGCCTATACCCACACAGTTTGCTTTCAAACCACATGGGCAAAAATGGGTTGCCTGGCATTTATGTCAGGTGATTGACAGGTGGGCAGGCTGCCTGCAGCCTGCCAGACCTGACCCATAGTGGGATGGGGAGGTAAGGATCCAGCCCATTAGCCAGATCCAGTTCACCACCCCTGCTTTAAAACTCTACCCGTGAACAAACCCAGCTTGCACGGCAATCCTATACATGCCAACTCAAGAAGTCAGTCCCACTGAATTCAGTGGAACAAATGAGTTGTGTGTTGGGTTTCAGAACCCAATCATCTGGTCTTCTTTTATGCATTAAAGCTTAGCTTTGAGTCCTTCAGGTGCTGTTGGTTTCACAACATACATCAGCCCTTGCCAGCCTGATCAGTGGTTGTGGGGTATAGAAATTGGTTCCCAGCAACATTGGAAGGGCTGCAGGTTCCCCAGCCCTGTGTTAGATCTTGGTCTCTGCTGCCCAACCCCACCCTTTGCACATGCCCAGCATCATGGAAACCGTTTCCGCATGGTGCCATCTCACACTGCTGAGGATAATATTGGATTAATTATCCAAAGGGTGGAAGAAAATATGAGATGCTGAGAGAACAGAAATGGGTCAGGTTGGGTTCATCCTCAGTGGATATTCCTTCTACTGGGGAATCATACCTGTAGGTTGGAGTTACATCCTGTCCCTCTTGTGACTTCCAGGAAGACTCAATGGCCTCAGCATCTCCCTTGCCTTTCTTTCATGAGAACAGGCTTTCCAGAGGCCTTGGGCTACCTAGAGAAACAGGCTAGAAGGCTCTGGTCTGGCTCTTTCAGGCTGCCTTGTCCATGCCCCCTTTCAGTTTTGTCTACACTTCCATGCTCTACAGATCAGCAAAGAGGAGCCAGATGTTGGTGAATACCTATCAGCCCCTACAGCCAGCAGGGCCAGTGGTCAGGGATGATGGGAGTCCAGCAACATCTAGAAAGCCATAACTGTAGATGGCTACTGTTTTAAATTCTGGATGGGCCCTGCAGCAACTGATGCAGCCTGGCCTTGTTCTCAGATACTTGCTGTCCTCTTCCAGTTTGACCTCTTTTGATTCATGCCCCATCTCCAGTTCCAGGGGTAGACTTTGGTTTTTAAGTTCAATGCCCAATCCAATAAGGATGAAACTGGTTGATGGGCTGTAGCTCAGGGGTAGAGCACCTGCTTTGCATGCAGAAGGTCCCAGGTTCAGTCCCCAGCATCTCCAGGCAGGGCTGGGCAAAAACCCTGCCTGCTGCTTCCAGTGCCCCTGTGTTCTAATGCTGCTAGAAAGACAACTGGAAACACCACTGCCATTGCCACCAAGTTGGGAAATCTCTTAATGCAAGGGTTAGAACAGCAGGTGACAGTTTCACCTACAACAGTATCAGGATTAAAAGAGAGTACATTGGGGTGGTTTCTGAGAGATCTTTCCCTTCTTGCAGTGCTGCTTGATAGGTTAGGTGTGTCCCTGTGAACAGTACAGAAAGCACTTCCCTGGCTCTAAAAGGTTTCATTTAACCACAATTGGCATTAGCCCATCACTCATTCCAACTGGCTACCATAGTTCACATCCAGTCTGTGATTCCTGATTGGCTAGTATCATTGCATCCAGTGCATGATTCCTGATTGGCTGGAACCAACCAAGAGGTTGAAATGAACACTAGTGAAAAAACAGCAGATGTAGGAGGGAAGAGCGGCGGCCAACTGCAACAAACAGCCCTGAAAAAAGTCATAGCATCATAGAATGATTCCTTCAGCAGCATCTGGAGTCATCTGGTCCAACTTCCTGCAATGCAGGAATGACAGCTAAAGGATCTTTTTTTCCCCAGAAGATCCCCATGCACCAACCATCACCAGTCTCAAGATGAAAACCAAACTGGCCGGGCGTTTGTTGCCACTTTGGGTTCTCTCCTACCCCACCCCCTCCCTGCAGCCCTGCACCTCAGCTCTGGCTCAGAGCAACGTCTTCAGTCGCCAAGCCTCTTCTCCCTGCTCAATGGTGACCCATTTACTGCACAGGTCTCTACTTCAGAATGCCTGTGCAGTCTCCATCTGCCCATGGGCCGTGGCCTTGGGTGTGCGACATTTGCTGTTCCCCTGACCGTGTTTGTATTTTTTAGAAAATGTGAATAGGTAAGTGGCGTTCCAGCCCTGCTCACATGGGGGTGTCTTCCATTCCGACCAGGGCCTTCTCCTGGCTCCATGATGCATCTTTTGATGTTGCTGGGGAGGAAAGAATAATAATGAATAATAATAATAAACCAGATGTATTTATAAAGGAAACAAAATCTGCTGCTCCGATGCCTTTGTAGGAGTATTTTTAAGAAGACTTTTTTTTCAAAATAAATGTGAAGTGTAAAAGTTTGAAGCACTCACTGGCGGGCTCTTATTCTTTGTTCGCCGGCTGTCGACTGCCTCGTTGGAGAACCATGCAGAATGGAAGTGAAGCTTGGGGATGGCTCTGACTTTTAGGCAGTCCTGCCTGATGGAGCCTGCAGGCCTCACCCCCCCATAAGCCTACCAAGGTTGGGGGAGGGGGGCTAGAATTCAGCCTGAATGTCACATTCCATTCTGGGCAAGCTTCCACATGCCAGAGGCAGGTAAGGGCACAGGTAAAAGTAGGCAGAGCTAGAAGTGTAAAGACTGGAGCCCTGGTTTTATATGATTTGAATTCCATATATCCTCCCTTTATGGAAGGCAATGAGCCCCTTAGTTCTCATCACTGCATGGTGGGGTGGGGTGGGATTGGGGCACTGGTGAAGGGTCTCAAAGGGGCCTTTCACTGCCCTGACCCAGGCATGCTGCCACTCAAGGCCTTCCTTACTGGACACCTAGTTGTGTCACCTTTGAGAGAGAAGCTTGGCGCCCACCTATGGGGGCTATCTTGCCATCATTGTTTACCCAAAATGCGATGCCCAGTTTCTTTCTTCTTCTTCTTCTTCTTTTGTTAAATCATTTTTATTAATTTTCCAATAAAAAACATCCAATTAACATATCAAATTATAATCCAATTAAAATAAAAAACCAAAATGAAAAAGACCAAATTATCATCCAAATAATAATTATTATTATTATTTCAGGACTTCCCATAGTCTGGACCTTGAAGCATATCTCCAAATCTCATTCCTGCCTCTCCTTGCAATGCCCAGTTTCTAGATAGTCTATACAGGGTTTCCCAAACTTGGGTCTCCAGCTGTTTTGGGACTACAATTCCCATCATCCCTGGCCACTGGTCCTACTAGCTAGGGATGGTGGGAGTTGTAGTCCAAAAAAACAAACAGTTGGAGACCCAAGTTTAGGAACCCTGGTCTATACAACCCAGCCTGTGAAAGCTACAGAGCTCACAAAGCTATAGCAGATTTTCACCAACGCATAGTTGTTGGGGCTGATAAGGGTTGGATGCCCCAAACAACTGAGGGGCACTGCAGTGGATGGGAACTGAGAGTAGTTTCCATTCAGAAGTGGCACTCCCCCCCCCTTTCATTGCTAAAATGCTGTCAGGGGTTGTCAGGGAGGGTGGTGAGTGGCGTTGTTTGTGTCACTGGGCAGCACTCAAGGTTGGGTTCTGCTGGGTCTCTGGCAGCCATCCGAGAAACTCAGATGCCGTAGCCTGAGGTGCACTCCATTTCCTGGTTCTTTAGCCTGAAAGTTTCTCCCTCACCAGTCAGAACTTTGCTGCCTCCCTTCAACACAGTTCTGATTTGTGAGTTAGAAACTGCCTTCTCCCCTCTGCAGCTGTGCCGCTTGTGTGAAAATTCACAGGATCATGAAGCAGTGACCCGCAGCAAGTCACCTTCAATCCCTGTGTTGGAGGAAGGTGACTGAGGAAAGTTTCACTGAAACATTGAGTTGTGTAAACGCAAGCTCCCCAAGAGGAGGCTCCCACTTCCACAAGTGTCGGGGAGGACCCTCCAATTGCAATTATTCAATAAACCAGACTGGAAATAGATTAAATCTGAAATTCCATGCCAGCCCTGGGCACGCTCAGGGCTGTTTTGAGAAAATGGCTATAAGAACACAGTGAGAATGGAGAAAATTAACAAATTAAAGTCCAGTTGTTGCATCTTTCATGGCTCTGGGTGTTAACTAGGCTAGCTCTGTTGTGTTAAGTGGGATGAGACTGTTTGATCACTCGTGAGGCAGAGAAAAATCAGGATCATCTGCCCTCTAAGGAAGGCGCCCTGCAGCTCTGTGTGAGTTAACAGTCTGGGCTTGCTGGCTTGCTTCCAAAAAATGGCCACCATGCAGGACACGGACTCACAGTGGAGCACATTGACTTTATGGCCAAATCACTCATCCAGGTAAATCTTATTTTGCAAGTGGAAAAGGGGAAGTGTGACCTATCAACAGTTTCTGGCAAAAGCGGGTGACAAATGTGTGCTTTGGGAACGAGGTGTGGAGAAGAAAGCCCTGGTCTTCTGCTTCTAAGGGGGCACCTTTCAAAGGCCTCAACTCCCAACAGCTGATGCACATGGTCTGAATCAGCTTCTCCCATGGCTGACCATGAGCACAGGTGTCAGAGATGGGATTGGGAAAGGAATGCTGGGAAAAGAATAGCTGCTCATGGACTGGCGGGGGGGGGAGCTGTGGTTCTCATGATGTTGCTGGACTCCATCTCTCACTATTCTTGGCTATTAGCCACACTGGCTGGGGATGATGGAAACTAGTGTCCCAACAACATGATTAGGACCCACAGCTTCCCCATAGCAGATGTTTCTCCAGATCAGCAATTAGCACCCTGATGGCCCCAAAGGACACCTCATGCTGGCTCCTCACTGCCATCGATACTTTCTCATCAGCCCACTGCTGACTTGGGTCATTCCATTAGCAACTGTTTCCCCTTCGCCCCTTGCTCTCTTACTCACCTGCCCGAAAGCTGTTCCACCCCCTGTTCTCCTAAGAACCTAAGGGACCGAGCGAGGGACCGAGCAATGGGAGCTCACCCCGTCACAGGGATTCGAACTGCTGACCTTCTGATCGGCAAGCCCTAGGCTCTGTGGTTTAACCCACAGTGCCACCCGCGTCCCTACATCACACATAAGGTGGGGTTATTGTGGCTCAGGCAGGCCAAGGTGTGATATTCCTGAGGATTTAGCAAGTTTTACATAGTTCCAGACACAGTTTACACAAAACATTAACATTTGATAAGACAACCAGGAGGTCAGTCAGACATCCCTCAATGCAGAGCATCTGGGCAAACAATGACCATTAATGCAAAGGAGGTTCATAAATCTAGGAGAGGAATCCCTTCAGGAGCTTCCCCCGGTTGCTATCTGTTCTGAGGCAGAGGGGATTAAGGAGGCAGAGGAAATATTTAGTCTTTAGGAGAGCCAAGATGGCTTGTGGGTTGCTCTCCTGAACTATTTTAGACGTGGTTTATATACTTATGTATATGTATTTACCTTATGCAATTATCAACATTTATTCTATATTTAAGACCTTAGAATTCCTATAACATGGGCAAGCAAGAGAGTGCCAGCAACAGAGTCGAGATGGAGACATTATTGTGCATGGAGGGGGCAGTTCTTCCAAATCTAGAGCTTGCACAGCACTCAGGGTCTGCCTGGGTATCCGATTCAGCCCAGCCGGAAAGCATAACGTTTAGAATACCAAGATCAGAAGCGACTGAGTTGGCCATTTTAGTATGCCTTGTGAGTGGAGCCGCTGATACCAAAATGGCCGTGCAGCTCATCCCCGATCAAAGCTTTGCGGGGCAGGGGCGGGGGAGAGAAAGAGAAAACGCCCCACGAAGCTCTTATCTATAGAACATGCCCAATTCGCTCTGGAAGAATTTGCTTGCCCACCATCTCTCTGAAGCTTCAATCGGCTCCAATTAACTTTGAGAAGGGATTTCACACCCCTTGTGTGCTCAGCAAATTGGTGTTTGGATCCTTATGAGCTCTGGCAGGAAGGAAAGAGCACTGAACCAGTGAAAATTGGGTACATTTGGGTGTCGGTCTTGCGGACCCCTCCGATTCACAGCGAGGCAGCTTCCTAATTGGTGCAGATGAAGAAAGGTCCCCATGTTCTGCACAAAGAGATATTGTTGCATGTGCCTATGCTGCACGTTGCACCTCCCACAGCTACTGGTGTTTCACTGGGGTTGCTAATACAATGATGGATCCTGAATGCATCCTCAGGTTGACGGATATTGCTTTTGATGTGCTCCCTTGTGTCCCCTTGGTGGTGCAAATGTGCAAAAGGGCAATGAACTTTACATGACTCCTGAAAAACTAAAAAAAAAAAAACTAAAATAGGTCGTCGCGGGTTCAAAAGTTCAGCGCACATCAGGAGAGATCAACATCCCCCCTCCCATTCCTAAACGTGACGGGTGGGGGAGGGGAGGAAGCTTTTCGCACCAAATAAGGATAATTGGGAAATTCTCGCCTTCCCTGCTTTCTTGGCTAATTGTGATTGGAGGAGCATTCTGGTAGAAGCCCAATACCATTGGACAATGAAAGCCCAGCATTTTATCGGTACAGTCTGTAGACCCGCTACAGTCCGCAGACCCGCAAAAAAAAGGGGACCGCCATGTTTGTTGCTAGCGTAAAGAGGGAACGATCTCCCACAACTGCAGAATATGCTGCAAAAAAAATGAGCAAAATTTCAGGTCAGAGATGCTCTCCAGGACTTGTGCCACTCTTAATCTGCACTTCTGCCAGACACTGCAAAGTCAACCTATGAATGACAGGCCCCGTAGACATGTGGAGCATGGAATCCCTGAAGACGTGGAACTATATTGGGAAGAAAACAAAACAGAACTCCCTTTTTTAAAAAAATAAATCTCATTTCCAACAGCAGTCCTTTGCCAAACTCATTTTCAACAGCTTGGAGAGAACAACGTGAGAATTTAAGAAGAGACCTGCTGCAGGATCAGGCCCAAGGCCCATCCAATTCCACATCCTGTGCTCACAGTGGCCAACCAGATGCCCTAGGGGAAGTCCACGAGCCAGACCTGAGCCTGCTCCCTAATTCTAATTCTCAGAAACTTGTATTCAGAGACATATTGCCTTCAACAGTGAAGGAAGAACATAGACATTGTGGCTGGTAGTCACGGATAGCCTTACCCTCCTTGCATTTGCCTAATCCTCTTTTAAAGTCATCCAAGTTGATGGGCATCTTGTGAGAGCAGATCCCACAGTTTAACTATGCATTGCATAAATAAGTTTCTTTCTTCTCTCTGTTCTCAATCTTAAGCATCATTGAGTATCTTCACGTTCTAGTATTATGAGTGGGAGAGCAAAGATTTTCCCTATCCATTTTCTCCACACTAATTTTATAAGCCTCTATCATGCCCCTATTGACTTGCCTCTTCCCTAAACTAACCTATTACCATTATTATATACAATAATGTTGTATATTGGAACCTTTCTTCACGGTGGTGTTGCTCCACCCCCTTGGTCATTTTGCTTACCCAAATCTCAACTTTCCCTCCAGCTCTACAATGTCCCTTCTTCAGTGAGGCAAACACTGAACGCTCTGTTTGCTGAAAAGGCCCAACTTCTGCAATGTAATCCTAGGGGGATCTTCTGAAACCTCATCTGAATTCCGCTTACAATCTGCAGTTCCAAATTCTCCACCCTCGTTTCTAATGTGGAGTTCATGTAACAGTGTTAATCGTGGTGCACATATTCGCTGGTATCGTAAAAGGTGAAAAGTAATGGACAGATTTGTGGCAAACAAAAAGAACTCTGATTTGGGAAATAACTTTGGAAGTTATTCCAGTTTAATCGAAGTTCAAAAGCAGTAGTGGATATCAGATAGGTTTGCCACCCCTTCTGTATAATACAAGGTTGTCCTGTATTTCAGGGTAAAATGCTACATCCTGTATTGATACAGTTTTGTCCTGTATTTCAGGCACTGCTGGATTTACATATAAGCTAAACAAGTTATAGCTTAGGGACCCACTCTCTTGGGTTCCTCCCAAAAAAATAAAAGAAAAAAAAACAGGATATACATTTCCAAAATTTTAAGTTAGAGCTTAATAATTATTTCATGATTAATATACTTCTTCTTAATTGTATTTCACTATTAATATACTTCTTCTTAATTGTATTTCACTATTAATATACTTCTTCTTAATTGTATTTCAGTTCAACAATTACTTTGATAAAATACGTATTTTGTTATGTGCAAATGGCTTTAGATACCTATTAGGTCCATACATTACCATATAGCATGCATTCAACACAAAAAACAGTGACAATACAGTGGTACCTCGGGTTAAGTACTTAATTCGTTCTGGAGGTCCAATCTTAACCTGAAACTGTTCTTAACCTGAAGCACCACTTTAGCTAATGGGGCCTCCTGCTGCTGCCGCACCGCCGGAGCACGATTTCTGTTCTCATCCTGAAGCAAAGTTCTTAACCCGAGGTACTATTTCTGGGTTAGTGGAGTCTGTAACCTGAAGCGTATGTAACCTGAAGCATATGCAACCCGAGGTATGTTGTTGACAAATGTCAGCTGAACATATAAAGGGCCCCATCACCCTCAGTAGCTTAGGGCCTCCTCAAACCTAAATCAGGTCCCCCCTCTCTCTCTCTTTCTCTCTCTGCCAAGTTAGGGATCCTCTCCAATGCATGTCTTTGAAAGGGTGTGTGAAAGGTCATGTATTTAAGTTCTGTGTTGCCAAGCACAGACAGATTAACAAATTTGTGGGTGGGTGGGGCAAATTCCAGAGGGGCCATCCTGTTAGGCTGCAATAGATTGCAATGGATTGCTTTGAAGTCACTTCAGCACCAGATGGGGAGGGGGAATGCCCCCCAGCCACCCCGCCCTGTCCTGTATTTTGCCAGAACAAAGGTAGCAACCCTAGTATCAGAGGAATAAGAAACAAGGGAAACCCTTTCATTCCAAGATGAGGCTTGGATGAGACCTATCCCATGGTTGGAGAATCTCAGCCCACCCCCTGCTGCTCCTTGTACCTCCTTGAGTGCTTTTGCCTGGCTGGGATGTGGCCTTGAACCCAAATAATGCTCCTTCCTTCCCTGAATGGAAGATAGGAAAAAGGGTGTGCAAGTGTGTGTGGAAATTAGTCTATTATACAAAGGTAAAAATTGCTCTTACTTCCCTGCAGAAAGAATCTTATTTATTTCATAAGATTTAGATACATCTAGATTATATCAACCAATCTTTATTACAGTCCAGAGACCCAGCAAATTGTTACAAAGCAATGCACAATTCAGACAGCCTAAAAGTAAAGGTAAAGGTACCCCTGCCCGTACGGGCCAGTTTTGACAGACTCTGGGGTTGTGCGCCCATCTCACTCAAGAGGCCGGGGGCCAGCGCTGTCCGCAGACACTTCCGGGTCACGTGGCCAGCGTGACAAGCTGCATCTGGCGAGCCAGCGCAGCACACGGAACGCCGTTTACCTTCCCGCTGGTAAGCGGTCCCTATTTATCTACTTGCACCCGGGGGTGCTTTTGAACTGCTAGGTTGGCAGGCGCTGGGACCGAGCAGCAGGAGCGCACCCCACCGCGGGGATTCGAACCGCCGACCTTTCGATCGGCAAGCCCTAGGCACTGAGGCTTTTACCCACAGCGCCAGCCGCGTCAGACAGCCTACCTCCAGGTTAAACAAGCATTTTGTTCAGACTTAAAGATAGGGATCATTGGTTCTTGCAACCACCGATAAAAACGTTGCCACTGCTAATGTTCTAGTGTTTGTCCGGTCTTCCAATAGGAACCTGACATAGTGAGGCTCTGATTTTCCCAGGAAAGGTCCCAGCAAGGGTAATATCAGTTCAAATCATCAAAGTGGTTTGCAAAATAAAATAAAATAAAATAAAATATGGTACCAGCAGGAGGACTCTTTGTCACACAAGTGCATCAAAAGCAGTGCATTTAAAAGCAGTGTTAACTGCTTTTAAAGTGTGGTAACCTGGCCTGCGACCTGCTGGTGAAGGGCAAGTATTATTATTATTATTAATAATAATAATAATAATAATAATAATAATAATAATAATAATGTGGCAGGGAAAACAGGAATGAATTGAGCATGCACCACACAACATTCAGATTTTATTCTAAGGAATTCCTTAAAAGTTCCACCTTGAAAACAAGCCCAGATCATTTTATACTCTGAGATGCAAAGGCAGAACAAAAAGTATTCTCTTTCCTATCTCCTGCCTCTCTTTGTTCCTTCTTCCCTCCCCTCCCTCTCCTTATCTTCTCTTTCCCCAAGTTGAGGGCCAACCTACCCCCCCCCCAGCCCCCATGCCCAGGTGGCAGAAACCTTCATTGAGCTACTCCATTAAGAAATGTTTGACATGTGCGTATCAGCTGCCTTGTGCAATTTGCCTTGATTTATTCTCCCTGGAATGGAGGGGGAGGATGGGTGGAGGAGCAGAGGTGAAGGTGTGGGGAGTGGGGAGAGGAGAGGAGGAACTGAGAAGTGTTGGGAATCAGCCACACAAACAGCACCATTGACGCCTTTCAGCCACTTCAGCCTAGTTGGCTGGAAACACGAGCAGACATTGCTTTCAATGCCCTGCCTCCCCCTGCTCCACACAGCATTCCTTTTAGCTACTCACTGATTTCATGTTAATTTTCACCAAGTGTAAAACAAACAAACAAAACTCAAAACACTCTGACGTCCATGGAAATGGTGTGTTGGTTTGGGGGGGGGTGCTTTGGGACCATTTATCACAAACTCCTATTTATGTTCATTTGAAGGTGATGCCTGGAAATAATTGGGAAGTGAGCTCAGGTGAACCCCACTCATACATTGGAAAAATTCACAATGGAGGAATGGCCTTCTCCCAGGTAAGTGGGTCTAGGAACTCAGCTGAAATAAGCCTGTTTTAGCAGCCTTGTCACTGGTGTTGCTCGAGAATTCTAAGAAGCCCCCCAAATCTGTACAGTTCTGAAGCCAGTGGTTAAAAGCGCTGCAGTTTTTAAAGGTTCCATCTTCAATCCTGTATCAAAAGGGTTTCCAGCTGTATCCAAACTGTTCCTGGATCTCCTGGATCTCTGAAACCATCAGGGGGAAAATTGGTTAGAAACAGGCAAACCACTTTCCAAAATATATAGTAGAAATTAGGGTTGCCATATTCAGAAGAGCAAAAAAGAGGACACATTTGCCGACTTCTAACTATGGATCATTGTGACAACTCTACCCATGAAAAAGAGGACGTGTCCTGGAAAAAGAGGACATATGGCAACCCTTCTAGAAAAAGTTTATTTGTTAGGATACCTACATGCAGTCTTTCAATTAAAGAAGAAACCTCTGCTGCCTTCTGGAATATCTTCAGGAGAAGAAAAGGCCAACAAAACAACAACAGCACAAACTGGCTTATAAGTATAAAACCAAATTTACTAGAATAATAGCTAGACTAGAGATAGACTTATAACCATTCAAACAACAAACATACTAAGGTGCCATGTGCAAGACAAAGCGTGGAGATACTGTAAACATGGAGTGGATAAATATACAACTCTATCTTAACAAGTTACATGTGCAGTAAGTGTTATACAGGCTGGATAAACGAACCGTTCAACAAGTAGCGTAAGTCCAGTCACAGAACGGCAACCCCGTGCCACCACAACGGCAAGGGTAGCACACTGGAGAATATGAAAAGGTTTTTCAAAGCTGTTTTTCAAAGATTGAACTGAATGAGATGTTCTTCAATGGGTCTTGGGTTTGAAAGACAAAGCCGTGTGCATGGATCAATCACGGGAAGGCAAATCAAAGCCCCACCCTGGTGAGTCCCTAAGATGGTTGGATGTCCCTAAGATGGTTGGATGCCTCCATGTATGGTTCCTTCCAGCAACTCCTGCAGCCAAGCTGGTGCCAAGCTTATTGCTCTGCTTTCCACATAAGCAAGGCTGAGAGGAGGGTCTTGTCATCTAGGCAGCCCAGGGCCTCCATAAACATGCCCCAGGGAGGTCACTTCAGTGCTACTAGCACAGAGGTTTGGCTTCACCCCCAAGGGTGCACTCCATTGTCTCTCGAGACACATGGATGCCAACAACTCTGAGTAAAGCTTAGTTGGATACCACCTTCCCTCAAGAACGCCCAGTGGTTTTCTGCTCAGTCCAGAGAACGGTCACCATATAGGAACATAGGAAGCTGACCTATAAAAAGCCCATCTAGCTCTGTATGGTCTATGCTAGAATTTCAGGCAGGAGTCCCTTCCAACCCTGCTAGGAGATGCTGGGGATTGAACCTGGGACCTTCTGCTTGCAAGGCAGATGTTCTACCACTGAGCTATGTGGGGAAGAGGGATGGTGGGGAGCCTCTAGCAGTTATTCCCATCATGCTCAAAATAAGCTCCACCACCGCCACCACTGCAGACCAAATCTCTGCAAGCCCACTCCTGCTTACCCCATTCATTCTGCAGGCTCAGCAAATGGCGTGCACCTCTGCCATCAATTCAGCCATTGCCTCTGCATGGCACTCGGTGCACTAGCTGTGCTGATGGGCTGCCCCACTGCTGCCCCCCTCCCCTCTGCATTTGTTCTCAGTGCCTATTATCTCACACGTTTGGGTAGCCTGATTCCAGCCTTGCCTTGCTGACCTTGACAATCCAGTGTTGCCTGCTGCTTTTGTCAATACAAGGCCAATTAATTCTCTGCCTGTTCCCCACTGTGGAGTCTTTTGTACCCGTTTCTGATGGGGCTCTGACAGCCCCAGCATCTGCTGATAGCTTGCTATCTCCTTTTTTTAAAAAAAATCTTTGGCCTCATCTCCACCCAGGGGAAGGCGCTGACTTCTAACAACTACAAGGTAAGGGCTGAAGGTGACCTTGTAAAAGGGGCTCGTTTCATTTCAGGTCAAAGGGATCCCACCTAGCAAGCAGGGTCACAGGTGGGGCTCCGAACATGAATGCACCTCTGAACATGAGCGCCACTCTTCCAGAAGCTGCACCTTTGTGGGAGGAGGTGACAATTATGGCTGGATGTAGCTCTGAATTGCCAGTTAGGCAAGGCTCAGTAAGGGCTTCTCTGCATTAGGGATGGGGAGGGAATTCGACTCAGGTCACATTAAAGGCAAACCAACTGAATCCATCCTTTCCAAAACAATGTGAAAACCGAAAAAAGAGCCATCCTTTGAAATTCACACTTCTCTGAATTTTGCAATACGGTGGTACCTCGGGTTAAGAACTTAATTCGTTCTGGAGGTCCAATCTTAACCTGAAACTGTTCTTAACCTGAGGTACCACTTTAGATAATGGGGCCTCCCACCACCACCGCCACGCCGCCGCACGATTTCTGTTCTCATCCTGAAGCAAATTTCTTAACCCAAGGTACTATTTCTGGGTTAGCGGAGTCTGTAACCTGAAGCGTATGTAACCTGAAGCGTATGTAACCCGAGGTACCACTGTATAGACAAAGAAGGGACTCTGCCCAAGCAAGCAGTTTTTTAGAGGGAACATATAAAAGGTCCAATGTTGTTCTTACAGGGCACACACATACACACACACTTCCCAAGAACATAGAAACCTGTCTTATACTGAGTCAGGTCATTGGTCCATATAGGCCAGTACCGAGGTACTATTTCTGGGTTAGCGGAATCTGTAACCTGAAGCATCTGTAGCCTGAAGCATCTGTAACCCGAGGTATCACTGTACAGCTCTTCAGTCAAGTTATCTGTAGTGTGTGTGTGTGTGTGTAAGTGTGCATATGGTTAATGGTCTGGAAGGATCAATTGCTAACTGGTCAATGGGAGTTAATTGTTCAGAGAGAATTCCAAATAATGTAGAAAAGTTCTTCACCAGAAATAGGGCATCTTCCAGACCTCCAGATGTTTTGGGACCCTCTAAAAGCTCCCTTCAGCCTTGCCCCAGCAAACATGGCCATTGGGCACAAGGGGAATGGCTGTTCAGTAACATCTGGAGGTCTACAGGATCCCTGTTCCTGGTATAAAATCAGGATTCTCTATGGCCCTTCTCAGAAAGCTGTCCGCCTCTGCCCAAATGCCCAAAGCAACCTAGATCAACAGCAGATCCCAACACACACTACCTCCTGCCCTTCCCCTCTTCCCTTCTTATTAAGAGGAACAACAGTTCCAATAGTAATAACAAGAGCAACCTAGGCTTGGTCAACTCTTGAGCAGGTAGTTTGATGGCTGGAACCCAGAGTCCATCACATAGATCATGTTCTTACCCAGGCAGCAATGACTCAGTTTGGCTTCGGGAATTCTCACCCCACAACTGTTATTTGTTGGGAGGTAGGGAGATTTGCACATGTGGCTCCGCTAAGCCAAACCAGAGGTAGTCTCAATGAGTTTGCCCATGGAGTTTGTTCCAACCCCATCCTGATCCAGGAAGTGCTATCTGCATTGAGATATCACTTGCAGCCAGAAACAATGTTCCCCTTTGCACTTAGAACACAAGGGCTTCTGAGCCCAGAAATGCAAAACTTGGTAGCAACTCTAAATCTCAGGAAGAACATAAGAAGAGTCCTTCTCCACCTAGTCCAGTATCCTACTCTCATAGTGGCCAACCCAATGCTTCTGGGAAGCCCACAACACAAATGCTCCCCACCTGTAGTTCCAGGCAACTTGCTTACTGGCCCTGGCAACGGAGTCAGAATGTAGCTGTCATTGCTTGGAATCATCAATAGTCTTATCCTCCAAAAAGTGAAAGTGCACTGATGGACATCTACTTTGCTTGCAGAAGCCTTGGGCTGGACTCTCAGCATCTTCAAGTAGGGTTCAATCTCCTTGTTGAAATCCCAAACTTCAGTGTGGACAACGTTGAGCTAGATGAACCAATGGCACAGTATCAGTCTGCTTACTTTGTCCCTCTGAATTGTTCCAATCTTCTTTTAAAGCCACACGAGTTGGTGGCGATGATTACATTTTGCAGGAGTGAATTCCCTCTATTTAACTATGTCCTGTGTGAGGGGGTACCATGTCAGGGGACGGGCAACGTGGCAAAAGGTAAGAAGGGGATGGAGGAGGAGCTGGAGGCAAACAGAGCACAGGAGAAAGCAGGAGCCCTCGATCACGCTGCACATCCCCCAGGTGGATGGAAGAGGCATGGAAGGGGTTAAGCCACATTGCCAGCTCCCGTTCTCAAACCTCCTTTGTCAACCCTGCTGTTTAGCTACAGGGGAGCGCTGGGTCTGCAGCTCCTCAGAATAAAATGAGGGGTAATTTCCTCCTGTTACCTACTGGTGACCCATTTAATGAGCACATAAAAGGGGCTCAGCATGGCCTGCTCAGCCGGCAGTGGGGGGAAGGACAGCTGCAAGGAAGATTTGGGAAATTTTTCTTTTCCATGGGGATAAACCTTGCAAGGCTTGCTCTTTGATGCCTAGGCACTCAACTTCTCTCACACTAGTGAACACACCCAGACTCCCTCCCTCCCCATCCCTCTACATTTTGCAGGTGAAAACACCTGCCCAACTTTCCTTCCTCTTGGTTTCTCATTTCTCCAGTGTTGTCAAGTTTGCTACCTTTCTGCATTGATTGGTGATCTTTTTTCTTTTCTTTTTTTAAGTCATCAGGAAAATCAGTCAGAGTTTGAGCGTGCCCTTCTTATATGCACAGTTTTTGTACCACAATTTGCCTGAAATACACCCAGGGCGTTTCCTTGCAGGGCTCGTGTGCCGTGGCTAAGCCACAGCTCAAAGCAGTGAGTGGGGCAATCAAAGTGGGGGGGGGGGAAACGTGATGAAATAATAGTTTGCAGCTATCTGCTTTGATGGTGTTGCAAAGTGTTTGATGCAGTATTCAGTGGGGCTGTTCAGAGACCCAGATTAGCCCCAGCCAGACCCAACCCAGGGGACACATGAGCCGGATTCAGCCCGAAGTTAATTTGAGATGGGCGGGAGAAATGTTTCATTAGGGTTTTTTCAACCAGTGGTTATCAATCAATTAAATCCATATACTGCCCTATACCTTCCTTTCCACAGCTGCCTAAATCTCCACTTCCCCCAGCCCCTTCCCAAGCAATCAGAGAATATGCCATCCCTGCTCCTCCCTCTTCATACATCTTCTGGTTCTGGGAGACCAGGTTAGAGAGGAGCTGGTCACAGCAGGAGGGGGAGACACCCTGGCTTCTTCACTAGCCTGACTCATCTCTGCCTTTTGGTCTCCCTCACTTGCTTCAGTTTCTGACTCTGATTCTGGACTTCCCTCTGCCACAGATTCTCCCTGCTCACAAACCCCTGCTACCTCTTCTTCAGCTTCCACCACCCTCTCCTCCCAGGCTTCTCCCTCTGACCATTCATCGTTGTCCCACCACCAATCCCTGGGCTCTGAGCTTCCTTCTGTTGGGGGTTCCCCCGCAGGTGCCTCCCACCATTCTTCTGTGCACAGCCGGTCCATGACAGCTCACTCCCTAAGGTCCTGAATCTGTAGGGTGCCTGGTTCATCCTTTGAGGGCTCCATGTCTGGTACTAGTTGAGGGATAAGCAAAACATCTAGATGCATAAGTGGAGGAACTCATTGCAGTGTGGGTGGGCTTACTCCAGGGCTATGGGACCTCTTAGCAATGCACCTTCTAATGGTCCCCTGACCATAATGCAATCTATGAGGAGGGAACCCACCATTCCATGCCCCAAAGTGACACTACTTCAGGGGCATTATGGGAAATTAAAATATCAGCTCGCAGACTCGGTGTTGTTCATTGGACTGGAGCACTGGTTAAAGAGGACTCAGGGCACCATCTGTCCTGGAGTTCTATACAACAAGCACCTGACTATCAGAGGTCCGTTAATTTCAGCAGGTCTACCCCGAGTATCCACAGCATCCAAACTTGTCAGTATTACTGGTTCTTTCAGCTGGGGATGGACAGATCTATCTACTTTGGTTTCTTCTTTTTCCCACTCTTCAGCTCTTCATAATTGTGAGTCTGTTATGCAATGTCAAAAAGAAAAGTGTGCATGAACATTCTGTATCACAATGGCGCACAGTTCTCCTAACCATGTAGGGTTGCCATATGTCCTCTTTTTCCCGGACATGTCCTCTTTTCCATGGGCATGTAAAATGAGAGTTGTCATAGCAATCCACAGTCAAAAGTAGAAGTTGGCAAATGTGCCCTCTTTTTTTTTTGTTCTTCAAAATATGGCAACCCTACACATTTTACATGCAGTTTTGCTGAGCGCATGCCTTTGTGCAAGCAATTTCCCCCAATTTAATGCATTTCTGTTTGCTATTTTCACTAATATTCCCCCCCCCCCATTCTTATGCACACTTTCTCTGAATAGTTACAGATAGGTAGCCGTGTTGGTCTGCCATAGTCAAAACAAAAAATTTTTTTCCTTCCAGTAGCACCTTAAAGACCAACTAAGTTAGTTCTTGGTATGAGCTTTCGTGTGCATGCACACTTCTTCAGATATGCACACGAAAGCTCATACCAAGAACTAACTTAGTTGGTCTTTAAGGTGCTACTGGAAGGAAAATTTTTTTTTGTTTTCTCTGAATATACACTTTTTTTGTTTTGAATGCTACATTGCACTATTTGAAAAAGTGCAGAATCGGGAGGATAACTGTGTTTCGGTTCATACATTGATTCGGGAGGTGTGATTTAAGTAAATCTGTATTAAAATGTGAACCACTCACTGAATCCCCAAACCGCCCTGCTCATATTTACTTTCCGTTCTCTGAGATGCCCAGAGCTAAGCAACAGCCTGCAGGTGGCAGCAGATGCCCACTCCTGGCCACCCTGGGGCTCCCAAAGGATGACTGGGAATGCGAAGGGACAGGTGGAGATGGGAACAGAAAGAATGAGTGGCTGGGCCAGGCTGAGCTGGGCCTGGTAAGTGCAGTAAGCCCCTGTCATCAGGAAATGGCTATTCCTGATATACCTGCTCAGGCAGAGATGTGTCCTGGCTCCCATCTTGAGACTCAGAACACAAACTCTCGCCACAATCTGATTGTTTAAAAACTTTTGTTTCAGAATTCAGTGCAGCATGCAAATATGGTTGCAACATCACAGAGCAGAGCTGTAAGGTACATGTCTCGGTTTTTTCTAAGGCACTGATCCAACTCTGCAATTTCTACAAAGCTGTTTTTTATTTTTAAGCCATTTATATTCTTCTTAACGGGACGCGGGTGGCACTGTGGGTTAAACCACAGAGCCTAGGACTTGCTGATCAGAAGGTCGGCGGTTCAAATCCCTGCAATGGGGTGAGCTCCCGTTGCTCGGTCCCTGCTCCTGCCAACCTAGCAGTTCGAAAGCATGTCAAAGTGCAAGTAGATAAATACGTAGGTACTGCTCTGGCGGGAAGGTAAACGGCATTTCTGTGTGCTGCTCTGGTTCGCAAGAAGCGCCTTAGTCATGCTGGCCACATGACCCGGAAGCTGTACGCCAGCTCCCTCGGCCAATAAAGTAAGATGAGCGCCGCAACCCCAGAGTCGGCCACAACTAGATCTAATGGTCAGGGTCCCTTTACCTTTTACATAGTGTATATATCACACCTGGGATCATGCTTATGCCCTATCGTTCAACATTTAAAGTCTGGGCATAATATCTATTTCAGACTTCTTAGACATATTGGTGAAGCCAAAATGACATCTGAGAAAGTGGCGGTCTGGGTTCCCCGGGATTGGAATTAATATATGAATGAAAAGGCTACCTGGAAAAAAAGTATCTTGCTTCACCTTGTCCCTACCAAGCCTACATGACTGTGTTAGCTTATCAGCATGTGCCAATGGCCATCCATATTCCATTGGCCCACTTCCTCATTGCAGACCTTTCCTCTCATTCCGAGAAATGTGCTATTTCTGTGTGAGCTGCTATAAAAAGAGCAATAATTCCTTGTAGGTGCCTGACTTTGTCCTTGGAAAATAGAGAGTAAAGCCGTTTTGGGGTCCATTATAATTGAAGTGGCCAGTTTTAAGTATTCTTTTGGGAGTGGCAGGAGATTGAATAATGTAGCATGTAGTTTGGCCCATAACCAGCCCAGAACTGCAGAGCTCAGCCGAGCCAGAATGGAAGTTATGAACCGGAATAGGGTTGTCAAACGTCTGGAATTTGCTGGATGTAGCCGGAATACTGCAGTCTGAAGCAGTGTCTGGGCAGAAAGTGCTGAAATGTCTGGGAAAATCTGGATGTATGGAAACCCATACGTGGGGGGGGGGGGGGGTTTGATGAATTTCCTAAAAAAAATAGCTCAATGGTTATTTTATTTTTTTGAGATTTTGCAAAAAAAAGAGCTCAATAACTTTGGGGGAAAGGATGCAAGAGTGGAGATGGAGAACAACGTGGAGCAAAAGAGCATGAAAACTCAGCTTACCCTGGAATACTCTGATTTGAATGGCACAAGAAGCAGTCAGAATGAATCTGCACACACCATAGAAACAGGCCCAAGCCTTGCCTCTGCTCCAAACCCTGCTGTGTCCACAAGAAGCACTGGTTTTTGTTTTGCGAAAGGTGGGAAGCAAACACAGACTGGGGCCAAAAAAGAAGGATAAGAACATGGGGAGACCCCTGTTGGATCAGGCCCAAAGCCCATCTTGTCTGGCATTCTCCTGTGGCCTGTGGCTATGGGAGAAACAAGGCCCTTTTTGAGGTGTCGATGCTCTGAGCCTCTCCATCACAGACTCAGGTTGCATATACGTGTAAATAAACCAGATATCATGAGGACACCACAGTCTCCTCTGTGCCTCATTCTCAGAGGAAGCACAAACTCTGGGCATATGCCTGGAACCCCTGGTATCTCGCACCCAGCGCTGTCTTTAGCATATGTGCCACCAGGGTGCAAAGATTCGCCCAGCACCCCCAAATTTAGTTTAGCCCCCCAAATTAACTTTTATTATGCTTATGTCAGACACCACACTTACGCCTTATCTCTTGTTTACGAAAGAAGGGAGGAAAAAGAAACTAACTTTTTTATTCGCTCATGCATTTACAGTACACTTATACTTAAGTATACACCACCACCACATTTAACTTATAAGTATTGTTTAGGCACCTACTTAGGAGAAACATCAGTCATGTCAAAGGTGCTGCCGCCGCATAGCAGCTCAATGCAATACGTACCATAATATTTTGATGTAAGAGTTAATTTCGCGTGCACGGTGCCGTTGTGAATGACAAGCACCACCGCTGGCACGGCGCGTCTTTGGTAAACGAGGGCACAAAGTCGAAAGTCCTTCAGTGAAACAGTAGGTATACATTCCGGTAATACCTAGATATATGTGTGTTTTGTTTTTCTAGCTTGATACAAAATATTTATTATTTCATAACAGGTAGATAGTTAAGAGCTTAGGCAGCTTCAGCAGCGGACACCTGGCACCCCCCAGAATTCAGCGCCCGGGTGCCCCGCACCCCTTGCATCCCTGGGTAAAGACAGCCCTGCTCTCACCGCTTGGATATTGCAGTGGGGCACAACACTCCTGGATCTTCTAACATTTAGTGGCACTGGATGAGTTTTAGAATTGAGAGAGGGAGAAAAACTTCTCTTTCTCTATACCATACACAATGTCATACACTTCTGCCATGCCCTCCTTTGCTCTCTCTGTGCCTGCCTGCCTGCCTGCTCTCTTCAGCATCTCCCCCAAGCCCTGGGAGTTCCTACATCTATTTTAGGCATGTCTCAGAAAATCTGCAGGGGCTCAGCCGCCTCCGAGCTCCTTTGTTAACTACCCGCCGGCAGCCCGTTTACAGATAATGGATATCGCCTCTGGATATTTCAGCCCCATGGCAACAAGATCTTTAATGGCTATTAGCACTCAATGAAGAATCAGGGTGCTTTAGCCTTAGGGACCCACAGGAGCCAGCTTTCCTCAGCAGGCTGGGTTATCAGGCGCACGTAGACCCAGCCAAGGTTTATGCAAGCTTACATGTGCGCTCTCTGTCTCTCTCTGGCACACACTCTCTCATGGGCAAATATTAATGACACTGAAAATCTGTGTAGTCCTTTTGAAGCATCTCACATTCATCATCACATTAATCCTTACAAGAAAACCACACAGGTTATGACAAGGGCATTGTTTTCCATTCATCTCAGGCGGCGCTGTTGCTGCTCCACTGCGGTTCATCCTCCACCATAAACAACATCGTTCATTTCATTGTCTGCTACGACGTTACCTAACTTATGTAATTGAGGTAATTAATTAGGCATATTGTGTGTTCCACTCCATTCATTTCTGTGCAAACGAAACACAGTGCAAATTGGGAGAGGGCAGGAGGACTCTGCTCCAGCATCCTCTTTTCACAGTGGCCAATCAGATGCCTGTGGGGAACCAGCAATCAGGACCTGAGCACAAGAGATATTTCCCCCACTTGCAAATACTAGTGGTATTCAGAGGGTACACAGTCAGTGACAGTGGAGGCAGAACATAGGCATCATGACTAGTAGCCACCGATAGCTTTATCTGCCATGATATGGCCTAATCCTCTTCTAAAGCCATCCAGGTTGGTGGCTTGGTCCCCATCTTCCAGAGGCAATATGCAAAGGTCAGAGGAGCCCAGCTGAACCAGGTCAAAGGCCCATCATTTGATTCTCACAGTGGCCAACCAGAAGTCCTAATGGGAAGCCTACAAGAAGGATATATGAAGAGCCCTGCTGGATTGGAACAAAGGTCCGTCTGCTCCTGCATCTTTTGGCCAATCAGAAGCCCTCAAGGAGAACCCGTTAAAGCAAGGAGGACATGCAGGAGGCTTCAGAGGTCAGCTGTAGATGCCCTGCAAGTTCCCAGAGTGTTCTACTGCCAATTGTGTCCATACCCTTTGTTATCTTTATACTTGTCTATTATACAGTAGCATCCTAGATAGCATCTTAAAAAGCAGAGACATAACCTTGCCAACAAAGGTCCGTATAGTTAAAGCTATGGTTTTCCCAGTAGTGATGTATGGAAGTGAGAGCTGGACGCCGAAGAAGGCTGATCGCCGAAGAATTTATGCTTTTGAATTATGGTACTAGAGGAGACTCTTGAGAGTCCCATGGACTGCAAGAAGATCAAACCTATCCATTCTGAAGGAAATCAGCCCTGAGTGCTCGCTGGAAGGACAGATCCTGAAGCTGAAGCTCCAATACTTTGGCCATCTCATGAGAAGAAAAGACTCCCTGGAAAAGACCCTGATGTTGGGAAAGATTGAGGGCATAAGGAGAAGGGGACGACAGAGAACGAGATGGTTGGACAGCGTTCTCAAAGCTACCAGCATGAGTTTGACCAAACTGCGGGAGGCAGTGGAAGACAGGAGTGCCTGGCATGCTCTGGTCCACGGGGTCACAAAGAGTCAGACACGACTAAAGAACTAAACAACAACAATTATACCTTAGCCCACCAATACCCCAAGTGAGGCAAGCAGCAGCATTATGGAGATGTCTTCTCCTCTCCCAGTGCCACCTGGGAAGGCCCTTTGAGCTCCTAGATCTGGTTTCTTGCTTAGCAGGCTGGCGGGCAGACTTGAGCAAAGGTGACAGGTCCACAGCAGAGCACTTGACAGGAGACAGTGCCCTGCCAGGCAGCCTGTCGGGATGCACCTTGCCTTTCCCATCCCTTCTGCAGCTTGCAAAGGTCAACTGCTCTTCTTGTTGCATCAAAAGAGATATGAGATGGGACAGGACAGGAGCAGTCCTGAGAGCTGGAGTTCACTGCTTTGCAACTGGCATGGCAGGAGCTGCCAGGCATGTCTCGGTATTGGCTTAGATTGGAGCCAGGCTCTGTATTGGCTTGGTTTAGAGCCCAGAAGCATGTTCAGTAATTGGCCTCATCTGCCCCATCCCAGTAGCTGCAGCTGCTCAGCATCTAGGAAAACCCACTCTTGACATTAATTGTATGTGACATAGTTGCTTTTTGTATTTATAGATGTCATCACAAGTCGAAGGGAGGAAGTGAACCTTTCATATATATATATTTATTGACGAAGCTATAAACAATGGATTCCAGGAACTGCTGGTTTATATTCTAACAGCCAATGATCTTCTGAGCTCCAGGGTGAATGTTGAGGGAGGAACCTGGAACAGAAGCATGGGAAAATAAATACTATAGTGACGTTATTAAAACATCACCTTAGTAAATAAAAATGTGATTAATTTAATGAAGATGGGGAACCTTTTGTTTCTTAAGCACACTCCTTCACAGATGACCATGCATTTCAGTCATGGGTGTATATATTTCAGTGCAGTAAATCAGCCTGCATGTATATCAATATATTGTATTTTAAAAGCAAGGAAAATGTTTACATGCAGGCATGACCCAGTCTCACTGTGTCTGAACTAGTGGCTGGTGGTGAGGAGGTGTGGTTGCTGAGTGTAGCATGGGCTTTAAACTAATCTGATTGTGCTTGTTCTTTCTGCCTCCTAGCCCAGCCTTTGTGGGCTATTTGGATCCAGTTAAACAAATAAATATATGCAAATGCGGGGGAGGGGAGCGAAAACGAGAAGCGCTGCTGCTCTGATCCTAAGCCCGGCACCAGCTGGAGAAGCCGCTTTGTTCTGCTCAGCACCCCATGCTGAGTTCTGGATCCGAAAGCTCCTTGCATAATTTAACGTAACAGGGATCTAAGCTGGTGCTTCTGTATAAGATTGCGTGCTGGCTGTGGTTCATCCACGTCAACTGAGAAGGGAGGTGCCAGCCTCCTGGCAGATAGTGGGGAGGGGGGGTCATTGGGAGGGGTCCCAGCATATCTTCGCGGTGATTCCAGGAATGTGAATTTCCACAGCTTAATTCACTTTAACATACAAATGCTGGAAGATGTGACAAACCATTGGTGCATCTATCTCAGAACTGGCTATGCCAAAGCTGGAGGACTTTTTCATGCTGCAGGTGTTGCTGAACTACAACTCCCAGCACCCCCAGCAAGCATGGGCAAAAGCCAGGGGTGATGGGAGTTGTAGTTCAGCATTATCCAGAGGGCCAAAAGTTTCCCACACCTACTCTGTGCTGAATGGAGGTGGCTTTTCAGGGTTTCAGGCAGTGTGTAGTAGTGTATCTTTTACCAAAAGAACAATCTTTTTTTACATCAGACAAAAACGGCAAACAAACCCAGGAAAGATAGAAACTTCAGCAGTGCACAACCATGGGGCATTCTTGCTATGAAAATAAGCGTGCCCCTATTTTGATCTGTCACTGGGGAACAATTTTATTTTTTCATTTTCTGTTGCATGAGATTTTTCAGCTGTTCTTATATGTTCTTTCAATGCTGATTTCCAATCTGAAATCGATTTTCGTGTACGTGCTATAGTTATCTTTCAATTTCCGACTTTTGCCATTATGTCATATTTACACTGGGGATAAGTGGACACTGAAACGTTGATCTACCCTAACCACATGATAATTATTGTTTTGCAAACTTAATTTTTCTTTATTTTTATACTTGTGTAAATATGACATATCGGCAAGAGTCGGAAACTGAAAGATAACTATAGCACGTACATGTTGAAAAATCTCATGCAACAGAAAATGGAAAAAAAATGTTCCCTAGTATACTGTGTATCCCAAGGGAATACATTTTTTGCATACCTACAACTGTACATAGATATACGTCATTTTCAATGCTATACATGTCATGTTCAATGCTATATAAGTCACTTACATTTATACTCATATTGTACTACTTTGGCAATCCGTTTAATAAAATATTGAATTCTTGCATTGTGAAAAACAAAGATTATGGTGAAAAGTGAAAAACATGAATTGCAAAAAAAAAACACTAGAGTTTACAGAACAAAACCAGCTTCAGATATGAAATCAGCATGTCGAAATTAGGTTAGAACAACTGCAGGTGTCAATGCAACTAAAAATTTGTTTCCCAGTGAATCTCCATGTTGGGCAAAAGATTCCTGTGTTGCAGGGGGTTGGACTAGATGACCCTCGTGGTACCTTCCGACTCTATGATTCTATGTTGCAACACATACAGCCCTTGCAGGGAAGGCTGCCCGGCTGCCCCAAGGCCCAGCACCCTTCCACCTCCTTCCCTTCCTGCCCCAATTAACACATTTCCCTTCTGAAATCTGGAGTGGTCAGCTGCCTGCACAGCTCAGCCAGCAAATGTTTGTGCCAGGGCTTAAAGCACTCCTCCCCGTCTGCCCCTTGAAACCCCAGGCTGCATTTGGGCTTGCTCTGGACCAGATGTTCTACAGCCTGCACATTGCCTTGGCGAGGGGAGTAATCTGCGCCCGACGGGATTACCGTTCTGTCCGGTCTTAACATCTGCAGCAGGACGCCAGCTCCCAAACTCCCAGGCAGCACCGCTTGGACACACAAAGCAGAAGCAGAGAGCCTGGTAAGAACTTTTTTAAATGGCATCTCTGCAAAACGGGAGCTGGTGGCCCTTGCAAGGCTCCTTTTTGGGAGGGGTGGTTTTGCTTGTTGGATTATTCCAGGCCATTCTCAAATTAAGAAGTCTACTGGAACAGAATTGGGGAGGTGGGCAGTGCCCCTGTTGCCCCAAGTGCCTGGCCAGCACCAGAGCACCCATTTAAGTTTTCTTGGGCTTTTAGAGACATGAAAGGCCAGAGGAAGACATCCGACCTTCAAATATAGGAGGAGGGAAAGGTGATGAAGATTTATCGGAGGCCATGGGAACTTTCAGAGCACCTGCTTCCCAGGTCTCCCAATCAACTAAGGAGCCCTATTCTAACTGATCCTACCTCTCTTGCAGGGGCCATCTTCCTGGATTTTTAGACATAATTGGTGGATGCCATGAACGAAAAACTGTAGCGAGCTATGGAAGGCCTGCAGCTTCGGGTAAGCCTCAGTAAGGAGGAGGGGAGGGGAGAGGGAGTCTGCAGCTACCCTCTGGATGCAGCAACCTGGGGTCTCTGATAAGAAGGCCAGGTCTGCCATCCTCCTCGTTATTTCTCATTTGCATAGGTTAATTTATGTATCTGCAAGTTAACTGCTGCCTGGGGGCGAGTCTGAACAATTGAGGGGGGGAAATGATGGAGGAAAACAAAACAACCCCAACAGTCAGGAGGGGAACACAGCCAAGGTGGTTTTTAAAACAAATCGTTGCAAGTGCAGTTCTGCAAATTTGGCACTTTGGGGAAGGGCTGTAGCTCAGCGGTAGTACTCCTGCTTCGCAGACAGCAGCCCTGTTCAGTCCCCAGCATCTCCAGATTGGGCAGGCAGTGTCCCTGCTTTGAAACCCTGGAGAGATGCTGCCAGTCCGAGTTGACAATAGTGAGCTAGATGGACCAGTGATCTGCATTTTAGGCAGCTTCATGTGTTCCATAGATATCATTGGTCATCTCCTTCTGGGCATGATAAACAGCACAAGTATTTAACTCCTTATTGTGTCATGCCATAGGATGTGTAGTGCAATGTAGGGCAGAAAGGAGAATGAGGGTTTCTTTTCTTTTCTTTTTAAATAAAGAACCTTATATATTAATATTTTATTAAGAAAAAATCATTTATAAAAAACAGAGTGAAAAAGAAGAAAGAAAAGTGAGAATGGAAAAAAAGAAACAATACTGTTACATTACCATACATTAATATACAAATATGTATATTCTTATTATCCTAATACACATGTACTTTTCAATAACCTAATTTATTCTGTATAAACTCATTCCAAATTTCATTGTATTTATCCAAAGACAGTCTGTGTCTATAAGCTGTCCTTTCATATGTTGCCAATGTTGTCATGTTGTCACGCCATCGATTGAGCAGAATTGTACCTCTATTCTTCCAATTCTTTAGCATCAGTCTCTTGGCTACTGTTAAGGGTGCGTAGAATCCATTTTCACTGCCCTGTTGTCAATTTCCATACAATGGGTATATAGCTCAAGAGCATATTGACCTCTGAAAAATCTTACTTTTCCCCAGTGTCTTATTAATATAGTTCAGCACTGTCTCCCAAAACTTAGTAAGTGTGGGACACAGAATGAGGGTTTAGGCTGCCATTGCATACCCACCTAGAGTAGTTCCCACTGAATGCAATAGGAGTACCTTGAGAACAGGATCCTTCAAGAAGAATTACCGATGAAAGAGGAATGGCAGACCAAATTAATGACTATGCAGAATTAGACAAGATGACAGGAAGGATTTGAAACCTGTGGGATCAGAGATTCTCAGAGGACTGTGTGAATTATCTGAAAAGCAATTGTAATCAACAGATTATGCTAGTAGAATTGCAAGAAGTTTTGTAAGGAGGACTATGTGAAATATTGCAGAGAAAAGTATGAAGAGAACTATTAGTGAAAGACTACTAAAAGTAATAGTGAAATTAATGAAATGCAGATTAAGTGATAAAGATTGAAAAATCTTCAGATATGGTTGATGGAAGTCCAATACACTGAATAAGTTGAGTAAATATGTTGTATGGGTTTTTTTTTGGAAATTTCATGTAAAAATTAATTTAAAAATATTTTTAAAAAAGAGAGAACAGGATCCTACTGTTAGCTGGGGCTTTCTCCTTAACCAGATGGAGAGCCAGTTGCAAAAGAGGATGGGATCCTGCACCTTTAGGAACTGTGTAGAGAGGGGGCTGCCGGTTTGCCTGTTTCTACGTTATGCATTTTTGTGGTTTTTATATTGCAAACCACCCTGTGATCCTTGGATGAAGGGCGGTTTGGAAATTTAATAAATAAAATAAAGCTGGCACGGATGAGAAACTCATAGACTGGCCCATGCCTATGCCCATACTAAATAACATGATTTTTAAAAATAAAATCAGTGAAGAAGCCTACAGTTTTGCTTTCACCCTGCCTATTACTGGGAATGGTGACGCAGAGGGTCAGCTGCTCTTCAATAGGTGGAATCACCTCCTGAGATACTTTGTCTCTTGAGAGGCAGTGTGGTGCAATGGTTAGAGTCGTTAGGATCTGGGAGAGACTGGGGTTCAAATCACCACGCAGCCATGAAGCTCACTGGGTGACCTTGGCAAGGTCACTGCCTCTCAGCCTGACCTACCTCACTGGGTTGTTGTGGGGATTAAACAGGGGAGGGGGAAGAACCAAGCACACCCTGAAGAAAGGTGGAATGGTAATGCAATAAACTGATAAATCAGAGCCAATGACAGACAGAGACCAGTCATTTTAGTTTTGCACACACAGCCTGCTGAGTTCTACAAGGGGCAACACTAAGACTTAGGGAGGCCCTGCTAACAGGCAGGGCCAATCCCCGGAGTGGTTGCAAATAAGGAGGCAGATGGGGGGATTAATGGAGTAGCCTCTGCTGGTCTTCTGGCATTCAGTATTTGTGTTACGGAAATATATGGCGGTGGGGATGTGGGGATGAGCACACCCGCTCCCACTGCATGTTGCTGCTTTGATCACCTTCCATCACTTGTGAAGTGAGGTGCTTGCTGTTCTGGCAGAGGCTCCCCCTCCTGCTGTGTTTTAGAAGCCCAGGCTCAGCCCAAGACATTTGACTGCCTGTGGTGCAAAGGACAAGCTTGAAGGGCTGTATCTCATGTGCTTTCCATGCCAAAGGTCCCAGGGTCCATCCCCAACACACTCAGGTAGGTCTGAGAAAGATTCTAGCTTGAAACCCCAGAGAGCTACCAATAGTCACTGTACAAAATGCAAAACTTAGATGGACCTGGCTCAGTATAAAGCAGCTTCTTGTGTTCCTGTGATGCTGCCCAGATTTCACATGCAGAATCTGACCACATGGGCTGTTGAATCTTACGTCAACACTGGCAATAGGACAGCACCCTCCATTGTATTCCAAGGCATCAGGCTATTGTGTGCAGAGAAGGACTTGGGAAGTGTGGTGGGAAGACTGTTGCTACCATCATATTCTCCAACATTTATCCAGTGAAAATAGGGATGTCCTATTCATTCATTCATTCATTCATTCATTCATTTATACCCAGCCCATCTGACTAGGTTACCCCAGCCACTCTGGGTGGCTTGTAACACATATAAAAACATAATAACATATTAAACATTTAGGAACCTTCCCTATGCAGAGCTGCCTTCAGTTGGCTTGGGGGTTGGGTAACTTCATACCCTCCAACATTTCTCTGGTGAAAACAGGGACATCCTACCATACCCTCCAACATTTCTCCGATGGAAATAGGGTCATCTTAAGGAAAAGTGGGACATTCCAGGATCAAATCAGAAACTGGGACGGCTTTTGTAAATCCAGGACTGTCCCTGGAAAATAGCAACACTTGGAAGGTCTGCAAGCCAGGTTCTGCCACCTAAGGCAGCTGCCTCACTCTGCCTCGTGGCAGGGCCAGCCCTGTAGAACTCAGATATTTTCACTTGTGCACCTAAATGGATGTTTTCAATGTTTCCACCGCTGCTTGCAAACAGTGCAGGAAGAGGAAGATTGAGGTTGTCTGATGGACCACTGGCCTAGATGTGCAGGATGACCTAGTACTGACTGGCTCTTTGCAAAAATAATAATATGCTGGACTATGCAGGCCTCATTCTGACCTTCATGTTCTTCAGCAGACTGAGCATCTCTTGGTCAGTACAGATAGGCTCTGCCTTAAGAGATCCTGACTGTGCCTCTTGCTTTGTAATTTAAAGCATGTTGATGGGCAGCGAGGATTCAAACGGAAAGAGAAAACAGACCACACAGGAGTGTAATCAGCCCCACGGGGATCTTGTTATAGGAGAGAAGGATGGGGCTGCCCATTGGCTAGGGTAATCCCCCACCCCAGCAGATGCTAAGAGGAGATTGAAGGGGTTTTTTTATAAATAGCTGAGGTCAGCCCCCCCGCATTTTGCCTACATGGCTGAGAAGCATTAGAGAGAATTAATATGCAATCTCTCTGTGAGAGGGAAGCGCAAACTCCCCCTCCCCATTCTCGTAGGATTAATCCCTGCTCCTCGATGAAAGCAGTGGTGCTTCTGGCAAGCCAGAATGGCTGAAATGGAACCAACAGGAGAATCCAAACTCAGCAGGAGGACATGATGGAGAGGCAGGCCTCATGCTGCCACTACAGAAGGTCGCCGGTTCGAATCCCCACGACGGAGCAAGCTCCCCTTGCTCCGTCCCAGCTCCTGCCAACCTAGTAGTTCAAAAGAACACCAGTGCAAGTAGATAAATAGTTACCGCTGTGGCGAGAAGGTAAATGGCATTTCCATGCACTCTGACTTCTGTCACGGTGTCCTGTTGCACCAGAAGCGGTTTAGTCATGCTGGACACATGACCCGGAAAGCTGTTTGCGGACAAATGCCAGCTCCCTTGGCCCAAAAGCGAGATGAGCGCCACAACCCCATAGTCGCTTTGACTGGAATTAAGAGTCCAGTTGTCCTTTACTTTTATTTACCTTTACAGACCCATCGCTCACACCAGACTGGGTGAAAGGCGGGGAGGGAGCCAGACAAATCACTGCACCAGCCATGATAGCAGTGGGACCCCGCTCCACTCCTTCCCATGCCTGGAATACCCCAGTTTTGAACTTCCTGCAGGCTCCTGCTGGCAGCAATCCTGCACTAATGGAGTAATACTGGCTCACTTCTCAGGTAGAAGCTGGCAGAGACTGACAGTGCAGGGTGCAGACAGACACACCTGCCGCAATCCATAGCCCAGCACAAATGTTTTCATTATTGTTATTGCAGCTTCAGGAGATCAAAGGGGACAGCTCCATGGTAGAACATCTGCTTTGAATCATAGAATCATAGAATCATAGAGTTGGAAGAGACCACAAGGGCCATCGAGTCCAACCCCCTGCCAAGCAGGAAACACCATCAGAGCACTCCTGACATATGGTTTTCAAGCCTCTGCTTAAAGACCTCCAAAGAAGGAGACTCCACCACACTCCTTGGCAGCAAATTCGACTGTCGAACAGCTCTTACTGTCAGGAAGTTCTTCCTAATGTTTAGGTGGAATCTTCTTTCTTGTAGTTTGGATCCATTGCTCCGTGTCCGCTTCTCTGGAGCAGCAGAAAACAACCTTTCTCCCTCCTCTATGTGACATCCTTTTATATATTTGAACATGGCTATCATATCACCCCTTAACCTCCTCTTCTCCAGGCTAAACATGCCCAGCTCCCTTAGCCGTTCCTCATAAGGCATCGTTTCCAGGCCTTTGACCATTTTGGTTGCCCTCCTCTGGACACGTTCCAGTTTGTCAGTGTCCTTCTTGAACTGTGGTGCCCAGAACTGGACACAGTACTCCAGGTGAGGTCTGACCAGAGCAGAATACAGTGGCACTATTACTTCCCTTGATCTAGATGCTATACTCCTATTGATGCAGCCCAGAATTGCATTGGCTTTTTTAGCTGCCGCGTCACACTGTTGGCTCATGTCAAGTTTGTGGTCAACCAAGACTCCTAGATCCTTTTCACATGTACTGCTCTCAAGCCAGGTGTCACCCATCTTGTATTTCTGCCTCTCATTTTTTTTGCCCAAGTGCAATACTTTACATTTCTCCCTGTTAAAATTCATCTTGTTTGTTTTGGCCCAGTTCTCTAATCTGTCAAGGTCGTTTTGAAGTGTGATCCTGTCCTCTGGGGTGTTAGCCACCCCTCCCAGTTTGGTGTCATCTGCAAATTTGATCAGGATGCCCTTGAGTCCATCATCCAAGTCGTTGATAAAGATGTTGAATAAGACCGGGCCCAAGACAGAACCCTGTGGCACCCCACTAGTCACTTTTCTCCAGGATGAAGAGGAACCATTGATGAGCACCCTTTGGGTTTGGTCAGTCAGCCAGTTACAAATCCACTGAGTGGTAGCATAGTCAAGACCGCATTTTACCAGCTTCTTTACAAGAATATCATGGGGCACCTTGTCAAATGCCTTGCTGAAATCAAGGTAGGCTACATCCACTGCGTTCCCTTCATCTACCAGGCTTGTAATTCTGTCAAAAAATGAGATCAGGTTAGTCTGACATGACTTATTTTTCAGAAATCCATGCTGACTATTGGTGATCACAGCATTCCTTTCTAGGTGCTCAATCATTGCTTAATGATCTGCTCCAGAATCTTCCCTGGTATTGATGTCAGACTGACTGGGCGGTAATTATTTGGGTCCTCTCTTTTCCCCTTTTTGAAAATAGGGACAACATTTGCCCTCCTCCAGTCTGCCGGGACTTCGCCTGTTTTCCAGGAATTCTCAAAGATGATTGCCAGTGGTTCTGAAATCACATCTGCCAGTTCTTTTAATACTCTTGGATGCAGTTCATCTGGCCCTGGAGATTTGAATACATCTAGGCTAGCCAAGTATTCTTGTACTATCTCCTTAGTTATTCTGGGTTGTGTTTCCTCTGCTGAATCATTTGCTCCAAATTCTTCAGGTCGGGCATTGTTTTCTTTATCGGAGAAGACTGAGGCAAAGAAGGCATTGAGGAGTTCAGCCCTTTCTGTGTCCCCTGTTTGCATTTCACCATCTTCTCCTCTGAGTGACCCCACTGTTTCTTTGTTCTTCCTTTTGCTACGAACATACCCATAAAAGCCTTTTTTGTTGCTTTTAACCTCTCTAGCAAGCCTGAGTTCATTCTGTGCTTTAGCTTTTCTGACTTTGTGTCTACACGTGCTGGCTATTTGTTTGAATTCCTCTTTGGTAGTTTCCCCCCTTTTCCATTTTTTGTACACATCCTTTTTTAATCTTAACTCAGTTAAAAGTTCTTTAGATAGCCACCCTGGCTTCTTTAGGCACCTTCCATGTTTCCGTCTCATTGGTATTGCCTGAAGTTGTGCTTTTACTATCTCCCTCTTAACAAACTCCCAGCCATCATGAACTCCCTTTCCTTTTAGTATTACTGTCCATGGGATCTCACCCAGCACTTCCCTAAGTTTTATGAAGTCGGCTTTCTTAAAGTCGAGAAATTGAGTCTTAGTATGCTTGGCTGCTCCTTTCCGCTGTATAGTAAACTTCAGAAGAGCATGATCACTCGCGCCTAATGATCCTTCCACTTCTACCCCACTAACCAGGTCATCAACATTGGTTAGGACCAGATCTAAAATGGCTGTTCCTCTTGTTGCTTCTCCCACTTTCTGGACAATGAAGTTGTCTGCAAGGCCAGTGAGGAATCTGTTTGACCTTATGCTCTTGGCTGAGTTTGACATCCAACAAATATCCGGGTAATTGAAGTCCCCCATTACTACTATCTCCCTTCCTTTTGCATGCTTGGCCATCTGTTCCAGGAAGGCATCATCTATGTCCTCCATTTGGCTTGGGGATCTATAGTAAACTCCCACAATGAGGTCATTATTATTCTTCTCTCCCTTAATTTTGACCCAAATGCTCTCACTTTGGCTTTGAGGTTCTAAATCTTGGATCTCTTCACAGGTATACACATCCCTGACATATAACGCCACTCCTCCTCCTTTCTTGTCTGGTCTGTTTCTCTGAAATAGATTGTATCCCTCCATTATTACATTCCAATCGTGGGACTTATCCCACCAGGTTTCAGTGATGCCTATTATGTCATATTTAGTTTGCTGTACCAAGAGCTCAAGCTCATCTTGTTTATTTCCCATGCTTTGCACATTAGTGTACAGACATTGAAGTCCATTAATCATTCCCCCGTGTCTCTTATTTAAGGATTTTTTCCTCTCACCACTAGGTCTGCGTGCTGTTTGCTCCATTTGGTCTATGACATTTGGATGATCATCTTCATCAATTGATAGACTCCTACCTTCAGGAGCACTGTCTCCCTCCCCCACATTAGTCAGTTTAAAGCCCTCCTGATGAGGTTTCTGAGATTTTTTGCAAAAACATTCCTCCCAACCGTTGTGAGGTGCAGCCCATCGCTTGCCAGAAGTCCATCTTCAAGAAACTGCATTCCGTGATCTAAGAATCCAAACCGTTCCTGTTTACACCATTTGCGAAGCCAGTTGTTCACTTCCACTATTTTTCCCTCTCTCCCTGGGTCACGTCGTTCAACTGGGAGGACAGATGAGATGACAATTTGTGCATTTAATTGCTTCAATTTCCTGCCCAGAGCCTCGTAATCTCTTTTGATCTTCTGGAGGCTATTGCTTGCAGTGTCATTGGTTCCCACATGAACCAAGAGGAAGGGGTATTTGTCAGTGGGTTTTATGATTCCTTGCAGTCGTTCAGTTACATCTTGGATCTTAGCCCCGGGGAGACAGCACACTTCCCGAGACATCTTGTCAGGCCCACAGATCACTGCTTCTGTTCCCCTCAGTAGGGAATCCCCTATCACCACTACACGCCTCCTCTTAGGTCTGGTCGGGGTTCTTCCGTGAGCTGTCCGTTCCAAGGTCACCTGCACATTCCCTGAGGGCTGACTTTGCTGCTCGTCTTCATATACCTGATCGACTGTAATGAGGGAGAGATCCTCAAATGGAGTCTGCTCTTCGTCTTCCATGCTAGGGGAGAGGACCTCAAAGCGATTGTGTATTTCTAAACAATCAGAGCGAACCCTGGGCCTCCTACTTCTTTGAGTCACGTTTCTCCATATATCTGGCTCCTGTGTTGGTGAACTAGCCTCCTTCTCAGGGGAGTCCCCTGTCTCCTCCTTGGTGGAGACGGTGTGCTCTGTTACTTCCAAGAAGAGCTCCAGCTCTCTAATTCTTTGGAGTGTAGCTACACGTTCCTCCAGTTGCTGGACTTTGTCTTTTAAGAGGGCAATCAACATGCAATTGCTGCAGGTAAAGCTGCCTGCAACCTTTGGCAAGATGGCAAACATTGCGCAGGAACCGCAGGCGACTGCAGCTGTTCCCTCACCCTCCATCTTGAGAACGTGTCGTTGGGGGTGACTACAGCAGTCCTCCATCATAAAAAGCGTGAAGACAGGACAAATAATTCCCCCCAAAAAAACCTAGGTCTCCCCCAACAAACGTTTGAGACTAGCTCCCCTAAATCTAAAAGATGGATCAAACTGCCCTACAAGCTCTGCCCTACAAGCTCTGATAAGCTCCTCCCACGGCTAATCACCTACCTCAACAGAAGCCCTGCCCCCTCTGACCTTTGCACAGGGAGAGCAGCTAATCAGCCACAAGAAACTCACACAAGAAAACCCTTTTTGTTCCTTCTTCAGCTGCTGCCCTACAAGCTCTGATAAGCTCCTCCCACAGCTAATCACCTACCTCAACAGAAGCCCTGCCCCCTCTGACCTTTGCACAGGGAGAGCAGCTTTGCATGCAGAAGGTCCCAAATTCAATCCCCAGCGGCATCTCCAGGTGGGCCTGGAAAAGGCTCCCTTCCCAAAACCCCAAAGAGCTGCTGCCAGTCAGTGTAGGCAATGCTGATCTAGATGGACCAATGATTTCCTATGTTCCCAAAGAAGACCCAGTAGGATAGCAACCAGTGGAGCACCAGCCTTGGTAGGGATGTTTCCATGGCTACAGAACTGCAGCCAGAAGGACTAGCAATGTGCTCTCCTTTCATGATGCCCCATATAAACAGCCTTGGTCATCGAATCATAGTATTGTAGAGCTGGAAGGGACCGCAAAGGTCATCCAGTCCAACCCCCTGCAATGCAGGAATCTTTTGCTCAATGTGGGACTCGAACCCACAACCCAGAGATTAAGAGTCTCATGCTCAACCGACTGAGCTATCCCAGCTTCTGTAGTTGCCCTTGCTCTTACATATTCAAGATACTGTATATTGATGAAAATGACTTTTTTTTGGGGGGGATGCATGCCATTAAAGAAAACAGCTCTCAGAAATGTTTGTGGTCGGATTAATGTAAGGGATGTCACCAACTAAATTGGACTCAGAGCAGACCCATTAAAATCGATGAACCAAATTTAGCCATGTCTGTTCAATTCAGTGGGACTAATCGGACTAGCGTTGGATATAATCCTGTGTTTCTGACTAATGCCCGTGAAGCCTTTTAAAATGCAATGAAGCAGCTGCAAATTGATGCAGAAATGTGGAAAAACTGGATTTAAGATTGGAAAAATGGGAGGAATTGAAACTGACCGGTGGGATGTCCAGCATCAAATGCGGAGCTAAGCAGACATAACCCTGACCTCCCTCTATCCATTTAGCAAATGTGTGGAGGCAAACGTCTCTGCGGCTGTGGCGTTAATCAAGAATGTGGACAGGTTTGGCAGAGTGCAAAGCAGGGCAAACCCAAAGGAATCCTAAAGGGACATAATGGTAGAAACATTTTCCACCCTGCTGCCATGTTCTGAGACCAAAAAAAGAGAGTCATTTATGGGTGAGAATCAGTGGATGTCAGAGGAAATAAACACTCCATTCTCACCCTCTAATTCATCCTTAACAAATCCCCATGTTTGTGTTACAGCAGCAAAGTCTTGGTTTGGAAACCCTATATTTTTCCAAGATAGCATGTTGTTTCACCTTGAGTTGCACAACTATGCCATTCACAACAACCCTTTTTTAAAATAAAAATAAAGCAACTCTAAGTATTCCCCCATTCCCCTGAGTTTGCTCAGATTGCACCCTGGCTGGTTTTAAAATTGATATCACTGGTTGTTTCAGTGGCTCTGCTGGTTTCCTTTAACATGCCGGAGTGAAATTACACTGCGGTGAACTCACAAGAGCAAATCTGTTAGGGGTTGGACTTGTTTTTGCTTTCCCGTCTGCAGGAGATGCGAGGGAACTCCCTGTTTTGCATTTACATAGCCCAGTGGTGGGGCATCTCCCTTGCCTGCAGAAGGTCCCAAATCCAAACCCTTGCCTGAAAACCCTGGAAAGCTTCTGCCAGTCAGTGTAGACAGCACTGAGCTAGCTGGACCAATGGTTTGACTCATTATATTGCACTTTCCAATGTTCCTGTAGGGGAATGTCTGGGGCCCAGACACTGTTGTAGGATACACAGGGTGAGATGCTGCTGTGCAAAGAGACAGGGAGAGTGTGTGTGTGTACTGGAATGAGGCAGATTGACAGGAGAATCCCGTTCTTTGGGGTCAGTATCTGCCAGGCTGCTGGGATCCCAGAGCACACAAACAGAGCACACCGCAGCTTACGCCCCCTCCCCCAGGGGGTTTAGCCAAGGAAATCTCTGGCTTTCACCCTGTTGGCAGGGCCATGGAGTCCCTGAGGACAGTGGTGAGAGGGGGAGGCCTGCAGCTGGTGCGGTGTGGGGGGGGGGAAATGCCAAAAGGGGATTGGAGCAAACCCACAACAGCCAGAATCAGCAACGGTGTCCACAGCGCATGGTGGAGAGTCGTCCTCTAATGGGTTGCGGCTCCATTGCGGATGACAGCTTGCCCATTATGGCATTGCCTGGAAGACCTCAAGACTACATAAGAAGGGAGTGCCTTCTGTTGGGCTTGCAGTAGTCCCAGGTCCTGCTGGTAAGGCTGGGCAAGGGCTGGGGAGGCTGGCACCCAGGGATGGGCAAAGCCGTCGCTTTCAGTTTCTCTCTGCTTCTTGCTATTTCTCCAAACTTAAGTTCAGTTCTCCGCATTGCCACATCAATTTTTTTATTTTTCTAAAATGTTGCTAATGAAAATTTGCAGCATTAGAGTGAGAATTCTATAACATGTAAGCAATTTTGCCCCCCCTTTTTGTTTTTTGTTTTTGCAAAGCCATTTTCCTGTATGCTATTTAGCAAGTAAGGCGCATTGTACCTCAGCAGATACATTTTTCATGCTCATTACTTAGCTGGAGAACTGCATGGCAAAATTCAGAGAAATGTGGATGTCAAAGTATGGCTACACATTTTTTTCCATAACATTTGAATTAGGAAGGTACCCAGGTTGTTCACATTTAGTCAGAGTTGAGAAGCCTACTGTGGAAGTTTCCATCGCAAGGGATACTTTTTATTATTACAAAGGCTTCTTTGGGATTTGGGGTCTGTCTGTGTGTGTGTGTGTGTGTGTGTGTATTATGGGAGGGAGGGAGGGAGGGAGGGAGGGAGGGAGGGAGGGAGAAATCCAACAGAAAATAATTGACACCTACCCTAAACTAAAATTTCCAAGTTCCTTGAGGGAATGCTATGCCACTTAAAATTCTATAGAGCTGGCATTTTTATCCTAGATATAGCCTCTCTTTCTCACTTTCCCCCATGCTTGTTGACTGCTATTTAGTTGGGGGAGGGATGTGATGATGTTGAAGTGGTCCACTGTAGGGCTTGCAGCAATTCCCTTATGGGTCTCAACCCAATAGATGAAGAAAATGGTCAAAATCTAGGGGTGCCCATTACGTTCTCTGAAGCTGTGATGTTTTGGAAAGGGGGCTGCTGCTTGAAACAGTTTTGGACCAGGATATCTACAAGTCCACATCCCCTAACACAGACTAAGCTGATGTTTGAGATCTTCTGAAGAGACCCTGCTGGTTATTCCGCAGCCACTGGGTTGTCCCTTGAAGACAATCAGTGAGGCAGACAGGAATGACATTTAAATACCTCTTTAAAACTTAGTTTTCCCAAAGCTTCCTCAATTCTGACTCCTGCACTTCTGCTTTCTACACTGCTTGATTTTAATTTTGACATGCATACATTTGCTTTGTTTTTATCTTACTTTCTTTAACTAGGAAATATTACTGGAAGTTATTGCTTTTTACAAAACTGTTTTTGTATCAAAGGCTTGGAGTATTTTTATTTTGTTAGCTTGCCCACATTTCCTCTCGTCCTGCTGCTTCCCCCCGGGGATCAAGCAGCAATTTGTGTTTTCTCTGGATTGCTGTTTGCTCCAATTTGGCACTAAAGAACAGGTTTTCCCTTGGAAAGGAAGGGAGCAAGGGGTAAACCACTCAGGCGCGTGCTTTCTACACATGGGACAAGCAGAGATGTGGATGAGCCCTTAAATTAAAGAATAGATGAGAACATAAGAAGAGCCCTGCTGGATCACACCCATGGCCCATCTAGCCTAGCATCCAGTTCTCGCAGTGACCAACCAGATGCCTCCATGGGAACCCCATAAACAAGACCTAAGTGCATCCACCTGGGATTCCCAGAAACCATTATTCAGAAGCATCACTGCCTCCAACATAGGAGGTCAAACAGAATCAGAGGAGTGTAGGAAACAGTAGGCCATTTCACCACTGGCGAAAAATGTATCCTTTCATAAGGCCAGTGTTGGCTGATGCCCATTGAGTTTGGTAGGGTTTAAAGCAGGGCGGCCAACAGTAGGGGGTGCTAGAGCCAAGGGCAGGCAGAGTAAATGGATTCTAATTTTGTCCTTGTACAGTGGTACCTCGGGTTAAGTACTTAATTCGTTCCGGAGGTCCGTTCTTAACCTGAAACTGTTCTTAACCTGAAGCACCACTTTAGCTAATGGGGCCTCCTGCTGCTGCTGTGCCGCTACTGCACAATTTCTGTTCTCACCCTGAAGCAAAGTTCTTAACCTGGGGTACTATTTCTGGGTTAGCAGAGTCTGTAACCTGAAGCGTATGTAACCTGAAGCGTAATGTAACCCAAGGTACCACTGTATAGACAAAGAAGGGACCCTGCCCAAGCAAGCAATTTTTAGAGGGAACATATAAAAGGTCAAATGTTGTCCTTACAGGGCACACACATATACACACACTTCCCAAGAACATAGAAAGCTGTCTTATACCGAGTCAGGTCATTGGTCCATATAGACCAGTATTGTCTACACTGGCTGGCAGTGGCTCTCCAGTTTCTCAGGCCAGGGCCAGGAAATGTGGCAGGCACCTTCTGCTCTGTTGCTGAGCTACAACCCTTTTCCCGGTGTCCTTCTTAAAATGTAGTTCTCCGTGCTGCGTGTAGCGCTCCTTGGTTTCAGCTAAGATTCTTAAAACCTTGCTAAATATCTCCTGAACATTGCTCCTAGCAGGCCTCTGGCGGCCACAGCCTCTTCCGGCTCTCTGCTATGGAAGTGAAGTTGATCCATGTGGCTCTCGTCGTCTTCTTCCTTCTCTCGGTTGCCATGACCAGCTGCTTCCTCTGGCAGTATAGCCTTCCCAAAGTGGAGCCCAGTAAGTATTGAACCAGGTGCCCATCTGAACGAGCCCATTCTGGCCAAAGAGTTTCATGGCACTTCTCACCAGAAGAGTGTGTAGGGGGCCAGAGTAGCAGGGGGGAACCGTTTACAGGTTTTCTTTATAACACACACACACACACACACACACACACACACACACATGTTCACACTTCTACCAGGCAACAAGGGGTTTTTAAAGGAATTTAGTCTTTGCAAATTCTCATATCAGCTGACCTGATCTGCAGACTCTCCAAGTGTCCCTGTTTTCCAGGGACAGTCCCAGATTTATGGAACATCCCAGTTTCTAATTTGATCTCAGGATGCCCTGCTTTTCCTATTTTCATTGGAGAAATGTTGGAGGGCATGGTGGGACATCCCTATTCGAGAAATGTTGGGAGGTCTGGAGTAGTGCTGCACCCTGAGCCGAGGAGATAAGTAACTATGCAACTTTTAGAAGACATCTGAAAACAGTCCAGTGTAGGGAAGTATTTTAATGCTGAATGTTTTATTATGTTTTTTTATGTATGTCGGAAGCCGCCCAGAGTGGCTGGGGCAACTCTGCAAGATGGATGCGGTTTAAATAATAAAATTGTTGTTGAATAGGATGTCCCTATTTTCATCAGAGAAATGTTGGAGGGTGTGGATCTGCACTTCCTGGACTAGTGTGCAGATCAGATTCCTGATGCAATCCTTGGCTCAAAATGCACACAATATACAGTCATACCTTGGGTTACAGACGCTTCAGGTTGCGTTTTTTCGGGTTACGGACCCGCCGAAACCCGGAAGTACTGGAATGGGTTACTTCCGGGTTTTGGCTGTCGTGCATGCGCAGAAGCGCTAAATCACGCTTTGCGCATGTGCAGAAGTGCCGAATCGCAACCCGCGCATGCACAGATGCGCCGCTGCGGGTTGCAAACGTGCATCCCACATGAATCACGTTCGCAACGTGAGCATCCAATGTATGTATATTTTTTTATGATAAAACGAGAAAAAAGTGCCTAGAGAGAAACTATTTTTTTAACACATATTTTTATGCAAAACCCATTTGACCACTTTTGATCTGCAGAACTGCCAGAGGCAGTTGGTAAACTGAAAGGGGAAGGAATGCTTTTTCAATCAGGTTCTGCTGCTGCTCCCATCCAGGGGTGGGTGGGTGGGTGGGTGTGCATCTGCTTGGCCACTGTGAGAACTGGATGTTGAATTAGATGAGCCTTTGGCCTGATCTAGCATCTGGGCTTTTCTCATACACTTATAGAAATCCATTGCAAATGTTTCCTTGTTGCTTTATTTGAACTGCTCCGCTGCTGATTAACCATTGAGGAAAATGTTTATTATGTCTCTGCCTATTGTCTCAAACCTTGCCATGAAACACTATCTTAGCTGTTAATACCAATGCCCCAGATTCCGTTAATTGGGGAAGTGATCTTTCCCCAATACAATGAAGCAGACAGCCTTGCCGCTGTCAATAGATTAGTAATTCTACATCTGCTTTCTCAACGTGCCCCTTTCCATTCCAGTTATATTAGCTGCTGGTAAAAGAGGTTTTCAGAACGCAGCTGGTGTTCTGAGCTCAATGGAGAGGCTGTGAAGGAGGCAGAGGGAAGGGAGACAAAAGCTGGGTGGAGGGGAGAGTGTCCTTGTTTGGCTTTTAAGCTGCCTCCCCTGGCTTTGCAGCACCCCTAACAATTCAGCATCATTACGCTTGCAAATAAGCAGGTTTTTATTTTTATTCTATTATTAGACACAGGCAGCTTAAGCTCCCAACAACCTCTCAGTCAGTAACAGCCAATATAGAAGAAAGTGGTGTCCATTTAAAAGGGTGGGGGAATCATAGAATCATAGAGTTTGAAGGGATTCCCCCAAAGGTCATCTAGTCCAACCCCCTTTGATGCAGGAATAATCACCGAAGATCCAAAAGCTGGGGCCTATATGCATCAGCTTCCAGGTTTTCCGTGGGTGTGTTTGTTTTCCCCTTGAAAGCTCCATTGGCCCTGTTTGATAGGAAGACAGTAGAAAGGAGGATGGCCAATCCAAATTTTATTGATTTGGAACGTTTGTTCCTTTATTACTGCATTTATGTCACACATTTCAAGGTGTCTCCATTTAATCCTGTGAGGTCAGTCAGGCTGAGAGACAGTGCCTGGCTCAAGGTCAACCAGTGAGCCTCATGGCTGAGTGGAAATTTGAACCCTGGTCTCCCAGGCCCTAGTTTGATACTCTAACCACTACACCACACTGCCTCTCAAATTCCTCAAGCACCCCTACCTGAACCATGGCATTCCCACAACTCTGTCTCTGTTTCGGTTCATAGCCCCATCCGTGATGGAGGTCAGGCCAGAAGCGGTACAGATGTGTCCCCGTTACCCAGACCCCGTGCCTTTGGACCACCCAATCCCAATACTGAAGGATGCCCTCGAAAAGGTACATTGTGGTGAGACTTATGGAGGGTGGAGGCTTAGCTTTTTTTCATTTCAGCAAGTCTATCCAGGCATGTGATTTTTATCATGCAACTTTGTGGTTTTATGAAGTGTAATGGTTTTAAGAGAGCTGGTTTTATTTGTATTTGCTGTGTTAACTTCCTCTTGTTTTTATTGGCCTTTCTTAATGGATTTTCCTTTTTTAGGTTGCCCTTTGTAAACTACTTAGGGGGATCTTTCATTGAGTTAAGGGGTATACACATTGGGTTAAAGAAAGAAAGTTCAGAGCGAGTGGGGGAAGCCCTGCCATCCTCTGAGCTGGCTTTGGGATATCAACCAATAGTACAACTCCATCGCTGGCCATTCAGAGTTTGAGTAGAAAGCCTTGCTTTTGATTTAGCATTGCGGTTTTGTCTGATTGGCTACATTTTGCGGCTGTTCAGAGTGTAAGCTGGAAGTACTGACCGGCCCGGGCTTAGCTCTCTGGCATCATCACCCAAACAGAACAGGCTGACGTTATCACAATCTTTGTTTGATCTCTTATCATGCAGAGAGTTGGGCAGAGGGAATGGCACCCAGCAGAAAGCAGAAGCAATAAAGGAACAGCAGTGGAAAAGGAACAGTTCAGGTTTTCTCAGGGAGCGTTTCTCATGGAGGTGAAAATTCATTGCAGCCTTAGTGATTATCTAGCGTTTATAGATGGGTAATCCAAAGATATCCCACCATAAGAAGCAAAGAAATATATAAGAGAGAGAGAGAGAGAGAGAGAGAGAGAGAGAGATGATGATGGTGGTGGTGGTGATGGTGATGGTGATGGTGATGAAGGCCTCTGATTCTCCATTCTTTATCCTTCTCAAATCTCCTGCAGGTAGACACGCTTCTCCGTCACAAAATCCGGAGCCCTGGCCTGCCAGCTCTGTCAGCCATCGTCATCTACAATGACACAGTACTATGGACAGGAAACTTTGGGAAACGCAACGGCTCCGACCCTTTCTCTGGCATCCCCAACGAATACACCATTTACAGGTGAGCCTGCTGCTCACTCCAGCTGGACAGGTGAGGTGAACGGCCTGAGTCTCTTGTCTCAACGGCCTGCACATTTCTGTGTGCAGTGTCTTCTCTGAGAAAGACCTCTGCCTGCAACCCAAGAAACCCACGACTGGTCAGTATATTCATTTCTGAACTACACCGATGCTCCCGTCTACGTTCTTGCACTATGTGGCTCAATGACACTTATGAAGATGGGGTTCCATTTCCAGCAAATGGCGTCCATGGGGAGGAGGTGTGAGGGAAATCCTTTGCTGTGGAATGTTTCCAAGAAAAGGAAGCTTTCCATGGGAAGTCCTTTGGTAGCCAACACAGCCTAGGGTAGCCTACATATCTATTATTGGGCTACAATTCCCATCATACCTGACTATTGCCTGTGGGATGTAGCTCAGTGGTTTAGCATGTGCTTTGCATGCAGAAGGTCTCAGATTCAATTCCTGCCATCTCCAAGTAGGCCTTGGAAAGATTCCCTGTCTGAAACCCTGAAGAGCCTCTGCCAGTTGGTATAGACCAATGTTTCCCATACTTGGATATCCAGCTGTTTTTGGACTACAGTTCCCATAATCTCAGACCACTGGTCTTGCTAGCCAGGAATTATGGGAGTTGTAGTCCAAAAACAGCTGGAGACCCAAGTTTGGGAAACACCGGAACAGGCAATGTTGAACTAAGTGAACCAAAGATCTGAGTTGGTAGAAGCTAGCTTCCTATGTTCTGGCCTGGGTCTGATTAGACCTGAAATCCAACCATGTCTGGAGGGTGTCCTGTTTGCATGCTCCAGCTGATTATGTATGGTATGTTTGTGCCTGGTAGGATTGCAAGTGTCTCCAAGATCTTCCCCACCATCATGTTGTACAAGCTGTGGGAGGAAGGGAAGGTGACATCACTTGACGACCCTTTAGAACGTTATGCCCAGAGCTTCACCATTAAGAACCCCCTAGGGCGGCTCAAAGAGTCGGAGCAGAGATACTCAGCGGATGGACTGATCTTCCTGGAGAAGGGATCGCTGCCCCTCAAGCCGTCTCCAGTGACTTTGCGCAGAATGGCCAGCCAGCTCTCAGGTGAGGGATTGCACATGTGGAGAGAACCTGTCATACATTGTTTGATCAGCAATCCCAGCATGGCACTGAGGCCTTTGAGATGGAGCCACACCATGACCTCATTAGATGCCTATAAGCTTGACTTTCTCCAGAAGTCTCCTTGGGAGAAGGATCTTACTTTTGGGAAGACTTGATTCCTGAGGAGTTCTTGTCTGCAGCCAGACACCTCTCTGGATGGGATGGGTTTTCTGTCAGTCTCATAAAAGGCCCCATCTCTCCCATGTGCTCAGGACTTGTTCAGCCTCACTTTCAGCAGCCAATCTCTCCCGTGGGGCAGATGCCCAGCCCCAAATAGTCTCATGCAAGGATCCTGGCTCCTCATCCTCAAACTGAGCCTGATCCAAAGCTTGGTGCTATTCCAGGGCCTCCGAGTCATTCTCAGATGAGGAATCCTCAGACTGAGACATGAGAGCTGTTGGTCTAAAACTCCCATCACCCCTCCCTATAGTTTGTATCTACTGGCTCTGGTTTTCCAAGCCTGAAATCCCCTTGCTCTAAAACCACCCAGATCGGGCAAGTGAGAGCCTATCACACACCTCTTTCCCAACTGACATCAGTAGATAGTATGAGTGACTTCTCTTTCATGTCTCGGGTACTGCAGGTTTGCCCCGACGGCTGCGCTCAACCACTTTGTTGTGGAAAGGGACAACCCAAGAAGCATTGGCACTGTTGAAAGATGATGTCCTGGTGGCTGACCCAGGAACCAGGTGAGAATGCCCTAGGACTTTGCACCATGTTTGGCCAAACTGAACCAAATTGGGCTGATTTGTGCCCTGTCTGGATCTGGTTGAAGCAGATACAAACCACTACAGAGCTGAATGGGTTGTTACAATTGGTGCTGATTTGTAGCTCAAGCCAGATAGACTGTTTCCAAACTGTTGCAGTTACTAATTGCAACACCATATAAGGAGAACACAGGGGGAAGGGAAGAAGGGGAGCTACGGGAAAGCTGGAATGATCGTACCCTACCCAGCATTCTCCAATCACATTTCCGGCGAGGGTATGCAGTCCTCCAAGCCTATTTATCTGGTCCCTGAGGGTCTCCACGTTCCATGCCCCCTCCTTGGGTCACACCCCTCTCCAGCCCTCCTTGAGTGCATTTGGCTGACTGGAATGTGTCCTTGAACTGTTACAACATCTCTTGTTCACTTGGATGGCGGAAGGAGAGATGTGTGTAGGTGTAGAAATTGCTGACCTTTGTTTGGTTGCAATATAGCCTTCTGTATAAAGGTAAGTGTCATATTGATTGCCCTACTCACTTTTGCCTCTGGCCCAGCTCACCACTGGCCTGAGGACCCCAGATGGTTGCATACAAAGGAATGCAACCATTGAAAATTCTCCCCACACCTGTTCTAAAGCTTCAAACAGTGAGACAACGATCTTACTTTACCTGGATTTGTACAGGTGTAAAACAAAACCTGGTTTCTCACTGTGACAGCTTTCTAGTTTACTAGTCCGGTTGAAGGGCTGAAATGGATTAGCCTGCAACCAAGGTTTTGTGTATTGCTGGATAGGCTCAAGGAGCTGATCCATGATAAACACCCCAGTTCTGGCTTTGACACCAAACACTGATGTACGTGCTTCAGCTGTGAGAAATTGTCAAAGCAGCTTAGCTGATCCCTTTCCTCTCCTGTCCTCTCCTAAGATATTTTTTGTAAGTGTTTAATCCTACAATGGATCTGGCTACAATTCAGACCCCTTCAGCAGTATGCATTCGGTAGGCCGTTATGAGAGTGTGGGGAGGATGGAATGAAAAGCATTTCCCTACCATGTTGTCCTTCTGATGTGTATCTATCTACATGCTTTGGGGAAGTGGTGTAGCTTAGTAGAACTCCCATTTTTCACACAGAAGGTTCTATCCATGTCGATCTCCAAGTAGACTCCTGGTCTGAAATCCTGGAGAGCTGCTGCCAGTCAGTGTAGGCATACTGAGTGAGATGAACCAAGTGTCTGACAGCTTCCTATGTGATTGTGAATACCATTGTACTGATATTCTTTTGAGTGAGATTTTTGGAAGCATACAGAGATCGTGGAGTGTTGCTCTTTTTGGCAACTTTTCATTCATCCTCAAATTCCAGTTCATTCAATGATAGAACTGTAGAGTTGGAAAGGATCTGAGGGTCATCTAGTCCAACCCCCTGCAATGCAGGAATCTCAACACAAACTTCATTATGTGCAAAACACAAAAATCATATAATTTATAGCATAAAATGAGTAAACATGTGTAGAGTTATATGCAGTGATAGTCCTACTCAGAAAAGACCCGTGGAAATTAAATGGCATGACTGACCCAAACGGAAACAGAATCTTTGCAACAGTGCAGGTCCCATTATTTCTTTTGTCCCTGCCAGCCAATATGTAAGCCAAATATGACTTAGAAAGGTCTTCCTGGGTCTTTGAGTAAGACAGCACCAAATAATCCATTTTGCCCATCTCTGTAAAATTTGCATTAATAGAATAAGAAGATGCATTAGCACAATGGTAAGGTCCAGTTGACATTCTTTATCCATGTCTCTGTGATGCAGGTGGGATGACTGCATCAAGTATTTCAGGTCAAACTCAGTGGGCACCCTGGAAAAAGGTTTGCTCTTTTCTATCTCTCTTTCTCTCTTCTCAGATGTCATTATAGCAACTTGGCTTTCTCGTTAATGGCCCACGTCCTAGCCGAACACGCTGCAGAAGGCGAGTACCAGCGCTGGGTTTCTGAGAACATCCTTGACCGCTTGGGGATGGAGGACACGGGCTTTGACATCACACCTCCCATCCGCTCTCAGATGGCCGTGGGTTTCTACAGCAGCGGGCAGACAGCACCCCTCTATGACCTGGGCTGGTACAGACCTTCTGGACAGATGTACTCCACAGCTGCTGACCTGGCCAAACTGGCCATGGTTTTCTTGGGCACGTACCACCGGCGTCTCCTGGAGCCTGACACTGTGAAGACCATGCTGACGCCCCTCTTCAAGTGCTCCAGTGAATACTTTGCCAACAAGACCGGCACGCCCTGGGAGATCAACGAGCAACTGGGCTATGACATCATCAGGAAGGATGGTGACCTGGATGGCTATTCAGCCACCTTCTCCCTGGTCCCCAAGCTCCGCCTGAGCTTCATTGTGCTGATGGCTGGTCCCCGTCCTCGAGGAGACGTCGTAGCTCAGACCTACGAGTACCTGATCCCCGCCATGGAGTCCGCCTTCCGCGAGGCAGAGAAGAGCCTCAACCCTCCCCCGAGCCCTACTCCTTATGTTGGCTACTACACCTATTCCAATCTGACTTTCTACGAGATCAAGGTTGGGGGCGGTGGAGTGCTGGTCATGCAGCAGTTTGGGCCGCACATCGAGGAGCTGATCCCGGAGAATTATCGGACCATCAAGCTGCATCACCTCGAGGACCGCGTCTTCCAGGTGGTGTTTGATAAGGAATTCCCATGCACCCTGCACTTAGGCTCCGCCTCCGTGTCCCTGGAGACCCAGGATGGGCAGCTCTTCAATTTCTACCCTTTTGATCGCAAGGGCTTGTCCCCTGGCTTCGATGCTCCGGGTCTGAACACGTACAATGTTGTGCGCATCCAGCGCAAGCCAGTATTCTACAGTTAGCTGCTAGCAGAAGGGGTGAGGGAGATATTTTCTACTCTGAGCTCCCTGTATCAACTTCCCCCAGGTCTGCCATCCAACAACCAGGTTGCAGAAAAGAACGAGCCAGGTGGCAAGGAACCGGGAATATCCACCTCCGCCAATGGCTTAGCTTTCCTCTTCCCTCTCCGATACCCAACACAAACTCCACAGCTGTCCACTTGGACATGCCCCAGTCACCTTATGGGTCACTGAGACACGAAAAGTTTGGGAGGCAGTTTCCCACCCCCTGCAATAGCAACACAGCTTCTGGGATCACGTTCTTGGGACACCTTCTCTCCATGCCTAGGTTCTGATCTAGGCACAATCTCAAATCTTGGAGGAAAAGAGGGAGAAAGAGAGGGGGGGAAATGCTTGGGCCCTTCAAAAAGACCAGGCGTAGGGAAATCCTGTTCAGCCTGGGGTCTGCATTCCCTTCGTGAACTCCTTCCTGGGGTCATGTGCCTGGGTGGGCGGGGCCAGAGGCAAAAGCAGGTGGATCAATGAATGTGAGTGTTACATTTGTACAACAGACTAGCTGATAGACACATTCACATACCCCTTTCCATCCTCCGTCCAGGCAAGCAAGAGCCATTTGAGTTCAAGGACACAGTACAGCCAGGCAAAAACACTAAAGGAATGCAAGGAAGCATTGGTGTGGGTGTGGCCTGGGACGATGGGGGTGTGGCTGGGAGGGTCAGTGGAGCCATACAGAGAAACCTGGGAGTTTGCACGAAGCTCTTGGACCTGAGGTTGCCAAACCCTAATTGAAGCCCAGCCAGCCAGCAGTACATTGAGCCCATTGGCATCTCCATGGACCAGGGAAGTTTTGTGTGGACATAATAATAATAACAGCACAGGGTCAGCTGAGAAATGGAACAGAAGGTCATGGAATTGCTTCATAGCTTTGTACAAAACCTTGTAAATGGAACACAGTAGAACCACCATCATCCCGGACAGTCTCTGGATGCAGGATCTACCCCTAGTGTGTGGTGTTCTGTAGATGAATGGTTGTGAGCTTTTTTTATATACGGTGTGAGTCTTGTTCAGATGTATTCACACCAGGGCAGTATGAAGAGTTAGGTATAGGAGAAATTGGGTGTGATTTGGGTCACCTAATCAACACCTTCTAAAATAGTGTGTTAACCGAAACACAGTCGTCCTTCAAAATCTGCACTTCTTCAGATTTTGTGATGCCAAATAATGTGTGCAAAAAAATGCATCTGTTAGGGGCAAGCGGGCCCCCAAAATGCATATATTCGTGAATATAGAACATAGAAATAATTGCATCAGGCAATGTTTTGTACAGAAAGGGAGAAATTTGCGCTGAAATGCTGGTGGATTTACATGAGGACTTTAAAAAAAACCCACAAAAAACAGCAAACTGATTTGGAAGTCCAACAGGAAAAATGGAGAGAAACTAAAATCAACAGATTCATTCACCCCGGCTTACAAATGCATGTTTCAGTTTGAAGAAGGATGTTTGCAGGCAGAGTGAGGGAATGGGGCTGTTCATGGCTTTGGTCCCGTAAATGTATTGCGCAGGAATATAAAACCTCTTGTATAATATACCCTTCCAATAAAACACTTTGGTCTGAATGGATTGCTAAGTGTTGGGTCAACAATCTTTTTGCACTCATTTAAAAAAACAGAATTCTTATCTCGTGGCTGGCTGATGGCAATAGCGTGCGGGTGTTCTATCTTCTAAGACGTCTATAGCCCCGCCAGGTTGCTCAAGGAAACAAGGGTCAAGGATAGTGACATTTCTGGATTGCATAATTCATGGTTTCAAAATGCAAATCTCAGCAATTCACTGCACTCAAACGCAAAGCGAGCCCATGGCACCCAAGAATTCAGGCCTGATAGAAGCCAGAGGAGAATTCAAGCTGGCTTCTGTGCTTTGCTTGCTGTTACTCCACCAGTGAAGGTGGAACAAAGGGAATATTCTTTCCCTGCTGTCTTCCTCTCTCCACCCTCCTCCATCTAGGGGCTAACACACTGCTATGGCTGCCATCCAGGTCCCAGAGGCTATGGAAAATGCAGTTTCCCCAGTGCTACTGGCATCTGCTTGCTGGTCCAGGAACCCGCCTCTCAGTCAGAATGCACTGAAAATTGTGATGCAGTTTGGTTTCAAGGAAATTTGATAAAAAATGCACGTTTTATGGAAATTATGGGTTGCATACAATGCTATAACCCTATTAAGCACCAGTGTCAGATTTACGTAGACTGAGCAGGTTGCAGTCAAGGTTCTCATAATCTAGGAGGACCTCGGCATCTTGCAAATAAAATAAAATAAAAATAAACACAGGCAGATTTTACCATCTAAACCCAGTTGGTTAGTAACACACGTCTATGGCTGCATAACAGTTACACAAGTGCGTACTTCCTGTTTAAGTAAGAAAGTTATCAGCTTTCAACATAATAACTACACAGGCACTGCACAGACAGAGCCTTTGGATACAATTTGTATTGTCGGGAGGATAACTACTGCTGAGTCATTGTTGACTCTGCGATTCAATGGACAATGTTTTCAGGCAATTTCCACAGGGGCGTATTGGCTAGTGCCTGTGAGGTCATTTGAGAAAGAAACAAAATTAACTTGAAGGCTTTTATAACTCTCTGCCCTACTGAGTTAGTCATGTTAGCTGCATGAATTTTGACTATTTCACTTCATCCAGTGATTGCCATTGTTTAGATTTGGCTGCTTTGAGCGTATCCTCCAGTCTGACTAGACAATCAACCAATAGTAAAGATGTCAGATAATTCTGCTGAAAATGGGGAACGAAGCAAAAATTGCTTCAATTCGTGTGTTTGTGACCATGAATGGAAATCAGTCAAGTGAATAGGATTGGTATTTGTTCAGATTTTTGTGGGTTTTTTAAGTCTGCAAATGATGCTTAATTCATTATTTCCCCCTCCCATTGTTTTGATAGTTCCTTTACATTGAATGGAATGTAAGTTATGTAAGTCACAGAGAAACCTAAGCTAAATAGCACCCTGTGAGCCAAATCACATAGTACAGTGGTAACTCTGGTTAAGAACTTAATTCGTTCTGGAGGTCTGTTCTTAACCTGAAACTGTTCTTAACCTGAGGTACCGCTTTAGCTAATGGGGCCTCCCACCACACCACCAACACACAATTTCTGTTCTCATCCTGAAGCAAAGTTCTTAACCCGAGGTAGTATTTCTGGGTTAGTGGAGTCTGTAACCTGAAGCATCTGTAACCTGAAGCGTCCGTAACCCGAGGTACCACTGTATTTGGCAGAATCTGGACTGCAGCAGAACAGAAACAGCAAGGAATATGGCAAATACAGGTTACAATGGAAACAGCTGCCTTCTCACATCTCCATATAAGACAGCTTCCTTTGTTTATTAGGAGATCCATAGCTTAGTGAGAGAGCATCTGCTTTGCATGAAAAAGGACCCCAGTCCAATCCTGGGCATCTCCAATAGGGCTGCCTAGAACCCTGGATTCTCGCTGCCAATCTGTGTAGACAATACTGAGAAAGCAGTTTCTTGGGTTCTGTGGCTGGAGCGAAGCATTGCTTCTGTCTGCTGCTTCCCTCATTGCAGGGAGTGGGGGTAGAGCTTTGCCTTGGCTGACCCAGCAGGCTCCCAGCTTGCTCCCCGCATGCACTGCCTCGAAACAGGAGCAAGGCTACGGATCATTTGGCTCAAGCTGCTGCAGTGACCTGAATCTCAGCATTTCATCTCTTTTGGATCTAGCAAATGAAAATCGTAGTTGGAGGCCAAATCCTGCAGTCTGGGCATGTCAGCTGCGGAGCTTTGGGGGAGATTATGTGCTGAGTGATAATATGATGGGAATGCAATTTCCAATTGCAGGATTTAGAAAAAGAGAGAGAGAGAGGGTGGGAGGTGGGGGCATCCTGGTTATGAATTTGCACCCAGCAAGGATTACATACTGATCTGTGCAATAACGCCTGCAAAAGAAAAAAAGGAAAAATTTGCGATAGAATCACCCAAAATTTGTAATGCTAAAAACCAGTAATTTCAATCAAATCGGCGCACGGTAAGAGACACATCTTTTAAAACTGGCCTCTGTTAGACAAGACTTTGGAGACATTTCTAGAGAAAAGAAAATTGTTACAGTTAGTGTTAGACTTTTAACCAGTGCTTTTCTTCAGGGGGGAATATCTGAGTACCCCTGAGTACCCCCAGGGAATATCCCCGAGTACCCCCAGGGGGAAAAGCACTGATTAGAAGAAGCCATTAGTTAAAGCCATGGTTTTCCCAGTAGTGATGTATGGAAGTGAGAGCTGGACCATAAAGAAGGCTGATCGCCGAAGAATTGATGCTTTTGAATTATGGTGCTGGAGGAGACTCTTGAGAGTCCCATGGACTGCAAGAAGATCAAACCTATCCATTCTGAAGGAAATCAGCCCTGAGTGCTCACTGGAAGGACAGATCGTGAAGCTGAGGCTCCAATACTTTGGCCACCTCATGAGAAGAGAAGACTCCCTGAAAAAGACCCTGATGTTGGGAAAGATGGAGGGCACAAGGAGAAGGGGGCGGCAGAGGACGAGATGGTTGGACAGGGTTCTCAAAGCTACAAACATGAGTCTGACCAAACTGCAGGAGGCAGTGGGAGACAGGAGTGCCTGGCATGCTCTGGTCCATGGGGTCACGAAGAGTCGGACACGACTAAACGACTAAACAACAACAACAACAGAAGAAGAAGCATGCTGAAATCAGCAGTGGAGGAAGAACATAACCATCATGAATAGTAGTCATTGAGAGCCCTTTCCATGAATTCATCTAATCGTCTTTTAAAGCCATTCAGGTTGGCAGCCATCACTGCCTCCTACTGGAGCCCGTTTGATAGTTTAACTATGCACTATGTTACAATATGACCTAGTATCATTACCAGTATCAATCTTGAGGTCCAATGATACCCATAAGATCAGGGGTCAGCAAACTTTTTCAGCAGGAGGCCGGTCCACTGTCCCTCAGACCTTGGGGGGGGGTGGACTATATTTTGAAAAAATGAATGAATGAATGAATTCCTATGCCCCACAAATGACCCAGAGGTGCATTTTAAATAAAAGGACACATTCTACTCATGTAAAAACACGCTGATTCCCGGACCGTCCACAGGCTGGATTTAGAAGGTGATTGGGCCGGATCCAGCTCCCGGGCCTTAGTTTGCCTACCCATGGATAAGATCCAACCTATGCACTTAGATAAACATTTGCGGTCTTTCTCTGTGTCCACCTGCCCTGCCAATTGATTGGAGGCTCATGTGTGATAACTAGCCTCATATAACCAACTTGCTTAAGTCTAATTAATGCACAAAAGGGGTTAAAATCGTAGAGTAAGCTGTCCTGCCAGGCTTAGCTATGTCACTTCCCCTTACCTTGGGAGGAAATCAAGCTCAATGTCCCCTCCCCCAGCCTACATGAAAAACTCAGGGTGTGAAGAGGTTTGAGCTGGTTGCTCCAGCTCAGACCACATGGCTCTCACTAGCCACTCTTGAGTTCCTATACCAATAATCTAGGAATGTTCACCACTTTGTAACTAAGCTAAGTTCTACCGCCTGTGCAAGTTTTCTGAAGCACATGAATTTGACCTTTGGACAATTTGTAAGTAAACCATTCTTATCAAATGTGTGGTCTTTTCCTATGCTGAGGAAAGAGGGAAATTTTGGAACTCACGGAGAAGGGCAAATTTTAAATATCTAACAGCCTATATTTCCATGCTTTACATTGCTGCATATTTTGTGAACCACTAGGGTTCTCTCATCGAAAAGTGCTTGACCCAAACTTGGATCTTGCCATCTAGGAATTCTCCTTTCTATACTGCATTTTTCTGAACCAACAGCTCAAGGGTCAAGGTCCCTTTTGCACCCATGGCCTAAATAGGACGATAGCAAAATGCTCTCTCAAGGATGCTGTCCAACTGCCATCAAGTTAGTTCGCCAAGTGAAGAACTGTGTGGCAGAGCCAACCCTGCCCATCTGGCCTGGAGACTGCAACCAGCTCTGCTCCTGGATTTGGGGGTAGGAAATAGTCCTTCAGAAGAGGAACTACTCTTTATCAAAGGCAAGGCAGACAGAACCAGCACTGGTGTCAGCTGTAACTTTAATAACTGTAACTTAAAGAACTTGTAATTGAGCTTTCTTCCACCCTCTCTTTTCTCCTGTTCTTTTTTCCTCCTGAGTCATTGCATTTTATATTGTTACCCCGAGGGCAGAGAATTGTCTCAGAGCTAATTTTTGCAAGCTGCTATGAGAGCCTTTTTGGCTAAAGGAAGGGCATAAATGCTGCAAGCAAGTGAATGAATGAGGTATTTTGGCAAACAATTAAAAAAAACACATTTGTTTCACTGGACATTGGGCTTGGCAGAAGCTGGAATTGTTCTTTATTATCAAAGCTATTCAATGTCTATTTTGATTTTCTTTGTATTTTTACTTTTGGCGCCTTTGTGCTGAAAGGCAGAAGAAAGAAGAAGAAAAAGAGTTTGGATTTGATATCCCGCTTTATCACTACCCGAAGGAGTCTCAAAGCAGCTAACAATCTCCTTTTCCTTCCTCCCCCACAACAAACACTCTGTGAGGTGAGTGAGGCTGAGAGACTTCAGAGAAGTGTGACTAGCCCAAGGTCACCCAGCAGCTGCATGTGGAGGAGCAGGGAAGCGAACCCGGTTCACCAGATTATGAGTCCACCGTTCTTAACCACTACACCACACTGGCTCCCATTTTCTAGAAACTAAGTGTCGGGCCTGCTGTTCTGCTCCTGGAAACCCACCCAAACCCCCTGAGTGTTCTCCCTAACCCCATTCTGAGTAGCTTCCACAAATTTTCATTTGAAGCATGTTCAAGCCTAGCTCCTGCTATCAAGCTCATGCAATAATGAGATTTATATGGGGCAGAAATAGCTGGTAAAGAAAACCTGAAAACCCTGGCAGGGAGCAGGGAGGAGCACTTTGTTTCTGCCATTCTTTACTCGCTGCTAAATGTTGCTCAAGTTGTGCCATGTCAACACTGTGTTATAGTCAACAATGCAGCAAAACTCTTTCTAAGCCCTTGCTTTGTTTGGGTCCTCTGAGAGTCTCTTGAAGCACTGGTAAAAAACAAACAAACCAAAACAAGCCCTGCTTTTTGTATTGTCAGGAAGGTGCCGAGCAACACGGAATGAGCTTAGATCAAACAGCATGAGACACTTTCACTAAGCTCTAGGTGGATTATCCCTAATCAGGCTTACTCTGTTCTCTCTTCAGCCAAAAGCCTGGTGCAAATGGGACTGAGTTGGCAGGTTCCGATTCAACACAAGATAAACGTAAAGGGAAAATAACAATTCTTGCCTTGCCCCTTAGAATATATAGCCGGATCTCAAAGCGACACTTACTAATAGCACATTTGATGAGCACCTTGGTATCCAATACAAAGTGCCCCCTTTCAGCCACTTTTTAAAAGTTGAGAACAGTGGTGATGTAGCTTGTGTGTTCAGAGTGAACACGCCTACTTTTTTGCCCTCACTCTGAATTGGATCTGCGCTATCACTAAGCAGCTAAAACCTGATAGACTACATAGTGTTGTGAGGACAAGCTATTCTCTTTGTGAGTGCAGCCCTGATTTTGAATTGGCTTCTTTGACATAGTACATGGTGTGGTGCAATGATGGCTCAGAATGAGAGCACTCCCTTCACTCTGAATTGGCTTTGTGATAATATCGCATGGCCAATTCTCACTGGTTAGAAAATGATGCTCTGGAGCCATCATGCTGGCTACATAAAAGTAAAACAAGCTAGGCAAACACCATCAGCTTTTGGGGGGGGTCTATGAGCCCATTTGCAAACTAGGGAAGCTGTCGTGGGCACCACACACACCCTGCAACCAAGAAAAAGACCACAGCATTTTCTGTTGGTTACAACAGAATGCTTCTTTCAAGCCAAACTTCAGCAGAGCAGAAGGAGGAAACCCTGTTCATGCCAGAGAAGCAGTAGTAGTAGTAGTTTGGATTTGATATCCCGCTTTATCACTACCCGAAGGAGTCTCAAAACGGCTAACAATCTCCTTTCCCTTCCTCCCCCACAACAAACACTCTGTGAGGTGAGTGGGGCTGAGAGACTTCAGAGAAGTGTGACTAGCCCAAGGTCACCCAGCAGCTGCATGTGGAGGAGCGGAGACACGAACCCAGTTCACCAGATTACGAGACTACCGCTATTAACCACTACACCACACTGGCTTTTTTGTGGGCACATGATACAAATACAAGGCATTTGTGGGTACATGATCCTTCACATGTACCACAATGATGACTTCTGAAGCTGGGAAGAAGTAGCTTGGAAGAAGACCCTTTTTTAAATGATGCTGAACAAGCTGTCAATCAGGCACTGATCAGTTCCCAAATAAAGGTTGAGCAAGTGAAGCAATAATCTAACCAGGCATAAAGCAATCTACCGTATTTGTCATGCATGTGTCTCCATCCTAGGAAGAAAGTGGCACCTCTACCATCTTTCAACTGGTAGATGCAGTTAAATTTTTATTCTGCTCCAGAATGGACCGCACCAAATAGACAGCCTTGGAGCAGCCGCTTGCTCCCATTCCAGCAACTGAAATGGAGCCAGAGGGATTTTTTCTCTCTGATGCATTAAGAGATTTCACATTGGAAATACAGTTCAAGAACAGCTGTTGCTTGCTCCCTCGTGGCAGGCATGGAAGAAAATTAATTCCCCATGATCCGTAAGGGGCGGAGCAGGCCTTCCTGATGGAGGAAGCGAATCCACGATTCATTCAGCTGCTCAGTCGAGCCCTTACCTCGCTGCTCCAAGCTTTCTCCTTGAGCAGCAGACCCCAAGAGAATTCTGGGAATTGCTTGCAAGTCTCCCTGGTAGGCTTGAGACACAACAACAAGGAGTTGCCAATAAGGTGACAATGGGGTTGACAATAAGGCGAGAGGCAGCAATAAGCTCTTCCTGAGTGGGAAGTGAACTGGAGTTGCTGCCACTGGACCAGGAGGATACTGCCAGGGAGATACTGCCAGGGAGACATGGGTCCATCTGAGCCCCCAAGCCAGCTGCCGGACGATCCATCGATCTCCCGTAGACACACAGTATCAGCAATTAGCGACACGAAGCCTCAGAAACAGTATTCCACATTCTTAGGCTGGTGCACACTCTGTCAGCAGAATTCACACAGCGAGAGATGCACAGCAGGAGAGCATATTTACAGTTTATTTAGCGTTGGTCAGAACAAAGAAAAACATGACCGCCTGCATCGGTATGCTCAGGCAACAAAAAGAAAGAAACGAAAGCAACTGAAAACATAAACATCCTGTGAACAGGAAATACGCAGACTCTGTGACTCACAAAGCCTGCTCCCTTTTACGGTGGAACGGAAATATCCTAACATCCTCCCCCTTTCCGTGTAACCTGTAGTACCTGTGGTTCAACCCAATTGCAACCTTTGTACGTAAACCTTAAGTTGTTCTCTGTTAACAACCTTAGACAACAGATCAGCAGGAATTTCATTTCCTGGCATGTAGGACACCTGAATGAGTCCTTTCTGAATACACTCTCTTGCACGATGTAGCTTAATCTGCAAGTACTTGGTTCTTTGCTTGCAACTCTCTGAGTTCAGCAAAGCCAAACAAGATCTATTGTCTTGATACACTTGTATAGGACATTTCACAGAAACTCTGATGACAGAGCATTGAGTTCTGCTTCACAGGAACTTAGGCTCACTGTTGTCTGCTTCTTGCACAACCAGTCAAACAGGCAGTGGTTGTACATGTAGCATACTCCAGAAGTGCTTGTACCATCCATGGTATCACTTCCAAAACTTGCATCTGCAAAGATTTCAAGACCTCCAGTCTTCTGACTGGTGAACCTCAGCCTGTAGTGCAAAGTCCCTTTCAAATATTGGGCTATGCGCTTCAGAGTTTTCCAATCCTGAACAGTAGGATTGTTAGCATGTCTGCTAAGCAGGTTAGTGCTTACAGCTATGTCAGGTCTTGAGCATCTAGCAATGAAATTCAACTTGCCTAGAATACATCTGTACAGCGTAGTGTCAGAAAACGCTTCAGCAGTACTATCTACCTGGTAACCTGTCACCATCGGTGTGTCTGCTGGGTTTGCATCAACCAAATTCAACCTGGTTAATACATCAGCAATTTTCTGTGTTTGGTGTGCCAGAAAATTACCTGCTTGGTCCCTCTCCACCTGCAGAGAAAGATAGTTGGATACCTCACCAAGATCCTTCATGTCAAAGTGCTCCTTCAGCTGAGCTAGGGTGCTTTGGTAGAAAGCCTGATTCTTCCAAAACATCAGAAGATCATCAACAAAACATAAACAATACAGTTTGTTTTGCCCCTCCTCCTTGGCAAACACACATGGATCAGCTTTGCCCTGGTGAAAACCTAGAGAAAGCAACATCTCAGTGAGTTTTGTGTTCCAACACCTGGCACTCTGCTTGAGACCATATAAGGATTTCCGCAGTTTACAGACCATTCCCTTCTTCTAACATCTTCTCCCCCTTTTCTCTCTGCATCTTCCTCCATACACTCTTTCTTCTGCTTTCTGACTCTCTCTCTCTCCTCCTCCTCCCCAACAGGCTTCCAGCAGAGGGGCAGATTGGTCTTGTCAGAGATCCAACCTGTCCGTTTCTAGAGGGGTTCCCCACCCACCTTTCTCCATTGACTCCATCTGCTTCGGCTGTCCCACTGTTTCCCACCTCCAACACACTGCCTTGTACTGAAATTCATGCCTTTCCCAGCATAGCTGGTTCTGGCTGTTCATGGATACTTCTGTTAAAGAACCTAACTACTGTTGTCAATGCTTTGGTAACCTCTAGGCTAGATTACTGCAATGCATTATATATAGGGCTGCCTCTGAAGATGGTTTGGAAACCTCTGCTAGTGCAGAATTCGGTGGCCAGGTTGCTCACCAGGGCAAGACAGTTTGCACCAATCCTGGCCCGACAGCACTTGCTGCCAATTAGTTTCTGGGCCCAATTCAAAGTGCTGGTTTTGACCAATAAAGCCTTAAATGGCTGAAGGACCGCCTCCCTCCATATGAACTTATCTGGATCCTGAGATAATAATCTGAGGCTCTTCTTCAAGGGCCTCCTCCACAAGAGGTGTGGAGGGTGGCAACACAAGAATGGGCCTCTTCTACAGTGGCTCCCCATTTGTGGAATGCTCGCCCCCACCGGGAGTCTCACCTGGTGCCTTCATTATACGCCTTTAGGTGCCAGGCGAAAACCTTTCTCTTCAACCAGGTCCTGGGCTGACTGACATCTGATCACCTTTGACATGGAAGGGTGGGTGGGTGGGGTGACTATTGGTTTGTCTTTGTTCTTATTTTTATCATGTATGTTGCTTTTTATTATATTATAATAACGCGGGTGGCGCTGTGGGTAAAAGCCTCAGCGCCTAGGGCTTGCCGATCGAAAGGTCGGCGGTTCAAATCCCCGCAGCGGGGTGCGCTCCCGCTGCTCAGTCCCAGCACCTGCCAACCTAGCAGTTCGAAAGCACCCCCGGGTGCAAGTAGATAAATAGGGACCGCTTACCAGCGGGAAGGTAAACGGCGTTTCCGTGTGTGGCTCTGGCTCGCCAGAGTAGCGATGTCACGCTGGCCACGTGATCCGGAAGTGTCTGCGAACAGCGCTGGCTCCCGGCCTCTTGAGTGAGATGGGCGCACAACCCCAGAGTCTGTCAAGACTGGCCCGTACGGGCAGGGGTACCTTTACCTTTACCTTTTTAATTTTATGTTGTGAAGTGCCCTGAGATCTATGGATGAAGGGCAATATACAAATCAAAAGGAAGGAAGGAAGGAAGGAAGGAAGGAAGGAAGGGAGAGAGAGAGAGACAGAGAGAGAGAGAGAGAGAGAGAGAGAGAGAGAGAGAGAGAGAGAGAGGTGGGGAAATCTATGGCTCTTCACATGTCATTGAACTTTAACTCTCATCAACCCAAGCCAGCATGGCCAATGATCAGGGATGGTGATATTTCTTGGAGGTCACACTCTCCCCATCACTGTGCCAAGGCAACCAGTAGCCTCCTTTTGCTTTCAGGTTTAGAAGAGCACTTGCTGGAAAGAGAAGTCATTCCTTTGCATTATTCTGCCATCTGCTGGGCTTTGGCTGTCAAGACAGCCACTCTAGTCCTTGGTGACTGGGGTGCTGGCCAGATCTATAGCCCCTTGCCCATAATGGTAATCCAATATCAGGTCATCTTACTGTGAGGATGGCCCTCCAGATGTTCTTGGACTCCAGCTCCCATCTGCCCCAGTAAGCATGGTCAAAGGCCAGGGATGATAGCAGTGGTAGTCCAGTGACATTTGCAGGACCACAAGTCCTCCAACTCTGAGCTATAGATTTATGCTTCATTGGAGCATAAGGAAGACACCTGTCGGATCAGGCCAAAGGTCCATCTGGTCCAGCATATGTTTCGTACGATGACTGACCAAACACTTCTGAGAAGACCACAAGTAGACTCATAGAACCACAAAATCATAGAGTTGGTAGGGACCCCCAGGGGTCATCTGTTCCAACCCCCTAGAATGCAGGAATCTCAACTAAAGCATCCATGACAGATGGCCATTCAACCTCTGCTTAAAAACCTCCAGGGAAGGAGGGTCCACAACCTCCCGAGGGAGACAGTTCCACTGTCAAATGATTCTTAATGTCAGAAAGTTTTTCCATATGGTTAGTCAGAATCTCCTTTCTTGTAACTCAAAGCCATTAGTTCGAATCCTACCTTCCAGAGCAGGAGAAAACAAGCTTGTCTCCTCTTCCATGTGGCTGCCCTTGGGATACCTGGAGGTGGCTATCATTATCCCCCTCAGTCTCCTCTTTTCCATGAAAGGTAGGTTATGAAATTATGTTGTTGTTTAGTCATTTAGTCGTGTCTGACTCTTCGTGACCCCACCAGGCATTCCTGTCTTCCGTGCCTCCCGCAGTTTGGTCAAACTCATGTTCACAGCTTCGAGAACACTGTCCAACCATCTCGTCCTCCGTCGTCCCCTTCTCCTTGTGCCCTCCATCTTTCCCAACATCAGGGTCTTTTCCAGGGAGTCTTCTCTTCTCATGAGGTGGCCAAAGTATTGGAGCCTCAGCTTCACGATCTGTCCTTCCAGTGAGCACTCAGGGCTGATTTCCTGAAGAATGGAGAGGTTTGATCTTCTTGCAGTCCATGGGACTCTCAAGAGTCTCCTCCAGCACCATAATTCAAAAGCACCAATTCTTCGGCGATCAGCCTTCTTTATGGTCCAGCTCTCACTTCCATACATCACTACTGGGATAAGCATAGCTTTAACTATACGGACCTTTGTTGGCAAGGTGATGTCTCTGCTTTTTAAGATGCTGTCTAGGTTTGTCATTGCCATGAAATTATAGTCTTCCCCTATTGTCCCTTGTTGTTCACACCACCCTTTAAAAAACAGGCATTCAGAGTTATACCACATCTGAAGGTGGGGTTTCCATATAAGCATCAAAGCTAATTGCCAGGCTTCAATTTGTCCATGAATTTGCCTGATCAAAGTGTAAGCATCCATTAGCTACACACAAATGAAACATTTGCACATCAGCCATGATCTACACTGCACCGTGGCTCATCTATTGCTTATATTGCCATTCAGAACTGCAATTTTATTTTATTTCTTGCAGTGTGGAGTGCTCCTGCCCAGTATTCCAGCCAATCAGGCATGCTTTCTTTGCACTGAAAAAGTCTCCAGATATTGCTAGCAAAACTAATCAAGGGGAGTGGCAGTGTCCTCTCATCCAGGGCCGGCCCACCCATGAGGCAAAATGAGGAGTTGGCCTCGGGCGGCAGATCTGGGCCCAAGGAGTGTACTGCCTCCTTCACCACAGGGGACCATACCACATCCCTTCCACCTCCTCCAAAGGCATTCCCCACTGCCATGCTTATGCCCCCTGTGGTGGAGAGAGTGTGCCATGGTACAGCATGCCCACAGCAGAGGAGGACGAGGAGTGTAGCAGGGCACATCCGCAGAGGAGGAGGCAAGACAGGGGCATGGCAGTGGCAGGCAACAGGGGTTTTGCCTTGAGAAACAAAACCGCCCAGGCCAGCCCTGCTCCCGTCCCCTAATCTTATTTTGAGTGCAACCAGCCCCATCTCAGAAATCAGGAGAGTGTGAACTTTGCATTTAGTACGCCACAAAAGCAATGCTCAAAGGGCTTCAAGGAAAGTGTTTGCCACCTGTTCTAAGGTACTTCCTGATTTCCAGAATGGCTTAGGACTGCAATACCGCAAGGACCACCTCTTTCCTTATGAACCTACACAGACCCTGATATCATCTTCTGAGGCCCTCCTTCATGTGCCTCCTCTTCCTGGAGAGGTTTGGAGGGTGGCAACAGGAGAATGGGAACTTCCCCAGGGAAGTTTGCCTGGCGCCTTCATTAAACACCTTTAGGTGCCAGGCAAAAACATTCCTTTTTAACCGGGCCCTTGGCTGGTTTGATTGACATCTTATGCCCTTTTAAAATGTGTCTGTTTTCGGGGGGCTGTTATTGGGTTATTGTTTTTATTTTGATTTTATATATTGTGATCTTTCTGTGAACTGCCCTACGACCTCCACATATAGAGCAGTATATAAATTCAATAAATGAATAATAAATAAAATAAAATAACTTTTTTTGGGGGGGGAATGTAATTCCACTGCCTCTAATGTACTTCCTAAACATCTCTTTCCTGTTGTTGTTGAGGCTGCTGTTTTTTCATCGCTTTTTACAAAGCGACTTGCAAAATATTAAAACGCAGAACAAGTTATCAGATATTTAAAATCCATAATAATAATAATAATAATAATAATAATAATAATAATAATAATAAATGTCCTTCCATCAAAAAGAAGAGGAAGGACAGAACCTACTCCTATTCCACCTCCCGCCAGCTCAGGTTGGTACATGGGGGTGAATGGGGCAGAGCCTCGCCAATCTCAGCCTGCCCTCAGCCTGCCACCACCTGGGTACCTTCACGCTTACAACCAGTCCAGGAGGTGACACTGCCAATCTTATTCCTCCTCCTTAGTCTCAGTGCTGCCCCTTGTAAAACTAGAATGAGTTGGTTCTGGCTGCCATCGACTCTCTGGTGCCACCTACTGTTGGGCTCCCTGCCTTCTGCCCTACCAGTCCTAAAGGGCATCAGCCACCACTGCGAACCCCACCCCACCCCATTCCAACATCAAAAGAGGCTAGAATCACGCCACACGGAATTGCAGAGCTGGAAGGGACCCCACAGGTCATTCGGTCCAACCCCCTGCGATGCAGGAATCTTATGCCCGTCGTGGGGCTCGAACCCACAACCTTGAGGTTAAGAGTTTCACGCTGTACCAACTGAGCTATCCACAGGGAATCAAAAGCCTGTATAAGCAGGAATCTTTTTTGCTTGGCTTCCCAGCAAAGGTGAGACCAGCACTCTAAGGCAGGTATTATGATGCCCTCAACCCATCCAGTTCCCTTCCCTGGGGAAAGGAGTGGGAGGCCGATGTTTACAAGCTATATATCTGTTACCTGGGCTGATAAAAGGCAACACCCAGGCAAGCTTTCTCACTCCCGCACAGGCTGGTAAAGAGCAGTTGGTTTCCATGGGAACAAAGGCCGGGCAGCGGGATGAGGAAGCTTCAACATTGTTTGCTGATAAGGACAGGAGGGTGCTGCAAAAGGTTCCCCTCCACCCTAGATTCTGCACATCACCCACCCCACTACATATGGGGAAAGTACCTTTTTGGACATGTAAGTGCGCCCCACAATTATGAGGGGCAATAATATTCCCACTCTCATTTCCTCTCCTTTGTCATTTAGCTGCTTTGTCCTGCCCGGCAAGATGTCACTCCTGAATTCTGCAGAACTAGGATGCATGTGAGCATCCCGAGGGCCACATGTGGCCCTCTTGGAGACCTTCAGCGTGGCCTGCATCAGTGGCTAAGCTTCCTTAAGCTGCTGAACCTTTCCCCTGCTGCTGAATTTTGCTGTCTCCCCCTCAGCCTGCAAACTGTGCTCCCCAAGCAAATTGTGCTTTCCGCCCCGCTGCAGGCTTCCAAACAACAGGATGGTGAAGGGGAGGCTGGGTTTGAGAGAGAGAGAGAGAGAGAGAGAGAGAGAGAGAGAGAGAGAGAGAGAGAGAGATCCCAACCACCAGACCCTTCTTACAACCAAATATCCTCACAACCAGGGCTTATTTCAGCTGGAACTCACCAGATCTCAGTTCCGGCACCTCTCAGACGGACGCCATTACCATTATAAGAAAACAAAGGAGGTGTTCATGGTGAGTTCCGGCATCTCTTTTTCTAGAAAAACAGCACTGCTCACAACCAAATATCTGAAAGGTATGCAGCAAGGAAGATGGAGCAAGCTTGCTTTCTGCTGCTCCTGAGGGTAGGGCCCAAACCAATGGATTCAAATGACAAGAAATGAGATTCTGAATAAACATTAGGAAGAATTTTCTGATGGTAAGAGCTCTTCGACAGTGGAAGAGACTACCTTGGAAGGTGGTAGACTCTCCTCCACTTGAGGTTTTCAAAGACAGCTTGGATGAGCATCTGTCTGGGATTCCTGCATTGCTGGGAGCTGAACTAGATGAGCCTCAGAGTCACTTACAGCTCTGCAATTCTGTGATTCTACAAATACAGCTCAAATGTTCCAGAAGCGATGCATCTACCGCAGAAAGTAGGTTTGTTGTTGCTGCTGTTTTTGCTCCGAGTCTGAAAGGCTTTTCCGTGCCAGATTGTGGAAGCTGACAGATGATGAAGCCGCTAGCCTAACATTTACAAACCACGATTGCAGGAACCAAACGTGTGGCTTTCCCCAGCTGTTTCAACCCATACTGAAGCCACAAGGATTCTTTATTCCTAGATTGGTGTTGTTGCTTTTCTGCAATGTGCCAAATAACGTCTGTGATCGTAACAGCAGCAGAAACTGACGACAACATTTTAGCTCATTTACAAATCACCAACAATGACAAGAGTAGCAAAATAACTCTAGCAGGAAAGGAAGAGAGGACTTCTGTACAGAGCCGTCTTTCCCATTAGGCTTACTGGCGCGTTGCGCCAGGGCAATGGCCTCTCAGGGGTGCCCCAGCGAGTGGGGGAGCTGCGAGGCTTTGCCGGCGGCCTCCCCTTTCCCTGCATGCCCACCAGCTGTGCCCCGTCAACCATGTGGCTGGCGGGCGTGCAGCTTGCCTCCCAAGCCTCCGCGAGAGGAGAGAGATCCCTGCAGAGGCTTAGGATGGAAGCTGCACCCCACCAACTATATGGCTGGCGGGCATGCAGCTTGCCCCCCAAGCCTCCACGAGAGGAGCGTGATCCCCACAGAGGCTTGGGAAAAGGTCGACAACTATGGGAAACAGGGCAGGGGGTCACTGAAGGGAACTTTGCACCACGGCTCCGGGTATGCTTAAGACAGCCTGCTTCTGTAACATTCTAAGCGAACAGAAATTAAATAATAGAACAGGTCTTTCAAACAGGTACCTTTGAAGACAAGGCCAACCCATCTACGAGACAAGGTAAGGTGACCACCTCAGGTGGCAGGTTCCACAGGGCAGCAGATCCCATTGTTGTTCTTTCTTCCTCCCTTGTTCATGATCTTCCCTCACTCCTTCCTCCTTGGCAGAGAGGGAGCACCATTTTGAGGTCCACCTCAGGTGCCAAAATGTCTTGGGCTGGCCTGATTAAAGAGGATGCTGCCAACTCACATAGCATAGCTAGCCGAAGAAAGTTCTGCTCCACTCAGTACATAGCTAAACTATGGGATTTGCGTCCACAAGGTGATTTTCATTTCAATCTTGGTGACAAATCAGTGTCCTTGGTTTGACCTGTGGGCCACAAGTTTGTTTAAAGAGTAGGGATGGGAGGGAAATTCAATTCAGTTTTCATTGCAAGGTGAAACTACCTAACTTCTTCCTTCTTCTTCTTCTTCTTCTTCTTCTTCTTCTTCTTCTTCTCCTCCTCCTCCTCCTCCTCCTCCTCCTCCTCCTCCTCCTTCTCCTCCTTCTCATTCTCATTCTCCTTCTGGAATGTTTCAGGAATGCTTCCCCCATCATTTATTTTATTTTTGCCACCCTTTGCCATTGGTTATTTGGTCCTGCTTGAGTCGACAACTGCCGCCAGGTGATCATTTTTTTTTTGACACACAAGACTTCAGAGGGAGGGAGGGAAGCATTGTTCTCACTCTGTACTGGCTTCACGGTGGCACCATATGATAGCATCTGAAGCCTACTCACAATGAGGGCGATCTTCCCTGGCCCTCGCTCTGGAATCTTGGGAGGGGAAAATCTTGCTCAGCAACACCAAGGAATGTGATTTCTGCCACTGCTCATTTCACCCTGTAATTCAGCTGTGCACCCTCCCCAATCCCCCATACGTGCCCCCTTGCAACCTGCAAACAGGGTGGCAAAATTGGAAAAGGGGGATTTCTCTCAGTATCAGTTGCTTCACTTGCATTCCACCCCCGCCTGCAGTCATGCTTTAGTCGCAGGGCTGGAAATGGCTTGGTTCGCTGTTGTAAAACAGGGTTCTCTCTGTTTCACTTCCAAAGACCTCAGGGAACGCTCCTACTTTGAAATATAGAGCAAGGTTTCAGTTTGAGGGCATCTGTTCTGGTGCCTTGACTGCACTGGAACCTGATCGGATTATGCTTACAGAGGAGTTGACCCGTGACAGTCCCAGTGAAAATTCACCAGCTTTTTAGTGTGACTTTCTCCGAATGCACCCATTCTTGTATGCATTTAGAAGTTGGCTAATTTGGCTAAGGGGACTTAAGAAGTTGGGACTTGAGTGGGGACTTAAGATGGCTAAGAGGGCTAAGAAGACTTAAGTGGGCCAAAGTGGGCTGAAGTGAACTGAAGTAGGTCTGTTAGGGCCTATGTGAGTTGAAGTGGGCCAAAGTGGGCTAAAGGGACTTAAGTTGGCTAAGTGGCCTTGGCATTGATGCACGTTCCTGTCTGCTCTCCAGCTAGGATTGCAGGAAAGTGCCTGCTAGACCTGACTGGGTCTTCATAGAATTGGGTATTCATAGAATTGTTGAATGGTAGAGTTGGAAGAGGACCAAAGAGTGATCTAGTCCAACCCCTTGCAATACAAAGAAAAAATCATTGACGGATCACCACCCCTATGAATTGCATGATGCAAGTCCCCAGCATTTCAGATACAGGTCTTTTCCATGATCTAAGGCTACCACGGTCATTGTACAGGTGAAGAAAAGATAGTGGCCCCATGCAGACATCTTCTTCTGCATGCAATTCCCCAGGAGGGGGCTGCATGTTATGATGCAAAACCGTTTCTTGAAAGCATCTTACAAGGTTTCTTTTCTTTTCTTTTCTTTAACTGCGTGGCCACAGAACACCTCTGAGCAGCTTAAAATATTAAAGGAAGAAACAGTCAACTCTCGGATAATCTCATAAGCACGTTTCTTTGTGAAAGTAGGTGGAATCTTTTTTTTTAAGGGACAAACAGAGCAGTTTGTAAAACAACAGCAACAAAAACTAACATCTGAAAATGGCAGTGGGGTCCAGAAACACACCCAACCTTCCCATCCCTAAGCATCACTCATGTGGGTTGAAGGTAAACCCTTACAACGATGTTTTGGGGGAAAATGCTTTCTTTAGTTGTAAATTAGTATGTACATAATGCAACGAGTCTCTTATTTGGGTCCAAAAGTACAGACTTGTCAGTTTATGGGTGGAAGAGAAATAGGCCTCATGACAAGGACCTCCAGAATAGCCTGGTGTAAATGGAAATGGCTGGGATGGTCCCATGATGAATGACATCAGCCGCCACTTAGAGAGGTGCCATTTGGGTAACATTTTAACTCCTGGAAAGGGCAGCAAAGGCACATGAGAGCCCTGACTCCTAGGTAATAACAGTACCATAAATATGATGAGGTAGCGAAAGGAAGGAAAAAGGTCAAAAGCTGTTTTTACACCGACCACCCGAGCTGGGTTGCAATCTGTCCAGAATGCTGTAGCTTTCAGAAGGTAATCCTAGTAGGACCAACCAAAATGAGAGAGGCGGATTTCATAATATATTTTTTCACCTCACAGTACTCATCCCCTGTGTCGGTGATTGGTAGGAAGGATCCTGTGGCATGGGACAAAAAGGATAATCAATTCAGAATTATTGGAGGAACAATTGCCCTCACTCGGGACGGTCTTCACAGCAGCACCAAATCCAATTGCCTACATTGGGGATGGGGAACCTGTGGCCCCTTCAAATGCCACTGGATTCCAGCTCCTATCAGCCCTAGCCAGCATGGCCAATGGTCAGGGATAACTAGGTTGTAGTTCAGAAACATCTGAGGGCCACAGGTTCCCCACTCTTGGCCTGCATTAGATAGCCTATTCTGAGTGAGCGTAATGCTTGCAGCAGTAGCAACTAGTGGGCAACTAGGTGGGGCAGAAGGCAGGGAGCCCAACAGCAGGTGGCGCCCAACAGCCGGAGGCAATGACCAGCCAAGCCAACTAATTCTAGGTCTCTTTCCCATTCTTCCATCTGTTTCCATTCTCGTAAGATTAAGCACAAAGAAAATGGCAAGCAGGGATGCAAGGAAGACAAAAGCTATCCTTAGAATGACACCAGTTTCCCAAAGATGACAAACATATTCATTTGACATAGAACCGTTATCCAATTATAGTGTGGCTTTCTCCCCCTCCCTAAAAGGAGCTCAACAACTTTGACCTGAACCCCCCAAAACAGGGCGTTCATTCCTTAAAAAAGCCTGAACCCCCAAAAAGGGGGTAGATCACTTCCAGTTTTTAACTCTGTGAGTAGATCGCAGTCTCTTGGGAGCTGGCCACCCCTGAATTATAGAATCAAAAACTGACAGCCTTTTCATTAGCTCAGAAGCCAAGATTATGTAACGTTTTCTTGTAGTTTGTTCAGCTAATAACTCTATACAGTTTGGAAGCTTGCATGCCATTATAGCAAGAATGGGGAACCTCAGAACCCTGGGGCAAATGTTGCTCCCCCAGGCCTGTCTACCTGGCATTTGAGGTTCTTCTCAGGCATTACCCCCTCACAAGACCCGACCCTTTACAACACGAGGGTGTGACCCAACAAAATCTGGGCCTGTCTCCAGCTAACTTGGGCGAAACCCAGATCCCTCCAAATCAGTCCAATCTACCTTGCCCTTAGGACTCTGGCTGAACCCAGTGCACATCCCTAATATTTTCCTTCATAACGCACGTTTATAAATGTGTTTTCTCTCAAGGAAAGCATTTCTAAAGTCTTAGGAAACAGCATCCTATTTCCATTTCCTTTCCATTTCATGTGTGCTCAGGTCTTCTGTTCCATCTCCTTCTTTGTGGGGTGGGGCATTCAATGCACAAAAGCTTAACATTTAAATTGTACACATTTACACACATTTTGTGTGTGTTTTGCATGCATTCTTCTCCTGAATGACATATATTTGATTTTGATTTATTAGATTTCTATGCTGCTTTTCATTCAAGTGTTTCGTGGTATTCATTCTTTACATTAAATATTTGTGTGTGTGTGTGTGTGTGTGTGTGCACGCGCACTTCTCGAAGTGCCACTGTACTGCAAAAATTCAGGGAAGCATTCTGACTCGTAGTTCTGTTCTGATCTACACAGAAGTCCAGAACTGGTGAAATGGGTCAGTGGATTGTAAAAAAAAAGGGGGGGGACAAATGATGTTCTCCCCTTTCCCATTCTAAATATATTTTGACTTTTGCTTGTTTTTTTTAGTCAAGAACTGCATTAGAACATTGAGAAAGTGTGAAATTGTGTGAATAGTTCAGCTCCAAATGGCATCTTACTCCAGGAGCTACAGATCAGGTTAGTTTGTACCAGAATTTGTAAAGATCACATTTCTTAAGCCTCCCCATCTGAAATCTGCAGCGTTTTAACAGAAACCAGAGAGGTAGCTGAATAAGACATGCTGTTACTATCCCACCAGGCCTTGATTGACGTGGTCAGCAGATTGCATGCAGAGCCACATGGAAGTATGAAAAATTAATCCAACACTTGAGCCTTGGTTTGTTAGCAATGTCACGGGTCAGCTCCTCTGTAAGCATAATCCGATCAGGTTCCAGTGCAGTCAAGGCACCAGAACAGATGCCCTCAAACTGAAACCTTGCTCTATATTTCAAAGTAGGAGGGTTCCCTGGGCTCTTTGGACACACACTGCTTTCCATTAGGGAATATTGCCTAAAAATGGGTATATTAATAGAAATTAGCCCTAAAATGCTGGTGAGTTTTAATGGGGACTTGAAAAAGAAATCCATAAACTGATTTGGAGTACTGCCCTTAAAACTGGAGAATTGGGGAGAAGGTGACATGAGCAGAGTTGCCCTGCCACCCCCTGCGCATGCTCAAAGTTAAACATAAGCAACTGTAAAGCAGGAGGGACTGGGTTGTTACTTTATATATACTTTCAGGAATGTTTATTATAGGGCGAGCAGTTGCACAACTCCTATCTACTTCAAAACTAAAACATGGCCTGTATCTTTTGCTGCCAGGAAAGAACATGTAGCTAAAATACAACATGGCAAAATACCAAAACAACAACAACAACAACAAAAACCTTTCTTCATGTGATGGTTTACTTTTCTTAGTGGAGGGGCTGCAGTTGCAGGCTGAGGGCAGTCAACAGGAGCAAATCTTAAACTCAGTTCTCCGTGTTTCCATGTTAGTCTACTATTTTTCTTCTTCTAAAAGTCTCCATGAAAACTCATCCACATTTTAGCACACATATCTGCTAGCCTACATATTCTCATGCGCAACTTCCCCTAATACAGTCATACCTCGGGTTACAGACGCTTCAGGTTGCGTTTTTTCGGGTTACGGATGCACCAAAATCCAGAATTACCGGAACGGGTTACTTCCGGGTTCCGGCGGTCGTGCATGCGCAGAAGCGCTAAATTGTGCTTTGCACATGCGCAGAAGCGCCGAATCGCAACCCGCGCATGCGCACACGTGGCACTGCAGGTTGCGAACGTGCTTCCCGCACAGATCATGTTCGCAACCCGAGTGTCCACTGTACAGACATTCTTACAAAGCAATGTAATGTATTTTTGCATGTCGTTCTCACTAATAGGTGGAATCTAAACACATATTAAAAACTCAGTGAAAATGCTTTTTTAAAAAAGCGTTTTGAAAAATATATTGAATTTGCCATAAGCTCACCATCGCCATCTCATGTCACATTTGTATAATGCACTTAAAACACACTTAAAACGTTATATTTGCAGCTGTATAGCTGAGTCCATAGATGCATTTCAATGCCCACTTCTGGGCCATAGCATATGTATTTTTTTACATGTTCCTTGGCTGAAGATCCTGCATTGCAAAATTCAAAGAAATGCGAATTTCAAAGGATGGCTTTATTTCAGTATACAAGCAGTTTGGGGAAATGCATAGTGAGTAGATTTGCCTTTAAATGTGAACTGAAAAGATCTGGAGAACACCAGGTTGGGGAAAGCTAAGTTAGAACATCTCGAAAGTGAGGCAAGAACCTCTGAGATTCTATTGCAACAAGTATCAGCCTCCCATTTGGATTGCTGTAATGTTTTGCACATGGGGCCGCCCTTGAAGATCATCCAAAAGCTTCAGTGACTGCCAGAATGTTAATCAGTTCTAAAAGAGTTGCATTAGCTTCATACCCCCATCTGGGCCAAATCCAACACAAAAATGTAATATCAATTGAAAACATCAGTAAAACAAACACTGTCCAAAGGCCTGGCTGAACTTCACGGATTTTGTAAGACAGGCATAGGCAAACTTGGCCCTCCAGATGTTTTGGGACTACAATTCCCACCATCCCTGACCTCTGGTCCTGCTAGCTAGGGATGAAGGGAGCTGTAGGCTCAAAAAATCTGGAGGGCCGAGTTTGTTGTAAGACATCTAACAGAAAGCAGGCACAACTCCTGCCTGTCCTCAATTGGCAAGGAGTTCCACAGGGCAGGGCCTGCCACATTAAAGGTTCAGTCCTTTGTGAAGGCCAACTGAACCTCAAGGGCATAGATGATCACCCAAATGCCCCATCAGATCTCAGCGATGGAGGTGGAGCATAAGGAATTAAGCAGTCCTTCTTTTGGCCCAAGCACTTTAGGGCTTTGTGAATTTGCACCAAAACCTTGAAGCTGGTTCAAACCCTATTTGAAGTGGGAGTTGCTCAGTAGCCTACAGGATTGGGCCTTGGTGTGGTCCCCCTGCCCTTTGGCTCTTAAAGCTATCCACCCATCACCTGCTGGTGACTCCATCCCAGCTGGGATACGGCAAGCAAAGTTCGTAGAAGGAAACACTCTTCTGACGAAGTGCCATAAAACAACAAAGATGTCAATGTTTTCTGGGCGGAGGCATTTCTTTGGGGCTATCACACTTCACAAACTGCCTAGGGGGTTGTCACCATCCTAGCCAGTGCCAATATACCTTAGTTATTCAATAACTAAAGGGCATCCTTTAAAAATCCAGCTCCGTCGCTGTCGAGCCAGTCCGCCCTGACATTCCAAGTGAGAACCAGAATCGTGACTCACCATGAACACCTACCTGGTGGCCACAGTCTGCCTGAGTGTGCTGGCCGTCCTCTCAGATGGGGTCGAAGTCAAGGTAAGAGTGGGGAATCCTCCCAGGATCTCCTTTCTGCCCTTATGGCATCACCTTGAAGGAAAGAGCAGTAGGTCAGTGGCTAGAGAACTTGATTCCTGGATGCCTTCGGTCCCAGGTTGAATCCTTGTCATCTCAAATAGGGTGGAGATACACCTTTCCCAAAGACCCTGGGCAGCTACTGCCCATCAGTGTAGGTGACAGCGAGATGTAAGTAATAATGGTCTGAACTGACATAGGTCAGTTTCCTTTGTTCATATTTGGACAGCTTTCCATTTAGAACTGGAATCCTTAGTTTTAAGGGAATGGAGCATTAGAGAATTAGAGCATCGGCTTTGCAAGAGAAAGCTCCCAGGTTCAGTCCTTGGTATCTCCAGGAAGAGACCCCAATCTAGAACCCTGGAGAGCTGCTGCCAATCTGTGTAGACCAGGGTTTCTCAAACTTGGGTCTCCAGCAGTTGTTGGACTACAACTCCCAAGTGTGGGAAACACTGGTATAGATTATGCTGAACCAGATGGGCCAATAATCTGACTCAATACAGGGCAGCTGCTTATTGATCACTTTGGGCTTTAACTCTGGGAGGTCTTAGATCCCGTGCATGTCCACTAAGAGGTGAACTTCTTCTTTTTTTTCTTTTACCTATGGCACCCGGTATTCCCAGGGGCTCTCCCATCCAAGTACTAACCAGGCCTGACCCTGCTTAGCTTCTGAGATCAGATGAGATTGGGCGTGTTCAGGGTAGTATGGCCATAGAAAGAGGTGAACTTCTATAGTCTTAGTTGAAGGAGGCAAAACAAAGGAGACCCCTAAAGGAATAGCTTACAGCAAACAGTGGGTCCAGTTAATCATTTACCAAAAGATATGTACACAGTCAGACTATTAGCAGGAATTAGCAGTGAATTTACCAAGCAGCCACATGGCCGCTATTATTGAGGATTATTTTTCCTCTCTCTGCTTTGCTCTGTAGTGAAATCCACCCCACCCAAATACTGGGAGAATCTCTAAAACAAATTATGGATTTGGACCTCGCACAGTTGGACACACCCTTCCTGTCACACCACTTACATGCCTTTCTCCTCCTTTCCTTGTTGATGGGCATGTGTGCATTGAAAAACAACCACACTGCAACAAAGCAATTTTGATGTGACTGTACAGTGGTACCTCTGAATGCGAACAGGATCCATTCCAGAGCCCCGTTCACATCCAGAAGTGAACGCAACCCTTGTCAGCGCGTCTGTGAGTGTGCGGGTCATGATTCGCCACTTTTGCACATGCATGTGACATCATTTTGACTGTCTGTGCATGCACACGAGGCAAAACCCGGAAGTAACGTGCTCCGTTACTTCTGGGTCGCCGCAGCACGCAACCCAAAAATACTTATCTCAAAGCTACTTCAACCCAAGGTATGACTGTACTGTGTGGTTTCCTGGAGACTCTTTTTCTGCTGTGTTTGAGCTGATGTGCACACGCATGCCAGCATATTGATAAAACACCCCATGAAAATAATCTTGATACAGCTGGGTGCACACTGGCAGGGTGGGGGACAATTTTCAGCCAGAGGGCCACACCTCTATTGCATAAACTTCTAGGGGCCACATGATGGTAGGGAGGGAGTCAGAGGAAAAAAATTGGTGGAGAAATGAATGTAGATTTTACCTTTGGGGCTCATTTCTACACACCCACACCCACCCACACGCCCCTCTATATTCTATAGAGGATGGGGGCGGGTGAGTTTATGTGGAAACTAGCCTAATGTACATAAAATTTGGCCCCTGGAAAGTTGTCCACAGAGAAATGTGGACCTTGGGATGATTCTTTTTTTTTTTTAAGGTTCCCTGTTCTACAGTAGCTTTATAGAGGGTTTGTGCATTGTTAGTTTTTAGCAGCCTCCAAGCAGGCTAGGCTCCTTGCAGAGCGCAGGATTTGATCAGGCAGCACAGCCTTGGAGGATGGTCTTCTGAGAACAGGCCTCTATCTTTATTGCTTTGCAAATACATGCTAGGCAAGGATAAGCCTTGCCCTTGAAATTTCCCAGCCAAGGGATTTGCTTGAAGAGCAGGTTCCTTCACACAAACACATGCAGGTTTCTAAGTTACAGTTTGACCTTTTCAGTGGGTCTCCATGCATGAGGATGTCCCTGGCAAGGCTCTAATGTGCAGTGGTGGCTGGTAGGGCAGAAGGCAGGGGGACAACAACAGTAGGAGGAGACAGACCCAATGACACACAGTGCCCAATAATTCTGTTTGTCCGTCTGATGAATTCTGTAAGGGCAGATGACAGCAGACCCCAACGTCTTCCCCCTCCTTCTTCCTAATGTAGATCTTCCCTCACCTCTTCTTCCCTGGGACAGATGGAGGCACTATTTGGGGGTCTACCTCAGGTGCCAAAATGTATCAGGCCAGCCCTGGCACTAAGATTGGGGGGGAGGGAGAAGGAACCTATTGCATGCCCTGCCGTGGGCAAGTGATGGTGATAGTCTGTTCTAATTTCCCCTGGGCAGGTGGGAGACTACGTATTCCCCTTGGAATCAGTGAAGCAGCTGGAGGGCTTCTTCAAGGAGAGGTCCAAGAACGTACGCACGCGCATGGGCGCCACATTTGGTGCATGCAGAGACCCGAAAATGCCCTCAGAGTTTGCACCAGTCTGTGCATCCCCCAGAGCAGGAATACTGCTCCGACAACTCGGTATGTGGTGATGGTCAAGTGCATGCATGAGAAGGTGGGATGTCTCCTCGGCTTTGAACAGCCGGACAGTAGAGGCATATTCCAGATGGGCCTCTGTGCAAGTTTGCTTTGCAGCTAGAATATCAGACCAGCCCTGCTCATCTTGCCCAACATTCTATTATCACAGTGACCAACCAGATGGCTGGGGGAAGCCCAGAAGCAGGACCAATGAGCCCAAGACCCCTCTTCCCATCTGCAATTCTCAGATGCTGGTACTCAGAGGCATATCACCTCTACTCGTGGAGTGAAAAACTAGTAGCCATTGATAACCTCACCCTCCATTGATTTGTCTGATCCTCTTGTAATGCTGTCCAAGTTGGTAGACCTCACTGCCTCTTGTGGGAGCGAACCCCCCCAGTTTAACAGTTGACTCCTTGAAGGAAATGCTTTATCTAGACCTGTGGTTCCCAACAGAGGAGGGCAATTTGATTTTTAAGGGGGACAATTTGAGAATGAGTCATTAACAGTTAATGGCCTTTTAGGCTTCCTCCACATGAATTCACGTTTGGAAGAATAAGAATTATATATCACCGGGGGGGGGTCAGGATTTTAGAGGTGCTTGGTGGGGCATGGCCCAAAAAAAGGTTCAGAACCACTTATCTAGACTGTCCTGAATCCTCCAACACTCACCTCATTGGATGGCCCCATTGGGTTCTAAAATTACAAGAGAGAAAGGTAAACTTTGATCCAGCAGAGATCTTCTGGGGTCTTATTCCTCCTCCTCTCCTCAGATGGCTTTAAAGGGGGTTTGACAAATTCATGGGAGAAGAAGGCTATAAATGGCTCCTTGCCACAATGGCTTTGCTCTGTCTCCACTGCAACATTTTCCAGAGGAGTAACCAGGGCTGTCTTAAGCATATGCGGCCCCAGGGTGCAAAGATCCGTCCGATGCCCCCCCCCTCAGGTTTCCCAGTCCCAGGTGCGCAGGAGGGCAGAGCCGGCCAACTGCCTCAGCGTCTCGCTGGCTCGGTCGCCCCCGAACTCGCAGTGCAGAGCCGCCCATAGCAGAAGAGCCTGGCGTTCCAAGCAGCGGGTGGGCTCTTCTCCGGACTCAACTCTCGGGCCCCGGACTCTCAGCCTGGCGCCCCTGAGAGCCTGGCACCCAGGTGCCCCACATCCCTACTGCATATGGGTTAGACGGCCCTGTTTGTATGTTGCTGCACAAACAAGAGAATTTTCTTGTGACACCTTGAAGAGTAACAGGCTTATGCTGGAGACTAGTCCTCAAAAGGTTATGTCATAATAAATGTGTTAGACTCTAAAGTGCCTCTAGATTCCCTGCTGTTATTTTCCTACTTGCTAGGTAACAGGAACTGGGTAGAGGAGGAATGGTGGAGACTGCCTCCCCATCCTGACTCTTCCAAAGAAGGAGAAGAAGACAGTTCAGGATTGCAACAGGGGTTTTAGGGAGGTCACTGCTCAGAGGCAGATGAGGGGGAAAGCTGGGAAATAATGGGAGAGGAGGAGGAGGAGGAGGACGCACCGGGGGGGGGGGCGACAGCTGACAGACACAGTGTCTTTAGAAAGCATTCCAGACCCTCCCTCCCAGACCTGATGAGCCTTGAAATTAGGAGAGCAAAGAGCTCAGAGAAAAAGCACCCAAGGGCACCTATAGGGGAGGTGATGACAATGACGAATGAGGAAGGGAGTGGAGAGTCACTCAGGACAACACCATTATCCAAGAGGTTGTGTTCCAAAGCCTCTCTCTGTAAATATTGAATAAAAAGCGGAAGGTAAGAAACTTTTCCTTGTCTTTGTACATCCCTGGCAACCAGCTGTGGGAGTTGCTTACAGCCGCCTGACTCTAGGGAGTGAGACCTCCCTCTTAATAGGCTTCCTAACCAGTGCTACCCTCCTTCTCAATAGGCTTCCTAACCCGGATCGAGGCCAGATCTAGGCCAGGGATGAGGAAACCGAAGCCTTCCAGATGTTCTTGAACTACAATTCCCATCATCTGTGGCCATTGGCCATGCTGGCCGGTGATGATGGCAGCTGAAGTCCAACATCTGGAGGCCTAGAGGTTCCTCATCCCTGGTGAAGTGACATGGTTGAGATGATTAGCGGTGAAGCCCCAGAGGTACACATGGATCCCCTCCCCTCTCAGTCCCAATTGGAGTACTTGAGTCACCCAAAGAGTTGCCCCAACGTCACCCAAAGAGTCTTTCTTTTTCTTTGCTTCAGAAATGATCAGCGCAGATGCTGCAACCTGTGAGATTTGTGCCAACGTTGCCTGCTCTGGATGCTAATGAAGAAGACCACTACCATCTCTGCTGGCTTTCTAAGTGGATCCTGACAACTGGCCCTTGCTGCTACTGCTGCCTTTTTCTCATCCAAACCAACAGAGGACACCTCTGCCCACTTGCACAGATTGGCTGGGCCATTGTGTCCCTGCTGCTGCTACCCAGCCTTGGCTTCCTGGACCCCATCCCTAAAAGCTCTATGAGCACAATTCAGAGTCCATGTCAGAAGGGAGAGTGCAAAGGACAGAAAGTTGGGCTGGGGAAGGAAGGAGAATGCTTGAAAGGAAGGTGATTGGTCACTGCAAAAAATAATAATAACGACATCAGTTCCATGTAATTTTTCTTCTGCTTTTTAAAAATTGAAAACCAGCTGTGTGAGTTTGCAAATGGGAACAGAAAAAAAGGGTGGGGAGAGGAAGTTTTTGTTGCCAGACATGTTTCCTAGTCAAACTCTAGACTTGGCTGTATTTCCCCCTGAACAGGCTCCAGATACATTTTCCCCTATAGGAAGAAAAGTATCTGGGGTGACATTTTGAGCAAAAGGGGCAATCTGGCTCCCCTCTCCTCTACTTACTCTTCCCTCAAGATTACAACCTCCTGCAGCTGATTCTCAATGAGAAGTAATATTACATCTCAGGAATGTTAGATGCTGCCTAAAGTCATTTTCTCACCCCTCACACTGCCATTCTTAGGTCAGTTCTCCACATTTCCGCACCTGTTTGTCATTTTAAAAAGCACTCGGGAAAATTCACCAGCATTTTGGTGCAAATTTCTCTTAAAATGCTCACATTCCCATGCGATTTCCCCTAACGTGAATATTTTTGCAAAGCAATTTCCCCTAATATAATGCATTTCTGCCTCCTATTTTCACTGTTGTAGGTACATGCTTATCCATACTTTGGCCTAGTATACATTTTTTTGACTGGAGAGCTGCATTGCAAAATCTAGAGGTGTACAGATCTTGAACAATGGCTGTGCTTCAGCCTGGAAAGTACAAATCAGGCACTTTAAGCTTTAAATGCAAACTGAAGTGAACTGAATATCTCCCCTATCGCAATCCAGCAGCCAGTTTCTGGCCATCAGCTTTGAGGTGCATGGCAGTAGAGTATAGAGGTAGCAGAGAGGAACCAGAAATCTCAATTTCTTTCCAGCATTTTCCTTCCATCCCCAGCAAACCTTACCTGTTCCCATGGTCTCCCTCTCCCTCTCCTCAGAGGCAGTTGATTTGGACGATGCCCCTGCTTCTCGATAGCCACACATTTTAAAATGACATCAATATGCAGACTAAAACACTGTGTAGCCCACATAACACTTCTATTCGAGTTTAAATACCCTTTTGTTCTCTGTTGGTGATTTGGTCGTTTGGTTTTGATGGTGATCTCTTAAGCAAAACTGGCTTCTGACATGCAAAACTGGCTTCCTCGTGGATATCCCTGTTTGGTGTGTCCAAAATAAAGATTTCCAGTGCACTGATGCTCTCTGCGTTTACTACTTTGATGTGAAAATGGTTTGGCTCATTCAATTATTACAGTCATTTTATTATTTATATCCCCACCCATCTGGCTGGTTTTCGCCAGCCCCATTTTCCCCAAAATTCCCTGTTGCAAGGAAAAACTCTCTCCATGTAGGTATTAAGTAATAATAATCATACTAATGCCAAATTATTATTTATACCCCACCGACTTGGCTGGGTTTCCCCAGCCACTCTGGGTGGCTCCCAACAGAATATTAAAAACCATGACAAAACATCAAACATTAAAAGCTTCCCTAAACAGGGCTGCCTTCAGATGTCTTCTAAAAGTCAGATAGTTGTTTGTTTTCTTGACATCTGAGGGGTGGGTGCCACTACCAAGAAGGCCCTCTGCCTGGTTCCCTGTAACATCACATCTTGCAGGGAGGGAATCTCCAGAAGGCCCAAGGGGCTGGACCTCAGAGTCCGGGCTGAACGATGGGGTTGGAGACGCTCCTTCAGGTATGCTGGGCCGAGGCCGTTTAGGGCTTTAAAGGCCAACACCAACACTTTGAATTGTGTTCGGAAACGTACTGGGAGCCAATGTAGGTCTTTCAGGACTGGTGTTATATGGTCTTGGCAGCCCCTCCCAGTCCCCAGTCTAGCTGCCACATTCTGGATTAGTTGTAGTTACTGTGTCACTTTCAAAGGTAGAGTGCATTGCAGGAGATAACCTGTTTTGCATGTGGACAGCTTTATCTCCAGCATCTCCAGGTGGGTCTGGAAGAGGCCCCAGCCTGAAAGCCCAGATATACACCACCAGTCCCTATGTAACCTTAATGGCATTCATCTGTTTCAAGCAACAACGGAGTGCATCTCTGGGGGGAAGTCAAACCACTGTGTTAGCATCTCTGAAGTGACCTTCCCAGGGTGTAAGCCTGTGCAGTGTGTATGGAGTTCCTGGGCTGCCCAGACGAGAAGACCCCGCTCTCGGCCTCGTTGATGTGATCCAAAGGAAAGCAGAGTAATACACTTGGCACCAGCTTGGCTGCAGGAGTTGTGGGAAGGAGGTGTACAAGGCACCATCCAGCCATCTTAGGGACTCCACTCTGGATTGGTGTAGTGCTTACTCCTTACACATCTCCCAAAATTGTCCCACAACGCATGGGTACAAAATTTTCCTCTGGGCTTACTCCTGAATACTTTCTCATGAATGAGCATAGCCACAAGGCAGGGGAGCTTTAGGATCAGAGTTTTCCTTCTCCTGATAAGCTACCTTGCCAAGTTGATGGACCCCATCTGCCCCTCACTTCCCTCTGCAGCACATGCAGAATAATAATAATAATAAAATTTTATTTATATCCCGCCCTCCCCAGCCGAAGCCGGGCTCAGAGTGGCGAACAACAACAACAGAAACCGCCTTCTTGATTGTTGCTCTCGCCTTCTCAACCTGCAGTATTGCACTAAACGGATCAATTGCATGTCTCAGTATAAGGGAAAGGGAAAGGGACCCCTGACCATTAGGTCCAGTCGTGGCCAACTCTGGGGTTGCGGTGCTCATCTCGCTTTATTGGCCGAGGGAGCTGGCATAGAGCTTCCGGGTCATGTGGCCAGCATGACTAAGCCGCTTCTGGCGAACCAGAGCAGTGCACGGAAAAGCCGTTTACCTTCCCGCCGGAGCGGTACCTATTTATCTACTTGCACTTTGACATGCTTTCGAACTGCTAGGTTGGCAGGAGCAGGGACCAAGCAACGGGAGCTCACCCCGTTGCGGGGATTCGAACCGCTGACCTTCTGATTGGCAAATCCTAGGCTCTGTGGTTTAACCCACAGCACCACCCGTGTCCCTATCCAGTATAAGGTAGCTTTCTTTATACGTTCTCAACCCTGTTTGTGGGCAAAACAAATAAATGAATAAATGGGAGGTAACACTTTCACCAAATTTCCTGGGGTGGAGAGGGGAGGAGAAATTATCCAACAGCTTCTCAAAGGTAATTCTTCACAGCAAGCATACTTTCATGATTACAAATTGGGAAACGAAACAATACAACTCTCTCCCTATGTGTGCGGCTGTGCACGTACACGCATGCCCATCTATACAAAAGAGCTACCTAGGATGAAAAGAGATGAGCTGAATTCAATAAAGCTAATGCAACTGGAATGCAGAAAATGGTTCATTCAGGAATGTGTTGACTCAGCTCAGATTAGGATATGCAAACACTGGACCGGAGGCAGGCATGGCACAATGGCAGCTTAGAGACGGGGGGCCCAAAATTAAGAATGCAAGGAGAGCCTGCTGGATCAGACCAGTGCCCCATCTAGTCCACCATATTGTCCTCGCAGTTGCCAATCAGATGCCTGCCAGAGACCTGCAAGAAGGTTTCTGAGCAGAGGAACACTCTCCCCCTTGTGATTCTCAACAGCAGGTGCTCAGATCCATAATGCTTCTGATAGTGGAGGTGGAACATAGGACACTGATGGACTTCTCCAAAAACCCGACATCATCCAATTCACTCAAAAACAGTACCAAACACCTGCAAATCGCCCCTGCAACATTTGGGGGTGCAAACCCCACGTTTCACAACAGTCCATAAAACAAGCCCTCGGCACCCTAACCCGCAGGGTCACGATTTCGCCAAAAGCCTGTTGTCATCCAATTCACTAAAAAATAGTGCCAAATCCTACATTTCATGGTAGGCCATAAAATGAGCCCTCGGTGCCGCAGGTAACACTAGCCCCTGTCCCTCTTTCCTTCCCTCCCAAGTTAACAAGACAAGAATAATCAGCAGATCTGGGACATCCCTGTTACTATGTAAGAGAAAGGAAAGGTAGTTTTACTTTATCTTTTCCTCCCAAATCTGTTATCATTTTTACATATTTTATACAAGAATCAACATTCAATATTCAACCATCCTACCCCTGTCCCCAAATAAGCACCAAATGTTTATTTAATTACATTTAACATTTAAGTCATTTCAGTTTTTAAATAAAGGTACCATTCCAAAAATCATTGTGTGTCCATAGAGGCTTATAACCATGTTCTATCAATGCTGCATATGTAATAAATCTATGACATAAGATTCAACTGCATTTCTTTACACAAAATGAGATTTAACATCTTGAATTTCAAGCAGCACAGCATTGTATCCTGCTGAGTTAGAATAGACGCATTGAAATTGATGGACCTAAGTTAGTTGGACCGATGTTGGATACAACCCAAAATGTCCTTGGCTGAGCCAGCTAAGGATGCTCCATCTTCCCTAATATGTGCCTCCTCTTTCATTGCTAGTGATTTTCACCCAGCCACAAAACCATGAACTAAGCAGAAGTATTGATGAGGTTGTGCTCATGTAACCATGTATTTATTTGAGATTTGTGCATGAACAACATGGAAGTGCAAATCCTTTAAGAGTTGCTACAATGACCAGGTAACGGAAGGGTCAAACACCCAACGGGAGATGCCTTCTCCATGTGAGAAGGGATGTTTTGTTGATGGCTGTTATTGACAAGAGCAATGCCCACACTGAAACACGGTTCAGAAATAGTTGAAAAGTAGGACACAGTCGCTGAACCTCTCCATCAGGAAGGACAGTAAACATGAAAGCTCTGGGGAGGTTTGCCTGGAATTGCCACATCTCGGAAATTGATGTGAAGATTCGGGAGAGCTAAAAGAACATCGCTGCTCCTTCCAAACCTCAGCAGGAAGGAAGGAGAGAAGAAGACAAGGGCACAATCAGAAATCTCAGGTCTTCTGCTAGCTTTTGCTAATCAATCCTTCTGCCAGGCACATCATCTACCACCATCAATAACAGCTAGTGCAGTCAGCATTGGCACAGATATCACACAGAACAATGTTGGGCACAGCAAGAACTGTTCAAGAAAGAGAAAAGACCAGGTTGGTTGTTTCCTGATGTTATAAGTGATGCTTAAACAGACACTCACATTCCCTGTGAATGAAGGTAGGTGGGGAGCTAGCTAGAATGCACATTTTGTTTCGAATACCTATGATCTCTCTTCAGCTGCATGTTTCCATAAAGAGTGCGCAGGAGGTACACATCCTGGATTCAATCACCATTGTAGAATCCCTCCAGATGATGCTCATGATGAGAGCTGCTCCCCACAGGTGGCTCCTTGTATAACTTATGCCAGGGGTCACCAATGGGATGCCCGTGGGCACCATGGTGCCCATGAGGTTTTCCCCTGGTGCCCACAAAGATGTCCATCCCCAACTTCCTCCCTGCCACATTTTCTAAAAGAGATAATGGAGGATGCTACAAGGAGGATGCTTGCTTCCAGTGCCTCGTAAGTGTGAAAACAGGATGGCGGAAGGCAGACAGGTTGGTTGGGCAGCACCCCGTTTGCCCAAAAGGACAAGCCTTCACAAGTTTCAGCTTTGAATGCCCACATGCCCACAACCCCACCCTTCCATGCGAAAGGAAACAGGGGCTTCCTATGAGACAGAGCAAGGAGATCAGGAGCCCTCACAACTCACCAAGCCTCTTGAAAATTAGGGGGGGCATGTTTCCCTTAACAGATGCCCTGGAATTCTTCCAGCAGCTCTGGGTTTCCACAGAGAATATTTTTTTTAAAAAAAAAAATATTTATTAAAGGTTTAAAGATTACAGAAAAAAAGAAGAATGAAAAAATGAAAAATTAAATACATAAGAAAGAAAAAAAGCAAAAAAAAATACAGTAAAACAGAAAAAAGAAAAACAAAAGCATTTAAAAACACATCCAATATTTCCATATCTTTATCTTTCATTTACTTGTTTCATCGACCTCCTCACACCTCCCTTTTTTGTATTCTAGTTCAATTAGCTGTTTCAGCAAATCCTTTCCATCTTACTCAATTTTTGTTCCATAATTTATCTTAACCCAATCTAACCTTAAATTTTCCACTTTGACCCATTAACAATCTATTTTTACTTAATTCTTTATAACCTTTCTGCTAAAGCCATGTAACTTCATTCCAGCATCCTTCTAACATTCCTTAATTTTACAGTATTTCTGTAAATAAACTTTAAATTTTTTCCAATCTTCTTCCACCGACTCTTCTCCCTGGTCTCGGATTCTGCCAGTCATTTCCGCCAGTTCCATGTAGTCCATCAACTTCATCTGCCATTCTTCCCGGGTGGGTAAATCTTGTGTCTTCCAATGCTTTGCGATAAGTATTCTTGCTGCTGTTGTAGCATACATAAAGAAAGTTCTATCCTTTTTGGCACCAATTGGCCAACCGTGCCCAGGAGAAAGGCCTCTGGTTTCTTCAAGAAGGTATATTTAAATACCTTTTTCATCTCATTATAAATCATCTCCCAGAAAGTCTTAATCCTTGGGCATGTCCACCAAAGGTGAAAGAATGTATCTTCAGTCTCATTACATTTCCAGCATTTATTATCGGGCAAATGATAGATTTTTGCAAGCTTGACTGGTGTTATGTACCACCTGTAGATCATTTTCATTAGATTCTCTTTTAAGGCATTACATGCTGTAAACTTCATACCTGTGGTCCATAACTGTTCCCAGTCAGCCATCATAATGTTGTGTCCAATATCTTGTGCCCATTTAATCATAGCAGATTTCACTGTTTCTTCCTGCGTATTCCATTTCAACAGCAAGTTATACATTCTTGACAAATTCTTAACTTTGGGATCTAACAATTCTGTTTCCAATTTTGATTTTTCCACCTGGAAGCCTAGTTTTTTGTCCAAATTATATGCCTCCATTATTTGATAATAATGGAGCCAGTCTCGCACTCTATTTTTTAATTTTTCAAAGCTCTGCAGTTCCAGAATTTCCCAATACTTAGGCCATTTGGCCTCCATATTGAGTTTTTTCTGAGCCTTTGCTTCCATTGGTGACAACCATCTTGGGGTTTTATTTTCTAGCAAGTCCTTATATCTTATCCAGACATTAAACAATGCTTTTCTGACAATATGGTTTTTAAACGCTTTATGTGCTTTAACCTTATCATACCACAGATATGCATGCCAACCAAATACATTGTTAAAACCTTCCAAATCCAACACATCAGTATTTTCAAGAAGCAGCCATTCTCTCAGCCAGCAGAAGGCGGCTGATTCATAATAAAGTTTAAGGTCTGGCAGGGCAAATCCACCTCTTTCTTTAGCATCAGTTAATATCTTAAATTTTATTCGAGGCTTCTTGCCCTGCCAGACAAATCTAGAAATATCTCTCTGCCACTTCTTGAAACAGTCCATTTTGTCCAAAATTTGCAATGTTTGAAACAAAAACAGCATCCTTGGCAATACGTTCATTTTTATCACAGCAATTCGGCCTAACAGTGATAACTTCAAATTTGACCATATTTCTAGGTCCTTTGGGTTTCCACAGAGAATAAAGAAGGTGAGCTGGTTTCTCATGTGGAGGGGGGCAGATCCCGCATTCCTTTCCAACAGCTCCTTCAGCTTTTTCGCAGACTCCAAGGAAAATGCAATGTCTCCAACCTGACCCAAGATAACCAAAACATCAAAGAAACAACAAGATTAGGGTGGTCCAGGAAGCTCCCCAAGCTGAGCTCTGGACCAAGACTGGAAACAACCCCAATATTCTATTATTCCTTCCTTCCTTCCTTCCTTCCTTCCTTCCTTCCTTCCTTCCTGAATTCCTTCCTTCCTTCCTGAATTCCACTCATCCTGAATTCTAGTTCCTCTTCAAGGATTTCTAAACTTAATTCTGGAACTGGACTGTAAACATCTATCTGATCATCATTTTCCCTTCCTTTACTTAGGAAGCTTCCTTATCCAGAGTCAGGCCACTGATCCATCTAGCTTAGTATTGTCTACACCGACTTTTTCACACAGGGCATAGTTAGAATTTGCTCCCATAAGATGCACTAACTTCTAGAGGCCAGGTGGAAGACGCTTCATGGCACCCAACCATAAGTGTATTTGTGGAGATGGGGAACTTGAGGATATGAGTCACTGTTTATTTTACTGATCCATCATAAAGGAAGTCTGAATGATAGGTGTTGGACACCAGCGCCTCTTTGAAACAGAAGTTTATGTGCTTATTAAAATCTGATAAGGGTGACAGTGTGTGTGTGTGTGTGTGTGTGTGTGTGTGTCTGTGTGTGTGTGTCTTAAATAACTTTTTTTAAAAAAAAAGGTCATAGCAGCAATTACCAACATAATGCAGCTTTTTAAAAAATAATTATAATTTATTATATATATGATAGTTCAGCCTGGATAGCTCTGTTGAGTGATGATAAAGCTACTTCCACCCTACAGAGGAGGTGGGGTTGCGGGCTTCACAGCCCCACCACGCACGCAGCGGCTGGAGCCCAGCCCCATGCGATTGGGGGGATTCCCAGCTGCATCACACCCTGGCCAGCCAATCAGCTGGCTCTGGGGGCATGGCCTGCTATATTTAAGGCAGGACCCAGCCAGGGAGCTCCCTCTTTCCCCACCTGCCAGCTGTTCCTGCTTTATCACTGCTGATAATGCCAAGGTTGCAGGTTCAATCCCTGCATGGGACAGCTGTATATTCCTGCCTTGCAGGGGGTTGAACTGGGGGTTCCAAATCTACAGTTCTATGATTCTAATACACACACACTGGATTCTCTGACTGTTACTTCCGTTGTCTTAATGGTACCATCAGCATCGTGGTGATGCTCATACATCATTTGCTTGACTCTTTAGGGCTTGCAAGGAAGCTCCACTAGGTGCACCCAGGAGCTATTTCAACCCTAGGTTCACCCTTGGCAGCTATTTCAACCCTTTCATTGTAGGTTGCAGTAGCTGCGTCCCTGTTTGCTTGAGCCACTCACCCACCCTGACACAGCTCCCGCCTGTCCCCAGGGCTCAGAATTCCTTCACACCCCCTTAGTCTCTTGGATCTCTTGACGACACAGGTGGGGAACCTCAGAACCAAGGTCCAAAGGTGGTGGCCCTCCAGGGTGTTCTATCTGACCCCCACAACACTCCCCACTGATTTGCGTTACCCCTCCCCCCTGTAATTTTCCCTGACTGACTGTGTCCTGGAACTCTGATAACATGTCTTTGATGTTTGGATTGAAGATAGAGATGGGTGCGTGAATGGATGGGCGTATCTAATCCAATAAATATTTATTGCTTGTAGTCAGAGGCCATTGCAAATACAGTAAAATGCTTATTAGCACAGACATAAAACAGCAGGTGTGCAGCTGAGCTCCTTGTTGCCTCCAACATTGTGCCTCTACCTGACTGGTTTTGGCTTTGCCACCTTGTTTTCGATGTTTATTAAGAAGATTCCTACAGGACCAGGCTAGTGGCTCATCTAGTCCAGAGCACAAGAGCACTCCAGAAAATTCCAAAAAATGGAATTCAGAAGCATTCTTGCCTCTGACCATTGAAGCAGAGCCCAGCTAGTAGCTACTTATAACCTTGTCCTTGATGAATTTGTCTAATCTTCTTTTAAATAGCCCTGTCAGAAATCCTAAACAATGATGAGCTAGATGGACCAAGCCAAGGGTCTGACTCTAGATAAAGCAGTTCCCAATATTCCTCCTTCTCTAGAGGCGCTTTCTTCAGGACATGGGATTCAGAGCTGCACACTCTTGCCTTTGATGCAATCAGAAACTAGGGACAACCTGGAACTGGCATGAGTGTCAGGAAATTCGCTTGGTTCAACTTAAGAAATCATTTTTCTGAACACAGTATGTTTATTGTGTCGTGTTGTTGCCCTCTACTGGCCATCGATTGAAAGATTCAAATTTCAGCTTCCGTGTTTTTTCAGAGACTGCAAAATACAGTAAGTACTTTCTTGCTGAAATGCGAACAAAATCAATTTCCTTTCCCATTCATATCCACAGGTTCTGTTTCTTGCTTTAGATGAGGTGTAGAGAACCTGTGGCCCTTCAGTTGCTGCCGAACTACAACTCTCATCAGACCTGGCTATTGGCCACATTTGCTGGCGCTGATGGGAGTTGTAGTTTGACCACATCAGGAGGAATGAGGGGTTCCCCATACCTGCTTCAGGTGCTTGCTTAGAATGTTCTTAGTTAGAATGTTCTTAGTTAGAGAGCCAGTGTGGTGTAGTGGTTAAGAGTGGTAGACTCGTAATCTGGTGAACCGGGTTTGCGTCTCCGCTCCTCCACATGCAGCTGCTGGGTGACTTTGGGCTAGTCACACTTCTCTGAAGTCTCTCAGCCCCACTCACCTCACAGAGTGTTTGTTGTGGGGGAGGAAGGGAAAGGAGAATGTTAGCTACTTTGAGACTCCTTCGGGTAGTGATAAAGCGGGACATCAAATCCAAACTCTTCTTCTTCTTCTTAGTCATGTAGGCCTACCCTGTTGTGTGGCCTAGTCACGTTGCTTGAACCATCGAAGATGTTCTATTGCTGTTGTTGCCTTAAATTCGTTTTCAAGTCTTAAAATGTACACCACTCTTGAAGTTTTGTATGTTGAACAGTATAAACGCATCTGCTTGTAGCATGGGGGCAGGGAGCGGAAAGCAGTGTACCAGCTAGACAACTTTGCAACACTTCTCTCTCTGAAACCTGCGTCACACAGAATGATGCCTTGCCCTACGTTTGTGTCAAAATGCTTAGAGTTCTCCCCTTCCCAAACCACTGAGCTTCTGGTTTGCTTTTTTTAAAAGGCTACATGTACATTAGGCATGCCCTGTCCTGGGGGTATCCATGACCTGGTCACAGCTATGACTCAAATGAGTCATGAGTAGTCCAGTGAATCAGTGCTCATGTCTTCCTTGCGGGCTTCTCAGAGGCATCTGCGTGACCACTGTGAAGGCTCAACGCTGAAGGAGATGGGCATTTATCCTGATCCAACAGGGCTCATTTTATGTACATATGATCTGGTGTTCTGTCAGTTTTTGGTTTGCCAATAAGGTCTCAAAAATTTAATCTTTTCCCAGTACTGCTATTTACCACAGTTCCACAGACTCCCTTCTTGGGAAAGTTAGTTCAGGTTCAATGTTCTGCCCTATAATTTCCACACTTTAGACAGATGGAAAGAATTTGTTCAGCTTCTCTGCAGTCTCCTTATCCTCCTTTAGCACCTCTTTCACTTCCTTGTTGTTCAGAGGTCCTCCTACCTCCCTAGCTGATCTCCTGCCTATAAGGTATTTTGCGGCTGGGTCTCAATGTTTTTAGTGATGTGCTCCTCCATTTCCTTTCTGGAATCCCTTATTTTTGGGGTTGCCACAACCCAGAACTGTTGAATCATAGAATTGTAGAGTGGGAAGGGACCCCTAAGGTTCATCTTGTCCAATCCTGCCCACAGCCCTCCTGGGGTGGGCTTGAACTACCAACCTTCTGGTTAACGGGAAGGTAGCACCTCATGAATTAATCTAAGGCTTAAATCGGGGTGGAGGCACTATGACAGCTTCTGGGTTTTGATAGACTCCAGCCCGATTCATCCCTGAATATTGACCATGGAGTACAACATCTGGAGGGCAGGAGTTTGTCTATGCCTGCTTTACTTTCTAAACTGTGGTGAGGTGGGAGCTGACATGTGATCGCCTCACCCCACTCCCCACTCCCCACCCCACCCCAGATTTCCAAGATGGGAATGGGAAGCCGAAGTGGGAGTCGTGTGCAGGAGAGATCTTTGCCTTCAAGTTCTGCTTGCTGGTTTTCAGAGGGATCTGACTGGCTATTCCATGCAAGCAGAAAATGCTGGATCAGATGGGCATTTGGTCCAATCCAGCAGGGCGCTTTTTAAGTGCACGTCTCCAACAAGATAGCCACTGTGGCATGTTCATCGTGCATGAATTGGGCCAAAGTTTACTGAAACACTTTTTCCAGGCCTGCAATGCAATCCCCACTGTAGCCAAACGGTAGGTGAAGGTAGCAAAAGCAAAATGTGCCAAAGGGCAAGTACCAAACCAGTTCAGCTTGCAAAGCCTGTTAGAATATTTCACTTCCATCTGTAGCTAGCAGGAAGAACCCAGCACTGGCTGGGATCCCCCCCCCCCAACTCAAAAATATTGTGTTTTTCAAATGAATAGTGTAATTTGTGAGTTTGGACCCATCACAAAGTCATGCCAAAGTCACATTTCAGTCTGCCATCTTGATTCAAACTGGCACCCTGGCATCCAAATGGTGATGATTTCATTGAGCACATGGCTTGATAATACAGTGGTACCTCGGGTTGCATACGCTTCAGGTTACATACGCTTCAGGTTACAGACTCCGCTAACCCAGAAATAGTACCTTGGGTTAAGAACTTTGCTTCAGGATGAGAACAGAAATTGTGCTCCGGTGGTGCGGTGGCAGCAGGAGGCCCCATTAGCTAAAGTGGTGCTTCAGGTTACGAACAGTTTCAGGTTAAGAATGGACCTCCAGAACGAATTAAGTACTTAACCCAAGGTACCACTGTATGGACAGATTAGTTACATACAAACGAATTGCATGTTGACGCAAAATAAGAATGGATAAATATGAAGAAATCTGGAACGAATATTTAAGCAATAAGGCGGATAGTGGTGGGAAGTAGGGAGAGGAGAGAGAAGTGGGAAAATATTGTTTAAAAAGGTGTAGTCGTAGGTATATCAGTGTATTCAAATCTGAATTCTCAAATTGTGTTACTACTGTTATTATGGTTTTTGTTGTATGTGTCTTTTGCGATTGATGTTTGTATCGAAAAAATGATTAAACATTTTTTTAAAAAAAGTCTCCCACGCCGCAGCTCAGGAACCTAGAGGTGCCAACTTGAATAAAATATTGGGCGGACCCAGGTAAGCCCCACCCTGCATAATCGATCACATGATGCAGTGCACACACACCAATTGAATGGTGTCCCCGGCCTCCTCAAATGTTTTATTGGGGGGGATGAAAGGACCTCAGCCCCTAGAAGTTGGCTTCTGTGTCAGGAACTCTAATATGGCAAAAATATCTCAAGTGGTCACCAAGTTTATGTCAAAGAACAGGCAAAATCACGCCAAAGTGATGTTTTGATCTACCATCTTGATTCAAAATGGCGCCTGGCATACAAACAGCACCAAAGTCTACTACCTCCACCTCAGGAACTCTCGGGCTGAGTTTGGTGACATTGTTCTTATTATTATTACTATCATCAACATTAATATATAATCACCATCACTATTTATTTAGTCATTACCTACCCTTGACTGTAAGTTCCCAAGCCGGGTTACAACATTGAAAATAATATTTAAAATAATTTAAAACAACTTTCAACCATAAACATATCTCAAATATTTTTTGAAATACACATCTCAAATTGGGGTGTCCAAATATTGACACAGACCCCATCCCCACCTCTGAAAACGCTTGTGCCAAATTTGGCAGCAATATCAGGAGTGTGACGACGATATCTCAGGAGGTAGCTGAACCTGTAGGGAACAGACAAACCACTTTCCAAAGTTTATAGGAGACGTAGGAGGGTCCAGTGCTTGAGATGCATCACAGACAAACTCACTGGGGCATCTGGCTGGGGATGCTTCTGAAATTCTCCTACCCAGCATTCCTTCTTGATTTTTCGGGCTTCTGAATTAACCAGCCTAAATCTTGTTTCTAAAGCAAAACCAAAGCATTAGCAGTTCTCAGTTGCTCTGAGGTTGTCACCACCTGACTCAAGCAAAGCCTAGAATCCCTACAGTTAGGAGGTTTAATATTCGGGGCTTTGGCTGAATCCAGTGTCCAGCCCTACAAATAAACATGAATGCATAAATAAAATGATATCTGGAGAGCCCCTGAATCAAAACTGTATTTTCCCCCCTAATTGTTCATGGATTTTGATGTTTATGTTTTGTCGTGTTATTTTAAAAGGCATAATTTGTGTGCACGTATAATGTGTTGTAGCCAGCTAAGATCTACTCAGAACAGAGCCATTCAAACAGAGGGACCTATGTTAATCATGTTCATTAATTTCATTGGGACTGCTCTGAGTAGGGCTGGCATTGGTTACAAACCACTGCATTTTCCCTCTGTTGTGCTCACCTTGATAACCCTATGCTGTCTTCAGTGTTCATGGTCTGTCGACCAAATCGCCATAGACCGATTAAAAATAAGTCATTCGAAAAATAGTATGCAGCCTTGAAGGCCTATTGGCGGAAAAGCAGCAAAGAATTTGCAAAATGAAATAAATACATCGTATGCACACACATCGCAGGAAGACTCTGCCAATGGCAGCCCCCTCCCCCCCCCAGTGCATGCTGCACACGTTCAGAGAAATGTACCATCCCATTTATACTTTATGTGATGCAAACACACTTGATATCCAGGAGATAAGGCAATGAGTGTTTCTTATTGATGGAAGATCACCAGCCAGGATTCTGTTTCAAGAGGAAGAAGAGGAAGGGCCCCAGGAACATTGACATCCTGCTTCCTCCCCCTTTGTGGAAACCTCTATGAAGAAATTTCTGAGCAGTCATAACAGGTAGGTGGGGGGATGAGTATCTTCCATGCTACACCTATTATGTCTGAAATACAAGTCCATAAACTGTGTCTAAGTCTCTGGAGATGTGTATCTCGTCTCCATGCATGACACCAGGATGAGTTGGAACAAAGGCAGAATAAAACCCTCCAATGAATAAAAGTTCTAGACCTCATGGCATTCATTACCCACTCAATCTGGGATACGGATGAGATGATTTCCAGCACTGTTATTGCGCCTCCAGTTGGCTCTGTCTGCTCCTCCTGAATTTTGGTTTAACTTGCAGAATTTCTATTAAAAAATAATTCCAGAAAAGAAGTACAGTGGTACTTCCAGTTGCGAATGGGGTCCATTCCGGAGGTCCAGCCAGATCCTGAGGTTTTTGCAACCAGAGGAGTAGAGGTAGACTGCTTCTGCGCATGCACGTGCGGCGAAACACTTCCAGGTTTGCCGCTTTCGCAACCCGAAGTTTACGTTATCCGAGGGTAACGTAAGCTGAGGTGCTACTGTATGCGGCCAAAGGGAAAGTGCACATTGATTAAGTAGTGGACAAAAACAATCTTGATGCAACTGTACATTTCCGAGCACAATTCAAAGTGTTGGTGCTGACCTTTAAAGCCCTAAATGCCCTTGGTCCAGTATACCTGAAGGAGCATCTCCACCCCCATATATATATATATATATATGGAATGTGAATAAGTGAAGGTAAGTTTGAAAAAGTGAGAACCCAGGAGAAACTGAAAATATTAGATTTGCCCTTCCCTGGAGAATTTGCTTGACACTTCCTACCCGCAAACTTTGTTTCAGGTGTCATCTTATTGTGCAGTTTGGTTCTCGTTGCTATGTGGCTGGCCTTTTTTGTTCCTCATCCTGAAATCATCCTTAGGAGCACTGCCAGTGCAGAGCAAGTGCTAGGAATGCAGAAGTTCCTGGGTCCCGTCCCTTGGCAATTGTTGATGGGAACAGCACATGATTCCAGAGCTCCGAAGCTTGCAGTAGCTGTCCATTTGCTACCAGGCCAGGTTCCCAGAACAGGAACTTAAGAAGCAGCCTTACACTGAGTCAAACCATTGATTCATCTAGCTAAATACTTTCTGCACTGACTGGCAGCGCCTCTCCAGAGTTTCGGCCAAGATTTTTCCCCAGTCCTACCTGGAGATGCTGGGGATTGAACCTGGGGCCTTCTAGATTCAAAGCAGATACTCTTACCACTGAGCTACTGTGCTCCAACACTGAGCCTCCATACCCACCAACATTTCTCCCATGAAAATAGGGACGTCCTAAATAATAATAAAATAATAATAATAATAATAATAATAATAATAATAATGATGATGATGATGATGATGATGTTATTATTTATATGCCAGCCATCTGACTGGGGTGCCTCAACCACTCTGGGCAGCTTCCAACATATATAAAAACATAATAAAACATTAAACATTAAAAAAATTTCCCTATACAGGGCTGCCTTCAGATGGCTTCTAAAGGTTGTATAGTTACTTCTTTCCTTGGCTCGGAGGTTGCATAACTCCATACCCTTCAACATTTCTCCTATGAAAATAGGGATGTTCTAAGGAAAAGTGGGACATTCCAGGATCAAATCAGAAACTGGGACAACTTCTGTAAATCCCGGAGTGTCCCCGGAAAATAAGGACACTTGGAGTTTCTGAACCTCATACCATCCCCATTAACCCCAGGAACTCACTCTCAGCTCAATAAATAACCCATACTAGAAGATAAACTTGTGTTTGTTTCTGCTTCTGCCATAAACCCATCAAAATGCTTCAACCGGAACACCTCAAGTTCCAGTTTCAAGAGATTGTGACGTCCCTGGGGCAGTTGTGTTTTCTCTAACTGCTCTGCATGGACACTTACCCTACCTTCCGTTGACATTTGACCTTGTGGGTGGAGCATGGGGAGCCGCCTGAATACAGAAGCTCTTCTCTGCACCTCTGGAAGTTATTATGAAGAAACACAAGATGGATGGTGTCAACAGGATAAGGCTTCCTGGTCACCAAATGTCAGCAGGGCAACAATGCAGCCGAACAGGAAATGCAAAAGGTCAGGTTACGCATGGCAGTGGGTTCCAGGTGCTCATAAAACCATCGTTCCTCAGGAGTGAACACACACAGTTTCCACAAGATGAAGGTCTTCCAGAGCACGGTAAGAATTCTCCCATCATTTCCTAAACCCAAAGCAGCATGTTGACTTTCCACTTTTCAGCATTAGTACTGTGTTGAGATAGACAATTATGTACAACATTAACCATCCATGGTAAGAGGAGTGAAAGAGAAGGCAAGCAAAATATCAAAGATGGGGATGGGAAGCAGGGAATTGTCCCATTTTTTCCCTTCTGTCGTGATACTATAACTCAACATCCATTGGTCAGAATGAGAGGTCCACTTCCTGGAAAATTCAGCAGATCTCTCCTTCCATCTACGCTGTGTTAATTCTTCTTCTTATCTGTTGTCTTCCTTCAGCTCCTTGGGGTGCTCTTGGCTCTGTCCCTCACAGGTAAGTGTCCACAGCCCCCTTGTGAGGTTTTGATCCAGCCATTGGGGAGGGAGCAGGGAGCAGGTGTGCCTAGAGACACAGGAAGCTCCCTTATATTCGGTCAGACCACTTGTCCATCTAGTTCAGTGTTGTCCACACTAACTGGCTGCTGCTCTCCAGGGTTTGAGACTGAAATCTCTCCCAGCCCTACCTGCAGATGCTGAGGATTGAATATGGGAACATGTGTAGGCAAATAAGATGCTCTACCACTGACCTGCAGCCCTTGATCTAATGCATAACATGGTTAGACCACAAAAATATTAGACTAGGCCAAAAATATGCCTCAGCCTGCATGTCGAAAGGGGACTCTAATCACTCAGTCTTCATAACAGTGGATGACCATCCCTTTATTAATACAGAAACTTCAGAGGAAATGTAAAAGGTAAGGTAAAGGTAAAGGGCCCCTGGACAGTTAAGTCCAGTCAAAGGCGACTATGGGGTGTGGCGCTCACCTCGCTTTCAGGCTGAGGGAGCCGGCGTTTGTCCACAGACAGCTTTCCGGGTCATGTGGCCATCATGACTAAACCACTTCTGGCACAATGGAACACTGTGATGGAAACCTTCCCGCCGCAGTGATACCTATTTATCTCCTTGCACTGTAGCGCTTTTGAACTGCTAGGTTGGCAGGAACTTGGACAGAGCAATGGTAGCTCACCCCGTCACGGGGATTCGAACCACCAACCTTCTGATCAGCAAGCCCAAGAGGCTCAGTGGTTTAGACCACAGTGCCACCCGTGTCCCTCTTGAAAATGTACCTCTGGTTCGACTATAAGCTAAATGTTCAAGTTCTGGGAGGAACTATTTGTTGACTGATTTTTTTATTATTGCAAATTTATTAAGGAACATGTGAAGTGGGGAGGAAGGGGGACAGAATAAAAACAAAATGGTCACCTCACATTCCCTCCCCCCCCCCGCCAGAGCCAAGTTCTGAGCATGGGAAAATCCACCAGAAATGTTGTTGAGGGGAAGACATTGAGGTGCAGTTGTGGTGGGCCGAAGCCACGGAGCCCCCACCTCAAATCTTGATTGAGCCATTCATAGTCTTCACTGAGAGACCCTGGACCACTCAACAGCTCTCTGTCCATGAGTGCTGCCCCTTAGGCAATACTGGGTGAGATAGACCATCTTGGTATTAAAAAGAGAAGGAGGAGAAGGAGAAGAAGGAAAGGGAAAGTTTTCCTCCCATTGCAAATATATTATTATTACTATTATTATTATTATTATTATTCTATCCCATCTTTCCTCCTAGGAGCTCAAAGTGGCATCCATGGTCCTCCCTTCCACCCAATTTTATATTCACACCAACCCGGTGAGATAGGTCAGGCTGAGAGGCTGTGGCTGACCTAAGGTCACCTTATGAGCTTCATGGCCAAGTGGCAATTTGAACCCTGGCCTCCCAGGTCCTAGTATTTCCCTTCATCCATCAAAGGGGTAAAGGGTTAAAGACCAGCCTTTCAGTTCCCATCTCCCCACCTGCAGTTTACTTCAGAAAAGCCCTCTCTGCAATGACTAGTTGTGCACATGAAGTCTCATCTAGTTAAGCCCCAGGTTTCTGCATCACTTCTGGTCTAAACTGGTGGTAACCTGCTGTTTCTTTTCTTTAGGTGCTCAGGAGGTTAAACAACCCCCTGCAAAAGGTCAGTAATTTTCCTTTTCTCTTTCTGTTCCTCGGCTACAGACACAGATGCACAAACCGGATAGTTCAAGCTCCTCTTGTATTGGGGAACTGGAGCTTGAGACATCCTGGGAGAGGGGTGGGGTGGATGTGGTTTTTCAGAAGTGCTTCTGGCTGGTGGGCTGGTGGGTGGGTTCATTTCTTTCTTTGCTATTTTATTTTCAATATTTACGAATATCTCCCAAAAACCTTTCTGGTCTATAGTTAAAAAAAAAATTATTCTAACTTTAAATGATCATTCTAATTTGTAAATTTAAAAATTACTTATATTAAGAGAATATTGGTATTTTATTGGTAATGTGCATTTTATATTTTATGTAATCTGCTTAGAGGTTTCGATAATTAAGCGTATATAAGGTAAAGGTAAAGGGACCCCTGACCATTAGGTCCAGTCGTGACCGACTTTGGGGTTGCGGCGCTCATCTCGCTTTATTGGCCAAGGGAGCTGGCGTACAGCTTCCGGGACATGTGGCCAGCATGACTAAGCCACTTCTGGTGAACCAGAACAGCACATGGAAACGGCGTTTACCTTCCCACAGTACCTATTTATCTACTTGCACTTTGACGTGCTTTTGAACTGCTAGGTTGGCAGGAGCAGGGACCGAGCAACGGGAGCTCACCCCATTGTGGGGATTCGAACCGCCGACCTTCTGATCGGCAAGTCCTAGGCTCTGTGGTTTAACCCACAGCGCCGGCTTAATTATCGAAACCTCTAAGCAGATTACATAAAATATAAAATGCACATTACCAATAAAATCACTCTCACACACACAAGTTAGCTTAAAACTTTTCAAAATAAAATATGCTGGTTAAAAATATTTTTATTTTGAAAATTATGCAGGTTTAAAAATTATGCATTATAAATTACATATTGAAACTCATGTTTGGGTAGACTTAAATTCAATATGTGTCCAGTGGGAGGAAAGGAGAAAGAAGGACAGATGAAAGCCTCTGCCTGCATTTCTGTGCCCCCTAACCTGCCACCAACTCCATGTTTAAGTAGGGTTTCAATCTCTGATTAAACATGCAGTTCCTCATGTCCTGGATCATGCCGGGTGGATTCAACCCACTGTGCTGCGATCTGCCTCAACCCACTCTGAGGAAATTCCAAATGATTTGGGATCTGGGGTTTGTTGTGAGCCAAGTGCCTGGTGCTAATATAGAAGAGCTCTGCTGGGTCCCATCTAGAGCAGTATCCTGTTCCCACAGTGGCCAAATGGATGCCTCTCGGAAGTCCAAAAGCAGGACCAGAGTGAGGCAGTAGCTCTCCCCGCTTGCGATTCCAGGCAGCTGATATTCCAACGCATATACAGTCTCCAACAGTGGAGGCAGAACTTCATCATCATGTGGGAATGAAAGAAAGCACGGGTGATTTAATTTGAGAGCTGCCCAAGCCATTAAGTGATTTACAATCGATAACATGCTGCTGTAATTTTGTGAGCTCTCTGGCAAAAACAGCTGAGTATATAGTTCTGGTGAAGGTTGGATGAGGTGATCTTTGGGGACCTTTTCTATGGGTGTGGCCAGGGGGGGCAGGAGGGCAGCTGTCCCCCATCAATACAAAACAAAACAATACAAAACAATACAAATCTGAGGTTCTGCCCCTCAACAAAAGCCTACCCCCCTAACAAAAACCTGCCCCCCCCAAAAAAATCCTGGCTATGCCCATGACCCCTTCCAAATCTACAATTCTATGATTCTATATTGCAGCATTAAAAAAAAAATAGTTGTGACTTTCCAGCATTCTTATTTCTTGAAGGGAAGACCAAAGGCACCTGCTTCCTTTGAAAGTCGGTTTTTCTTCTCTCTCTCTCTTCCCCCCCCCGCCCCCACTTCTTTTGCAGAATGCAAGACCCGTTGGTTTGACCGCGACAATCCTTCCGGGACTGGGGACTACGAACTCCTGTCCCAGTTCTGGGATGAAAATCCCCACATCATCTGCCCCCAGCCACTTGCCATTGAGGTCCAGACAGTGGACGGGATTCCGGCATCTGAGACTGGGCAGAAGTTTTCTGTGTGAGATTCCATGTCCCCTATTCTACGGGTTCCTTAGCCGGGTTCTTATCTTTGAATTTCTGCCTCTTGTGGCTGCCTTGGCCCATCCCTGACACCCTGTTCTTCCCTGTGTTCCTAACAGGAATGATGCCACCAGTGGCTTTGCTTGTATCAATGCCCAGCAAGAAAAGGGCAAGTCATGCCGTGACTATCAAGTGCGCTTCATTTGCCCGGAAGCCTACTGTCCTACTGGTGAGCATTTCCACAGTTCTGTTACCAATACCATAACTACTTGTAAGGACTGCCGTGTATTTATTTAGGGTTCTGATTCAAGGTGAATATTGGGGGCCTGTGCATACCCATAATAGACTGTTATGAGTTTTTGGGGGGAGAGTCAGTCTGGATGGTGCCCTAAGTCTCTTCCACTTATTGGGATCCTGCACCTGTGGGTACAGAATGTATACTAGCAAGTTTGCCAATCTGGTTCCTATCTCAAGGCAATGGCTTTGGCTGACTAGTTATGTACAGTGGTACCTCGGGTTTAGTACTTAATTCGTTCCGGAGGTCCGTACTTAACCTGAAACTGTTCTTAACCTGAAGCACCACTTTAGCTAATGGGGCCTCCTGCTGCTGCTGCACCGCCGGAGCACGATTTCTGTTCTCATCCTGAAGCAAAGTTCTTAACCTGAAGCACTATTTCTGGGTTAGCGGAGTCTGTAACCTGAAGCGTATGTAACCTGAAGTGTATGTAACCGGAGGTACCACTGTATCACGATTTAGCATATCCAAAGAAGTTGCTCTGTGCCATGGAACAAATGGGGGGCCTTTCCCCCCCACCCCCGACCTGGCTGGTACTTAGGAGAACAAAAGCCAGAGTTGTTGTGTGAGAGAGTGAAAAACCTGAGCCCTGAATGCTGGAAGCTGGAGGACACAGAGATATGACTTGCTCATTGCTGGGCTTTGGGGCTCCCCTAGAAACCTAATAGGAATCTGATGGGCTGTTAGTGCTATGAGCCCATCCATTCAATGCTCAGGATGTATACATGTGTAAATAAAACGTATATCCTGGAGACACCCCAGTCTCCACTGACCTTCGTTTCAAGGAGACCAAACCCCGGGTAAGCACTGGTGGAACCCAATTGGAAATTGGGGTAGCATGTAACAATATATATTGGTCCAGGGTGGGGAGGAGGCTAGAGTTCCATCAGATCCTTCTCCTTCTGTCTTGACTACAAATGGGAGTCCAAAGAATAAGACAGGTGCCTGAGCAGGGCTTAGTCAGAAGGGTAAGGTGCTTGGGCGTTGCTGTGTTATGTTCCCAAGTATTTTGCAAATGCTTGCTTGGGCACATAGCACATCTCTTCCTGGAAGCCAAGACAGAATCACATGAAAACCAAAGCCAGTCACCCAACCAAATAACCTAGAAGAAATGCCAGAAAAATATTACAGAATTGCATCATATTCAAGTATCCCTGAAATCTCCCCATGGTTGCAGGCTTAGTCCAGAATGCAAATGTTTCAAGGCTGAGGACATAGACAAAAGGAAGAGGAAATCTTCTCACGCTGCATAGTTCAACTGTGCTCCCACAAGATGTGGTGATGGCCAGCAACTTGGAAGGCTTTAAAATAGACAGATTCATGGAGGAGCAGGCTATCAATGGCTACTAGTGACAAAAATTGCCTCTGAAGACCAGTTGTTGGACATCACAAGTGGGGAGAGTGGCTGCTGCACTCTGGTCCTGATTCCAGGTTTCCCATAGGCATCTGTTTGGCCAATGTGAGAACAGGATACTGGACTAGATTGGCCAATGACCTGTTCCAGCAGGTTGTTCTTAAAGCCAGTCCAAGCAGGTGGTTGTCAGAAAGCCTTGGAAAGGTTCTCCATATTAGCATGCCCTTTTAGTGTCACACTGTCACAGCTGATTATAGAAACTTCCCTCACATCAATTAGATTAGCTCCATGCATGAGATTGTGCAGCATGGCCACTACCACCCATTTTACATTGGTACATGGTGCACAAACAAACCTAACAGCACTCCCTCAAGCCAAATATACCAATAATGTGCAGCAACCTACAGTACAGACTTCAATACCTATCATTACCAATTCAAACTCCTCAGGAGGGGATGCTTATGGAATAAATACAAAGAACTGGTTCGGGTTGGGAGATAATGTACAGGTTGAAATGTGCCACAGGTTAAAAAAAAAAACAGAGGAATCGACAAAGTGCTTTAGTAAATGGAATGTAAGCAAGCAAGCTGTGTTCTTTCTCCTTATAGCCTCCAGCTCTCCAGCAACATTGACACCAGAGACTTTACCTCCTGCTCAGACCTTTCACCCTGAACCAGAGCCAACCCCCAGTGCTGAGGGTCAGAAGGGAGGTAATAATGGAAACAGGGACGTCAAATCAACTGGTTGGGATCTGTTGCCCTTTAAGTCATCCAGCATATGACTTTGGGGAGGTGGAAAGAACTTCTGGGTGGTGATATCACCCAACTGCATCTTCTTTTGGTGGTGGACTGCACTGGACTCTCACAATATCATTTGTGATATTTGATTAATTTACAAATATAAAAACCTGGAGTAGATTAAAGTAAGTGGGCTTTCCTTCATTTGGGCACAGAGAAATGTCTTCAGCTGCCACTCCCATGTCTGCGCCCAAATTTCATTTCTGAATTCTCTCTTCAGTCCCCAGTCCCCAGGCTCCACTGGGACCAGAGACGACTTTACCTCCAGTCCAGACACCTCAGCCTGGACCAGAACAAACCACCAGTGCTGAGAGTCAGAAAGGAGGTAAGAACGGGAAAAAGATATGGCAAGGCACAGACTCATTTGGGCTCGGCTACTCTTGTGTCATGTAGAATATAGCACAGTCCTCAGTTTTGAGTTAAGATAGGAATTACTGCATAGAATCACCACCTGGTTCCATTTGCTTTGGAAGACAGACCTTACTGGGCACTTAATGTCCTTTGTGATATTTGCTTGTTGCAAATATAGATACCTTGCAGGAGAGGAGGAAAACCATCAATGGGTCAAAAATCCCCATGGAGAAATGTATGCATCTGATATGACTGTGGTTGCACCACAAGTTTCACTTCTGACATTTCTTATCAGCCCCCACTCCCCAGGCTCCATTGAGACCGGAGACAACTTTACCTCCAGTCCAGACACCTCACCTTGGACCAGAACAAACCACCATTCTGAAGGGAGGTAGGAATGGAAACAGAGGTGTCTAATCAACTGGTTGGGATCTGTTGCCATTTTAGTCATCTAGAACAGTTGTTCCTAATTAGCTAAATACTGCAGGCCCCCTGTTTTTGAAAAGCCAAGCCATGCACCCCATGCTTTTGAAATTTTTGATATCTCTATAGTAGCTTTTGTTATGTGAATGGTGCCACAGACCACCTGGGTGGGTTATGCAGACCCCCTGGGGTCCGCAGATCACCAATTGGGAACCACTGATCACACATATTGTGTGTTCCCCACATCTAAGAGGTGATTAGAATTTCTGAGAAGAGATGCCACCCAACTGCATTTTCTTTGGGTGGTAGACTGCAATGAACACCCCCAATGTCCTTTGTGATATTTGCTTAATTTACAAATATAAATGTCAAGAATGAATTGAAACAAATGGGCATTCCTTCAAGGAGGCACAGAACCCCACAGTTCAGCTACCACTCCCAAGTCTGCACCCCAAGTTTAATCTCTGAACTCTTTCTTCAGAGCCTACTCCCCAGGTTCCATTAAGACCAGAAACAACATTCCCTCCAGCCCAGACACCACACCTTGGACCAGAAGAAACCACCATTCTGAAGGGAGGTAGGAATGGAAACAGAGGTGTCTAATCAACTGGTTGGGAACTGTTTGCCATTTGAGTCACCTAGAACAATAATCTCTGAACTCTTTATTCAGCTCCCACTCCACAGGTTCCATTGAGACCAGAGACAACTTTACCTCCAGCCCAGACACCTCACCCTGGACCAGAACAAACCACCATTCTGAAGGGAGGTAGGTATGATGGAAAAGTTTGTTTTTCTGGGCAGGTTGGGTTACCAAGTGTTTTCTTTTTCTTTTTCCCTGCCCGCAAACAGTTAATGAATGGCAGCTTCTCATTGGCCGGGGTTCCAAGAGAGGGAGTTGAAAAGGAGAGGATTTGGAGAGACAGATTTTAGGTTGGGAGACAGGTTTCAGTTTGGGAGATAGGGAGTGAGAAGAGAAAGAGTTGGTTCTGGGTAGAAACATCCACTCTGAGGAATATATCAAAAGCTACAGAATGGAGTCTATGAGTTTAGTGTGAAGGACAGTGTATGGTGTCCCATGAGAGTAATAGGCCAATAATTAACTGGGAGGCTGAGGCTGAGCCAGGAGAAGTAGAAGCTGGAATGATACCATCTACTTAAGTCTCATTCCAGTCAGGAGGGGAGAGATTCTGCTACAAAAAGGGAATACTCCCAAACCAGTTAAGAGGGGTGTGGTGATCCGTTGGGTCTGTTACTTGGAGTACTTCAGCAGCAGGGTTGTCAAAGGGGTGTGTAACTGACAAGAAGTACCACCTTGTTTAAGAACCAAGGTATTAAGCGGCAACAGCTGTGCAACTGAGAAAGTACTGAAGTCAAATAACTGGAAATAAGCTGAACATTTACCCTTTAGTCTAAAAACCTGGAAGATCTACCTGAAGCGAAGTAACTGAACATAAGCAACTGAAGTTTAAAACAAGCTGTGTTTGATCAGAAGTCCATAACAACACTTAGGTTTAGTATAAATATTATTAGGTGAACGGTTTCCTGAAATAACATTATAACCAGAAGTGTCCTTTGTTTAATAAAATATTTCTTGTTTGTTTGATCAAATCCTGCCTGAGACTCCAAATCATAAAGTTTTCCCTCTCACAAGTCCCCCACTAGATAATATGGGGTTATTTGTAGAAATTGAAGTAATTAGTGTACTGTGAGATGGTTGCACTATATTTATGTGAGGGCCAGCCCAATGGCGCCAAGGGAGGAAAGTGTCATTGGGCCGTCACAGTAGGAATAGAAACAGAAATGTCTAATCAACTGGTTGGGATCTGTTGCCATTTGAGTCATCTAGAACAGTTGTTCCTAATTAGCTAAGTACTGCAGGCCCTCTGTTTTTCAAAAGTCAAGTCATGCAACCCGTGGTTTTGAAAATTTTGATATCTCTGTAGAAGTTTTTGTTATGTGAATGGTGCCACAGACCCTCTGAGCAGGTTGTACAGACTCCCTGGGGTCTGCAGATCACCAGTTGGGAACCACTGATCTAGAATATTGTGTTTTCCCCACATCTAAGAGGTGACTAGAATTACTAGGAAGAGATGCCACCCAACTGCATTTCCTTTGGGTGGTAGACTGCACTGAACACCCACAATGTCCCTTGTGTTGTTTGCTTAATTTACAAATAAAATGTCAAGAATGAATTGACACAAGTGGGTATTCCTTCAAGGAGGCACAGAACCCCACAGAGAAATGTTGTCAGCTGCTGCTCTCAAGTCTGCCCCACAAGTTTAATCTCTGAACTCTTTCTTCAGAACCCACTCCCCAGGTTCCATTGAGACCGGAGACAACTTTACCTCCAGTTCAGACGCCTCACCCTGGACCAGAAGAAACCACCATTCTGAAGGGAGGTAGGAATGGAAACAGAGGTGTCTAATCAACTGTAGGGATCTGTTTGCCATTTGAGTCATCTAGAACAATAATCTCTGAACTCTTTCTTCAGAGCCTACTCCCCAAGTTCCACTGAGACCAGAAACGACGTTCCCTCCAGCCCAGACACCTCACCCTGGACCAGAAGAAACCACCATTCTGAAGGGAGGTAGGAATGGAAACAGAGGTGTCTCATCAACTGGCTGAGATCTGTTGCCATTTGCGTCATCTAGAAGAGTAGTTCGTAATGAGCTAAATGGTGCTGGCCCTCTGTTTTTGAAAAGTCAAGCCATGCACCCCATGCTTTTGAAAATTTGGCATACCTGTAGTACTTTTGTTATGTGAATGGTGCCCGGATGCCCCGGGGTGTGTTATGCAGACCCCCCAGGGTTCTCAGATCACCAATTGGGAACCACTGATCTAGAATATTGTGTGTTCCCCACGTCTAAGAGGTGATTAGAATTTCTGGGAAGAGATGCCACCCAACTGCATTTTCTTTGGGTGGTAGACTGCACGGAACACCCACAATGTCCTTTGTGATATTTGCTTAATTAATAAATATAAATGTCAAGAATGAATTGAAGCAAGTGGGCATTCCTTCAAGGAGACAAAGCACCCCACCGTTCAGCTACTCCCAAGTCTGCACCCCAAGTTTAATCTCTGAACTCTTTCTTCAGAGCCCACTCCCCAGGTTCCATTAAGACCAGAAACAACATTCCCTCCAGCCCAGACACCTCACCTTGGACCAGAACAAACCACCAGTGCCGAAGGTCAGAAAGGAGGTAAGAGAAAGGAAAGAGGTGGCAAGGCAGAGACTTAATTTAGCTCTGTTGATGTGTAGAATATTGTGTAGAATATTGGGCAGTCCTCACTTTTGAGTTGATATAGGAATTTCTGCACAGAGGTACCACCTGGTTCCATTTTCTTTGGATGACAGGGCTTCCTGGACACTCAACATCCTTTCTGATATTTGTTTGATTTGCAAATATCAAATTTGCAAATCAAACAAATCCACCTGTCATGAGTGGAGGAAAACAGGCTGGCCTTTCATGGGTCAAAAATCCCCATGGAGAAATATATGCATCTGATACTACTAAGGCTGAACCACAAGTTTCACCTATGGCATTTTTCTTCAGCCCCCACTCCCCACGTTCCATTAAGACCATTAAGACCAGAGACTACTTTACCTCCAGCCCAGACGCCTCACCCTGGACCAGAACAAACCACCAGTGCAGGGAGTCAGAAGGGGGGTAAGAACAGGAGAAAGAGGTGGCTAATCAGACCCAGTTGGGCTCTGCTGATGTTTGCATGATCTGGACTGAATCTAGATTCAGACCTCACCATCTAGTCCAGCTTCCTGTTTTCCACCCTGACCAACCATATACCCCTGGGAAACCCACATGCCTCCCTCCCCCCAAAAGAGATATAACACAAGTTTCACCTCTAATCTTCTTCTTCAGCTCCCACTGCCCAAGCTCAATTGGGACCAGAGACAACTTTTCCTCCAGCTCAGACACCTCAACCTGGACCAGAAGAAACCACCAGTGCTGAGAGTCAAAAGGGAGGTAAGAAAGGATTTAACCTGGATCCTTCTGCATGCAAAGCAGATGATCTACCACTGAACTACAGCACTTCCTCAACCTTTGAAAGATTGATGAACTAGGAGAGGGGTCTAGATCAATGTTTGTGAGGGGCAGTTTCTCAAAAATCTTTTGGCCCAGCCCCAAGTTTCCAAATAGACACACTTAAATGGTTCAGAATTAGGTCCTTGGACCCCATTGGTGTGTTCACAGCGCATCCTCAGTTGGTACGGTATGGGTGGCAATCATTATCTACTTTGTATCCATCTCTGTAGAAAATGATGGTCATTTCAATGATGATGATGAGTCAGAGTGTGGAGAGGAAGATTTTGCATCTCTAGCACCAACCCCTGACTCAGAGCAGATTCTTACCCAAAGTCCCCAGAAAGGTAGGGATGAGCAGAGAGGAGAGACAGACAAAATAACAATTGGTAAAGGGAGGGACGCCCTTCTAATCCGTTGGTGGGCCACATGCCAGTATTGGGCAGGGCTGAATCCAGTGGTGGATGGGATCAATTTGAGTGTTAATTTGATTTGTATATTGGTTAAAAATAAAAAATACTAAATATGGTAAAATAAAAGGAGAATTCCCTAGATGCCTAGATCCAGGTTTGGGGCAAGTACTCTTTGGTGGCATAGTGCCAGCAGAGATTTAAAATCACAAAACATGCAGCCAAGTAAAGTGTGGAAATAGAGGCTGTTTAACTTTTAAAATATCCCTTTCTAAGTTGCTTCCAAAGTTCCCGACTTCCCTTAGAAAAGAAAGAGACCACGCATTTGGTAAGTTAAAAATGGTTTACTTACCAACTCATCAAAGGTCAGATTCATGTGCTTTTCTATACAGCAGCAAGAAAGACAGGCAGTATGTATAACTTATGTTTCAAAATTGTTCCAAATGATTTCTAAATTATTTCTTTAGAAAAATAATGACAGCTTGCTAAAGCCACATAGTTTAAGCTCGGAGGATCTAGCTTAAGCCTGGTAGGGTTCACACAGTGGAAGGAAAGAACCAAGGATTGATAACCTCTCAAGGTTAGGGGGAGTAACCTAGCTAAGTTTGACAGAACAGTCTACTCTATGGTCTTAACCCATTCATGCATTAAGCCTATGAGTCTGGATTTATCCCACACAGAGCTTAGTGTCTGGGGGTCACAACCACCTTCTCTGCCACCCCCTTCTTTCTCTCTGCTACCCCCTTATCTCTCTCTCTCTCTCTCTGTCACCCTCTTCTCTCCCTCTCTTTCATCTCTTTCTGTGACCCCCTCTCTCTGTCACCCCTTTCTTTCTCCCTGCCCCCAGTGGGCTACCAGAGAAGAGTCAGATCATTCTTGGCAGAGAGCTGAGCTAATCACTTTCAGAGGGCTTCCCCCCAACTCTCCTACTTACACCACTCCATTCATTTCATATATTTTTCCATTGCATTTTTTCTCACTCACTCCCCTCCCTGGCTTCACTCCAGCTGCATGAAATTAGGGTGAGGGCTGCATGGGCCCATGGTTCATGATCTAGCTCAGGATTGTCTACACTGATTGGCAGTGGCTCTCCAGGGTTTTAAGCTGGAGCTCTTTCCATCCCTACCTGGAGTTGCCAGGCATTGAACCTGGAACCTTCTGATTATTGCAAAGTTACAGCCCTTCCTCATAAAGATGTCCACAGAGATGTATGCAGCGTTAATCCTACCCAGAGTAGACCCTTTGAAACCAATGAGCATGGAGGGCTTGGATCCATTAATTTTAATGGGTCTACTTTGAGCAGGACTTAGTTGGGTGCAACCCTTAGATATAGATTTCCTGTAAGTGTAAAAGACTAGTCTACATCAGAATCTCAGCCTCCTGCAGCAACATTTCTCTTTGAACTGCAAGGCACATCTGCAAGCCCATCACAATGTGTGCATGAAAACGTGCTGTGGTTTTACTTAGGGATGATGCTTCTGCATCCTCATTCAAGTCTCTCCCTGGATTTTGGAGTTTTGGATTATGTAGCCTTTGCACAAGGAATTCTCCATCTTTTTCTTATTTTCCAAATGTTGAATGGAACCACACCATGTGCACACCTTTTGCATCAGTTTTCAGTCCCTTTTAGTTCAAATGTGGGGAACCTTTGACCCATCAGCCCCAGCAAGCATGACCAATGGCCAGGGATCATGGGAGTTGCAGTTCAGCAGCACCCAGAGGGTTAAAGGTTCCCTACTTTCTGTGTCCCTTTTCTGCCTCCCCTGCTACACGTGCACCAATAAAATAGATGTATCTGTACTTTGTGTTTTAGTTTCAGGAGATTTTTAACTTCATTGTCTTGTATTTTTGTTGTTGTTAATCCCCCAGTTTGCAATACACGCTGGTTTGACGAAGATGATCCTTCCGGAACTGGGGACTACGAATTCTTCTTTGACATCTTGGACAAGTATCCCAATGACATTTGCTCTGAACCAACAGCTATAGAGGTCCAGACATTGGATGGGACCCCAGCTTCTGAGACTGGACAGATATTTACTACGTGAGAATTTAGTATTGTGTGAAATGGGTCTTGGAAATTGGTGGGGGATTATTATTATTATTATTACTACTACTACTACTACTACTACTACTGTGTCTTGAGCTTTCATTTTGCATCCAAACTAAGGATATGAAAGAATAATAGAATAGTAGAGTTGGAAGGGATCCCAAGGGTCACCTAGTCAAGGAATCACAGCTAAAGAATCCCCGAGAGATGGCCATCTAACCTCTGTTTCAAAGCTTCCAATGAATGAGAGTCCACTACACCTCTGAATAAGCATGCACAATGTTGCACTGGCGATGTGGTTTAGTTCTTGTCGTAAAAGAAATGCAAAGCTCGACTTCAACTTTTACTTTTATTCGAATACCTGTAAATATCTTATGGCATGACTAGGCAGTCCCCTTTCATTATTGCAGTTTAAGGCGTTGAAAATGCATTGAAAACCCTATGTGATAGCACAAGAAAAGGCTATTGAGACTCTTTTTCTCTGAACAGGAATGATGCTCGCACTGGCTTTTCCTGCATCCATGCCTCCCAGGGAAAAGGCGAGCGCTGTCATGACTACCAGGTGCGATTTAGCTGCCCACTGTCTTTCTGCTCTGGTAAGTTTTTAACTGCTTTGTACTTTGAATTCTGTTGACGGAATTCTTCCTGGTTCAGTGTGTAGAACAGATAATAGAATGCAGTCAGACAAACCACAGATTGTAGGTTAAGTAACTCATGGATCATAGAGTTGGAAGAGACTGCAAGAGTCATCTAGTCCAACCCCTGCAATGCAGGATTTATTTATTTTTGCCCAGTAATAATAATAATTTATTATTTAATACCCCTCCCATCTGGCTGGGCTTCCCCAGCCACTCTGGGTGGCTTCCAACAAAATATTAAAATACCATAGTACATCAAACATTAAAAGCTTCCCTAAACAGGGGTGCCTTCAGATGTCTTCTAAAAGTCTGGTAGTTGTTGTTCTCTTTGACATCTGATGGGAGGGCATTCCACAGGGCGGGCACCACTACCAAGAAGGCCCTCTGCCTGGTTCCCTGTAACTTGGCTTCTCGCAGTGAGGGAACTGCCAGAAGGCCCTCGGCGCTGGACCTCAGTGTCCAGGTAAAATGATGGGGGTGGAGACGCTCCTTCATGAATGAAGGAGGAAGGAGAGGGGAAAAGACAAATGAATGTTTGGCTACTATACACAAAATGTAGCTCCTTCTTTGGAGAGCCTGCTCCATCACAGTGGCCTGAAACTCAGAATCTTTTCCCATAGGTGGTGAGATCCCATCCACCCCGGGACCAGAACCTGTTACACCTCCTGCCCCAACTCCCACCTTGAAACAAGTTGAAAGCAGTCCAGAAATCCCAGTGAAAGGTACGTATGCCACCCTATAGCTATTCCAAGAAATACTTGGGCTATATAACAAAAGTGTCAAAGAATCCTATCCACGTGCTGGAGAAAAAGCCCTACTCTGGATGCGATTCTTGGGAGAAGAACGAAAACGTGAAAAATTTCACATACTTTGGTAACATGAAATGGAACTACAGGAGCTGAAAGCTACATGAACTTGCTCAAATTCTGGAATTAATTTTAGGAATCTTTCTATGTCATTTGTCTGGAATCCTGGGGGAATGGAAAGCATGACAAAGTTAGCTAAAGAGCCAATAAAGAAATAGTAAAAATAATCCCATCTCCTAGCAGTGGCAGATTATATACACATTATGCAGTATACAGTCCCAAGGAAGATAGCATCTGGAGGTGGAGCTCAAAGAACAATTGCCTAAGGGATAAGCAGAGGGCCATAGCATTTCCTGGGAGGGACGACTGCATCGCATTGGTCCTCATCTTTTAGCCTCAAATTGGAATCTTCCTCCATAGGTGGTGAAATCCTATCCACACCAGGTCCAGAGCCAGTAACATCTCCTGCCCCAACTCCAACCTTGGAAGAAATTAAAGGCAGTCCAAAAATCCCAGTAAAAGGTAGGCATGCAACACTACAGCTGTCTTGAGAGATACTGGGGATACATACAGAAGTGTCAAAGGTCCTATCCACCTGCTGGAGAAAAAGCCCTTCTCTGAACGCTATTCTTGGGAGAAGACCCCAAAAGTGGATAATTTCACACACTTTGGTAACATGAAGTAGAACTACAGGAACTGAAAGCTACACAAACTTGCTCAAATTCCAGAATTTATTTTAGGAATCCTTCTACATCATTTGTCTGGAATCCCGGGAGAACGGAAAGCAGGACAAAATTAGCTAAAGAGCCAATAAAGAAATAGTAGAAATAATCCCATCTCCTAGCAGTGGCAGACTTTGGGCTTTCAAATTTCAGCAGCACTCTATGCAACACCCCAAAACATTTTTTTGAGGGGGGGGGAGCTCAACTCTCAGCTTCTGTTCTAAGTCATTGTTGTGGGACTCCCTGTTCTTGGCTCAGTGCTCAGTGTGGGTAAACCAGTTGTTCTCCCCTAAATCTGCCTTTGCTCCTAGATCTAGTCCAAATAAATAAATAAATAAATAAATAAATAAATAAATAAATACTCTTCTATGTTGTCCCAGATGATTGCTTTAACTGACAGATCACAACCATGCCTTCCTCCACATTCTGCCTTCTAGTAGACTTCTCCTTGCTCTAAGTAATAGTGGTCAGCAGTGCTCACCTGACCTGTTATCACTGGTGTTGCTGTAGTTTACTAGGAGTGACTGGCGGCAGAGAGGTTGGCATGGTGCAAATGCACCAGCAGGAACACTGGATTGGTTCCAGCAGTGCATTCTACCACAACGACCACGCTTCTGCCTTGCCACTGCTCAGAGGTCAAAGCACTGCAGCCCCACCAAGTGCTACTGGCTCTTACCTTAACATGTCAGCCTCCAAGTAAGTACCCTCTCCCACCTACCCACACACCACAACACAGCTCACCGCAGCAGGGGGGGAAACAAGGTATGTCATCAACACAGAGCCTGTTTCAAGAAATGCTCCATTTGGGACATGTGCAAGAGTCAAAAGTGGTGTCCACAGGCAGGAGAACAAGTTGTTCTCTGTGTGCAGTCTTTGGAGAAAGACCTAGAATTGGGATGGGAAACTTGTGGACCTTCCAGATTTTGCTGGACTCCCAACATCCCAGACAGTTGAACATGCTGGCTGAGGAGTATAGGAACTGAAGTCTAACAACATATAGGGGTCATAAAGTCCCACAGCCTGACCTAGAAGATAAAAAAATGGAAATTATAGATGTGTGTATAGATGTAGATATCATACAAGAGGTTCCAATTAATTTGAAAAAATAACCATAGTACTGAATTCCTAATTCAGAGGCCTTTGATTTGACTATCCTTGGATGCTGGCAAGGCACCAAGCCTTCTCCTCTTCAGATGCTTCATAAGCATTCTAAGAAACCTCCTGTCACTTTTCTTTTGGTAGAGTCTCCTTCCACTTGCAAGACCCGCTGGTTTAACGAAGACAATCCTTCGGGTGATGGGGACCAGGAACTCCTTTTTAACCTCATTCAGATGCACCCTCAGGAGATATGCAGAATGCCACTCGCGATCGAGGTCCAGACTGTGGATGGGATCCCAGCTTTGAAGGCTGGGCAACCGATTGCTGTGTGAGATGTTAAGCCTTTCTTGTATGCAATGCAATTTTTAATTGCCTAGCTGCAAAGCTGCAGAAACATAAGAAGCTTCCTTACCTTGAGTCAAACCAATTGCCCATCTTGCTCAGTATTGTAAAAACTGACTGGCAGCAGCTCTCTAGGATTGCTGGCAGGGATGTCTCCAAGTTCTCCCTGGAGATGCTGGTGACTGAGCCTGGTACCTTCAGCTTGCAAGGCAGATGCTCTACCACTGAGTTACAGCCCTGCCCCTATTTCTATGGTTACAGACTTTGCTCTGTCTCGGTACCTCCTAACATTCTGTGCACTGCAACTGAAACCTATCTGCTTCTTTCTCTGAGCAGGCATGATGTCATCACTGGCTTTTCCTGCATCAATGCTGAACAAGTGAAAGGGCAACTCTGCTACGACTACCGGGTACGGTTCACCTGTTCAGCACCCTTTTGCTCCAGTAAGTTTCTAAGCGTGCTCTTCTAATAATTATGCAGTGATAATTTGCTTTAGTTTGCAGGAATGAACGCTCTCACCTTTAGCTTATAGTATTCCCCGTACAGGTAAAGAGAAGAGAAAAAATAATGCAGCCACCATCTTCTGTCGGTCTGGTGCAGCTTGGGGTGGTGTCATAATCCCACATTTCACATAAATAGCCATATTTCAAATTAGAAAATGCAAATATCCCCACCACCAAGGAATGGCACAGATGAACAGCATTCTCTAGACTACAAGTGCATCACATTCTGAAAGCAGGTAGCTCAAACAGGTGTACTAAGACACAGATTACGTACACGTTGTGCCGTATACCGTCCTAAGGAAGGTAGCATCTGGAGATGGAAAGCAAGGAACAATTGCCTAAGGAAGAAGCAGAGGGACATAGCATTTCCTGGGAGGGATGACTCCATCACATTGGTCCTCATCCTTTAGCCTCAAATTGCAATCTGCTTTCTCCATAGGTGAGATCCCTCCCACCTCGGGACCAGAGCCTGTTACACCTCCTGCCCCAACTCCCACCTTGAAACAAGTTGAAAGCAGTCCAGAAATCCCAGTGAAAGGTACGTACGCCACCCTATAGCTATTCCAAGAAATACTTGGGCTATATAGCCAAAGTGTCAGAGATCCTATCCACGTGTGGGAGAAAAAGCCCTTCTCTGGATGCCATTCTTGGGAGAAGAACCAAAAGGTGAAAAATTCCATACACTTTGGTAACATGAAGTGGAACTACAGGAACTGAAAGCTACACAAACTTGCTCAAATTCCAGAATTAATTTTAGGAATCCTTCTACGTCATTTGTCTGGAATCCTGGGGGAATGGAAAGCAGGAAAGCAAGTTAGCTGAAGAGCCAGTAAAGAAATAGTAGAAATAATCCCATCTCCTAGCAGTAGCAGATTATATACACATTATACAGTATACAGTCCTAAGGAAGATAGCATCTGGAGGTGGAGCTCAAAGAACAATTGCCTAAGGGATAAGCAGAGGGCCATAGCATTTCCTGGGAGGGACGACTGCATCGCATTGGTCCTCATCTTTTAGCGTCAAATTGGAATCTTCCTTCATAGGTGGTGAAATCCCATCCACACCAGGTCCAGAGCCAATAACATCTCCTGCCCCAACTCCAACCTTGGAAGAAATTAAAGGCAGTCCAAAAATCCCAGTAAAAGGTAGGCATGCAACACTATCTTGAGAGATACTGGGGATACATACAGAAGTGTCAAAAGTCCTATCCATGTGCTAGAGAGAAAAGTGGTCTTGGGGTGCCATTCTTAGGAGAAGACCTAGCAGGTTTGGTAACATGAAGTGGAAAGCAAATGTGAAGGGACTGTAAACTAAAGCAAACTGAACATGCCCACAGGACTAATCTTAGAATTTTTCCTAGTTACCGGTAATCCCACCAGAATACAAGGGGAGTGGCAGGCAGGGCAAAGTTAACAAAAGATACAATAGAGGGTTGATAGAAATTATCTCATTCCCCAACATCAAGCCCTGTAGCCCAATACTCTCCAGTCTACAATCACAGTCAGAAAGCCAGAACACAGGGAGTTGAAAAACCAACTGCTGGTTAAGTCCCACATTGGATGCACTATATGTTTGGGTTGTATACTGGATTCGTCCAAATCCCAAACTGAATCAGGTCAATTCTGGGGGTCTGGGGTTGGGTTCAACCAAGTCAAGTCACAACAGCACTGGATAGCCCTGGGTTAGGCCATCTGGGAGAAAGGGCATTGAACAGGAAAACTACAGGGGGGTCTCTCTGACCAGAACATTTGCCAGTGAGCAAAGGATTCAATACTTTGAGTTGAGCAAAGGATTCAGTCATGTGGGCTGGTGCAGTCCTGTAGGGAAGGTTGAGATTTTTTGGCAGGGGAGATGCAAATTCTCCTCCTTCCTTTTTTCCCTCTCCTTCCCTTATGTTTAATTAGGGTTCTGAAAACCCTAATTAAACATTGACCCCACCCCAAATTGATTTAGTTCTGGATCTGGGGCAGGTGGTCTCCAGACTGGGTCAGGGGAGAGGCACATATCCCCTCTATATATGATCCTTGAGAAGGGGTGAAAAGGAAGAACAAAGAAAGGGATGGTGAAGGTCAAATAAATAATGGAATGTATCTTTTCCTTTAAGGCCTCCCACAGTCACACTGGTCCCCTTCCTTCAGCCTCAAACTCATAATTTTTTTCCATAGGTGGTGAGATCCAGTCCACACCAGCACCAGAGCCCGTTACACCTCCTGCTCCAACTCCCACCTTGGAGCAAGTGCAAAGCAGTCCAAATATCCCAGCAAAAGGTATGTAAGCAACACCAGTGCTGTTTCAAGAAATGGACTGTTTGGAATAAATAAGGGTAACCTATAGTATTCCCCTGATAGAGAGCAGATTGCTTTTAGGATGTTCTATACATCCCTAACCCTTTTGCCTAGAAGGAAACAGGAAACAACAGAGAAAGCAAAAAGAGCTTAAAACTAAATACAGTGGTACCTCGGGTTACGCCTCAGATTACAAACGCCTCAGATTACAAACGCTTCAGGTTACAAACTCCGATAACCTGGAAGAGTTGCCTCGAGTTGAGAACTTTGCCCCAGGATGAGAACGGAAATCGTGTACCAGCGGCACAGCGGCAGCAAGAGGCCCCATTAGCGAAAGCACGCCTCTAGTTAAGAACAGTTTCAGGTTAAGAACGGACCTCCGGAATGAATTAAGTTCGTAACTAGAGGTACCACTGTATAGGAAACTTACCAGGAGAGAGGAAATTAAGTAGGAAACTTATCGGAGGTGATTTTATTTATTCAAAGTAGGAAAAATCACAGAAGCATTTTATTTTTTTTAATGACTTGCCCTCAAAGAAATACTGGTCAATTTATCTAAATAAGAGTGGGGTTGAACAGTTAACAAAGGGACCTTTGCATTTGGACTTCCTTGAGCACAGTTGGTCAAAGCACACCATAACTGCTTCTGTATAAAAGAAAGCCCTGTGCTCCACACATTCACTATAATAGGTAACCAAAGTGGATAAAATTTGCAAACACAGGATCCCCTCCAGAGGAGATTAAGCCTGCCAAACTGCAGGTGTATAGGTTTAGTTGCTTTATATGGGGGAAGTAAAAGGCATTATCCCCCCCCCCCATAATTTCTTGGGGAAGGGATTTGTCTCTTGCTCTTTTTTACCTCAAAATAATTAAGAGCTGGCTAAGCGGCATGTATTCCTGCATATACAGTGGTACCTCAGGTTACATACGCTTCAGGTTACATACGCTTCAGGTTACAGACTCTGCTAACCCAGAAATAGTGCTTCAGGTTAAGAACTTTGCTTCAGGATGAGAACAAAAATCGTGCTCTGGTGGCGCGGCGGCAGCAGGAGGCCCCATTAGCTAAAGTGGTGCTTCAGGTTAAACACAGTTTCAGGTTAAGTACGGACCTCCAGAATGAATTAAGTACTTAACCCGAGGTACCACTGTATTTATATATTGCAGCCTCACACCAACCTTTCCATTTGGGGCTGAGTTCAAACCCCACTCAGACCAGGGTTTAAATTCCTACTTAGCCATGGAGGTTTATCCTACCTCAGAGGGTTGTCATGTGGATTAAAAAAATTAAGTGAGGAACCATGTATCAAGCCACCTTGTGCTCCTTGGGGGATAGGTATGATAGAAATGAAATAATGAAGTAAACAGCATTCATGCAAGAACATTTTCACTCCAGCCATCAACCTCTTTTCTACAGGTGACCAGAATCAACCTGGGGCAGGATTAGAGCCTGTTACCCTTCTAGCCCCAACTGCTGTCTCTCCAGAAGTGAAAACTGGGTCCCAAGTTCAAGAGCAAGGTGTGTGTGTGTGTGCGCGCGCGCAGAGAACGCCTTCCCATTGTTATCACTGTTTATTCAGCTACAACTCACATTTCTTTTTCTCCTTCAGCTTGCAAGACAAATTGGTTTGACCGGGATAATCCTTCTGGGACTGGGGACTACGAACTCCTTTCTGATATCATGGATGAAAATGAAATTGACACAATCTGTCTTGATCCAATTGCAATTGAGGTCCAGACAGTGGATGGGATCCCAGCTTCCGAGACTGGGCAACAGTTTGCTGTGTAAGATTCCATGGGATGAGTTTGGAGATGATTGGCAGAAGTTGTCTGAGCTGGCTCTTAAGTGAGCCTAGTTGGCTGTCTATAAACAATTTTCTTTGGCAGCCAAGACTCCTCCACGATGTATCTGGCAGATGTTGTGTACACTGCTTCTTTATCAGCTATGAAGGTCTCCCCAGATATCTCATAGACACAGGTTTACCATCTCCAGAGAGAAGGTGGCCTTGAATGGGAATGATAAGGGCGTTTGCCTTTATGAGAACTTTGGCGATCTGTGAGTGGGTTGAGTGAAATCATAGAATTGTAGGGTTGAAAGTAGCCTCCAATTACCAGTAGTTCAACTCTCTGCAATGTAGGAATCATAGATAAATAATTCCTGACAGAGGGCCACCCAACCTCCAATGAAGTAGAGTCCACTCCATTCCAAGAGCCAAGCAGCTCATACCAAAAGGAAGTCCTTCCTAATGTCTACTCAGAATCTGCTTTCTTGTAAATTGAAATAAGCATTGTGGACCTAATTCTAAGATTTGTTCTGTCCTCTGGAATAGGCACATGGGGTGTTTGCAGCTGAGGCTGTCATGGAACTGAAGCTATCATCCCATGTTGGAAGCATCATTCTATGGCAGGCATAGGCAAACATGGCCCTCCAGATTTTTTGGGACTACAACTCCCATCATCCCTAGCTAACAGGACCAGTGGTCAGGGATGGTGGGAGTTGTAGTCCCAAAACATCTGGAGGGCCAAGTTTGCCTATGCCTATTCTATAGCTGGTCAGTTGGGTGCTTGCAGCCCTGGAAGGACAGCTTCAGTTGCACGACAGCTTCAGGGTCTGACTTCCCCATAAGCCATGACAGCTTCCTTCACTCCTGTTTGTGGGTTTGGCTTTCCCTGCCTCCCTGGCCATGTTGGGATGTCACCTCAAATGACCTCCAGAGCTCTATCTCCTTCAGCTGTTCCATGTCTGCTTTGCCTCCTGTGATCCAAACAGGAATGATTCTACCCGCGGATTTGCCTGCGTCAATGCCCACCAGGGAAAAGGCGTCATCTGCCTTGATTATCAGGTGCGGTTCACCTGTCCTGATTCCTTCTGTGGTGAGTAACAAAGACCCCCCCTCCCCGGCTCAATCATACAAGAAAGCAGAGCTGATTGAAAAGGCTTTGCATTGGGGATAAGGTGGTGGGGTGTCTTGCTTTGCAGGGAGCAGTCCTCTATTTGAATAAAAAAGTCATAGAATTGTATAGTGGGAAGGGTCCACCCTTCACCTAGGTTGGATCTAGACACATCAAAGAAGCGATCCAGTTAAATGTGTTGTAAACTTCATACAGTGAAGTTCCATTGGCAAAAAATGGGACTCCACAGCGCCATTTGATGTCATAGTGCTTTAACACATATAAAGCTATGCATATAAAGTCGCTGAGTCCCTAGTCCAGTGATGGCAAACTTTTTAGAGACCGAGTGTCCAAACTGCAACCCAAAACCCACTTATTTATCGCAAAGTGCCAACGTGGCAATTTAACCTATATCTCTCTTTTTTTTCTGTGTGTTTCACGTTTCTTCACGTTGTAATAAATAATCCTTCATAAAAGTTACGGCATTACATTCTTCATTAAATTATCTTTCCATTGACATATAACTTTATGGTGTAACTCAGTACTTTTTTTTCTTAAAAAAATGTATAGGGTTACTCTCATTTTGACTCAAGAAAATCACCACCGGGGAAAAATAAATACAGTTCAAATTGGGGAAAATAAATACAGTGAATTTCTTCTCCTGTTAGATTCACAAAATGTTTAGGGGTATGCGTCCCCCTGCATCCCCAAAGAAAAAAAACACTAGTATTACTCCAAAACAAAGTGGTGTTATGAGCCTTCAAACCTCGGAAATACATTTTTTATTTTTTTAGAAGGTTCCACAATTTTGGCCACTAGTGTACACTGGAGGGCTGTACTAAGAGCCACCCTCTCCCTGTTTTTAATATGAGATAATAATGATTGTCTGTGTGCGCACAAACAAATAAATATAAATAAATAAATAAACCCAGCCAGATGGGTGGGGTATAAATAATATATTATTATTATTATTATTATTATTATTATTATTATTATTATTTGCCATTTCTTTGGCTACCGTTTGATCACAGCCTCCACGGAATGAATTTCTCTTTTCTTTTTTTTAAAAAAGATTTTTTATTAATTTACATCAAAAAACAAAAAACATATTAGTTTCACATCAAATTTTTCACAACTTATTCCTTTTCAGGACTTCCTTCAGCTTTTCCGTAAATCATCCATAGTTATTATTTAAATTACGCATTTCTTAGTTTTATATTGACATTATATTTTTCTTTCTATTCCCTTTAGACAATATTTCTTAATTTTTCACAGTGCTTCTTTAAATCCCATTAGCGTTATCTGTCCCTCACATATATTCCAGATATTCCACAAATTTCCCCCAGTCCTCGATGAACTTTTGGTCTCTTAAGTATCTGATCTTTCCTGTCAATTTGTCCAGCTCCGCATAGTCTAACAGCTTCATTCTCCATTCTTCCACAGTCGGTATTTCCTGTTGTTTCCATTTCTGGGCCAGGGAATGAATTTCTCTTTTGGCTTCCGTGGGAAAGTGCAGTGAACATGTAAACCCAGGAGCCCCTACTTAGGTTGCCGTCTTTATATGCTTACTGGCCTGGGAGTTAAGCCCTGCTGCACTCAAGGCAGCTTACTCCTGAGACTGGCGGGAGGCCCTGGTGCATCAAAAGTCAATGCCTGCTCAGCCCCTCGCTTGCTAGCCAGGTCCTGGTGCCACAGGCTTTGGATGGCACAAGCCCTCCTCTCCTCCTTCTCCCTCACCCCAGGCATGGAAGCTATGGCCCTGCTGGGGCAATGGTGTGCATGCCCACAGAGAGGGTTCTGCGCCCTCTCTGGCACGCATGCTATAGTTTCGCCACAACTGCCCTAGTCCAACCCCTACAATGCAGAAATCACAACTAAAGACTCTCTGACAGATAGCCATCCCAATTTCGCTTTAAGAACTTCCAATGAAGCAGAGTCCGCCACCTTCCAAGGTGGTCCATTCCACTGTCGAACAGCTATTACCGTCAGAAAGTTCTTCCTAGGTAAAGGTGAAGGGACCTCTGACCATTAGGACCAGTCATGACCGACTCTGGGGTTGCGGCGCTCATCTCGCTTTATTGGCCGAGGGAGCCGGCGTACAGCTTCCGGGTCATGTGGCCAGCATGTCTAAGCCACTTCTGGCGAACCAGAGCAGCACGGAAACGCTGTTTACCTTCCCGCCGGAGTGGTACCTATTGATCTACTTGCACTTTGATGTGCTTTCGAACTGCTAGGTTGGCAGGAGCTCAGCCCATTGACGGGAGCTCAGCCCATTGCGGGGATTCGAACCGCCGACCTTCTGATCGGCAAGTCCTAGGCTCTGTGGTTTAACCCACAGCGCCACCCGCGTCCCTAATGTCACCTAAATTACATATATGTTTCCAGCAGGAAAAGGCCAGCCTGGGGTGGAATCCACATCTGCTGTGACTGCTGCACCTGTACTAGCAACACAGGAAACGAACCAGTTCCCCACTCAAGGTAAGGAATGGAGGTGTGCGCAGCTGAAGAACTAGAAAACGTGGAAACCTTAAGCCACACAGTTCCTTGTATACATAAATATTATTACATTATTACATCCCACACACATTTATATTTCACGGAGCTGTGACCTTCATTGGGGGAGAAAATTTTCAGCCAAGGAAATGCTTTCGAGACGCCATTCTGCACTTCCTGTACTGCAGAGTTGAGGAAAGGCAGTGGGAAAGGCCGATGGGAAACATAGAATCATATGCAGAGTCCAACCCCCCTGCTAAATTGACATACAAATTGTGGAACAAGGACAACTGTGACTTTAAGGAAGAATGGGAGCTTTTTACAAATTATCTAAAAAGACAACAAAATGAACTGGACTCCTTGGCGGGTTTTGAATAAACATACACATATGCAGAGTGGGAAGATGCCAAATGTTCATCTAGTCCAACCCCCCTGCACTGCAGGAATAATCCAGCTTCAATCCCAGCTTTTCTATGGATTGTTCCAATTCAGCAGTAATCGGGGGGGGGGGGGTCCAAGGGAAAGCGACAGAGCTAACAGGGTAGATAGTCAAAACAAAAACAAAAATTTCTTTCCAGTAGCACCTTAAAGACCAACTAAGTTAGTTCTTGGTATGAGCTTTCGTGTGCATGCACACTTCTTCAGATACACTGAAACACTGAAACAGGGTAGATAGATAAGGTAAGGATATGTATAATTTCATAACATGCAGAGAATAATATGTACTGAGAAATCAGAGAGAGGAGCTGAGGGAAGTCTGGGGGGGGGAGGGTTCGAAAAGGTGGTGGGAAAAGGGTGGGAAATAATGAGTATGATATGCTTTGATAATTTGTTATGTTAAAATTGTTAATAAAAACATTTTTTTTAAAGGAAAGAAATGGGAAAATCAGAATAGATACCTCCCTGATGCTGAAGCCTTTTCTTTTAGTAACACCTCAACACCGAGGGCTCATCTACACTTCCCTTTGTCCCATAATCTCTTCTCTTCGTTCTGCGATTTCAAGGCACAGGGTCCCAGAGGTTTTCCTTTCGCTCTGTCGCTTTCCCTTGGAAACCCCACCCCCACCCCCGCCAAGGAGTCCAGTTCATTTTGTTGTCTTTTTAGATAATTTGTAAAAAGCTCCCATTCTTCCTTAAAGTCACAGTTGTCCTTGTTCCACAATTTGTATGTCAATTTAGCCAGCTCTGCGTAACTCATCCATTTTTCTTGCCAATGTTCTTTCGTTGAGAGATCTTCCCATTTCTTTCCAAGCTCTCTCTTCTCAGAAGTAATGGCGCCAATCACTTTCCCAACAGGCCAGGATCAGTCTGGGCTGACGCCTGCAGCTAGCACACCTGTTGACTCTCTGCCTGTGCAGACAACGACAGCTAATACCCCCATTGACACTGTGCCAGTCCAAACGACTCCCCAAAGCCCTGCACCAGGTAAAGAGCAAAATCCAAGTAAAAAATTCTAGCCATCAATTTTACATATCATTATCATTATTATTAACTGGACGCAAAGCTATCATGTCTGGATCTCAGGGGACAGCAATGCTCTTCATGCTGCATCTCTTTAATTTTGCGTCAATTAGGCTGTTTTCTGTTCATTTGCCCACCGTGCTGACATGCAACTATGCTGACACATAGGCCTGTGTTTCTCAAAAGTTCAGTTCATTTGGACCTCTGTGGGTGGCGCTGTGGGTTAAACCACAGAACCTAGGACTTGCCGATCAGAAGGTCGGTGGTTCGAATCCCCACAACGGGGTGAGCTCCCGTTGCTCGGTCCCTGCTCCTGCCAACCTAGCAGTTCTAAAGCACGTCAAAGTGCAAGTAGATAAATAGGTACCGCTCTGGCGGGAAGGTAAACGGCATTTCCGTGCGCTGCTCTGGTTCGCCAGAAGTGGCTTAGTCATGCTGGCCACATGACCTGGAAGCTGTACGCCGGCTACCTCAGCCAATAAAGCAAGATGAGCGCCGCAACCCCAGAGTCGGCCATGACTGGAAATAATGGTCAGGGGTCCTTTTACCTTTACCTTTACATGCTCTGAAAACATTGGTGTCCATGGGTTTACTTTTATTGCAACCATAAGCAGAGAAGAATATGGGGCTGGAAGGTTTGCAACAATTTCTAATACTCTACTCTCTTGGTTTCTTCTCCCTTAGTTTGCAAGACAAAATGGTTAAACAGGGACAATCCCAGTGCAACTGGGGACTATGAGCTGATATACTACCTCAAAAAGGACTATCCAAAAGCCATTTGCAACAAGCCAATTGCTATCGAGGTCCAAACTGTGGATGGAATCCCAGCTTCTCAGACAGGACAGATATTTTCCAGGTGAGAATTCCTCTCTGACTTGGGAAGACGGAGATGGTGGCTATAGGTTGCATCCAGTGTTAATTCCAATCTGTTGAATTAATGAGCATGACTAAAATAGGTCCATTAATTTCATCAGCTCCTCTCTAAGTAGAACTTAATTGGATAGAACTGTATAATTTTGTTTTGTTTTGCATTTAAGACCAGGGTGGAATCTACACACATTTTTTAAAAAACGCTGTGAAAATGCTTTTTTAAAAAAATCTAGTGTTGCATTTGTATATTGCACTTTACAACACATTTAAAACGTTTTATTTGCAGCTGTACAGCTGAGTCCCAGGACTGGGATGATGAATCGGGTGGCTTAACTCTGAGAGGCACAATGCTCTTTCAGAGTTAGAGAATGGTTGTTCCTGAAATGACCCTCACAGGAATTTGAACGGTGTACTCATGCCATCAGTTTCAATGTATGGCTATTTTGGCAATCTGCCTTATTTCACCTACAAATGATTTTTTACAAAATGGGAGGAAATTTGAGAAAGTCACCCTAAACAAATAACAGCAGCAATTAGAAAAAACAGAATCAAAGAATTGTGGCGTTGGAAGGGACAACTAGTTCAACCCCTGCAATACAGGAATTGAAACTAAAGAATCCCTGACAGATGGCCATCCAACCTCTGTTTAAAAACTTCCAAGGAGAGTCCACTACCTTCCAATGGAGTCCATTTCACTGTTAAACAGCTCTTGCCGTCAGAAAGTTTGTCAGCCCTTGTAAAGGCGCAATAAGTTGACAGGCAGTTCCTGCAAACCCCACTTTGCCACGACTTTTCCTGTCCTGCACCTGCTACCATCTGTGGCATCAGGTGTGGGGCAGGTGACTATAGCTTAGCAAAAACAGCCTTGTGGGCCAAACAGAGAGGGTTGCCAGGTCTAGTTGCGCCTGTTGGCTGAAGGTTCCCAACTTCTGATGTAAGCAGGAAAACAATCTGTGCAGTCCACTGGAGTTCAACCAGCTTTTGCCACCTATACTGGAAATCAGGAACTGGCCACTCTCTCAAATTTGGGTACTGTTTCCCCCTATACCTGTCCCCCATACTCTGCCTTGTGTTGTTGAGCAGGAATGATGCAGTCAATGGGTTCGCTTGCATCAATGCCCAGCAAGGAAAAAGGGGTGTCTGCCACGACTATAAGGTCCGGTTTACCTGCCCAGACTCTTTCTGTTCAGGTGAGTGTCCATATCACATCCAGTTCTTATATGGAGCAGCCAGGGGAAATGGGTCGTGCAAAGGCTTCCCCTCTTCCAAGCTAACAGTGAACTACCCAATATCACATGTCATGTGCCCAGTATTCACCATGCCAACTCTCTTTCCTGTGACTTGGCTGGATATGTCTGAAATGCTTGTCATCTGAATTTCTCCCCAGATTGGGGACTTTTTGAACTCTTAGTCTTATTTCTGCAGGGGGAGCCTGAGAATCCGCCATTGTTATGTATAGTTTTTTAATTTCCAAATTTCACACACACCGTGGGCTGCTGGAGAAAGGGGAGCAATGTGATTCAGTTTGCATTTAAAGGCTAATCCACACTTTCTGAGGCAATACGCGAACTGATACACAGCCATCCTTTGACATTTGCACTTCACTTCTCTGAATTGTGCTTTTTGGTTCTCCAGTCAAGTAATGTATGCAAAAATGCACCCACGAAGGAAAAATGTGCATAAAAATGGGTATTATAGCGAAAATTATATACAAAAAATGTATGGAAGTGCTTTGCAAAAATGCGTTAGGAAAAAATTGTACTAAAATGTTGGTGAATTTTCATGAGGATTTTTTATGATTATTGCTATCTGATGAGGAAATGCAGAGATCTGAATTTAAGGCTGGGAAAATGAGGAAATGAGAGAAACTGAAATTGGCAGATTCATCTATCTCCGTTTGCTGCATCTTCACATTCTTTCAGGTCTCTCTTCCAACACTACTGACATACATGGATTAAACATTGTCAAAAAAAGGGGGGTGCAATTGTATGTATGATTGCAAAAGGATTCATGTGTGGTGTTTTACCAGTGCTTTGTGCCTGTGTGTATGCTGAGAAAAATGGCAAAAAAAGCAAAGTTGATCTAATTGTGCATACAGTTGGTGTCGTCCTCATTCTTTGCTTTATCAAGTTGCTGATGTACCATTAAAACACTGCAGAAAATTAATCCTGAAGCAATTGTACATACAACCACAGCAGAGTTCCTTTGTTTCAGTGTTTTATCTATGCAAATATGTCAATAAATGAAAAGATTCTCTGACCGTTATGCTTGTTTAATGAATTACCAATACACGGGGAAGTTGGGCTTTAGAGATATGGGGAGGAAGGAAGTGAATCAGTCCAGATTTTCATGCTGGATTTCTGTTTCCTCTCCTTAAGGAAATGCCCAAAAAGGTGTGAAGGAGGAATCCCCATGAGCAGTCAGCTGCAGTCTTCAGTTTCTACCCATCTCTGGAAGAAGGTGGCGTCTTCTCATTCATCCTTCTTGCTGCCGGCCTATGGCTCATACTTAATGCAATAAAGTCTCAAACGCAACCCCCAACCTTGATGCGGTGTCTAATTCTCTTCACAATTACTGTGCAACTGCTCAAAAAGCTTTGAATTTAACAGTTTACAGAAACAACGGTGATGGAGCTGGCATTATGTCATGTGAAAACAATGGAAAGGGTCACAGTTCAATGGCAGAGCATTTGTTCTATATGCAGAATGTCTCTGGTTCAATCCCCGGCATATCCAGGTAGGGCTGGTAAAGATTCCTACCTGAACCCTGGAGAACTGCTGCCAGTCTAAGATAAATGGGCACATGACCTGGCTTGGTATAAGGCAGCTTCCTATTTAAACCAGCCCTTTATTTAGAACCATTAGGTCTAGCATCTTACTTCATATTTGGAAGACGGACCAGAAGACATGTTTTGCATGCAGAAGGTCCCAGGGACACCAGAGAGGACCTGTAGCCGAAAGCTTATTTGGAGTTGTTTGCAATTATTTTTGAAACAAATGAATATAGCTTGTTAAAAATAAGAAGAATTAACGAAGCATCTGTACTAGTAATTGTTTTTTTTCTGGTTGTAGGCAACACACTTGAAGCATTCAGCTTAAAGGAAGGTTGTGGACTAATACAACCTTCCCTAACCTAGAGCTCTCTGAGTGTTCTCAGACTCTCTAACTCTCATGCACCCTGACCATTGGCCATGCTGGCTGTGGTTGATAGAAGTCCAAAGATATTTGGAGGGCTGCAAGCTCCCCATCCCTGATTTAACAGATCAGGTTGGGGAAGGTTGGACTGACATCAGTTAAACGTGGTACGTGACCACTCTTAAAATGCCCAGCAATATATGATGGAAGGCTAAAGGTTCACTACCCATTCTGCAGTGGAACAGAGGTTTTTAGGTGGTTCGGAACCCAATGAACACACAAATGGGGTGTAGGCTAAAGATGTTATTGCACAGCCCAAAGAAAACCACAAAGCACTGCAATTAGTTTACATCCCTCAGATTGCTGTGAACCCTATCAGCAGTGGTCATGAGTCCTGAAGGTGGAGCTTGGCTGGTACACAGCGCTCTCGGTGGATAGCCTTTCATAGACATTCCACCAGAAGAGGTTTTCTCAGGGCTTGTACACTGTTCTGTATAATGTAGTTTCTGGGAGAACACACCAGCTACCCACCAAACTGAAAGACACCTGGGCAGGCAGCCAAAACAGTCAACTTCTAAGTGTAGGATCAGCAGAAGCCTATCTTAAATATTAAGATTCCCACATGGTGACATAAAATCTGTGAGAAACCACTATTTCACGGAATAACAGGATAGGAACAAAAGTAACCATTCAAAGCCTTTCTAGACACGAAAGGAACATTGCTGCACACCTCAAAACAGCAACGATTTCCTGCAATATCCCAATATACCATCCCTGACTTAATGGATCAGGTTGGGAACGGCTGAACTAATATCATTCTCATGTGGGGAGTGGCGAACCTCCTGCAATCACTCTTAAAATGTTTACCCTAGTTATTCTGACTCTGGGTGAAAACAGTCTTTATGGGCTGAGGGAGGGAAACATTTAGGGTGACAGTAGGAGGTGCCTGTCAGGAGCTCGTCCTACACTCGAGTAGGACCCTGGCAGAGACACATGCCCGACTTCTAACAGTACCTCAGAGCCAGATGGACGGATTGATAAGGTGGAGGCCGGGCTATCAGGAAACTAGTGGTCTGGAAATGTAACAACCAGCTGCTCAGATCAGGAGAAGGCAGAAGCTTTTTCCCCATCAGGGTGTTCGCTCAATGTTAGTGGACTCCCTTTCCCAACAACCCTTCCTTCCAGAATTCCTCTTTCCCTGTTTGCCCACCTTTCACTTACCTGCATGCCCTTTTACTTAAAACCAGAGATGACCCTTGGCTGTTGGCTTCCTCCTCTTCCTCTGTCTAACATTTGCCTTTGTAGAACTCGGCAGGGAAGAGGCTGGAGAAATTCTAGAATTAGTTGCCTCTGTCTATCATCGGCTCTGGCGCCACCTGCTGTTGGCTCCCTGCCTTCCACCCTAGAGGTTCCAATGGGCACAAACCACCATGGCCCTAGACCCAGTGTCTACTTGGAGGCTGGATTGCCCACCAGCCAACAGGACATACGCGCTCTCTCTCCCTCTCTGCACCCAATGGACAACATGCACAGTTGATGTCACAATAGCTGCACTTCAGAGTGTCCCTGGCAGGCCTTCATCAACAACAGGCACTCACCTTGAGCAAGAGGCCCTAGAGATGGCATGGGGCCGCAACAGTGACTTGAAGAGCAGGCCCTTTTAAGGAGGTGAGGTGAGAGGGGCATATGCAGGTGGGCAGCATCTTCTGCCATTGATGGTGCTGTCCTTTGGGTGAAAACTTCACAAGCTCCTTAACACTGTGGTCACTCTTCCCTGGGGTAGAATCAGTAATTCAGAGCTTCACAAACACACACTCCTCCCTTCATGCAAACCATTCATGTTACCACAACTGAATGAAATGTTGCAGCCAAGCAGATAACCTGAAGAAGAGGGGCCAGTGAGGGATGTAGCACAGGAAGCCTCGGCTGGAATCCAGTTTGAAAATGAATCCAGAAATCAGTTTCAGTCAATAGTGCCTGCTTGCTGCTCTAGCACCTTTGCAGCAAGTCTCATTTTTGCTCAAAAATCTTGGGGAAATGTTCCCCATGTTATAAGCTAATTTCACTCTGAACTCTCTTTAATGCTGGCCATCAGGGATAGAGGAAATTCTTGTTCTGTACACATTTTAGGCAAGCTGGCTAAATTTGTCATTCTGAGGCAAGTACATGGAACTAAACACAGCTGTCATTCAAACTGCTGTTCAGTTAAAAAGAAAATCCATCAAAACCTGTATTTTTTTTATAAGGAGATGTATAACCCCCCCCCAAAAGCCCCACATTTTTAGGGGTATTGCATATGAAAATATGCATTGTAGTGGGAAAACATAAACAGCTGTGCATTTTAGGGAGGAAATGTGTATTAAAAATTGCAATACATAGAATTTAAACATTATTTTGAAATATATCTTTTTAAGAAGAAGATCTTCACAGAATGAGATTAAGTGCACTTAATTTTGAAATCATGCTGAAATGCCATGGAATGGAAAGAGACTGATCTATCCATCCCTATTTGTCACTACAGAACAGACAATCTGAGAAGGTGGCAGATTCCACTTCACTGGAGGTTTTCAAGCAGAGGTTGAATGGCCACCTGTCAGGAATTCTTCTGTTGTGATTCCTGCATTGCAAGAAGTTGGAGTAGATGACCTTTGGGGTCCCTTACAACTCTATAATTCTAAGATTCTATACAACTGTATAACTCATCTCTCTCTCTCTCACGACAGCTTCCCCTTCCCCTTCTCCTCTCATCTACTTCCTTCATCCTGCTTGTCATGAGTTCCAGTCATAAAAGGGAGCAGCCAGAAACCTTCAAACCAAGACCTCTCGGCTTAACACAAGGTAACCCCCCAAGACTTCTTATGCCAAAGAACTGGGGCCATCTTATCAAATGACCAGCTGTTGTCTCCCTGACCTCCTCCCCTCTCCCTGACTCCAGGTCTAGCAGAGATGTATGAGGAAGAGCTGCTCTATGATGCCACCCTCATAGCCGATGGACAAAGATTCCCTTGCCACAGGTAGGCCTTGATTTTTCTGAGCAACGTGAAGGCTGCCCAGAACTCATTGTTTGAATGTAAAGGTTGCGCAAAGAGCATCTCAGGTTCATCTGCCTTTAAAAATAAAAATAAAAAAAATCATATAGGTGAGGGCAGGGAACATTTTTTCAACCTTAAGGTCATATTCCATTCTCAGCAATGTCAAGGGGTGGGAGTCAGGAGTAGGTCAGTAATAATTCACACGGTGTCAGGAAGTTAACTCTTGATTCAGAGAAACCAAACAGCTCAAGCCTAGTGAACACAACTCTTCCTGGTAGCTAATGCTTCAAGGCAAATCACTTGCCAGGACTGAAGGTCCCCACTGTTCCACAGCTCTCTAAGTCTCCTCCTCCATTGGTTCCTTCTCAAGCAATTTGAGGTCTTGCATGTCTTTGCTCCACCCTCTTCATACCCCTTTGGGTTCTGAGAGACGGGAGGGAAGCTGGTCACAGCAAGAGGGAGAGATAGCCTGGCTTCATCCCCAGCCTGACTCATCTCTGCCTCTTGGCCCCTTCTCCTCTCCAGCCTTTAATTCTACCTCTGCTTCTGGACTGCTGTCTTCCACAGTCTCCTCCCACTCACTAAACCATTCCCTCTTCAGCTCCCAACACCTCCTCCTCTCATTGTGCTCCCTCTTCTCCCTCTGACCACTCATCATCATTCCACCACCACTCCCCCGGCTCTGAGCTTTCTTCCCTTGAGGTTCCTCAGTTGGTGCCTCCTACCAGTCCTCTGCATCCAGCCAGTCCATGGCAGGCAACCTTCCAAGGGTTTGAACTTGGCCTCCAGCAATTGCAGTTCTCGCTTTCCTTCTCTGCAGAGCGCTGCTAGCAGCTATTAGCCCCTACTTTCGGGACATTTTCATCAATACCTGGAACGAACCTGGTGGGAAAGAAGTTCTGCTTCAAGAGGTGGCTCCATTCGTCGTCGAAAACATTCTGAAATATATCTACACAGAGGACATAACACTCACCCCTGAACTGGCGCCGCACCTCTTTGCTGGGGCCAACCGCTTACAGATCATACCGCTGCAGAACCTCTGCTGTAGGTAAGTCACTGTATCTTTCTTCTCTACTGACACCATGACTGTGCATGCAGTTCCACAATCTGACAGGTGCAATGTACATCACACCGTGAGCATGCAAATTCCAATGGATGGCTTTAAAAGAGATAAATTTGTGGAGGATCAGGTTATCCCGATGGTTATGTTCTACTTCCACTATTGGAAGCAGCATACTTCTGCATGCCAGAGTGCTCTTCCCCTCAAGTCCTGCTTTATGGACATCTGGTTGCCCACTGTGAAAACAGGAGGGTGGCCTAGAGGGACCATTGGTCTGACCCAGCAGGACTCTTCTTATGCTTGTAGTGCATAATATCTTATCAGGATTCTTTTAGCCCAGGAATGGAGAACCTGTAGTGCTACTGGACCACCAGATCCCATCATTCCCATCAATGGTCAAGGATGATGGGAACTGGAGTCCAGCATCATTTGAAGCAAGGTCCTTCAACCTTGGAGCTTCAGAACTACAACTCCCAACATCCCTGACCATTGACTATGCTGGCTGGGGATGATGGAAGTTGTAGTTCAAAAAACGTTTAGGGACTCAAGGCTGAAGAATAAAGTAAGGTCACAAGTTAGTCACACCTACTTTAGCTAAATTTGGAATGAGGAGTGAGGGATAATGAAGAACTGCTGCAAAGAGACAGCTTTGAAATCTGCTGTTGCTGTCTCATGGAACGTTGAATATGGACACAAATGGAGAATCTAAAAATGTCTACAAAATTCTGGTGTGTTTTTTTATGGTTATAAGAGTTATATCCATAGAGAAATCCAAAGGAGTCTCCAACCAGTTTTTGCTGCAATTTAGAGAGTCTTTGTCAAGGCCCTTGGACTATGGATACAACTATGGGATTGCTTCATCCAACACAGCTTCCCAGTATTTGTTACATGGCCAAAGGATCTTCAGAACTAATGTAAAATCATGAGACAGCGGGTTGCCATATTAGCATGCATTTTCCCATACGCAAATTCCTGCTGGATCATCCAGTCCACCCGGATCTCAGAGTGGCCATCCACATGTCTAGATAGGAAACTCATTCTTCCCAGTTGTGATTCCCAGAAGCTGGAATTCAGAGGCATACTGGCTCCAACAGGGGAGGTAGAACAACAGAACCATCATGGAGGGTAGCCATTGGTAGCCTTATGAATTTGTCTAATCCTCTTTCAAAGCCTTCCAATTGGGTGGCCATTTGGCGGTCCTGAGGCTAACCACTAGGTTTCACGGTAGGAGCCATGCAAATTCCTCTGCACCACAGGCCTTCCTGTTCCTTCTTTCGCCTTCCAGGTTCCTTGGGAAAAATCTCTCTGTGCAGAACTGCTTTGAGATGTATTCTTTGGCAAGGACGCACAAGAGTCCTGCCCTCCTCCATGTGGTCATACACTTCCTCACCAGAAAATTCAGCCAGGTCTGCGAGCATGAGAGTTTCCACCAGCTGGACCTCAGCACACTCATCACCCTGATATCCTCCTGCAACCTTGAAGTGGCTTCAGAGTTCAAGGTCTATCGGGCTGTGCGACTCTGGGTGCAAGGGCAATCCAGCAAGCATGGCCCTTTGCTAGGAGACCTGATGCGCCATGTCCGCTTCCCGCTCTTCAGTCCAGAGGAGCAAGTCGAACTACAGAGGGACTTGGAGAAGTGGAAGGACCTCAGGCTCGAGTGGAAGGTGCTGGATGGCAAGGAGAGGTTTCGTCACATCAAGGGCCTCCGGCAGGGCATGTACAAGCCACACATCCTGTGCATTGACACCCAGATGTGCGAGTACCAGGAGCTAGAGAGTGAAGAGGCCCACATGGGCTGCTATGACCCACAGACCGAACTGTGGGAGAAGCTTCCCGGCCTGCAGTCCTTGACGCATGCGTGTTGTGCCACAGCTGGTGAGAAGATCTATGTCTCTGGAGGCATCTGTAAGAACTCTTACTCCACCGCCGTCTATGAGTTCAGCTCTTTCAGAAACCAGTGGCTGCAGCTTGCACCCATGACTGTGCCCAGGGCTGCACATGGCTTCCTGTTCCACAACCAGAAGCTCTATGCCATGGGGGGATGGTGTCAGTTCCAAAGCTTCCTCAACTTGGCTGAGGCTTTTGACCTCGCGACAGGGACGTGGGCTACGATCGCAAAGCTCCCGTTTGCACTGAGCCACCCGGCCTCCAGCATCTTCCAGAACAAGCTGTACCTCCTTGGCGGCGCGACAGGAGTTTCTGGCCAGTGGCTGTTCCACAAAGGCTTCCTGATCTACGAGACCAGCTCCAACACATGGACTCAGGTGCCTCTGTCCACGGGTTTCTTTGCTGCAGGAGCTGTGGCTGGGGACAGGGGGATCTATGTGATTGGGGGATTCATCGAGAAGAAAATGCGGGACTGGGTTGAAGGGCTCCTCATCCCAGAGAACCGCCACAGCTCTCGCAAGTGCTTCTTGGTCAACGAGACTGGCAAAATTAGTGGCAACATTGGTATGCCCAAACTGCCGCGTGGGGTTGCCAACGCAGGAGTAGTCTCCTGCGGGAAGCGGATCTACGTGTTGGGTGGGGAAGACTTAAACCAGCGCTACAAGATGATTTACTACTGGGAGCCTGGAGAACCCCGCTGGCGCCGGTGCACAACAGAGATCCCTACCACCCGCGAGGGCATCAGCAGTTTTGGATGTGTGACCATGATGAGGCCCATCCCACACATCCGCCAGCTTTTCCAGGTCACCGCCCTTGTCATTGTGTCTGCAGCCAGCAAATAGCCATCCCCCTGGTGGTCCTGAATGAACTTTCAAGTTAGCAGAAACCAGGCAGACACATGCAAATAAATCATAGCAAAATTATGGATAGTCACCTACTGACTCGCTGCGAGACTTGGTCTGCAATGCTGTGAACAGCAGAACGCTTCTTATTGTTATCAATATAATTAATATTATTTTCTATTAGTCATGTCCATTGCTTTCAGAGTAAGACTTAGTTCTGTTTGCCCTTTTCTGAGTTCTTTTTCCAGCTCTCCAATATTCTTTTTGAGGTGAGGTGATCAGAACGGTGCACCGTATTCCTAGTGTGGTTGCACCATAGATTCGTGTAGCAGTGTTATGACATTGACAGCTGTCAGGATGCTGTCAGTGGCTCCTGGCTGGTTGCCCAGGAAAGCATAAAGACAAGGAAACTTTTCTTACCGTTCTTTTTTATTTCAATATTACAGAGAGACGCTATAGAACCCAGCCTCTTTGATAATGGCGTCCCAAGTGAATCTCCAGCCCCTGTCTCTCCCACTTCCTCATTCATCATCATCATCATCATCATCATCATCATCTCCTCTACGGGTGCTGCTATTTGCCCTCTGTCTTTGAACTCTTTGCTCTCCTACTTTTAAGGCTTGCCAGGTTCTGGGAGATGGCAGGTCCAGAATGCTTTCTAATGACAACATGTCAGCTGGGTGTTGCTCTGGCTCTCACATTATTTCCCAACTTTCCCCCTCATCTGCCTTTGGGCTGTTACTTACTGTATTTTTCGCTCTATAAGACGCACCAGACCATAAGACGCACCTAGTTTTTGGAGGAGGAAAACAAGAAAAAAATTATTCTGAATTCCAGAAGCCAGAACAGCAAGAGGGATCGCTGTGCAGCAGTCCCTCTTGCTGTTCTGGCTTCAGCGAAAGCAACACAAAGCCTCTTCAGGGCAGCAGGAGGAACGTCCCCCCTGCCCTGAAGAAGCTTCGTGTGGCTATTCCAGAAGCCAGAACAGCAAGAGGGATCGCTGCGCAGCAATCCCTCTTGCTGTTCTGGCTTCTGGGATAGCTGCGCAGCCTACATTCGCTCCATAAGGCACACACACATTTCCCCTTACTTTTTAGGAGGGAAAAGGTGCTTCTTATAGAGCGAAAAATACGGTACCACAAAACCCAGTCGTAAATCTATACAGTGGTACCTTGGGTTAAGAACTTAATTTGTTCTGGAGGTCCGTTCTTAACCTGAAACTGTTCTTAACCTGAGGTACCACTTTATCAAATGGGGCCTCCCGCTGCTGTCATGCCCCCATTGCGCAATTTCTGTTCTCATCCTGAAGCAAAGTTCTTAACCTGAGGTACTATTTCTGGGTTAGCGGAGTCTGTAACCTGAAGCGTCTGTAACCTGAAGCATCTGTAACCTGAGGTACCACTGTACTGTCTTCCTCTTCCCTGGAAGGGTCAGGATGGGGAGGCAGCCTCCACCATTCCTCCTTCTCTGCCCAGTCCCTGGCAACAGTTTTATTTCCAGTCCTTGTCCTTGTGATCCCTTGTGTGAAATTTACCTTTTTTCCCCCACAGCTGCTGCAGTTGATATCTTTGTTGACCTATCTGTTACAACCTTGTTCCTGGTTAGTCAGCTCCAGTTCAGACCCCATGAGTGTGTGAGATCAGGACACCCACACATGCCCATCACTTCACACCTGCTTATTTGAATCGCACCTGCCATTTTACTTGCCCATTCACCCAGTTTGGAGGAGTTTGGAGCAAACTTGGCTACTTCGCTGCTCACCCAAATTCTAGGACATTTAAGAAGCTTACCTCTTTGTTGTGACACACACGCACTCAGTCTAAGCAAGAGTAATTAAAATCAACTATTACTACAGTATGAATCCTCTTTTGGATGCTCGCTTGGTCTCATTTTCCAGCTCAAGATCACCTGGGCATTTTGGTCAGGAGAGTGGATCATACAACCCCAGTACTGAATTGTCATTTACAACAATCCTCTGAAGGAGTCTACCCTTTTGGGGATCGTAAGCACTAGAAATGTCCTATTAGATGTAAAGAGAGGACCCCCCCCCCCATCTCCAGGATGCCCTTCTCCATCCTTGAGAGCCAGTGTGGTGTAGTGGTTAAGAGCAGTAGACTCGTAATCTGGTGAACCAGGTTCGCTTCCCCGCTCCTCCACATGCAGCTGCTGGGTGACCTTGGGCCAGTCACACTTCTCTGAAGTCTCTCAGCCCCACTCACCTCACAGAGTGTTTGTTGTGGGGGAGGAAGGGAAAGGAGAATGTTAGCCGCTTTGAGACTCCTTTGGGTAGTGATAAAGCGGGATATCAAATCCAAACTCTTCTTCTTCTTCTTCCTTCCCAGAGATAACCATGTTGTTTCCATTCTGCCAGGTTTCTATTATGTCCAGACCAAGCATTTCTGCTCATCTCTCCTGGAATCGTACCTGATAGCTAGGGTGGGGAACATTTTTTCAGCCTGAGGGACCCATTCCCTTTCAGGCCACATTCTGAGGGCCACATGCCAGAAGTGGGCAGGGCCATAGGTAAAAGTGGGCGGAGCAATGGCAGTGAATTATACCTTTGCACAGTAGGCTGGCTTCTATATACACTCACACAGCCCTCACTATCCTGGTAATGAGAACAGCATCACCATGAGTTCTAAGACATATTCCTACTAGGAAAAACATTCAAGGAGGGTGTGAAGCAGGACTGGTGAGGGGAGTGGCCTGGGGAAAGCTTGTGTGACTGGAGAGGGGTTGTGATCTGGAGAGAGTCACAAGCGCCAGGCAAAGGAGAGGAGGAGGAGGAGGAGGAGGAGGAGGAGGAGGAGGAGGAGGAGGAGGATTTGCTATCCCGCTTTATCACTACCCGAAGGAGTCTCAAAGTGGCTAACATTCTCCTTTCCCTTCTTCCCCCACAACAAACACTCTGTGAGGTGAGTGGGGCTGAGAGACCTCAAAGAAGTGTGACTAGCCCAAGGTCACCCAGCAGCTGCATGTGGAGGAGCGGAGACGTGAACTCGGTTCACCAGATTACGAGACTACTGCTCTTAACCACTACACCACACTGGCTCTAGAGGCCTAGAGGGGTACACATGGCCTCTTGGTAGGGTTGCCACCCATCCTGTATGATACCAGATTGTCCCTTATTTCAATGTAAAATGCTATGCTATGTATTGATTCAATACAGGACACAGTTTGTCCTGTATTTCCCCTATTTCTGTGTGTGCACATCCTCTCTCCCTCCCTCCCCGCCTCTTGTTTTTTTCCTTTCCTTTTTTCTCCTCACCCCCTCTCCTTATCCCACCTCCAAGGAGGAGCAAACCCGGGCAAGGCTTTCATGTTGTCCCTTCCAGTCCCCTACACCTTTGGCATGGGTTAAGGCACTTATCCAAAGAGCTGCAGCCTGGAAGTGTTGGGCCGCATCCCTCCAGTGGTGCAGCATGGGGGTGGGCATAGGGGCTGTTATGTACTGAGTTGAATAGGATCCAAACTGCAGCAGTCTGATTGGTCCTAGAACAATAGGATCCAAAAGGCAGCAGTCTGATTGGTCCTAGAACAATAGGATTCAGAATGCAGCAGTCTGATTGGTCCTAGAACAATGCAGCAGTATGATTGGTTGGCAGGAACTACCCAATCATGCTCCAGATAGAAGTGAATCCACAACCTGATTGGCTTACAGTAGAATTCCGGAATTAGCCAATCATGTGCAGCCCATTGTGTAAATAATGTATATAAAGCAGATACTTTGAGGGGACATTCATTCATTCCTCCTCACCACTATGAGCTGAATAAAGAGCATGAAATCACTTCGCGACTCTGAGTATATTTCACTGGCGACGAAGGTGGGATCCCGCTGAGCTGACTGCCACACACAGCACCGCAGCACCGCCACCTGCCGCACCGCTGCCTCGCACCGTGTATCCAGGCTTCAGCTCCGGGACACAAGGAACTCAGAATGGCAACCGACAACAGCTTCTCACCATTCAACCCAGCATCTGGAGACTGGGAAGCGTACGCCTCCCGTTTCACCTTCCTCCTAGAAGCCAAAGGGGTCACCGACGAAGAAGACGCCAAGAAGAGGGCAATATTCTTCAGCGTCTGCGGAGAGGAGACGTTTGAAATCGCCCGGGCCCTCCTTGCGCCTGAAGACGTCGCTACTGTTCCATACAAAACAATAATGGAACAGCTGAAGGGGCACTTTTCGCCGCAGCCCTCAGTGGTGGCTCGTCGAAATGCCTTCTACGCAAAGCGGCAAGCCCCTGGGGAAACCATAACTGGGTTTGTGACCTCTCTCCGCCAAGCCGCCCGGTTCTGCAACTTCTCAGAGCTGGAGAACATGCTTCGTGACCGCCTCGTAGGTGGCCTGAAGGATGAGAAGCTGCAATGACGCCTCTACGCTAAGAAGGACCTAACGTTCCAGGTCGCTCTGGAGGAGGCCCTGGCAACGGAAGCTGCCGAGAGGTTGACGCAAGAGGCACGGCCGAGCCAGCTGTCCCAACCGAGGGTCCACCACGAAGACCTCACCGACGACTCAGGATCCGACAGGGAGGAGGTGCACCGAGTACAGCAGCGCACTCAAGCAGCCCACATACCACAGCTGCCTCGACGAGAAGGAGGGAACTGCGCAAGCTGTGGAGAAAGTCACGAGAGGAGGACCTGCCGTTTCCGCAACGCAGAGTGCAGGCAGTGCAGAAAATTGGGACACATCGCCCGGGTGTGTCGGGCTCGGCCCACCCGACGCCAGGCATCAGATGACCAATCCAAGAGCCCCAGGTCCCGGGGCCCAACGCACCAAGGCAACTCGACAGAGCTCACGGACTTCCAGGTATACCAGTTGCCCCACCCCAACGTAGAGAAAATTTATGTTGACGTACAGATAGAGGGGGCCCCATGCCGCATGGAGCTTGACACGGGTTCAACTCTATCCATAATCTCGGCAAGGACCTTAAGGAAACTGTGTCCTACTGGGGGTCCCAAACTCAGGCCGGCCCCATTCACCCTCCGGGACTTCCAAAAACGTAAGGTCCCCACAATGGGGGTGGGGACCTTCAGGGTGCAATACCGAGGGTGGACGCGGCAACTGGACTTGCTTGTGGTCAAGGGCCCCTACATTAGCTTACTGGGATTGGCATGGTTTGGACCACTGGGGCTAGCCGTCACCGGGGTGAACCACACTAGCTTACAAGTGGACGTGGACGCCATATGCAAGGAATTTCCGGGGGTTTTCGATGGGAAATTGGGACAGTATACGGGCCCCCCCATTGCTCTACAGCTTGACCCCGCAGTACGACTGGTCAGGCTCAAGGCCCGCCGGGTCCCGTTCGCCCTGAAACCCCGTATAGACGAGGAATTGGACCGGCTCGTGGAGCAAGGAGTGCTGGAGCCGGTGCCTAATGCCCCCTGGGAAACCCCAATCGTCACGCCCGTCAAGCCTAATGGTTCAGTCCGCATCTGCGCAGACTACAAATGTACCATAAACAAGGCCCTCACGGCCCATGCATACCCAGTGCCAGTGGTCAGCCATGTTCTTGCCACCCTGGCTGGGTCGAAAATTTTTGGCAAGCTGGACTTGGCCAAAGCATATCAACAGCTGCCAGTAGATGAGGCCACAGCAGAGGCACAGACGATTGTGACGCACAGAGGAGCATTCAGGGTAAAGCGGCTGCAATTCGGTGTCAGCGTGGCACCAGGCATATTCCAGAATCTAATGGACTCTCTACTTAAAGGGATTCCAGGCGTCACCCCCTTCTTCGATGATGTGTTGATTGCCGGGCCCACACCAGAGGAGTTTGAGGACCGCCTCCGCACCGTTCTGCACCGTTTCCAGACGGCGGGTCTCAAGGTGAAGCGGGAAAAATGTCTACTAGGAGTGCCTCAGGTGGACTTTCTGGGATTTATGGTGGACGCAGAAGGGGTCCACCCGACTGGGGACAAGGTACGGGCCATTTGTGATGCCCCAGAACAAGACTGAACTTCAGGCCTTCTTGGGACTATTGAACTTTTACCATTCCTTCCTTCCCCACAAGGCGGCGGTAGCAGAGCCCCTACACAGACTCCTGGACAAGCGGGCCCCTTGGGTGTGGGGCCAGCGCCAGGAGGCCGCATTCCAGGCAGTCAAGGACTTGCTTGTCTCAAACTCGGTCTTGGCACACTTCGACGAGAGGCTGCCGGTGGTGCTAGCATGCGATGCCTCGCCCTATGGAATTGGCGCTGTCCTGGGACACCAACTCCCGGATGGAAGAGAGGTACCAGTGGCATACTTTTCCCAGACACTCAACGCAACCGAGCGGAACTACTCGCAAATCGACAAGGAGGGTCTGGCAATCGTGAAGGGAGTAAAAAAATTCCATGATTTCTTGTACGGGCGGCCCTTCACCATGGTGACTGACCACAAGCCGTTGCTTGGCTTATTTGCCCCTGAAAAGCAGACCCCCCAAGTGCTGTCTCCTCGCGTCCTCAGGTGGTCAATTTTCCTTGCCAGCTACCAGTATGCACTGATTCACCGTCCGGGGAAGGCGATGGGCCATGCGGATGCCCTCAGCAGGCTACCACTACCGGAAACAGGCCCCGACCCAGCACCTGTACAAGAGGTTATGAGCCTGGAGCTGCTTCCCGACCGCCCCATTCAGGCACAAGAAGTTGCACACCATTCCAAGAAAGATAGGGTCATCTCCCGGGTCCTGGACTGGGTGTGGAGGGGATGGCCCAGCAGCAGCCCCGGGCCAGAATTCGCCGGCTACACAACCCGCAAACATGAACTGTCGGCCCACAAGGGGTGCCTGTTATGGGGAAGCAGGGTCGTTGTTCCCCAGCCCCTCCGCAAAAGGGTCCTCACAGCCCTACAGGAGACACACCCAGGGGTAGTAAGAATGAAGGCCCTTGCCAAGAGTTATGTGTGGTGGCCGGGGATCGACGGAGAGATAGAGGCCTGGGTCAAACACTGCCAGGCCTGCCAAGAATCCCGCCCAGATCCCCCAAGGGCCCCAGTCCAGTCCTGGGAGTCCGCCCGAGCACCATGGTCACGCCTGCATGTGGACTTCGCTGGCCCCTTTCAGGGGAAAACATTCTTCATAGTGGTGGACTCATACACCAAATGGCTGGAAGTCGCACTGGTACCGTCCACTTCTACGTCCGCAGCCATCCGGGTACTACGCAGGCTGTTTGCAACCCACGGGCTCCCTGACACTCTCGTCTCAGACAACGGGACTGCATTTACGTCAGGAGAATTCCAAACCTTCACAGCGCAGAACGCCATCCGCCACATCCGTTCGGCGCCATTCCATCCTGCCACCAATGGCCAAGCAGAACGCATGGTACGGACCACCAAGGACACCCTTCGCCGCATGACGCAAGGGGATTGGGAGTACCGCCTTGCCACATTCCTTCTAGCACAGCACAGCACCCCCAGCTCAACAACTGGCCGGAGCCCCGCTGAACTACTAATGGGTCAGCGCCTTGCAATCAGATTGGACCGCATTCACCCCGATAGAGCTCAGGATGAGGTAGTGGTGGGGGAAGGCAGGAACCCCCGGACCTTCGAGGCCCAGGACCCAGTGTACGCAAAGAATTTTGGGGCAGGCCCAGCATGGGTACCCGCCACAGTCACCAGGGTCACTGGCCCCGTGTCGTACGAGGTGCTAACAGATGGGGGGCAATGCTGGCGCCGCCACTGCGACCAGATACGGCGACGATTCCCGGGAGAAAACCAGGAGGAGGAAAGGTCAGAGGAGTCCCAAGGGAACAGAGGGGCAGTGAGGCCCATAGAGCACGAGGGGCCAGCAGGAGAGGCAGAATCAGTAAATACAGAGAGGACCTGCGAGGCCGAAAGGACACCGGAACCAGAACCACGACTGAGCGAGCCGGTTGCGCCAGACCAAATAGCCCCATCACAGCCAGCATCCTTGGAACACGAGCCAGAACCTGAACCCCGGACCAGGGAACACCCCAGGCCGCAACGCACACGTAGGCCGCCAGCGTACCTCGAGGACTATGAATGCGACCTCCCGGGCAGGACTGGAACTTAGAGGGGAGGGGTGTTATGTACTGAGTTGAATAGGATCCAAACTGCAGCAGTCTGATTGGTCCTAGAACAATAGGATCCAAAAGGCAGCAGTCTGATTGGTCCTAGAACAATAGGATTCAGAATGCAGCAGTCTGATTGGTCCTAGAACAATGCAGCAGTGTGATTGGTTGGCAGGAACTACCCAATCATGCTCCAGATAGAAGTGAATCCACAACCTGATTGGCTTACAGTAGAATTCCGGAATTAGGCAATCATGTGCAGCCCATTGTGTAAATAATGTATATAAAGCAGATACTTTGAGGGGACTTCCATTCATTCCTCCTCACCACTATGAGCTGAATAAAGAGCATGAAATCACTTCGCGACTCTGAGTATATTTCAGGGGCAGTTGCCGTGGGTGCAAAATTGTTACGGGCACAAAATTTCAACACTTGGTGCTACCTCAATACAGCTGCATGCATCCATCACTGGGCTCCGTGCTTCTCCATGCAAACCAGGAAATGACCTCTCCAGACAACGGAATGACTCTTCTTATCTCTGTGGCTGCAATCTCCTGGATAACGCAGATGCTGTTAAGCAGTTGAATACTCCATCCAGTTCCCTCCCTCCCATTCCCCCCTTCAAGTAACCCTGGGCTCTGGCAACCCATGCTACACCACTGTGTTCCTCGGAAAGAAACAGATTCCGAGATTCTAGAAACAAGCGGTTTTGTGTCAGTGTAGCTCAGAAGCCCCAGTTCTGAACATAGTTATCTACAGGATATTTGAGAGAGGAGGGTGAGGGAGAAGGAGCTCCCCATAAGGCTTGCCCTCCACTCATAATGTTTTTTCCTCTCCTTCAGAAGCATAACATGCGGAACAGAGCCTGTTTCCTCATCAGAATATGCCCCACTATTCATTTATTTTTGTCCTGGCCTGAACGTACAGTACTGGATGTGTTTGAAAGGGTGTGTGAAAGGTCATGGATTTCAGCTCTGGGTAGCAAAGCACAGACAGGTTTGCAAATCCGTGAGCACATGTGTCTGCGTGTGACAAATTCCAGAGTGGCAACCGAATTGGCTGCAGTAGAGTGCAACTGATTGCTTTGAAGCCATTTCAGCACTGGGGGCAAGGGCAATTGCCACCCTACCCAGCCCACAACCCAGCCCGCCATCCTATCCTTTATTTTGTCCGAACAAAGGTGACAACCCTACCCCTGGTTTTGAGGTTCCCCGGCCCTCTCTTACACCACTTAGATGGAAAATCATACAAATTACAAATAAAAAACTGAACACAAGTGGGTAGGTAATGACTAGTCCTTCTGTTCTATACCTCTCGAGAGTTAAGTGCCTTCAGGTTTCTCAGGCAGATCATTGCTGTAGAAACCACTTTGCATGCTGTCTGTGAGCCTCACATCCACTAAGGGTTCACCACCTCTATGGCTGTAAGTGCAACCGACGTCTTTCGGAAAAGCTCTAGGATGGGCTTTTTGGGGACCTTCATGGTGGTGCAGCCAAAGCCGCTGAGTCCCCAGCTGGTGAATGGCAGCCTCTCCTGGCACTGGACCCACTTTGTGGCTCCAAGTTCCCAGTAGTAAACAGTGTTATAATATTCCTCTTCGTTCTCTCCTTCCAGGTTGTTATACATGTAGGTGTTCTCCCCACCCAGCACGTAAATGCGGTGCTTCCAGCGCACCACACCGGCCCCCGCCAGCTCTATGGGCAGCCTGGGGATAGTGACTCTCCTGTCCAACTGGCCATCTTCCCCCAGAAAGAAGCACTTCCGGGTGCAGCGCAGGTTCCCTGTTTCCGACCAGCGCTCGTTGTGCCTCGTCCGGCTCCGGAAGTAGCCCCCGATCACATAGATCCCGTTGTTCATGGCCACAGCGCCAGACCAGTAGCACTCGTTGTCCAGGTACACTTGACTCCACGTGTCAAAGCTCACTTCATAGATCAGGACCTTCCGGGAAGCGTACCATGAGCCGACGGTGTCTGTGACGCCGCCGACCAGGTAGAGCTTGTTCCTGAGCGCCGCCGAGGCAAAGTGGCTGAGCGCAAAGGGCATCCTTTTAATCGGGGCCCAGAACTTTCTCTCCAAGTCGAAGCACTCCGCTGTGTCGAGGTAATCCTCATACTTGCACCAGCCACCCATGGCGAACAGCTGCTGGTTGCAGGCGAGGAAGCCGTGGGAGGCCCTGGCCACAGACATGGAAGGGAGCTGAGTCCAGCGACCCCTCAAGGGGCTGTACTCGTGCAATGTGTCCGAATAAGAGTCATCCGTGTGGACCCCTCCGGTGACGTACAGCTTGTCCCCGACGGCCACACAGCGGGCGCAATACAGGCATTTCAACAAGGGCATCTTTTCCCACGTTTCAGCCTGGGGGTCGAAGCAGCCGACCTGGAAGTCCTTGGTCTTCAGTTCTGGGCCTTCCATGTTGAAGAGGTCCACGCAGATGATGCAGGTGGAGTACATCCCTCTTCGCAGGCCTCTGCTGTGCCGCAGCCTCTCCTGGCGGTTGAAGCGCTTCCACCGCAGGCGGACGTCCCTGTAGCACATCAGCTCGGACTGGACCACCCTCAGCTCCTCCTGGGTCAAGAGCGGGAGGCGCACATGCGTCAGGAGCTGCCCCAGGAATGGCAGGCGGCTGGCGCTCTGGGCCATCACCCAGCGCCACACGGCCCGGTAGACGGTGAGTTCAGAAGAGACCACCAGACTGTCCAAGGAGATGATGCTAATGAGGGTACTGGGGTTCAAGTTGGGGAAGGTCTTGTCCTCGATGGAGAGGCGCTTGAAGTGCAGGTTGACCAGGATCTTGGCTTCTTGGAGGAGATCAGGGTCGCTGTGTGCGAAGCCCAGTTGGTAGAGTGAAAGGCAGTTCTCTGGGGAGATGTGTTCCAAGAGGTATCTGGGGCGGACAGATGGGAAGGAAAAAGGTAAAGGATCCCTGGATGGTTAAGTCCAGTCAAAGGTGACTATGGGGTTCATCTCGCTTTCAGGCTGAGGGAGCCAGCATTTATCCACAGACAGCCTTCCGGGTCATGTGGCCAGCATGACTAAACTGCTTCTGGTACAACGGGACACCGTGACAGCACCAGAGCACACAGAAATGCTGTTTACCTTCCCGCCACAGTGGTACCTATTTCTCTACTTGCACTGGTATGCTTTCGAAATGGTAGGTTGACAGGAGCTAAGACAGAGCAATGGGAGCTCACTCCGTCGTGAGGATTCAAACCACCAACCTTCTGATTGGCAAGCCCAAGAGGCTCAGTGGTTTAGACCACAGCTAACAAAGGACACACCGCTGCAGAAGATGAGCTAGACAAGAGGCGTATGCCCACATCTGCACAATATTATTTAAAGCAGCATCGGGACAATTTAAACAGTTTCTCCAAAAAGAACCTAGGAAGTGCAGTTTGTTAAGGGTGCTGAGAGTTGTTAGGAGACCCAACTGATGGAATATGCTGAATTAGCAAGTCTAATTGGAAAATGATTGTAGATGACTTTTAAAAAATCATTGTAAACATATTGAAACACAAGCAGGTTTAGAGTAAGAATAGCAGTAAAATACATTTCTGAGAATACTGTGGAGGTAATGTATAGAATAATTATAATATACAACAACATTAGAAAAATTGGGGAAACCATGGAGGGCTGGAAGGGAATTCAAATACTCATTGAATGTTAATTTGAAAAAGTTGTACAATTTATTTTTGTTTTTTTGTTTTTGAAAAATCTATAAATAAATTTTATTTAAAAACTGAGAGAGTTGTTAAGAGAGTATTATTCCCCTCCCAGAGCGATAATTCCTAGAGTTTCCTGGGAAGAGGAGTTGACTTTTAAACCACCCTGTGCCTGTAATCAGAATATACCGGTAATTGCAAAATCCGAGTGTGCAGGCTGAATAATATGAATGCAACTCTTTGGCACACTACATCTTATCTGGAATTGTGCATGAGCCCTGCAGATGGCACTCCTGACTCACGGGGGAGAAATTACTTTGGTTCACGCTTTAAAGTCAATCTACCTAATCTACACTTCTTGAATCTAAAAGCAACGTGAAACCATAGCCATTTTTCAACAATTGTGTGAAGCAGTTCTCCAGTCAAAAGGGGAGCATCTACATTATTGCTTGCAAAAGAAAAGGAAAAAAATGCTTACAGAATTGCATACCAAAATGCATATACCTAGGAGAAAGGCACTAAAAAAAGGTCTGCCGATTTTCCCGCAAGCTTATAAAAAGAAATTTTGATATGGAAATGGGGCAAAGTGATGGTTGGAAAATCAAGAAACTGAGAAAAATGTACCCTATTGCTTAAGCATGTGATGGAAGTGCACTTGATTTGAGAAGGGAATGTCTTTGTATCCTAATATTCCACTTCCCCAGAATCTGCAATAGCTTGAACATACAGGCAACAACCAATTTATGAGAGTCCAATTGATGCACGACCATGCAAGTGTGTATCGCGGCAACCCGGAAGCAGCCAGAAAAGAGGGTGGAACAGGAGTCAGAAGGAGGTGGGGCAGGGGCATAACAGGGAGGAGTGGGCTTATGCATGCTCCACCATCACACGCAACAACCGGGAATGCAACTACCACGCAAATCAGGGAAGAGGCAGAAAGGCCTTATTACAAAGGGGTCCTCCTTTCACATAAATTACAGGCAGAGAAGATGGAGATACACTTTCCGTGCAATCTGCTCCTGTTTGCTGTTCTGATCGGCTTGTACTACTGACCAACCTGTGCTGTTAATTTGTCCGGTTCATAAAGATGTCATGTCACCGGCTTAGGTAAAGGTAAAGGGACCCCTGACCATTAGGTCCAGTCGCGGACAACTCTGGTGTTGTGGTGCTCATCTCGCTTTATTGGCCGAGGGAGCCGGCATACAGCTTCCGGGTCATGTGGCCAGCATGACTAAGCCACTTCTGGCGAACCAGAGCAGCGCACGGAAATGCTGTTTGCCTTCCCACCAGAGCTGTACCTATTTATCTACTTGCACTTGATGTGCTTTCGAACTGCTAAGTTGGCAAGAGCAGGCACCAAGCAACAAAAGCTCACCCCATCGCAGGGATTTGAACCGCCAACCTTCTGATCGGCAAGCCCTAGGCTCTGTGGTTTAACCCACAGCGCCACCCGCATCCCGCCACCCACCACTGGCTTAGCTGACGTGTAATGGACAACATGGCAATAACTGTACGACAAATGTGATGTGCCTTGTCTGATTAATTGGGTGATTGTGAGGTGGCATGAAAGCTGAAAAGACCCTGTGTTCATTACAGTTCCCATCCCTTTATGGAACCGTCCTTTACTGCAGTACAATCAATGAAGCTGGGTATCGTCTTGCTTGAACACTGGTTGCCTTTTTACTTAATAAATTCCCTACCTGAGAACAAAAGGAGAGAGTTGCATAGGTCACTCCATGGACAAGCGATACAAAACAAGATGGGCATTTCCCACTAAGGGATCATTTCCCAGGGCTGGAGGATTTGTTTTGCAAGTGAAAGATCCAAGATTCAATCCCCAGCATCTTCAGGTAGGGCCGGGAGAGACTTCTGCCTGAAACCCAGGAGAGCAATCACTGCCACTCACTCTTCACAGTACAAAGCTAGACAGCCACTGATTTGACTCACTGTAAAGCAGCTTCCTGATTAAGCCAGCCCTTTGTTCATGAATGGGAGGACTAGAATCTTGCTTCATATTTAGGGACGGATCATAGCTCAGAGCATCAAGTCCAAGGTTTGATCCCAGCATCTCCAGATAAGATCAGAAGAAACCTCGCTCGAGAGCTGCTGCCAGCCAGCAGAGACAATACTGAGATAGATGGAACAATGGTCTAACTTGGTATAAGGCAGTAAAGAGGATACCAGTGTTCAAAGACGCAGCATTATTTAGGGATTACCTGGAGCAACTCTCGAGCAGCGGAAGGATTTGAAGCCTGCTGGCTGCGACAAACAGGTCTTGGGCCATCTCCGGCACGAGCGCAATCTCCTCCGTGTAGTAATAGTTCACCACAGCTTGGACAATGGAGGGCTCCATGTCTTGCAGCAGAACCTCTCCATCCTTTGACTCCCGGAAGGAGTTGGAGAACATGGCTCGGAAGTAGGGGTTGATGGCAGCAAGGAGCATCCTAAACAACAGGGAGGGAGGGATGTGTCAACATTAGGAGGTCAGGGTATCAATCTCGAAATTCAGAATTCCTTAGCTACCTTGAACCATGTGGAATCTCTGTCAGCAAACTTGGGCTACCTCACTGCTCAACCCTAACTCCAAACCATTTATGAGTGAGTTTAAAAGCATTGACTCACAGTGTAGACAACCCTGATCTAGATAGACCAAAGGTCTGACTTAGTATAAGGCAGTTTCTAATGTTTCTGTGTCTAAAGGTAAAGGGACCCCTGACCATTAGGTCCAGTCGTGACTGACTCTGGGGTTGTGGCGCTCATCTCGCTTTATTGGCCGAGGGAGCCGGCATACAGCTTCCAGGTCATGTGGCCAGCATGACTAAGCCACTTCTGGTGAACCAGAGCAACGCACAGAAATGCCATTTACCTTCCCACTGGAGTGGTACCTATTTATCTACTTGCACTTTGACATCCTTTCAAACTGCTAGGTTGGCAGGAGAAGGGACCGAGCAACGGGAGCTCACCCTGTCGCGGGGATTCGAACCGCCGACCTTCTGATCAGCAAGTCCTAGGCCCTGTGGTTTAACCCACAGCGCCACCCATGTCCCTGTTTCTGTGTCTACCAGCTCCCATATTTTGTTTCTAATTATTGCAGCCTCTTGTAGCCTGAAAAAGAAAAAAGAATGATGGCCCCACTTCTGACCATTGTTTGATTCTATAGGAGTTCCCCTAAACTGGGGATGGGGAGGCCTAAGAACCTCCAGATGTTGGTGGACTGCAGGTCCCATAATTTATTTTGTTTCGTTATTTCATAAAATGTATATGCCCACTTGGTTGTAGGAAAAACCTCATAGTGATTATGGCTGATGGGAACCGGAGTCCAGCACCCTAACCACCCCATACGTCATGAGTACATGGATGCTGTTTCAACCATGGTAGAGAATGACCCAATGCAAGTAGATCTAGGAAGCTTAGTACTTTGGCACAATAATTTCCAGGATTATGCTAGAAAGAGCTATATAGCAAAGAATGTCAACAAGGCATTCCGTGTGAGTTGCCCTAAACCAGGGATGTCAAGTCCCAAGGACCTTTTGATGTTGCTACAACTACAACTCCCATCATGCCTGACCATGAGGCACGCTGGCTAGACTGAATTGATTCGGAGTCCAACAAAATCTGGAGGGCATCAGATTGGGGAAAGCTTCGAATCCAGAGATGGTGAACCAGTGGACCACCAGATCTCATAGGACTGCAAGTCCCATTCTTCTATTTCTTACCCACTGCCTTCCACCACAAGGTCCCTGGGCAGATTACTACAATACAGTGCAACCTCTGGTTGCGAACGGGATCCATTTTGGAGGCCCGTTCGCAACATGAAAAGAGCACAACCCACAGCAGTGTGTCTGCACGCGCGCAGGTTGTGATTCGCCACTTCTGCGCATGCGCGTGACGTCATTTTGCGCTTCTGCGCATGCACAAGTGGCGAAACCCGGAAGTAACCCTTTCCGGTACTTCTGGGTCGCCGTGGGACATAACCTGAAAGAACGTAACATGAAGCGGATGTAACCTGAGGTATGACTGTAATGCTATCAGTAGCAACTAACCCTGATGGATACATTCTTTCTCCACTGTTGGAGGAAGTATGCCTTTAAATACCATCACAAGTGGGGAGAATACTCTTGCATTCAGGTTGTGCCTGCAGGCTTCCCATTGGGACAACTGGTTGGCCACTGTGAGAACAAGATGCTAGATGAGATGCACCAGCACATTCTTCTTATCTTCTTATGCAAACAATGTTGGTGGGGAGAAGGAGATCCCTCTACCTGTTTGTTCATTGACCTAGCAAGTGTACATGTGGTGGTACAGTGGTACCTCAGTTTACAAACTTAATCTGTTCCTGAAGTCCATTCTTAAACCAACTCTGTTCTTAAACCGAGGCGCGCTTTCCCTAATGAGGCTTCCCGCTGCCAGTGCCCTTCCACCGTTCGGCTTCCATTCGTATACCGAGGTAAAGTTCACAAACCGGGACACCACTTCCGGTTTTGTAGAGTTCATAAACCAAATAGTTCGTAGACAGGACTGTTCGTAAACTGAGGTACCACTGTAATTACAAGGAAGAGGAGCAGGTGGTGATGAGATCAAGTCACATGCAGAGGGAACCACATGGAGAGTGTCTTGCCCAGGGGCCCTTCTAAACCCGGAACAGGCCCTTTGCCTGCATGGCAAATAGCAAGCCCATAATGTATAAATAAATACCTGTGACAGGGGAACCGTTCGCCTTTTGCCACGATGGTTGTGTCGCAGAGGAGCTGTTCCTGGAGAAGATGATTCAGCCCTATAGGAAGAGAGGGAATGCGTGCGATGAGACAGAGCAGACAGCCATCAGAAGCGAAGCCTTATTAGTGGTGCCACCAGTGGGGGCTGCCCAATTGGCTTTGACCTGTGACAGGGCCTTGTTAGTGGCAGCTCCCCATTTGTGGAATGTCCTCCTCAATGAGGTGCATCTCTCTCCTTCATTACTGACTCTCAGCGGGAAATTGAAAGGATTCTTTTTCACACGCTTATCTGATGGCTGAAATAAACCATTCCTGGCAACCCTGAAAACCCTGGTGGGGAGATATGATTTTAACTGTTTTTAAAATAATAATAATTGATTTTTAAAAAAATATGTTAGTATTATTACTATTATTGATTTATTATTACCAACCAGTTTCGCTTCCACTAGGAAGCCATCTCTGGTTTGTTGGCATGTCAGGGAACCAGGGCAGCTATGCAGCTTTCTGATCCTTCAGATCTGAGATGTTTCTTGGTCCTCCCAGGCTTAGACAACATTGCAGCTTCAATATCAGATGGGTCAGGGCAGTGGAAGTTGTTGTAGAGGCAAGGAGGAGGCCGGGATTCACCACTGGAGAGCAGGGATGGCTGAATCTGACAAATTTAGTTTCTCTCCGCTTCTCGATTTTCCCACTCTTAAGTTCAACACTGAGCAAGCTTGCCGTTTTGTTGTAAGTCTGCATTGGAATTGATCAGCATTTTCTCCTAATATACACACTTTGGGTCTATTTTTGCTGCATATATTGTGTAATATGCAAATTTTTGCAAATAATTTCTCCCAAACAGAATGCATTTTTTGGTATGTTATTAACAGTGCTTTCTTTCTGGCGGGGACACAGGGGTACACATACCCCTAAACATTTTGTGAATCTTTGTACTTTTGTCCATTTACTATATTTATTTTTCCCAATTTGAACTATAAAATGGTGGTTTTCTTGAGTCAAAATGAGAGTACCACCAAACATTTTTTAGGGGGGAAAAAGGACTGGTTATTAATACTTATGCATGATTTGCTATGCACACTTCGCTGTAGTATACACATATTAAATGCTCCCCCCCCCCCCCGTTACTGGCAGAAAAATCACAACATTTGGAGAAGTGCAAACATGAAAGGACAGCTGCTCCTTGCTTTGCATACTGTTTCAGGAAGTTGCAAATGTGGTTGCTTCATATTAACAAGTGCACCAAGCTGAATTTCTTCTTACCTCTGCATTAAGTAATGTGGTCCAAGAATGGAATGGATGTTACCATCCCATTAAAAAGTTTCAACAATGTGTTCAATTAGAGAAAAATCATTATTGACATATATGCAGGACTGGAAACTTCTTGTGGAAATGAACTTGTAATATCTGCATTTGAAGACTGAAAAAAATACAGGTCTATAGAAGATAAAATGGTTGAGTGTTAATGTGTGAATACTATATGTAGCTGCAGGACAGAGAACTGAAGGTCTTTTTATTTTTCTCTATTCTCCCTATTCTTTTCCCTTCCAACGTTTTTTCTTTATACCTTTATTTCTCCCTCCCCCACACTTTTTAAAATATTCTTCCCACCTCTGTTCTTTTTTAGATGAAATATTTCAGTGTTTTATAAGAGGATACTATGCAATGGATACGAATTTTTTGTATATTTTCGGACAAGTATCAATAAACATATTTCAAGAAAAGAAAAGGAAGAAAAATAAAAGTACCCATTGCTATGGGCTGCATTCCTTAAAACACAACTACAGTGGTACCTTGGGTTACATACGCTTCAGGTTACAGACTCCACTAACCCAGAAATAGTACCTCAGGTTAAGAACTTTGCTTCAGGATGAGAACAGAAATCGTGCCGCCGCAGTGTGGCGGCAACAGAAGGCCCCATTAGCTAAAGTGGTACCACAGGTTAAGAACAGCTTCAGGTTAAGAACAGACCTCCAGAACGAATTAAAGTTCTTAACCCGAGGTACCACTGTACTAGGAAATAAGCCCCACTGAACACAACAAGGCTTGCTTCTGAGTGAACATGAAATAGATGGTAAAAAAATATTGCCCAGCCATGGTGGGTTGCGATATCAGGGGACCTACCCTCTCGTATGTACTGATTCAAAGACTTGTGTTCCTCTCCAATGATATCATCATCTCTGTCCCAAGGTGAATTCATCATTGCACTCCTACTTGCTCCCAGATAGCGAAGCTGTATTGCAAGTCATTCCTGCTGGTGGGTGGTGGGGGTGGGACACAGAATAAAGATGAGAAGAGTTCATTGGCAAGAAATCTGAATCAGAGACTCCCAGTCAAGTGTAAGATGTAGGCAAAGACACAAGTTTATCAGAAGAAGGCCATTGATGACTACTGGTCATGATGACTACTCTCTGCTTCCATGGTTGAATGCAGTAATGCTTCTGAATGTCAGTTGCTGGAAACGATAGGAACAAGGAGTGCTGTTGTGCTCAGGTCCTGCTGATCGCCCGTGGCGATTTGGTTCACCTCGGTTAAGAACAGGATGTCATTGGCCTGATCCAGTGAGCTTTTCTAAAGTTCCTCAGAATATTAGAAGATCCCTGCAAAGACTCATCTAGCATTTTGCTTCACACATTGATCAGCCCCAATCTGTTGACATGAGTCCCCTGTTTTAATTTGTGTGTGCTGTGTTAGTTTTGTTACATATTTTAGTTATGGGTTGCATGCACCCCGGTCCCCAAGGAGAAAGATGCTCCAAGGGTGCCAGAGGTCTGTTTTCAGGTTTTGGTTTCCTTGGAATGAAAGTCCATGAAGACTGTGGATTCTTTAGAGCATGGGTAGGCAAACTAAGGTCCAGGGGCTGGATCTGGCCTGATCGCCTTCTAAATCCGGCCCACGGACGGTCCAGGAATCAGCGTGTTTTTACTTGAGTAGAATGTGTCCTTTTATTTAAAATGCATCTCTGGGTTATTTGTGGGGCCTGCCTGGTGTTTTTACATGAGCAGGATGTGTGTTTTTATTTAAAATGCATCTCTGGGTTATTTGTGGGGCATAGGAATTCATTCATTTTCTTTTTTAAGAAATATAGTCCGGCCCCCCACAAGGTCTGAGGGACAGTGGACCGGCCCCCTGCTGAAAAAGTTTGCTGACCCCTACTTTAGGGCATGTATTGTTTTATTTACACATATATACAGCCTGAGCCTAGGATGGAGGGACTCACAACGTTAACACTTCAACAGATCTTGGGCTCCCCATTAAGTTTCTAGAGAGGGTCCTGAAGGCCATGGCTTCAGATTCAGCACGTGAAGCCTTTGAGTCTTTCCAGATTGAGACACAACTACTAGCTCCATGGCCCTCCCCACAGGGCCTGCAATGTGACTCCCATCCCAGTTATTCCTATCAACCCACAAGGCTAATTCCCATCTCCATAACCCCACCTCTGTCCGGAAGTCCGGTGTGCAACCTGATCTTCCTTCCCCCAAGCTTTGCCCCTCCCAGCCTGAACATCACCCAGCCTCCAATTGGTCCAACTGGCAGAGGTGTCATAGTCTGTTTTGCTTATTGTGCTTTGATTTGTTATTCTCCAATTGTCTGCCTTGCACACCTGGAGCCTCATTAAGGATTAGGAGAGGAGAGGTGTGGCTTCAGGAAAGGAGGGGCGGGGCTTACATGGACCATAGAAAAAGAACAAACAGCTTCAGAATGAATTCTTTCAGCAACAGAGAGCATCATTGCAGACCCTCCAAGTGTCCAAATTTTCCAGAGACAGTCCCAGATTTACAGAAGCTGTCCCAGTTTGTGATTTGATCTCAGGATGTCCTGCTTTTCCTTAGGATGTCCCTGTTTTCATCAGAGAAATGTTGGCGGGTATAGTAGAACGTCCCTATTTTCATCGGAAGTTATAGAGTTATGTGACCCCCCCTCCTGAGCCAAGGAGATAAGTAACCTTTAGAAGACATCAGAAGGCAGCCCTATAAGTTTAAATGTTTGATATTTTATTATGTTTTTATGTTTGTTGGAAGCTGCCTAGAGTGGCTGGGACATAAGAAGAAGAAGAAGAAGAAGAAGAAGAAGAAGAAGAAGAAGAAGAAGAAGAAGGACATCACTATTTTCTTTGAAGAAATGTTGAGTGGTGTGTCATTGGTTGGGCCCTGCCTCATGATCTGTTACATTTTCATTGGGAAACCTGTGACTCTTTGGATGTTGTTTGTCTCCAGTACTCATCAGCCCCAGTACAACCAGTGGTGAGGGATCATGCAAGCTGTAGTCTAGCAACATCCAAAGGGTCACAAGTACAGTGGTACCTCGGGTTACAGATGCTTCAGGTTACAGACTCCGCTAACCCAGAAATAGTACCTCGGGTAAGAACTTTGCTTCAGGATGAGAACAGAAATCACACAGCAGCGGCGCAGCGGCAGCAGGAGGCCCCATTAGCTAAAGTGGTGCTTCAGGTTAAGTACAGTTTCAGGTTAAGAACAGACTTCCAGAATGAATTAAGTTCTTAACCTGAGGTACCACTGTACCATAAGGCTACTAGCCACTATGTCTCCATTCTGCCTTCATTGTCTGAAAAACAGTTGCTAGGAATCACAAGTGATGAGAGTTTCTGTTGTGCCCAAGACCTTTTGGGGGAGCTTCTTGAAACAGATATCTGGTTGGCCACTGTGAGAACAGGATGTTGGACCAGTTGAACCACTGGTTCAGGAGGGCTCTCCTTAGGTTCTTGTGGTTCATGGTGCTATTTTAATGCTGTTTAGTGCTTAGGTTCATCCTTACTGTACTGTCAAGGTTACGCAGGAGGATTTCACAACAACATAGAGTGTATCTTCTTTCGCTGCTTCCAATCCATTTCCTCATTCTCAGGCTCAAAATAGAAACAGGGGTTTCTATGAGAAACTAAGGGAAGCAGAGGGAAACCGAGAGATACATCCTTGTAGAGAAAAGGTGATTCAGATCTGCAAGGGGAGGGAAAGGGGGAATCCAGCCTTGGACAACCAAGAAAGCAAACAGTCCAGCGGTCAAATTCTGTTGGGGCCAGAATGAAGTAGGATTGTCAGCAGAGCAGCAAAATAAACAAGCACCCTGGCCTGCCAAGACTTATGGTCCTGGGTGCAAATACACAATCACAAAAGGGCTTAATGCTCAATAGATGATTATTTTTTTGGAATGATCAATACAGTGGAGGCTGCTCCTTAAGGGCAAATGGGGCTGTGCCCCACCAGCTTCAGTCTGCACTCAGCAGCCTCCAGCTGTCTGCCCTCTTGCTTATAATAAAAAATAGAAACCATACATGTTCTGGTTAAAACACAGTGATCGGTCTTGGAACCCTTGACCTGTATCTCTGTATCTTTGCTTTTGAAAATGTTTTTGTAGACCTGCCAAGGAAATTAAAAAAACATTTTCATGTATGCGACAACGGCGGCAAGAGTCTTAATAGCACAAGGATGGAAGAGTGAGGAAATCCCGACTAAAGAACCGTGGCAAGAGAAATTGATGGACTATGCGGAATTGGCGAAATTGACACACAAACTATGTGACAAGGATAACTGTGACTTTAAAGAAGAATGGGAACCCTTTTCAAAGTATTTAAAGAAACAACAAAATGAACTGGACTCCTTGGCATGTTTTGAATAAACACTCACAAATTCTTTATTGGCAACAAACAGATAGATAAATTGAGGATCTTTACAATTTTATAACATGCAGAGAATAACATGTGCTGAGAAACCAGAGAGAGGAGCTGAGGGAAGTCTGGGGGTGGGAGGGTGGGTTATTCTTTTTTAGGGGGAGGGGGAGGGGGAAATGGAGGGGGGAAATGTGGATGATGTATTTTTGTTAAATTATTATTTTGAAATCCCTAATAAAAAATATTTTTAAAAAGAAAAGAAAATGTGTTTGTGGGTCGTTGGACCGAAATAAAGAGTATTGTTGTTGCATATTCAGTCCGGAGAGTTACCATGGCTGTCAGTGCCTCCTTGGGAGCTGTTGCTCCTTGTAGAACACATCAGGTAGGAGGAGGAGGAGGACAAAATTAGAATTCGTAGAACTTGTTAGAGGTTTTTAAGCAGAAGTTGGGTGGCCATCTGTCTTGGATGCTTCAGCTGAGATTCCTGCATTGCACAGGATTGGAATAGATAACCCTTGGGATTCCTTCCAACTCTACGATTCTGTCATTCTGCCTGTCATCGGCTCTGGCCATTGATGGTATAGTATAAATAATAGGTTGGTGGGGCTAATCCCGTGACCAGGAATTTAAGGTGCTGCGGTTCTCCACTGGTGCTAAGCCCCCAACCCTGGCTCAGCCAACAATATGCCGATGTACATAACTTGCTCAGCTGGCTGAGCCAAAGCCAGTGTCAATTTCCAAAAAGAAATTAGCAGAGGTGGGGGGTTTAGGTTTGATCTTAAGCCCATTCAGCTCAGCCATGCGACCTGGCAACACAGTGTAGAGCTGACTGACCGTGGAATGGACTCCCGTAAAAGGTGATGGATTCTCCTTCATTGGAAGTTTCTATACAGAGGTTAGATGGCCATCTGTCAGGGATTTTTTAAACTGTGATTCCTGCAATGCAGGAGTTGGACCAGATGAGCCTTGGAGTCCCTTCCAACTCTACAATCCTATGATTCTATGGAAATGTCAGTAGCATCAGGGCCCACAAAGACTGATTGGTTCCTCAGGCTCCTTACTAAATGGCTGTACATACCCACCTGGCTCTCCAGATCTAGGGGGTGGGGGGTGGGGACCAAACAGCACAGTCCTAATAGGAGAGATGGAAAGCAGGGGCCCATTCCATCAGCACTGCTGAAAGAACAGCTCTGTTGAGCTCCCCCTGAAATAATTCCATAGAAGCAAGTCTAATGTGCCTGGGTAGATGTGCCTGTTTCTTTCTCTATATCCATTCTTCGTTTTTGCTGCATCTTTTAGAACACAAGCCTACAGAACAGGCTGTCTCATAGGAGCCAACTTCTAGGGGCTATGAGGGCTGAGCCCCTGCAAAGCTGATGGGCATTCCCATTCAAATGGTGTGTGTGCACTACTTCATGTGAGCGATTGTGCAGAGTGGGGATCACCTGGCATTGGGAATCAGCTCTGTAACTGCCAGCAGTATTGGTTACCCAACTCGAAGGGAGGAATCCTAGCAATGCAGTTAGAGGTGTGGTCCTGAGGTCTATAAAAGCTTGTGCATTTCTAGCTGAAGCACTGAAAGCTTGGGCGGACGACAGATAGGGACGTTGCCAGCCAAGAAGTATGGGGAAGTTTCCGAGACTGGTGAGCATTGCATGCTTGGTAATAGGGAGTAAAACAATCCTCTCTATCTGGTACTTTAACACAAAATCCAGAGTCTGTACCCTTTGCAACTGGTATGGGTGGGGAGGTGTAATCAAAGACTCATTACCATTTCTGCAACAAGGTCCCTCCAAGTCTCTCTCTCCAGCCATCCAATCAGCATGAAAAGGAAACTTTTTAGCCACCAAAGTCTTCTCGTACTTGGTGCTGATGGGTGTTTGGCGATGAGTGAAAGGAGGTGAGTCAGCTGCTGAGGATTGGCTCCTCGGGTCACTCTGGAGAAAGTGCACAGGAGGAACACCAAGGAGGAATTATTTTGTATGCTCCCATACTAGGCATTTAGAAACACTAGAAACACAATTTTCACAGGAAAGATGGGCAAGCTACATATGTTACATACAACAGACTTTAAGGAAAACATGATTTAAGTCTCTTTGAAAGAAGATCTCGGAGCTTCCCAAATCACGTGCCCATGTATGTGCACAGAAGATAGCAGAACTAGCTGAAAGGCAAGACATGGAGAGCCACACTGTTCTTTGTAATGCATCTCTAATTATTATTACTGTATGATTGTCAGATTATTGTATAATCTTAGGAGGAGACATGGCTTTGACTATAATGAAGGGACCCTGCGCTTCTGAATTTGCTGCCACCCTACTGTGTGGGTAAGGGACATGGGTGGCCCTGTGGGTTAAACCACAGAGCCTAGGACTTGCCGATCAGAAGGTCGGCAGTTCGAATCCCCATGACGGGGTGAGCTCCAGTTGCTCGGTCCCTGCTCCTGCCAACCTAGCAGTTCGAAAGCACGTCAAAGAGCAAGTAGATAAATAGGTACCACTCTGGCTGGAAGGTAAACGGTGTTTCCGTGCGCTGCTCTGGTTCGCCAGAAGCGGCTTAGTCATGCTGGCCACATGCTGTACACCGGCTCCCTTGGGCAATAAAACGAGATGAGCACCGCAACCCCAGAGTTAGCCACGACTGGACCTAATGGTCAGGGGTCCCTTTACCTTTGACTGTGTGGGTATGTCAGAATGGTGGCTGGTTGATTCTACCCCTCTTCTTTATTAAATGCATCCTCTCTCTTTCATCCCCATAGCTTCTCCTGACTGTCCTGGTTCTCCCAGCATGTGGTAAGTGAGTGAATGTTGTCTGTCTTAGAACTTCTCCAGACAACCAGCTTCTGGAACACTCATGCGGATTTTCTTCAACAAAGCTTATGATTTAGGAGAAACTGGGACCTCTTGGAATGTTGATGCTCCGAACCCTTCCATGTAGGCTTGGGCTATATATGTGTGTATAAATAAGCCATATATCATAAAGACACCATTGTCTCCACTTTGCCTCATTTCCAAAGGGAAACACAGACCGTGTATAAGCGCACCTGGAACCCCTAGAATCTCACACTGCTGTCGAGATTGGTGTCTCGTGTAACAGCATTCTGGGAACAGTAGTATAGTAGTCATTGTTATAACTGCAGTAAAGTAAAATGGGTATGTTTAACTGTTACATGCCACCCCAGTCTATGAATGGTGATGTCAGGCGTCAGGGAATCCGATTCCCCCAAGGAAGGCTGCTATGAATAGATAGACAAGGAAAGTTCTTACCAATGTTTTTTATTCAATATTCACAGAGAGAGGCTTAGAAATGCAGCCTCTTGGAGTAATGGTGTTGCTCCGAGGAATCTCTCCCCTCCCCCTTCTCTCCTCAATCGTCAACAGCACCACCCACCTTACAGTGGCCTCTTAGGGCCAATTGCCTCCGAGTCCTTTGCTCTCCTACTTTCAATGCCCGCTGGGTTCTGGGAGAAGGGGGGGTCTGGAATACGTTTCTGAGCACAATTCAAAGTGTTGGTGCTGACCTTTAAAGCCCTAAATGGCCTCGGTCCAGTATACCTGCAGGAGCGTCTCCACCCCCATTGTTCTGCCCGGACACTGAGGTCCAGTGCCGAGGGCCTTCTGGTGGTACCTCCACTGCGAGAAGCCAAGTTACAGGGAACCAGGCAGAGGACCTTTCGGTAGTGGCACCCGCCCTGTGGAACACCCTCCCATCAGATGTCAAAGAGAAGAACAACTACCACACTTTTAGGAGACATCTGAAGGCAGCCCTGTTTAGGGAAGCTTTTAATGTTTAACAGACCACTGTATTTTAATACTTTGTTGGAAGCCGCCCAGAGTGGCTGGGGAAACCCAGTCAGATGGGCGGGGTATAAATAAATTATTATTATTATTATTATTATTATTATTATTATTATTATTATTACTAGTGATAACGTGTCAGCCAGCTGCTCCGGCTCTGCCTCCCGCTCCTCTTCTCCCATTATTTCCCAACTTTGCCCCTCATCTTCCTCTGGGCTGTGACCTCCCACAACCCACTGCTGTCAATCTATACTGTTTTCCTCTTCTCTGAAAGGTTCAGGTTAGGGAGGCAGTCTCCACCATTCCTCCTCTGCCCAGTCCCTGACAGGTGAGAGACTCCAGGGGTTCATTCATTTACCCAGTGTTTGGTTTCCTTGGAATGAAGGTCAGCAGAGTGTGTGGTGTCTTTGGGATATATGGTTTTATTTAAACATATATAACAACCTGAGCATAGGGTGGAAGGGCCCACAGCATTAACACCCCAAGGGATCGCTTCTCCATTAGGTTTCCTGGGGAGCCTCAAGTCCAGCTTAGGTTCAACCTATTTCTCTGTGCCTAGTGCTTCCAGAATCTCTTCTTTAGCTTTCACACACCGCAGCTCACAAAACCAGCCCTGCTTAGGCATATTGTTCTTCACATGGGACGAGGGCCACCCATTTCCCTCTCTCGCAACAGAGCAACTTCTTTGGATATGCTGAATTGCAGCACTTAACTAGCCAGACCAGAGCCATTACCTGGACAAAGAAACTGGTTTGGCAGACTTCCTCTTACACATTCTTGGAGGGGACCCAAGATTCCATGACGGCTCCCCAAACTCATAGCAGTATAATATCCCGTAAACACCCAGATGTCAGGGACGGGCGAAATGCTGGCAAGTGTGCACTGGGGGAAAGAGTCTGACTCAGGAGAGGGGAGCAGTTATTGGTGGGGACTTGTACCCAGCCAGGAGGCAGGGGGAGCTTCAGAGCTGGAGGGTGAAGCACAGGATAGATCAGAAGAGGAGGAAGAGGCAGGTCAGGCAAATGAAGGGTCAGGTGCATCCTCGCCCTCTCCTGCACCATTGTCTCCTAGAACAAAGAGCAGACTGAAGAGGGAATAGCAGAGGCAGCTTCTACTCAGGTACAGTCTCTGGCTATGTGTGTACAGCCCATCAGGGGAAGATACATGAGCTGGTGAAGGGGGCTAGCTGCACCTATTACTGCAAGCACAGAGCAGCACAGACCAGGGAATAGATGCCTGGGTCGGCAAACTGCGGTCCGCGGGACGGATCTGGCCCAATTGCCCTCAGGATCTGGCCCGTGGACATTCCATAGATCGGCGATTCTGTTTGTTAATTTTTTCCCATAATTTTTTTTCCAGCACCACCATTTTTTGGGTGCCATTCCCCCCCCCCTGCACACCACGGTGCCTCCTCCCTCCCTCCTCCTGGCTTCTCCCCACCCTTCTCCCCTCCCTGCATAGTGGTGAAAGGGGGTTGGGCTGAGCTGGCTGAGTGCGACTTTGGGCAGCGCCTCTCCAGAGCCAGCCAGCCCTTTCGGGCCACTTGTTCCTCTGTAGCTGCCAACAGCCTCTGCCGCTCACAAGGGCAGGCACAGGAGCCGTGGTTGGCAAAGCGCGTCACCGACAGCAGCAGCACAGGTAGGCAGGGGGAGGGGAGGGGCTGGAGGAGAGGGGAGAAAGAGAGAAGCCCCCTCCGCCAAGTGTGTGGTCCAGCCCGCCCCAAGGTCTGGGGGACGGTGAACCAGCCCCCTCCCAAAAATGTTTGGTGACCCCTGCCTTACACTAAAAACTAAAGCTGTATAAACTACAGAAAAGTGTCTGCTTTTGCAATAAAGAGTTAATCATCTGCTGTGTGCATTCCTTTGGCTGGGGATCATCTGTGAATAAAGTCAAAAGATGCTGCAGAGGAGTGTTGGCCATGCCAGAGCATCTCAGAGAGAAGAGGGTGGCGCAAAATATTAACTTGCTATGCACCTACATTGGTGGTCTCTCATTTGGGAACTGACCAGACCTCAACCAGTTTGGTTTCGTCAAAGTGGTAGCTTTGTGTGCCTTCACACCATACCCTGAGACCACACCTGCATTGTCAGGCACATTTAGTGAATTCAAAGACCTTTTCATTGCTACTTATTTCCACTCAAAAAACTTCCCGTTCTCCAAATGTATACCCAGAGTAAAGGGCCATGAATAGTTTCTCTCCGTCTCATCTCAGCTTCAACTTGCACGACTCGTTGGTTCGACCGGGATGACCCTTCAGGAGTGGGTGACTTTGAAACTCTTGCTGACCTGAGGAGGGAATATCCCATGGACATTTGCCCTAAACCCATTGGAATTGAAGCTCAGACTGTGGAGGGAACCCCAGCGTCCAGCACTGGACAGATCTTTCATCCGTGAGTGGTGCCAGAAATGAAGAAACATCCTTGGGAGGGGAGGGGAGGGGAAATTTAACTATTTTTCTCCTTGCCATGGACCCAAGAAAAATAGATTCTTTGAAGCTGCTCTTTGTATTTCAAAGGAAGGTTCTGATGGATCCCAGGTTCTGTTGGATCCCAGTTTAGTGCAGATTATCTCTCTACAACTTCTTCTCTCTTTCATGGTAACAGTTTGGTGAGTCAGAATGCTTCTCTCATTCTCTTTCTCTCCCCATTAGGTTTAACCCTAAAGAAGGATTTGCTTGTGTAAATAAGGAGCAGAACTATTCCTGCTTGGATTACAAAGTCCGCTTCACCTGTCCCTCGAACTTCTGCTCAGGTGAGTCAACCAGGACATCTTGTGGTGAGATGGGGGAATGATCTTCAACCACTTAAACTATGTCTGTATAACACCAAACCAATTGCTCAAAAGTGAACTGTCTTTCACTTTTATACTATATAAGAGGGGTTGCTGACATGGAACTCACAGTGGGCTCAGAAAAGGTCTCAATAAATATGCCTCCAAGAATCCACAGTGTGCAAGAGAGCTGCTTCCTCTGCCTGCTCACTTTCGCTGCATTTACACAGAGTTTATTCTGTTTCCCTGACATTTCTGCCATTATTAATTTTCGCATTGTACTTGAACTTTCACAAGGCATAAAAACCAGAAACATAGTAGAATAAAGCGCAAGTTTAGTGCTCATTCCCCCCCCCAAAAAAGGGCTTCTTCTGGAAGCAAATAATACAGAAATGAGCACTAAAGTGGCTTTTACATCGTATGAAACCTGAAATGCATGGTGGAAAATAACAGGGAAACAGTCTGGAAAACAGAACAAACGTCCATGTGATAGCAGCCTAAGTCCTGCTCAAAACAGACCCCTTTGAAATGAATGGGCCTGAGTTAGTCATCATGACTATTACCTTTAGTGGGTCTACTCTGAGTAGGACTGACATTGGCTACAACGCTCAAAACAGGACACCCACCATCCCACTTCTTCTGAGCTGAAGAGCGCTGCAAAGTGCTTCTCTTGGGGAGCAATCCATTTCACATCTGGAAGCTGACCCAGGGCTGTCAGTTGACTCTTGCTTTGACACTGGAGACAAGATAGCATCCTCCGGTTTGTGGTGAGGGAGAATGGCAGCATCCTTGATCAGCAGGTGCAAGATAGGCAGGGCAGGACTTAACACCTCTATTTTTCAGCAGAGGGCAATGGTTGGATTTTGCTGCTGTTGCTTCTGCCTGGAGCAAGAGTGGCCTCGCTCCACCCAAAGGAGCCCCAGTCCTCTGTGTTTGTATGTGGAGTCACATTTTCCTCCTGATAAAATATTGCAAGCTGAGTGTATGGGGGCAGGGGTGGGAAATATACCAGCCCTGCTATTTTAGGGAACTATTGCCTGTGGTTATGGAAGAACAAGCGTGCCCGTGTTGCACAACCAAACATTTGCTCCCGCAGTTCCTTTTTCCTTTTCCTCGTGCCCTTGTAATGTAGCAAGAAAGGAGCAAACGTGACAGTCTGTGTGTAACAGGCCTCACAATGCCTCTGTGGTAACAGAGGACAACCCCCTTTATTCCCCTGCTGAATCCCCCAGTCAAGCAGGACTGGAACCAATAGGGAACGTAAGCAGCTGACTGGTACTGAGTCAGACCCTTGGTCCATCTAACTCAATATTGTTTGCACCAGCTGCCAGCAGCTCTCCAGGGTTTCAGACAGACCTGGAGATGCTGAGAATTGAACCAGTGACCTTTCGCATGCAGGGCAGGTGCCCTGCCACTCAGCTACGCTCTTGCACAGCTCCTGTAAGGCTGATATCAGAAGATGGCATTGTTGGGCCCTTGCTGAAGCCCACCACACTGCAAGGGCCTCCATCTCCCTGCTGATTCCCCTCTGTGCTGCCACTTCCCGTCCACATGCCCTGCTTGAACCAGCAAGGAGTGATAAGGATGGATCTAGCAGCACAGGTTGGACCTTGGCTAGGATGAGCAAAAGCCATGGGGGCTTGGAAGGGCCCCTCACAGGCTCAACGGGTAAGTGAATGACCTGGGACACTGCTGAGCAAGTGGGTCCACTCAAAGAGCAGGGTGGCACTGAGAATGGTGTTTCTGCTTGCCTTTGGAAGAGCTGGGCATGGGCAAAGGGCTGCAGCATCTGCACTGCTTGCAAAAGGCCCCAGGTTCAGGCCCTCGCATTTCCAGGTACGGTTGGGAAAGACTTGGAGAGCAGCTGCCAGTCAGTGCACGCACTACTGGGCTTCATGGAGTGATGGTCTGACTCAGTATCAGGCTTCCTGTGTTCCTATGTTCCATCTTTCTTGTCCTCCCATACCTGCAACAAACACTCATTTAAGTCTTGCCTTGCCTTTTCCCCTTCTTTAGGATGCACAACTCGCTGGTTTGATCGGGATAATCCATCTGGAAAGGGAGACTATGAACTCCTTTCCAATCTGCGGAGCGAATATCCTGGTGGGATTTGTGACGAGCCCCTTGCCATCAACGTACAGACTGTGGACGGGAGACCTGCAGTGAAGACAGGGCAAAAGTTCTCAGTGTGAGAAGACACTTTTGTTGATGGCTGTGATTTTTTTAAAGATGCCAGATCAGACCATGCACTTGTGCTCTTGCTCAGAGATGTATTTTTCTAAAATCTTTGTGATACATAATTTCTTCTCTTTCCAAAGGTGGGCATGGATTCCAGAGCTGAGCAGGGATCCTATAGCCCCCGGAGCCTTGATTAAATTCTAACACTTATTGGTTCCGGGACTTGAGAAGTGTCTAGCACCCACAAGCTCATAACAATACTCAACTAAGATGGGCACAATCATATCTGTAACTGTCATTCCATACAGCACAACTTTTTATCCCTCTCTTATGCAGGTATGACACTACTAGAGGCTTTGCCTGTGTCAACACTGAGCAAGTACCTGGTCAGTCCTGCCTAGATTATGTGGTCCAATTCACTTGCCCAGAATCCTTCTGTTCTGGTGAGTGCTGCTATGTATTGATGTGATGCTCTCAGTGGGGATGGGGGTTCTTACCTAGAGGTGGAAGAGCTATTTTGTGTTTCGCCTCAGGTACCAATCTATCATAAAGACACCATAGTCTCACAAAACCAGCCCCACTAAGGCCCATTTTTCTCCCCACAGAAAAAGGCCCACCCATTTCCTTCTATGGCAACAGAACAACTTCTTTGGATATGCTAAATCATGGTACAGTGGTACCTCTGATTATGAACTTAATTTGTTCCGGAGGTCCGTTCTTAACCTAAAACTGTTCTTAACCTGAGGTACCACTTTAGCTAATGGGGCCTCCCACTGCTGCTGCACTGCCAGCATGTGATTTCCATTCTCATCCTGAGGTAAAGTTATTAACCTGAGGTACTACTTCCGGGTTAGCAGAGTCTGTAGCCTGAAGTGTTTGTAACCTGAGGTGTTTGTAACCCGAGGTACCACTGTACTTAACTAGCCAGCCAGAGCCATTTCCTTGACAAAGGAACTGGCATGGCAGGCTTCCTCTTATACATTCTTCCCTGGCAGGTTTGGAAGTGACCCAGGGTTTCATCCAGTCTAACCCCCTGCTCACCAAACACAAAATGGTATAATGCACAATAAACACCCAGCTCATAGCTGTACAACTTGAATGAATTGGAAAGATGGTAGAATGGAGTGCAGGCCATTCCAGAGCATCTCAGAAAGAAGGGGGTGGTGACACAATATCAGCTTGCAATGCACCTACATAAATGGTTTCTCATCCAAGAACTAAACAGACCTGGTCCTGTTTGGCGTCACCATTTTGTGCCTTCACACCAAACCCTGGGACCACACTTGCATCGTCAGACACATTATGTGATTTCAAATACCTTTTTATTATTGTTCCTTATTTCCACTCAAAAAACTCCCTTTTCTCCAAAAGTGTATCCGGAGTAAAGTGTCATGAATAGTTTCTCTCTGTCTCACCTCAGCTTCAACTTGCACGACTCGTTGGTTCGACCGGGACAACCCTTCGGGAGTGGGTGACTTTGAAACTCTAGCTGACCTGAGGAGGGAATATCCCATGGACATTTGCCCTGAACCCATTGGAATTGAAGCTCAGACCATGGAGGGAACCCCAGCATCCAGCACTGGGCAGATCTTTCATCTGTGAGTGGTGCCAGGACAGCATTAGGGAATTAATTGTTACTGACCAGCATTCCAATGTTTCTGTTATGTTTCAGTTGGCCCAACTAGGAATGTGGGAGGAATCTGTTGGAAGCAGATTATCCAGTGGATTTTCTTCCATCTGCCCACAGACTCTTGCTTTGAGTGCTGTGTGCTAGGGGTCACCAAGCTTTTTGGACCTGATGGCACATTTGAGAGAGTGTTGAGGATACCATGGATGGGTGACATAACACAACATGGCTGTCATGGGGAGCATGCCATAGAGAGATACAGTCATTGTGGATTTGTCACCCTCGCTCATGGGCAACGTCACACTTACCATGAAAAGTCATCTATGTCTTGCTGGTCCTGATTTCCAAAATCAGGACCCTTTGCCAAAATGGGAAGAACCATCTGGACTTGCACCCATCTCCTATACCAGTGGTTCTCAACCTGTGGGTCCCCAAATGTTGTTGGACTACAACTCCCATCATCCCTGAGCTCTGGCCTTGCTAGCTAGGGGTGATGGGAGTTGTAGTTCAACGACATCTGGGGACCTACAGGTTGAGAAAGGCTGCCCTATACTTTCATCTTAAAGTTTTACCTTGCTCCCTTCCCAACCCCAGTGTGGTTTATCTGAGGTGTTGGAAATCTGTAAGGATTAAACTGCGGTTCTCGGGATTCTTTGGGGGTAGGTGTGCAGCCATAGATTAGCTTGAGCATTATGTTTCAACACAAGAACACTTTCTGAATAGAACACACATTTATGAAATAACGTGTTGCAATCAGAAAGGACTTGTTTTTGCACAGCCGGTTCTTCCTGCCTCAGTGCAGGACCTGACATTTGTCCCTATTGAAATTTAATTTGTTAGCTTGGGCCCAGTTCTCCAATCTGTTAAGGTCATCTTGAATCCCACTTCTGTCTTCTGTGGCACTAGCTACCCCTCCCAGTTTGGTATCATCTGAAGATAGGATGAGCATCCTCTCAATTCCTTCATCCAAGTCATTCATAATGCCATTGAACAACAATGGGGCCAGGACAGAACCCTATGGCACCCCACTTGTCACTTTTTTCCAGGATGATGAAGAACCATTGGAGAGCACTCTTCGGGTTCGGTCAGTCAACCAGCTACAAATCCACTTCACAGTTACCTCTCCAGCCCACATCTTGCCACAGCTTCTCTGCAAGAATATCATGGGGGACTTTGTGAAAAGCTTTAATGAAATCAAGAGTAGATATGGTTAGAATTGCAACCATATATGGCTTTGTGCAGGCATGTCCAAAGTCCATTTTGGGGGCCTAATCCAGCCCACTGGTCGGTCTAATCCAGCCTCTGTGGCAGTTTATTTCCTGGGGTAAAATCCTAAAGCTCAACAACTTCAATCCTAAAAAAAGGTTAACAACTTCGGTCGGCCCTCAAAGCCCTTCACTTCATCAAATCTGGCCCCCTTTGAAAAAGGTTTGGACACCACTGGCTTTGTGATAAGTCACTTGATTGACTTTGTCATCAAGGTGCCAAAGGACGCCTTACTGTACAAGTTTAACAGAGCTACCCTCCCAAAATTCATTAACTTTGAAAACAAGCATGTAAAGAAAGCAACCGATTTGTAAATATTTGTTGATGGCTAAGTACACATACATTTTCACATCAGCAGACTACAAAACAGAAGGCACTTTATCAAAGTAAAGCAAGTGCAGTGGAATGGAAAACACCAGGAGAATGTATGACTGAATATCAGAATGGGTTAAGACACCCAGCAGATCCCTAGCCATTAGTCATACAGATATCGATGACTCCTACCCAAATTAGCACGTGCAATATTCCATTGCATGTGTGATTCAGTGAAAGCGTTGCTGCAAAACGTAGTTGTGAAGCAATAACAAGGGGTGTGATTTCAAATTGCTCTGATTGTTTTACATGAAATCAAAATGTTTATTCGGCTTTACGCCCATCATGAAACACAACACAACAAAACAAATCAAATAAAACAGCGGACTCATACAAACCACAAGTAGTATAACACAGTTCACAACTCACAAGGACAGATATTAGCCGTTCATAAAAAAAGTTTAAGATTAAGATTAAAAAATTTAGGCACTACACTAAAATCAATATCTGATGTCATTATAGAAAATTCTTATAACTATCAATAATCAGCTAACATTCCATTCCGTCTCTTGTACGAGAGGACGGCTGTTAGGAATTTAGCAACCTGTAGGGTAATATAAGGATCCACATCTTGAAGAACCCAAGCAAGCTGTAGGTCTACTGGTTTGTCAGCCATAGGCTGGATTATGGAGTTTAGTATACTAGCACGGGCTGAACTGTACAAAGGGCAGATAAACATAACATGATGTAGAGATTCAGATGTTTTCATTTCACAAGCACACATTGAAGGGACTTGGCCCTTAGTAAATCTATGTCTCAGCACGTTTGTTGGGAAGACATTGAACCTAGCTCTAATGAGGTTTTACATGAAAGAATACATACATGTGGCAATCAGTTCTATTGTTGCATCTCTTCTTCCCTAGTAACACAGGGAGAGTAAAGAAGCGCCGTCTGAATGAATGAAAGAACTCCTGGCTTGATCACGTCAAGGCCGAAGAAGACATGGATGTTATTAGTGTGCTTGTTAAGATTACATAGCTTGTTATGTAAACAGAGAGGCAAGATCAGCCTTGGGAGGGGAGGGGAAGTTTAACTCTTTCTCTCCTTGCCACGGACCCAAGAAAAATAGATTCTTCGAAGCTGCTCTTTCTATTTCAAAGGAAGGTTCTGTTGGATCCCAGTTTAGTGCAGATTATCTCTCTACAACTTCTTCTCTCTTTCATGGTCACAGTTTGGTGAGTCAGATTGCTTCTCTCATTCTCTTTCTCTCCCCACTAGGTTTAACCCTAAAGAAGGATTTGCTTGTGTGAATAAGGAGCAGAAGTATTTCTGCTTGGATTACAAAGTCCGCTTCACCTGTCCCTCGAACTTCTGCTCAGGTGAGTCAACCAGGACATCTTGTGGTGAGATGGGGGAATGATCTCCAACCACACCATAATAAGCCATGCCTGTATAACACCAAAACAATAGCTCATAAATTAAAAGCAGGAGTCTTTAGTTTATATATGAGGTGTTGCTGACATGGAACCCACAGTGTGCTGCTCCTTTGTTAAACATATCCCCTTAAACATACCCACATCTCATAGGATGGCAGTGGTTGTATTAAAAAAAGAATATTATTCACACAATAATTTATTCCATTTTCCGTAGTTGTTTATTTGTACATCGTATCAGAAGGTTGGCAGTTCGAATCCCTTGGATGGGGTGAGCTCCCGTTGCTCGGTCCTAGCTCCTGCCAACCTAGCAGTTTGAAAGCACCTCAAAGTGCAAGTAGATAAATAGGTAGCGCTCCAGCGGGAAGGTAAACGGTGTTTCTGTGCGCTGCTCTGGTTCGCCAGAAGTGGCTTAGTCATGCTGGTCACATGACCCGGAAGCTGTACGCCAGCTCCCTTGGCCAATAAAGCGAGATGAGCACCGCAACCCCAGAGTCGGTCACTACTGGACCTAATGGTCAGGGGTCCCTTTACCTTTACCTATCTGAGCATTCACATGACATAATTTAGTGCCCAAATGTCTTGGGCCATCCACCTGCTCCACATTTTACTAAGGGCAAAGGAGCAGGTGTTCCTCTTCCCTGCAACCCACTTCTGCACTAGTGGCAAGATAGTATCCTGCACTGCAGGAGGGTAGTGGTAGCAGCAGGCTAGATTAGGGGATGGAGGACAGGCACTGTGGGTGCTACATCTATCCTTCAACAGATAACAATGCCTGGGGGGTTCACTATTGGGCTTCATGGATTGATGGTCTGACTCAGTATCAGGCAGCTTCCTGTGTTCCTATGTTCCAGTTTTCTTGTCTTCCCATACCTGCAACCAACACTCATTTGTGTTTTGCCTTGCCTTTTCACACTTTAGGATGCATGACCCAGTGGTTTGATCGGGATGATCCATCAGGAAGGGGAGACTATGAACTCCTTTCCAATTTGCGGAGCGAATACCCTGGAAAGATTTGTGCTGAGCCCCTTGCAATCAACGTACAGACTCTGGATGGGATTCCTGCCCTGAAGACAGGGCAAAAGTTCTCAGTGTGAGAAGACACTTTTGTGATGGTTGTGAACTTTTTTACAGGTGCCAGATAGGGTTTCATGTATTGCACTCTAGCTTAGAAATGGGGAACCTCTATCTAGACCAGGCATCCCTAAGGTTGGCCCTCCAGATGTTTTGGGACTACAACTCCCATCATCCCTAGCTAACAGGACCAGTGGTCAGAGATGATGGGAGTTGTAGTCCCAAAACATCTGGAGGGCTGAGTTTGGGGGTGCCGGATCTAGACTGTCAAATGTGACTCTCCAGGCCTCTCAATCTGGCCCTTGGAACTCTCTCCAGCCACAACCCTCACCATCCCTGCTTCACACCCTCTTCGAGTGCTTTTGTCCAGTTTTCCTGGCTCCCTGAGCTGCAGTGATGCCTCTTATTTAACTGGGTGGAAAGAGATGTCCCTTGCAACAAGTGTCCGTTCGGCATTGCATTTACACTCGCCTTCTCCTTTTTCTTTTGATGGTTTGTAACTGTTTCCTACCACTTTTTACATTGTGTTTTGCATATCATGTTGCGGCATACGTGGAAGGTGATTAGTGAATAGCAACAGCAACAATTAAAGAAATGTGTTTGTGTGGAGGAGACTCTGGCTTCTGCACCGTTGGCAAGAGTCTTGTCTATTGCGCTACTCATTTTGCTTCTCGCTCCGCCAGCCACTGGCTTGTGGCTCACACCCTCCTTGCATATTTCTGCTGGCTGGGATGTATCATTGCACTCTAATAATGCCTCTTGCTTGTCTGGGTGGAGATGCAGCGGGTAAAAAAACAAAGGGAAAATTGACTTCAGTTGCTTTGTTCAGTTGTTCTTCTGGCCCCCACCTGCCAATAGCAAATGACTCCTGGAATTTTGCTCATAAGGGAATGTGTTTGTTTTTATCTGCTTTACTGATTAAATTGTGGTGTGTGTGTGTGTGTGTGTTTTAAATGTTGCAATGTGTGGTTTCTTCGCTTTCCAAAGTGCAGAGATGAGTGTGGCTCCTATTACACAGCCAAAATGTAACTAATTTAAACATGGGTGGCTCAGTTGGTTAGACTGTGGTGTTCATAATGCCAAGGTTGCAGGTTCGACCCCCGTATGGGACAGCTGCATATTCCTGCCTTGCAGAGTGTTGGACTAGATGATCCTCAGGGTCCCTTCTGACTCTACAGTTCTATGATTACTAAATTAAACTAGGGCCAGGGCCTTTTCAGTACTGGCCCCGACTTGGTGGAATGCTCTGTCACAAGAGACTAGGGCCTTGCGGGATTTGACATCTTTCCGCAGGGCCTGCAAAACGGAGCTGTTCCACCTGGCCTTTGGTTTGGACTCAGTCTGAGCCTTATGTTTCCCTTCCCTTATGGTTTTGATTTATGGGCTACTATTAAAATGAGGCTGCATTTTAAATTCTATTTTAACCCATATTTTAACCCGTATTTTAATTAACTGTGTCCCCCCCTTCCTATTACATTTTATTGTAATTTTATCAGTGTTAGCTGCCCTGAGCCCAGTTCTGGCCAGGGAGGGCAGGGTATAAATTATTATTATTATTATTATTATTATTATTAAATTAAGATGTATAAAACAACACCTGTAACATGCAATTTCATACAGAGTGCTCCCCCCCACCTGCTGTTATTCAGGTATGACCTCACTCAAGGCTTTGCCTGTGTCAATGATGAGCAAGAACCTGGTCGGTCCTGCCATGATTACAGGGTCCAGTTCACATGCCCAGGATCCTTCTGTTCTGGTGAGTTCCACTATGAGTTGATAGGATATTCTCTACTGGGAGGGAGTGGGCAGTGGGGATGGCAAACCTCCTTAATGATTGTTTTGCCAAATAATAATAATAATTTATTATTTATATCCCGCCCACCTGGCTGGGTTTCCCCAGCCACTCTGGGCGGCTTCCAACAAAGTATTAAAATACAGTGGTCTGTTAAACATTAAAAGCTTCCCTAAAGAGGGCTGCCTTCAGATGTCTTTTAAAAGTCTGGTAGTTGTTCTTCTCTTTGACATCTGGTGGGAGGGCGTTCCACAGGACAGGTGCCACTACCAAGAAGGCCCTGTGCCTGGCTCCCTGTAACTTGGCTTCTCACAGTGAGGGAACCAACAGAAGGCCCTCAGCGCTGGATCTCAGTGTCCGGGCTGAACGATGGGTGTGGAGACGCTCCTTCAGGTATACTGGACCGAGGCCATTTAGGGCTTTAAAGGTCAGCACCAACACTTTGAATTGTGCTTGGAAACGTACTGGAAGCCACTGTAGATCTTTCAAGACCGGTGTTATGTGGTCTCGGCGGCCACTCCCAGTCACCAGTAGGAGATGGTTCTTTTAAAATTAGATTCAGAAGCAATACAGACACAAGTGGGTGAGAAGGTTACAGATTTTATCCCAAACAGCAAGCAAAATATACATTACCAGGTAGCACTTCGATCTGCTACTGAGAAGCCCTGAAGAAGTGGCAAAGTGACCTCCAGGTAGCTTTCGATGCACAGCACTGTGGCCAACAGCCTGTGGTGAACTTCTGACTGGCATGCCTCAAAACTAGATATTTTATAGATACTGTGTCCTGTTAGGGCTAATACAGGCTCAACTACCAGCTCAAAGACAAAAAGACATCAAAGGCTTTTACTGACCAGTGCTAACAGTCCACACATCAAAGACCTTTTTACAAAGGATAGCGAATGTAATAAAACATAACCAGAGACAGGAAGAGATAACCAGAGACAGGAAGAGTTGGCCATGTCAGATCACTTATCTCCTCGAAATTACAATAATCTTCCGCATTATCTGTACAATGATATATCTGTAAGTAAGTGATTAGTTTCAGCTTCCTGTGCGGGTGGGCTTTCTTTTGTGGTAAATATTTGATTTTTCTGAACATACAAATAACAAACATCAACATAAAATAGAACCACAAGACATCTGCTGTAGTAGTGTTCATTGTGAACGTATTGGAATAGTTGATATATTATAGTGGGGGGTTTAATCTTGCTATTTTTACCATCGTGAATAAATAAATTAATAATATTCTGCCAATTTTTGAGCGTTTTAGTTGCCATAGGAATAGGCAACAGCCAGAAAAGGTAAGTTAAAATGTGCAAAGCTTTTAAATTATTATTTTTCATAAATGGTCTGTAATTACATTTTTCTACCGCACCCAAATATTTCATGGCTTGGCCATGGCTTGGTATACCTGTGTTGTCTATTTTGTTTATTTTTGTGATCTAAATTAAAGCACAGCATTTCTGATTTCTTTAGGCTAATCTGAAGGCCAGACCTTCTGCATCATTCTTGCCATGAGAGGCATCACCTGCTTTTCTTAATTGTTAATTCAATAAAATCAGTGTGTCGCCAGCAAACATTCCTATGCAGCATTGTGTGTGATTAATTTGGACTCCTGTTGTTTTAAGGTCATTTCTAATTACTTCAGCCAGTGGTTGCAAACAAAAAGTACATCCCCCCCCCCCCGCCCCGGGAATGAAAAAAATATGTGATCCTCAGGCTAGAAAAATTTCCCTCCTCTAGTCTGGGCTACTCCACCCTCAATTCTCTCTGCCCTACAACATTTTACAGCCTCTTTAACTTCAGTGCTTCTTGTTCCTTTCCTCAACTCTCCCTCACAATACATTATAAACAGGCCATTCAGCGAATGCCAGCAAGTTCCACCTGAATCTCCTTCTCCTTCCTCTTTGTTAAAAGATCTCCAAAAGGTGTGTTATAGGCGTTCTAATTCATGCTTGCACAAGGTTGCATTTAACTTTCCAAAATGCAGAACTGGAGAAAGTCAATTTGCACTTCCCAACTGAGTCTTCGCTGAGTCAACTATTTCCTTCTGTGATGGGGAAGTGATCTGCAAAGCTTCACATTGTTGGGAGTCATGTGCAATTGTTACCGCTGTCTCATATTCTAGGTGTCTCCCTGACTATTTACCGGGGAAAACTGGGGAAGGGTCCCAGTTCAGTGGGCCAAGCAGATGCTTCAGGTACAAAAGCTACAGTTCCAGGCACCTATCTGAAATGCTGGGCAGCTGCTGCCACCAGTATGGACCACAGATTAGGAACCCCTTTCAACCACCTGAGGACAAAGGCCATTGATGGGCAGGGACAGAGGTAAAACTGGGTGGAGTAGTGGGTATGATTCTTACATTTTACAGTAGCTACATTCCAGCCTCACAAAAACCAAGAAGTTTATATGCACACACACGTCTCCATCCACCACCTAGGCAAGCATGGGGCATTATCACAGTTCAAAGACACATTTCACCCAAGCAAAACCACTTGAGGAGAGGAGGGTGTGTGAGGGGCGTGCCCACTGGGAGGGGGCTTTCCTAGGCAAAGGCCCATGGGATGAAGAGAAAAGCCTGGACAGCCACATTTGAGTCCATGCACCTGAGAAACTAATGTGCTCCACCACAAGAAAGAGTTTCAAAGCTTTATGGCAAACAGTCTTTAAAACAGTTACCATTAAATCTTACAAGATACAAAGGAACACATTGTTGTTAAACAAGCAAGCAATGTGGTCCAGTCTCTTTTTTTAGGTCCTAATACTGTATCTACAGCAGTGGCCAGAGGAGAAATGACTGCACAGACAGAAGAAACACAATCGTGCAACTGTAGCAGCAAAACCAGACACCTGTATCTGCTCCAGCTGCAATAAAACTAGTCTCTCCCATATAGGTCTGTACAGCCACAGCAGGCGCTGTAACTCTCCTGAAGTTTGAGATTAGCCCCAAAGGGGCATTCTTCCATTGTCTCCCGAGACAGACAGATGTCAACAACAGTTCAATTAAAATTTCTTCTCTCTACTCCCAGAGAGAGATCCTAAGTAACTTGCTTGTATCATCATTGTGGAGCTTAGCTTCTATTGCTGCTACTGCTGGCTCCACCAGTGACTAAAGACACTGGGCTTATCGGGTTTCATCTCCTGCTGTTAAAGATCTCTTGGTTTTCCAAAAATGAGTCATCACTTAGCCTAATGACTGAAAGGGAAACATCCAGCCTTTTCTGCTGCATTTGCCAGAGTGAAAACTCCCATGCCGAATGCAAACCTTCCATTGCAAATACAAACCTTACAGCATAGCATTTCAAATACAATGCACTCAAACATAACATTTAATGTGATATCTTTAACGCCTCAGTGCTTTTGCATGAAGTCCCAGAAGCAAGGTGGACCAATGGCCTGATTCTGTACAATGAAGCCCTCCAGGACCCCCTGCCAGATACACCCTTCTCTGGCCCTGCTCCACACTCTCCTTGATGGCTTTTTTACCTGGCTTGAATGTGTCACTGAACTGTGATAATGCCTCTTGCTTGCCTGGATGAAGGACGGACAGACTGTGAGCATGTTGCTCTGACTTTTGATGACTAAGTGTGTAAGAGTCATAGCCGTCGTGTTGCCCAATTTTGTCTCTGGCTCCACCCACCAACATGGGCACATGACCCCCCTGGAAGATTGCCCAGGAAGGAATGCAGCCCTCAGGTTGGGGGGAAGCCCAGCCTTGTTCCAGTGTCCCCCCACCCACCCACAAATTTTGTTAGCTCGTAATGAATGAACTGAGTCTCCTTGTGTCTCTACATGTGCAGTTTCCATCACGTCAGAGGATTTGCTTTTGCACCAATGAGCAACAGGAGGGTGCCAACAAATCCTGCCAAGACTACAAGGTTCAGTTCACCTGTCCAAAGACCTTTTGTTGATGTGTGATACATTGACGGGAACGGAGAGACACTTTGTATGCAGGGAAAGTCTCCTGCCTGTAACCATTAGGTACCACTGCTTGCCAGTGTACACAACACTGAGCTACATGGAGCAATAATATGACTCTTATCAGATATTAGGTACCTTCAGGCCCCAGGCCTTTGCTCAGCGTTCAAACCAAAACAAGGGTGAGAAATAGGAGCATACATAACTGACTTATACTGAGTCAGACCATTGGTCTATCTTGCTCCGTATTGTCTGGCAGTGGCTCTCCAGGGTTTCAAGTGGCGGGTATTCCCAGTCCTAACAGGAGATTCTAGGAATTGGACCTTGGATCTTCTGAATGCAACACAGATGAGTTGTGGCCTTGCTTAATTACACTGGATTGTGGCCAACTACATTCTACTCAGACTGAACCCATTGAAATTAATGGTCCTATGGTAGTCATGGCTGTTAATTAAACGGGTCTACTCTGAGCAGGGTTAGTTTTCAAGCCATTATTTTCAATGCCACACTTTTATTTTATTTTTAAAAATTCTTTATTTTCTTAATAATAATTCTTAAGAAAATGCAGTTCAGCTGATGACCGCTCCTGAAAAATGTTGCGCAGGAGGAGAAATGCTGAATGCTCTCATAAGAGAGACGTCTCTCACCACCTGAAGTTCCCCTTGATTACTGATATAAAATGTCAACAAAGCATAATGATAACAAAACAGACATGCATGAAGTGTAAAATATTGACTAGGCAAATCAAGCGAACAAATAGAAAATAAAATAAACAGTGGGGGATATGAGTAACTGCAGCTCATCTATAAACTCGTAAACAGAGGGAGGTTAAGAAGATAGAGGGGTACCTCAGGTTACAGACGCTTCAGGTTACAGACTCCACTAACCCAGAAATAGTACCTCGGGTTAAGAACTTTGCTTCAGGATGAGAACAGAAATCATGCTCCAGCGGTGTGGCAACAGCAGGAGGCCCCATTAGCTAAAGTGGTGCTTCAGGTAAAGAATTGTTTCAGGTTAAGAACGGACCTCCAGAACGAATTACGTTCTTAACCCGAGGTACCACTGTATATCAGAACACTCCTGGGGGCACAGAAAAAAGTGTTTTCTCCGCATGTTAGATTTCCCATTTACTCTGCATCCACTCTGCTTCCACCACTGGTTTAGAAAGTGGTGTTACATGCACAGTTTATATCTACGATCCATATTCTAACCTGTATCTATCATATTCTTTCTTGGAAATGCTGCATTTTGATGCATTTTCCCCAAACCAGCTTCCGTGCAAATAGAGAAAAAGAACAACAAAGCTACATTTTATGCCCCTGATATAAATGGAACCAAGTGGATTTGTTTGAAGTTTAGGTACAAGTCAGCTTGCAGAAGAGAGGTTGCATGGAGTTAAGACAGAACGAGGAACTTCCAGAGTCCCAGATTATCCTTGAACCTTTATCTCTATGCTGACTTATCTCTCCCTATTGCTCTCTTTGTTGACTATACTGATATATCTTGGGTTGCATCCTGTTTACAACTTCCTCCTCCTCACACTTACTTCTCTCTATCGGACCTCAAGAGGAGAAGTTCACGTTGGAGTTATCCTCTGAGAACAAAGGAGCAAAGAAGGCTGCCTTTTGTCTTCTCCAGATGAGCTAGTTAGGTTAGAGACCTATATATAAAAAAAAATCTACCTGAGTTACTTCCTTACTATACAGTTACAGATAGGTAGCCGTGTTGGTCTGCCATAGTCAAAACAAAAAAATTTTTTTTCCTTCCAGTAGCACCTTAAAGACCAACTAAGTAAGAACTAACTTAGTTGGTCTTTAAGATGCTACTGGAAGGAATTTTTTTTTGTTTTGTTTTTCCTTACTATAAATTGCTTCGTTATTTTTCTTAGTCTACAATCATCTCCGTGTGTGAGACTGAAACAGGTGGAGTCTGCTCTCCAACCAGATTCGCTAGCCAAACGCCCCAGGCTTTGCATATAGAATCGCAGAATGGTAGAAATGGAAGGGATCCGAGGGTCATCTAGTCCAGCCCCCTGCAATGCAGGAACATGCAGATAGTGCGTATAGGAATCGACCCTGTGGCCTTCAAAGAGCTCTATCAAGTAAATGGAGTCAAACTTCTAACAGGATTGCCACGGGGGAAATACCGGTAAACAGGCGCCTCAGCAAGCAAGCTCTGTTGTATACAGGCGCCACGATTGTTGTCACGATCAATATCACCATTCTAAAACGGATTCAGGACCAACAATGTTTCTTTTCTTTTTCTTTTTTTAAAAAAATTAAACAATTTCAACATAACAAATTATCAGTCCAAATAATCAATTACATTGTTTCCGCACACACCCCGCCATCCCTCCCACCCCACCCCCACAAGAACTTCCCTCAGCTCCCCTCTCTGATTCCTTTGCACATATTGTTCTCTGCACGTTATAAAATTGTACCTATCTTTGCCTTATCTATCAAATGTTCAACTAATAAATTTGCGGATGTTTATTCAAAACCTGCCAAGGAGTTCAGATCATTTTGTTGTCTTTTTAAGTAATTTGTAAAAAAGTTTCCATTCTTCCTTGAAGTCGCGATTGCAGGACCGAGATGCAGAAGCAAGCGTCTCACTGTGTGTCCAGGGTCACTGCGGGCTGGGACGGAGCAACGGCGGCAGAAGTTCTTTGCACATGCTTAGATGTCACTGTTTCCAGCCTGGGAAGAACGCCTCTGAGATGCCTCTGAGCGCGTCCCGAGAACCGCCCCTCCTTAGCGACCGCTTATTCCGCGAGAGCGACGCCTCTGCGCGCGTATACAGTGGTACCTCGGGTTAAGTACTTAATTGGTTCCGGAGGTCCTTTCTTAACCTGAAACTGTTCTTAACCTGAAGCACCACTTTAGCTAATGGGGCCTGCTGCTGCTGCCACGCCGCCGGAGCACGATTTCTGTTCTTATCCTGAAGCAAAGTTCTTAACCTGAAGCACTATTTCTGGGTTAGCGGAGTCTGTAACCTGAAGCGTATGTAACCCGAGGTACCACTGTATTGCACAAAACTCTCCTCGGGATTGCGAGAAAGCGCTCTCTGGGCATGCTCAGAGGCGCCCGGTGTATCCCCCTACTTTGGCTCCTTGGGTCCAATCCCTCCTCCGGGCCGGCCCCTTCCCCGCCCCTTCGGATCTCGCCTCGACTTGGGGCGCCCGAGGCAATAGCCGCCGCTCCTTTCACTTTCCGCTGCGAGTGAGCGAGATGTCGGCGCGCTGTCGCTCCGCGGGGCTCCTCTTCTATGGGGCGCTGCAACTGGTGGGGCTCCTGAAGGTAAGAGTGGCAATCCCTTCCGTGGGCTCTCCCACCCCCAGGACAGAGTCGTCGTCCCCAGGTTCCCCCACCCGGTGTCCTTAGAGCTGCCCCGTCCCATTCAGCCCCCAACCAAATCACAGAGGCAGGCTCCCACCCAACCCCCATCAAAAGACCCCACTTCTTTTCCTAGAAGCACAAAGCGCGACCCCCACTATCCTATTCAGCTTTCCCCCCCCACAACCCAGTCCACGGACACCCTCCCACCCCCAAGCCAGCCCTCTACCGTGTCCTTAGGACCCCCAAGAACCGAAGCCAGGAAACGCCTCTCAAGTCCGCCCCCATCCCAAGTTCGTGCCCGGACAGTGCCAGCCATCCCTGCTTTTCACTGTGGGTTTGCCTAGGGTTTATTTTTAATAACATTAAGCAGTTAAGAATCGTTTTTAATTAATTATACTCCATCCACTGCCAATCCCCTTTTAACAGATGCCTTACTGTGTCCTTAAAGCACAGCCCCACATTCGATTCAGCACCTAAAGTTCTCTGGAGTGCATTCCATGTCTCCATGAGACAGGCAGACATCCAACAGGTACATGCAACAGTGTGTCCCTATGGCTCTATATCTCCATTCACGGGAAAGCTGTTATATTGCGCCCCCCCCCCGCTCCCAGGATATTGCTCTGTCCCTTCCCCAGAGGCAGAAGAATTACAGTGGTACCTCGGGTTACAGACGTTTCAGGTTACATACGCTTCAGGTTACAGACTCCGCTAACCCAGAAATAGTACCTCGGGTTAAGAACTTTGCTTCAGGATGAGAACAGAAATCGTGCTCCAGTGACACCATGGCAGCAGGAGGCCCCATTAGCTAAATTGGTGCTTCAGGTTAAGAACAGTTTCAGGTTAAGAACAGACCTCCGGAATGAATTAAGTACTTAACCCGAGGTACTGGCCTTCTGCCGCTGCGCCGCCAGAGCACAATTTCTGTTCTCACCCTGAAGCAATGTTCTTAACCCGAGGTACTGTTTCTGGGTTAGCGGAGTCTGTAACCTGAAGCGTATGTAACCCAAGGTACCACTGTACTTGCCTCCCCACCCTAAAAACATATATTTGAATCTCTCCACATTCAGTGGGGCAGGGAATGATTGCTGGAAAATACAGGTTACCATAGCTATAAAACTTTTCAGTAGCTCATGTAGTCTTTGCATTATAAAAGAGGCGATACAGGCAAGGTACTAAATAAACACTGTGTAATGCAAAGGTTTAGAAACTTTGCGAAGACTAAGCCTTTGTAAATTCCACTGGACTTTGGACAGTAGAATATATACAGTAATACCCAAGCAGGCATATGCAGCTTCACGACACTGAAGTGCAGACATTGTGTGTTCTATCAAGTCAATGTGTTCTGAAATATCTACCTGAGCTAACCGGATATGTCTGTCCAATGCTGACTGCGCCACAGCCATGAAATGCAAAGATCTGGTCGACCCAAACTCTGATATCCTCAAGAAGCAAGCCTGTTGCAACAAGTGTGTTTGAAGAAAACGCCACAGGGCACATTTTAATTTATAGTTGTCTTCAGAGGCAAACAAATTGGAAAAGAGCATTCCTTGTGGGTGGGCTCAGCAAATTCATATGAATGACAATTCTGCAGAGTTTTGCAGTTTTAAGAAAAATCGTCCGAGGCTCACCTGTGGTACAGAAGTCTCCAAGTCCCAAAGAGTCTCCGTCTTCACTTTTGTTGTAAAGATGTGCTCGGTTCTGCTTTGGGTTGCAACAACCTTTGCAGTCACCAGGACCAAAATATCTGGAGGAAACCAGGCCAGGGGTGGTTGGATCCAGACCATGTTTCAGCTTTTTCCAGTGGGAGTTTTGAGCAGATAAGCATTAGACTGCCTGGTGCAGAATGTCTGGCTAGGAACAGAGTATTCCAGGTTTAAACTTCTTTGTGGCCGTGGACCAGTTGCAACCCTCTCAGCTTGGCCTACTTCACAGGGTTGTTAGGAGCATAAAATGGGTGATAGGTAGGTGGGAGGGAGGGAGAATGGTGCTCAGCACTTTGGGCTCATTGAAAGAAAGGTGGGATGTAAATAAAACAAGTAGATACCTGTTGACAGTCTTCCAGGAATGTGTCTCATCCCATTTTCAATCACAAGCCTATTATGTGGTTACTCAGAAGTAAGTCCCAAGTTTTTGATTTGAGTTTCCATTGAAATGAGGCTGCATTGTAATGTTTTAATGTTGTATTTTAATCTTGTTTTTAAGTTGTATTTCAATCAATTTGTTTTTATATCGGTTGTTAGCCGCCCTGAGCCTGGTCTTGGCTGCGGAGGGCGGGGTATAAATAAAAATTATTATTATTATTATTATTATTATTATTATTATTATTATTAAGTGCATGGGATTGCAGCCTAAAGCTCATGGCCACCACATCTGGTGTCTGTCACTTTGCTCAGAGCTCACCCTGATTTGTTGGCAAATAGTTTTTTCCCCAGAGAGGTTAGGTGATGTTGGTTGTTTATCGAGCGTTTCTTCTGATTTGTTTGTGGGCTGGTTAGATGACATCACGCCGAGGAATTGTTATGCCACACTGTCCAGCACATTTTCCAGGCATGTTTCTTACTGCAAAAAAAGTCATTTTCTAAAAAATAAAAATAGGAGAGGCAGCAGGTTTTTTGATCAAGGGCCCCAAATTCACTTCAATTTCTGCTGCCTGATTTTACTGGTGCCTGATTGTATCTCTTTTGCGAAATAGCAAATCTGGAAGTGTCCTGAATTTATTTGTTTCTATAGCACAATTTCTCTGCATGGGGCTGTGGCCAACTAAGTCCTATGTACTTAAGAGTGAACCCACTGCTACATCCAGTGCTGGCCTTAGGCATCTGGTTGGCCACTGTGAGAACAGGATGCTGGACTTAGATGGGCCATCAGCCTGATCCAAAGAGGCCTTCTTAAAATAAAACTTCAGGACCTTTCTTAAAAATCCCCAACACAAAACTGCCCTTCCTATACCTGTCACACAGCTCTTTTGAGGCATGTCAATAACTTGTCAGTGTGGGATGGACTCTTGTGTTTAAGTTTCTTTTCTTTGACATTTGAATGTGGTTGACATTTGCTGCTCACCACAACCCCTTTTTTTCTGGAGAAAGCACAATCAGTGAAGCCCTGGTATACAGGGGAAGTTTTGGGAATTTACAGTTTCTTTTTTATTTTTTATCCCAATGCCCTCTCTCTCTCTTTGCATTGAATTTACATTAGAACTCCTCTTGTCATTTTGTTGCACAATTTGAAAAAAAAATTGTTGGAGACCTCTGCTTGGGATTTTGCAGTTCTAAATAATTATGCATCACAACCATCGACAGAAGCTCTACATGCGATCAGGACTGAGCTGCTTTTTCCTCTTCAAGCAACTATAGGCAACACATGCAATGTTGAAAGCAAAGTCTTCATAATTACACCCCGTATGCAAGTAGTGCATGAAAGGGCCTGGATTTTATTGGAAAGTCCCAGGGCTCTTCCATTTGACTGAGCATTCGTTGTTTATTGAACATTCATCCTAATTTGCTTGCAAGAGCCTTATGCGAGTCTTAAACTATGTCTGGTCTTTATTGAGCATTTGTTTCAATTTGCAGTTTGCAGGACAAGGAGCATTCCTCCTTGTTTGCTTTGCATACTGTTTATACACCCACCCACCCCACACATTTCAATGCATTTCCTTTTTCCTAACTGCAAATGTCTGGTTCCTTTTTTTTAACAGTGGATTTGCTGTGTCAGGGTGACAGAGCACTTGAATCAACTTTAATTGCCCAAACCGAAATTTCTCTGTATGCGTTTGAATCCTTCTTGCAAAACAGTGACAGGCTCGAGGCACCCTCAGGCCTGATCTGGAAACAGCATCTTTCTTATTTTGACTTTAGGTCATTATTGTAGCTCCTTTCAATTTCTAAGGTTCAGCATCACTCGGTGAAACGGGGACTTTAACCTGAGTTTAGGGCCTTCTCGGTATGGCACCCATCCCATGGAATGCCCTCCCATCAGATGTCAAGAAGATGAGTAATTATATATCTTTTAGGAGACATCTGAAGCAGTGGCGTAGCGTGGGGGGTGCAGGGGGGCCGGTCGCACCGGGCGCAACATCTGGGGGGTAGGCTTAGGGGGCGCAAATCCACGGGTTAGGGGGCGCAAATTACTTGCCTAGCCCCGGGTGCTGACAACCCATGCTACGCCACTGATCTGAAGGCAGCCCTGTATAGGGAAGCTTTTTAAGGTTTAATGTTTTACTATATTTTTATATTTGCTAGTAGTTGCCCAGAGTTGCTGGGGCAACCCAGTCAGATGGATGGGGTACAAATAAATTACGATTATGATTACGATTACGATTACAGTGGTACCTCGGGTTAAGTACTTAATTCGTTCCGGAGGTCTGTACTTAACCTGAAACTGTTCTTAACCTGAAGCACCACTTTAGCTAATGGGGCCTCCTGCTGCTGCCATGCCGCCGGAGCACGATTTCTGTTCTCATCCTGAAGCAAAGTTCTTAACCTGAGGTACTATTTCTGGGTTAGCGGAGTCTGTAACCTGAAGCGTATGTAACCTGAGGTACCACTGTAATATTACAACAAAAGTTTGGTCTTGTTTACTCCTTAGATTAACGGTGATGGCGGCAGGGCAAAGGCCAGAGGTAGACAGTGAAAGCATGACTCAAACACAGTGAAGACTCATATGCTGAGGGTGGCGACCATAAACAGTAAATACTTGACTGGCTAGTTTATGCCGAACTTCTTATCTGTTTCATATGTTTACCTTCAACTTAGTTTAGCAATGAGCAGCAAAGGTATAGAGGTATACAGGGTTATTTTTCTAGAAAAAGAGGTGCCAGAACGCAGCACAAATGCCTCCCTTGTTCTCTTATAATGACAATGGCGCCCACCTGAGAGGTGCCGGAACTGAGATCCAGCTGGAAAAAAAGTCCTGGATGTATATTGGCAAAGGTTTGCACCCTGTTTTATGACAGACTGAACAGAAAGATCTCCCCCTTTCGTTGCAGATTTTATTAACTTGAGAAAAGAAGGGGATTCCCAGATTTGAAGAATTAACTCAGAATGGGCAGCTATTAACAAGGCAGGACATTGGTAGTAGTATTAAAATAGATACATATATGTATATTTTCATATACAATATGCACATATAAGAGATCAGATGGGTTCAATAGAAACATCACAGCACCAGCCCTTTCCGTAAAAGTAAGCGACCCTTATAGAGAAGAAAGTTCCAAAGGGATGATTGTGTCAAGCTGCTGATTCTGTAGGTTCACCCTATCAGCCAAAAAACAGGAAGAAGAAAAAGAAAAGTTTGGATTTGATATCCTGCTTTATCACTACCCTAAGGAGTCTCAAAGGGACACGGGTGGCGTGGTTGGTCTAAACCACAGAGCCTAGGGCTTGCTGATCAGAAGGTCAACAGTTTGAATCCCCGCGATGGAGTGAGCTCCTGTTGCTTGGGCTCTGCTCCTTCCCTAGCAGGACCTAGCAGATCAAAAGCACATCAAAGTGCAAGTAGATAAATAGGTACTGCTCCAGCAGGAAGGTAAACGGCATTTCTGTGTGCTGCTCTGGTTCGCCAGAAGCGGCTTAGTCATGCTGGCCACATGCCCCAGAAGCTGTCTGCAGACAAACACCAGCTCCCTCAGCCTATAGAGTGAGATGAGCGCCACAACCCCAGAGTCGTCCACGACTGGACCTAATGGTCAGGGGTACCTTTACCTTTAAGGAGTCTCAAACATTCTAACATTCTCCTTTCCCTTCCTCCCCCACAACAAACACTCTGTGAGGTGAGTGAGGCTGAGAGACTTCAGAGAAGTGTGACTAGCCCAAGGTCACCCAGCAGCTGCATGTGGAGGAGCAGGGAATCAAACCCAGTTCACCAGATTACGAGTCCAATGCTCTTAACCACTACACCACACTACAACATCACAAGACAATAAAATAATAATCATAGGAGGCTTTAAAAGAACGAATGGTGTAAAATATATTACTTAGTGGAATACAAGGAATGTACCAGATGTTCATGCATGTTGCCAAATAAACACATATTTAGTGGGAATGTGCCAACCATGAGATTGTTTTGTCATGTTAATCACAAACGGCCCCTAAGCTGAAGCAAAGCCGGAGAGGTCTATTTCACCGTGGCATGTATTTTATGAGTCAGATTAAACCCCCCCCCCGAAATGGCAAGAAGCATGACTTTTCCCATAGAATAACAAGGCGCGTCCTTCCACCCGTGAGAGATCACTAGATGAACAGGGTTGTAAGGTACGAGGAACATATTGGTATTTGCGGTAGGGGTGCGACTATGTACACAAGTTCGGGAAGCAGGTTGCAATAGAGATGGGTGTTGTTGTTGGCCAGCAGGTCACCTTGGATGCTGAGCTATGTCTCTTATTCATTGATGATAGTGCCAAGGCTAACCTTGCTTCTTGACAATTAATTCTCTCTCTGCTGGTTGCTTATCGTCTCAAGATCTCTAAACTAAAAAAGGGAAGTGAAGAGGAAGAGGCAAGAATAATAATGCTGGGATTAAATCACGGTTAAGTTGAGGATGAAATCTGTATCTTTTGACATGGGGATGGGGAAGTGGTCACCTTCCAGATGTTGTTGGGCTCTGTCTCTCATCAGCCCCAGCCAGCTTTGCCCAATGGTCAGGGATGATAGGAAATGCAGGCCAAGAGCACCTCGGTACCTAAGCTTGAAGAACACTTGTGTAGACAGTACAGAGCTAGATGGACCAATGGCCTGACGGAATCTAGCACAGGGAAATATAATCAGGTCCATGCCCGATCCAGTCCTAAATCAGTTCTCAAAATGCCCTGGGAAACCTGCAAGCGGGACCTGAGCACAAGAACACTTTCTCCTCCTGCAGGTTTCAGCAACTGGTATTCAGAAGTATTTGGTGCTTTCAGCTATGGCGGCAAAGCATCACCATCATTGCTAGTAGCTAGTGATAGCCTGACCCTCCATGAATTTTCCTAATCCTCTTTTAAAGCCATGCACACTGGTGCCCATCTCTGCCTCCTGTGGGAGTGACTTCCGTAGTCTAACCATGCGCTGTGTGTAAAAGTCCTTTCTGTTATCTGTTCTAAAACTCCCAGCATTCAGTTTTGTTGGTTGCTGAATGTTACAGGGAACCAGGCAGAGGGCATTCTGGGTAGTGGCGCCTGCCCTGTGGAACGCCCTCCCATCAGATGTCAAGAAAATAAGGCAGCCCTGTTTAGGGAAGTTTTAAATGACTGATGTTTTAATGTATTTTTAATGTCTTGTTGGAAGCCGCCCAGAGTGGCTGGGAAATCCCAGCCAGATGCGCGGGGTAGAAATTAATAATAATAATAATAATAATAATAATAATTACAGTCATACCTCTTGTTACCTTAGCTTCAGGTTACGTCTTTTCAGGTTGCATCCCGCGGCAATCCGGAAGTTCAGGAAAGGGTTACTTCCTGGTTTCCTCGCTCACGCATGCGCAGATGCGCAAAATGACGTCATGTGCATGCGCAGAAGTGGCGAATCACGACCCGCGTGTGCACAGACGCGGGTTGCGTTCGCTTCAGGTTGTGAACGGGGCTCCGGAACGGATTCTGTTCACAACCAAAGGTACCACTGTATTATTATTATTATTATTATTGCATTCTAGGAGTTCTAGTGCTGCTTAAGAAGGAGAAAACTTTTCTCTAGCCACTTTTTCCATGCCACACACAATTAAAAAAAAAAACTTACCCCGTGCCATCTCCTACTCTCCTTTTCTCACAATTTAAAATGCCCCAAACACTTCAACCAAGTGTGATTCTACCTTTCCTCATCTGGGAGTCACTCAGTCCCTTTGAACATTTAGGTTGCCTTGTATGGCTAGGCAACTTCTCAAACATGCGCCTGTCTGTTCTCACGGTTTCTTTAGCTGCGATTCCTGCATTGCAGGGGATTGGACTCGATGGGTCCCTTCCAGCTCTTTGATTCTATGGTACGTCTCATCTCTCCCCCCCCCCTCCCTAGAGCTTCCTAGAGCTTACAAGGGAAACTGCCTGCTCAACATTCCCATAGGAACAAGTGGCAATCCCACACACCAATTCCTGAACAAAATGTTTAATTAACAGCTGCCTCCCTGCCAAAATCTTATCTGAGTGAAACAGTTACTTGGAAGGAGTTGGAAAGAACAATATTTGGCCAGAGGATAATCTCAGCTTTTCAAAACAATGCAAACGTTACCCCAGCCTCCCTTCCTATTTCATTTCCTAATACATTTTGCTGTTTGAGGCCGAACCAAAATGGTACCGTATTTTTCGCTCTATAAGACGTACTTTTTCCCTCCTAAAAAGTAAGGGGAAATGTGTGTGCGTCTTATTGAGCGAATGCAGGCTGTGCAGCTATCCCAGAAGCCAGAACAGCAAGAACAGCAAGAACAGCGATCCCTCTTGCTGCTCTGGCTTCTGGGATTCAGAGTATTTTTTTTCTTGTTTTCCGCCTCCAAAAACTAGGTGCGTCTCATGGTCTGGTGAGTCTTATAGAGCGAAAAATACGGTACTTGTGGCACCTCTGCTGCCTCCAAACCTTCCCCACCAGCCACCTTCTGCTCCCTTGCTGTAACTGCAAGGAGGTCTAATCCAGTCTGTGGCTGTTTTCAGGTGTGATTCCATCACTTGGCAGCAAATTCAGGCTGCGCCATTAAAGCTGCTCTGGAGATCTCCCTAAACAAAGATGCTACCCCAAACGGACAGACTTTTTGCAGGAAGGACAGTGACGGTGAAATGCTTGCTTTGAAGCAACATCACCTCGCTTCCCTGCAAACATGTCAGGAGGAACGTTCAATAAGTAGGTCATTTGGGAGTGCCCAAATCTGTGCCCTGAAGCACAGAGTTTTATTATTTATTTGTGTTTGCTTCTCAATGCAAATTGACAGACTGGGACCCTAGGACTGTGGATGCTTCCTACCTAGAGGTGCTGGGATTGAACCCAGGAGCTTTTGTATGCAGTGCATCTGCTGTAACCACTGAGCTACAACCAGCTTAGCATATGCATTCCTTTGCAGTGCACTTTTTAAGAGCACACCTCTGCTCTCTGTGCCACATGAGTGTGGGAGCTTCAGCTGCCAAAGTATTCCCACTGCAATCCCGCTTCATTAGTTGAATGGTTCCCTTTTCTTCCTATATAGATAAAAACACAAGGCTGTCATCACATAGCCCACACTGGAGGATTTGTAGTACATACCTCATTGCAATCCTGGATCTGCATGAAGGGAGGGAGCAAAAGAGAATGTTAAAATTGCATTTTTAAACAATGGCAGGGGTTCGAATAAAGCAGGGCTACACGTGGGTCTGGAGAGCAACATAGGCAGGAGTGGTAGCCTCTAGTCTTATATAATTTGCTTTCTTTAGCAGTACACACCTTTGTGAGCTAGTTAGAGCTTTAGGTTAGGACTGGGCAGACCCCAATCCAAATTATCATTGAGCTACTCACTGCCTTTCAGCTCAGTTCTACCTCGCAGGGTTGTTGTGAGGGCAAAAAAATGGAAGGAAGCATGTATGCTGCCTTGAGCTCCTTGGAGGCAAAGTGAGGATACCAGTGCAAATAGTTGTGCGGTAATTTTTCCATGCTGAACTGCAGTCTCCCTGCAGCAAAGCTTGCTACCTCCTTAACACCCACACTCAAAGTTTGCACAAGGGGGTGGGGGGGAAGGTATCGCAAATAGGCTGATTACAGGAAGTGTGACTCAAATCCATCTCCGAAGTGTGACTCTCACGTTAACTGTATCGCTGTGTTTTGGAAAGGGCTAACGTAACAGTTAGGAAATAACAGCGCCTTGCAGTGAGTCATCGCCCCAGAATGAAGAAACCCACAGACAGCTGTGCCAAGTATCAAACAGGCATCTGATCAAGCCAAAGAGAGAACAGCATTTGTTGTTTTTTTAGAAAACCGATAAAGATAATATTGGAAACTGCCCTGTGCCCATTGGTCCATGTAGCTCAGTGTTGTCTACACTGACTGGCAGCTGCTCTCCAGGGATTCAAACAGGAACTTCTCCCCCCCCCCCCCTACTTAGAGATGCCTTTAGGGGTTGAACCTGGAGCTTTCCGCATGCAAAGCTGTTGCTCTACCACCAAGCTACGGTCTTTCTTTTAAACGTGAAGTAAGATTCTAGCCCTCATGTTTCTGGAGAAAGGGCTGATTTATACTGAGTCAGACAAGCAGCCCACCCAGCCCAGAACTGGCAGTGCTTACTGGCAGATGCTCTTCAGGGTTTCAGGTAGAGGGCTGCTGTGTCAACTCAATGCTGCTGCTGATAATAATAATTAGTGTTTATTAAATCTGTATACCACCCTTCACCCATAGAACTCAGGGCAGTTCACAACATAAAAATACAAGATAAAAAACACAAAATACACAATAAAAACAAGAACAAACCAATAACCCCACTCCGCTAAATACATTTAAAAGGGTAGAGAGTTTATAGGGGGATCCTGGGAGTGACGCCAGCTACACCCCACAAGTTTTCATGCAGCAGCTGTCAGGGCAGTGGTGCAGTTTGGAACTTCGAATTGTAGAGGCGGAAGGGACCCCGAGAGTCGTCTTATTTTCGATTTTCGAATTTTATTGTTATTCATGTTTTTATACTGTATTTTATGCTGCTTTTATAATTAAGTTTTTTAAAGTGTTTTAAATTTGTTGTTAGCTGCCCTGAGCCTGGTTTTTGAACTGGTATAAATAAAATGTATTATTATTATTATTATTATTATTATTATTATTATTATTATTATTATTCCGACTCCCTTCAATGCAGAAATCACAGCTGACAAACAGTGGGCAGTTGGCCATCCAGCCTCTGCTTAAATACCTCAAAGGAAGAACATTTTGTTTTTTTCTGAGAGGCCAATGTTCATGCAATTGCCATCTTCCAGGAACTTTGTCTGATAACGGTAACGGGCTTGGCTGAAACCCCAAAGAGCTGCTCTCCGTCTCTGATAGTCACCAGTCAGGTGCCTGCTTATCTCATTGCAGAGCCCACCAGAAATGGGGGGAGGACACAAATGCCCACTTGTGCTGATGTTAGAACTTTTCCCAAGTGGACCCCCAAAATTCTCCACCCTACGTGCAGGTGGTTTGGGAGGGTGGCAGTGACTACTTAGCTGAATTTCTCCAGGGGGAAGGAGAAATTGCCCAGTGCTTTCTCGGGCTCACCATTGGCCTCAACACAGCATTGCAAGAGGGTGCCGATCAGGGCTGTTGTGTGGCCTGGGGAGAGTCCCAAGGGCTATATAGGGATTCCTGGGTCAGAGGGGACATTCTTTCCCCAGGCCTGAGGTTAACCACCACGCCATAGCAGACCTTTGGAATGGGCTTTCCCCGCACGTGAAATTTGGGTCATGTGTAGGATGCGCATCCAAAAGCCCCCCTTTCGGTGCGACAGCGACGTTCTTGCACAAGAGTGTGGTCTCACAATGAATCATGCGCTCTGCATTTCCTGGGCTTCTTCCTTGCCCCTCTCTGTGAGCAAAATGTCACCCGGTTGGTGTTTCTTTCTTTAATATTGCTCAGTGGACATTTATGTTTTTCGGAGGGAGCAGGAAACGGAACTTCGTTTCCCTTTTTCATATGTGCAAAATTTTGCTGCTTTGCACAGCGACCTCAGATATTCTGTTCTTCTTTTTTCGTTCCACAGCCACAGGTTCTGATGTCAGAAAGTGGGTGGCTTCATCACTGTGGTTTTGTCATGCAGCCGGTATGGCTATTCTTTCTGTTGTTTCCTGTCTCCATCTCAGCATATTACCCCCCTTTTAGCTGTTACCATTATGCGTTCTGGGTGGGCAGAGTTAGTCAGCCCGTCACTGCTTCTCCCCCTTTCGAGTTACCTTCTCACCTGAAGAGGGGGTCTAGCTCACCTTCCACCTTCCTCTGTGACCTTGAGGTCTACCACAACTGACGAGCGCAGGGTGGGCTGGTCTCACGTGCGCGAATGAGCAAATCTGTCAGTTTTGGTTCTCTCCGCTCATCACTTTTTCCAGTCTTCAGCTGAATTCTCCACATTTCCACATCAGTTTGCAATTTCGTTTCTTTTCTTTCTTTCTTTTTAAAAAAGTCATTGTGAAAATTCACCAGAGTTTTCATCCAAATTTCTTACTGGGGCAGTATTCAGCTACATACAGTCGTACATTGGAAGTTGAATGGAATCCATTCTGGATGTCCATTCGACCTTCAAAATGTTTGAAATCCAAAGCACAGCTTCTGATTGGCAGCAGAACATTTCACTCCAAGACTGTCCCTCATTGCTCCTCTATAATCCTTTGTGCCCTTGGCATGTAGATTTTTGGTGCACCTGAAGGTGGGAGAGACCATGGACCATAAACTCAAAAAGTTTGCTTCTTGCCACCTTTCACACTCCACAAGTGACTTCCCCTTGAGTTGACGTTGACTCATACTAGGAGATACCTTTATGGGCATGATGAAGAGATTCAGTTTCAGGTACTGGGCTGATGCTGACAATAATGCCAAACTATGGCTTGCTGCTACATCAGTGCATCTCAAGGACTCCAATTCTCCCCTTTCCCTTTGCATGCAGTGATCCTCCCTTTCTGCACAGGGCAGCTGTAGTTTAATGTTTCATCAAAACTGGTAAACCATGGCTTGTTCTTGCCAAGCAGCTCAAGGCTAGGAAGCATGGTTAGAGCTCTCCTAATAGCGAAGGGAAAATCAATAGGCATTGAGTAATCCTGAGTGTGCAGCTTGGCTTAGTAAGATCATAAGGAATGTGGAACAGAGCTATTCCAATTAGACTAGTATCCCTGGCAAGAATTCTAACCACCACTTGTGAGATGGTCCACCACAAATGGGCCAGTAGCTCAACGATGGGTCAAGCCCAACTTTCTGCTAATTCTTGTGACATGATTCTTTGTGGTGTCAGTGATCTTCCTTTTGGCCCTGTTTATCTACCATGCAGAAGATAAGTACTTTCTGGAAAACCTCAGCCACATCACTCAAATACATTTATTTAATGTGGTCTGCTTTATCTTTCTCTTTTTTCTTGAATGGAAGATTTCTAGATTAGGAGCTACACTGCTGAATGAGGTTGACTTTTAATTTGAGTTTTAATTTTGCAGTGGACCTTGATCTTGTGTGTTCTGTGCAAACCACAAACAGATTGGCCTAAAAATAGTTCAGGCAGCTGCAAACCTCTTCCCTTGCGACCTGCCCCACTCCCACGCCAAGCTGCCCTGTTTTCGATGTCTTAAATAATGTCTGTTCACAGTTACAAGCCTTGCGGTTTTTCTATTGCTTGCCACATTTTCCTGAGTGACGCTTGTTGGAGCTGCTGAGCCATGTAGTTAGGAAATGTGAATTTTCATCGTCGTCATCATCAATTAATATCACCATCAATTTCAACAGGGCTTTGAAAGTGGGTATCTCCATCTCTGCTTATTTAACTTATATGCAGAATTCATCATGCGAAAGGCTGGGCTGGATGAATCCCTAGCCGGAATTAAGATTGTCGGAAGAAATATCAACAACCTCAGATATGCAGATGACATAACCTTGATGGCAGAAAGTGAGGAGGAATTAAAGAACCTTTTAATGAGGGTGAAAGAGGAGAGCGCAAAATATGGTCTGAAGCTCAACATCAAAAAAACGAAGATCATGGACACTGGTCCCATCACCTCCTGGCAAATAGAAGGGGAAGAAATGGAGGCAGTGAGAGATTTTACTTTCTTGGGCTCCATGATCACTGCAGATGGTGACAGCAGTCACGAAATTAAAAGACGCCTGCTTCTTGGGAGAAGGGCAATGACAGGCCTAGACAGCATCTTGAGAAGTAGAGACATCACCTTGCCAACAAAGGTTCGTATAGTTAAAGCTATGGTTTTCCCAGTAGTGATGTATGGAAGTGAAAGCTGGACCATAAAGAAGGCTGAAGAATTGATGCTTTTGAATTATGGTGCTGGAGGAGACTCTTGAGAGTCCCATGGACTGCAAGAAGAACAAACCTATCCATTCTGAAGGAAATCAGCCCTGAGTGCTCACTGGAAGGACAGATTGTGAAGCTGAGGCTCCAGTACTTTGGCCACCTCATGAGAAGAGAAGACTCCCTGGAAAAGACCCTGATGCTGGGAAAGATGGAGGGCACAAGGAGAAGGGGATGACAGAGGACGAGATGGTTGGACAGTGTTCTCGAAGCTACCAGCATGAGTTTGACCAAACTGCGGGAGGCAGTGGAGGACAGAGGTGCCTGGCGTTCTCTGGTCCATGGGGTCACGAAGAGTCGGACACGACTAAAGGACTAAACAACAACATCTCCATCCCACTTTGCATCTCTGTTGGAACTATTATTATTTTTTTATGTGGAATCATTTTTAAAGCTTGTATCCAGTTAAGGTCCCCTCTGCACTATACATTTAGAATTGCAGCATTGTAGAGGTAACTCAAGGGTCATTAAATTCAATCCCCTGCAATGCAGGAATCACACCTCAAGGATCACTGACAGATGGCCATCCAATCTCTGCTTAAAAACCTCCAAGGAAGGAGAGTCCACCACTTTCCGAGGTATTCCATGCCACTGTTGAACAGCTCTTACCATCAAGAGGTTCTTCCTAATGTTCAGTTCCAAGTCTCTTTTCTTATAATCTGAATCCATTGGTTTGGGTCCTACCTGCTGGAGCAGCAGAAAACAAGCTTGCTCCATGTGGCAGCCATTCAACTATTTGAAGATGGCTTCTCAGTCTTCTCTTCTCCAGGATCAAACCATGACACTTCTTCCACTTCCCTGCTGTGAAATTACCCCCTTAGATGTTCATATGCCAACCACCTTGAACACCAGTAGGCGACACTGCCCCTAGGTAAAAAAGGTAAAGGACCTTTGGATGGTTAAGTCCAGTCAAAGGTGACTATGGGGTTGCAACGCTTATCTCGCTTTGGGAGCCGGCGTTTGTCCACAGACAGTTTTCCGGGTCATGTGGCCAGCATGACTAAACCACTTCTGGTGCAACAGAACCCCGTGACAGAAACCAGAGTGCACGGAAGCGCTGTTTACCTTCCTGCTGCAGGGGTACCTATTTATCTACTTGCACTGGAGTGCTTTAGGTTGGCAGGAACTGGGACAGAGCAAGGGGAGCTCACTCCATCGCACGCGGGGATTCAAACCACCAACCTTCTGATCAGCAAGCCCAAGAGGCTCAGTGGTTTAGACCACCTTTGCCCCTAGAAAGCAGCCAAGTGGTAGGACCATCATACTAAATCACTCTGTGGGCTCTTAGCCTATTGCTTCATCTGCTCAGGTTTCTCAGACTTCTGCCATGAAACTGAATGGTGGAAGGTTTAAGACAGTATACAGTATACAGTAAAGATGCGGGTGGTGCTGTGGGTTAAACCACAGAGCCTAGGGCTTGCCGATCAGAAGGTTGGCGGTTTGAATCCCTGAGATGGGGTGAGCTCCCATTGCTCGGTCCCTGCTCCTGCCAACCTAGCAGTTCGAAAGCACAAAAGTGCAAGTAGATAAATAGGTACCGCTCCGGCGGGAAGGTAAATGGTGTTTCCGCGCACTGCTCTGGTTTGCCAGAAGCGGCTTAGTCATGCTGGCCACATGACCTGGAAGCTGTACGCCGGCTCCCTCAGCCAATAAAGCGAGATGAGTGTCGCAACCCCAGAGTCGGTCACGACTGGACCTAATGGTCAGCGGTCCCTTTACCTTTACTTCACACAGAGCATAGTGAAATTCCAGAACAGGAGGCAGTGATGGACACCAACATGAGTGGCCTTAAAGGAGGACCAGACACATTCATGGAAGAGAAGGCCTATTGATGGCCACTGGCCATAATGGCTATGCTCTGCCTCCTCAGCTGGAGGCAGAAATGCTTCCAGTTCCTGGAAACAGGAGTGGCAGGTGCTCTTCTGCTTGGGTGCTGCTTGCAGGTTACCCACAGACATCTGGCCGCAACTTTGAGAACAGGATGTTGGACTAGATGGGCTATTGGCCTGATCCTGCAGGCTCTTAGGTTCTTAGGCTGATCTATTGCAGCTTCCATTCTTCTTCTCAAAAGGAATTCAAGTTTGTCCTCTTTTTTTCAAATTCTCTCCGGTGTTAAAACTTTTCTAAATGTCATGAAATGCACAAGGCAGACTCTGATGTGCATTGTGATGTTTCACGTGGCCAGCACTGTCTCAACTCAGCTTGCAATTCCTTGTAAGTTCTTTGAACCGAGAGCAAGCCCCTCTGCTCCAAACTATTTCTGGTTTCAAGCTTAAGCTAAAGTCAGCAACAGCCCAAACCAGACATGCAATCATTCCTTCCTGGGTTTTTCTGAGGGGGCTAACACCCAGAACTGTATTGGTGTCTTGCTCCTTGTTCCTCAAAGCGCCAACTTAAACACATTAAAAAGAAAAAGGAAAACAAGTAAGTGGATTGTTCCTAGCTTATTTTTTTATTGGCCAATAGCCCACTTAGAGGGAGTTCTTAGTTCTGAATGCTGTTAAATGCCTGTCAGAGAAGTAATTGAAACATTTTCCCTGTGTACTAAAATGACACTTCCCTTTCAGTGCAGATGTTTATCTTGGCTCCCAAAGAACAAACTTAGTCAAGTCACTGTGAGGTTTACAGTAAAGCATGGAGGAAGGCTGCCCTTGATTTTGGCCTGTTCCACCTTTTGTTCCTACTTCTGATTTCTCTTATTATCTCCCTGCAGATTATGTTTGCACATGTTTATTAGGGTAGCAATTGGCCCAGATAGGTATACAGGAAGCTGGCTTGTAGGAAGTCAGAACAGTGGCTCATTTACCTCAGTATTGTCTACACTGACTGGCAGTGTCTACACTAGAATTTCAGACAGGGGTCTCTCTCTCCCAATTCTACCTGGAGATAGGTCATGGTAAAGGTAAATACCCCTGGACGATTAAGTCCAGTCAAAGGCAACTGTGGGGTTGTGGCGCTCATCTCGCTTTCAGGATAAGGGAGCCGGCGTTTGTCCACAGACAGCTTTCCGGGTCATGGGGCCAGCATGACTAAACCGCTTCTGGCACAACTGAACACCATGACAGAATCCAAGGCACACGGAAATGCCGTTTACCTTCCCGCTGCAGCGGTACCTATTTACCTACTTGCATTGGCAATCTTTCGAACTGCTAGGATGGCAGGAGCTGGGGCAGGGCAACAGGAGCTCACCCCATCGCGGGGATTCGAACCACCAACCTTCCGATCGGCAAGCCCAAGAGGCTCAGTGGTTTAGACCACAGCGCCACCTGGAGACGCCAGGGATTGAACCTGGGATTTCTCCATGCAAAGCAGTGCTCCGCTACTGAGCTGCAGCCCTTCTTCCAAGGCAAGGCGGAATCAAGAGAGAAGCAGGAGTGTGTTCATCGCCTTTCTGTGAAATGCCTCCTGATTGGCTCTCAAAGGTCTCAGACAGGGAGTCCTACATGGAGATACCAGGGATTGAACTTGGGACCTGAAGTTCTACCGCTGAGCTGCTGGGTTTCTAGGTTTTTGGCGGTGGTGGGGTGGGTGTGGGTGGGACAATCAGTTAGGAGCCACTTTGGCATGTAATCAGGGTGGATTTTATTTAAATCCAATCGATTTAAATCACTAGTCAGTAAGACTTGATTTAATTTTTTTTCTTTTTTACAGAAAGACTCATTTTTGCTGGTATAAACTTAATATTTGCAACCAGATGAAGGTTTCATTTTTGGAATAATAAAAATAATAAATAAATAAAAATAAATAAATAATAATGAAAACTGTAGTTTTTACAGTTATATCCAAAATTACTGATTAGGTTATACTATTAGAAATACATAGACAGATAATTATGAAATTATTGTGAGGATAATGAGCTAATTGTTTATATTTGGACAACTTTTCTGCTGTATTTTATTGGAAGGACAAAAATAATCATTTCCTTAATAACAATTTAAACAATTTATTTAACTCAAACAATAACTCAATAGTGTATGTATCCGTGTTTGTTAACTGATGTGGTTAAACAATTTTTTTTAGACTGAGTTTTAGCACATGTGAAACACTTAAAGCAAATCCTTATTTCCTGATGAATAGCCTTTGGGCTATAATGTAACTTAAATAGAAAACTAGAAAGATCCCCCCCCCCCAAAAGCATTTTATTTTAAAAATCCAACTTAAATTTTAAAAATCTAATTTTATTTTATTTTTTTAAAAAACCCATTGAATTTTATCGACCCTGCATGTAATAAATCTCTTCTTCTCATACCCTCTGTTCTGCATATTGCGCCATCAACTATTTCTGAACCATCGGTTCTAACAGCATGAAACTCATACGCACAAGATACTCCAGAGTACCTTTTTGTGGCCTTGTTGTGCCCATAAGAAACAGAAGCCTGTGGAGTCACTTTTTCCCCACACAGCTGCGCACTTTGATGCCTTTCAGCAGAGTTATTGATTTCAAGGTGTTGTACTGACCACTTCTATGTTGACTCCTACATTAGGTGCCAGTGATGAGTTTGCCGCAGAGTCCAAGGCCACTTCATTCCCATGCTGCTGTGGTTGCCTGGTCAGTGGTGGCACAGATCAGCTCCCTCATTAATCCGCCAGCACATCCACATGGTTGGCCCTGAAATCCTGTGTATAAAGCCATCTGGAGAGAAACCAACTTTTCTCCAAATCAAAGCCCCTGGGTTTCAGCTTAGAGCAGGGTTTCCCAAACTTGGGTTATGTTCGGACTACAATTCCCATCATCGCTGACCACTGGTCCTGCTAACTGGGGATGATGGGAGTTGTAGTCCCAAAACAGCTAGAGACCCAGGTTTGAGAAACTCTGGCTTAAAGGTTGTTGGAACCAGTTGCCTGGGCTCTGGACGCTGTCATGATGAACTCCTGTGCTTCAAGATTCACCATGACACCACCATGGCTGAAATACTAGTTATACCTTGGTCTGCTTGGGTCACACATTAGTTCTGCCCAAGCGTGAACTAGGACTGGATTTGCTATCTCCTATGCCCCTAATCAGTGTCTCACCCTTTCCTGAGGAGCTCAGGGTAAAGGTAAAGGGACCCCTGACCATTAGGTCCAGTCGTGACCAACTCTGGGGTTGCAACACGCATCTCGCTTTATTGGCCGAGGGAGCTGGCCTACAGCTTCCGGGTCATGTGGCCAGCATGACTAAGCCGCTTCTGGTGAACCAGAGCAGCGCATGGAAACGCCGTTTACCTTCCTGCCAGAACGGTACCTATTTATCTACTTGCACTCTGACGTACTTTCGAACTGCTAGGTGGGCAGGAGCAGGGACCGAGCAACGGGAGCTCACCTCGTTATGGGGATTCGAACCGCCGACCTTCTGATCGGCAAGTTTAACCCACAGGGTCACCCGCGTCCCACAGATCTCAGGGTAGTGATGGCCAAACTCAAGCTTTCTCTCCACTCAAGACCTATTTTCTCTCTTGATCTCTGCAGGTGTCCTCACTACCGTACACCCCCCCGAATCAGAACCAGTGCCACAATCGAAGCACGGAGCGATATGATGAAGCCACCCGTAAATGTTGCAGCTTGTGCCCTCCAGGTAATGTGTTTGCAGTCAGTCCTAAACGTTAAGCTGATGCATTCATCCAGCTCATGGGCATCTGAATAGGAAATGGGTGTGTTGATGGAGTTTGTCCACTAGGGCTAATGGAGCCCCATCAAGCTCAGTCTCGATCTCCTCTGAGCCCAACTGCTCTTCTTTCTTACAGCCAGTCCAGGAAGTGGCCCTGTCTGTTGGCTTCCTCCTCCATAGTCTCAGTGTTGCCCTTGCAGGAAGGAGGAAGAGGAGCGGGAGGCAGGCAAAGGTGCAGTTAGTTGTCTCTGCCCGTCATTGCCTCTGGCTCCAGCAGTTGTTGATCTCCCTGCTGTCTGTCCCAGTGGGCATCAGCTACCACTGGCCCTCTCCATGTACAATATGAAGAAACTCCAGGTGTCAGGCAGCAGGAGAACCAACCCCCACGGAAGTTTGCCAGGAACTTATAAGACAAGGAAAAGTCCTTACCACTTTCTTTCTATTCAATATTTACAGAAAGAGGCTTGAGAATGCAGCCTCTTCAAATAGTGGTGTTGTCCTGACACCAACCCCCTTTTCTTCCACTTCCTTTTTTTTATTAAAAAAAAGGTTTTATTAAGACTTTCAACATAACAAATTATCAAAAACATATCATTTTCATTCCCCCGCCATTTCCCCCCTCCCCGAAAAAACCCCCTCCTTCCCACCCCCTACCCCCCAGTTCCCATTCTTCTTTAAAGCCACAGTTATCCTTCTCTCACAGTTTGTATGTCAGTTTCGCCAGTTCTGCATAGTCCATCAATTTCCCTTGCCACTGTTCTTTTGTGCCTTTTCTTCCACTTCCTCATTCATCAACAGCACACACACACACACACACACACCCTTTACGGTTGCCACTTAGGGCCATCTGTCTCCGTGTTCTTTGCTTTCCTACTTTTAAGGCTCGCCGGGTTCTGGGAGATGGTGGGTCTGGAATGCTTTCTAGTGATAACATGTCAGCTCCTGCTCTGTCTCCTTCTCCTCCTCCTCTCCCATTATTTCCCAAATTTTCCCCTCATCTGCCTCTGAGCTGTGACCTCCCGCAAACCCCTGTTGTAATTCTGAACTGTCTTCTTCTTCTCTGGAAGGGTCTGGCTGGGGAGGTGGTCTCCACCATTCCTCCTCCTCTGCCCAGTCCCTAACACCAGGGGAGCTCTTCCATCCAGCTGTTCTCTCCCCTGCCACCCCAGTATTTCAAAACTCCGGGCCACGTGCACTCTACGACAGAAGCAAGTCTTTGCCCTTCCCTCCCCCAGTTGCCAAAATTTGGCTGAACAAGCAGGAAACCAGCGCACAGGGGAAGAGAGTGAGCTTCGCGAAGTGGTGAATGTCAAGCAAATTAGCTGGGTTTCCTGTGTTGCAGGGGAGTCAGTGACCAGAAGTGTGTCTTCCAGAAAGCTCTCAAAGGAGAACTCAAAAGAGAAGTTAAAGAGCAAAGCCTCCTGTTTACAGTGAGCTTTTGCCATATGAATGTTCCCTTAACCCAGAAAAACAAAAAAACAAAAGGAAGTGTGATTTTTATAAATGCATGTATCGCAAAGTCTGCGAGCCATTGCATGTTGAAAAAACATGCTCTGCTGATTGCTAAAGGTGTCTATTAACTGCATATTGACCTACAGAACATAGGAAGTTTGCCTTATTCTGAGCTGCAGTCTTGATCCATGTTACAGGCAGTACTGTCTGTGCCAGCCTCATTCATCCCAATGGATCTCCGTAAGTTCTGGACTACAATTCCCATCAGGAAAGTGTAGTTTTCAGTCACTTTGCTACATAGCAGAGGCAGCCCAAGAAAACCTTGCAGCCAGTGAAAGACCCACCCTCCTCATTGATTCCATTTAGAGAATTCAACCAAATAGCAGCTAATATTTCTGTGCTGGTGACAGTGCCCTTCTCTACAATGCAACAGATATTTTAGGGGCTACAGGGCAGGCTGTCTTAGAAGTAAGGGTGCCGCAGCCCCTAGTATCAGCTGCCCAAAGCCAATGTCTCACTCTGGTAGAGCCAGGCCTGATACAGAGCTCAAAAACAGCGGCGTTTTTCACAGTCTGTTGCAGCCTTTTTGGATTCTGGGAAGCAGGGCTTCTACGGTAATTCCAATCCACTGATGTAATGTTTTCAAGTGAATCCTGAATCAACTGACTTGACTGTACCCTGGGGGGGGGGTACATTCATTTAAAACTGAATTTATTCAGCCTTCTTGGTAATTTTTATTTTATTTTAAGAAAAGCTTGCAAAATGGCTTTCGCTGTATTAAAACAATGCTGCATAAACATTAAAAGTGGCTCTAGCCCTCTTATCCTTAACCCCCATTAAAATGAAACAGAAATAGAAGGGGCAGCGGCGGTGGAAAAAGCGTGATCTAGCAAATGCTCAGAACAGATCCAGCCCTTTTAGGGTCTCCATGCTGACTGTCAACAGCTCCTTGGGGTTCTAGGCAGAGGTCCCTCTTCAAATTATTTATCGTTTTAATGCATAAAGGTACAACAACCATCAAAATATAATAGCAGCAAAATAAGCCAATAGAAGTAACGAGGAGAAAATTATAAGACTACCAAGAGTACATTTCCAGTTATATTGCACATCTATATCTGGGATATATTGTGTAGAATGCATTCTTTCGAGTCTGTTGTATTTCTGGAGTTTTAATTACTCAGGGTTGCATTCAGTGTTAATCCTGCTCAGAGTTGGTGCATTGAAATTACTGGGCATGGCTAACTTAGCTGCATTAATTTCTGTGGCTGTACTCTGAGTAGAACTTAGTCGGCTACACTGCCCACTACAGTCAAGAGTCTTTATCTATTTTCAGTTATAGCAGATTGTTACATGAGCAACAGCTAATAAATATCTAGCCATTTCCCTCTAATCTGCTAGGACCAGACCTTTGACATAACCAAACAGAATGACCAGGCAGAGGTCCTTATAACTGGAAGTGCCACAGATTGAATTTGGGACCTTCTGCATGCAAAGATGATGCCCTGTTGCAGAGCACGTCGCTGCATCTCCATACCTTCTGTGTTGCCCTCCATCATTTAAAGACTTAGTCCATGGTGATTTTTCAGACTTTGAATGCAATTGCATTGCTAGCCCAGTGCAGCCTGGCAAAGCACCTATAGGGCTTTTTGAGGTGGTGGTGTACCTTTTGTTAGAAGCTTCCTCCTGGTTTGATGTTCATCACATGGCACTGCTGAACTGGTCCTCAATTGCATCTCAATAAAACCATGCCTGTTTTCTGCTGGGGAGTGGGAAAGTGAGCTCAATTTATTAGTTTCCAGAACTGTTGCTCTAAAAAGTGCAACTGTGACGTTACAAAACTGCACGCATAAAAATTCAAAATTCAAAAATGAATTGTTGTTTGGGTTGTCAATAGGAAATTAATTACCAACCCCCCCTCCCATGTAATAGGAACTGACTATTCCTATAAGAATTAAGAAATGTCTTTGAGCAAACAGAACTGATTGCAGCACCTGAAGCCTCAAGAAAGTATCTTCTAATCAAAGGTACAGGGGGGCTTTACTGGAATGTTGTAGGAGAATCTTGACAAAGGACTGTGCCAAGTGATATTTGGAGGCCCCCTTTTTAATTCCTCTTACAGTGGAATTAAAACCATTTCCGTTGCTAGCCTCATCTTGTGACAAATATATTTCCCTTGTTTGCATTGCAGGTTCCCGTGTGCTTGAAAAGTGTACTGAGAACGCTGACACGAAGTGCAGAGCGTGTGATGAGGGGACGTTTACAGATGTCTGGAGCGCAGCTGGACTCTGTTTCAGCTGTTCGCCATCATGCAAAACAGGTATGTTGAGCTCGCTGGAGCTTGCTAGCCTGAATGTGAGGGCCCTGAAGGTGGAAGGTGATAATGCAACACAAGTCCCTTATGCTTATGGGCCCCCTTCCAGACACCATTTTTATCATGCATTTGCAGTGATTTGCACCCGTGATGGTATTGGGGCAGTTAGATGCGAACCTGCTTTCAATACTGTTTGTGCCTGCAAAAGTTTTAGATCAGATATACCGTGGTACCTTGGGTTAAGAACTTAATTCATTCTGGAGGCCCGTTCTTAACCTGAAAGTGTTCTTAACCTAAAGTACCACTTTAGCTAATGGGGCCTCCAGCTGCCGCCACACCGCCGGAGCACAATTTCTGTTCTCATCCTGAAGCAAAGTTCTTAACCCGAGGTACTATTTCTGGGTTAGCAGAGTCTGTAACCTGAAGCGTCTGTAACCTGAAGTGTCTGTAACCCGAGGTACCACTGTACTGCTTGATTTCCAATTGGCACACGTCCTGTAACTTCCTGCTTGAAGTCCTGTAACTTTTCATACCATAAAAGCCATTTCTCTGATTAGGAGAATAGGAAGCTACCTTATAAAGAGTCAGACTAATGGTCCTTCTAGCTCAGAATTCTCTATATTGAGTGGCACCAGCAGCTCGGGGGGCGGGGATATTCCCAGCCCAAACTGGAGAGGCTGTGGGTTGAACATGTGACATTTTGCACACAAACCATGTGCTCTATTACTGAGCTACGGTCCCTTCACTTAAATATCAAGTAAGATTTCAGCCCTCATGGTCCTCAATTGAATGATTATTGCTATTATTAAATTCATATACCACTTACATGGCAAATCGACTTCTAAGTGGATTGTTGTTGACATCTGCCTGCCTCAAGAGACAATGGAGTGTGCCTCTGGGGGTGAAGTCAAACTGCTGTGTTAGCAGCACTGATGTGACCTCCCCAGGCCACAAGCCTAGGCAGTGTGTATGGAGGTCCTGGGCTGCCCGAATGACAAGACCCCTGTCTCGGCCTCACTGATGTGGTCCAAAGGAAAGCAGAGCAATACTTTTGGCACCATTCAACCATCTTAGGGACTCTACTCTGGGTTTACTCCTTGGCCTTTACTTCTTACAAAGATATCCCTCAAGGTAACAGAGGTTTAGGATCAGAGTTTTCCTCCTCCTAGATGGGCTACCTTCCCAGCTTGATAAGCCCCATCTGCCCCTCACTTTCCTCTACAGTATGTCCAGAAACCGCCTTCTTGACCATTGGACCCAGTATTGGTTGCGTGTGCTCAATCTGTCGGAGCCTGTCTTCACATGCAGGGGAAATCCCTAACTCACTGAGGGTTTAAGACCCATCAGCTACCCTCCCCTGGTTTAGCTAGCCAATCGAAGCCGTTCACAGGGTGTGGCTGCCGCCGCATGCTGACAGCTTCTTGGAGCTGCAATTTTAAAATATCCGCACATAATGAAAATACATAATATTACCCAATATTGCCCACTATGAAAGTATAAAATGAAACAAACCTGTTTTTTAAAAAAACCAATTCCAACAGTTACAGCAATTTGATTGAAAAGTTCAGGGAATGTTTGTCTGAACAGATGTCTCTTCAAGAGCCTGTGGAATGCCAATACCGATGAGAAGAAGAGTTTGGATTTGATATCCCGCTTTATCACTACCCTAAGGAGTCTTAAAGCGGCTAACAATCTCCTTTCCCTCCCTCCCCTACAACAAACACTCTGTGAGGTGAGGGGGGCTGAGAGATTTCAAAGAAGTGTGTCTAGCCCAAGGTCACCCAGCAGCTGCATGTGGAGGAGCGGGGAAGCGAACCCGGTTCACCAGATTACGAGTCCACTGCTCTTAACCACTACACCGACGCCTCTCATATTTCAGCAGGGATATATTTAGTATAGCAAATTGCCTTATACCAAGTCAGCCCAGTGGTCCATCTATCTCGACATTGCCTCCACTGATTGAAAGTGGGTTGCTAGGATTTCAGACAGGGGTCTCTCTCAGCCCTATTTGTAGATACCAGGAATCTAACCTGTGACCTTCTGCATGCAAAACAGAGGCTCCATCACTGAGCTAGGGAAAGATATGAGGGCCTCCATAGAGCCCATAAAACGCCACTTCCTGTCTCCCACCAAATTAAGTAAAATCCTGTAATCCCTACAAGAGGACGGTCCCTCTTGCCCATCACCTCCTTCCCAATCTCCAGGCATTTGAGTACAGTGGTACCTCGGGTTAAGTACTTAATTCATTCCGGAGGTCTGTTCTTAACCTGAAACTGTTCCTGAGGTACCACTTTAGCTAATGGGGCCTCCTGCTACCGGTGCACCGCTGGAGCACGATTTTTGTTCTCATCCTGAAGCAAAGTTCTTAACCCGAGGTACTATTTCTGGGTTAGCGAAGTCTGTAAGCTGAAGCGTCTGTAACCTGAAGCGTATGTAACCCGATGTGCCACTGTATTGGCTTCTTACAGCAAGGACTTGGGCTTCTGCCATTCTACAGCCCCCTGATGTCTTATATTTCCCCCCTGAAATTAGGATTGGTTCAAACAAGGGAGTGCACTCGGATGCAAGACAGATCATGCCAGTGTCCTCCTCATCACTTCTGCCAGCTGCCCCATTCAGGCACCTGCATATGGTGCAAGTTATACCAGCAATGCCAAAAAGGCTACGGAGTCGCAAAACAAGGTAAACCTGCGCGGTCCTTTCTTTCTCTCTCCCTAGGGGACAAATGGTGATGGTAGAGACACAAAACAAGGGTCTTCTGGTGTCTCAAAGCAGCAGGTGGGGAACTTTAGGCCAACGGGCAGAGTGCAGCCCTCTAGGCCTCTCAAAATGGCCTTCAAGACCCTCCTTGGGCCACGTCCCTCACTGGCCCTGCTCTGTACCCTCCTCAAGGGCTTTTGCCTGGCTGGAATCTATCCCTATTAGTGTTATTTGTACATGTGGTTCTCCAATTTATCATCACAACAGCCCTGTGAGATAGGTTAGGCTAAGTCACTGGGGCCACGTCCACCCAGCAAGCTTCATGGCTGGGCATGGATTTGAACCCTGGTTTCCCAGGTTGCAGTCCAACACTCCAATCTGGATGGAGAATGGAGAGGCATGTGTGCAAACCTCTGGCTTCAGTGTGACTTAAGATAGTAAATTGATGGTCTTTGGGGACTACATCTGCCGCCAGCCCCAGCCAGCATGGCCAATGGCCAGTGCTTCTGGTCATTCCCAGAGTTGGTGAGACTCATTTGACGGCATTGAAAAAATGCTTTTAGATGTTGTTTTCCCGGTCCTGTGGAATACCCTGCCACAAGAGATTCAGCAAGTGCCTTCCGGGCCAAATGCCTGCTGAAAAATTTTATTTTGCCAGGCCTATCCAGGCAATTAAGAGTACATTCCCCAACATGACGGTCTACTGATGTTTGTTTTAAAAAATTCTTTTTGCTTTTAAATTTTTATGATTTTATGGTTTTTGGGGAGTTGGTTGTACGGTTTATGGTTTTTTTATATTGTTGTAAACTGCTGTGATTTTGTGTGTGTGTGTATATATATATGTATATGTGTGTGTGTATATTTGTGTGTGCATGTGTGTGTGTGTATATGAATATATATATATATATATATATATATATATATATATATATATATATGAGAATATATATAATATTTGATACAATGATATTTGAATATGTTTATACATAAATAAATGATGGGGGTTATAGGCCAGCAACTTCTCAAAGGGCATAGGCTTCCCCATCCCTGCATGAAATATATCAGGGGGTAAACTCTGTTGCTGTACCCACATGACCTAAAACCTTCTGACTTTCTTTCTGTAAAACTGAACCTGGGATCTTCTGCATGCAAAGCAGATTCTCTGCCCCTGAGCTATGGCTCTTCCATAGCTCAATTCCTGAAAGGCAATCAAGGCAGATACACAGAGAGGCAGGTAGCAAGTCAGGTAGAAATGAGGCGCCAGGAAGGCAAGGAAGCTGAGCCAGAGCAGGCTGGGAACACGAAGGAGCGCAATCTCTGACCCGCATGTTGTAGGCGGTTTTGTTGTTGTGCAAAGTTCACTGGCAGGAAGGGGAAGTTTACACAGGGACGGGAAAGGGCAGTGGCCGATAATGCAGGGAGAGATTTGGAGCGTGGCAAAGAGCCAGTAAAACGTCTGTGCGGCTCAGGCAAAGAAATGCTAAACTTCACACAAAGAAACATCTTTGGGAAGCTTATAGGTTACTTTGCAACACCCAAAGTGTCCAAAAAGAGTTCTTAGGCACCGCCGCAACAGTGGTCGTGCAGGATGGCTCCTGAATTAGGCCTCAGGGTACCAGCTGCTGGGAGCTGCAGGTGGGCAGAGTGCTGTTGTAGAATCATAGAGTACTTTAAATTGTAAAACAGAAAATTTAATAAAAATATTATATATATATATATATATATATATATATATATATATATATATATATATATGAAACACACACTCTCTCTCTCTCTCTCTTTAAAAAGAGAGCTGGGAACCTGGGAACTGTGGTTCCTCTGGGAGGTCAACTTCAAAGCACCTGGGTCTGGGATTTGGAGCCATTTCCCTCTCTCATGTTTCTGTGGACGTGACTAACCAGAACTCTTTGAAAATGTCTGTCTGTTTGTTTGTTTGTTTGTAGGCACAGAAAAGAAGGATGTAGAATGTGTGCCCTGCGGTCCAGGCACATTTTCAGATGTGGAGTCCTACAGCGCCTCCTGCAGGCCTCACAGGATGTAAGTTGCCCCATCTCTCCACCAAATATGCAGATACACAGGTGGCAGCCTTGCAAAGGATGCTAGCAGTCCTGCTTCTTCCTTTAAAGTTGAAGCGGGTTTTCGTGGTAATGGAGTACACAGATGCTTCTTAGACCTTAAATACTGGCAATGCAAAACCCAAGTGATCTTTAAGAATACACGCACACACATTCCTCTATAACCAGGCCTTTGGCTGATTAAACATTATATGGTCTTTTTAATGTTTTTGTTTTTAGCTTTTTAAAATGTATTTTGAGTTCTTGTTTTGTGTTTTTATGTTGTGAACTGCCCAGTGATCCCTGGATGAAGGGCGATACACAGATTTTAATCATAATAATTCCAGGTTTGGGAAGACTGGGTCCTGGGATGTTCTGCATGCAAAACAGCTGCTGTACCAGTGTCCTCATTAGTTGCTGCCTTAAAGTTTAGTATTACGTATTTTAAAAATATTAGCTGTGGTTCCAGAGGGTTGGATAAGATGATCCTTTGGGTACCTTCCAATTCTACAATTCTTCCCCCCCCCCCCCGAAATAATTTTTATTTGATTTTACAAGTGTAGAATTATAACAATACAAAATACAAATCCATGTGTAGAGATTTCTCCGAATCTCTAGACTTCCCACCTTCCCATCCATGTGCCCTATTGTCAAAAAATATTATCAACTGCATATTATTTCATTACCCAAATTTTATGTCTCTCCATTTTGTCCATAGTATTTTCTACATTACAAGTGTTATTGGAATCCTGCTAATGTTTTCATCTGCTTACAGTGGTCTCTCAAGTAAATTATAAATTTTTCCCATTCTTTATTAAAGTTTTGGTCCTCTTGGTTCCTGAGCTTTCTGGTCAGTTTTGCCACTTCAGCATAATCCACCAGCTTAGTTTGCCATTCTTCTCTGCAATTCTGCAATTCTATGATTGGTTTAACTGTCATAAGCGTACACTTTCCTGGTTCTTGCTGGATTTTTCACTTTCCTTCTCCCATTTTTTTTGGCTCCTCACAGTTGTGAATCTGAAATCACTCCCGGAAACAGCACCCATGATGCAGTTTGCAGCGATCTCGGTGCACCCGTGGGCACCGTGGCAACTCCTCTGCGCACCACAGTCACTGCAAAGAGTCGTTTGGTCACCAGGAGTCCGACAGCAAAGACGCAGGAGGTTCGGCAACAGCCTCCGGCAGACATGTCTCAAATTGCTGGTGAGCATTGTGGGGGGCGGGGGAATTAACTTAACTTCTAGGCAGTGTGGGATGCGGGTGGCGCTGTGGGTTAAACCACAGAGCCTAGGACTTGCCGATCAGAAGGTCGGAGGTTCGAATCCCCGCTACGGGGTGAGCTCCCGTTGCTCGGTCCCTGCTCCTGCCAACCTAGCAGTTCAAAAGCACAAGGTGCAAGTAGATAAATAGGTACCGCTCTGGCGGGAAGGTAAACGGCGTTTCTGTGTGCTGCTCTGGTTCACCAGAAGCAGCCTTGTCATGCTGGCCACATGACTCGGAAGCTGTCTGTGGACAAACGCCGGCTCCCTCGGCTTAAAGAGTGAGATGAGCGCACAACCCCAGAGTCGGTCACGACTGGACCTAGTGGTCAGGGGTACCTTTACCTAGGCAGTGTACAGAGTGAGCTGGGCTCATGTTCCTCTTTTAGAGAGGGGGACACAGCGCCACAGTGCCAGGTCTCCGGTTCAATACTCGCCATTTCCAGGCAGGGGACGGGATGGACTCGTTCGTTTGTAGTTTGTTCATAGTTTTTTCCCCACAAAGAAAATCATGCTCAAAGCAGCTTGCATCAAAGGAATGCATCTCAAACAAAGCAGCAGCCTGGACAGCTCAGCTGGCTAAACCATGGTGCTGATAGCGCCAAGGTTGCAGGTTCGATCCCCGCATGGGTCAGCTGCATATTCCTGCATAGCAGGGGGGTTGGACTAGATGATCCTCAGGGCCCTTTATGACTCTACAATACTATGTTTCTGTGTAATAACAGACTACCTAGGAAGGTGGTGGGTTCTCCTTTGTTGGAGGTTTTACAGCAGAGTTTGGAGGGTCATCTGTCAGGGATTCTAAAGCTGTGACTCCTGCATTGCTGAGGCTAAATGACCCTTTGGATCCTTCCTTAGGAAGGATTAGCAGGAGGAAGCAAATAAATGAAAATAAGGACAAGAAGCAAGGAAAGACTACAGCACAACACATTACAATTGCTACCCGGAGCAGAAAAATAACATTATATGGTCCGTCAAGGCCCTCATCAATTTTCAAATGGCCCATGAAGAAAAGAACAAGTTTGCAAACTTTGCCGTGTAGGACTTCTGCCTCCATCCCTAAGGGTCCTCTTGGATGTTAAGATCTGCAGAGGCGGCTCTCTTAGTAGTGCTGCCATGGTCAGGAATGTGGGGAAAGGTAGCCCAAAATGGGGGCCTTCTCTGTGGCAGCCCCTAAAGGCAAACGCCTTCCCTACAGAGGTGCATCCAGCTTCTGCCAGGTGTTACAGATGCACCTCTTTGCTCTACTCTTTCACTGTTAAGATGTTTTGTTTTGGGGACCCATCACTTTTGTCGAAATCCAGAACCCCCGGTCTTGTTTTGGTTGGGACTGTTGTACTTGGTTTCGTAACCATTTGATTGCATAACTGCTTTTATAACTGTATTGCTGTAAACCTGCCCTGGGAAGACTGGTTAGGAAATAAACAGATAAAAGATCACAGCTAGATAACACATGTTGGGTGCTTTGAGCACTTAGAAGTGCAGTAAAAAAACAACGTTAAGGGTTGCTACTACTACCACTGTTATTATTATTATTACATGTCATCCACAACAGAACGACAAAAAAAAATGACATTTCACCCTGGCTAATTTTGAGGACTCAGATTTAGACCCTTCTTCCTGAAGTCCAGTCTAGGTTTGATAAGGTGGCTTAAAGTTCAATTTCTCCCATCATTTACATTTTTGAAACTGACTCCCCCCCGCTCACCCAGTACACTTCAAAGTTTCCAGAAATGTGACATCTTAAAACCCTAGTGTTTTCCAGACAGAAATTGGAAGCATTGGAAGTTGTGCTTTTCTGGGTTTTGCATTGGGGTCCCTAGCATTGTCGTCGTTTGTCTTCCCAGGTTTGGTGGCCGGAGTGGCGTGTGCCATATTTGCACTGATCGGAGGGACTTGTGCCTGCTTTGTTCTGAGGAAAAAAGGTGAGACGTGTGAAGAACTGCTGAGGAAATAACTAAACCACATCATGGCTGCTGCATCCCTGATTAAGAGATCCTCAGAACCCCTGGTGGTCTCTTGCACTCAGAGCTCCCCCTGGTGGGGAACATATTCAAAGTCCTCCATTGTCCTCTCTTTCATTATAAGCCCCCATTCTGTTTGTTTTGTTTTGTATACAGCGGGTTCTCTCCTGTCTTCCATTATACAGTTCAACTCTTTATATCCCTAGTATAGTATTCTCTCCTGCCTGTGTTTCCATTCCTCTCTGTTGCTGGCTTTCCACTAGGCATGGCAACCCTAGACTCTTCTGTCCTATTACTGCATTGCAAGTGGCTGGACTAGACGGCCGTTGGGGTGCCTTCCAATTGTACAATCCTATGTCTCAGTGATCTTACCAGAGTTTACTTACATAGCTTCGGAATACTCTGCCTGTCTGCTGCCCCAGCTTTCTCTCTTTCCCAACTTTCTGGAGGGGACAGTGTTATATCATTCTAAGTTGCAAGAGCTCTTAGCCGGAAATCAGAGAAAAGAATGAGATCGGCATCTTGGCTATGCTCCCAGGGGCAGTCAACACACCAACTTCCAATAAATGACAACAGATGTTGCTGGACAGCTCCAGATTCTTGGAATTTGGAGCACAGAAAACCAGGCAGCCCAATGGATAAGAACAGATGTTCTCTTAGTAACTGTGCAACATGATAAAAGGATGCTCTATCCCCACGATATAAACCAAGACTCAAAGATTTAAGTTGGGTAGGAACAGGAAAAAAAATGTTTCTAAATATTATAAGAAAATAAAGCACAACTTTAACGCGATGTGGAAACATAAGCATGCAGTCGAAACGGAGAAAATCACAAAGATAACACAATGACAACTTAACCTGTTCTGTTTATGTCTGAGACTGATCAAAATACTTATGTGACCAATGAATAACATCAAATTTAGTCAAAGGCTTTTAGACCCAGTTGGACTCCTTCAGCGGTTAGGGGAGAATTACTATGAACAATTTGGTTACCGAGAATGGGTCTAATAGGTTAGTTTTTCTAAATGAAATGAACTGGCAATTCCTATAACTCTTTCTAGGCACATGCAATGCTAATTGGCATAGGTAGTTGAAGTATTCTGATAAATGTGTCTCACGAGCTACACCTTTGGGGCATCTTCCAATGCACAGATCTCCGATTGTCAGCTCCCCACCAGCGACCATAGGGGTGCTTGCAAAGTACTGTGTGGCCACATTGTGATATCAGGTGATTGTCAGGTGGGCAGCCCCAGCCCAACTGTCAAAGTTGCACACAGGGGTTGAGGAAAGATGGATCTAGTTCCCTGTCCTTGTCCTGGTTTATAGCTAAAAGACGGGAAGAAATGAGAAGCCGAGAGAAACCGAAATTAACGAATTCATCCATCCCTCTGTGGGCTTTTGCAGGAACTAGTTTTGCATGTAGGGAGGTTAATTTCTAATTTGTGTTTTTTCTCTTTGGCAGGCCACCTTTACGTACTGCCTTTTGCCAAGGAAAAACAGGTGAGTGACAGCCTCTCTTTCAATATAAAGGATAATCTTGTATATTCATCTCCAACTATACCAAGCACGGATGCTCCTCCCTGTGTGCCACAGACAGCATCTGTGGGCAGCCCCAGTGCACCTCTGCAAATCCCCACTGCACCAGGTCACCGAGTCCATGAGGCATCTGCCATTTTAATTACCCATAATGCCCCTGACATGGTGCTTCTCATGTAGAACCATTTTAGTATCCTGTAATGCCTTGGAGCACGATCAAAACCTTCCTGAGGCAAATTCTTAAGAAGAAGAGAGTGGAGGAAGCTACCTTATACAAAGTCGGACTGTTAGGGTTGTGTCAAACATTGGTTCTTTTCAGAGTACGCCCATCAAACTAATGGAAATGACTAACTTTGGTCCGTTGGACCGTATGCAGTGAAGTAGATTTGCAAGCAAGGGGATTTTTGCTTACCCAACAAAACTTGCCTACCAATTCCCTTTGCTGTCCCCAAATCTGCTCTGGTGAGTTGTGGGGAATCCCCATAACAGACTGAGGGAGGCACATAGGGAGATGGAGGGTAAACTCCATTGGGTATCCCAACGTCCTTGCACCTGTGGATCTACTTCTATTAATGTCAGTGGGTCTACTCTGAATAAAAGTTGGACACAGTCCTTGGTCCATATAGCTCAGTATGGTCCAAGTCAGCCTTCTCCCAACCCCTTGGCCCTTCAAATCAAATTATATCCCCCCATCCCCCCACTGGGGTGTGGATCTCTCAGCAACTGCCCAAGAATGCCAGCTCCTGATGCCTGGCCCTGTGAAATGCACTCTAGCTTCTGCAATGACTGTCTGGAGGAGAGTACTCTGCCTCCTAACACAAATGCCGGGGATGGTCATCAGCCCTCAGATAAATATTAACTGTGGCCTGCAGTTTGGGTTAGAGAATAGACTAGAATAGAATAGAATAGAATTTATTATTTATACCCCGCCCATCCGGCTGGGTTTCCCCAGCCACTCTGGGCGGCTTCCAACAAAGCATTAAAATACAGTAGTCTGTTAAACATTAAAAGCTTCCCTAAACAGGGCTGCCTTCAGATGTCTTCTAAAAATCTGGTAGTTGTTCTTCTCTTTGACATCTGGTGGGAGGGTGTTCCACAGGGCGGGTGCCACTACCAAGAAGGCCCTCTGCCTGGTTCCCTCTAACTTGGCTTCTCGCAGTGAGTGAACCACCAGAAGGCCCTCAGCGCTGGACCTTAGTGTCCAGGCAGAACAATGGGTGTGGAGACACTCCTTCAGGTATACTGGACCGAGGCTGTTTAGGGCTTTAAAGGTCAGCACCAACGCTTTGAATTGTGCTCAGAAACATACTGGGAGTATTCAGTGATAATACTCAGGCAAAGGTGAATATAGATAATTACAACTCCTCCACTCTGCATTGGGGGGTCGCCAACCTTTTTGAACCAGTGGGCACATTTCAAATGTTGAGTGTGTGTTGGAGGTGCCAGCCACAAAATTGCTGCCATAGTATGGCAGGGCATAACACAAAAAGGCTGCAATTAGGGATCATGGCATAACATAAAATCAGAGAGACAACCACCCCCAACCCTTTTACGCAGAGACTTTATTCCAGAATAATTCAAACTTCTTGTTTCATTGGATGCCTTTAATGCGCTGCTGGTCCTGGTTGTGGAGATAACGTAATATTGATCTCTCTCACATACTGGTCCGGCTAAACACAACAGGACTAAAAATAGACAAGGTGGCTACATCACAGCCACTCTCAAGTCACATAAATTGTTTGAAAGGTACTTGCACATTTTGCCTCATAACTTTCTGTTTAGGAGGACTTTTTTTTTTTAATGAAAACTCAGTCAGGGGCACCTGCCGATGGTCAATTACTTGAACACAGAGTCGGTGTGTCTCTGACACCTCTGTCCTTCATTGCTTTCTAGCCGTTTTCATGTCCCGAAAAAGCACCCACCAACTGGCATCAGGACACCAACGCTCTGCAGCAGGAGGAGCAGAATCTCCTTCAGGTCTCCGCCTCAAGCAGCGGGTCTTTAGATAGCCCACCGGCCTCTGAGAAAAGCAGCGGGGTCAGCAGCGAGGGCACTTTAAGCACCGACACAGAGAGGACTCAACAAAGATCTTCTCCATCAAATACCTGTGTGCATCACAGCGGCGCAAACTCAAGTAAGGAACTCCCCTGAGCATGCTACTTGTACTCATTTATTCCATTTATCAGTTGCCTAATAATAGCGTGGTTTAAATAGGTATATTGTTCAGTTACAAAAGAAAAGTGCAAATATAGCAAGAAAGAAAACAAAGAATCAAAAATATAAAGCAGAAAGTGTCACAGAAGGACAAAAGTGCACAGGTCCAGTGCAGCTCCAAAGGGACAATAGAGTGTCCTCCTTACAAATAATAAAGATACAGTGGTACCTTGGGTTACAAACACCTCAGGTGACAGACTCCACTAACCCAGAAGTAGTACCTCAGGTTAAGAACTTTACCTCAGGATGAGAACAGAAATTGCGCACCGGTGGCATGGCGGCAGCAGGAGGCCCCATTTGCTAAAGTGGTACCTCAGGTTAAGAACGGTTTCAGGTTAAGAACGGACCTCTGGAACGAATTAAGTTCATAACCAGAGGTACCACTGTATAGAAAAATAAAAGTGTTCTCCACCTGTGAGTTCTATTATTGAGAATAAAGGTTCTATATAGTTTTAAATGAACCAGACATTTACATGTATTGCTGGCACTGAGTAACCACCATGTGCCTCAATATTTGTATAAGAAATAAAATCATGTTGTATATATTAAAAATGGTCATTCAAGCTCTGCCCTTTAGACACTTTTAGTCTGTGAGCTATTTTTTCAATAAAGGTAATTTGTTAAACCCTAGAACACCAGCAATCCAAATTATTAACAAGGTAGATCGCCCCCACCCAACCATATTATAAACAGAACACAGAAGTTTTTCCGAATCCAAATTATTAGGATTTGGCAATGCAGTACAACCCTGGGCTGCTGTTACGAGAGGTGATACAAGTTCTGTTTCTATGTACAGGTTCAAAAGCACCAGGTGGAAAGATGGAGTAATCGTTTGTGCAGTTATCAGAGTGATTTCAGCAAACACCTTCTTCCAAAATTTAGCCACCTTTCAGCCACCAAATTTCAGTCCCACCATGTGTGCTTATATGTACCAACCACATGGCAGCCCCTCCAACACAGTCAAGATGCACCAGGATGCAGAAAAGAGAGCTATGCGGTGGAAGAAGATTGGAAAAAATTTAAAGACTATTTACAGAAACACTGTAAAATTAATGAATGTTAGAAGTTGCTGGAATGAAGTTATATGGCTTTAGCAGAAATATTATAAAGAATTAAGTAAAAATAGATTGTTAATGGGCCAAAGGGGAAAAAATAAGGTTAGATTGTGTTAAGATAAATTATAGGACAAAAACTGAGAAAGATGGAAAGGATTTGCTGAAATAGCTAACTGAACTAGAATACAAAAAAGGGAGGTGTGAGGAGGTCGTCGAAACAAGTAAATGAAAGATAAGATATGGAAATATTGGATGTGTTTTTAATTGTTTCTGTTTTTGTTTTGTTAAGTAGTGTTTTTTGTTTTTTATGTATTGTATTGTATTGTTTTGCTTTGTTTAACTCTTTTTCTTCTTTTTGTAATCTTTAAATTCTTAATAAATATTACTTTTTTAAAAAAACAAAAGAGAGCTATCGTGGAGTAAAGTGCCAGCTATAAATTGGTTTTGCCTTCTTATTTTTTAATAACAGAGCAATCCGGCAGCGGAGGAACACATGTCAATGTCAGTTGCACTGTCAACATCTGTAACGCTTCGGACCACAACTTGCCGTTCCAGTTGCTGAATGCTTCGGGTGCCTCCAATTCCAGAGACTGCGCTTTGGCAGAAGACCTTCCCCTGTCGAAGGAAGAAAGCCCCTTGAAAAAGGAGAGCGGGACGCAGATTGCGGAAGAGGTGGAGGACAATATGGACGCGTTTGACCACAGCCTGGGGAAGGCACTTCCCCTGAGCATACAAGACGTGGGCATGAAGGCTGCATGAGGGAGGCTTGTGGAGACTCGCCGAGTGTGGCACAGCAGTTTTTGTATGTTACAAATGGATCACAAGCCCGTCACGGGTTCTAGAGAATCTCAGGTGCTTAATTAGTAATATACAAAAGGGGAAGAAAACGAACTTTGTGAGAAATATACGTACAGTATTGGAATTCCAGGATTTGTCGGTGACTAAAGATGCAGATTCTGGAATGCGTTGATCACCACGTTGCCCCCAAATTACACCTATAGTGGTATGGTGCTCTGATTCTGTGCCCAGTTGCCACCACAAAATGTGTCCCCCCCCCCCATGCCTCCATCCCACCTTTTTCTTTCCATCACCCCCTAGTTTGCCCCATTCCTGTTTTTTGGCCTACGTGTATTATTTTTGCTTAGGGTGCAGGAAGTCCCAGGTTCAAATCCCAGACAAGCTCTGCCCAGGGAGTGGAGAAATGCTGCCTGTGTTTTTAGCAACTGGAAGAGAGATGTCGCTCTGTGGGAAAACCATGTGCTTTGCATGCAGAAGGTCCCAGGTTCAGTCCCCAGCATCTCCAGACGGGGCTGTGAATGCTCCCCTGTCTGAAACCTTGGAGGGCCACTGTTAGTCATTGTGTAGACCATATTGAACCAGATGGGTTAATGGTCTGACCATAAGTGTCAGCTTCCTGTGGGAGCGTATATAGAGCACATGCATTGCATGCAAAGAGCTCCAAGTCCAATCTTTGGTATCTCTGGGTAGGGCTAGGAATGTCCCGTCTGAAAACCTGGAGAGCTGCTGCCAGTCAGTGTTGACAATGCTGAGGTAGGACATGCAGATCTATCTATAACTTAGTGGCAGATCACATGCATTGTTCCCTAAAGGTCCGAGGCAAACTCAGGTAGCTTGGAAAGGCTCCTGCCACAAACCCTGGAGAGCTGCTGCCGGTCAGTGTCAACAATACTGAGCTGGATCTGACCTGGTAAAAGGTGGCTTAGTTATCCAATTTAAGCAGCAGGCTGGGTTTTCAGTCACACTTCCAGAGGCCCAGGCCTGTAAGATAGCTGCAATTTGATTGCAATGAATGTTTTCCTTCATAATAGGTTTCCATTGTTCAATAGGGATGATGAATTTGTTTTTCAAAACTCCCCCCCCCATTCAGTATAGTTTTCCAGAATTTTTGTCAGCATTCTTTTCCATTTATGTAATTGTGTACAGTTGCTGTAATAAATAAAGAAAAGAATGTAATATATCACTGAGTGGGGAGAAGAAGCAGTTTTATAAAAAAATAGAGGGAATTTTAGTCATCTGTGCAGGATAAAGCTTCAATTGCTAGTGTTTAACTCTTTCTCCCTCCCTTACACATGCTTGCTTGAGAGACGCCTTGGAGAAAAATAGTGAAGAATTTTGCTTTGCCTCCTGATCCTACAATTGCGTTGGAGGAGCACCTGCTTTGAATGCAGAAGGTCTTAGGTTCAATCCCCAGCATCTCCAGGTAGCAGTGGGAGGGACCCCTATTTGAAACCCTGAAGAGCTGGTTTTTTCAGTGCAGAAAGTTCTGAGCTAGAAGGACCCAACACTTCTCTGCCTCTATGATTTTGAAGCATCTTGAGTGGCTGATAAATGGAGAGTTCCGTTTTCAGGGAAGTTAAGCAGAGCTTGCAACAGCTGATAACCCCCGTGAAATGAAACTAGGCTTTGCATAGCATAAACATTTTCGTTGTTGGTATTACTTACAAGGAACAACCCTCAAGCTTTTGCCAGTGTCTGTTGGGCCCGTGCTCTCCAGACAGGCCAAAGTACCCAAACCCAGCAGGTGGGACACGCAGATCTATCGCTTTGTTCCAGCTAAATAAATCTGACAGGGACATCTATTGTGTGGTAATTTTGAGTGGCTTCCACATCTTCACACACTCAGATCTTCACATGCCATTTATTGTAATGGGAGGCAGTAAAATGGGGCACTCGGCAGCACCAGTGGAAAGCAGGGGGTTTAACCTGTGCTCTGTTGCCCTAGTGCAAACAAACCTGGAACTGATGGGGCAAACAAATGACTAATGGGAAGACTTATAAAGACCCCACAAGCAAATCAGGATGAATGCTCCTTGTCATATGTGAGGTCTACCTGGCATTATTCAGCGCCAAGCAAAAACTTGGCTTTTCCACCAGGACTTTGATGGGCTGAACAGATTTATGTTTTTATTGTTATTTTGCTGTCGTCGTTCGGTGCATGTGTGCTGTTTGAATTACAAAAGCATTAATGCTTCTTTATATGACTTCATCTTTGTATTATGCATTTTGTTTTAAAATTGACGTTGTTTGGAAACCTCGGGTAACAAGTCCAACTGATCATCGTCGCCGTTATCATAATCTCATAAACAAATCAGAACGAGACCCACCAAGTGTCCCTATTTTCCAGGAACAGTCCCAGATTTACAGATGCCATCCCGGTTTCTGATTTGATCCTGGAATCTCCTGCTTTTCTTTAGCGTTCTAAGAATTCTACGGCCTCACATATAGAATAACCATTCATAAATGAACATATATCTAAATATATAAACCATGTTCAGGAGAGCAATCCTGATGCCATTTGGACTCTCCCAGTGACCTCAAATATTCCTCTGCAGTAAGGGAGGCAAATAGGGAAAGCCTTCCCATTGTCCTTTTGCTTACAAATCCTGTTTTATTTTTATTTTTTAAAAAAGATATTTATTAAGATTTTCAAAGTTAATACAATAAAGATATAAAAAATCAAAAAGAAAAAGGAAAAAAATACGAAAAAACAAAACAGAAAAAGATACATAAAAATTAAAAACACATTGTTCACAATAATTTACTTTCATTGACATATTTTCCCGACCTCCTCATACCTCCCCTTTTTGTATTCCAATTCAAATTATTGATTCAGCAAATCCTTAACCATAATTCTTAACCTAATTCCACCTCTCTCTTTTTCCCCCTATCCTTCAGAACATTACAGCTGAAAACCTCTTAAATTCCATCCAACATCATTCTAACATTCATTAATTTTACAATATTTCTGTAGATAATCCTTAAATTTCTTCCAATCTTCTTCCGCCGACTCTTCTCCCTGGTCATGGATTCTGCCAGTCATTTCTGCCAATCCCATGTAATTGATCATCTTCAACTGCCATTCTTCCAGAGTGGGCAATTCCTGTGTCTTCCAGTACTTTGCAATAAGTATTCTTGCTGCTGTTGTAGCATACATAAAAAAAATTCTGTCCTTCTTTGGCACCTGTTGGCCGACTATGCCCAGAAGAAAGGCCTCTGGTTTCTTCAGGAAGGTATATTTAAATACCTTTTTCATTTCATTATATATCATTTCCCAGAAAGCCTTCATCCTTGGGCACGTCCACCAAAGGTGAAAGAATGTACCTTCACTTTCCTTACATTTCCAGCATTTATTATCGGGCAAGTGATAAATTTTTGCCAGCTTGACTGGGGTCATATACCACCTGTATATCATTTTCATGATATTCTCTCTTAAGGCATTACATGCCGTAAATTTCATACCTGTGGTCCACAACTGTTCCCAGTCAGCAAACATAATGTTATGTCCTACATCTTGTGCCCATTTAATCATGGCTGATTTAACTGTCTCAAATCCTGTTTTAAGGGCTTATTTGTGTATGAATAGGGTGAGCCTGTGACCTGGATTCAGGAACTAAAGTATGAACCATCACAAAAGAATGGCCAGGCTGCCCAGGTAATGCAATCAATGGCAGAGAGGATTTCTGTGTAGACCAGGGGTGCCCAAACTTTTTTTCAGAGAGGGCCAGATTTGATGAACATGTGTGAGGTCTGACCAAAGTTGAGCTTTTTTTACAATTTTACCCCAGAGTTGTTAAAGTGACCTGCAGACCCCCAAAATGGACTTTCAGACATGCCTGGTGTAGACTGTCTCCTATAATGTATGTATGATGATTTTGGGGTGGTCTTTGGCTAAGGGGGTTGGGCAATGTCAAAAGTCTTTAAAGGTTCTGGCATACTTTTGCCTCCTTGCAAGGAGGGAACTCTGTTGCAAGAGAAAAATAAACATCTGCCTTGCTTTCCACTGGATCCTGTCTCCAATCTTCTTTGATGGATCATAGACTTAGGGAACCCAAGTATCCCATGAGGAGTTGGGCAGCAAAAGCCAAACCCCAATTTTTAAATCATTACGGCGTCCCTATTTTAATCAGAGAATAAGAAACTAACCTTTAGAAGACATCTGAAGGCAGCCATGTATAGTTTAGTTTTAATGTTTCATGTTTAATTACGTTTTTACGTATGTTGGAAGCTGCCCAGAATGGCTCCGTCCAGTACAATGGACAAGAGTATAAATATTATTATTTTACAGTATTAGGGAATAGGACCGTCCCTATTTTCATGGAAGACATGCTGGAGTGCTTGGAGTGAATACTCAGCCAAAGGCAGCACAGAGTCTTGCCCAACCCGCAGCAATGCAGGTTGCAGGTGTCCTATACGGGGATCGAACCCCTAGCGTTATCAGCGCCCCCTTCTAACAAACTGAGCTAAGTCAGCGCAGCTTCTATCCCACCGTTCTACAACTAAGTTAAGCTGCGCCTGCGCACACCACTGCAGCCTGAACGGGGCGGCCTCCGTTGCCATGACAACCGAGAGCCCCCCCCCCCCGCCTCGGGCCACGCCCGCTTTCCCCGGCCTCCCAGCACTGGCGTTCGGCAAACGCCCGGCCCGGCCGACAGATCGGCGGCTCTGCGTCCCACTTCTCGGCCTGCGCCTTCGCTCTGCGCTCGACCTGACGCAGGCCGAAGGTAGGCGGGCCCAGCCCGGCCCGGCTGGTCCCTTGTCACACAAGCGAGCGCAGGACGGCGGCCCGCGAGGACTGGCAGGTACGCCCGCCTCTCTCTCTCTCTCTCTCTCTCTCTCTCTCTCTCTCGTGCGCGCGCGCGCCGGGGACTGGATGGCAAAGGGAAATAAGTGGCCGTCACTCGACGTCGCCGGAAGTGCTGAGGCGGGAGGCAGCGGCGGAGGAGAAGGAGACCCGGCGCAGGCCCGCCTGGGCTGCCCTGTCCTTTCCCCCTCCCTTTGGCTGGCGAGGAGGTGACTTTCTCGCTACGCCTGATGGGAAAAGGGGGCGGGGCCCGCTAGCTTCGCACTTGGTTTTGGCTTCGCACGTCCATTTACCTCCAGTGCTTTGGGCTTCTCCCCCCTCCCTTTCACAACAACCCCGTGAGGTAGGTCCGTGCGATTAGCGTCTTCCCATTCTGTCTCCTCCCCCCTCCGCCCCCACCATGTTGTCGTTGGGGAGAATAGTATGCCCATTGGCATTCCTTCGTGCCTCTTCTCTAGGTGTCCATCTTTGCGAACAACCCTGTGAGGTCGGCCGGTAGAAGGAGCTTCTTCCCATTTCACCCTCCTTTAGTATTCGTGTACAGTTTGGGTCGTAGGAAACGCTTCACCTAGCCTTTCTCGGGTCTATATGGTGCTTTAATCCATGGTGCCTGTCTCGTTTGTTGAAATTATGTGTTAATTTAACTTATTACTTAGCTATGCATCACTTACACCCAGCATGTATATATATAACAATATTTTATTATTTACATCCCACCTGGGCAGCCTCCAACACATATAAAAACATAAGGAAGCACGTGAGCTGGAAAGGCTCTCTAAATAGAGGCAGCACACACAGTCACTTATAAGGCTGTCAGGCAAACAAGGAGTGGCAATCGAGGGAAAGGGAATAGAAAGGAGAAAGGAAGGAAAAACAATCTCAGGCACAAGCTCTTAAGGTTGCAACCAATGTCAGTGGCAGGTCTGGCTGTCTTCTCCTTGATAATGAGCACTCTTTCCCCCAGATCAGATCCAGGAGCAGTGCAGGTGACAACACCCAAGTCAGGAGGACAGTAGCTCCTGCAGCACGTTTCCCTCAGGCAGCTGGCTTGATAGCATCCCTGTGAGGTCTGTCAGTGCAATGAACATCTTCACATTTTCCCCTCAACCCATACCCCACCCCCCGTTGCTGCGGGTGGGAGAATAATAGCATTTTAATTTGTTTCCAGTGGTTTCTGCATAATGATTCGTATATATATAGTACATTATGTTCACATTGCAGCAGCCCTGGGGAGGGGCAGGTAGGATTCTTCCCATTCTTTTTATCTGTCTCTCTCTGTCTCTGTCTCTCTCCTCCCCACCCCACCCGCCTTATTGTTGCTCGGAAGAGTAGTAGTTGCTTTGTGCTTTCAAACATCAAAAGTGCTTCATGTCTATTATCGTGGTGTCACAGTTACAATGGCCTTCAGAAGAAAGGTCATAGTATTATCCTAGGTATTGCTGATTGCTGATGGTATGATATATAAGGTTGTGGCTTCCTTATGGGCAGTCTAAGGATTTCTGCGATACCACAATTCATATGTATCATTTTGGGACAGATGAGACACGTTCACGCACAGCACATAGTTTAACTATGGAACTTGCTCCCACATGATGTAACAGCAGCCACCAACCTAGATGGCTTTGAAAGTGGATTAGGCAAATTCATGGATGATTTTGGTTACTGGCCCCAATGGCTGTGTTATCACCTGTCCAAGACAGTATGCCTTTGAATACTAGTTGTTGGGTTTTACAAGTGAGGAGAGTGCTATTGCTCTCAAGTCCTGTTTGCGAGCATCCCATAATGTGCACCTGGTTGGCCTCTGAAAAAAAGATGTTGGACTAAATGAGTCTTTGGCTTCATCCAGCAGGACTCTTCTTATGTCTGGTTGACTTCTGTGGAAAGCTGGACTAGATAGGCCTTTTGTCAGATCAAGCAGGGTTCATCTTATAGAGCTTTTTAATCACATCCATTATCCTCCTTCCAAGCTGTTTTGCAGGCTATTATTATCCCACATATTTTGCTATATAGCATTTATGTAGTGTTTTCTAGGTCAGAAGTTTTTTAGATTCTTTATCTTAGTGTTACCCTTACAACAATTCTTTGGGTAGTAACCCCATTGCCTGATTTGACAGGAACAAAGAATGGCTTTCCACAGACCACAAAGTGAATTCATGGCAGATACAAGATTTGAACCTGGAATTAGTTGATTTGTTGCCAAATCTCTTGGCTTCTATGCTACACTAGCTGTCACCTAAAATATTTCATATTGCAAAACTATTATTAGACATGGCTTTATTATTTATTGTTGCTTTTGATGAATTAGATTCTGGCATAAAAGGGTTGGCAGCTCTTTCAACAACAGATTAACTGTTCTAAAATTTGGTCCTTTAAGGATGCTGATGTATACGATTTCTCTTGCTTTGTTTGTTCATTGCCAGTTGGGACTGGATAGTTCTTCTCACTCTGGATTATTTCCCCTTCTGTTGCATTTGTGTATAAATGGGACACACCTTCTCCTTTCTTCTGTCCCTTCTTAGGCTGAAATGGTATCTGTACACAACTCATTAATTTCTCCATCAACTAGTTAATACAATCACTCCTTGCATTTGACAAAGTGGGCTTTGCCCCATGAAAGCTGATGCCTGAACTAATTTCTCAGTTACAAGGTGCGCCACACTTGGTGGTTTTACTGCAACTAACACAGCTACCTTTCTGGAATGCATCTTGTATTTCAGATTTGGAGGTGAGATTGCTGTGACTGAGAGAAAACAGGTTAGTGGAAGAAAAGGCCTGGCTTTGGGTGAACAGTGTTCTCCCCTTTATTTCCTCTTGCATTATTATTATCTTTCTGCAACATGGTGTTGGTGATAAAGCTTCCAAAAAGATCCACTGTGATGATAATTTGTGTTAAGCATTTTGAAATCTTGAAATGCAATATATAAATGTTGAGCTGGATCCAGAAAGCCCCATAACTAGTTTTGTTGGCCCATGACAGGTTTGGACGTGTGCAGTGCAATGCTGTTTGTAACACACTTATTTTGAAAGGGAGGCAAGTTCATAAATAGTCTGAAGAATGTGGGGAGAGTCGAAAGTTCCACTAGTACCTCCACGAACTTGGATATTCATAAAGTAGATCTTTGGACATGAGTCACTAAGTAGTAGTATTGTGACATTGATATACTATAGTGGTGTAATTAAGAAGACCGATCCCTGCCTGTGTAAAGAATTACAAAATCAAGGTTACAATTGCAAAAACACAAAGCATTCCCAAATGTGCCCCCTAGTTAATAGCAGTAATTAGAAGATAATAGAATCTGTGCAAAAGTCTGGGCTGCATCCCAAGCAGGCAACTGGTGCTCAGATTCTTGAGGTGATGAAATAACTGATTGATTTCCCCCTGCCCCCCGGCTGCTCCCTGGCTCTCTGCAGAGTTAATCTGACTCTGCTTTGAGTCTGGATATTGATCCTAGGCCTTATCGCATGGCAGTGACATCATTGGTATATACCAGAGCCTGCAGTGACCCCTCCTGTAGCCCTAAACCCTACTTTGGACTACTGGAATAACTTTGTGTAAGAGTACTGCACATAGCATTGACCTTTGCAGCTTTACTAACTAAGTTGAACATGTTAGCCAGATCGTAATCAATTTAGGGCATCGCAGTGACTCACTTTCTGTCCAGATGTAGGATCACAACAGGCGCTCTGCTGCATGGGTCAAAACATGTGACTGGGCTTAGATGCCTGTGATAATACATGGGGCACAGTGGAAGTGCTGCATTTCCACACCAAATGAGTTCAACTTCATTCATTAATTCTCTCTCTCCCTCTCATATACCCACCAACCACCCAGAATAAAGAAGGGCTTATAAAACAGATTGCAAGGTTTTCTCCCCAGCCCCCAACTCTTGTTTCTTCTCTTCTAAGAAATTAAACCATGTCCCCAGTACACTAGGGATGGAGAACTTGTGACTCTCCAGATGTTGGGTTCTAAATCTTGTTGGCTGCAGCCAATGCAACAAGTGGATAAGTATCATGGGAATTGTAGTCCAGCAACATTGGGTGGGCCACAGTTGCCTCATCGCTGCTGTGCACAGCTGAAGACAAACACTGTCTTTCAAACAAAACAAAAAACCATTCCTGTTTTTCCCCCAGAACTCCAGTCCAGAAACCCTTTCAACTCCCTTGCCTTAAGTGGGCTCTCTGTTCTTTTTCACGTATGGCTTAATTTGTGCCTGAGCACATACCAGCTGGACAGAAATCCACTCCACACGTTCCGTCCTTCCTTTCAGGAGTCAATCTCATTTTGTTTTTAAAATCTGCCAGGCCAAGATAAGAGTGTCTGGAGTAAGTTTGGGTTGGACATGGGGAGTGAGGAAAAACCCTCAACGAAGGCAGCCCTGCATTTGCAGATGAAGGTTTTGCAGTCTTCAGAGAGCAAAACTGGGGAAACAAGTAGTGGCTGGGGACGTGGGTGGGCCCTATTCAGGTGCAGAGGCAGGAAGCGCACCAGGAAATGAATTTTAAAATGGTGTGGTTTGCTCCCCCCTAGTCAGCCTGTGTTGGGACTGGGGATGGGGGAGATGGCAGCATTATTGACTCAGCGGCAGTGACTGATGCTGCAACTTACTAGCTCAGGCTTCCTCAAACTTGGCCCTCCAGATGTTTTGAAACTACTACTCCCATTATCCCTGACCACTGGTCCTGCTAGGTAGGGATCATGGGAGTTGTAGGGCAAAAACACCTGGAGGGCCGAGTTTGAGGAAGCCTGTACTAGCTTAATAGGAGAAACAACTCATATCAAGGGAATGCTGGCAAGGTGTTTTTAAGGAGTAAAATTCTACAGCTTCTTAGGAACAGAGGAAGTTGCCTTAGAAGGAGTCAGACCATTGGTCCATCGAGCTAGTATTGTCTACTGTGGCTAACAGTTGCTCTCCAGGCTTTCAGGCAGGGGACCTGAAAGCATTAGGGATTGAACCTGGATCTCAACCCATGGGCAGGTCCATAAGGGAGGCTGTGGCTTTTTAGGACCCGGGCCTTTCTCCATGCAGGGTGAATGCTCTGTCCCTGGGCTAAATATGACTCCTTCTTGCTGGATACTGCTGGACAGTATTCATTGTTGCTGTGGTGACGGTGGCTGCATTTAGTAGCTTTCGTATATGTGCCTTTGAAGTTAATTTTCCCCTTCTGCGTTTCATGCAGATCCCTCTTAACTATGGAAGAGAGCAACCAGGAATGAGAGAGCAATCCTTGCTACCCTCTCCCAAGAAGTAGTCATGTTGGAGGGATTGGTAGCCTGGGTTCTCAACAACTACCTCGGCAAGTATGTCAGCAACCTGAACACAGATCAACTGTCAGTAGCTCTTCTGAAAGGTAAGGTGCATGAATGTTACAAATAGGACTAATTTCATTTCACACCTTAGGTTCAAACACACACCTTTATTTAAAAGCATTTTTATTCTTTAAATTTACTCTTCAGCCAGTAAAGGTCCTTAGAGCAGTTTACAGGTGTCAGTGATAAGACTGTCCCTGTCCTCAGGCTTATGATTTAAAAGGCACAACACAAAAGGCAGGAGGAAAAAAGACAAACGTGGGCACTATTTCTTATGTACCAGAGTTCTTGTAATGAGCAGCCAGAATAGAACGATTTGAGAAGTCAGTGGTCTTCCATCAGAGCCAGTGGAGAGACCCTGCAGTTCCATCTCTTCCTGTCCTATAGCTTAATGGAATCACATTTGAAGCTTTGGACAAGCTGGCATCTCCCAGTCTATTTCTCACTGTTGTGATGTGGCCAAATTACCACTCTGAGATTTTAGAAGAAGGGCAGAATACAAATGATGGGTTGCATTCATTGCTGGTCTTACTTGGAGTAGACCCATTGAAGTTAATGGACATGATTAACATAGGTCAGAAGTTTTCAACCTTTTTGAGTCCACAGCTCCACAAGGGACCAACTACATTATTTCTGTGGCACCCCTGTGGGGCTCAGGAGCACAGTTATGTCACCCCTTGCCTCTCACCCTTTTTTGAACACCTTCCCTTGTGGAGTGTTTCCTCAGCCTCCTCTCCACTCTTCTTGGGAGTCCTCTGGGCAGCCGCTGCCACCGCCCCTAGTCTCTGAGCTGCCCAATCCCCTGCCCCAAAGAGAGGTGCCTCCTCACACTGCCCCACAGGGGCCTGGGACTTGTTTGTCCATTCCAAATAGCAAGGGCTGGCGGACTGGCTGGCTGGGCTCCCTCACCCACTTGCTTGCTTACTCCAAGGCTACCTCAGCTCCTGCCACCCAGCACCCCCTTGCCAGCCCTAGAGACACCATTCACCTGGGGAGCCTGTAGCCAGGACGTCTGCAACAAACAGCTGTTCAAGCCTTTGGGAAGGGAGGGAAGGAGAGGAGAGGGAAGGAAAGAGGGACAGAGGCCAGTATTGCTTGTGGCACCCCTGACCATCATTCAAGGCACCCCAGGGTGCCACGGCACACTGGCTGAAAACCACTGACATAGGCCCATTGATTTCAGTGGGTGTGTTCTGAGTACTACTAGTATTGGATACAACCTGTAACTTTTACCTTTAGTGATGGTTAACTGATTTTGGTATTTCAGACCTGGGATTGTTGTCATTGTTGTTTTTTGGACGATGAGTTGTTGTGCTATCTTTTAATATATTTCTCATTACCTCACTTCTCTATACTATGATAAAACAGGAGTCTTTTCCCTTCAGAATCTGCTTTGTTGATTTGTTCCTGCAGGTGCTGTAGAATTGGAAAATTTACCACTAAAAAAAGAGGCCTTGAAGGATTTGCTGCCTTTTGAGGTCAAAGCTGGTATGTTTTAGAAGTGTGCTTCTGCAGCTGTTGAAGTGTTATATTCACTGGAACACCTTTGTGAGAAGGTTCTTATTATAGTGACCCGGTGGTTTTAAAACAATAAATTGGCTGTGAATCTCAGCGGCTTCCAGTGACTTAAACAGCATGATCATCACATTTTGCAATAATGCTTGTCACGAAAGTGACATTTATATTCCCTACCTGTATGTATGGAATTTATAGGCAGTGCATCTTATTGTGAGCTCTGCTGGCACCCCACAGGGTTTTTTTTATGTACAGCATCCCCTTCCTTTGGAGTGAATGGGAAGCTTTTGCTTTTGGAAGCTTCTGCCTCAGTGACCAGTAACAGAGAGGGAGGATGTTTTTATACGTACTGACATTGTTCTCCTTGGCCATTACAGGCTTCATTGGCAAGATAACATTACAGATACCATTTTATCGACCTCATGTTGATCCATGGGTGATATCGGTATCGAAATTACACCTCATTGGCTCACTGGAAAAGCAAGAAGATTTTGATGAAGAAAAAGAGAGGCTGTTTGAAAAAGAAAGCAAGGCAGCTATTTTATTAGCACTGGAAGAAAAATGGAAAGTGAGTTGCTTGGGGGCTTTGAATGAAACTATTTCTGCATTTGGGGAAATTACTTTAAAACCACAAATCAAATTCCTTCTGGCTGGATCCAGAAAACCGAATTCTTGTTTCTCTCAAATTAAAATGGCATGGCCTTGAAAGGCAATGTGCATACACACAAATGGTGCCTTTTTCTATAAATAATAAAAAATAGTTGTTGTTTTTTAAAAAAAACCCCCACATACTTTTACTCATGCTTTCTCTTTCCATTAACTGTGAACTGATTTTGTTGGCTAAACTTGGCTATTGTATATTCTGTGATCTTAGAGCTATAGCCTAATAGTAACATTCATCTATGTTTCCCAAATTTAGCGAGAGTACTAGGGAAAGATAATCAAGTGTTTTCTGCCCAATAAAAAGGCTGGATGAAACCAGTCTAGCCTCCCTAGGGAGAGAATTTGCTAATCGGGTTGCTGCCACAGCAAAGACGCTGTTTCACATTCATACCAACAAAATCTCTTTTGGTATTACCAAAATCTTTTTTTGGTAATGGGACATGCAGTAGGCCCTTGGAAGATTATCTCAACCAATGGGCAGGTCCATATGAAAGGAGGCCTTTCAAACATCTTGGTTGTTCAGGGGGCTGTAGGTAAGCAACAGCACTTTTATTACACATCAGGATTGGGGAGTCTGGGGCTTCTTTGTGTTGTTGTGCTACAACTTCTTGACAGTGTTAGCCAGCATAGCCAATGGTTAAAGATCACAGACTTTGTTAGTCCAGAAACGTCTGGAGGATCACAAATTCTCCATCTCTGTTATAGGCAGTGAAATTTTCAAACATGAGAAATAGGCGGTTGATTTTGATTAAGAGCCTACAAGTGTTCAGGAATGTCTCCTCTCCTCGAGCTTAGTCCACAAAGCCACTTGTAGGTGTTCTTTTCATACTTGCACAAGACTGAACCCCTCCTCTTTCTCTCTTTCAGAAAGAGCGGGAACAGGCAGCAGAATCGTACTGGTATTCCGTCACCGCATCTGTCGTCGCACGGATCGTAGAAAACATAGAAGTAAGTTGGATCGGTGGACAGTCTCCTCCCTGCACCCTGCCATCAGCATAACTGTGTGCAAGCAGAGAAAAAGTTTCCTTCCCCCTAAACACATTCTCAGGTTGCTGTAGCAAGCACAGCACATGGGAGAGGAAATCTTGTGAATGGATGATGAGTGCCTGTGGGGATCATAATTGACTGATAGATGGATTATAGGGAACATGCCTTCATGACATTTAAAATGGGGGGGGGGGCAACTTGGATCAGATGTGGCCCTTGATGTGCCTCACCATTTGACCTGCAATTTCCCCTCTCCCACCTTCAAAGAAACTGAAGATTAAGCTGCAGCTATCATAATGCCGTTGTACGAATCTATAGTGCAGCCACTTTTGGAAAACACTGTACATTTCTGGTTGCCTCGACTCAAGAAGGATATTGTAGAGTTGGAAGGGGTTCAGGAAAGAGGAACCAAAATGATCAAGCAGATGTAGCGGAGAAATTTGGGGCTTTTTAGTTTAGGGAAAAGACAAGTAAGATGTGGCATGATACCATTTTATAGCATTATGCATGGCACGGAGAGAGTGGGCAGATTTTTCTCCCCTCTCTCGCAATAACTTGCGGGCGTCTAGTGAAACTGAATGTTGGAAGATTCAGGAGAGATAAAATAAAGCACTTCTTCGCACGGCGCGTGGTTAAACTGCGGAGCTCATTCCCACAGGAGGCGTGATGGCCACCAACTTGGTTGGCTTTAAAAGTGGGTCAGGCAAGTTTAGAGAGGATAACGCTATCAGTGGCCACTAGCCATGATGGTTATGCTCTGCTTCTGGAGTTGGAGACAGTCATGCTTCTGAATACCAGTTTCTGGAAACCACAGGAGGGAGGCAGTGCTCTTGTGGTCAGGTCCAGCTAGAGAGGAGGGCCCAGGCTTATTTTTGGCACTCTGCTTAAAAAGATGCTTGGAATGCATTGGAAGTATAGCATCCTTGCAAGAACACTCCCTTACAGCTGGGGAGGAGAGCAGTAGCTTGGCCCAAATCTCATTCTGGCACATACAATATGTTCTCTGGTACAAGATTCCAGTCATTGTGAGGAGCAACAGACTTCTTGTGGCCACAGGTGGTTGTTGTTTTTTTGGCCACCAAGGCCAGCTAAATAAACAAATGAGCCAACCTGTAATTTCCTCTACGAAAAGATGGCTTGGGTGTTACTTCATTTTGAGTAGGAGGGAGGCGATATAGGCTCTTTTGAGCGACGAGGAAGATTTTACTGTAGCAAATGATGAAGTGCAAAGGGTGTTGCCGCTGAGCATGTGACTGCGTATCATGAGCAAATGTTATGCAGTATATTATGCCAGACTGGAACCTTTAGTCCTTTTTGGTGATTGACCAGCATTTCCGTATTTAAGACGATATTCCGTCCGTTTCATGTGTTTAAAACCTTTGTTAGCAATAAGTTTGCACCTGCTAACTGAAGGGAACCTCCCCTTCTCCCTCTTATCCTCTTTCAGTTAAACATTCAAGATGTCCACCTGAGGTTTGAGGATGGGGTCACAAATCCTTCACAACCGTTCGCATTTGGAGTCTGCATAAAAAATGTATCTGTGCAAAATGCCGTAAATGAGCCGGTGAGTCAATGCTGTTCCCGTGAATAATTGCCTCAACTGAAGTGCTGTGTTGTGTAAAGTGCTTTTAAAAATGCCACTGGTTTCCATGGATGGAATGTTGAAGAAGAAAAAGTCTGAATTCAACTAAAGGATGTGTGAGTTCAAGAAACAGTGGTTTGATTCAGGTCTGAGGCAGAGACAGATTAACTAGTGATTTTCACTTAGGATAGATCAGCTAGTGAACGTGTTGTCTTCTCATTTTTCTTTTTGGCTCTCTCCTGTAACAAGTGATTTGATTTATGTTACTGTATTTGTTGTACCAAGTACCTTGTACTAGTAGTCTTCAACCTTCTCAGACTCAGAACCCACCCTAATTGTTACGGCCATATTGCTGCTACTGTGACCAGCGTTAAGTCAAGCTGTGACCTGGTAGTAGGTCCTGGCCACCAATTAAAGTTCAGTGCAATTGATCTTTTGTTGTTGTCTCTGGCAGCATGATCTGGGTTGCATTTTCTGTGTGTATTGGTCATAATGCTTAGATTATGAAGACACTTTGAAGACACCTTTAGCATGTTTGCAGAAACTTTTTTTATTGCTTTCAGGATTTGTAAAGATCTATCATTTTAAAATTTCATTGAAGCGATTTTGTTGTTTTTAGAACATATTCTGTCTTTGTCTTGTGCACCATCTTGATGGTATTATGTTTGTAAATTTGATAAATCAGTAAAGTAATAAATGGAACAAGGTGTGCTGGTTATTTGATACTGTGTGGTTTTTCTGTGGCTCATATCTAGTTGTCCTCATTTTAAGGTGGAGGAGCTAATGAAGAAAAAGCAGCTGGATATTGCTGACTTCAGCATCTATTGGGACACTGATAGTGCTTTAATGGGAGACTTGCCACCTGGGGAGTTGCAGGTAAAAGCTTCTTCTTCTTCCCCTTTGCCTGTGAGCATGAGAAATGCTTGCCTATTCAGAGGAATTATTTTTTTTTTTAATTAAATATTTATTAGCATTTTCAAGAATTAAACAAGAGCAAAAAAATAAACAAAACAAAAGAAAGATACAAAAATACATAACAAAATTAAACAACAAAAAAAGAAAAAATAGAAAAGAAACACATAAAATTATTCATACTTATTGTTCTTAACCTTGTTTCTCAGACCTCCTCACACCTCCCCTTCTTGTATTCCAATTTAAATTATCAGTTCAGCAAGTCCTTAACTTATTTCTTTACCTTAATTTATACATTTATTCTAGCATACCATTATTTTACTTTGCTTCTTTTTTCCATTTCCTCCATTTATTTTTTACAATCTTATTTTCAATTAATTTAAAAAAGAAGAAACCAATTTTACCTTATTAAAAACACACATCAATACTTATACCTCATTAATTGTTCTTAAACCTTTTTCCTAAAGTCGACCAAAATTTCCCTTCCACGATTTACCCAATTTCCTTACCACTAATTAAAAATGAAAAGAAAAACAAATTATCCTTATGTACCCTTTGGATTCCCAACCTCCACCCGCCCTTTTTCCCGGTTCCAGTCCCCAACCAATGTCCATCAGTCTTTATGTTATTTATTTAGCCTGGAGACCTCACGTCCGAGGCCCTTTTATCTCTCTCAGTTCCTTTCTGCCGGTCTCTTTGATGGTCCTTAATGTTAAACCCCAAGTCTCGGAGGGGCTCCGGCCCAGCAGAATCCTTGTTGCTTCCAGCCAGTCTTCCATACTTGAACGCAAAGCCTATGGGGGGCTCCAACTCTTGTTTCAAATTTCTTACAGATCCAGACGTCCCCAAGGCTCCAGCTTTCACCTTCCGCAGATTTATAATCTCCCATTCAGACCAGGCTTTCCACATCCAATTTTTATTGTCCTTTTTTATCATCATGTCAGGCCTCATATTGTAACTCTCCTTTAACTCCTGCACATCTCCTGCTTCTCCTTCATTTTCTTCAAAGACAGCACCTTGCTCCATCATTTCTGCACTTTCATTTTTTTTTTTCATTAAATATTTATTAGCATTTTCAAGAATTAAACAAGAGCAAAAAATAAACAAAACAAAAGAAAGATACAAAAATACATAACAAAATTAAACAACAAAAAAAGAAAAAATAGAAAAGAAACACATAAAATTATTCATACTTATTGTTCTTAACCTTATTTCTCAGACCTCCTCACACCTCCCCTTCTTGTATTCCAATTTAAATTATCAGTTCAGCAAGTCCTTAACTTATTTCTTTACCTTAATTTATACATTTATTCTAACATACCATTATTTTACTTTGCTTCTTTTTTCCATTTCCTCCATTTATTTTTTACAATCTTATTTTCAATTAATTTAAAAAAGAAGAAACCAATTTTACCTTATTAAAAACACACATCAATACTTATACCTCATTAATTGTTCTTAAACCTTTTTCCTAAAGTCGACCAAAATTTCCCTTCCACGATTTACCCAATTTCCTTACCACTAATTAAAAATGAAAAGAAAAACAAATTATCCTTATGTACCCTTTGGATTCCCAACCTCCACCCGCCCTTTTTCCCGGTTCCAGTCCCCAACCAATGTCCATCAGTCTTTATGTTATTTATTTAGCCTGGAGACCTCGCGTCCGAGGCCCTTTTATCTCTCTCAGTTCCTTTCTGCCGGTCTCTTTGATGGTCCTTAATGTTAAACCCCAAGTCTCGGAGGGGCTCCGGCCCAGCAGAATCCTTGTTGCTTCCAGCCAGTCTTCCATACTTGAACGCAAAGCCTATGGGGGGCTCCAACTCTTGTTTCAAATTTCTTACAGATCCAAATGTCCCCAAGGCTCCAGCTTTCACCTTCCGCAGATTTATAATCTCCCATTCAGACCAGGCTTTCCACATCCAATTTTTATTGTCCTTTTTTATCATCATGTCAGGCCTCATATTGTAACTCTCCTTTAACTCCTGTACATCTCCTGCTTCTCCTTCATTTTCTTCAAAGACAGCACCTTGCTCCATCATTTCTGCACTTTCAGTTTCATTTACTTGTTCAGTTAAGTAGGCTTCCTGTTTCAAGTCCTTATCAGGCTCAAAACTGTTGTTCACTGTCCAGTGTAGTAGTGATATCTTTGTAGACATAACATTGTATTCATCTTTCAAGTTTCCCAAGAGAGCGAGTGTTCTATCCAGTTCTGCTTGAAATTTACGTACTCCAGCCATTTTTGTAATGTAGTATCCCTATTACCCCTCTAGGGGGATTTTAGTTCCTTAATATTCCTTTCAGCTCAAAACCAAAAGTCCAGTTAATTTGTATCAGCCCTCGTTATTTTCAAATAAAACAACAAAAACAGCAGAAACAATGTTCTCTTTTTCCAGCTGGCAACTAGCTGACTCGCAGCTCTCTTGACAGCTGTCAAAATCTTCCATGCAAGAGACTTTCTCTTAGGATGTTCCCGGGTCTCGGGGGGGGGGTGAAATTTCAGTCCCCAAATTCTTTTTATCCTCCAGTAAATCCTTATAGTGTCAAAACCGTGGAATCAAGATCTTTTCACTAAAAAACAGGTTCTCTCGACCTTAGTTGCCCAGTCCTTTGCTTTAAATTGTTTACAAAGAGGGGGGGGGTGACTTCCTTTTTAGCCCCTTCCCGCTCGTTCCAAATCCAGAATTAAGTTTTTTAACGTTCCAATCTCCGTATTACTCACGGGTTTATATTTTAGAGTCCAGTCGGTCTTGGAAGAAGTTGGCGCTCTCTGTCTATGGCTTGCGGCTTCACTCCGTAGGCGAGGGAGTACTCTCAGCACCACGCCTCACCCTGCCTCCGTTCCGAAGCCTTTAAAAAGGCTCCGGCGCGGATTGGGGGGGCGCAAATGGTGCCCGCCGAGTCTCTGTGTTCACAGGCATCCGCGCCTGTGATTTTAAGGGTCCCCGCTTCGCCGCAGCGGCCAGACCCAGACGCTACGGAGCCGATTCCCTCCGGAGCTCGGAGGGAATCCGCCATTAAACAATGGCGCCAACCCGGAAGTCCGCCTATTCAGAGGAATTAACTTGGTTATGATTTCCAGGAAGCAATGGATGAAAGCATGGAAAGCCGTGACCATAACTACATCATGGAGCCTGTGTGTACCTCTGCCCTTCTAAAGAGAAACTGTTCCAAGGAGCCCCTCAAATCACGGAATACACCACGGCTTGAGTTTGACATTCAGCTGGAGACGATACCTCTGAAACTTTCACAGGTAAAAGCTGCTTTAAGGAGGTTGCCCTGTAAGGCGAACATTTCCAGTTGTCGAAGCCAGACAGTAACGGCATGCAGTGCTTGTTGGCAAAACCTACACAAATCAAGGCTGAATGTCATATCAAACAACAAAGAGGAATGCTAACGTACGCCTTTCATTTTAACACAGAGTACCAGCATACATATACCACTCAAGCGAATCACGTACCATTTCTCCTGCATACAATATTTTCACGCATGCACGTGTTGCTTAACATCCTTCTTTACTCCAGGCTTGTATAGAATTGTATAGAAAGGCCCTTGTGTGAATTCCGCCTTTGCCATGAACTTGCTTGGCAGCTTAGGAGAGGCGCAGTCTCTTAGACTTCACCACTGCCACTCCCAATTGGAGAATATGTAGGCTTGCTGCGGCCAGATTTCAACCAACCATCTGGGTCTACTTTTAACCATTAACTGCTCAGCTTTTAGGAAATCTTACCTCTGACATTGGTTTGTATTATTCTGCCCAGTCATGGCAGGTAAAGAAAGTTGGAGAGCCTTTTCTTTTAAACTGGGGGGGGGGGGAGTCAAAAGAAAGGGGAGAGTTGAGTGGAGTTATCAAGAATTGAACATTAGCTTCTGTTTCCATGGAAAACAGCTTCTTATGTACGTAAAGGTCTCTGTAGTGGTTATGAGTCTGGCACCACCAATTCCTAGAAAGATGCCCTTGGAAGTTTCTTTACCGTGGGAATGCAGCTCTCAGGTTCCCCACATCTGTTGCAAGGGTTGCAACAAGGTATGTATAGAGAGTGCTTTGAACACTTGAAGCACTGGAAAAAAATATGATGATCTTCCACGCTGCACCCTTTCTACCAATAGTACATAGCCTTACATGCCTATAGGCCACAAAAAAATTGCATTTAGTCAGCAACAAAGTTAACAAGTCGGGAGGGCTTGCTTCAAACCACAAATCTTGAGTCCTCACAGCTGATATCTATGGAGGTTTCAGAAATTGCTTCCTGTGTTCGCATCCCTTTTTTAGCTTCTTTAATCTGAATTTGGGAAGAAACTATCAAAGCCACTAACTATAAATCTGTTACTGCTTTTGCATCTCTCTAGCCTTGCTAGCTACCCTGGACAGTTACTTAAAGCCCATGTTGCCTTTTTGTTATATGTGTGGACAGTTTTTTAGGCAAAGCGGCAAAGTTCATTCTTGAGTTCAGCTGTTAATATTGGCATTTGTGTTCTGTTACAGAATGCATCCGTACTGATTGCCTAACCACTGTATGGTGATTTTATTCACACAGACACAATACCGACAAATAATGGACTTTTTGAAAGAGCTGGATCGAAAAGAGCGACAACTCAGATTCAGAAGATGGAAGCCAAAGGTCCCCGTAGCTGGAAAGTATGAGCTCTGTTTTCTTGGATCAAATAATCATACACACAAGTCTCCCTTTCCTAATTAAATACTGTTCCCTAAACCTTCTGGTATACTTTTTGTTGTTGTTGATGATGATAAGAATGTACGCTTGAGTTGCCATCTGCTTTTATGCTTAATTTTAAGTAGGACTGAAGATTATGCTCATACACAGAAACTACAGTTTGGAGGAGTGTCATAGCTTGGCAAAGTAACAAATGGAGATAACTGTGCTAAGATGAAGAAGGGCTTTTGTTTGTTCGTGTGGTGTGCTTTCAGTAGCACCACTTGTGGATAGTAATCCTGTGATCATGAGTTTGTATGACTGCTGAGCTCATCACACCATTTAGACAGAGCAGCCAATACTTTGTAAACAGGTTGCCTATAATAATGTTCTTCTGATCACTGAAGAAGGCCGATTGGGTTGAAATGTATCAGCTTGACAATTTTTGTTGTCATTCTATTGGATTTCAATCAGATTTTGACCATAGAGAAGTAAATTTGTTATTGTATCACCCCCCCCCAACTTTATCTTTTTGTTCACATTTATATATATATTTATATTGGTCTAAAGCTGTACTTCACCTTCCTGTACTATTCAGAAGCATTCTATATTATCTTACCCAACTTAGTTTTTAAGTTTTGTCTTGTTAGTTGGAGATAGTCTACCCCTTGTTGTTTTGACTTTTTAGTATAACCCAGTCGATCCCTTCGGGAGTGCACTATTGGTTTTAAAAATTTATCTTGCAGGCTGTAGGGTCTCTCCTACAGTGGTTAATGAAGATAGAAATGAACAAGTGGGGAGCTTGAAACAAAATACCAGCTAGAGTGTTTCCTTGGCTAAGGTGTTCCCATTTAGACCTGCAGCCTGGCTCAAGCAAAAGCCTTGTAGTACCATTTGTAGTTCATCCTTTTCTTGCATCTTTCTGCAGCCTGAGGGATTACTGCTAACCATGATTGTCCACTTGTTAGAATTTTAGTCTCATTTAAAATGTGTGTGTTGCTTTTCCTTTTTGACTTTTAATTACATTGCATGTAAAATGCCTTGAGGCAGTGGGTTAGAAGGCAATGAATGAAACAGTGATGATAATAATAATAACCAGAAATACATTCATTTGCAATGTTTCAGCTGCCGGGAGTGGTGGCTTTTTGCTCTGAATGCACACATTGCGGAGATCAGAGAGCAGAGGGAACGCTGTTCCTGGGATTTCGTGTTGCATCGGGCCCAAGATGCTGTATTGTACACAGATCTGTATTACAAGAAGTTAAAAGAAGTGGAGCTGTCTGATGAGGAGCAGGTATTGGGAAACAGCTGGGCTACCATATCTTAGCCATCATCTTGAGATTATAGCTCTGCAACTGGCATGTATAATCGTAATCCATTGTAGAGCTTTTATGGCTTAAAAATATATATACGTTCTTGCCTGTTGGAAACATTTTAGAGCTTACCTTTGTTCAGATTCAGGCATAGGCAAACTCCGGCCCTCCAGATGTTTGGGACTACAATTCCCATCATGCCTGACCACTGGTCCTGTTAGCTAGGGATGATGGGAATTGTAGTCCCAAACATCTGGAGGGCCGGAGTTTGCCTATGCCTGGGATACATATTTGTAAGATGCTGCAATGTTTAGGTAAAATAGGCAGTTGTTTATAAGTAGCACAGCAGCAAGCGTTTGCAGAAGTTGAACATTTTCACTGCAGAAGTAGCATTTACAGAGACTCCAAGGAGTTCGTTATCACCTCCCTCCAGTGTCAGAGGCAGTAGGCCTCTGAGTGCTATTTAGAACCAGGATTTGAAACCAGCTTCAAACAATGGGTTCCGATCATAGTAACTATAGTTTCCAGTTAGAATGTAATAGGTAACTATAGCAGAAATCTGGAAATCTGGTACACTGAGGAGTTGGGGGGTGGTGTGCATGCATACAAGGCTTATGCATCTTTCTCCTTAGTAAACCAAGATGCCTTGCATCCAGACTGGACCATTTACTTAAGTTGGTGTTGCGATTTCAAAGCTTAATTCTCATAACTTCAGATTAAGTGGCTCCTTCAAGAAAAGAAATGGCTATCTGAATGAAGAGTTGAGTCTTTCAGCTTTCTGGATTATTTGCCAACATTTCCTTTTCTGCCTGCAGGAGGAGATAGAGCGAATTGAGGATGAACAGACATTCGAGGAGCTGAAAATCTTGCGTGAGATAGTGTACAACAGATTCTGCGAACTTGCTGAGGTTAGAGATTTTATGAGATGCAATATTTAGAAGCACCTTAGGGGGTTTGGAGCTGCTAAAGATGCTAACAGAAAACGAACCCAACCTGGAAACGTCTGAGAGCAGTGACTTTAAGCACGTGAAATAACATCAGAATTATTGATTTGATTTCATGCGTTGTTTGAATCTCATTTATCCAGTATTCAGTGTGAGATACAAAGCAAAAAACAAACAAACCCCAAAACAAACACCCTGTGGCTAATGAGTTTTCTCAGTACACATTGGGCTGTATTTGGTTTACTTCTTTGTCCCCTTAGATTCCCCCTCCCTGTATATCATTTTTTGGTTCTTGCACAAATCTTGGGGCTCTCCCTAGCTATTCTGATCTCCTTTTTTGTTTTTCGGTAATACCAGTTTGGATCCCGTTTCTGTCGCCACTGGATCGTGCTGTGGGTTAGAGGGTGTGGTGGTAGCAGTATTCCAGCAAACACGTTTAGACAGAGCAGGGATAAAGCAGGTCAATCATGCATTCACTCCAGGCATGTAATAACAGTAAGAGAAAATAGTTCTGATTAGCAACCCCTTTTAAATTCCTCTTTTTTTAAAAAAAGAATCATACCTTTCCTCATCTCAAGCAGAGCATCAAGGAGCCGCTGACCGATTCCTCAGAGGAAACGATTGAAATTGAATCGGATACTAGCAGCAGCGGAATGCTTCGCTATCTTCAGTCCTGGTTTCCTGGGTGGGGAGGCTGGTACAGCGATTCTCAGGAAGCCCTGGAAAAGGAATCTTTCGAAGGACTGCTTTCAGAAACATCTGAACAGTGGAGGCCGGACGATGTCGCTGGTACGGGAAAACTTACCCTGAAGCTCTAGATCGGTCATGGGAAACTTGTGGCCCTCCAGCTGTTGTTGGACTACATTTCCCATCATCCCTCGTTCGTTGGCTATGGTGATGGGAGTCAGAAGTCCCAACAGGACCTGTGTGGCTGCAGGTTTTCCATCCTTGCTCTTGGTGAAGGTGCTGCCACACTGTACACAATAAGGACGCCCCCCCCCCACCTACAACAAACAAGGCCCGGAACTTTATAAAAAAAGTGTGTTAAAATCGCGTAGTTGTGGTGTACTACATGGACAATACATATCCATGCCGATTATGCTGGAAAACCAGTAAGAGCCTGTTTTTACTAGATGTAGTTGGGAGCTGTGTTGTTCCATTCCTGGGACTGGCAATAGAAAATGTGGATGGCTGTTCCGAAGACCAGGTTTTGATAAAGAGTCTAATTGGCACTCAAACCCTGTACTATTAATTCCATGCTGACCTCTGGTTTGGTGGTCTCATTGTTGGGCATGTACTATTTTTACTTTAGGATTACCCGACCAAGACTAGGCTCTTGCCAGTTTAAAACCTGTTCCACATCTGTTAAAATGATCTGCCTCTGGCAAAATATGAGTTGTCTTGGCATCCAGAAGGATCTGGGGGACTTTCCTGCTGATTCTGCAGGGTCTCTTCCATCCAGCCTTCTTAAATTCTGAGATAGGGGTCTGGGCCAAGCATGGATTTCTGTTCATTGTTAAAAATAATTATTTTGTGCTCCTTTAAGTTTGTGCGGTAGTATTCATATATTTTTTTAAAAAAATCTCAAAAAAAAAACACAGCACAATTAATGGCCAGAAGCTCTTACTCTCTAGTTAAGGTTGGGCAGATTTGCTTGCAAGTGCTTTGCATTTTCTAAAGTCTCTGCTGTTTCCTCTCCTTGTATTATTAGGTGCCGATGATTTTTTTGATCCAGCTGCAGACGTCTCCAACATAAACACCTTCACAAAGAGGGATCACGTCTTGGCAAAGTTAAATCTCCAGCTGCAAGGTGGCTCTGTTACTTTGCTGCATGCTGGGAAGAAGGGCCTGCAGGCCCATGAAAGAGCTTTCATGCAGCTTGAATTTTCAGGTATTGATTGTGTGCGTGCGCACGAGAGAGAAACCTCTTTCTGTTAAAATTATGAACTGGAATCTCCAGTGGTGCAGGGGATCCACTAGTGCAGTGTTCAATGCTTCTAATGCAGGAAAACCTTCCAAGCAGTCTCTTCTGCTCTTGAACAGCACATGCCATCAGGAAGTAGTGGTATTGGTGAGAATTGCAGTAACAGCGAGCTGCTCAAAATAGGCACCTTACCAGGCAATAAGAAAATGGCAGTGGGATACAAGGACGAGGTGGGTTCCCTGCGCCAGCCATACATCAGTATCCCTGACAATCCTTTGGTAGCTTTAGACCTGCCCCCCAACACAGTTCTCGCAATTATATGTGGATGATTTTCTGTGCTCGGATGGGGCCCACGATGGAGCCAACCTAACATTTATTGATGACAGTCCAGACACTGCCAGTTCTTTATTTTTTTAAATTTTTTTATTAATATTTTATTAGGTTTTAATAAGAAAAAAGGTTACAGAATCAACAAAAAAGAAAAAAATAAACACCAGAAAAGTACAAAAACCAAAAATTCAACATAAAAAACAAGAAAAAGAAAGAAAAAATAAAAAAAAATAAAAATCTCTCCTTTCAATTTCTACCATTCTTTTACCTATTTTCCTGACTTCCTCTCACCTCCCTCTTTGTATTCCATTTAAAAATTTATTCAGCAAATTCATACCCTCTTATCTTACCCCTAATTATATATCCCCATATAATATTGCTTCATCTTTTCATTTATAATCAAACCATTCTTGCAAATTCTTATTTCGCCTTATTACTCAAGCCACTTCATTTTTGCATTAATTTCATTAATTTTATCTTTTAACCTTCCTGCTAAAGCCAATTACTTCCATTCCAACATCTCTTAAAATTTCATTAGTGTTACACTAATTCCATAAATATAGGTTCATTACAAAAAACATTTCTCATTCTAAGTTTATCCAACGTCCTTTTTCCTGGTTCCGGGTAATGTCAGTCCTTATGTCATTATATCCTCCTCAGTCAGGTGTCCTAATATCTGAGGCTCTCAAGTCACTTCCAAGCCCCTTCTGCAGGTTTTCTTGTTTCTGTTTATAGTTGCATACCTCCTTGTTCCCTGTTGGGTTCTTTCGTATTTTCTTCTCTTTCTCTTTGGGGAGCCAATCACCGGGGAGTTCCGTACAGTAGTATTCTTCATATCCTTTTATCCAATTGTCCCATTCCCCAGTGTTGCACTCCCCAGTGTTTAGTTTGTAATCCCAAAAGTAATTGTTCCAAAAAAGGTCTGCCACTTGTATCACAGTCCCACCAGAGATAGGAGTTTTCTTAAATCCAGAATTCAGCCAGTGTCCTCCAAGTTCCATCTCCCAGTGTTGCAGCTTTTGGTCGTGTAGGACTTGAAATCTCTGTGTCTTTTGAGGTGCATTCACAACCTCTTCCATCTTTCTCTGCCCTTGCACTTGCCCTGTTGGACCAGTTTCCTGGGTAGATTGTTGTGCAGTTTCTATAACTGCGTTTCCCGTTGGCAACTCTTTGCTGACTGCAGCTGTTATATAGTCCATCTTTTGATTCATCAAAGACACTTTCTCATCCAGCTGTAGCAGCACATCATGTATTTTGTCCAGGGCAGATAAAACTTCCTCTCTAATCATTTCTGTCAAGGTCAGGGAGCTGGTCCCACGGTCTGATTTTCCCAGTTACTATGTTCTCTTTATAAATTGAAACAGACACACTGGTAGACTTCCTCTAGGGGGTATAGTTACTTTTTGACATCCATTTTTAAAATGTATCCAACAAGGAAGAAACAAAAAGTTACTTTCGGTTTTCAGATATTTTGTTTCCTTTCAATATAAGACAAACAGGCAGAAAGCAGCGTTGGAATTATTTTTTCCCTTTTCCAATTCTGTCTGACAGTTTTTCTATATTCAAATTGCAAGCATCACCGACAGTTTCTTTCCTGTCATTCCATCCCCAGGTTAAGGACAATGGAGACTTATTTTCTTAACTCACTCTCTGCAGGACAGACACTGCCAGTTCTTTAATACGGCGCTTGCAACCAGACAAAATGTCATGGTGCATTCTTGGGGCCGCAGTGGAAAAGGCCCTGTTCCTTATGTAGGCCAATGTGCCTCCACATAGGTTGGATTTGAGGCAGACTCTCACTTGCACTGTTGGGAAAGATCATGTGGAACAGACATGATTGCAGCAGCGGCTGTAACAAACAAGATGCGTTAGCCCTTGCTGTCAAGGGGCATTTATCTTACTTGTTTCTGTTTTTCAGCAGACTAATACCGTGACTATTTTTTTAGTCAATATGACACTGTCTTTTGTGTGCTTCTTTTTCTAGGAGTAACCATCTTAGCAGAATCTCTTCCTCGGAGGAATTCTTCCCTTTTCAAGGTTCAGCTTGGTAGCCTCTTCCTACGAGACTTAGCGACGGAAGGGACCATATTCCCTGTCCTTGTCTTCCCTAACCCCGTATGTTGACTTGTGCCGATAACACGATTTGTCACAGAACTTGGAATTTAACGTATATGTTACATTGTGTTCATGAAAGGGATCGGGGGGGACAACCAGTTTTCTGCTAAAATGAGTTGGGGGGGATTATCCAGCTGTTGCGCTTCAGGCACATCTGCTAGAGCAGCTTTTGCCAGCCTGTTGCCCCCTAGTTCTTCTGAACTACAACTCCCATGTCAGCATGGCCCCAAAATCATGGTTGATAGTCCAACAGTATCTGGAGGTCCACAGGTTAGTCACCCATACCTTAATGATTTGCCTTAAGCTTGAAAGATTGCAAAAAAAAGGGGCATTCATTTTTTTTAAAAAAGCATTTTCATTCTGTCTTCTATTTGTGAATTTGATCACACACTCTGAAAAGGATTTACTTGAATGTAAGCTCCATTGGTTTCAACGGGACTTGCTTCCAAGTGGGTATGTGCTTAGGATTGCAGCTGCCATTATTAAAATTCCACAAGGCCATTAGTTGTACCAAGAAGCCCAAGAAATGATAGAAATTACAACAGAATGTAGAACTTTTTGTTTCGAATAGATGCTGGATGAGCAAGACATAACACACAGGGTATAGTGTGGCGAGATCCAGTTTGGTGTAGCAGTGTGAGCATTGCACTTGCACCTGGGAGACCAGGGTTCAGATTTCCACTCGGCCATAAAGCTCTCACTAGGTGAACTTGGGCCAGTCACTGCTTCTCAGGCTATTCTACCCCACAGGGTTGTTGTGGGGATTAAATGAGGAGGGGGGAGAGCTATATACTCCACCTTGAGCTCCTTGGAGGAAAAGGTGGTATATAAACACAATAAATAATAAACTATAATAATATCTCTCTTGTTCTCATCAGCAAAAAGAAGTTGGCTGTGTCTCTTCCATTGGTCTCCAGACGTCCTCTTCAGACACGAGTAATGAAAGCGCTGGTAACATTTCTCATTTTTGTAGCAAATCTATCGTTAACAACTAAAAATACAACTGAGCGCTGTGCGTGTCGGTGGCATCATTGCTGATCTCTCTTGTGTTCTGTTTTGATTCAGCTGCTGATCCTGCTGTTCCAGTGTTTGAGATGCTGTATGAGAGAAACCCAGTTCGCAGCAATTTTGAGAGACGTCTGGAAGTCAGTACCCGACCTCTAAATATTATTTACAATCCACAAGCCATTAAGAAAGTAGCCGATTTCTTCTACAAGGGAAGGGTTCATACCTCAGGTTAACCTTTCTTGTTTTTTGCTAGAATAATTACATTTCTTTATTTTCCTTTTCCTTTTCCTTTTTTTCTTTCTTCATACTTAAGTACTGTCAAAGTAGCAATAAAGAATTTATTCCGTACAATGCATGTGCGCTAGTAAGAATTGAATGAGATTTCTTATATGCAAACTCTGGAACTCAATGCCCCAATATTGTGACGGCCATCAAGTTAGAATTTTTCTTATGTTACCTTGATGTGGTCATCATAAAGTATTCCTGAGCGGACTTGACTCCTGGATGATTTTCCAGATCAAGTGTCTGGGAGACTTTGAGCCCCCGGGGAGAGTAAGAGGCATAGAATAATAAGAGCATCTCAGTGCAAGAAATCAAGAGCTAGATTACAATCGGCAGATGGCTGTTCAGCTCTTACCTGCAGAGTTCCAGCAAGGGGTGAATTACTATTTACCCTCTTGGAGCTAAATCTGGGAGAGAAATAACTTTGTGAGCATAGGGTGTTTCTTGCACATAAATGACATCTGCGGTGGCTTGTGAGTCCTCTGTGAGCATTGTTTTATCTTCATAAAGTCCAAATGGAATGTGTGACTGGCTTCTAACAATGACTTGGCGGGTGCGGGAAGAGGAAGTTTTCTCAATTACGGACATTTCCTGCATAGAACATTTATTTTAGAATTAAGAAGAGACAACTCCCAAATTGTCAGTTACACTATTTGCCTAGTTAGAGAGATACACTCCTTATGCTCATAAAAGAGGGAAAATAGCCTTAACTTGGAAATCTCCCCCCCCCTTTTTTTCCACCTATGAAACTTATCTCCATTGATTGTTACTTTTTTCCTTTCTGTACCATTGAAGTGTAAGCAAACTGTGGCATCCACCTCTGTCTGTCTCTTGGTGCAGGATTCGGATGCCAGTCTGAGCTGGAGTTGAGAGTGGCTGCAGCTGCCAGGAGACAGTACAACAAGCTCAAAATGCAGACGAAAGCCGAAATCAGGCAAACCATCGACCGCTTGCTTGTGGGGGATTTCATTGTAAGGGGATTTCAAAGGATGGTGACTTGTCCTCTTTGCATCTATGTGTATCAGCTCGAAAGTAGCTTAATGTAATGTCGGTCTCTGGATCAGAAGGGAGAGAGGACCAATGGACATGCACACACTTTGAAAAATTGAGTGTATAAAATGTGGTATATTAAGGGGGGAAATTTGCATGGATTTTTTATTTATTTTTTGCAAACTATGGTTGGCCTGGATTTTGGCTGGAATATGAATAGCAGAACCAGTGACAGAGCGCCTGGTTTGCATGCAGGAAAGGTTGCCAGGTAGGGCTCTCAATGTTCCCTGCCTGAATTCCTGGTGAGCAGCTGCCAGTCACTGTGTAGATAAGGTGGCTTCCCATACAAGAGTTGGCTCAAATTGTACCGATCTTGCATCAGTTACACTAGCTGACTGGATTATTTTTGGGTAAAATGTTGGTAAAGCCCTTAAAATAGCCTAGCATCAAGTTAGCTGAAGATTTGCTTATTCCTATACGCTTAGTCAATACCTCTGATTTGCTCCAGAGAGCCGGTGATGGTTAGTGGATCCCAGGATGGGTTGTATTGAACTAAGTCCTACCTACTAAAATTAATGGGCCTAGATTAGTCAGGTCCATTCATTTCAGTAAGTCTGCTCTGTGTAGGAATAGCATTGGCTATAACCCAGAGTCTTCTCACTGGTGGCTACCTGGTTGTGCAAGTCTCTTACTAGGAAAATTGGACATGCTTCCTCTCTGGTTGTCTTCGGACATACTATGAAGATGTTTTTGTTACACAAGCATTAGCCACTCATTTTGTTTCTCTATACTGATTTGTCAGTGCTGTTTTTAATTTTTGTGTGCCTTGGAACTCCCTGAATAAACGTTCGGCAGGTACCTTCATTTTATATGTTTTAGATGCCTGTTAAAACCCTTTCGTTTCAACCAGAAGGAAGTTAAATTTACTTGGTTTTAAATTTTGCTGATTTTAAACTATATGTTATTGGTAATTGTTTTACCCTGTTACATACGCAACTTGGATAATATTCAGCTTTTTGAATAAATAAAATTCATAAAGTGCTCTTGCAGTTATTAGCTGTTCATTTCTACTGCTTTATTTTTATGATTGCAGTTATAAAAATGACAATAGCTAATAAAGCAAAAATGAAAACAGCAAAACCAAATGAACAGAGGCTTGCACATAATATGAATGCCATATGTTATAATGTTCCTTAGTAGTATTTGGGGCTAGCTGTTTTCTTGCAATCTTATTGGACCTATACATAATAAATAAACTTCTTTTTAAAATATTTTTTTTCTTTTCAGGAAGAAAGCAAGCGCTGGACAGTGTGCCTTGATATTTCTGCTCCTCAGGTGATCTTCCCCGATGACTTTAAATTTGCTGATCCAGTTTTAGTAGTGATCGATTTGGGAAGAATGCTGCTTACCAACACACAAGGTACTGTTTACACTTTTAGTAGGGTGATGATGATGGAGGAGCATGCCTGTTAATCTTGAAATCAGAAAATTGTTATTTTATTCAAAATGCTTTGAATAGGAAGAGAATCTGTGGGGTATCGCCAGTGCTAGTCCTTAAAAAAAACAAAAAAAAAACCTTTTGAAAAAACAGCTAAAACTGTGACTATTCTGATTTAGAATGCAAGGAACCAGAATCCTGGAAGCATGAAGGAGTTCAGTTCCTACGCCACTTTCTTTTCTAATTACACATATTTATGCCATGAATTCTGCTCATATTGACCCAGAGGAGATTCCAACGTATACAGTCATACCTTACAGACGCTTCAGGTTGCACATTTTCGGGTTGCGTACCACGCCAAACCTGGAAGTACAGTAACTTCTGGGTTTTGGTGCTCGCGCATGCACAGAAGAACCAAATCGCGACCTGCACGTGTACAGACGTGGTGCTGCGGGTTGCGAACACTGTGGGTTGCGAATATTCCTCCCTCACGGATCACGTTCGCAACCCGAGCATCCACTGTAGTTAGCAGAGTAAAAGAAACTTAGCACATTGCAGGATTTCCAAAAAATAGACAAGAGGCAATTAATACTTCATGCAGGAGAGCTTCTCTGCTACTGAAGGCAAATGAGCATAATGGTCACAAATCCAATACATTCAGGATTGGCACTGTCCAGTTGCAGCAGACAGGCTTTGTTCATGGATAGACTTTGAGCATAAGATTGAGAAAGAGAGAATACCTGAATAAATTTCTCTCTCCTGTCTTCTCAATCTTCTAGAGGAGCACAAAAAGAGGAGCTCCGGTGGTCCATCTTCAGAGCTGAGTGACCTGAGCGACGATGAGTATAAAACGCCTCTTGCAACCCCTCCAAGCAGCCCGCCTCCTGAAATTAGTGTGGCTGGCGAGGACAAAACTCTCAAGTTCACGGGGGTAGAAATCAGTGAAGCGCAGCTGCAGGCACACTTGATGAGCAAAAAAATGTATGAGACCTACAGCTTGTCATTCATGGATCTGCAGATCATGGTTGGCCGAGTGAAAGACAATTGGAAGCATGCCCAGGACAGTGATGTCGGTCCAACCCATGTGGTGGAGAAATTCAACGTCCACTTGCAGCTGGAACGCAGGTTGATCTACACCTCTGATCCCAAGTACCCAGGAGCCGTCTTGTCTGGGAATCTGCCTGATTTGAAAATACACATCAACGAGGATAAAATAATGGCTCTGAACAACTGCTTTGGAAGGCTGAGCACATCTGATACGGACATTGCGGGCTCTTCGCAGATAGGCAAAGAGGTGACTTTTTCAGATCTGGACCAGCGCGGAAGTTTGCACAGCTCTGTGGTGAATTTAACACAGAGCGTGATGGTGGTAGAACAACACACTAAGGAAGTCCTTGTAGAATCGCAACTGCTTTTAGCAGAGTTCCAAGTTAACTGTATGCAATTAGCCGTTGAAAGCAACGGCCGGTATATCTCGGTCCTCAAGGTTTTCGGCACGAATGCGCATTTTGTGAAGAGGCCTTACGACGCAGAAGTTTCCCTCACAGTCCACGGCTTGCTGCTGGTTGACACTATGCAAACCTACGGTTCTGATTTTGACCTCTTGATGGCTTCTCACAAGAACCTCAGTTTCGATGTTCCAACAGGAAGCCTCCGGGACAGCAGAGCCCAGTCCCCTGTCGGTGGGCTCGATGAGACTCGTGTAGCTGATAGGGTGCACTCAACCAAGAAATACGCTGTGGCATCAAGTGATTTGCCTGGCAGCTTCCCACAGGACGATGAATCCTTAATTAAGTTGGAATACCAGTTTGTGAGTGCAGAGTGCCCCTCCATGAACTTGGACAGCACTCTCCAAGTGATATCGGTCCAGATGAACAACCTGGATATCATTCTCAACCCGGAGACGATCGTTGAGCTGATTGGCTTTCTCCAAAAGTCCTTCCCAAAGGAGAAAGACGATTCTAGCCCTCAGCCACTCATGACTGATGCAGAAAGGCATTTCAGCGAGCAGGAAACCTTCCAGACCACCCACGCCCAGAGTACAGAGGTAGCAGTAGACATCCGCTGGTTAAACGTCCTTCTCCTTAGGACGGTTACGACAGTGAACGGAGAAAAACTTGGCCGGAAAATTGCAACGGCGAGCGTTGGCGGAACCAAAGTGAACGTCTCCATGGGCAGCCGGCTGGACATAAATGGCTCTCTGGGTTGCTTGCATCTTATGGACCTGACTCTGGACAGCATGAAAAACCAGTATGTCGTAAGCATTGGGAATATGATGCGGTATGAAAACCTCACCCACGTCACGGGCTCCTTCAAGCCTACATTTCTCCAGTTCGACGATGCCAGTAGCCTTCCTGACGCCTTGAGCTTCACTTTCTCAGAGAAGTCGAAAGAGGAGTGCTCGCTCCAGCTCAGGATGGCCTCGCTGCATTACAACCACTCGGCCAAGTTCTTGAAAGAGATCACCTTGTCCATGGATGAGCTGGAGGAGAACTTCCGCAGCATGCTGAAGAGTGCAGCCACGAAAGTGACCACCGTCTTGGCCACGAAGACGGCCGAGTATAGCGAAATGGTGTCCCTGTTCGATACGACGCCTCGGTCCAGGGACCCCTTCAATTTGGAAAACAGCGAAGGGGAGGAGGTCTTTCCGGTGCGCTTCAGAACCGAAACGATCAAGCTTATTTTGAATGTGAACATTGAATCCCCAGTGGTATCCATACCCCGGAAGCCGGGCAGCCCAGAGCTGCTGGTGGGGCATTTAGGGCAAATATCGATCCAGAATTTTGTGGCTGGAGAGGACAGCCTGAGAAGTGATAGGCTTCAAGTTGAAATCAGAGATATTAAAATGTATTCTCTAAACAGCAGTCATTTAGCAGCCAAGAAAGAAGCTTCTTCTGAGATGCCAGATGCACTGCATCCTCCTTCAGGCGTTGCTAGTAGCAGTGGAAGCAGCCAGGAAGATCCTCAGTTCACTCGGCACGATTTCTTTGAATCCTTACATAAAGGCCATGGTGAGTTAAACAAGGCTTGGGCTCGTTTGCTCCCACTTGTCAGAGCTACGGATTTGTTGGTAGCCGTGCAGTGAATCTAAGTCAGGGGTGGAGAACTTTGGGTCCAGGGACCACATGCAGATGTCTAGGCCTCTCTGTCTGGCACTTGGGACTCTTCATTGATCTTGCATCATACTCTCCTTGGGAGTTTTTGCCTAGCTTTAAAGTGCCCTGATAGTGCTTCTTGCTTGCCAGAATGGAGGGTAAAGTGAGGGGTGTGTGTATAAAAAACTAGCCTACTGCACAAAGGTGAAATCTACATTTGATGCTCTGCTTACCATTGGCATGTGGCCCCTGGAAGGTTGCATGGAATGTGGCCCTCGGACTGGAAAAAAAAAGGTTCCCCACCCTTGTATTAAGTAGTAATTGGTGTTTTCTTTCATCGATAGCAGTGTTTCCCAAACTTGGGTCTCCAGCTGTTTTTGGACTACAAATCCCATCAGCTCTGACCACTGGGAGTTGTAGTCCAAAAACAACTGGAGACCCCAAGTTTGGGAAACACCGATCTATAGCTTCTTCCCATTTTGAAGTAATTTTAGACATAAAAGATCTCAACTGTTTACTGATTATTAACAGATTCGCACAGCTTAGCATGGCTTTGTATTTCTAGAGGATTCTGGGAAGAGAAGATAGTCAAAGGCAACCGACTTTGACTGTCATCTCTTCCCAGAAACCTCTGGAATTTTTCAGGGCTGTGGGCGAGCATGGTCTTCTGTTCGTACTGGGCTACAGTTAGTAGCAGGAGGAGAGACTCCTGCTTCTTCTTTTTTTAAACTTTTGCAAACCTCAGCACGGACAAAAGCCCCAGTAATGAGAATTGTGCGCTGCCAAACATTGGAAAATTCAGGACATGCAAAAGGAAGTACTTCTTCACAGCACATACAGTGGTACCTCTGGTTATGAACGCTTCTGGTTACGCACGCTTCGGGTTCTGAGCTCCGCTAACCTGAAAGTAGTTGCTCCCGGTTGCAAACTTTGCCCCGGGATGCGAGCGGAAGTCATGCGCCAGAGGTGCGCGCACAGCCGGAGGCACCATTAGCGAAAGCGCACCTCAGGATAAGAATGGTTTCAACTTAAGAACGGACCTCCGGAACGAATTAAGTTCGTAACCAGAGGTACCACTCTAGTTCAGGTGTAGTTAACATGTGGAATTTGCTCCCACAAGATGTAGTGACAGACACAAATTTGGATGGCTTTAAAAGAGAATTAAACAATTTCATGGCGGATCAGGCTGTCAGTGACTGCTATCTGCGATGACTATACCTGTTGCTGGGAATTCCCGGTGGGGAGAGAGCTCTCGTTGGATTCCCATAGACATCTGGTTGGCCACTGTGAGAACAGGGTGTTTGGACCAGATGGGCCTTTGGCCTGATCCAGCAGGGCTCTTCTTTGGTTCTTACCGAGTGGATTTGTGAACGCCTAATCACTAATTTGCATAATGCAGGCTGTTACGGGTTGTAGCAGGCAACACCTTTTCAGCATGTGAGTTCGAACAACAGAATTGGAATCAAGGTTTCCATCTTGGCTGGTGAAGCTGCTACCTATAGCCTGGAGTGTTTTTATTGTGTTTTTACTATTCTGCTGGGAGCCGCCCAGGGTGGCTGGCGAAACCCAGCCAGGTAGGCAGGGTATAAATAATAAAATTATTATTATTATTAGGGGTGACCCATCTCTGGTCTTTATCAGATCATAACGCATAATGTGACTGTTAATCCAGACCTTAATAACATTGAACACACGTCTCCTTAATTGCAGCGTTTCATATTTTGAATAATGCTACTATCCAGTTCAAACTGGAGAAGATTCCAGTAGAGAGCGATGCAGAGTTGGCTTTCACCATGAATGATGATGTTGAAATCTCAAGCCTTATGCGGATCGAGGGGAAATTTGTCAACCCTCTACGGGTAGAGTACACTTCTGTTTCTAATTTTGGGTAGTGGTCCTTCTAGAGATAAGTATGTTGCTGTTGGTTGCTTGTTTCTTCCAGGATTCTCAGTGGTACATATTCAGCATTTATTATTGTTATTGTTATTGTTATTGTTATTATATTTATATACCACCCTTCATCCAAAGATCTCAGGGTGGTTCACAAGATAAAAAATACAGGATGAAAGCACAAAATAAATAGTTAAAACAAATCAAAACAATATCCCCCAACACATTTAAAATGCTGTAGAGTGGTCCCTGTGTGATAACCTTTAACTCCTCCGTCTATTTTATTGTAATTCACAAAGTGGCCTCTCTCTGTGTGGGGCAGTTTCAAGCACCTGCAATAAAAGTATGGTCCTGCCAGCATACTGTCCTCTAGCTGATTTTGTAGTATGGAGTTTAGTGTGAATAATTATTTAACAAGGGCTGTTCAGAAGAAACTCCCCTTATGCATTTACAGAATGATACTGCTTCCAGGCTAATGTACCTGCTGGCCACAATTCTTCACTGACGGTACTTCCACCATCTTGCAGGTGTAGAGAGCTCTTTCTCACTAATGCTGCACAGGCCTGGACTGGCAGCCGTAGTTAGGCTCTTCTTCTCCTGGTCCAGGAGCCCATCGCTGCTGGGCTAATGCCTCCAAGTTGCCTAGTTAGGAAACTCTTCAAGTAGTTTGCATACATTCCACTGCCAGGAAACCACAGTTTTGTTTCCTGTCTAGCCTAGGCCAGAAGTCCTTCTCTCTCCTGCCTATCTAGAAACAATTGGGCAACAGCAGAGGAGCTGTGGAAGAAAATAGAGGTGGTGGGAAAGATTAGTTTAAAGCTAAAGAAAGATAATTAGTTTAAAGGTAAGAGAAGAGAATTTTTTTCTCAATAGGCAAGAGACAAAAGGACTTCTGATCTAGGTTACACAGGAAACTAAGCTGAGGTTTCCTGGAAGAGAGGCGGAAGAGGAGCACATGCAGATTTCTTAGGGGGTTTTCAGTCTAGATAAGTTGGAGGCATTAGTCCAGCAGTAATTGGGTCCCTTTATCCAGCAGAGGATGGTAAGTTCCAGTGAACCAACTTTGCCCCACCTTGTGTTCACTGAAGAAGTGGGGGAAATTTCATCTGAACAGCCCTACTCTCATGCCAGAAGAAGCATGATACATGTGGTTGAAAGTATCACCAGACTTCTTGAAACTCAGTTTCCAAAGTGTTTTACAATGCACACCTTTCTCCTTAAAGGTGGTGCTGGCAAAACATGTGTATGAGCAAGTCTTGCAAACCCTTGACAACCTAGTTTGCAATGAAGATTTGACCAAGCCACCATCCAGCTTTCCATCCTCCCCGTATCCCAGCTCCAGCTCCCCATCAGTATCGCTCCGCAGCATGAGCACGGACTTTCCCACCGACAGGAAGGAAAACGGGCTCTTCAGTCACTCCAGCTTTTCTGCGTCTTCAAACAAATTTGTGCCTGTCAAGGAAGTGGCACAGTCCTTTACTCAAATACAAGCCACCTTTCACATTTCAGAGCTCCAGGTTCAGCTGAGCGGTGACCTTACGCTTGGGGCACAGGGCCTGGTTAGCTTGAAATTTCAGGATTTTGATGTTGAGTTTGCCAAGGACCACCCTCATACCTTATCCATTCAGATTGCCTTACGTTCCCTGCTGATGGAGGATCTTCTGGAGAAGAATCCAGACTCTCTGTATAAGAACCTCATGGTGTCGCGCGGAGCACCCAAACCATCCAGCTTAGCACACAAGGAGTACCTTTCCCAGTCTTGTCCGTCCGTGTCTAATGTGGAATATCCAGACATGCCCCGTTCCCTCCCTTCTCATATGGAGGAAGCTCCTAATGTCTTCCAGCTGTATCAGCGGCCCACCTGCGTCTCCCAGAGAAGGCACAAAGAAGATGCAGACTCAGGCTACCCGTTAACGCCGCCCCCTTCTCCCACCGCCGAAAGGACAGCTACACCTTGCGGGAAGAGTGACTTTGACGATTCCTTGGTCCACATCAACATGTTGCTGGTGGACAAGAAGCACCCGGAGTTCTCTTCTAGTTATGGCAGAATCAACCGTATTGTGGATGTTGACTTTAACTGTTTGGATGTTTTGATAACTCTGCAAACTTGGGTGGTGATACTGGACTTCTTTGGGATTGGGTCCACTGCTGAGAATCACAGCTTGAAGTCACAGCCTGAAGATGTGCAGCATACCGTTAAATCGGAGGCAAATGTATTGTCAGCCTCGGAAGGCCAGGACTCTCTAAATACCAAACTGGATCTGAAGGTACGAGAGGGGCAGGGGGTCCTGTTTGTCTTCATAAATTATGTCTTCATGCAGTGACTACTTGCCAGGTTGTCCCTTTGGCAAGTAGGACTCCCAGTAGACTCTTCTGGGTTGCCACTTTGGAGAAGAGAAACAGGGTTGTATCCAATGCTAATCATACGCAGAGTAGACCTATTGACATTTAGGGACATGGCCAAGAGGCACTTCCATTTCATTAGGTCTACTACTCTTGAGTAGAGCTTTGTTGGATTCAAACCAGGAGCTTCACTTCTCTAAACAGCAGAATAAATGCTTCCAAGCTCTGCACTTGCCAGATATCTTGTGACAGAGGCAGAGTCTTCTGTTAAGCCAGTGCATCATGTAGCTTGCTCTTGCATAGCTGATTTTTAAAAAGAGATAAAACAGCTGGTGCCATGGATGGGTAGGAGATGGATTCAGACTGTGGCACGAGGGGTCATTCACTCTTTGTTCCTCTTTTGGTCCCGAATGGAATCATCACGTTTTCTGCCTGCTATTTGCATTGTCCTCCCCTTGGCAACTGAAGACTTTACAGGGCATAATTCAGGACTGTGACAGAAGCAAAGGGTTGAAGCACTCCTCATTCCATCTCATTGTGCTTTTCATGTTGGCTGTTTATTACAAGGATAACTGCATGTCATGCCTGGTTTGACCCTCACTTGCACAGAAGTTTGGAGAAGAGAAGAAACTTCTGCTGGCTCTTCTGTTCTCCAAACTTGTATGCAGGTGGGAATACTTTGCCTCTCTTCCAAGTCAAGCATGAAGGTCGGCTTGTGTTGACTACAAACCAATAAGGCAAATCAGTATGTAAGTTTGTATTTGTTTTTTGAGTAGGCATTACATATATTTCAAAACATACTTCTGATTGTTTAGATGACAAAAGTTCTGAAGGAGAGTTGGAGACATGAAGGTTGGCTTGATTCAGACACCGTGCCAAACCATTGTTAAAGGAGATTTATCCCTTGCTGTGTCATTTTGCAAACTGTGGCTTATAATTAGCTCTCAATGCAGAATCAGAAACTGGTTTGACGTGGCTTTGTAAACCATGGTTTGTTTATGACTTGGCGTAGTGTTTTAATACTGACAAGCCATTGTTGTAGCTGTCCCCCTGTTTCTGGAGACCACTGAACCTGGACCTGTGAGCTGGATATTTGGGGAAGCGCCAAAGCTCTGTGGCAGAACATCTGCTATGCATGCAAAATAAAGCAGTCTCTAGAATCTCCAGGTAGGGGTGAGAAAATGTCCCGTTTGAATTCTTGGAGAGCTGCTGCCAGACAGTGTAAACCAATGGTCATAGATGAACCAATGGTCATTATAAGGCAGTTTCCTATGTTCCTCTGGTTGCCAAGCAATCGGAAGTTGAAAGTAAAGAAACAACTGTAATCCATGGTTTGCCTGACTTTAAAAAAACCAAACAAACACCCAAATCATAGTTTGTATTCTGAACTGTGGTTGATACAATCAACAGCCAGGGTAGTATTTGAATTTAGCCTTCCTGTCAAAGTAACTCTTAGAGCCAGTATGTAGCCAGCTATATGGTAAGGCAAATTCCACTGGATGTGTCTCTTACCTGTATTGCTAGCTCCTGTTGCTTTCTGGATGTCTTGAATCTCTTGTCTCATAAGGATGACCTTTAAAATGTGCCTTGAGGAATAATATTCAGGAGGAAGGCTTGTAGCACTTGGATGGAAAAGGTCATACATCTGAGCATGTTTCCAGTCTCATCCTTTCTGCTTTATTAGGTGCATTCCCTCTCCTTAGTTCTCAATAAGACGACCAATGAACTTGCTAAAGCGAATGTATCTAAACTGGCCACTCATGTGGAAATGATTGGTGAGTGTGAGTTGCCTACACTTCTTATGGGGTGGGGATTTCATTATAGAAACGAGAGTTGTGTTTCGGGATGATTTTCACACTTGGGAATCACTGCCGGTCTTACTCCCTTGTGCCACATAATGTCCCTTTTGGACTTGCTAAATACCCAATTTGCCAAGCAGAAAACCGGAGGAAGGGAACATGCAGCTGAATTTGGTGATGAGACTCAGATCTCCAAATTCATGGCTTTTTGACATCTGGCAAAGAGCAAAAATGTCCCAGTTTGCACGTAATGTTAAACCGTAGTTAATTTTGTTAAGCACAAGCAGAAACCAAGGTGTGTGGCCTTCCTGAAGTGGCAAAGTGAGAGACTTGCTAAGAAGGCACTTCAAAGCAGCATGTAAACTACAGCTAAAAATGACCTGCTGGCTGATAAATTTTGCTCTGAGCTGCTGGTGACCATTGGGCATTCTATTAGCAAGAAAATCCTTCGGTTTGCTTTGGTTGTTTATGTGGTACATAATTGAAGAAGTGCATTACGAAAGCAAAGACAGCGTCAGCTATTATTAGTTTGGTACGGTAGATTCACCTATCAGGGCTTTACTAGTTTTGAAAACCCAGCCCTCTTCCTTCTCTTCCATTATATATCTTATCAAGGAAGAGGCTTCCCCCCGCCTTTTTTTGGCTTCCTCAAAATCCTGATCCCTTCCCCTATTGTGGGGTGCTGAGCAGGAGGGAGTTGAGAGTTACAGCTTGACTATTGCTGTCAGCCAGAGAGAGCACCTTGAAACTTCCACCTTCGATTTCTCATAACCCACGTCTGGTCTCGCCTCCCTGGCCCCTTTTACTGACTTTAAATTAGCTGGCAGTGAATGCTCAGTCACGTGGTGTCTGAACCATCTTCTGTTCTTGTAGAAGGAGATCTTGCCCTTCAAGGGAGCCTTGGAAGCCTATCCCTCAGTGATCTCACCTCGCACGGAGAGTTGTACAGGGAACGTTTCACTACCAGCGGCGAAGAGGCACTCATCTTTCAGATCTACAAGTAGGTGGTGGAGACATTTCTGTTTGGCTAGGCTGCTTCAGCATGATCAGTAGGATTCCACTGATGCTTCCAAACCAGGTGTGGGGAGCCTTTGGCCCTCCAGGTGTTGCCCCATGAAGCACGGCCAGTGTGCAGGGATGATGGGAGTTGTAGAGCCCTAAGGCTTACCACACCTGTTTCAGATCAGACCAAAACAAACTAAAATACATTAGATTTATGTGTGGTGTTTATAGAGGTTCCCCCTGAGAGTGACAGCATTCCCAAGCCTGGGCAAAGATCTCAGAGCGGTTCTTCACCTGTACTCTGGTCCATCCTTCCATGTGAGCACTCCATCACTTCATTCCAACCTCATTCCTCAGGAGCGATGGCACTGGAAGCCAACATTAGCCTTGTCATTTGCAAGTTTCTGCCACCCTGCTCCCTGAGGTCCTCTGCAGAGACCTGGTGCATATCCTGCTAATATCTGATCCTGTGGCTTTGCCCAGGCTTGGGAATGCCCTCTCCTGGGAAATCCCTTCAACTCCTTCAAGGCTGAAGACATTTGATGTTCAGGCCTGCCTCTGACGTCTTCATTTTCAGCGCCTGCCAGGTTTGCTTGTTTCCCTAGCTGTTACTTGGTTCACATCATCTGCCAGGTTGTGTCTGTGCGTTTCATTTTTGTTTAGTTTTTTATATTTTACTTGGAACCCAAAATGTTGCGAGCTGCTTTGGGCACCTCATGTTTAAACATCCTCAAATGCACTCGCTGCTGGCAATTACATCTTTTCAAGAGCATAGCATCAAAGAGAGTCCCTGCCTTCTACAATGTGCTTTATGATCAAGCTTCCTTCAGAATTATAATAGCTCAGTTGGATAGAGTGTGATGCTGATAGCACCTAGGTTGCAGGTTCGATCCCCATATGGGGCAGCTGCATATTCCTGCATTGCAGGGGGTTGGACTAGATGATCCTCAGGGTCGTTTCTTTGGGAATGTTGAGGATAATAGGAAAGGCTACATTGGATAAGTATTATCCTTCCTTCACTCACGCTAGTAAGTGATGTAGCAGAGCAGATTCCCCTCAATATAGCTGGAGGCTAGTTTGCAGATTTGCTTGAATCTCTTAGTTAAGTTTATTTCCTGATGTCCCCTTTAATCCCTCTTAAAGACACAAGAGTATTTCTGAGTAAAGTAACAAAACGTTTTCTCACATTTCAGTTCACAATTCGATCCCTAAAAGGCAGGCTTTTCTTAGTAGTTGCACAAACAAAGTGTGAGTTCATTTCATAGGGAGACTGAACTCGTGCTGCTGGCTGAGAGCCAGCAGACAGCAAAATTACATTAATATAACAAAATGGCTGCAGGAGAACAGCAACAAGGCAGCAAGAATCAAGACTGAGACTGAGAAAATGGCAGCATGACTTGGCTCCTTTATGGAGTCAGCCAGAGCCAAGCCCATCTCCCAGGTCACATGCAGGGGGAGGATGCTCCAGATCAGTGTAACAGGAAGTTACACTGACAGGATGTCCCCCTGCCTGTGCCCACTCTAGGGAAATGAGGACTGTTGTATTTGACTGTACCAATGGATTACATCCCACTGCTTCCGACCCCACAATTCTATGATTAGAAGCACAGGGGTACGGCAGGACTTTCCTGTTGTTGTACTGAGCCTCAGGGTTGCTCAGAGAGCTTTGGAACTTGGCGTTGCTTTCTGAGCACCTGAGGTTTAGAACAGTAGGAGCAAATGTCCATGTTCTCAGCTGTCAGGGAGGGACTCATCCCCTGAAATTCTGCTGGGTGTTGAGCTCAGTGTAACACCAGTGTTTCCTGCTCTAGAAGAGAGGGGCAGAGAACAAATTTCACGGTGAGCCAAGATACGTTGGTCTGTTTGACTCCCGCTCATAATGAGGAAGAAGAGAAAAGTATTCAGCCAATAAAACATAATGGCAGCTGGCTACGAAGATGTCATCTGGTGTAGCCAGGTGACACCTGAGCACTTTTGAGTGGAGCACACTGAATGTCTCGTTTCCCACCAGGTACGGCCGGCCCGATCCCTTGCTGCAGAGAGGCTGTGATATGCGCGTCAGCCTACAAATGGCATCGGTGCAGTATGTCCACACTCAGCGCTTTCAAGCAGAAGTGGTGTCTTTCATTCAGCATTTCACTCAGCTGCAGGATGTCTTGGGGCGGCAGAGAGCAGCAATCCAGGGACAGACGGTATGCTTTATAGCCTTCCTTTCAGCTTGCAGGAGATGCCTTCCTTCTGAAACACGAGGATCCTCCGAGGGTTACCGGAGGCTTCTCTGCAATTTGAGAGGCCTCTTTGCGATAGCCCTTCTGTTTTTCCTGCCCTGGGCAGCCAAGGATTAGAAGCCACAGTTCTTTCATCATAATGGCATACATCATAATGGTGCCCCTACGAAAGTAACTTGTGGAATTTCAGAAGATTGAGTTTGAGCGTCCACAACATTTTCCAAGCAAGCAGAACTAGAAATCGGGACGATCTACAACAATACATAGCGAGCTGATGCATTACTTTGTCATCTGTTCCCCAAACAAACACACTGATTTGAGAGCTAGACCTATAAACAACAAGCTCTTTCTGCCATTGCATTTTGCTTGGGGGGGGGAGTGTGTGTGTGTATTTGCAAACACATAGTATCCATTTTTTTAAAAAAAATTAAAAATCCAAATCCCCAAAGCACCCCAGTTTTGAGTGCTTTGGAGAGATTCCGCTTCAGCTCAGATGGGGCCAGAGTATTTCAGAAGTAAGGGGTCTATGGCTTGGCTTTTGAAAAACAGGGGATCTGTGGTACTTAGCTAATTGGGAACCACTGGCATAAGCAATGCAGAGTAAATGGACCAATGGTCTGAGCTGATCTAAGGCAGCTTCCTGTGTTTAGAAACTTGAATTTCGTGTCAAACTGAATTTTGTGTAACTTTTTTTAGTATTTTAATAGTGATATACCCCAAGGTGTAGAATTCAGGCAGACATGGAAGGTCTGGCTTTTTGGCCATGAGAATTTTTGGTGAGATTAACTGAAACCAGTAGCAGGTTTTCAGCATTGTGGTAGTAGCGAAAAATCATCGCTTGATTTTTTGTAAAATCATTCTTCTGCATAGCATACCCATGACATTAACAGGGCATCTTTTGAGACAACCTCTCTCTTCCCTAAGGTACGAGATCAGGCCCAGCGAGCCACCAGAGTTCTTCTGGACATCGAAGCTGGCGCTCCTGTCCTCCTCATTCCTGAAAGCTCCAGATCCAACCACCTTATTGTAGCCAATCTTGGGAAACTGAAAGTCAAGAACCGGTTCCTCTTTGCAGGGACCCCTGGTACCTTTTCGCTAAAAGATAAGGTAAGACTAATGTACTTGCCTTCACCGTTCTGTACATTGCAGTCAAGCTCAGGAGACAGTAAAAATGCATTTGTTTTGAAATATTTCTGTCCCTTTTTCCTTTCCCCCCGAGGACTCAATTTTGCAAGGCGGTGTCTACAAGGATCGTATTCTGTGTGAGGTATCTCCAAGCATCCTTCCTTGCAGAGAGGGTGCTGGGTGTTTGTGCTGAGAACCCATGTGGAATTCAGCTACTATGCACATTTCATTTAAAACACGGTGTCTATATTTCTAAAACTACTACCACTGCTGCTGTAATAATTGACACAATTACTGCTGCAGTAATTAGTTGCAGAATTCCATAAGGGTTGGTTTGAGATTTTAGCTTGCGGTGTTCTTTTGCTGTGCCTTTTCAAAGTGCTCTTCCGAAGTGCCTCACCTTATTTGCAGGTGTCAGTGGAAAGTGGGTGCCAGCTTCTGGTGTAATTCAATGTTCACATACATAACACATCTCCATCTGTGTCCCCCATCACCCATTTTGCCTAGAGTCAGGAGGAGTTGTGCAGCCATCCTTGCTTCTGGGCAACATACCGCAGAGACGGGTGTCATAGGGTGACAACAGATAGGAAGTGTTTGTGGAGTGGGCTGAGGGTGTTTTCAGCTGCAGCTGCTTTTCAGGAAGAAAATGCACTTCCAGTAAGGGCCTGCATCACGGGAGTGAGAATTGCTCCTTGTATATGGAATATTTCGTTTGTCATGACATAGCTCAGCTTTTGCTGGCCAGGTTCCTTCCTGACTAAAACTCCCACCAGAACTTGCTAGTACAGCTGTGCTGGCTGGGGATGTAAGGAGTTGTAGCCCCAAACAGTGGAGGCTGGTTCTTTATGACAAATGGGGCACTGCCCCACCAACCTCAGCTTGCTCCCACTTGCCAGCCCTTCTTACTTAGCATCCAGTTCAATGCCTGCCAGCTTCTTCCTCCTTGCTCTCACTTTTGCCCTTGTGGAACTCGGCAGGGAGGAGGATAGGTAGAAAAGTAGACTTAGGTAACTTGGCCCGTCATTGACTCTGCCTTCACCTACTGTTAGCTGTCCACCCTAGAGGGAGAGGATCAATGAGACTGTCAGTCCAGTTCTCTCTAATGGACATCAGCTATCACTGGTCCAAAACATCTGGAGAGCACCAGGTTAGCTGTTCAGGCCCAATTAGTAGCTAGAGAAATAAACAACAAGGACATTTCCCTTTGTGGATGTATTTTTTTTAAAAAAACCCAACAACTTGTGGCTTCGAACAGTGAATTTCCCTAACTTTGGACCGCCCCCCATTTTTAGCAGGATTCGGTTCAGTTTTCTTTACCACTGGGAACCCCAAAACACAGCATGAAGAAGACAGCAAGCACTGATGAGTCCAAGATGGCATCATGTTCCTCTGAAGGGTTGTTCATGAAACTGTCCTCTTCTGGACCAAATCTGAGTCGGCTAAAAAGTGACCCAGGAGCAAGTGCTTTGGCTAAGCCACCAAAGATGACCACTTTGCCAGTCCCAGACAGTCCTGGTAAGTTGGAGAGAGCTGGACCAACAGACTCATTGACCTTCTTCTCCTGTTCATTTTGTGTTGGTTCTATTCAGATTGGCTACCACTGATGTGGCAAGTTATCCAACAGTCAGGGTGGTCTGGGTATGTACCCTGCTCAATGTAGATTTTGAAAGGTGTTTTTGTGGCGCTGTATTTTTGATAGCAAACCCTCCCACCATGGTGCTTAAGTGTGTAACCGAAGAGGGTTAACTCCAAATGGTAAGCATCCTCCACTTGGAGATGGCTTAGAACCAGTCCTTCTGATGTAGAACGATGCTCTGTAGCAAAGAGCACCATTTGCAGAGCTGGGCATGGGAAAGTAAAATATTCTGGGTTGATCTCTTGCAGAGGAACAAATGTGCCTGCTGGACTGCATTGTGGTTGACCTGCAGGACATGGATATTTTTGCTGCTGAAAGGTACTCAAGAGAATATTCTAAAGCTACGGAAGATGCGAGTGCTGACCTGGTCTTCCCATCCTTCGTTGTCAGGCAGACAAGGGGGAGCCTCTTGACTGAACCCTTCAGGCTGAAGCTGCAAGTAGAAAGAAACTTGGACAAGTGAGTTATGTGACTGTGATTCCACATTCACTGGGGTGCCTCCCCTCCTGAGTTAAGTTCACTTGCGTTTGGAAGATTTCAGCTTGTCATTATGTGGCAGTTTTTCATATGTACTTGTTTTTAAGATCGCTTCTCAACCATTTTCATTAAGTTAGTGTTGAAGAACAGCTTCATTATGCCGAGACATTGTGATGACTCGTGTGCATTTTTCTTTTGTAGGGAGATAAGCCACGCAGTGCCCGATATATCTGTTCATGGTATCTTGTCGTCGGTGCATTGTTCCCTGGATCTTAGTAAATATAAACTAATTCGTGGACTCTTGGAAAATAATCTTGGGGAGCCGATAGAAGAATTCATGCGGCCTTATGACTTACAGGACCCAAGAATACATGTGAGAGGAGTACACTTTTGCAGTTGAAAAATCTGTCCTGAAATATTTGCATTGTGTTAAGATATAATATAGGCCGGGGGTGGGGAACCTCAGGCTCTCTGGGCCAAATGTGGCCCTCTCAGCCACACCCCTTCTCTGGCTCTGCTCTACAACCTCCTTGAATGCTTTTGCCCGGCTGGAATATGTCTATGGACTCTGGCAATGCCTCTTGCTTCCTTGGACAGAGGATGGAGAGGGACATATGAATAAGTGTAAAAACTAACCTACGGTACAAAGGTAAAAATCACGTTTACACTTACTGTTTCACCTGCTTTTTCTTCCGACCCTGTCCATCACTGGCTGTTGACTAATAAAGGACTGGGTCAGATGAAAATATTGGTTGAAGAGAGAGGAAGATTCTTAATGTTGAGGCTCTATCAAGGCATAGGAGTCAGGTTGAAACACTTGTTACTGAGTGTGTAGGTGTGGAGAATTCCAGTGGACTGAGAGGTGTGGTGATGAGGTGGAACACAAGTGGGGCTGCCGTAAGCAAAGATTGTGATCCTTCAACTTGGGAGTCATTCAGAAAATGTTGTGTTCAGTGCAACATGTGGATAGGAAACTGGAATCCTTCTCTGCAACCATTTTTGTTCGTTTCTCCTTTTTAGACTGTGTTGAGTGGTGAAGTGTACACTTGTGTGTCTTTCCTAATTGACATGGTCAATGTAAGTCTGGAACTCACTAATCCTCAGGGGAAAGAAGGCTCATTAGCCAGGTATGTTTCCCCACCCTTTCGAGAGAGAGAAAAAAATCTTCTTTACTGCGTTTGACTTTTTCTAACCTGGTTGCTTTTTATTTTTCCATTTTTCTCCATGCAAGAGATGAATGATAAAGGACAAGAGGGAGGGTTCAAATGATGAAAGTAGGGGACAATGTCGCTTCCTGTGGGTGATGGGTGGGAAAACTTTTTTGCAGAGGTTTGAAAGAGAAATGCTGGGCGGGGGCATTTTTGAAAGCCTTGAGCAAGGGGCATTCCTACTGCGCATCAGCTGATGGGTTGGTAGGAGCCTGCTTTTAAACGTCCCCTCCCCTGCCCCCCTCCCACACTTTAGGCTGGTGGGTGTGTGCCTTGCTCGATCAAAGGAACAGCCACCCCACACCTGAGTTCATGTATACTGTCAGGTGCAGGACAGGTGGTAATGGCTTTATGGGACAAATGGGGAGGAGTCCTGGAGCACCATGTTTAGTCTGTGGGCTTGGAGGTTCCCCACCCTTACGAAGAGAGGATGGACAGTGTGCTCAGCACGCTGAACGACGTCAAAAGGAAACTCCTCCTAAACCAGCAAGATTGTAAAGCAGGGCAAGTACAATTTGGAAGGGAAAGTAACAATTTGCAATAGTGTCCATTCCAGTGTATCAGTCCTTCACATCTCTTAACCCTGCAGCACGCTTTGTGGCTGATGCGTTCTAGTGCTGTCACAAGGCTCTGCCCATCCTGTTTGGCTACAGCAAACCTTAAGGCGAAGCCATAATTCCTCACTTTCCCTTGTTTTCATTTTCTTTCTCTAGCCAGATTGAGGCTGGCTCAGAAAATCCGGTGCCAGGGTGATCTCTGCTTACAGTAGGGAATCAACAGCTCTGTGTGTCTTAGATCTGGAGTTGCCAGGGACCTTCTGCATGCAAAGCAGCCACCCTACCATCAAGTTACAACCTTTCTCCTTACCCTCCTACACTTAGCTAGGTAATAATAACGCAGGAAGTTTCCTCACACCAACTCAAACTATTGACCCGTCTAGCTTGTTGTTTTCCATACTGACCGAGTTCCAGCTCTCCATCTCCATGTCCCGCCAGCCACAACAGGTTGCATCCAATGCTAGACCCATTGAAATGAACAGTGATCACTCATTTTGGTCTATTAATTTCAGTGAGTCTGCTCGTGAGTAAAACTCAGTTGGATACAACCCAGTTCTTCTGGGGGAGGTGGAGGAAGCGTATGCTACAATATACAAATATGCGCAGAATATTTGGCAACTGTTTGGAAGCATTTTGTGAGGTGCTTTGTTTTGTTTGGTCTCCCTTGCTTCAAATTCCTTTAGGTTTGACTTTAAGAAGTCCAAATTGCTCTTTGAGGGTTTCTCAAACCAAACCAAATCCATCAACTTGGTTTCACATTCCATGATGGCATTTGACACGCGGTACACAGGGCAGAAGATGGCTTCAGGAATGCCAAATGTGTTCAACTGTATCTTCCAGTCATCGAAGAACAGCAGTACTCAAGGAGCAATACAGATTGAGCTGCATTACAGGTAGGAGGAGCCCGAGATCACTGTGCCACTGAGACCAAGCTGGATGAGACAGACAGCCCAGTATTGGCTCAGGTGGAGCATGTGGCCTTCAGCTTGGTTTTCAGCCTGCAGGCTAAGGGTCACTGAGGACTTGAGCCACCTTTTCAGACAAGATTTCATGATCTCTATGGCATCGCTTGGTCCATTAACATTTATAATTAAGAACATAAGAAGACCCTTCTGAATCAGCCCAAAAGCCCATCACAGTCCAGCATTCTGTTCTGAAGGTGGCCAGTCAGGTGCCTTTGGGGAGCCAACAAGGGGACTGAAATGAAACTAGTGTGACTGGATAATGGAGCACAGCTGGCAGCTAAAGAACTGATGCCAAGCTTCTGAGCTGTTTCAAGTATATCCTTTTAAACCAGCAATGTCACAGCATCGATGCTAGAAAAAAAGATGGATCTCAACCGTCTTGTAATCAGCTGGATGACTTGCTTGCTTAATACTCCCCCAAAATAATTTCAAAATGATGGATGCTCAAAAGTGGGCAGTTGGGATAATTAGAAGGTGCATAAACATACTCATTGCTCCCCTCTCTCCCCACTAGATCTACCAAGGATTCCTCCTGCTTCACAGTTGTTCTGAACAACCTCCGCGTGTTTCTCATCTTCGATTGGCTAGTGCTTGTCCATGACTTTCTGCAGACACCCAGCGACACCAAAAAGGAGTCCGGCGCCACTCCTTCCCGACAGCGCAATTACAGCAGCGAAGCCACTGTTGTTCCCAAAGCAGTGAAGTGTGGGATAGTTACAAAGCGTTCTTCCCTTCAGGTCTCCGCTGAAAAGCAGTTGGAGGTCAAGGTAAATGTGACAGGTAAGGCAAGAACTCGGGAGGCTGGGAGAAGTCAGAGGTCAAGGCTTTGCCATGACGGCAACCCATGCTTCTATCCACATTATTTGTGCATCATTCTATCATACAGTGGGGGGCGAGAGTGGGAGAGATGAAGCCCAGGGATAGAGCATCTGCCTTACACATAGAAGGCCCCAATCTCTGGCATTTCCAGGTGGAAATGGGAGAGTTTCCTGCCTGAAAACCCAGAGGACCACTGCCTCACTGTGTGGACAATGCTGAGCTAGATTATACTGTCTCAGTATCAGGTGCAGTTTCCTATGTTCCTGTTGCTGTCATGAACACAGAACTCAGTTTGCAGGTGGAACACCTGCAGTTTCAGACCTGAACCATTACGTAGGGATGACTTGGGTTCAGCCTGGATAGACCTGCTTGGCAGGGTGAGGAGGGAACAGCCAGTCTGTGTTAACCCTGATTTTCTCCCGCCTATCTGCCCATACCACACCCCATTCTAGAGTTTGCCACTATGGTTAGGGACAGTAGCTCTCGGAGTTCTGTGTTGACACCTAGCGTTCTGTGAAGTGTTGAATGTGATGCAAAGATAAACAGAAATGATGAGCCAAGTGTCTTATTTGGCCATTGCTGAGAATTAGCTACCTTTCTGTGATGCTTGATGGAGAGTCCTGTGCATCAGAAATTTTAAAAAGCTGTTATTTACCTTGAATTTCTCATTTCGTGACATCTGACTTTCCATACTAAGCTGGAGAGAGAATGTTGACAGTATCCAAAGCCCATTAACCAACAGAAGAAATGCTTGTCACGTTTCCCTTCAGATACTGAATTTGTGGTGGTCGAAGACATGTCCTGTGTGGATACCAATGCAATTATTCTGAAGGGGACCACGGTTCTCACATACAAACCCAAACTAGTGGATCGCCCTTTCTCGGGCAGTTTGTCTGGCATTGAGGTAAGAGTACATCTCTCCTGATGCAATTCTAGCAGGCGATGATGTTCTTTTTTGGGGTGGAGGAAGGTTTCCTGTCATCCTAATGCAGGGGTTCCCAAACTCTGGTCTGCAGGGGTTCCCAAATTGTGTTCAGGTAGTCTGCAGAATGTCCGCATTAAATATCCATATAGATCTTGAATTGTATTTTGTTGCTGCTTGCATTTCTTTTTATTGTATTTTATTTCACTGCAACTTAAACCCTATGGAGTGTGAATTGTAATGCCATGAAAGACAAAAAATTAAAGAAGCGATAAAAGCACAATTAAAAATCAGACAGCGTCTAGGGCAGCGCATCAAAATTTCTACAACAGGCAAGAAAAAGAATGAAGCTGTCTCCTAAAGTGCATCTTAAGAGCTTTAAATAATTTAATAGGGTAGAATCCTGCACATACATGTGGAAGACCACAAACATAGTGCTTGATCTCTGTTCCATGTCACCTAGGTTTTTTCATGCCGACTGGGAAACGAGCAGGAAACGGCACTCTCCATCATCGACCCTGTACTAATTCAAGTTGAACTTGTGGGGAACTCTTCATATCCAAGCGGCTCAGGATTGTTGGATGCCTTCAACAGTGAAGACTTCCCACCTGTTTTAGAGGTAAGGCTCTAAATCAGCCTGCGGTGGCTAGGGTTGATGGAAGTTGCCTCCCCAAACATCTGGATGGGGCAGGCTTCTCTAAATGATTCTGTCCAGCGTTCTCAAATATACGTGCAAGCTACCCTGCAGAGGGTGTCGTAATTGCTTTCCTTGAAAGTGTCATAATAACATGTAAAACTATTTGAGTGAGTTGGGTGTTGGTCGTGTTAAGTTTAGCCCGGAGAAGGGAATTCTGAGAAGTGATATGAGAGCCATCTTCAAATATCTGAAGGGCTGTCACTTGGAAGATGGAGCAAGGTTGTTTTCTGCTGCTCCAGAGGGTAGGTCCCGAACCAGTGGATTCAAATAGCAAGGAAGGAGATTCCGACTAAACATTAGAAGGACTTTCTGACAGCAAGAACAGCTTGACAGTGGAACGGGCTGCCTTGGAAGCTGGTGGGCTTTCCTTCCTTGGAGATTTTTAAAGAGAGGTTGGATGGCCATCTGTAAGGGATTCTTCAGCTGCGATTCATGAATTGCAGCCAGTTGGCCTAGATGACACCTGCAGTCCCCTCCAACTCTACAATTCTATGAAACCTTTCTTTAAACAAAAATAGCAAGCTATATAGCTGCTTGTACAGATGTGCCTTTTTGGAACAAAGATGTTCCCTAGGACACTTTGGGGGGGGGGAATATTGTACTTCTTGGAACAAGGGGATGGATTCAGACACCAGTGAACAGATACTAATCCGAAATTTATATGTGACTTTTTTGTCAATTTACTTTGCTTCACTGGGAAGATATTTTCCCCATTTTCTTCCTTGGTATAAATGGGATTATTTCAACACTGGGATGGGGATCCTGTGGCCTCCTAGAGGTTGCTCATTTCATCCCTGACCATTTGTCTTGTTGAATGGGGCTTCTGGAGTTGCAGCCCAACAACATCTGGAGTGCTACATCTGGAGTCCCCATTGCTGCTTTAAACTCCATCATTGGATAGAAAGTTCATGGCTCCAGTTCTGAAAGATTTGTAACATTTAACACCTGTCTTAGTGTTTTAGATTCTGATTAAATTTTAAACCAGGTTGTTTTAAAAGAAAAACATATGAGTTTTGGAGTTTTTTAATGGTTTAATTAACAGGTTCAAGTATTTTTTTTTTGTTTTGTTTTTATTCCACTTCTATATTCTGCAGACATTCCCACTTGCTAATTTCTCTTTGGCGCTGTTTCTAATTTTTATTTAGATTCAGTTACAAGCATTGGCTATCAGGCTGTCTTACAATGATGTCCAGCTGTTTCTGGCCATTGCAAAATCCATTCCTGGTCAGACCAGCAACGCTGTGCCAGACCCGGCTGCTGCTTCAGATGCCAGGGCCACAGCTTCTCCTTCTCCTGCTGCTTCCTCTTGGGTAAATGAGATCCCAGGACTGGTGTCAGAAACCATAGAAACGTACAAGCACACTTTGGATCCTGTTCTTGGTATGAATGCATTTTTTTAAGCTAAACTTGTGTTACTTTCGCCTTAAGTCATCCATTGCTGAGGTCATTCATTTAGCATGACATATGTGGGTAGTTTGATTAATTCGTTTAACTAAAAGATACAAATGAAAATAATAAACGATACAATAAAAAGGAGATTGTCAGAATGTGACCACAATCATATCACTTGCTTATCTCCCCCCCCCCCAAAAAATCCTTTATTAATTACATTTTTCAATTCTTGGTACAGATATGACATCCAGTGTCATATACTCTCATATCTCTTGCCTTTGAGTGAGCAAACATACCAGGAAGTCTTCCATTACAGTTGTCATCTAAACCAGGAAACCATGGTTAACAGCTTGGGAATAATATCCTTCTTGATAACCACAGATTCCCGGTTCAGCTGACACAGGAATGGAAGTCTTCCTGATTTGTTTGCCTGCTTGCGGCACATTCCTATCTCAACTTAAGCAAAAAAGACAATCGGAACTCAGCCAATATGACAGCTTATATATTGTTATAGCAGTTCTAGGCAATTGTGTTCAGGCCTTAATAGCAACTTACTATTTAATTGCAGAGTTGCAGCTGGCCCGACTGCAGGAACTGGGGTTTAGCCTAGATGACTGCCGCAAAGCTCTGTTGGTATGCCAAGGTATGGTTATTTTTGTGTGACTTGCAGATGTTATAAAATCATCCTTGTAATAGTTTGCTGCAGCAAAACAGGAGTGCATTCCATCCTTTGCAGGTGGACAATATTGCCGGTCCACAACTTTATTCCCTCATCTCTCCCCCTCCCCTGACCCTCAGTGCCATAACATTGATTGTCCTTACCCCGTTTTTGTGAAGATGTGATTTTCAACTAGAGGGGTGGACCTGCTACCAGGCCATGGCCTGATCTAAGGAGGGCTGCAGCAGCACTACCAGCACTTTTGTGTTAAAGGTTGGAATAAGTTGAAGACTACCAATATAAACCGTTCTTATCATTTTTTTATTATTTATTGAATTTATATACCGCCCTATACCCGGAGGTCTATAACCTTCCTCCTAGACCATCCAAATAAATTAAATAGTCAGGATGGCAGTAAAGCTGCTGTGGTGGGGAAAGAGGTATGACCCTTCTTGGCAAGGGTTTTTGGCTGCGCAAAGCATGATTTTATTCCTTCTGGCTACGTATATAGGCATAGAGGGAGTTTCTTTGGCCTTGGGTGTGCTTAAGGGATAGTAAAGGAAATGTGTTTCCAATTAGATTGATAGATAATATTAACCTGGTGGCACTTTGAAGGCTTCTGTTTTTATTTTATTTTTAGCTCAACCCAGGCGCTGTGGGTTAAACCACACAGCCTAGGACTTGCCGATCAGAAGGTCGGCGGTTCGAATCCCCGCGACGGGGTGAGCTCCCGTTGCTCGGTCCCTGCTCCTGCCAACCTAGCAGTTCGAAAGCACGTCAAAGTGCAAGTAGATAAATAGGTACCGCTCTGGCGGGAAGGTAAACGGCGTTTCCGTGTGCTGCTCTGGTTCGCCAGAAGCGGCTTAGTCATGCTGGCCACATGACCCGGAAGCTGTACGCCGGCTCCCTCGGCCAATAAAGCGAGATGAGCGTCACAACCCCAGAGTCGGCCACGACTGGACCTAATGGTCAGGGGTCCCTTTACCTTTACCTAATGTTTTCAAGTACAAAGGGACAAGCCTGCATTATTGGGACAGAAGCAGTTTTCTTTTGACGTCCTTCCTGCTTTGCATTGCTTAGTAGATGTCTTGATTGTTTGCTTGTTGTGCACTCAGGTCAGCTGAAGAAAGCAGCAAGTTGGCTGTTCAAGAACGCTGAGCCTTTGAAGTGTGCGCCGTTGGATTCCAGCCACCGTGATATCCAGGGCCCCATGGCTCTGCGCTTAATCTCTGGAGTAGAAATTAAAGCAGACAGCATCTGCATTTGCTTTATCGATGACTGCATGGACTGTGATGTTCCCTTAGCCGAGCTAACCTTTTCACGTAAATAGTTTGCTGAGTTTGCTGGTTGTCACATGGCTTGCGTTTCAGTTTGTTGAGGCTGGGGAATCTTGGAGTGATGAGGGCATTTTAAAGTTCTTGGAAATCCATCCTATAATCTCTTCTCTTGGGAAGTTAGCCACATAAGCTTCAGTAAACGCTCAATGCTGGTCAGGGTGTGGTATGTAGAAATGCAAGTTTGTAAGAACCTGAGGATCAGTCCTTGTGCAGCAAGGTGGGCTTTTGGAATAATGCCTAGCATTAATCAGAATTTACCCAGCATCTTCCGCCATTAACAGGGAAAGAAAAGCATGCCCCGGGTGTAAAGTGCCTTTAAGAGAAAGAGCGAGTTTAGGGAGGCAACACCTGAGACGTCAAGCAGGGTTGCTGGGCTACACACCAGTCTCCACAAACCAATGAATCCATCAGTCTCAGCCCACTGTTAATGTCGATCAAGTCTGCCAGTAAAGCATTTTGAGTACCAGAGAAGGAAGAAAAGAGAGGCAGAGTCTCAAAAGAGAAAAAACCCAAAAAGGAGCAATTAATGGCCCAACACATTTCTGAAGATACTCAAAGTTAATTAGGCATGTTTGTTTACAGTTCATGGGCATAGGGCACTATGCTGTACATCTAAGTACTCCAAGGAAGAATATCTTGGAAACGTGATGCCATTTAATTTGCCTTTGTTTTGCACCTTTGAGAGCCCCCCTCTTCTCCTCCCACTTGGGATCCAGCTTTTGTTATGACTACTTCTGATGCTTCAGTGTGCTTGAAAAAGAAAAAAACTGTCGAGGGTGTTTGTGTGTCTTTTTGTGTGGGTTAAATGCGTTCCTGGATAGAGTCCTTTAGAACACCTTCTCACAAAGTGATGAACTGAAAAATGTTTGTTAACTATGGACTGAGGCTGGGAGGGGATATGATTTATTTATTTTTAAATGGTTGAAAAGTTGCTCATCAATTTTTGTATAAATGGTTTAATTTCAGACCTGAATTTTCTCCAGCATCTAAGAGCCAGCCCTGAAGGTTATGCGAATTTTACACTCTCGGGAGATTACTATAACCGCGAGCTTTCGGGTAAGAAGGGTGGGGAGCTTTGTGACCAAATGTGGCTCTTCAAACCCCTCTATCTGGCCCTCGGGGTTTTCCTGTGGCGGTCGTCACCTACTGACCCTGCTTTGCATATTCCTTGCCTGTTTATGGCTGGCTGGAATATGTCCTTGAACTCCGATAATGCCTCTTGTTTGCCTGGATGGAGGGCAGAGAGGTGTGTGTAGCCTACTGTACAGAGATAATATTTACATTCATTGCTCAATACGTTTTGACTCTGGCCTCATCCACTGCTGCCATTGTGGCCCCCTGGAAAGTCACACGAAAGAAAACATGACTCTCAGGCTAAAAAGGGTTTGCCACCCTTGAGGATAAGCGTTTGTGTATTCCCAGCATTTGGTGCTCAGAGAGATGCTGCTTTAGCCACCATGGCTAGCAGCCATTTACCTGAGTTCACTGTACATCTGAGAATACTCTTTTTTTAAAAAAGAAAAAGAAAAAAAGACCTGTTTTTTATGCTACCTGAGAAGGACGTAGTAAGACTGGGGTACTTCTGCTTGCATTTGAAGCTGCAGTTACTCCAATAAAGCATAATAACATAAAACACACTGCAGCATGTGTGAAACTGGTATGACTGGCATTCAAAATCCGTGTTTTAACCCACCATGATGATTGGTCTGTTTTCCTCTGTTTGTCCCAGGCTGGGAGCCTTTTATTGAGCCCTGGCCATGCTCTGTGTCCTGGCAGCAGCAGTTAGCCAGCCGCCTCCACCCTTCCCGGTTGAAGCTGGAAGTCAAAGCAAAGCATCGTTTGGACATCAACATAACTACTGTGTTAATCGGTATGTCAGGCCTGTGGGGTGGTAAACCCACTGAATTTAACCAGCCTAAGTTAATCAGTGGGACTAGCATTGGCTGCAACCCTTGGCTTTGTTTGCATCTTTCTCTAAGCCTAATTTTTTGGGGGAATGGAACTCAGCAGGCACCAGAGAAGTCATTGGTTGTGCAATGTTTTTAGCTTCAACCTGACCTGTGCTATATTTTCTTTTCCTTCTTCTTTTTCTCTATCTGTCTGTAGAGCAGTATGCCAGCACCAAGCAATCATGGATGGCAGATTATTGCAAGCAGGAGAAGGAAGTAGAGGAAGTTGAATCTGAAGACTGGATGGGCTCTTCAGTCGATCCTCCATCCTTTGGACAAGGTATGACTTTTACTCCATTACAGTGGGCTTTTTTTTTTTTAGCTTGTGATTGCACATGCCGCACTATAGCTGTAGAATGAGACTGTCATAATATTGCTCTTAGTAGAATGCTTAGGGCACTGCCTTTAGAGTTCTCCCCACTCTGCTTCATTCCTCTCTGATAATTTGCTGTTGGGCAATTCGGCTTCAAACTGAGCGCTTATTACCGCCTGTCTGTAACTTCTATGTGCATAATACTCTATTACACAAAAGGTCTGTTGGTAGTGTAACCAGGCCATGGAGCCCTTTTCTGGCTCACTTTATTTCATGTTTACACCCTACTCGCAGTGGACATCCACACCAACACCTTTCAGCCTCCTGTGTGGCCTCAAGCCCAACTTCCCAATGTTTGTCCCAAGCTCCTACCTGCACTGCCAACCAGTCCCAGTCTCTTAACCAGGATCCTGGCTCTTGCATGACCTTCCTTCCCACTCTCCTAGCTGTTTGGGCACAAGCCCCACTCAGATTGAGAAGACTGTGAAGCAACTTCTAAACCCTAGATCTTCCCATCCTCACTCCTTTGCCTCGGGACTGCTTCCCAGTCAGATGCCTCTGGTCTTACATCCCTTGTGGTATTAACAACTCTGAAAGAGAGTGACTGAGATGGTAGGAGCGTCTTTGATACCCAAGGGGAAATACTGCATTGTGGCCTCTGTTAAAACCTTTAATCTCTGTCTTTTAAAAATAAATAAATGATTTCTTCGATACAAAGTCCTGAAAATGAAACGACGATATCAAGCTTTCTTTTGCACCTTTTGCACCTTTCTTTTCCCCCAGTATCACTATATTTTTGTTGTGGTATTTCACACCTCCATTGGCCTGGTTCACATGCAGCGCTAAACCATAGTTTAATTTGATTGTCCAAAGCTGGCCTAACATCTTAACCATGGCTTATTAACCACAGGTCAGCCACACCCATGATGGTTCATTGTTCATGGTTTACATTAACCATGGCTTGGTGTTGCATGTAAACCAGCTCAATGACAGGGGCTCTTTCTCTGGCCGTGTGGTACCCTTTCTGCTCATAACTTCCCCTCCTTTGGGTATGTGCAACAATCTTGCCTGTATATCTGCATTTTCCCCTTCCTTGCTAATGTTGTCTTTCCTGTCTGCCAGGCCTTCCTCTTGTCTACCTTAGAACTAGGAGTACAGCCAGTCTGACTAACCTAGAGCACCAGATGTATGCTAGAGGTACTGTATTGCAAAGTTAAGATGCTTTGCTCTTTCCCAGAAATGTCTTGTATAGCAGATAGTTGTTGCTTCTGTGTCACTTGTCAAAAGGAGCCAATGCGATCTGTTAAATTGCTTGCGGAGTTGCATAATTAAATCCTACTGGACATTGAGATATGTGTTGATCAAACTCAATATGAAGATTTTTTTATCAAAGCTGGCCAGGCTTTATTGAGCTCCTGTGCACATGCCCAGTTGGTTTTCTCACTTCCCTTTCTTCGAATGGTGTAAATAAATAAAAAACTAAGCACCCACTTACTGGAAAGGCCATTTCCGGTGAACTTACTTCACACGTTGGTGTGTTAGGGGTAAAATTAAGGTTGCTATGGAATCCAGGGCCTGAGAAGAAAGGTGCAGTCCTTGAGTTCCCAGCAGTTTCTCCTAGTGTGTAGGCTCAGCAGATGTTTCAGTCAGATTCCCACTTGACAGACAAATGTCCGGGGTGAGCTCCCGTTGCTTGGTCCCTGCTCCTGCCAACCTAGCAGTTCGAAAGCACGTCAAAGTGCAAGTAGATAAATAGGTACTGCTCCGGCGGGAAGGTAAACGGCGTGTCTGTGTGCTGCTCTGGTTCACCAGAAGCGGCTTAGTCATGCTGGCCACATGACCCGGAAGCTGTCTGCGGACAAACGCCTGCTCCCTTGGCCAATAAAGCGAGATGAGCGCCGCAACCCCAGAGTCGGTCATGACTGGACCTAATGGTCAGGGGTCCCTTTACCTTTTAAATGAACATTCATGGCCTTTCCCAGCAAAAGTTCACAGACTTACAAACTTAGAAACAAAGTAAGGGAAAGTTTATGAGTGAAGGACCACCCTGTATGGATTGGTGCTAAAGCTGAGCTCTGCTTTCATACCTTTTAATCTCGCCGCTAATGGCTATTCATTTCTCATCTTATAACTATTAGTATCTGTGCAAAACCTAACAATACGTTTGTTTAATGATTGGGTAATCTTTAAAAGGCTAAAAATCCTTAAGACATGAAAACACTGTTTTGATTCTATCTTAACTTCTGAGCTATAGCTCTCTGATGTCTCTGCAGAAAGTTCTCTTAAAGCTAACTCTGCACCTATACCTGCTCTATCAAAAAAATGCAAACTCACAAAATATTATTAAGTAAATTTCCACTCAGGCTTCCCAAACTAATATATAACAACTCAAAGGCTGGCCCCATTTTGAGTGAAATGGGGTTTGTACCCTACCTTTTTCACTAGCTGCCCTCCCCCCCCCTTTACCCAAGCAAAAAAGAAAAAAACATCATTCTCCCCCGCATGATGTTGTGCAGCAGGCAGGGATGCCAGGCTTCTCCTTAACTAGAAGCAATGCAGAACACACTATTTGCAGTGTTTCAGGCAAATGAACAATCTAATCCAGTTCACTGGGAATTATTTGGAGAGGGTGATCTCTAGCCCAGCATTTGAAAATTTGGGAGAAGGCTGTATTCAGCTGGTCAAGCTAGGAACTCTGCCCGTAGCTGGAGCAGCGTCTGATCCCAGCAAGAGAAGAATAAGCCCTGCAGGTCAGTGCCCATAGCTTCCTAACTTCTTTTCCCTCCTTCCCTCACAGCTGAAATGAAGACGCCAAAACGCAGGCAGCCTTTTGTGCCATTTGCCCTGCGAAATCACACGGGTTGCACTCTGTGGTTTGCCACTTTGACAACAACACCGACCCGGTAAGGAATTGGGGGTGGGGAGGAGGAGGTGAATGCAGAGCTTGATTTGGTTTGTTTGTTTGTTTTTAAAATGTTTTTATTAATGAATTCCACATAGCAAATTATCAAAACATATCATATTCATTATTTCCCCCCCTTCCCCCCTTCAAACCCTCCCTCCCCCGCTCCGAGACTTCCCTCAGCTCCTCTCTCTGATTTCTCAGCACATATTATTCTCTGCATGTTGTAAAATTATACATATTCTTACACTATCTATCTACCATGTTAGCTTATTAAATTTGTGTATGCTTATTCAAAACCTGCCAAGGAGTCCCAATTCACTTTGTTGCCTTTTAGATAAGTTGTAAAAAGCTCCCATTCTTCCTTAAAGTCCTGCAATTGGTATGTCGCTTTGGTTTGTTTTTAAAGTGTGTGCACACACACACTCCCCAAACCTAGAGGTTGGAAGGATTCATTTTCTGGAAGCAGACTGGCAGATTTGTTCGGAGAGATTTCCCCCCCCCCAAAAAAAAATTGTTGTGTCATGAAAACACAAGGTGAAAGCAAGTTTATATGTTTGTCTGTGTAGGATAGACACTGAAGACTTTGAAGTTGGCAAAGCAAGGTCCACACAAAAACTGACAGTCTGGTATGACTTTTGCTTTTAGTGCTGCTCTCTCTCACAGCGGAAGCCCGGGAGTCATCCCGGAGGAAAACGGATCGTTTCTGGATGGCACGCATAAAGTCAGCGAGTGGCGAGAAGTTCTTACTGGTGAAGAGGTTCCCTTTGCATTTGAAGCCAAAGGGAAACAGCGACACAGGTGACACATACTGAAACCACATTGTGCTTATCCACTTGCATTTCAATGCTTCAGCTCTTGACTGTGCACCTTGGAGAAGGTAACCTTTAACTGGAATTTGAATGGCCCTTTAGTGGATCAACTGCAAGCTCCAGTGTGCTGCATGCAGCAAGTTCCAGGATCTGTTGGAGCAGTAAGGCTGAGATCCCCTATCTGAAAGCCTGGAGAGCCATGGCTAAATGTGGACAAGGTGCAGGGAACTATTGACCTTCCACATGTTGTTGGATTCCAGCTCCCATCATCCCCAGCTAGCATAGCCAGATGGTCAGAGATAAAGAGAGTTGTTGTCTAGCAACATCTGGCAGGCCAGAGGTTCGCTATCCCTGGTTGAGACAGTCCAGAGGTTCCTGGACCAGTGGTCTGACTCTGTATAAGGCAGCTTCATATGACCCAATAGTGTTGTGCTAGTGAAAGTCAACTGGTCCTTTAACCGGGAAGCATTTAGTTTTGCTGTCAAGAGATAATGCTCTTTTATTTTATTTTTTTGCAACAAGGTGAATTTGGAAACTCTTCACTGTTCCTTTGGTCTTAATGTTAATCTGCTTTATTTTAAAACTTAACAGGCACACACACGACCTAAGAATTCACCAGCTGCAAGTGAGAGTAAATGGCTGGGAACAAGTCAGTCCAGTGTCGGTAGACAAAGTAGGAATATTTTTCCGGTATGCAGCTCCTGATAAGAGCACATCTTCCTCTACTGTAAGTCCTGATGCTTCCTTCCTCCCCCACCCACCCATTTTAGTAGTTGATGCTGTTTGGCTGTTCCCTTCCCTCAACTTCCTTTCCCAGCTGTATCAAAGTAGGCCTGTGCATTGATAAAAGACTATCAAAAAAAGCAAGTGGAAGATAAGGCTGTCAATAGCCGGCAGTATGATTAAGTTTCTACTTTGCCCCCATGTTCAGGTGTAGTAATGATTCTGAATGCTAGCTGCTGGTCTAAACCACTGAGCCTCTTGGGCTTGCTGATCAGAAGGTCGGCGGTTTGAATCCCATAACAGGTTGAGCTCCGGATGCTCTTTCCCAGCTCCTGCCAACCTAGCAGTTTGAAAGTGCACTAGTGCAAGTAGATAAATAGGTACCGCTGCGGCAGGAAGGTAAACAGCGTTTCCGTGCACTCTGGCTTCCGTCACGGTGTTCCGTTGCACCAGAAGCGGTTTTGTCATGCTAGCCACATGACCTGGAAAACTAACTGTGGACAAATGCTGGCTCCCTCAGCCTGAAAGCGAGATGAGCGCAGCAACCCCCTAGTCTCCTTTGACTGGACTTAACCATCCAGGGGTCCTTTACCTTTTACCTTTACCTAGAAAGGCATGGCATACATTTGTAAGCTGCAAAGAGATTTTACCACAGTCAAGCAGTGTATAATTGTTGCTGGATAATTAAATAGATTTTTTTAAAATATAAAGTATATATATATGGACACTGTTTGTACAAAGCAAGATCCTCTCAAACTGCTACCAGCCTATTGGTCATCATAAGTGAGCCAATGTGCTCCAGGGACTTCGTTGTCCTCTGCAAAGATGACAACTGTGGCTAAAAGCCAGGTGTCTGCCTTAAAACTACACTGATGTTGTTGGCTTCTGTCTGTCTACAGATGCAATGTGTGGCATATCCCTTGAGGGTTATTGTTCCTTTATCCTTTGAAGGAATATCTGACTGAAATCTGTAGCCACTCCAGGGGACAAAGGAAGGGCAAAACATGGCTGAGAAACTTAGAACAGCTTTGCTCAAACTTGGCACCTTCCAGTTGTTGGACTCCACTATCCCTGAGCATTGGTCATGCTTGTTGGGGCTGATGGGAGTTGGAGTCCAGCAACAGCTACAGGGGGCAGCAGGTTGAGAAAGCTGGTCTAGAACCTTTGGGCTTAGACTTTGGGGACAAGTTTTCATCAGTGAAGTGGAATCAAAATGGGCTGTTAGCATAACTGAAGGTTTCTGGCTTTGGGAAACAGAGAGAGGGTGGCGTGAGCGTTTCACTAGCGATGCAAATATGAATTAAATCATTTCCTTGGAATTCTTGCCATTATATATCCATTACCTGGGATTTATTTTTGCAAACATGAAAATGGCATGGGCAGTTACACTTTGCTGGAGGGATTATTCTCAGTGTAGTTTTGACACTTTTCTGGCAATGGACATATTTATTGAAAGGCGGAAGGAAAAAGACGCTCCCCTTTCATTTGCTAACCTCCCCAGCCCTTTCTATGGGTTGCTATTTGTCTACTGTCTATCAGAGAAATACCATCCTCTGTGAAGAGCTGGCAAGCTTCCTAATGGCTGTTTTCGGCTTTACTTTTTCTTTCCTAGGTTGGCAGCCCAATTAGCAGAACAAACATCATACATCCACATGTTTATGTGAGTAGCAAATTCTCCCTTGAGCTTTGCGGTGTGTACAATATACATTAAGAGGGGCATTCTTCTGAGGCATTGGGATGAATCTCATTTCATTTGAGTATCAAAGTTGTTTGGCAAAGCAAATACAGAAGAAAGAGTCGCAGGACTTGACATCATGCTTAGAGTGGATATATCCATGACTGCATTTAGCTTACTTCTTCACATCTTAGTTGTATTGTAGATCCCCCCCCCCACTTTTGACACTTTTAATAACTGTTGGCAGTTAAAAATCTCTGGATATTCAAACAGAACATTAATGGCCACATCTATAAAATGATGTTTAAGCGGGGGGAGGGGTGAAAGTGGTCCATGGGTGCAAGACAATATAAAGATTTTTTAAAAAAAGGAAATCCCTCAGAATTCCAACATGTATGTATTTTGATCAGCATTATTTTCTAGGAATGCTTGGGTAAATAAAGCAGACATTTAAATCAAACAGAAAATTAGTATTTTATATTTCTTTTAGGCCTACGCCCCCACAAAACAACATACAAACAAGAGCAAGGCAAAATATAACGCTCTAATAGCCGCATTAGCCAAACATGGGGCATTATTTAAGAAGTGGCTTTGTAACTCCCAAGCTAATTGTGATCTTGGTTTAATGCAGGATTGAAGAGGAAGGCTTTTGGGGTTCATATAAATGCTCATACAAGTCAATAGGAAGGGAGTTCCAAAGGTCTTGGGACCCCCACTGATAAGTCCTGTATTTTTGCAGTTTTCTTCATTGCCTCCAGTCCGAGTAGTATTTGCAGTCACCATGGAAGGCAGCGCTCGGAAGGTAATAACTGTCCGTTCGGCCTTGATTGTGAAAAACAAACTGGAGACGCCTATGGAACTCAGGCTAGACAGCCCTTCAGCACCAGACAGTAAGTGTGTGTCTTCATTTTTTAAGGTCCTGCAGGACTGCAGTGCCTGAGGCAGGATGCTTTCCCTTTCTGGATTCTTAATATTACCAGTTGTGTAAGATAGCCGTGCTTAAGGAATTCTTCTTTCGGCCCCCAATAGAGATAATTGGTAGAGCACCATCTGCTTTGCATGCAGAAGGCCCCATATTCAATCCCTGGCTTCTTCGGGTAGGGATGAGGCTGTCCCCCGCCTGAAACCCTGGAAAGCTCCTGTCACTCAAGTGTGGATAGTACTGAGCCATTAACCTGACTCCGTAGAAGGCAGGTTCCTATTCCTGCTTAAACCCCACATAGACACCTGAGTGCTGCAAGCCTGTGTACCTTGCAGTACGCTCCATTGAGCATAGCAGGATGTGCATATGTAAAACTGCACTGTTGAAGACTTACGTACTGTAGCTTCAGTCTTTGTGGGCCAAAGGCATGAACTGTAGCCTTCCATTGACACACCCGGACATGAACATAGATAAAGACAGAAAAGCAAAGGGGGGTAGGAGGAACCCAAAGACCCAGCAGTGTAAGAGAAAGGCGAGACCCATGACAGTTCAGAGGAGAGGTTCTCCTTTGAAGGGTGAATGTAAAAAGAGCTCTGCTAAGTCACGTCAAAGGCCCATACAGTCCAGCATCCTGTCCTCACAGGCCAGATGCCATATGTTTCTGGAAAGCCTGCAAGCAGGACCTGAGGGCATCAGCCTTCTCCCCCTTTGTGATTCCTTCAGCTAGTATTGAGAGGCATGCTACTTCTGACAGCAGAAGGGAGAGAGCATAGTCATTGTGACCAGCAGCCATTGATAGATTTCTCCTCCATGAATTTGTCTAATCCTCTTTTAAAGCCATGCAATCTGGCGGCCATCACTGCCTCTTGCAGGAGCAGATTCATCATTTCAACTATGTGCTCTGCACTTTTCTCTGTCCTGAAACTGATGTGTTGCAAGCATATTTTGCATTTCTCATTTGGTTGCAGAGCCTGTAGTGCTGCCTTCGGTCATGCCGGGGGATTCTTTTGCTATTCCCTTGCATCTGACATCCTGGCGACTTCAGGCCAGGCCGAAGGGAATGGGAGTTTTCTTCTGCAAGTCTCCGATCCACTGGACAAATGTGCAGAAGACCTCGGAGGTCAGCAGCAGCAAACGAGAGTGCCATGCGATGGAGTCTGAAAACAGCCGTTTCTTCAGGTGACTTGAGTCTTGGGGAAACTGCACTGTTTGCTTCTCCTGTTCCTAATAGAACCAGTGTTGTATGCTGGCAGAGGCTATCGAGAAATGAAGAAAAGGAAGTATTTGGAAAACAACATGGCCAAGATGTTTTGTGTTTGAGATCTGTCCATTTTGCTCCAAGGGTAGTGAAAAGAAACCATCACGTGGGAGGGAGAAATATGGACAGGCTACCATTTGATGGCAGCTGAGTAGCTGGCTGTGCTACCTAATTTGTGTCGTTAACCCTGCGACTTTTCTGCTTTTTTTACAAAAAGAAACACAGCATTGCGTAAAACAGCAAACCAAACAGTACGATGAATAGAATTGTTGCTACAGGCAGGTTCTCCTAAAATGGGCCGCCTTGACCTGCTGCCTGAAGTCCAGCCTTGAGCTTCTTTAGGAGAAGGAGTTGCAAAAAAATGGTCCCACCTCAGAGATGCCCCACAGCACTCCGGAGAGTGGGGGAAACATATAAAAGCATTTCTTCAAAAGGCAACGTCCGTGACTCATACGTATCTTGCCTTTCCCTTACAGGTTTTGTGTCGCCATAAAGAAAGAGAATTACCCAGATTACATGCCCTCCAACATCTTTTCCGACAGCGCTAAGCAGATTTTCAGGCAGCCCGGACACACCATTTATCTCCTTCCGACCGTGGTGCTCTGTAACCTGCTGCCTTGTGAACTGGAGTTTTACGTGAAAGGGATGCCCATTAACGGGACCCTGAAACCTGGGAAAGAGGCAGTACTGCATACAGCCGACACTTCGCAGAACATTGAGCTTGGTAAGGCACCCAGGGATTATTTGTGGCTTAAGCTATAGGACGTCAAGACCAAAGCACAAGTTTGCTATGGCTGCCAAAGGTCCCTTTATCCCTCGTTTTCCCAAGAGAGTTCCTTGGAAGTAACTAATTGTTTTTTAAAAACAACTTTTAAAAATTGTACTTTGGATGCACTGTCTGGATGTACCAGGATTCAAGTCACACCATGGCTATCACATTTGCTCATACAGTGCAGTTGTTGGAAGGGAGGACACCATTTACAAAAAAATAAAAAAATGGGTTTCTTACTTTGCTCTCCAATCTCCCCCAAATGGAGAAAGGTGCCCCATAAGAACGGTCAAGAGCACACATTTCTTTCTTTTCAATTTCAGGGGTCTCCCTTGAAAACTTTCCACAGTGCAAAGAGCTTTTAATACCCCCCGGAACACAGAACTACATTGTGCGGATGCGAATGTACGACGTTAACAAGCGGCAGATGAATCTCACCATAAGGATCGTGTGTCGCGCTGAAGGGTCCTTGAAGATATTTATTTCAGCACCGTATTGGCTCCTCAACAAAACAGGTAAATCTGGCCTGACTTCTTACGGATGTAAGAATTCCTCACCTGAAAATGAGAGATCTTCTTAGGTCAGGTTAGGCTTACTGAATGTGATAATTGCTTCTCACCAAAGATTCCTAAAGCAGTTTACAACCAGAATAAGAATACAGTAATCAAAATACACGAATCACATTAAAAACGTAACCTGAATACAAACACCCAGTCATTGATGCTCTGCCCAGTGAGAGAGATGGAACTCTCCACCCCTCATCTGCTTGCCCCCACCAACCTGGTATCCATTCCAAGCTTGCAGTTCATTGAGTATTTCTGACCACGGGATCACACCAAGTAGCTCCTCCCTCCCTCTTTGGTCTATTCCTTTTGAACTGGTTATACCCCTCAATTCCTACATTCCAGTCATGAGTCTCATCCCACCAGCTTTCAATAATGCCTACCGGGTTGTATTTCCCATGTCGAGATAAGGACATTTGTTTTAAAGCAATGTTTAAATGATACACACAGAAAAAGTGAGTCCATCTAGTTCTGTGATGATGCAATTAACAGAGCATTCAAGTTCAGATTCAGATGCTAACGGCCATCTGGTTGGTTGGTTTCTTTTTAAAGGGTTGCCGCTGATCTTCAGACAAGATAATGCCAAGATCGATGCAGCAGGCCAGTTTGAAGAACATGAGCTGGCCAGAAGCCTGAGCCCTCTCCTCTTCTGTTATGCTGACAAAGAACAGCCAAACCTGTAAGCTTTGGTGACGGGACATTACGAGAGAACCGTGCAGTGGCAAAATGTTGTAGTCGAATTGGAAAATTGATTCTGTGACAACTGAAATATGACCATTTAATTGGGTCCAGACTGCACTGTAGGTTCTTAAGGCTCGTCTAAATCAGCAGAATCGTATGGATTGCTGAAGTAGTATATCTCATTGTCTTCCTTGCTGCAGTTGCACAATGAGAGTTGGAAGAGGAATCCACCCTGAAGGTATGCCCGGTTGGTGCCAAGGCTTCTCGCTGGATGGAGGCAGTGGGGTCAGAGCCCTTAAAGTGATCCAACAAGGAAACCGGCCAGGCCTTATTTATAACATTGGTAAGAACTTGTATGGCTAATAATTGAGGCCATCATATTAAATAACTTACTTGTTTGTTGATTCTAAAGCAGTTTGCATTCTAAAGCGGCTTACAGTAGTCACAAAATTCAAGAGACAGTGGTTTGGATTGGATTCATTGATACATTCTGGATTATTGTTAACATGCATGAATTTCAGGCAAAGAGATCAGAAGCTTTCCCATTAACTGTGATTCATTATTGGCCTGAGCCTGAAATTCTGATTAATGGTGGGTAGGGTTTACAGAGACAAGCCAGAATCATAAAGCATGATTTGACGTTACCTTATTTCCCTATGCAAGGAGTAGGGAATCTTTGGCCTGCCAGATGCTGCTGAACTACAACTCCCATCAGCCCCAGAAAGCAAAGCCAGGGTAGGTGGCAGTTGTAGTTCTGCAGCATCTGGAGGGCCAAAGGTTCCCCATAACTGCCCCTAAGCCATAAGAAAGGAGGGGAAAGCAGCAGCAGCAGCAGAAGCTGCCTCTTCATTGTGCTTGGATCCAGCTCCACAACCCTCTGAATTGCTGCCTGTCATGCAGCTGTGAAGGGTTTTGGTGAATGGGAAGTTGAATAGTCATCTGTATCTGTTGCCAAATTCCAAACTCTCTACAAGGTGGGGAAGTGGAGGGAGGTATAAGGTCTAGGACCAACCTTGACAGATAGCCACTTCAGTATGGATTACAGGTAGATGGGTAAAAATAATACCTTTGGGCAGATGTCTGGTCCAGAAGCATTGCAAATAGATTGTCCTGTAAACTGCATCATATAACTACTTAAAATAAATAATAACTAAATGGCATCAGTCTTGGCGATCGGACTGTGTTATGCCACTGGGCTGAGGAGCAATGTGTGTTTGGCAGCATAGTACTTTTACTGATAAACCATATTTTATTAGACCAACTCCACTGTTTCTAAACCACCCCTATCGATTGGAGAGAGAAAGTCCTTCTTCCTGCAACGCATAGCTAACCTACGGAACTCACTCCCACAGGAGGCAGGGATGGCCACCGACTGATGGCTTTAAAAAGAGGATCAGGCAAACTCATGGAGGAGGAGAAAGCTATCAATGGTTACTGGTCATATTGGCTGTGCTCTGCCTCCATGGTCAGTCACAGTAATGCTCTTGAATACCAGTTGCTGGGGAAATCAATAAAATGCCTAAACTTCTTTTTAAGGCTGTGGAGCCCCAGATGCTGCATGTTCTAACTGTGGCTGTATTTATTACCAGGTATCGATGTCAAGAAGGGCAGAGGTCGCTACATTGACACCTGTATGGTAACGTTTGCCCCTCGCTACCTGCTAGATAATAAATCCATGCACAAGCTTGCCTTTGCACAGCGGGCGTTTGCCAGGGGACAGGTAAGAAAGCTTCCATTACCTCTAAGCAGTTTTAGTATTACTGCATAAGAGTCTTCCAGCCTTGTATAATAAGCCCTCAATAAGTTAACTAGCCCTCTAGGGCCTGGCAGTGGAAGGACTCTGTACTGGGCGCAGAACAGGGACAGAGCACCATGTGGTGTTGATGTAAATAATGCCAATCCAAAGGAAATCTGTCCTTCAGGTAGACTGGTTGTTCTTCGTGCTAACTAACATTTAGGCGTGCCCTGTGTTTTCTTTATGTGGTTTAAGGAAAACCATCAATTGATTGCTCGCCTTGGGGCCATGCAAAATGGTTATTGGTAAATGCTGTTGGCTGATGCATGTTGTTTCAGGGCACATCAAACCCAGATGGCTACATCTCCACCCTCCCTGGCTCCAGTGTTGTGTTCCACTGGCCACGCAATGATTACGACCAGCTGCTTTGCGTCCGGCTCATGGATGTCCCAAACTGCATTTGGTCTGGAGGCTTTGAAGTCAACAAAAACAATTCCTTCCATATCAATATGAGGTAGTTTCGGTCGTGTGGATGCTGCTGCTTTAATACATCTAAAACACATGTGCAGGCGTACTCCTTAGTAGTTGTTGTGCAAGACAGAATTTGACATGGGCTTACCATCGTGATTCTAGAGAGCAGGGAATTCCTATCTATTATAGCCACCTCCTCCAAAATGAGCTCCAGAAAGTCAGGCAAAAGAGAACCACAGATATACTGGCCATCGGCTGATAGCTGTGTGTGTGATTTCTCCCTCCTCATCGGATCTACTCTGCCTTGCTTGCTTGACCTTAAGAGTTTCCCTCTCCATGACCTCTGTCTTCCAGACAGTCCCTGGGCTCTGACAACCCTGGAGCAAAAGTAGACAAATCTAGTTTCTTCATTGACAGTGCATTGATTCTAAGTTAATTCTAAGTTCACATTACACCTGGAATTTATGCGAGCCCATTATCTTTGGATGTGCCAATATTTGGGACAGGTATTCCGGCATGTGAAAGCATTGTTGATTTCTAGCTCTCACCTTCATGAGGATTTGAAACTGTGAGCCATTACTTAAACCTATTGGTTTTGCAAGGTGCTTTCCTGGTTTGTGACACTAACCAGACTGGTTCTGTTTTCTGCAGGGACACCCTTGGGAAATGCTACTTTCTACGAGTAGAGATCACTCTGAAGGGAGCTACATACCGTGTTTCGTTCAGCGACACCATCCAGTTACCACCCCCGTTCCGCATAGACAACTTTTCCAAGGTGACGGACCATTTCGTAGCATAACGGCCTGTAACAAAAACGTTTCTGGGACTTGGTGCTAATGGTTCACCCCTTTGTGATATCCCCGTTGCTCTAGGTCCCGATCGTCTTTGCTCAGCACGGTGTTGCAGAACCACGGCTCAGCACAGAAGTCAAGCCAACAACCTCTTTAGATTATGCCTGGGACGAGCCCACCCTTCTGCCTTACATAACCCTGACCGTCAAAGGAGCCGGCTCCTCCGAAATCAGCTGCAGCATGGATGACTTCCAAGATAGCAAGCAGCTCTATTATGAGAACTTCATTTATATTGCTGCAACGTACACTTTCTCAGGGTAACCTCTCTTTTTAAACATCATTTATTTGCAGCGTTTATCTCCCCCCCCCCCTTTAACCAAATGGCTCTCGGAGCAGCTTAAAAAAAATAAAATCAGTTCTAGGACTGCAGCCTAAGAATGCTTTTCCCGTTCATAGGCCAGAGGCAGAACAAGGCACTTTGCTAAAATGAGCACGCTTTACAAAAGAACTATTGATAGCTTTATTGTGGGAGGAGCTTATAACAGGACTCATAACTAGGTAACATATTTAGAATGTAGTAAGTCTCCCCAAGCCCAGTCTCCTTACCTGGAAGTGGCTGCTACAGTGGAAGCCCCCTCCCCACCCCCACCCCCACCCCAGACTGCAGAAGCAGCACAGGCAGTGTTGAAGATCTTCCTTAGGGTGCCTGGAATAACACCACAGCAGCATCCAAGGCATGGGGGAAGTAGGAAGGACACTGTGGTGGTGGGAAAGAGGCTGTTTTTGGCCCAGTTTCCGTTCTGAGCCACCTATGGGGTCATAATGCTCACCTTGGGCTGAAAGTGAGCGATTTGATTCACCGATTACCATTCTGTGAATCTAGGAAACATCGCCATTTGAAGCAGAAATCCATTTAAAACGGAGACTGCGGAACTGCACTTGCTCCTGTTCGTCCCCTGATCGTGAATCTTCCTCATTTATTTCTTCCCCCACTGTTGATGTTTCAGAATGCAACTTCCTGGGGGCAGGGCCCTGCCTGTCTCTGCTTGTTACTATCCCTTACAGCGTATCGTAATGTGGTGCGCCCAAACTTCTTAGTTATACATTTATACAGTCACACATCACTAACCAGAAGCAAAGGAAAGGCATTTCTAGCCCTGTACTGCTCAGAAACATTTTGGAGCATCTCCACCCCCAACCTTCTGCCCGGACACTGAGATCCAGCCCCGAGGGCCTTCTGGCACAATAAAGTTACAGGGAACCAGGCAGAGGGCCTTCTCGGCAGTGGCGCCCGCCCTGTGGAATGCCCTCCCTTCAGATGTCAAAGGAATAAACAACTATCTGACGTTTAGAAGACATCTGATGGCGGCCCTGTTTAGGGAAGTTTTTAATGACTGTGTTTTAATGTATTTTTAATCCTTGTTGGAAGCCACCCAGAGTGGCTGGGGAAACCCAGCCAGATGGGCGGGGTACAAATAAATTAATAACAATAACAATAATATTCAGTGGTAGCTCATCCCTACTGGAACGGATAGGGGAGAAGCCCAGACAGTTAGGTGGTGCCAGTGGCAATGACTGGCAGCTAGTTCTAGTTTCGTCCCATCTGCCTCTTCCCCACTGAATTCCACATGGGCAACATGGAGACTAAGGAGGAAAAAAATGACAGGTAGTGCCAACCCCCTGGGCTTAAAATGTAAGAAGGCAGGCTGGCAGGCAGGCTCGCTTACACTGGTGGGGCACGCTTCCATCTGCCCTTATGGGCAGCCTCTGCAGCTACTACCGGGAGCATTTTAAAAATTTGCCTGTGCTTTTGCTTTCCTGTAAAAGTTACCTTTCTGTTCACCACTTGTAAGACGTCTGATAACATTAAAACATCTGTACTCCTTCTGAGTGTTGGAACCCTTCTCTGCGTGAGCACCTAATCGATTTCCTTGCAATTCTAGCCTGCAGGAAGAATCCGGGAGGCCCGTGGCTTCGAATAAGGACGTGGATTGTGCTGAACTTGTCCTGGATGTTTCTCTGAAGACGCAGAGAGTCATATTAAAGAAAAAGGTATGACGCTCAGCGGTCTGTGGAGAGAAACTGCCTCGTTCTGAACGCAAAAGCGGGCGCCTTGAGCTGCTTGTGATCCCATCTCTTCCTCGCTTCTGTTTTCTTCTCAGGAGCCGGGAAAGCGCTCCCAGCTGTGGAGGATGACGGGCACTGGGATGCTTTGCCACGAGGGCTCTGCGGTTCCTCACCATCCGAACAAGCCGTCCCCTCCCCGTTCCACAGAATCCTCTCTGATCCTGGATATCGCAGGCCTGGCTGCTGTCACAGACAACAGGTCTGCAAACACCCCAGTCGGCTTCCTAATGCGGAGCTCACTCGTGTTAACAAAAGGAGGTTGGGATCAGAGTTTATTGCCAAAGTGCAGGTGTATCCTGCAACATGTCATTGATGGTGCATTGGTGCGCTAGTGATGGATTATTAACAAACTGTACACACATAATTCTGCCTTATCAGTTGTTCTATGTTGCTTCCCAAAATGTAATTGCATTATTGCTGTCAGGAGGGGCACTCCTGCAGGGTGAAAAATAAATTGGGCAGAGGAAGAAAATGCACTAGTTATGAAGCTGGCACTTGTTCGGCCTTTAAATCAGGCCTAAGGCCACACACGGAGGGATGCGGGTGGCGCTGTGGGTTAAACCACAAAGCCTAGGATTTGCCAATCAGAAGGTTGGTTTGCATCCCCGCTATGGGGTGAGCTCCTGTTCCTCAGTCCCTGCTCCTGCCAACCTAGCAGTTGGAAAGCATATCAAAATGCAAGTAGATAAATAGGTACCGCTCTGGCGGGAAGGTAAACGGTGTTTCCGTGCGCTGCTCTGGTTCACCAGAAGCGGCTTAGTCATACTGACCACATGACCCAGAAGCTGTAGGCTGGCTCCCTTGGCCAATAAAGCGAGACGAGAGCCGCAACCCCAGAGTCGGTCACGACTGGACCTAATGGTCAGGGGTCCCTTTACCTTTAAGACCACACACACTTTCCCTTTCCTCTTTTGTGCCCTCCTTGAGTGTTTTGTGGGGGGTTTTTTTGTTTTTTTGTTTGATGGTTGTTTTTTTTGCTTGGCTGGAATGTGCCCTTGAAATTTGGTGCTTGTCTAGGTGCAGGATAGAGAGAGGTAGGCAAACAGTAGCTTTAAAGCTGGTGTCCTTCGCTACCTCTTGTGGGAGCGAATTTCTGTGAGTAGATTTCGGCCTTACTCTCAAAAAACAGCGCATCCCACTGCTCATCAGAGGGCAACAGCCTTTCTGTAAATTAGCATTGTGGGTGGGTGGAAATGAAATAAATTAAAATGCACAGATCATTAAAAAAAAAAAAAACTCGGGGGAAAACAAATGGTGCACAGATGAATTTGTTTTGCTTTTTCAGGTATGAACCGCTGATGCTGAGAAAGCCAGACCGGCGGCGTAGCACGACACAGACCTGGAGTTTTCGGGATGGGAAGCTCGTCTGTGGCATGCACGGGCTTGTCGTTCAGGTTGGCATTGGGTGTTTTTTTCCCCTGGATGTCTCTCGAGGTGAACAAGGACCAGCCCTTTGTAAATCCTCTTAACGGGGCTGGGGAATCTGGGCTTGGGGACCAGAAGCAGCCCTCCAGGCCTCTCTGTCTGGTCCTTAGGACTTTGCCTGGGCTACATCCATACTTGCTTTACACCTTACTTGACCATTTGTGCCTGGCTGGGAAAGGTCCTATGAAAATGTTTCTTGCTTGCCCGGGCGGAGGATGGAGACGGGGTGTGTGTAGAAAGTTCTCTACTGCACAGCAGTAAGGCGTTACATTCCTTGTTCTGCCCACTTTTGCCTCTGGTCTTGGCACATGGCCCCCAGAAAGTTTCCCTAAAGGGAATGCGGCCCTAGGTCTGAAAAAGCCCGTGATCTATTTAAAACAACAACAATTAACCAGGAATCCCAGGAATCTGTTCAGTAAGCCACAAGCCACCCACTGCCTTTGGGGCATTATTTCATCCAACTTCTGCATTTCATTGGAACATTTCTGCCATGGCAAAGGTACGGTTTGATCCATAGGCCTGATTTTAATTTGCAGCACATGAGTAGCTCAAAGACAAAGGCTTTTTAACTGCCGCCAACTTTCTGTGGTAACCCAGGACCAGCCATATAATGTGGAGAGCTGGGTAGGAGAGCTGTGTTCTGGAACTCGCAGGGTGGCCCTGAACCTAGTCACTCTCCAGTTGATCTCAACTTAACACACACGGTCATTCTGCGCTATAGCTGGCATGGGGAACCTTTCTTGTTTTGAGAGACACATTCCCTTAGGGTTATTGGTCAGGGATCAAAGTTAAGAGACCATCAGGGAAGAGTGAGATCTTCCCCTTCCCAACCAATCTCCCTCTCGTTCTTTTCAACCTACTCCTCTTCCTCTCTTTCTGCAGCCCCATCTTCTTCTCTCCCTCCATACCCAGCCGGGTGCAGGGGGAGGAACGGGTTTCTCTGGCAAGAGGTCTGAACAAATGTCTTGCCTAGAGCTTTCATGGAAACCTAGGGAGTCTCCTTATGTCGACTAGGGCCATTTGTCTTCCTGGCCACTGCTCTTTGATGGGTGGGTCCAGACTGATGGCTGAGTCGCAGCCTGATCCAAGCTCGGATCAGTGGGCATGACCGCCTGACAAATTTGTTGTTGTTGTTGTTTAGTCGTGTCCGACTCTTTGTGACCCCATGGACCAGAGCACGCCAGGCACTTCTGTCTTCCACTGCCTCCTGCAGTTTGGTCAAACTCATGCTGGTAGCTTCGAGAACACTATCCAGCCATCTCGTCCTTTGTCGTCCCCTTCTCCTTGTGCCCTCCATCTTTCCCAATATCAGGGTCTTTTCCAGGGAGTCTTCTCTTCTCATCAGGTGGCCAAAGTATTGGAGCCTCAGCTTCACAATCTGTCCTTCCAGTGAGCACTCAGGGCTGATTTCCTTCAGAATGGAGCCTGACAAATACTATGCTAAAAAAAAGTATCAAGAAAAGGATTGTAGAATTGGAAGGGACCCCAAGTGTCACCTTGTCCAGCCCCCTGCAATGCAGGACTCTTAAGCTAAAGCATCCATGACCGATGACCAAAATCGGCGGCCGAAGCAAAGAGTGTGACACACTGTTCTCAGCCACCTCAGTCAGTCGTAGTAACTTGCCTGTCCTCACCAGCAAGATGCCCCACCCCACCGCAGAGATGCTTTGATTAAAGGTGGGTTGCATGCCTGAAAACGTCAGGAGCCTGCACTGACTGGCAGCAGCTTGCCAGTGTTTCAGGTGGGCGTCCTCCCAGCTGGCAGGGATGGAACTTGGGACCTTCTGGACCTTCTTCCGTGGAGCTACCGCCTGTCCTCCCCAGCACCCCACCCTTCCTTTCAACTCTGTCCATTGCAGCTTCCCCCCCGACTTCCTCCCTTCTCTTCTTCTGGGTTCTTCTCACCCAATAAAAACAGGCTAAGGGGTGCAGCTTACCTCCCCTAGGTCCTATCAGTAGAGAGGTCCGGCAGATAGCAGGGAGCAGGTCTTTTCTCTAGTGGACCTCCAGCCACAGAACAACGCTGTTTCCAGGGAAGCTCACCTGGCACTAGCATTGTTATCTTTTCAGCACCAAGCAGAAATATTCTTTTATTTCCCCATCTACTAGGACAGCACTAGAGACCTGGATTTTCTTCTCTCTGTCAGGTTTCATTCTTGGTTTGGATTGGGGAGGGTTGGACCTTTTATGCTTTCAGCTCTCGTTGAGGGGGTTTTGGGGGGATTTCTTTTATAAGCACTGCTGTATTCTGCACTGTACCATTGGGATCATTATATTGATTACAGTGCATTTAAAAAAAAAATTAAATTCTGCAAATTGCTTCGGGGATCCCTGCCGGTTGTAAGAAGCGACTGATAAATTCAACAAACCAGCATAAGAATTGGGATATAAAACACAGGACAGCTCTGCCTGCCCCAGCCTCTTGTCAGCCCAGTAAGGAAAACTAAAGAAATCCACAGAGCATCCCTGTTCTGCCAAAACCTGATCATTGCCACCATGCTTGCATTTCAGGAATTATTTATGGCCTGTGTGGTTTGTTAGTTTTGTTTACGTTTGTCTAGCTTTTGTTTCCAAAAACCTTTTCACTTAAATTCTGTGATCATCACTGATTGCCACAATAGGAAGCTTAACGGAAAAGAAAGCTCTGAGCTAAAAACTTAAAATTGGTAGGATTACGGTGAATTGGTTTTCCACAAGAAAAGGATTTTCAAAGGGAGAATGCAAACTATGCCATTAAGAATCAAACCTGATTTACCAAAAGAGAAAGAGAAAAGAGTGGGGGGAGTGTATTTTAGTAACTCAGAGATCTTTGATCAAAGACTGCCTACTCTGAGCTATCCATCTGGAATTAATTTGTAAGCTATATTATAACAGATGCACTGTTCAGAATTCTTTATTAAAGGGATTTGTGATCCCTCTATTTGCCCTGTCTGCCTCCCTTTCCTCCCTAATTCCATGTAGTTATTTGTAGTGCTTTGCAAAGAAGTGGAAGGCCGTGGCTCAGTGGTCAAGCATCAGCCTTTCATTCATAAGGTCCCAGGTTTGATCCCCGGCATCTCCAGGTAGGGCTGGGAATATCCCTTGTCTGAAATCCTAGAGAGCCGTCAGCAGTAAGTTTAAGACAATAGTGAGCTAGAGGGACCAATGTCCTGGTATAAGGTGACTTCCTAGGTTCCTGGAAAAACCCAGTAAAGATAATTTGGTACAGGCATATTGTGCTAGTACCTGGGCCCATTGTGTTTCCTTTCCCGATTGTCCTGCTTGAATTATTACCTGGCCTTTTAAGGCTGTAGTCCTGCGTGCATTCACTCCCAGGTAAGTCCCATACACTTAAGTGGGACTGCCTTCCAAGCAAACTTGCACAGGTTTGGACCTTAAGTCAGTTTGCTGGGAGCCCCTAACCAAAGCAAACAGGGAAAAAAAAGAATATATGGAAAAGTTATCAAGTCAGCTAAAATATATCGGCTCAAAGATTTGAAAATGCAGGTGCTCTGAATAGAAAGTGCTACAGTAGTACCTCTGGTTACGAACTTAATTCATTCTGGAGGTCCTTTCTTAATCTGAAACTGTTCTTAACCTGAGATACCACTTTAGCTAATGGGGCCTCCCGCCGCCGCACGATTTCTGTTCTCATCCTGAGGTAAAGTTCTTAACCTGAGGTACTACTTCCGGTTTAGCGGAGTCTGTAACCCGGAATGTTTGTAAGCCAAGGTGTTTGTAACCCGAGGTACCACTGTATTTAGTTTTAATCTCTTTCCGCTTTCTCTGTTGTTTCCTGTTTCCTTCTAGGCAAAAGGAGGCATTGCAGGGCTACATGACGGAGCAGAAGTCGTTCTTGGACCCGATACGTCCCTGGAGATGTTAGGTCCAGTTCCACCGGAACAGCAGTTTGTCAATCAGAAGATGAGGCCTGGCTCGGGAGTTTTGGTAGTCAGGGTCATTCCAGATGGCCCAACCAGAGTCCTGCAGGTGATGGAAATTCTCCGTCTGATCCATGGAGATTTATTTCTATAACTAAGTTATGCTTGGAGTAGACCCATTGACATCTGTTGAGCCGAGTCCTTCACGTTCATTCATTTCACCAGGCCTATTTTTAAGTTGGCCTGACATTGAATACAACTCAGTATTTCTAAACCGATCTTCATCCAGACATGATACGCAGTGAACATAGACAGTTAGTCATACAGAATGCTAATAGAAAACCACAGTGTCTTTCATAACTTTTAGGCAGCAGAACATTATAAAAACTAAAAGCAGGCTGAAGCAGCATTAGCCTTTAAAAATCCCAGATGTTTTTAATGTCTTAAAGTGTCATTGAAAAGATTGTCATGTCTGTACCAGTCATACCTCCAGAAAATGCTGAAACACCACTGCACCAAAGGTCCACTGTTTATATATGCATTCATATATATTGAGCATTGCTAAACAAGGCACTGGGGGAACGGCCTCAGCCAAAGTTCTTCAGACGTAGGCACGGTGACTTAACATTTGCAAATTAAGCTAATGCATCTTTCAGTACCCATGCTATCTTTCAATATAGCAGTGTTTATATTGTGCTTTTCCATACCCAAAAAGGGGGCCCTAAAGCTGGCTGACGATTATTAACAAAACAATTACCGCACCTCCCCACCAAAAAAAAAAACCCACTAGCCAGGAAATAAATAGCAGCAGTGCTAATAAATTAGAAACCGATAACAAAAGCTATCAAAGAATGCCCCTGCTTCTGAAAAGCATCTTGCAATTACTTTGTTTTAAAATGACAATTTAAAACGGGTGCAGAAGCCTTTGGGCACGATGCTTAAGTTCTCCCTGGGCCATTTTTACAGGTGGGCAGGGCTTCCTACCTGTCGGCCACCTGACAACCCAGTTATATCAGGCAAAATTGTTTCTACCCCCCCATCCTCAAATGTGGTTTGGAATCAAACTACAAAGGCACCAGCCTTTGCAGACTCTGCTTGTTGGCAGTGCCTGCAACCCCAGCTTCACAGGCCAAATGGGGAGACCTGCTCTGCTGAGGCATGTGGGCCACAGGTTCCTCGCTGCTGCCTTAAAGGAAAGAGAGGGAGAAATAGGCAGACCACTTGGCACTGAGAGTTCCATAGCTTGGGCACCACCTCCAAGAAGACCTTGTGTTGTGTCCCCACCAGATGTGCCACCAGTGATGGGGACACGGATATAGGACTCCTTTGAAAATGCAAAGGTTCATACAGAACCAGCTAGGAACAAAGTGTTGCATTAGATATCTTGTTGCTGCCAGTTTCTTTTCGATTCATCAATTTCTTACTGAAACTTTCTATTTCAGGTTTCAGGTTTTGTTTCTGGGTGTTGTTTTGGATTTAATTGGCCTTGTAGAGAGAAAAAAATCCTAACAGTGTATTCTGTATTAGATAACAGACTTCAACCAACGCAGAAATGATCGTTTCTCATACGAAGGGGATGAGCTGGAACACGATCTGCGGAAGCTGAAGAACCCTGACACAGAGCAAGAATTGGAAGTGAGTCAGGAAAGCTGCTATCTGGGGTTGGGAGGTTGTTGCTGTTGCTGCTGTTTTTTCAACAGGCAAAGCTGCATAACCAGGACCACTCACTCACTCTTCTCGTTTTCAAATCTGAATTAGGCATTGGCCACTGCACTTTGTTGTGCTTCAGAAATTCTGCTTTGCAGACCTGGTGCAGAGACTGATAGGATTGGATCTGAGAGAGCGAGTTCCCATCGTGAAATGTAGAAAGTTCCTCTTGGAGCATTCACAGTCTAAATTCGACTGCTGATAACTTTCACTGTTTTAATTCTGAAACATCAAGCTGTAGCCAGCAAGGAACTCCTGTCTATGGACTCAAAAGAGCTGGGGTTGCATTTCATAACACACAGGAGTCCCTTGCAGATGAATCACAGAACCCAGACTGCAAAAGTACAGAGCCAGAGCAAAACGGGTGCTTTGTTCCAAGAGGTTCATGCAGAAACGTAACGGCTCCTTAGATCAGCCGTGGGGGACCTTATTTAGCCTGAGGGCCACATTTCCTCATGGCAGCCTTCTGGGGGGGGGGGGCACAGGCAATAGCAGGCACTGCAATGGACGTGACTCTTGGCTTTGAAAGGCTGTGGCAACCATGCAAAAGTTCCAGCTTGTATCTCTCTGTGGCATTTACCCAGGCAAAAACACTCAAGGACGGCAAAAGGCAGGGTTGGTGAGGGGTGAGGCCTGGGGAGAGTGTGTGGGACAATCCTGAGGGCCAGTTAGGTAAAGGGTAAAGGGACCGCTGACCATTAGGTCCAGTCGTGACCGACTCTGGGGTTGTGGTGCTCATCTCGCTTTATTGGCCGAGGGAGCCGGCGTACAGCTTCTGGGTCATGTGGCCAGCATGATTAAGCCGCTTCTGGCGAACCAGAGCAGCGCACGGAAACGCCATTTACCTTCCCGCTGGAGCAGTACCTATTTATCTACTTTGACAGGCTTTCGAACTGCTAGTTTGGCAGGAGCAGGGACCGAGCAACGGGAGCTCACCCTGTCGCAGGGATTCGAACCGCCGACCTTCTGATCAGCAAGTCCTGCTGTAAAGGGAATTGGGGGTTGCTTGTGCGTAAAGGGGGGTGCCGCTCTAGGCAACGTTGCCTGGCTGAACCTTTCCCTGGCTGGACAGCCCTTTCTCCATGGCTGTGTCAGTCGCTGGCAGGATCCGTCAGTGGGCGTTTTCTGAACTTCTTCCAACATAGAAGCTCTTTGACCCCAAGTCTCCTCCTAGCCTCCCTGTGCGGAAGTCTCCTGCGCAGAGTGGGCGTGCCCAACGGAGGTCCTGGGCTCTCCCCGCTGGTCTCTGTGGAAGAGTCTTGGAGCCCTCTCTCCGCAGTCCCCCCTTGCTTCCTGGTGTCACTCCTATTTCCTTCCTCAAAGGAAGTTTTCTCTCTCTCCCTGCTGGTCCCTTCTCCTGCATAGTTGGGGAGCCTTACCTCCACTCTAGGCTCTGATGGCAGTTCCCTGACACCTAGGCTCAGTGGTTTAACCCACAGCACCACCCTAAGCCAAATGTGGCATAGCGGCCACATTTTGTCCCCAGCCCTGATGTTCCCCACACCCGATTTAGGTTGTTCTAATTACAAGTCCTCAGTCTTTACTTCCAGGGGATGTGAACCCTGTTTCTGAATGCAAAAGGCCCCAACTGAAGTCCCCAGGTTGAAAAATAGAAACGTTGGTGGTTTAATCCTTGCGTGAATGCTTTTTAACCCATTTTGTTTCTGCTCCGTTTGTAGGTCCAGTTGAAATTGGAAGGCGGAATAGGTTTATCTTTAGTTAACAAGGCCCCAGAAGAGCTGGTGTTTGCGAGCTTCACCGGCATTAACGTCCATTTCACACAGCTGTCAACGGGTCAAGTGCTCGAACTGAGTATACAGGATATACAGGTAACTGGATGGGTCCACTCTCAGAGAAGAACAAAAAGAAAGAAGACTTTGGAGTGAAATTCATCCCGGAAGTATATAAGCTAGATGTGAATATGACACGCAAGGAAAAATAAACAGGAGGGAGGAGGTTACAGCTGATTGCCAGGGGTGGCTCTGGTTGTCTTCCTCTTGATAAAGAGCAGTCGCTGTTCCCTTGGGAAGCTCACCCTAAATCAGATCAGTGATCGGGACGTTCTGGTTCGCTGAGCAGTCCCAAATATGGAATCGTGTCTGTGCAAACAGCAGGTGGCACTTGTGCACCCAAACAGACAAAACACACTCTAGCAGTGCTAGAAAATGGCATGCTATAACCTTTTAAAGTTGGCCAATGGGAAATAACTAGTGTAAAGTAGCTGGAGTCATTTTGGCTGTTGACTGATATAACGGTGAAGACCTTGGTGTGCCTACTAAGGCAACACAGGTGTAAATTGTGGTCTTCTTCGGGACCTGTAAAAGTGTTCCCATTTCAACATCAGGGTACCGTTTTTCACCAGGAGCTGTTTTTTGCTTTGCAGCTTGGAGGTATCTTGATGCTTCTCCCCCATCTCTTTCCTTGTTTAGGTGGACAACCAGCTCCTTCGTACCACTCAGCCTTTCATGCTCTTCCTGACCCCCAAAACTGGTGAAAACGAAGCAACCGAGACAGGTCCTGCCCTGCAATTGAATGCCATGAAATTTCCCAGTAAGAGCCCTTTAACTGATATATACAAGGTAATCCAACAACCGGATATCGTTTGGGCTATTGAACTGCAGAACTGGGAAGAAAGGGGATCTGTGTACCTATCTAGGCATTGCTCCCTCAGGTAGACAAAATTGGAGACAAAGCAAAACAGATGTACAAAATTTTTTTTGAACATGTGTGGTCAGTCTAGGACCAGGGAGACCAGAGTTCAAATCCCTACACAGCCACGAATCTCACTGGGGGACCTTATGGTTTTTGGTTGTATTTGTTCTATGCTGAATCCTCTACAGAAGGGATATCTCAGCTTTGGGGGTGGGTGGGGTGTCCAAAGCCATATATGGAAATCTAAGGATATTTTGTGGGTACCACCAAAAATCGATTTCACAGAAGACCTGCTGATCTTCAGAAGCCCTCCCCACAAGGAAACTAGGCAAAATACCCAAAGAGACACGCATGCAGAACAAATCTAATGCAGGCCAAAGAAAGCAGACAGCATGTGCATGCACACACCTTAAAAGAGGGATCTTCCTCAAAGTTGGGAGATAAAAGTAAAACAGATAGGTGGGCACTATGTTGGGGACCACATCCCTAAGGTTCAAGTTGACCCTGTAGTGCTTCCAACATTTCATTTTATCTTTTTCTTGTACCTATTTTAAGATACGAAAAGTTGACTTCATGCAATGTGAACCCGTTTAATGTTTTGGTAAACATCTGTATTATGTGTTAACATTCCGTCAGCCTCCTGGCGTATGTACCTGGTTCAAATCCTCAGGCTTCCTTCTGGGCGCGTATTAATTCTGAATCCATGTGTTACCGAGTGGAAGCCCTGTAAGGCTGAAATTCAGAATGCAGAGTTTAAAATACGGTTTTTGTGTCACCGGTCTTTTTGTGAGCGCATTTATTTAGATTGCAAACTCCTTGTGTGATCTGTGTTTGCTTTCATAAAGAGTTGTGTGCATAGCGCGATAGAAAAGAACACACTTCCCTCTCGTTCCAGCATCTGATGATCACAGCTGGCAAGTTCACAGTCCAAATCGAGGAGAAGCTGCTCCTGAAACTTCTGAGTTTCTTTGGTTGTGATCAGTCAGAATCAGGTACGTTGTCAGGTCCACAGTCACACCTGCGGAGTCTGTAAATAAAGGAAATTAAAAGTGCTTGGAATTTTCCCTACATGGCGATGGAAAGCCTGAGATGAAAACATTTTGGCAGAATGCATCTCATCCACCCGCAATAATGTTTCTATGTTGGTTTCAGCCTGCTTTTGCTTTTTTTTTTTAGAAAAAATGCCATGCAGGGGCCTTAAATAATGTTTTCTAGACAGTAGTAGAAGTATTTCATACAAAACACATTGCAAATGTTGGAATATTTTGCAATGCAGTCCTGAAAAGGGGCATTAAAAATAAAGAAAATGCACATTTTAATATATTTTACTTAAAGATGATCTGATTTGGAGCAGGAGATTATTAGTGGGGTGTACCAAAAAGTACAGCAGTAAGCTGGGTTGGGATTCATAAGGCTGCATCCAACTAAGTCCTAGTCAGAGTAGGCCCCTTGAAATGAATAGACCTCAGATAGTCACTTCCATTAATTTATTTGGGTCTGCTCTGAGTAGGCCTAACCCTGGGTGCAACTCTCAGTTGTTTTTGCAGAAACTGTTGGTCGCAGAAACTGTTAACTTGTAAGCTCCCTGGATTTATGCCATTATTACTTTCGTTGTCCTCATTCATCATAATGGTAGCAAATTAGATGCCCCAGGTACTGTAGTAATAATGCCTGTGTCGTGTTGTTGAAACACAGAAGTTGAAAGTTACGATGAAAACCTTCACGAAAAGCCGGTTGATCAAGGTGGAGCACGGAAGCGATATTACTTTGAAAACCTCAAGATCAGTGTGCCGCAGATAAAGCTGAGTGTCTTCACTTCCAGCAAGCTCCCCTTGGACCTCAAGGTAAGGCTTCATGGGCCCATCCTTCCAGAGTGTTCTGCTGCATTGCATAATAAATTCTTGCAGGGTGATAGATAAGCAGTGGTCTGTAGGAGATCTGCAGTCTTCCTGAGAATCTCCTTGTATTTAGAAAGCCAGATTTCTAGTACCGAAGGCTGTGAAATAATATCTGCTGAAAGCGCAGAATCCAGGGAGAATTGGGTAGTAAAATGCACGCCTCTTCCCCCCTCCCCCCCCTTAACAACTGAGGATTGTCTTGCCAATTGTCTGGCTTGACGAATATTCGGTTGACAGCAATGGGCAGCCTCTAGGATGTTCACGTTCTCAATGTGTGTGACAATGTTAAGACTTGAACCTCCTGAAAAGGAAGCCTGTTGGAGGATCATCGGCAGAGACTTTGCTTTTTTTATTGGTCATTTGAAATCAAACTGAGTACAGCTTAAAATGAATGGGAGAAGCTACAGTATGTCCAAATAGTGATGTGGGACTCCACATCCAGGCCCAGCCATCTCCAACAACAACTGGAGGACCGCAGGCTCTTCGTGCCCCACACCCACTCGCCATCTCTGGCTTAAAGGAGGGAGCATTCATGGGAAAATGCTCTAATAGGAACTGTATAAATTCTGTGAAATTATATACAGTGGTACCTCAGGTTACAGACGCTTCAGATTACAGATGCTTCAGGTTACAGACTCCGCTAATGAAAAGCAATGCAGGATGAGGCCCAAAGACCCATCTAGCCCAGCTTATTGTTCTCACAGTGGCCAACCAGATGCCCATGGGAAGCCAGCACAAGGGGCCTGGGTGCAATAGCAGCCCTCGCAACCTGCAATTCTTAGCAAACGGTGTTCTGAGGCACATTCCCTCTTGACACTGGAGAGAGAGGGGGTCCCTTCTGGGTTAAGCCCCCAAAGAAACTCTGCACATCCTGCCATGGAACTGTTGCACATTATCCAAGTGAAACACTTTCTGGACCTACCAGCCTGGCCATTACCTTGTGGGAGCAGAGTGCGCCACAGCATGCTCTCTTGCAGCTTTGCTTTGTGTTGTGTGGGGAGAGCTGCACTGGGGTGTGAGCTGCTCTTCTCTTGCTTTCGTTCCTGTGCTTCTTTGTTGAAGAACTCCTGATAAGGTTCCAGGGAACCTGGATTTCCTGGGAACACAGTTTGAAAAAGATTGTTCTAAGTCAACAGACCTATTTTTAGCTTCCAGTTAACAAGGAGCCTCTACTTAATTAACAACAACAACAACAACAAAAAGCCACACATATTGTGGCATTCATTCTGAGCTCAAGTCTGGGGCAGGCCATGCAAACAAAAACACAGGGAGCATTAAACTGAACGGTGCTGGGGACTCTTTGGAAAGCAATGGCAGGGTTATTCTGTTTGCTGTCCTTACAGTCCAGAGAAGCCCACAGCTTTAGCGGCTGCTGCTGTCTGTCCCTCTCAGGAAACAGGACGGAAGTGGACTTAGGAACGGGGAAGAGGCTTGTTGCCTCTCAAGGAAGCTGCCTTTCGTTGTGCAGACCAAAAGCGAAAAAGCTCAGGGAAGGAAAACGGAATGAGATTTTCAAGATGTCCTTTCAGAGGTCCTTGTTTTTATTTTTAACAAGTGGAGCAGCAGAGAAAAGGCAGCCTCCACCTGGGCTTCAAATGCTAAAGCTCTGTCCATTCTTGTATTCTCTCTCTCGTTTTTCATAAGCTCAACCCCAAGGTGGTTGGGAGGTAAGAAAAGAAGATGAGGAGAAGCATGTGCCGAGTCATGCACTTTTAACACAAAACGCCTCTTGCAGTAATCCATAAGCAAAGCTGCCAGGTTTAGCTGAGAAGTGCCAGGATACGGAATTTAAAGGATTGATAGCCTTGAGGTCATATCTCACTGGAGATGTTCTGTTGGCCCTACCTATAGCAGATGGCAAGAGAGGGTATGGCAAATTGAATTGTCAGAACATCTGATTTACCACCGCAGAGTTGTCCAAGGTTTGGCCATAGGAGATATAGTATGGGTTTCTTCTATAACCAACAACAGCATATTAGACAAACCTCCAATGGCTCATGCACCATGGAGAGGGCAGTTGCCTCCCCCCTGAGGGTTTCTCCTTTTGCCTGGTCTAGACATGTTTCAGACTGTCCCTTTTGTTGTTGATGATGGTGATGATGACTTTTGATCTGATTTCATTTTGATGTAAATTCTGACCCATCTTGATTTCTTAATGTTGAAGATGGAGAAGATGTAAGCAATATTGTACTTCACTCAGTCACAGTTACGTTTTTCTCCCTTTGAATTGTTCATCCTATTGATTTTTGTTGCTGTTTCTTTAAAGTGTTAAGATGCTAATCTAGTTACTCTATTTGCTTTAGGCATTGAAAAGCACCCTGGGCTTCCCTCTGGTTAGGTTTGAAGATGCTGTGATCAACTTGGACCCCTTCACCAGAGTCCATCCCTACGAGACGAAAGAGTTCATCATTAACGATATCCTGAAGCACTTCCAAGAAGTGAGTTAATTTTGCACTAGAGGGCGCAGGGCCACACGAAGCCAGGCCTTCCTGCTAGGTAGTCCCTGCTGCATTGTGACATGGAACCTTCCTTCCTCACACAGGTTCACCAAAGCCCCAGTCCTCTAGCAGACTTGAGGGCTGCTAGCATTTGATGACTGCGATAGTGCAGATGTTCTGATATGTTTATAGCAAGGGTGGGCAGCCTTATGTCTGTTAAGTGGCCATGTTCTCTTTTGGGGACAATCTGTGTGTGCTCCCCTATCCGAACACCAACTGCTCGTGTGGTTGATCCAATATAGAGTAGATTGCACGGGCATCTTATTAAACCACCCCCATGTTTTCTTTCTGTCCCACTTAGTCTCCCCCTTTCCTTTGCTGGGTGTTCTCTCTTACTGTCTGTGTTGTAGCCCAAGTTACAAAGCAGCTTACTAACCCACATATAATCCCCCCTTTAGGGTTTTGACATGAACACTGGGGTGTCTCCAGCTCGCTCCTTCACTCTGACTGCTGTTTTAGCACCCATGATGAGATCAGAAGGCTGCATTTTGGTCTTCTCCAGCTCTGTGATTCAGATATAGAAGAGAGGAGGGGAAAGGGTCTTATTCCCCCCTCCCTTTATGGTCGCCCCTCCTTATGCAAAAGAGCCCCCTTTACCGAACATGATGACTTTGCCGTGAGCTCTGTTTCCAGTGACATTTCTGATGCCTTTTCCAGGAGCTGCTCAGCCAAGCGGCAAGGATCCTGAGCTCCGTGGACTTCCTTGGCAACCCAATGGGTCTCCTGAACGATGTTTCGGAAGGCGTTACCGGGCTGATAAAATACGGAAACGTCGGCGGCCTTATACGAAACGTTGCCCACGGTGTGTCAAACTCTGCTGCAAAGGTAGGGATACGAAAGATAAGGAGGCCCATTTGTTCCTCCTGCAGCTCTAGCAACCGCTGATGCCTCAGAGCAGGGGTCAGCAAACTAAGGCCCGCGGGCCGGATCAGCCCCAATTGTCTTCAGGATCTGGCCCGCGGACTGTCCATGGATCGGTGTGGGGATTCTGTTCATTCGGGCTGTGCCATTTTTTTCTGCACCATTCCATTTCCCCCCCTCTCCCGCACACACACCGTGGTGGCGCCTCCTCCTCCCTCCCTCCTCCTGGCTCCTCCCTGCCCTGCCTAGAGGAGGAAGGGGGCTGGGCTGAGCTGGCTGAGCGCCATTTTAAGCAGCCCCTCTCCGGAGCCAGCCCTTTTGCCCCAATCATCTTCCCTCCGCCGCCATCGCCCTGATGCTCCTGTGAGCCAGAGAACGGAGCGGACTAGCTTGCTCTGCCTACCTATGAGAAGCAGTGGCGGCGGTAGTGATGGTGGTGGCGGCGGCAGCCCCAGGGAAAGTAAGCGCAGCGGCTGGGGGTGGGGAGGAGGACTACTTGCACCCCTCGCCTCTTCTTCCAGCTCCACACCCACCCACCCCAGTGCTGCTCCTCCAGCCTGCCACAAGGTCTGAGGGACAATGGACCAGCCCGCGGCTAAAAAATTTTTGCTGACCCCTGCCTCAGAGCAACCTTCCCCTACCTGTTTCTCTCCAGGTATTCTCAAACAACACTGCTTGAAAGCACAATTATTTGTGTTACCAGGTGTGATTGTCCCAAAACATGGGTTGGCAAGATGGCTGACTTGAACCAGTGGGAAAACAGTCCATTTTAACATAGATAAAATCATCAGCCGATATCATGACAGATCATAGGGCATGTCTTTGTTTTCCCCTTCTGTTCCATACTGATGGACTGTTGACATTTAAACCCTTCCTATATAATAAGAGCTTTCATCCTTTGGAACTCCCTGCCTATTGACGCCACTCAATATTGTTTCAAACACATACTGAAAAGTTTTTATTTCAGCAAGCCCTGCCCAGAGATATGGGAATGTATCCAATTCTACTTAAGAGTAGACCCATTAAAATTAATGGGCCTGCCCTGATTATGAACAACTTTGGATGCAATCCATTGCACTATATTTAACATTAGTCCTACTTAGATCCATTGAAATGAATTGATGTAACTAATTTAGATCTGTTAATTTCAGTGTGTTAACTCTGAGTAGACATAGCGTTGGATAGAATTCATAGTTGAGTTGCATATATTGGTTTTTAAAGTTTAATTGATTTTATTTGTGATTATTTTATTTGTATTTGCTTTTTTTGTGGTTTTTGCAAACTTTGGCTGTGTTTTATTTGCAATTTGACTTCTCCATGGTTTTATCTTTGCCTCCCTTACAGTTCCTCATGCTGTCAAATGAGTTCTGCCCTGGGCAGAAGGATTGTCAGATCCCAAAACAGGCAGAATGATGTGCACACAGTATATCTATTTTAGACATTTATATACAACCCTACATCATTTGATTCTAGGGCAGTTTGCACTGAAACAACAACTTGTAAAAACAACAGTGAAAACATTACAGGCCAAAGTTCAAAGCCGGTTGATTTCATGACTTAGTGATGCATGCTCTATTTTTCAGGTCCTCATTTAGACATTGTGTTCTCCTGTTTTTACAGCCTCGGCACAATTGAGGCAACGTTTTCAGTGTGGGCTTTCCCCCCCCTGCTGAGATTTATGCATTTTTCTTCCCTAAGCAGCGAAGCCCCTTCAGAATCCATCTCGTGCATGCCTGTTTCGGATTATTCATTCCAGCCTACATTGAGTGCTGTGTGCTTTTGCATCTCGCAAAGGAATCTTTGAAAACTCGGCTCGGGTGTTGAGAAGAAATAATCCAGTCTCGCCACAAGGGAACCTAGCCAGACCAGTAAAAATCGTGGCCATTGGTTCTGCTCTTGTGCGCTGTCTGCAGGCAGAGTATGATTAATTAGGGTGTCTGCTCTCGCTGCAAACCCTTCCACCTGACACAGAGGAGCCAGACATTTTCACATCCTTCAATTCATTACATCAGTTCTGAGTCGTTGGTGGTTGAGGCAGCCAAAACCCATCTAGGGAAATTTGTATGTGTCTTACGCCCCCTCGGTTACCTGGTTCCTTTTCCTCCCCTTTCTTTTTTAAATAGCAGTTCAGAAGATTCAATAATGGCAGACCTTCCATATCCACGTACTTCTTAACGAGGCTGAACTTTAACGACCCCTTTAAAAGAAATAAAAAGTGCCTGCAAGAATTGCACGCACGCACACACAAAAATGCCTTATTTATGAGCTGTGTCTGGTTTTGCCATTGTATAGATTTTCTGTTTAATCACTGTTGATTATTCCAGTAATGGGTTTTCCATGTATCTCAGAGCGTGTACTGGGTGAATGACTTCTTTCAAGTGGAGAGGTTCTGTGTATTTAAGTTGGCACAGAAACTCAGGTTAATGGAAGTTCACTTCAGACCATTCTCTGCGGCATGATCCCTTGGAGAGTGGCTGTTTTTGTGTGTTAAGAAGGGCTTTGATCCTAAATATAGGGACCGGAGGGAATTTCCATTCCATCTGCCATGGCGGCTAAAAAAGAAAAAGAAAGAAACCCAACAGTCCTGTTTGAACTATTTGCATCAAATATCCTTCCCCCCCCTTTCATTTGGGTTTTTCCTTTTTTTCTTTTTTCTCCCTGAGGGTTGCAAATACCAAAAGCTAAAATTATTCCTCCCTTCAATGACTTCTTGGTAAGAGACGACAGTTGGTGGTGCAACTTTATAAGCAACAAGATGAATTCCTTTTAGTGATTCAATTCTGTCCTCCAGCTCGAAGCCTCGGTTTTATTGCAGTGTCTGCCAGCGTAAGGAGAGGGGTTGTTTTCCCCCCTGAAAGGTTGTCTTTCTGCGTCAGAAATATTACGGTCTGGTGGCTGGCTCTGTGTTGGAAATGGCTTCCAGTACTAGAGGCGCAGCGGATTATTTGCTGGCGGCTAAGGAGTCCCGTGCTTGCAGTCCATTCTGGAAATTACAGAAAAGCTGCCATGACTGGTGTGTAAATATACATGTGTGGGAACAGGGTGCCCAAAGAATCCCTGCAGAAGATGGGCTTTAAAACAGAGTACAAGCACAATGTTTGGGCAAGGTGATGGCAGCAAGCTTAGGCAGACTGGGGTGGTGTGTGTGTGTGTGTATGAGTCTGCAGCAGGGAAAGTATGGTCAAAGATAAAGAGAGAACAACAGGCAAGGGCAGAAAATGTACTTATGGAGCTGCGCATGTGCATGAAACTTCATTTCAGTAGGAACTGAGAGGTTTGAACAGTTGGGAATGCCACAACCTACATGTTCAGAGTGGTTCTCAAATGCCTTGGTACTTGTACGTTTTGGCTCCCAAACGCCGCAAACCCGGAAGTGAGTATTCTGGTTTGCGAATGTTTTTTTTGGAAGCCGAACGTCCAACACAGCTTCCGCAGCTTTCGATCAAGTGCAGAAAGCTCTGCAGCCAATCAGAAGCCACACCTTGGTTTTTGGAAGTCGAACAGACTTCTGGAACGAATTGCGTTCAAGAACCAAGATGCGACTGTATATTAATCAAAAACAAAAAACTAGAGCACCAGACATACACCTATCTAGGTAAAGCAACTACTTTATAAGTTGAAGTTACTGGGAATGAAGGAAAACACAAAATACGGAGTGCGTTGTCTGCATTTTCATGATAATCTCAGATATAGAAAATGACTTTTATGAAGGCACTGGTAGGTGCCATTTGGGGCTTGGGTGCCCTTGATACGGGTGGGGTGGGGTGGGGTGGATGATAGGATGCAGTTCTTAAGCAACTTATTAAGGCAGATCTTGATTCCCTCTGTGACTGGTTTGCTTTCCCTTTTCACAAGATGACTATGTAGTGAAAGCTCCTTTCTGCTTTGGTGTGTCAGCCCAACACCTCTCAAGAGATAATGCTTGGCTTTTTGAAACGACACTTTCCCCAGCTTGCTGCAGGGAATGATCCTCTGGTGTGACTTCTGAGACAGTGCTTTTGCTGCAGCCATTTTCATGGGGATTGAAAATCAGTCTCTTACTTGTTTATTTTTATTGTCATTTATTGCATGTATAGACTGCCTTTCTGCCAAGGCACGTGATGTGGTTTGTCCTAATGGTGCAGCTGGCAAGTTACTGGCATGTTAATTCTTTTTAGCTGAAACTTCCAAGACAGATTTCTCTCTAAACTTGTGAGGGTTGTGTGTATGCACCTCTTTCGGATGTGTAAGCTTTGTCTTATCTCTCTTATCTTAGTATCTCCTGTAAATCCAATACAGTGGTGCCCCGCAAGACGAATGCCTCGCAAGACGAAAAACCCGCTAGACGAAAGGGTTTTCCGTTGCGGAGGCGCTTCGCAAGACGAATTTCCCTATGGGCTTGCTTCGCAAGACGAAAACGTCTTGCGAGTCTCGCCATTTCCCCCCCGCTTTTCCCCCCTTTTTCAAAGCCGCTAAGCCGTTAATAGCCTTTTAACAGCTTAGCTGCTAAGCCTTTAATAGCCGCTAAGCCACTAAATCGCTAATAGCGCTAATCCGCTTAGCCGCTAATGGGGTTGCTTCGCAAGACGAAAAAACCGCTAGACGAAGAGAATCGCGGAACGGATTCTTTTCGTCTTGCGAGGCACCACTGTATGGCAGATTACAGCAAAATACAGTGGTACCTCTGGTTAAGAACTTAATTCATTCTGGAGGCCCGTTCTTAACCTGAAACTGTTCTTAACCTGAGGTACCACTTTAGCTAATGGGGCCTCCCGCCTCTGCCGCACAATTTCTGTTCTCATCCTGAAGCAAAGTTCTTAACCTGAGGTACTATTTCTGGGTTAGCAGAGTCTGTAACCTGAAGTGTCTGTAACCCAAGGTACCACTGTATATACACTATATCTCCACTGAAGGGTTTTGTTCTGGACTGTACTAGAGAAATCGGCTTGCCACTTTTATTAAAGCAAATTGTTCTGGAGCATAAAGAAGTCTCTTTGGTACCTATCGGACAGTGTAATACTTCGAGAAACTAAAGTGAGTGGAGGAGCAGTCAAAGTTTACTTGCTGCACTAGGGCAATTAAAGGTTCTGAAGGCTATAAATATAAGCAACAGAGAAACCTCGCAACGAGAGCTCAGCTTTCATGTTAAAATTTGATGTTTTCTTTGGGAGTTTCAATTTCTGCTGAACCAGCTGCAGCTGTTGTTCCCCCCACCCCCACCCCCGGGTACCATCCTCTTGGTTGAGTTAGAAAGGAGTTAAAGACCAACATAAAGGCAAGGCAGGAAGAAAACATTTTCATCTGAAGTATGACAAAGTGATTAAAAGCTGGCAGAGCTGATGTTGTGACGTGCCCTCCCTCCAACATTGGGAGTGGTGACACCCGCTGTTTTGCAAAATATTCGCTGTGGAAATTCCAGGGGATTCTCGCAAGGTTTTGTTTTGTTTTGTTTAATTGGGCTCAGCCAGGCTATATAGTCAGTTTTTACATGTCTTAATCGAGGTGTTGGGACTGGGGAGACCCAGTTTCCTATCCCCACATAGCCATGAAGCTCACTGGGTGAAATTGGGCAAGTCATTATTCCGCAGGGGGGATTAGTGGTGGTACATATTATTCTGCCATCTTACAGAACCACCAACTTTATTACAGGATAAGCTGTTGTGGACCAGCAGCTCCTTCATCAGATCCGTTAAGTCCACTGTAGCCCGCAAAAGTTTATCCCATAATCAAGCTGTTAATCTTTAGGACAGCAGTAGCCAATGGGATCCCCTTCAAATGAATGTTGGACTACAACTCCTATCAGCCCCAGCCAGCATATCCAACAATCAGGGATGATGGGCGTCAGACCTTGTAGTCCATTGGCTAAAGGTACCATACGTAGGTCTCTTTGCTATCAATCTGCCTGGTACTTTCTGAAGGACAGGAGGACACTGTAGTACCTGATGCTTTGGACTACAACTCCCATCATCGCTGGCTGCTGGCTCATACCGGCTGATGGGATGTAATCCGAAGCATTTGGAGGGCAGCAGGTTGGCAAAGGCTGGTGTGAACTGCAGTAGGAGGCAGGAGACTGGATGGCTGGCACAGAAAAGGTCTCTTTGGGAAGGGGTCTCAAGAGAGCTAGAGATGGCATGATTGTGGTCTTCTGGGGGTGGGGAGAGATTTCCCAGACTTAAGAGACAGTAAAGGAGAAAGAGTGGAGTCTTAAGGAGCAGGAGGGATGATGGAGCGGGCAGCGTTTTGTTTCGTTGTGTGTCGAAGCAAGGAGCAACAGAGATGCAAGGCAAGGTTCAGGCGCAAGGATTAGACTGTGGGGAACACCAAGCTTGAAGTTGGTTTAGCAAGGGGCAAGCTGAAACAGAGCCCTTCTGTGCCAGTAGCAGCAGCAGCAGGTGCAGCACAGTTTTTTGCACAACGATGTTGTGTGGGGAGCCTCCGATCTTCCTGGGTCTTCTCCGGGGAAGTCTTCTGAGTCAGTGAATGGCAATGGTCTTGCCCTGCACATTCGCCCGAGAGTGCTTCTGGGGCTGGCCCTACGTGCTCCCCCTTCCCCCATTCTGCTCCTCACTCTCACCCCCTGCAGATGAGCATTCCGACTCCAGGGTTATGACAGGCAGTGCTAAAATAGCAAGAGGTAATTGACAGGGATATGTCACGGGATGTGAGGACAGAGAGATGGCAAGAGAGGCTGGGCAAGGTCTTGGAGAGCATTTAAGGTAAGAACAAAGAGTTTGTGCTACACCAAGGAATGAACAGGAAGTCGCTGTTCGTGTGGATTTCTTTCAACAGCTTGATCCCTGTACTAGCCTTTCAGTTTGAAGGCTGCTGTGTAACCCTTGTTTTGGTTTTAGCACCATCAGTGTGTCCAACAAGCAAAAGAATCCTTTTATTTGTGACTTCTGTCAGGGCTGAACAGAAGGTGCAGTTCTTGTTTTGAGCTGAATTCAGCATTGCTTGCTGAAGGCAATTATGTATGAGTGTTGAGCTGTGAGGTGGTACACGTTACATAATACACATTGTGCATTTTGGGGGAAACCATCCTCGCCCCCGTTTCCCCTCCTCCTGTGTAAATTTGCATGAATGATGACTTTGAACCCTGGCAAGGGAACGGCTTGATCTGGACGCACTGTCCCTAAGTCAGCATGCAGAAACAGACTGGCCAGTCTTTGGCAGACTACCTCCCCCAACCCCTCCGACCCTTTTAATATGGTCAGGTAATATCATACTCTGCAAACGCAGGGCAAATAATAGCTTACGAGGCAGCTTTCAGATTTTAAACGCTTGCTTGTGATCTTGTTTGTTAAAATGAAACGAGTTCAGTAGATTTGCATTGCTCACCTGACTCTTAGAGTAGTTGCCAGGCCAGGCATATCTTTGCACAGGGGACTAGCTCTCGTGTCCACTCCTTGTGAGTTCTTGCACTTCTGCACCGGATCCTCTTAACTATGGAACAATAGCTCAAGTCTTGCACAAATCAACGAAGGCAGCAGTGCTCCTCGTGTTACAGTTTTTCTTAAGCCAAATGAGCAGACAGTTGGGGGGGGGACAAAGTACTGTGCTACCCAGCTGCTTTCTGGAAAAGGGGTCCTCCTCTTTTACCATCTTCACCCCTAAAAGACACTCACATAGAAATGAAGGAGATAGTTGTTCTCTTGACCCATTCCTTCTCCTTTTGTGAACGCGCTGCAATCCTACAGGGAGTTAGAGCTCTGGGCAGATCCTTGACCATTAGCCATCATCTCAAGGGAAAATGTATCTTATAACAAAGGAGGTATGTGGCCGAACTCCTATATATAACAACAACAACATTCTGCGATCTGGACTCTGACCTGCGGGTATAGGGCAGTATATAAACTAAATAAGTAATAGGCAACAAAATTGGATTATGCAGAATACAGAAAACCAGGCAGTTGAAGTATGGCCATATCTAGCATTAAAGGTTATTATTACACGAAAGGGGATTCAAGTTACAAGAAAGGAGTTTCTGGCTAAACATCAGGAACAACTTTTGACAGTGGAACGGACTCCCAGTAGTGCCGGTGGACTCTCCTTCCTTGCAGGTTTTTAAGCAGAGGTTGGATGGCCACCTGTCATGTATAGCTTATGAAACAACAGCTAAACTTGCCAGGCAGCCCCACGGATTCCCCCAGGAGGAGTAGATGTGCTGAGTTTGAATGTAGATTGTCCTGTTTTGCCTCCTTGCCCAGCTGAGAGACATTCTGGGGAGGGGTGTGTGGCAGTGGTGTGTGGAGAGGGATCGGAAAACCTTTATTTCACCTTCCCAAGGCGACGTCCTCACACTTTGGGAGAAAGGGGATCAAAGGAAACAAAGCACAGAAGGATAAGCGAAAATCTGCCCCCGCTGCCCTTTCTGAAAACCAGATTGCCTTGTTTGGATTTTCTGTGTTAGCAGGATAAAAGCATGCTATATTCTCATGGGGTGGCGGGCGAGGAAGGAAGTTTCTAAGCTTCTCCGCCAGCCTGTTTTCATCGTAAGGAGAAGGTGCTTTGGAGAAGTAGCTGTGCATGTGCCTCTTTTGCAGCAAAGTGGGGGGTGGGGGGGCGGGACTTTACGCCTCTTTTCCGCAAAAGTGATCTGTTAAAAAGAGTATTGGTTGCTTAATAAAGTGTAGATTGCCCTCTCGGTGAACCCGCCAGTGACTCTCCAGTTGGGGTCATTCCAAGTTCATTCTGTGGACTTTTGACTGCCTTCTGTGTATGTGAAAACAGCCGGCAGCTCCTGCAGGGATCACTCATTCAGGCCTGTAACACAAAACTATTCCCCCGTAGGCACCTGCTGGGCAGGCTCACAGGGGGTCCTGGGGCTGGGGGAGTGACGGAGGGCAGGGGGGAGACAGCCCCCTTCCCACATCGGGCATCTGTAGAGGTGGAGAAGAACTGGGCCCTCCCCGGCAGGTCCTCTCGACTGGCCAGGCATCCCCATAGACAACTCATTAGACGTCTTTGCAGATTACCCAGCAACATGCTATTGTCAGAATTCATTACGAGGCTGGGTTAACGAGGAGATGCGAGCTAATTTAAGGGCCTTTCGCTTGGGCTCCGTGACATAAATTGGGGGTAAAGAGGATGCCGTCCGGCTTGGTGGAAGGAAAATTTGCTGCTACCTTTCTGGCGGCTTCTGGGATTGGGCCGTGTACAACCCCTGAATTTGAGCCTCTCTTAAAAAAAGGAAAAAAAGAATTGCAAATTCTGCCAGAGTCAATGCACCACCAACACCCTACCGGTCTGAGAATTGTTAGTATGTTGAGATTTGTGTGTGTTTATTCCACCCTGAGATGCATGTTCCTGGCTTGCCAGCCCATGCCCTCAATATGCCAGTCTGAGACTGCTTCAAGTATCCTGAGGGTGAGGGCAAGTGCTATGAAGCAGACTTCTCTTGCCATTCATTTTTTTATTTTATTTTTGAGTGGGGAGGGGCGGTAAAAATGTCAGGCTTTTTGTAGAAGCGACACATGGGCCAAGTCTATTGTACGTCTGCTTTTCGCAGAGTCCTTTGGTGGCAGCATCTTTCCCGTTTTGTACTACGTGGCTTCTGTTCCCAGGAAGGCACTTCAAGGATTCTGGTGTTAAACATGTCTTGTAATGCAACATTGCACCAAATTCCTCTCTTTATATTTATTGAAATAAATGTCCTGGTAAATTTGATAACCCTGTGAGTGAGACAGTGAGGCACAAACCACATATCACAGTTTGCCTTAGATGGACATTGAGACAGGCGGTGTAGACTTAACTAGAAAGCCATTCCTTGTTTATTTGATTTTTTTTATTTTCCAGAGCTAGATTTTTCAGTGTGTGCATTTCAAGTCAGATAGAAAATGTTTTAAGTTTCCCATGAAAATATCTAGCTATGTCTGTATGTCTGCAGGAAGATGCTGTATTGCCTTTATCCTACATTTCATATATGTTAATTTACATTCATTTTTAAATGATTAACAGGGTCTTTTTTGTGGTGGCAGCCCAACATTGGAATGCTCTCCCCTTGGACTATTAGGCCACAGGGTAACACTGAGCAGATGAGGCACGATGCAGAGATCTTCCTGTTTCGTCCAGGATCTTGAATGTTTAATTGATTTTCTGTGCTGTTTTGAGTGTTCTTTTGCTACCGAGATGGGGAATGCGATCCAGCAGGAGGGTTGGATCCTGAATGCCTTCACCCTGAGCAGGCCACTTTGACAGGTGGGTGGGGCCACACACCTATCAGTCAGCTGACGTTTCCATGCCATCAAGTGATCCTTTTCTTTCCTTTGCAGTGTGACTTGAGTTGAAGTGCTGCAGCAAAGCAAGTCTGGCACAGACTTCAAGCTCTGCGAATGGAACTATTGTATTTATTCGAATCTAATGCTCACCTTATTGCCATGGAACAACCGGGAGACCATTTTAAGGCTCACAATCGTTCCTTTGCCACCGCATCATATATGGTGTCTGATGTGGAGCGGGAGGTTGTGGCTCTGGATGGGGGAACATGGGTTAACAGGGTAAATTGGGACCCTTGCCGGGCTTAATTAGACCCAACAAGTCAGAGGTTCCTTACCAATGTGCCACTGTGTTACTGCTGCGTTTTTGTGTATATATTTGATCAGCGTTTGAAAATCCCTGTGTTCTAGGTGCATTTTGCGACAGAGAATTTCATTAGTGTGAGCTGTTTCTGAGCTCTGGGTGCAGTACTGTTCCTAAGATTTCAGATTAAAACTGCAGAGTAGAAGGAAAGGAGGACCTTTTCCTGCTTCCCCACTTCCAGCCCCTCTCTGAAGATTGGAGAAGAGACCTTCTTAAGAATATTAGGGGGGTGGACAGGGGAAGGACTAGACCATATGAAAAATGGACATAATATTTTAGCTGCAGTTCTTTCATTTTCAGCTTTGTATTCTTGTTATAAAAAGCACGCCTAGACATTTTGTTGTTGCGCCCATAACCTAGGTTTAAGGTGCCGTTTAACTCCTAGCTTTCATATCTCAGTTTCTAACACTGTATTTGACATATATTTAGTTTCTGTCTATTTGCTGTTCAGACGTGAATAACCGTCAGGAGCCTTCTTTTAAAAAAAATGTTGAGAAATGACGGCGCAGAATAGAAATGGGTGTTTGCAGAGTTTTTTTTAAAAAAAATGAAAAAGAAGAACCTGCTGTGCTGTTTCAGCTGCACAGAAATGCCTTAAACATTAACCTGACCTTGCGACCTGCTGCAGAAGCAAGGCAATCCAAAGGTAAAGGGCTGGCAACACATGTTTTCGGAGAAGGGTTGTAGCTTAGTGGCAGAGCATCTGCTTTTCCTGCAGAAGGTCCCAGGTGCAGTGCCCAGTGGCATTGCCAGGTGGGGCTGGAAGAAGACCCCCGCCTGAAATCCTGGCGAGCCACTGCCAGTCAGTGCAGGGTCAACAGTGCTGAGCTAGATGGACCAATGGTCTGGCAGTTTCCTGTGTTAGTTAATTCCCTTCTGCCTGGGCATTGTGCCTGCTTTAGAACTCATCACAGAATTGCTTGGTATCTCTGAGCCCAGCAGTGCAGATTGAGAACCTTGTGTTGCTATTGTTAACTTTGCATTTGTCTTTTTGTAAGGGGCTAGCCAAAAGTGACATGGGTGGTGCTGTGGGTTAAACCACAGAGCCTAGAACTTGCCAATCAGAAGGTCAGCGGTTCGAATCCCCCCGATGGGGTGAGCTCCTGTTGCTCGGCCCCTGCTCCTGCCAACCTAGCAGTTCGAAAGCACGTCAAAGTGCAAGTAGATAAATAGGTACCACTCCTGTGGGAAGGTAAACGGCATTTCCATGCACTACTCTGGTTCTCCAGAAGTGGCTTAGTCATGCTGGCCACGTGTACGCTGGCTCCCTCGGCCAGTAAAGCGAGATGAGCCCCACAACCCCAGAGTCGGTCACAACCGGACCTAATGGTCAGGGGTCCCTTTACCTAAGGGGCTAGCCATCTTCTCCCAGCTCTTAACTCTGTAGGCTTAGCTATGGCTACATATACATTTGCGTGGCACCGCAGTGTGTTGCTTCCGAGCGGCTCCACTCCAGACTTAACCAAACAAAGGCTGGCTTTGCTGAGAACTGCTTCTTGCATGCATCATGAAATAAACTCTGGGAGTTCCCAGGGTTAATCAGGCAGATGAGGTGGAAACCGGGCATGTGTCATTTGAAAAAAAAAATGGTGGAGTGGCTGGAGAGAGTGTTGTTTTATTTAGTTGTTTAGAAATATTTATGTACTGTACTGCAGTTCTCTGAAATCAATCTGAAAAGCAGATTGCAACATAGTAACCCAAAACACTTCCTCTCATAGCAAATTCAGATGATACTGATAGCTGTGTAGTGTAGACTTCAGCACAAAAACAAACAAACCAACCTATTTTTAGAATAAAGCAAAAGTGGGGTGGGGGTTGCGCAAGCACGTCCTGAAGTTTCACCCCCATCAAACTCCCGACAATGTCAGGGTGGAATCACGGAGGAGCGGCAAGGCCTCCCACAAGCTGTTCCTCATTTCCCAGACTCATTAGGCTGCATCGGGGCAGGGGTATAGTCCTGCAGGGGAAGCCACGGTCCCTAAAAGCCCTCAATGCTGCCATTCATTCTTGTGGCAATGCCCAATGCAGGTCTTCTCTGAGCCCGTAACACTGTCAGTTAAGCCTGGAGTCTGGGAAACGGTGGCTACAATGGTGTAGCCCCAAAAAAATAAATTACAAAGTTAATAAAGTCTGGTGGATTGAAGTCTGGGTTTATTGTGCATTCATAGAATTGTAGAGTTGGAAGGGATCCCAAGGATCCAATCCCCTGCAGTGCAGAGATCACAACCAAAGGATCCCTGACAGATGGCCATCCAACCTCTGTTTAAAAGCCTCCAAGGAAAGAAAGTCTACCACCTTCCAAGTTGGTTCCACTGTTGAACAACCCTTGGCATCAGAAAGTTCTTCCTAATTCAGGAACTATGAACCTACTAGATTTAACTTACGAACCAACCAGTTCCGAAGTCCAGCAACGTCACTACGAGTCACGCATTCAGCGTTAGTGAAAGTTCCATGTTTGTGTGTTTGTTATCTTTAACAGTTCACTGGAACTTTGTCCGATGGGTTGGGGAAGACAATGGATAACCGGCATCAAACAGAACGAGAGTACATTCGATACCATGCTGCAACAAGTGGGGAGCATCTCGTAGCTGGCATTCACGGACTGGCTCATGGTAATATACAAACATAGAATTATAAGGTACACACCCCCCCCACCTGGCAGTACAGGATTCCACTGCTGAACAGTTCTTACTCTCAGTTCTCCCTTATGTTTAGTTTTTTTCCTACCCTCTGGAGCAGGAGAAAACAAGCTTACTCCATCTTCACTGCGGCAGCCCTCCAGATATTTGAAGATGGCTATCAAATTATATCATACGTTCGTAAAAAAGATTGTACAATGGGCATATCAGGGCTCCCTTGAATGAACGGCTTTAGAGCAATTATTTTTACAAGCGTAGCCAGACAGAGTCTGTCCAAATTGTGCTTTTAAGAACTTTATGTCCATGCCTTCCTGGTGTGTTCAATCTTACGGCGGCCGTGAATTTTCTTAGCATTGTCCTAGAACCCTAGAGCTACTTGTGACACTAAGCATGCTCATTTTTTTCAACAGGCATCATTGGTGGATTGACAAGTGTCATAACCTCGACGGTAGAAGGTGTAAAAACCGAAGGGGGGTTCAGTGGCTTTATATCCGGCTTTGGGAAAGGACTCGTCGGAACTGTGACCAAACCGGTGGCTGGTGCTCTAGACTTTGCCTCTGAAACAGCCCAAGCAGTGAGAGATACAGCCACACTTACCGGCCCCAGGTTAGTTAAATCTCCTTCTTTTGGTGGGGTGCGGGGGGAATGATGACAGTACCAAGCAGAGTCACATGCGGATTATCGAAAGCGTTTTGCAGCGAATTGATTTCCTGGCTTGGCCTGGCAACAGGTTTCCAGAGATGAGTTCCGGGAGAAGATCTTCTGTACAAAGTACAGGAAAATGAGATCTTTCCCTTGAAACCCTTTTGCCCTTCTCCTCCCTATTGCCCTCTCAAACTGCTTAGTAGCTTTGAAAGGCAGGTGAGAGGTTTAAAGGGAAATAGCCCTTTTATTCTGCCTGCCTCTGTCTCTCTTTTCGCCTCCTCACCCCTCACTTTCTCCCTACAAAGGGGATGGTGGCGAAAAAGTTCATTGCCTCTTCCTCTGCCTTTGCTGTTGCAGAGGTGTTTCTCAGCTCAGGAAAACAGAAGGCGATGGGTTAAAACAGACAATGGGTGTGTTATGGATCTGTGGTCCTCGGTGTTCTCAGAAAGGCAAAGAGGTGAAATGAATTTTCCTTGCTCACCTCCCCATGCAGTTGCATATAGTGTGTGTGGGAAAGCAGGGGATGAATGGGTAGGTTTGCCAGTAGGCTGCTTGGGAAGGGATCGGCTTGGGGCTCTTTCTTGTCCCCTTATTCCTGCGATGTGTAAAAGGCCCTCTGAGAATCTGTAGCAGTTTAATAATTGTTCTAAAGAAGCAAATCTGGGCAAGTGACCCTCAGAAGGGACCAGGAGTGCCAGCTTGGCCTCGCGATTGTGGGTGCCCAAGGCCCTGGGTGTCATGCAGTATGCAAGGCCCTGGGACTGTAATTTGTGGGTGCTTGGGGCCCCAGGGAGCCTGCACCTATGGCAGGGACACATGCCACAGTCCCTTTTGCCTGATGAACGTTCAGTGTTATACTTTGCCCAGTTTTTAAAAGCGCCTTGTGACCCACTTAAGAAATACAGTGATGTCCCTAAAAAACAAAAGGGAGGAATACATTCAGTTGGACTTGGAAATACAAGAGGCTTTCCTAAAGATCAATTAACATGGGGAGTTTGGAGGGTGCCTTCTTCTGCATCCAGACTGGGTGGAGAATTGCACTCTGCTGAAGTCTTGCTAATACTCCAAGCTCTCACTGTTGCTTGGCTTCAACCCAGCCCAGTGCAAGCCAAAGGCAAAAAATAAATAAAATGCTGTGTTGCAAATGTCTTTTCCTTCTGTTGGCTGAACTCTAAATACTCCCTTGCACTCCAAAGCCCAGAACAATCCATTTCTCATTCGAGTGTCACTTATGTAAGGCTCTTACCAGATCTTGAGAAATGAACAAAATCCATTTCTTTCCCTTTGAATTGCTATGAGAGTGCATGAATCACTTTCAGTTAGCCTCTTGGATGTGTATTTCTTAGTCCTTGTAGATTTGCTTCTGGTGTGGGATAACCACCTCTCTCTCTCTCTCTCTGTTCCCCCCCTCCATTGCCATTTTGGCATTTGTGAGCTGCGATGGCTTTCCCGGAACTCCTATAATCACATGGAAATTTTGAACAAGAGGAAAGCAGGGGAATTGCTACTCCCCCCACCCCCCGACATTCCCCCTTTTCCACACATGTACACAGACAAAAATGCAGTTTGCAGAGCCTTTTGAGCAGCGAGAAACAGCCCTGAGATGCAAGTATTCATGTGATGCTTTCAAAGCAGTCGTCAGAATGAGAGACCAAGGGAAGCCACAATAATAATAATAATAATAATAATAATAATAATAATAATAATAATAATAATTAAAAAAATTTTATTATTTATACCCCGCCCATCTGGCTGGGCTTCCCCAGCCACTCTGAGCGGCTTCCAAAAAAATATTAAAATACTGTAATACATCAAACATTAAAAGCTTCCCTAAACAGTGCTGCCTTCAGATGTCTTCTAAAAGTCTGGTAGTTGTTGTTCTCTTTGACATCTGGTGGGAGGGCGTTCCACAGGGCGGGCGCCACTACCGAGAAGGCCCTCTGCCTGGTTCCCTGTAACTTGGCTTCTCGCAGTGAGGGAACCGCCAGAAGGGCCTCGGTGCTGGACCTCAGTGTCCGGGTAGAACGATGGGGGTGGAGACGCTCCTTCAGATATACTGGACCGAGGCTGTTTAGGGCTTCAGCACCAACACTTTGAATTGTGCTTGGAAATGTACTAGGAGCCAATGTAGGTCTTTCAAGCGCATTGCAGTAGTCCAAGCGGGAGATAACCAGAGCATGTACCACTCTGGCGAGGCAGTCTACAGGCAGATAGGGTCTCAGCCTACGTACCAGATGGAGCTGGTAAACAGCTGCCCTGGACACACTGAGATCTTGAAGATGATAGATTTGGGCTGGATTAGTATGCAAAGTTTTTCTTTCTGTTCCCAGACGGATGGCTGTGATAGTACTTGTATGCCATCTTTGCAAACCCTTCCAGCAACAACAGGAGCTTGGCTGGGGCATAGATTGCTTGATAAATGCATCTCCTCCTATGGAGCTGTGAAGCCAGGTGAAAAACAAGACAAGGCTTTTTACAGGTTTTGCAGTTTCAGGGGCTGGGAATTTATGCAGGTTGTGGACTAAAACAAGCCCACTGCACCCCTAAATGGTGTTTGTGCAGCTTGACTGCATCTGCAGGAGGGTGTTTTGTAAACTATATAGACTCACATGTTTCCAAGCACAATTCAAAGTGTTGGTGCCGACCTTTAAAGCTCCAAACGGCCTCGGCCCTGTATACCTGAAGGAACGTCTCCACCCCCATCGTTCAGCCCAGACACCGAGGTCCAGCCCTGAGGGCCTTCAGGCGGTTCCCTCACTGCGAGAAGTGAAGTTACAGGGAACCAGGCAGCGAGCCCTCTCGGCAGTGTCGCCTTCCCTGTGGAACACCCTCCCATCAGATGTCAAGGAAATAACTGTCTGACTTTTAGAAGATCTCTGAAGGCAGCCCTGTATTGGGAAGTTTTAAATGTTTGACGTTTTACTGTGTTTTTATATACATTGTAAGCCGCCCAGAGTGTCTGGGGAAACCCAGCCAGATTGGAGGATTAAATTAATTAATTAATTGATTGATTGATTGATTGATTGATTGATTACTCTCTCCCTGTTCTGCAGTTGAGCCTACATACAGGCTTTCTGGATATGTGCAGAGGCAAGGGAGAAAAGGAAAGCATTGTGTATATTTATAGATCTATCTACCAACCTTCCATTTACATACCTGCAACCCCGGAGAACCATTGCGAATCAGTGCAGACAATAAAAAGAAAGGTGTACCAATGGTTTGGCAATCTAGGGCAGCTTCCCGTGTTCCAATGGAAGGGCAATAGCTTAGTATTTGCATGAGGAAGGTTGCAGCTTCAACCCCCAGCACCTCCAGGTAGCACTGAGCGAAATGGGACCAGTTATCTGACTTGGTTTAAGACAGCTTCCTATGTTCCTATGAGTTAGTTCTCTGTCCAGGAATTACTTCTCAGCTCTGCTGCTTGAGAACCTTTTAAACTGGAGATTCCAAAGCTAAAACCCAACAGCCTTCTGCTCTGCTGCTGAGCTGCAGGTCCTCCCCCCTCCCTTTTAGCTGTTCTCAAGCATCACTGCAGCGGGGTTGAATTTGGCAGCAACTTTAAAATGTCAAGGCTGGACAGAGGGATATGACTGAGTTTCACTCTGGTCATTTTCTAATGTTTATCCCTTCCCTGTTGCACTGATGCTACAGGTGAGCGTTGCGAAATAGCACTAAAAGCACATTACTGACTGCTTGCTTCTGCCAAAGTTAAACAAGCAGGCATGCTTGTGATAAACTGTGCTACAAAGCGGATTTCCTTCTCTGGCATTTTCATGAAGAGAACCTTTTAGAGAGAGAGAGAGAGAGAGAGCGCAAAGACACTGTAAACAGGAACCGCATTAAGCATTGCATTGTGAACAGGAACTATTGAAAGTGGTGCGGCGAGGTTTGGGAGGAGTGACGGAACACGAACTTGCTTTGAACCCTCCTGCCTTAAGCAGGTAATCAGAGCATTATTGTTAGTGTCTGTTATAAGTGATATGCTTCTGGGTTCAAGCAGAGTTCAGCCAGAAATCCTCATCACAGCGAAACCTTCCCTCGATCCAGGGAAGGCCTACTCGGAAACGTTGCCGGGCAAATGCCTTGCAGACTCCATCCACACCTGTGGAATGCAAAACACCCCGTGGCACTGGCTCTGAAAAGCTGAGAGTTGACAGTGTCATCATGCAGCGTATGTCTGAATGCTGCTTTTCCCATCAGTGGAATGGTGAGAGGAGAAGCTGTGCTTTGCAGCAGACACAAGAACCTCCGTATGGGGCTGGGGGGAAGAGTTGGCAACTACACACACACACACACCTGAGTAACCTGCCTTAGCCACATGTTTTGTCCAGTTGGTGCATCCTTGGATGCAGCTGCAAATGCTCCAGCCAATCGCTATAAATTCTTTAATTGGTGGTAGCTTCCTTCTTCCTCTTCATTCTGTTTTATTCTCTGTGTTCCTTTCTTTCCAGTTGACTCTCAGACACTTGCTTGTTTGGCAGTAATTCGGTGTTGGGGGTGGGGGTACGGTCATCTAAGTACACTGGATAGATAATTCCAAAGTGTTTCCCTTTCCTTCCTCTCTTCTCACCCTCCCTTGCCCTACAGTCCCGCTCTCCATATTAGGAAATCTCCCTCCAGCAGAAACGAATCCTAGAATTGTGAAGGCAGCCTGAGGGTCATTTAGTCCAACCCCCTGTAGTTCATATGCAGTCACATCTTGCCTTTCAAAAACTTGAGAGAGAAGCTGGTAGAAGCTGGCGTAGACGTGACTTGCTGGCATCCATTGGTGTTCGTCCAAAAAGAGATGGGGGGTGGGATGGGAGGTTAAATACATAACCTGTTTTCAATCGCATGAGGCGAGCAAGCATGGTCTACTGGTGGCTACTGAGTGTTAGTTTTAAGGGCAAGAGGCCCAGGTTTAAATGGGACCCATGAAGCTCAGTGGGTGAACTTGATCCACTTTCTGGCCATCCCTCAACCTCATCAACCTGGAGAGATAGTTGTGGTTTAGAATGAGCAGGGGAAGAACCGCACCCACCACCCTCCATTTAAAACGCGGTCATCATTTTTTCAACATCCGCCGGTTCACCTGAGAGCGTCGGCACTTTTCCTATATTTTTGGCGTCCGCTCCCAAAGTAGCCGGATACCAGTGTGCAGCCGGGTCCCATCACTTCCTTGCGGACACTGCCGCCGTTTCCCTCCAGGTATGCCGTGTTGCGGAAGGTTGGCGGTGCGTGCCGCCTGAAATTTGGCCTTTTGTCGTGGGGAGTGGTGTGTGTGTGTGTGTTGTGCTTGCTGCCGAGCCGTGAGCCTCGGTGGTGCCGGAGCCCGGGGCCTGCTGGGACGGGGTTTACACTTGAGCTGTCCTTTTGCCCTTCCCCTGAACTCTCTTCATTTCAGTCATGAGCAAACAGTCAGTGCCTGAACTAACAACCCTGCAGTTCTCCAAAGCACGTCTCGCTTACAGTACCAAACAAAGGGAGGCCCGCGTGGGCCGGCCCAAGCCGAGGAATGCGGCTTCGGGGTTCTGCTCCATAAATTTAGCCAGCACGACAAAAAAAAAGGGGGGAGATAATCTGAACCTTCGTGATGATCTGAAAAGGGGGTGGGGGGCGGGGAGGAGGTTTGCGTCCCATTGATTGCGGTCTGGCGCGATGCCAGGCCCCGGGCCTGACCGACAGTTGAACCATATCGTTAAGGCGTGTAATACTGCTCGAGTTTTGTACGGCAGCCAATGAGTACATATCCAAAGGGCAAAAGTTTAGAAGGAGTTGAGGCTGTCCTATTTAACCCTCTCACACTGCATGTAATGTATACGGGCTCCTGCTAAGGAACAGCTACGTTGCCTTTTTTTAAAAGGAAGGGGGGGGAGAGAGTAAACGTGCAATTGTTTTTACTTCCGAGTCTGGTTCGTAAAGCGAAGCTGACTTCAGGGAACAATGCCGGATTGATGCCTCCCATCCCCTGCCCCAGTTTGGCGCTCTAGAGAAGGGGCCATCCGTGGTTTGGATGTTTGTCATTGTGCATCAGGAACGGGCCTTGGGACAAGCACCCTGCACCCTTGCAGGAAGTTCTGGGGCGTGCATAATTTCCCCTTGTTTTGGGTTAGCTGTGTAGGTCTCACAGGAATGAAGACAGGAGCTTGACTCTCTAAATCTGGCCCTTTCTTTCCCAGTAAAGCTTGTGAACTTAATTACGACACGGTGTTCCGATATTGGTGATGAGTCAGATGTGAGAGGGGCTGCAGATTTGAATTTGCTTAAAACCACAGTACTTGCATAAAACAGTGCAGGTTCCCACCCCTCCCAACACACACACTTTTTCCATTTGTCACCCAAATTTGACATTTTTGCAGAGAGGCCTATGTGGGGAATTTACATCAGGGAGGGGCGTCTTCTGGAGATTGAGTTTAGAAAGGCAGGGTTCAAAAAGACACAGTTTGGGGAGGTGTCTGATTTTCCAGATTCATTTTTGAAGGTTTTCTTCAGTCTCCTTTGCTTTACAGATGTCTGTATGCTCTTAAATTGGGGTTCTCTCTCGCTGTTGTAGCCTTGAACTCAGTCCTGGATGCTCGTTATCATTTTGTGGCTACTTAATGTACACACACCCTCTTTTACCAGTTTTTTTACAGGTCTCTCCTTCCCCAAGCAGTAGGAAGTTCCAAGGCCAGTTGCTGCAAGCAGTCCCTTTCTTGTGAGGAGATAGCATTTGCAGCTCACGGCAGTGTGAAATATCTGCTTGTTTACTAATATACACATTGTACTCGGCGGGTGCAGGGGGGAGAAGTATCCCTCCAGCGACAATACTAACCAGCTAATCAGCATCAGTTCCTAAGGCCGGCCAGCCAAATCCTTATCCCTCAGGGGCCAAATTGAACCACTGGGTGGGGATGCCCACCTCCAAGTTACCTGGTGTCACAGTGACATCGGGTGACGGGGTGCTTTGAAGTCCCAGCAGTGGTCACAAAGAGCCCTGCACGGTGCTTTGAAGTGCTGGCAGCCAGCTGAGTCTGAGCCTCAAAGCACCAAGCAAGGCTCTTTGCAAGGAGCAGAGGGGGATTGTAAGGAGCCTTGCTCAGCGCTGCGAGACCCTTCAAGGATCGGCTGGCTACAGAGTTCTCCCTGAGGAATTCAGTAGCACAGCCTTCCCTTTCAGTGCACTGTGTGGAACACATTTTAAGGGTCTCCGTTGTGCATTGGCCACTGTGTCTCCATCCCATAAGATGTCGGGTGTGGGGAAGGTAGGCATGCTTGGGTAAAAAATGGTGTGGCAGGCCAAGTTGGATCATAATTCAGCCCACAGGCAGAGGTTCCCACCCTTGCCTTAGGGCAAAGCACACATTGGGTCCATTTAGCTCATTTTATTTTATTTTATTATTTTATTGTTAGCTTTGCTGCATTAAATGTGCATTCTGTAGCTGACCTCCTTTGTGATGTTTTATTTTGAATTCTTTAAGATAATATTTTAGTTTCCTGGTAATTATGTTGCTTTGAATGTATACTTTGCATTTGACTTTATTCGCTAATTGTTTTGGATCATTTTTATTTGATGTTTTAATGTGTTGCAAACAGCTTTGAGATTCTTCAAAATGTAAAGTGGTATAGAAATGTTGTTGTTGTTGTTGTTACAGACTGGTAGAGACCCTCCAGCGTTTTAGGTGGAATCAATTTCCTAAATCCTCTTATCTGGAGATTTCAGGGATTGAACCTGGAGCCTTCGGTATATATAGTATGTGTTTCACCTCTGAGCTAGTCCTTCCTTGCAAATGACTTGCTGGTCTCCTGTTGCCGCAAGCTTAGCCGAGGCAAAACCCAGAATTTCCAACTCTGTCGCACATTTCTAGCCACCGAAACCTTTTCTCCATCTCCAGGACGGTGTGTATAGTTGCATTTTAAAGAAAGCCATGTGGAAATCAAATTTTGGCTAAATAAAAGCTTTCGTTTGACATTACTGCAGCACACAACAAGCGTGATAGTTCCTCCTAACAATTAGGTAGAAAAACATTCATTACCTGTGCCAGCTACTTTCCAGAATTGTCTGGATCAATGGGGAGTCGTAGCTTGGTTTTTCAATCCAGGTAGGTCCACAAGTTTCTGTGTGCTGCTCTGGTTCGCCAGAAGCAGCTTAGTCATGCTGGCCACATGACCTGGAAGCTGTATGCCGGCTCCCTCGGCCAATAAAGAAAGATGAGCGCCGCAACCCCAGAGTCGGCCATGACTGGACCTAATGGTCAGGGATCCCCTTTACCTTACCTAGGTCCACAAAGTGCTTTGAGATTGACATACCCATCATAAATAACCACTAAAACCCAGGACTAGGGAACCTGTGGCCTTCCTGGGTGTTGCTAGACTCCAACTCTCATTCCAGTTCTTAGGGATGATGTCAGTTGTAGTCCAGTAACCCCTGGAGGGCACCAGATTGTCTATCCTAAAGGCATTGTTGTGTTTCTCCCCTCTTGCTCGGGGGCAGGTTCCTGTTTTCTTCTAAAATAGTGTTTTCTCTTGTTAGCTACAAACAGCACTTACAGGCTTCCTACCAGAAAAACGGGTTTTCTTTGTGCAAATCATAAATGCAGGTATTTTCCCAGCCAGCCACCCTTTGCCCCCCACCCTAGGCAGGGTTAAAAGCGTTCGCCTGTTTCTGCATGTAGCACCTTCCTTTGGAGCCACATAACACCACCACCACACTGGAAAAGCACCTGCGATCAAGGTTATTAAAGAGCTTTGCTTTCTTCCTTGCATATAGCCATCTGTACCTTTCCGCCAGCTTCTGTAGAGCTGTTTTCTGGTGGTCCATTACTAGGCTTCAGAGAAAAGCCACAATCCAAAAGGAAGGCCATCTTAGTTGTTATGTATTCATTTTATACCCTGCCCATTAGCCAAAAGGTCTCTTGGATCTGCTTACAAAAACCAGTCCCTGCCTCACAGGCTCACAGTTTTAAAAAGACATGACACACGAGGTAAAAGGAGTGGGAGGGAGAAGGGGAAAGCAACCTCAGACATAAACCTCTTTCCAGACATAAACAGTTCTTTAAAATTACAGCCAGTATCTGTGATGGTTCCAGCTGCCATGCCCTCCCTTCCTTCCTTCTTTCCTTCCTTCCTTCCTTCCTTCCTTCCTTCCTTCCTTCCTTCTTGGACAAGCACATACCCACCAGTTCCTGTTGAAGCATAGGACTGTATCTTAAGACTGGGTGAGCCTGACAATGGGATTAAGCGTTTCAACATTTATCCACAGAATTCATCCACAAAGTTTTCATTATCCAAGTTTAAAACTCCTATATTATCCCAATATGCTTTGGATCGTGTAGATGGTGAAAATAAAAAAAGTTGGACTGCGCTCACTCGCCTTTGGGGGAGTAGGTGGGTGGCAGATCCTTCTTCTAGCAGCAGCCACAGAGGCTGCAAAGAGCAAGTTCAGATGGATACAAGCTGTGCATCTAAGCCATGGGCGACCACTAACAGCAACTCCTCTGAAGATACCCAGGATCAGGCAGGGATATAAGGAATCAGTCACTCCTTAAATGAACACAGGAACCTCAAACTTTGCCCAATAACGTATCAGCAGCCAGAGTTTTCTTGGTCATTGGGAACCAGTGACTGAAAAGGAATTTGGATGGAGAGGGACGCAGGTGGCACTGTGGGTTAAACCACAGAGCCTAGGACTTGCCAATCAGAAGGTTGGCGATTCGAATCCTCGCAACGGGGTGAGCTCCCGTTGCTTGTCCCTGCTACTGCCAACCTAGCAGTTCGAAAGCACGTTGAAGTGCAAGTAGATACCACTCCGGCAGTTTCCTTGTGCTGCTCTGGTTCGCCAGAAGCAGCTTAGTCATGCTGGCCACATGACCCGGAAGCTGTACGCCGGCTCCCTCGGCCAATAAAGCGAGATGAGCGCCGCAACCCCAGAGTTGGCCACGACTGGACCTGATGGTCAGGGGTCCTTTACCTTTATGGACAACCTGATGTGTCAAGCCAGTGGACCTTCTAGTCCAGTATCAGTTCTCACAGTGGCTGACGAGGTGCCCCAGTGGGAAGCCCACAAGCAGGACCAGAACATAGCAGCACTCTCCACCACCCTTGCGGTTTCCAGCAAACTGGTACTGAGAAGCACACTGCCTCTTGACAGTGGAGGTGGAACATAACCATCAGGGGTACTGGCCATGGATAGATAGCCTGATCAATAGCCGCCCGGGTGCCAAATGTGGTCTTGAACAGTGGCGCTCTGTCCCGTGCCGCTCAGTCTCCTGGGGACGCCGTCCTCGGCCTCTCCATGCCTCCATTCAGCGACGCTCTTCCCTGCTGTGATGGGTAGACACGAGGGCATTTCTGCTTTGTGTTGGCTTTTGTGTGCCTATTAAAAGCGAATCAGCAAATGTGTTGAGTGTTGAGAGTTGAGTTTAATGTAACACAGATGTGAGCGCAGAACCGCCATTCATTCTGCTTTTTCGGATCTTTGGCTTTTTGGATTTCATCACTGTGTGGCTTGTTATTTACAGAATGTAACTTGAGACAGTGGAAAGAATCGTAGGATTAAAGAAAAAAAAGGAAATTGAGTAGTGTGGAATGTTGCTTGCTGTCCAGACCAAACAGACCAGTTTGCCAAAACACTGATGGCCTGCACCAATTAATGTAATTCATGTTAGCACCAGCAGGACATAATTTAGAAGGCAGTTGACCTTCTTACCATCATGATTAGATTTTTATCATCATCATCATCATCATCATCATCATTACCAGGTTGAGCATCGCAGAATGAAAGAGTAGCAAGGAAGCAGGAATCATGGTATCATTTGAATGGAGGTGCCTTTGGTCATTGCTTGGGTGAGACAGGTGAAAGTCTTTTGCCCAATGCAAATAGATCTTCCCAAGCTGGAAGGAAAGGTTTTAGTAAGAGCTGTGTCCCCCTCCATTGAACAACAAGCGACAAATAATTATAATTATAGCCTACTCTGTTTAGAGCGTCATGTGGCATGTGTGAAGCAGGACTGTTGCAACCAGCCAAGTAAACCCATTGAAATTAAAAGGACACAAATTTGTCACAGACATTAACTTCAGTGGGGCTACTCTTGAGTATCAGATGCAACCCCTTGCCTTAGATTCCCAGAGGGCAGTGCTTCAGCCGCCGCCTGCCCCCCTTGACTCCCGGTACAAATGATGCAGAACAACAAAATCACTTTTTCTTTTTGTTTTTAATTTGGATAATTTACGTAGGCTGCTGAATTCTGTTTTCCCAAGTCGCAGGATTTTACTGGCTTTGGGGGAGAATGCGTCTGGCCCCTTTCTTAATGCATCTATGCACATATGAGGGAAGAGACTCACAAGAAAGAAAGAAAAGCCAAGAGACAGAGTAGGGGGGAACAGCTACAGAAGAGCAGCGGTGGTGGTAATAGAGTTCATAACTCTTACCTTTGAGCTTAGTGCCACATTTTTTTATTTAGTAAAGTGGCACTCTTGAAGAAGACGTGCAAATAGCACTATTGTCCCGTAAATGTAGCCTTTTTTTTTTAAAGGGGGTGGGGAACGCATGTTTGATAAAAGAAGGCCTGTGTGCTCCTTAGCCAGGACCCATGTTGCTAAAGGGGATGGGGGCTGCCGAGGTATGAGAGGAGGAAACTAGCCTCTGGAGAAAACATCTGCAAGAAGCCAGTCAGTCTTCTATACTTTGCCAAGAGGCTTAAGCAGGGAAGAAGAAAAAGAAAAACACCTCCAGTTACAGTGCATGATTTGTTCATCTATTTCTAGATCAAACGCGCAACAGCAGCAGCAATTCAGTCTGTAGGGGGGGTGGGAGGGAATGGGGAGCACGAATTGTGCAATGAGCGTGGTTTTACAGTCACGTATGAGCAGCCCCTGGGATGCTCCATGCTGGCGAAAGGTAGCGCAGAAAAATAAAGCAGCTCTAGGCACCCACAAACAAACTTCTGCATGAAATCCAGGGAGGCGCATAAGTGTTAAGTCCAAGATGGGTGACTTGGTGTGAAGACAGCCTAGTGGCTACCTGGATCTGCCTGCCCCACAGCAGTCAGATTGTTGGGCTCTGTTAAGGGCGAAAAGAAAGCAGAATACACTGAGCACAGCCCCTACCGGGGGGGGGACGACACCCAAAATGGCATCTACAATCAAGGAACCCTCTTTCTCCGTTCCGGACATCAAGGCAGTGTCTCTAACCAAGAGCAGAGAATAATGATGTGATACAGTCTCTGGTCTTTATGATAAAATCTGGAATACCTTGCACAAGACACTTGGGTTAGGATTGTGGAGTGAAGATGGAGGAATGTGTGGTCAGAGCCAGAGATTCTCAGTATGTGAAGTAGGGCTCTTTAAAGAAGATAAAGTTGGTCAGAGGAATGTTGCTTTGCCCCCGATGCCATCCTCCAGGACAAGCTCAGACTTCATTTGAGACGTCAAATCCTGGACACTTCAAGAAAGGGGCTGTAGCTCGGTGGTGGAGCATTTATGCATGCAGAAATGATTAAATTCCCTTGCACCTTCAGATAGGCCCAATAAAATCCCAGGGTTTCCCAAACTTGTGTCCCCAGCTGTTTTGGGACTACAGCTCCCATCATCCCTAGCTAGCAGGATCGGTGGTCAGGGATGATGGGAATTGTATTCCAAAAACAGCTAGTTTGGGAAACCATAATGTAGACAATATGGAGTTGGATGAACCTGAGGTATAAGGTAGCATTCTGTGCCCTCTGGTCCTTAAAACAAGGAGGATGTATCATGGTTTCCTCACTTTCCTTGGGCTTTATTACCTTCTGCCGAAGTTCTCCCTATGCCTTCTTTATGAGAGATGCACAACTTAATGAAGGAAAGGGTTTTCTTAGGAGTGATGCCCCAACTAATGGAATGCCCTCCATAAAGAGACGCTTCCAGCATCTTCACTACAGTGGTACCTCGCAAGACGAATGCCTCGCAAGACGGAAAACTCGCAAGAAGAAAGAGTTTTCCATTTTCCGAGGTGCTTCGCCAGACGAATTTCCCTATGGGCTTGCTTTGCAAGAAGAAAGCCCATAGGGAAATCTCCGGGGACCTCTTTTAAAATGCTGGCGGTCGGGAGCAAAGACTTTCGCCAACCGCCGGCCTTCAGAAGAGGTCCTGGACCTGGTCTGAAGGCGGTTTCCATAGGAACGCATTGATTGATTTTCAATGCATTCCTATGGGAAACCGTGCTTCGCAAGACAAAAAACTCGCAAGAAGAAAAAACTCGTGGAACGAATTAATTTCGTCTTGCGAGGTACCACTGTATAATCTTTGATGCAAAGTCAGAAAACTTACACTCTTACTCACCTATTTCATTTCAACTCACTTCAGGGATGTTATCTGTTTCATTGTTGTACTTGAACTGTGATAAAGTTGGCAGTACTCCAGTCTGAAATCCTTAATAGGATAAAGGGCGGTATGCAAACATCTAAAACAAATAATAAATGTTTTGACTTAGCCGAAATGTGCTGTTGATTCAAGACAGCATGGTCCTGCTGCATGCTCTGTGCAGGGTTGAGAGCTGGAGCTTCTGCCTGCCTGATTTGCTTTCCTGTGTTCCTCGCGGAGGCCTTGGTCAAATTCCTGCCTTGGCTGCCCATCTGCAAAATGGGTGTAAGAATGAGCTTCTTTACAGGACTCTGTTTATGGTCCGGAGCACCTACAGAGATTGCTGCCTCAGTTTGCAAGTTAATTACATAGGGTTGGCTCCAATGTTATTCCTACTCAGTGTAGATCTGTTTAACTTAACAGATGTGTCTGTCTTAAGATCTACTCTGGGTATGGAGGCAAACCATACACAGAACACTATTGTATATGTGCATCCATGATCTCCACTTGCAAGGGACTGGTTAGCTGGGAGGGTAGACCAGGTGCTGTTGCAAGGAGCCTAGCAGATACTCATTCGAGCTTTGATGACCTTTTTATTTGCTTTAACATGTCTGTATTGTATTGTTGTGGGTATCTGTCTGTCTCGGGAGACAATGGAGGAGTGCGCCTTTGAGGGTGAGGTCAAACTCTTGGAAGGTTACAGTGTCCGCTGTGGCTGGAGAGACCAATACTGGAGAGACATTATTTTGTTGCAGCTGGTTCTGCTGCTGCAGATGCACCATGTCATTTTTTCTCTCTGCGCTCCTCCCGGCGGTCATTCCTCCGCCGGTCACTGCTATGGATGCACTGTGGTTGTCTGCAAAGGATTGCCACGCGGCCGGATGGATCTCACCAACTGTCATGTCATGTTTGCAGGCGCCCTTGTAACACAGAGTTGGTCTGCTAACAGGCCTGGTGCCTGAAGCCAGCTCCCCATAGACCAGCCTTTCTCAACCTGTGGGTCCCCAGATGTTGTTGAACTACAACTCCCATCACCCCTAGCTAGCAAGGCCAGATCTCAGGGATGATGGGAGTTGTAGTCCAACAACATCTGGGGACCCACAGGTTGAGAACCGCTGCCATAGAGGGATCCTGCCAACCTCCATTCTGTGGTCATGACCAAGCCAGTGTAGACATCACTGAGACAGGAGTGTCAACCTGCTGGGAATGTGGGCTTGGGAAAGCGCATCTTTGTTTGAGACTCTGCCCTGCCGTGTGATGCCCAAAATACAGTGTGTTTTATTTTGTAAGCTGCATTGATACTTTCTAAAGCAGTGATGGCCAAACTTGGCCCTCCAGCTGTTTTGGGACTACATCCCATCATCCCTAGCTAACAGGACCAGTGGTCAGAGATGATGGGAATTGTAGTCCCAAAACAGCTGGAGGGCCAAGTTTGGCCATCACTGGTGTAAAGTGACTAATAAGTCACCTGTAAATTGTTGTTCTAATCACTGCCGGGGGAGGTGGGAAATTCTGCTTGTTTATGTACTACAGTGGTACCTTGGGTTAAGAACTTAATTCGTTCCAGAGGTCTGTTCTTAACCTGAAACTGTTCTTAACCTGAAGCACCACTTTAGCTAATGGGGCCACCCACCTCCGCCACACCACCGCTGCACGATTTCTGTTCTCATCCTGAAGCAAAGTTCTTAACCCGAGGTACTATTTCTGGGTTTGTAACCTGAAGCGTATGTAACCTGAAGCGTCTGTAACCTGAGGTACCACTGTATATAATTCCCCTTGGGATAGAGTTCCTAAGGGAATTCTTCAGAGAGTTTCCTTACTGAATAGTAGGTAGAAATTGGGTTGTTTGCTGATGGATGGGAACAAACATGCTACATGCAGTGTTTCTACGTTGGCCTTGGCAGCCCAGTGGATTAGGCAAATTTTCAGTATGCTGGGGGCCACTTACGCTGAAACGTATCTCAGTGCCATTCCGTATTATGACATTTTCGTGGTGACTAATGGGTGGTTGTTTTTTCAGCAAATTGGATTTTACTGACTTTCAAATGAAATTATGATGGAAATAACATTGCCTGTCTTGTTTATGATTGACAGGACGCAAGCGGAAAGAGTGAGGAAGCCGCGGTGCTGCAGGGGCCCACAAGGGCTCCTTCCTCGATACTTGGAGAGTCAGGCAGAAGGGCAAGAGGTGCTGTGCAAGCTGACGGAGAACATTCAGGATGAGTTGTAAGCACCAAAGCAGTTTGTCCCTTTGCTCCCCACATTCTCTTTAAATGCCTTCTCGTAGTTTTCAGACCAAGAGACAGCTCGCTGCAACACAGTTTTCATTCACTCTCGTGCGATTCCCACCGGCGTTAGGAAATTCCCATGTGGGTTGCATCACCCCCTTGTTGCAACAGCTTTGCCTGCTAGCAATTATTGTTGCCCCTTGTTTCCTGAGATGAAAACAGATTAGTAAAAAACCCGAACAGGATTCTGTTCTTGTACTCCTTGCCCCACCGCCACACATGCCTTCTCCAGTTCATTATAAAATCTGGCTGTAGACGAACTAAGAGGTGGGGTATAAATGTAAGCCTCTTTTCATTGCAGCGTCTGCTTAAAAGTTTCAAGCTGAAAGGCAGTAAACAGGAAGGAAGGACCTGTAAGAGACTGAGCATCACTTTGCATAGAAAAATTGGAGCATCTGTCCTCTCCTTTTTAATGCATCTCAATTTGTGCCCCTAAATTGTGGTCTTCTGTGGGATGAAAGCATAGAGAAGTAACTCCCCCCCACACACACACACACATATGCAACTGAGTGAGCCACAAATCCCTGGAAATGTGATTGCACATGGTTCCATTAAGTTACACACAAAATTGGAAAAGCCTTTCCCGTTAGCCAAGTTCCTGCTCATTCTGTGGTCATATTGCAAGGCTGTAGTGGACAGAAGATAATGAAAACACACTCTTTTTTGTCACTACCAGTTGAGAATAAATTCGTAGGAGGCGGAATGCTGCTCAGATTATTCTTACATCTGTTCATTTTTTCAAGGATCTCACAAACAACCCTGAGAGGTTGGACTCCCAGCTCCCATCAGCTGCAGCCAGCATGGCCTGTGCTCAAAGCTGAACTCCAGAAACATCTGGAAGGCAACACGTCACCTACTCTTAACTGTAGCAGATACTGAACCAAACGGACCATTGGTCTAAGGCAGCTTTCTATGCTCCTGTGACTGGGGATCACCAAGCAATTTCCATGGCTGAATCGGTCCAACTAGCTAATAGTTGTCTGCACTGTCTGACGGTGACTGTCCAGAGTTTTAGGCATGAATCTCTTCCACAGCTACCTAGTGATAGATGCCAGAGGTTGGGCCTGGCACCTTTTTGCATGCCAACTAGGTGCTCTGCCACTGACCTGTGGCCTTTCCCAAGCTTTGTTGTTGTTGTTGTTGTTGTTGTTGTTGTTGTTGTTGTTGTTGTTGTTATCAGCCATAATTTTCATTTTGTCCCCCCACCAGACAAGATAATTGGACTGTCAGTCAGAGCCTTCTGAGCCATACAGATGGCTCATTTGCCAGAGCATTTCCCTCTGGTATCTCAGTAACAAAGCCAGCAACCATTTGTGGGAAGCCCAGTGCAAACTCTGGTGTGTGCATTCCTCTCCCCAGCCCCCAACGGCCATCCACTCCTCACTTATGATATATATACATACATATATTGCATATATTGTATATTGTGCATATATATATGTATATAGACCCAAACGATTGCATATTTTCTCCAGAGTTAAATCCATAAAATGGAGGGCTCTAATGCCTTGCTTACTGTTCTTGCTAAATGTTTCCATTCCCCCCCCCCCCTCAGCTAGGCCCACTGTTTCACTTCTGGAAAAAGTTGTGTAATTAAATTAGTTCCTTATGTAAAAAAAAAAAAAAAAAAGGGAGGGGGGAGGTTTGGAGGGGTGCTGCAAGAGTGTAGAGCCATAAGTTCTCCAGAGACATTATCGGCTTCCACTTTGTTCTGTAGATCTGTTGTTTTAGTTTTGGTTTTAATTTTATTTTAGAAGGTTGTCGCTTGCATTGCTATGTTGTCGCTGCTGCCACTGCAGTTGTTGCTGTTTTTTTCTTTTTAATTGCCAGAATGTAGGGCTTTGGGGAGGGTGGGGTTTTGGAGCAGCACAACAGCCTTCAGGGGTCACCAGAAGGTTTGTCAGTTGATCCTGGAGAGGGGAAAGGCATGTGTCAGCAAGCGAAAATGAACAATGATGTGTGACTCAGGCTTAGAACAAAACAGAGCTCTTGCTACGGATGTTCCAGCCAACAACATTGCCAATGCTCCTCTTGTGCTTACAGGACTCCCTGCCCACGTTGCACCCAATTGCCCATTTTAGCGCAGCAGACAAAAGATTTCCTTGTAACAGGGGAGTTTGCGGTGTTTGGGTGTTTGCTTGTTTTTATGGAGACCAAGGGGTGGCCGTGTTCTTTGTTTTGTTTTCTGCACTTGGCTAGTTACAGCTAATGCCAGAGGAAAGTGCTTTTTAAACACTCCCCGCCCCCCCGACTTCAAACGCTACCATATGCCAGGCATATTGTCCCAGGCCACCTGCTGGTCTCTAAAAGGGCCTTGAGTGAGCCACCCCACAGTCTGATTTTGAAGCTTCCTTATTATAAGGCTTCCCTGTAGACAAGGTACATGGCTCTCCCTCTTCTATACCTCTCTATATAACTGCAGGCAGAGTAGCGGAAGTCAGGCCTAAAGTTGTTTGCAGCCCCAACTGTGAATGGATGTTCAGCTCTTGTTTGTTTCAGAGTGATAAGCAACCACAGGAAGTTTTCTCTCTTGCATGCCTGAAACACCTAGTCTCCAGAAGGAGTGGCAGTATTCAGAGTTGAATCGCAAACAGCTTGCCCTAGGAGCACATCCTATATCTTACCAGTTCAGGCATGGCCACAAAACTGGGAATTCCCCTGCTGAGTTCAGGTGACTCTATGTAGCTGGATCCTGTAGCTCAGGAACAGCACCTTTAGGGAAGGCAGTTTTCTAAAGCCTCAATCACGCTCTTCCCAAGTTCCTGGGAGTCTCGCTGAAACTGTGGTTATGCCACCTCTGCAGAGATTGCGTTGTTTAGAATGTGGGGATAGGTGAGAACATTTTTACCTTCAGGTTCCTCCACACAATAATTTTTTCCCTTCTCCAATAAGGGCAAAGGCAAAACAAAAGTCCGTCCCGAAATGTGTCGCCGCAAGTGAGACTGTGTCCTCAGATCTAATGCATAGTTTACTTGGAAGTAAATCCCATTGTTTTCAGAAATACTCACCCACATGTTAGCCGTGCATAGGATTGCAGCCAGGCTTCTGATCATGGCGTTCATCTGCGCAGACTTTCTTGGAAAGGAGCCCTTTCAAACTCGGGAAACTTGCTTCCAAGCGTGTAAGGAAAGAGAGCCTGAAAATAAAATGCATTCAGAAAGTGGTCGTTTTCCGCCTCAAAGGGAAATCATAAAAAATGAACATCTTTCCGGGTTCCACGTGACTCTGCCTCAGTGTATATACGAGGAGATAAAACATCCTAGCGCTCCAGGTCAAAATAAACTTCAGATACAGAAGACCATAGGAAAGGCAGCCCCCCACCCAACCTTAACAATGTAGGAACCTAAAAGTGCAACAGGGGGACATAATTCATTGGTAGAAGCAGCTGACTCAGTGTTGGATTCAGGATGTACGTTGCATTATTGTCAATAATTATAAATGATTTCCCAAGTGCCAGACACAAGCTGCATACAAGTTGGGACTGGACCCAAGGACCAGTTCTAGTTCAGGCAGATAATGTTCAGGCAGATAATGATTCTCAAGCCACATCTTGCCTCTCTGCCTCGTCTTCTGTCCTGTGATGGTTTTGCGTGAGATTAAAATCCATCTCGGTAGCCAGTGTGCTGTCTGGAATTCTTCTAGCAGCAAACTCATTTGATAGCAGATGTTTGAAACATGAACATCCAGCAAGTGAGACACTGACTTCCTGATTTGATTTGATTTTTCTTTCTTTCTTTCGCAGCTTCATTGCAGCGGAGAACATAGACAGTTATTGCGTTATCATTTCCTCCAAAACGGTTTATTTCCTGAAGAGTGGCGACACGATGGACCGAGAAGCCGTCTTCCTGGAGGTCAAGTATGACGATCTCTACCATTGCCTTATCTCAAAGGACCACGGGAAAGTCTATGTGCAGCTGACAAAGAAAGCTGTCAATTCAAGCAGTGGGGTGTCAATACCTGGCCCATCTCATCAGAAGCCCATGGTAAGGATATTGGTTCATTTACTTTCCGCTTGCATCTGTGCTGTTTATAGACAGACAGACGTGCCCTGAAAATCACCCAAGCCCTCTGTGAGCAGTCCGTAAAAACCAGTGAATCGCACAAATACAATGCGGTCAATAAGTTGCTGCGGTACAAACGTCATGAAGACTCAGAACCAGCATAAAACGTGACCCAAACAGCAGAACAACAGGCTAGAATAAAATAAATATTAAAAAACCAACCTACATAAAAAGCAAAAAGAGAGAGCAATCTGTGTCCAGATTTAAAAGTGCCAAATAGACGGCTGAAATTCAAAGGCCGGGGTGGGGAATTGAAATTTTCACCTGGCACTGAAAGAACCATAACTTGGGCACCAGACAAGCCTCTTGGAGGGGAATAATTAATATCAGGATTCTAGTTAAAAACTTCAAGTTGATCTCACCAGCCTGGTCTGCCTACCACTGTTCCGGATAGAGGGGTTCACCCCAACGCCATCTGCTGTCTCCAGCCACCATTAAGCACAAATGAAGACACGGGTGGTGTGCAACCAGCAGTATTTTAAGATTTCTTCTTCATGGTGGAATCCTAAACTTAGTCACCAGTGGCTGTGTATTTTTGTCATTTTTCCCCACAGAGGGAGGGGAGGAACAGGCTGCTTCCAAAGCATAGCTTCCGTTCTCTGTTGACATGAGAAATGTGATTTGTTTTGTGCAGGTCCACGTGACGTCCGAGGCCCACGCGGTGAAGCTGTCTCAAGAAATCAACTATGCAAAGAGCCTTTTCTATGAACAGCAGCTTATGTTGAGATCCAGCGAGCACCCAGATCAACTCGAGCTGGACTCCTGACCCTGACGGAACCTCGTGGAGAAGTCGCCTCCGCGCTTGGTGAAAAAGAGCAGGACCAGCGTTTGGGTGTTAGAAAGTGTGTTCTGAGAGCCTAGAAAGCCAAGGCCCTGGAAACAAGAGAGAGTCTCGCCATGGGGGGAACTATGAGATCAAAGACGTATTTGACATACATTTAGTTTTAGGGGAAGCCCTATATTTTCTTACTCTCTCTGTGTGTATATATACCTCTACAGATATATATATATATAAATATATATATATGTATGTATGTACAACTGTGTTTGGTGTAAATAAGAAAGTGCACAGGGTGTTGTGAGGGTGTATAATGGTCTATCTCATGTAAAGAAATTAAAGGAAAAGTTATATTGAGTTTTCTATTGCACTGATTCTGAGCATTTTGAAACAATGCTTTTCCTGTGGAGGTGGTGATGAGGACACCTGGAACACTTTGAGGCTCATTTTTTTTTTGTTACAGGTGCTGTGAGTGACCTGCACTAAGCTGGGTTATGGCAGAGTCAGGATGGGGCCTGGCGATGATGGTGGGGCATGTTCCTTTCCACCATTCAGTGCTTTTGTGTGCTGCTGGCTCCAGAATTATTTGGGTTCATTGTTTGGAAGGGCAAAGGGTAGGGGGCTCCAGCAAAATAATGATACCTAGGGTGTTTGCTCTATAAAATAATTCTGGTGAGGTTGTGTGTGTGTGTACTGCAGTGATCCCTGCAGGGAGCCAGAATCTCCAGTTTAAGGGAAACAGGAGAGTTGTTTTTTAATCATCTATGTAACTTTTCTTGCATTTTGTGATGTTCACTTTATAAGGCAGTGTTGATGTTTAAACAATAATGCCTCCTTTTATAGTGGGACATTTGCAGAGGAAAGTGATGTTATTGCACACACACGTACGCACACACACAAAAGTTCCCCTCTGTTGGCCTTAAGCAGAAAATGGACTCTGACCAGGAAATAACACCAGGTATATAAGACGACTGGAAAGTATCAACTGCCTTTTGGGAGGGGTGGAAAGGAATGGAAGTTTATAAATTTTAATACTGCAGTCCTGTAGTCTTAAATCTGAGGATTAATAAATGCTACTGCTGCTCTCTCCTCTTGTCTCCACATTCTTTGGATGGTGACCATGAATTCCAGGTTGGCTCCCTGCCTCGGAGCTCTGGGAAGGGCTGTCGCTCAGTGAAAAGAGCAAACACTTTCCATGCAGACATCCAAGGTTCAATTCCGGGCCTCTGTGTGTAGATCTGGGAAGAAACTATAGACCGGGGGTCATCACTCTACGTGGGGCTGCCCTTGAGGCTGACCCAGAAACTCCAGCGGGTGCAGAATGCCACGGCGAGACTCTTTACGGGGTCCTTGCCATGGGATCACATTCACCCGGTGCTATACCAGCTGCACTGGCTCCCGGTTTTAACCTTTAAAGCCCTATATGGCCTAGGACCCTCGTACCTACAGGACCGTCTCTCCTGGTATGTCCCACGGAGGACCTTACGGTCTTCAAATAAAAACATCTTGGAGATCCCGGGCCACAGGGAGGTTGGGCTGGCCTCAACCAGAGCCAGGGCTTTTTCGGCCGTGGCCCCAATCTGGTGGAACGCTTTGTCACACAAGAGACTAGGGCCCTGCAGGACTTGACATCTTTCTGCAGGGCCTGCAAGATGGAGCTGTTCCACCAGGCCTTTGGCCAAGGCACAGTCTGACCCCCTCTCTCCTTCTGTAATCCTCATAGAACTCTAGCCCAATGGTTGCCATTAATTCGATTCTGAATTGATTTTAGAATGTATTCCAATTAATTGACTGTGGTTTTATGTAAATTGTGCTATTTTTACTGTTGTTAGCCGCTCTGAGCCCGGCTTTGGTCAGGGAGGGTGGGATATAAATAATAAAATAGTATTATTATTATTATCAGCACAACGCCTGCGGGCGCCACCTCCTATGACACTCATGGAAGTTCTCCGTCAAAGTTCTGTCTCTGTGGGTGTGGAGGAAGCTGATGTCGGTGGCTTTCTCTACCTTTTTAGACGTGACAAGAATCCACCATGCTTCTTCAAAATCCCAGATGTGCCCACAATGCTATATGGACCAATGGTAGTCTGATTTGGTGTAAAACTACTTCTTATTGCAAGAGGCACCTTTCCAAGCAAGCGGAGGGAGGGAGGCAATAGTAGAAAGGAAACATTGAAGCGGGAATCCCGGGTAGTCAGTAGTGGCAACTGCTTTGCCAGGGGGACCACTCTTGCCTTCGGTTTCTCTGTTTGTATTCCGTTTCCTTGAATAAAGAATCAACTTTACTGCTCATCTCCGAGATGAACCAAACCTGAGACTATGAAGGAAGAAGCTGACAGCCAGTACCAACCGCCAAACCCAACCCCAGACTACTTGTAAGAAAGAAGGCAGGCAGGTGGGAGCTGACTGAGGCCAGACTGAGGGTGATGGGGCAGCTCCTCATTCACTTTAATGGACCAACCTCCACTTTCCTATAGGTAGTATAGAAAGGGGAACGAAATAGCTGCTGCTGCAAATCCTTGTGATTAAGCTGCGTATTGTACGCATGCTACCAATTCAACTACCCAAAGGACTTCATGGGGAAGAGTCCATCAAGTGTTGGGTGTTACTCTGAAATGCGCAGGTAGCTTTCCAATTCAAACCAGGATAACTTCAGTCACTTTCCCTCATGGTTGTGCGGAGCCAGGAAAGCAGCTGCCTGACGCCATCTTGAAAGCACAGCTTTGCTCCTGCCTTCCGGTGGGATTCTGGATGAGAGGGACACTCGTCCAGCTCCTCTGCTTTTGGTTTCAGATCCAGCGTCTGCAAAAGGAGTCATTCCAGACTTTTGCAGTGTTTTTTGTCAGGGGGAAAGCGCTTTTTTAAATAAAAAACAACAACAGCATTAGGAACCACAGTCGCGCGTGTGTGTGTGTAGCTGTGACTCTCCTGTTGATATTGGCACTAATACCCCATTACTAAGTGAATAAACATTGCATTCAGATTCCAAAGCCCATGGCTTAAAATATCTTCCGGCTCTCCCTTGCCCTCCCCCCGCCTTCCCCGTTACTTCTAGAAAGCACAAAACGGTGTGGTTTCTTATCTCTCCCCCCCCCCATGGATACCCTTCAAGGAGTCGAGTGTGCCGTTTTGCAAATGGGAGAACTCTGAAATAGCTGCTGGCATTGAGTTAATACCCTCGGTTGCTGCCTGATTTGGAATTATTGGGGGTCAGCAGGTACATGCAGAATTGCCATCTTGGGGGAAGCGCTTGGCTCTGAACGCTCCTCCTAAATGGGAGCTTCTCCCACCCCAGATACGAAGAAAAATAGGTGTGGGGCCCAATCCAGATGGGGACTGCAATGAGGAGGGGGAGATGCATTAAAACCTCTCCCATGTTTATCAAAACAGCGTATATCTGAAATAGTGATGCTGTTTGCCGACTGTGGATCCTTACAGTGACTTCCTGTTGGAAGGTGGGAAATACAAATAGAAGAGTTGCGAAATAGATGTAGAAAAATGGAACTGCATACCTCCAAAATTGTGCGTATAATGAACCAGGGTATATTTTTCCAGCAGGTGGTAGCTGAAGGTGTCCCAAATCTAGATATGATTTCTTCAATTGAGTTCTTAATGCCAAATTTGATGACAAACAGCCGTAATCCCCACCTAGCTGTCTAATATTCCACTATAGGCCTCTTCCAAACAATAAGGCCTTTGAGAGGGGGAAATTCACATTTTGCCAACACCATCCTGCGCCTGTGAGGCAATATCAGTGTTAAACTAAAATGGATATGCGGCCTAAGGACCAATTCAGGCATCTTATTTTCACAACAACAGACAAAATAACATCCCTGTTTTTTGGAGGTTATTAAAATATAGCTTTTTATTTATATAAAATATTTGTGCGTCACAATATTGGGGGGGGGGAGAATATCAGAGAGGTTGCTACTTAATAAAAGCACCGTTTTAACCTAGGCTTATTACCTATATCATTGGAATACTGTTTATATTTATTTTCATGGTGCAGAAGATAAATTTTGAGGAAACATCTGTTACAACAGTAAACTACAAATAACTTGTCCTGATAAAACGGCGGACTTCTATCATTCCACATGTTAAAGTTCATTAGATGCTGTGAGCGCTTTGAGGGCCTCTTCCTCCTCTGTTGCTGCCCTGATGGCTCTGTGCAAGTCGTAAATAATAACAAACATAAGGAAGCATGGCTCAAGTATAAAGCTGTACAAGATGCACTGACATCACCTAGCTTTAAATAGCACAAGAGTGTGTTCCCACCCTACCCTGAGGGTCACAAAGTGTCTGGTAACATCTGGTGACTGTTGCCTTTTGGAACTGCAAGAGCCAGAGCAGAATCGGAGCCAGAGCAGAATCAGGCACACCCAACAAAGGAGCCTCATCCATTCAGCTCCTGAGCAGCTGTTTTAAAAGGCAAGAAAAGGAAAGTTCAAATTTCCTGTTGCCCATTTCCAGTACTTCGTCACCTCCAAAGGCTACAGAAAGGAGGGTGGGAAGAAGAAGGTTCGAGCCTGACTTCTCAAACATTATTTATTTTTCCTTGGTAGCTAGGGATTGGTGATGGGGAATTCAATTTTATTTTATTGCACTGCATTTTAATGAGAAACCGCCTAGTTCGCAAAACAGTACACCGACTGAAATGCAGCTGTCGTCTGAAATAGGCGCTTTGCTGAATTTTGCTACGCAGTTCGAACAAGCTGTGTGCACCAGTATGTATTAGTGAAAATAACGTACAAAAAATGCATTACATAAGGAGATTTGCTTGCAAATATATATATATGAATCAAAACCGCACTCTGAATGGGTCGAAGTTCGCACTAGAGTGCTGATGAATTTTCAGGAGAATTTTTTTCCTCGAAGGTTGAATTTAAACCGGAGAAGCAGAGAGGAACTGAAATCCAAAGGTTTTTCATTCCTGTTGATCCCTCTCCCTCTCCCCACTCCATTCCCCTGCGAAGGGAGGGGAGATCTGCGAGGGACAGCGGCAGCGGCTGTGGAGGGAAAAACCTAGGGATCAGCAAATCCATTGTGTTGTGCTGACAGAACAAAACTGTTGCTACACACTTTTGCTGCCAACTCGCCTCAGTCACTCAATCCATCATGGTGGGGTTTGCTGGGTCACAGGCCGGTGAAACTCAGCCCAGCGGCTATTTTCGGCTTACATGGACTGTGAGATAAACGGGGCATGAACCAGCCCCCCAGCAGGGGGGCGACCCGTCGTGCCCTCATTAAAGTGTCAATCAAAAAGAGTAATGGAACAGGGCAGAGGGAGCCTCCGTCTCCTCTGCTGGGTCACTCTCATGAGGAGCTGCTCTGCCTGGCCTGATCTTCTAGGCACTTTGTTCAAGGAGGCAATGGGTGGCTGGCTTCAGATTGGGGAGCTGGGAAGGGGCCAGATCTTGTCTGCAAGAAGAAATGTGCAGATGTGGTCCTAAAATGGGTTGTTGTCAGTTTTTTCTTCATCGTCTTTCCCTCCATCTGTCTGGGAAGATATAGCAATGGAAGTTGAAGTAATAACTGACTGTAATTTACCCATGGGTCGTGTAATTTTACTACAGCGGTACCTCAGGTTAAGAACTTAATTTGTTCCAGACGTCCATTCTTAACCTGAAACTGTTCTTAACCTGAGGTACCACTTTAGCTAATGGGGCCTCCTGCTGCCTGCTGCACGCGATTTCTGTTCTCATCCTGAAGCAAAGTTCTTAACCCAAGGTACTATTTCTGGGTTAGCGGAGTATATAACCTAAAGCATCTGTAACCTGAAGCATCTGTAACCCAAGGTACCACTGTATTTGGATATCATACCCTCCAACATTTCTCCAATGAAAAGAGGGACATCCAATTCCATCATTATAATTTTATTGTTTATATCTCACCCATCTGACTGGGTTGCCCCAGCCACTCTGGGCAGCTTCCAACATAGATAAAAACATAATTAAACATTGAATGTTTTAAAAAAACAAAAACCTTCACTATACAGGGCTGCCTTCAGATGTCTTCCAAAGGTTGTGTAGATACTTATCTCCTTTGCTTGAGGTTTGCATGACTCCATACCCTCCAACATTTCTCCGATGAAAATAGGGACGTCCTTAGGAATAGCGTGACATTCCGTGATCAGATTAGAAACCCGGGTGGCTTCTGTAAATCTGTGATTGTCCCTGGAGAATAGGGACACTTGGAGGGTCTGGGATATGTTAAGGAAAGTGTATTAGTAGAGGATGGGGAATTAATGCAGCATCTCATAACTGCTGCCAAAAATATTGTTTGTCAAAATGGGGGTGTGGGGAGGAGAACACCATGAGACAATCAACAACTCAAATCTGAGACATGGTATGCATGGCTAAGCTTACTTATATGGTGAGAACCAGAGAGGGCAGACAATAAGAAAATGTCTTTATTGAGAAATATAGTCTTTTTATAATGTATTGCAGTAATGAGGTAATGTAAACCTATTTGCGTTACTTGGAACCTTGTGATATTAATTTATGATGTTTGGTTTCGGTGTGGAAATTTGTTCCTGTATGTTTAGTTCTGCTTATCCCTTTCTACTTTTTATTTTATTTGGCAACAGTTGAGCTGCTCAGTATTATATTTTTTTAAAGACCTCTAAACAGCATACAGCATAAAAGCAAGCAATATCGTTAAAGCAAAAATGCAACCTTAAACAAATAAAACAGCAGCAAATAAAACAGGAATTTGAGGGATTCAAACATAAGGGGTCCGATTTTATGGCTCAAGGAGGGCCTGGGCAAAAGATGTCTGGAGCAACTGATGATGTCTGGCAGAAGGGAGGGCATTCCACAGGAGCAAGAACAGAAAATGCCCATTTTCGGATGTTTGCCCAATTAATATTCTGCATGGTGCAGTGCTATGAATATTATTTCCTCAGCGATCTTACAGGGCAATACAAGGGCAAGTGGTTTCTTGTTCAGATTTTGCCATTTTCTTATTTCTGTCTTGACTTGGCGAATTTTACACATGGTCACAAATTGTGCCAGAGAGTCAAAGTTGATGTAGCATCACAGGGAATGGGCTTTTGAATTGGGTGGTGTGTGAAACCCCATGGATGCATTCATGTGGGGGTAGTCCACTATGGTCTCCTCCCGATGTTATGCTTTCTGTAAGAACATTTCTTAATTGCTTCACATGCAGAAGGCTCTCAGAAGCCAGGTACAATGCAATATTGATGCATTTAAAATATGCATCATATTTTAAATTTGCATCATTATTTTAAATCTGAAATTTAAAATAATTTTAGATTACTTTTATGCAGCTTTCCCACAGTGAGCATCTTACAATGGACACCTGCTTATTATCCAAATGTAAAACATTGCGGGAAGTTGGGAAAGAGATGGGGAGAAAACGGTTTGCAAAACATATCAGTAAATATGAAGAAGATAAAACCCAACAATTTAGAAAAGAATAAATTCAGTATTGCAAAAGAAATGACCTAGAATCACATATATATTAATAATCAATTTCTTAAAAACAAAATAACCCCAAAACCATTAGAAGAGCATTATACTACAGAGCCTAGGACTTGCTGATCAGAAGGTCGGCGGTTCGAATCCCCGCGACGGGGTGAGCTCCTGTTGCTCGGTCCCTGCTCCTGCCAACCTAGCAGTTCGAAAGCACATCAAAGTGCAAGTAGATAAATAGGTACCGCTCCGGCGGGAAGGTAAACAGCATTTCCGTGTGCTGCTCTGGTTCGCCAGAAGGGGCTTAGTCATGCTGGCCACATGACCCGGAAGCTGTCTGCGGACAAACGCCGGCTCCCTTGGCCAATAAAGCGAGATGAGCGCCGCAACCACAGAGTCGGTCACGACTGGACCTAATGGTCAGGGGTCCCTTTACCTTTATACTAGTTGATCAGTGATACAAACACACAGCCATCCATATCCATCAATGGATGGAGAACTTAGTTGCAGTTTGCCTTTGAAGGTCAGCTCACCTAATTCACACTTTCTGAAACAAAGTGCAAACCAAAACAGGGCCATCCATCCGAAATTCACACTTCCATGAATCTTGCAATGCACTCCTCTTCCCAAGTAATTTGTACATAAATGCATTGAAAGGGTAAAGTGTGCATAGCATTGCATATATGAGTGAAAGTAACATTTTTTATTTTTATTGGTAATGTGTTACAGTAGAGGAAATTGCTTTGCAGAAATACAAATATTAGGCAAATTTAATGATTGATTGATTGCATTTACAACTCACCTTTCCTCTGAAACTGTTCCGGGTGGTATTTTATCCTCACAACAACCCTGTGAGGTAGGTCAGGCTGAGAGGCAGTGAACTGGCCCCAATGTCACCCAGTGAGCTTCAGGGCCGAGTGGGAAGGATTTGAACCCAGGTCTCCCAGGTCCTAGTCCGACACTCAAACCAGTGCACTGTTAAGAAACATCCGCACTGAAATGCCAGTGAATTTTCATGAGGAGGATTGGGAAAACTGAGAAACTGCAATGGACATACATTGGTACCTCTGGTTACGTACTTAATTTGTTCCGGAGGTCCGTTCTTAACCTGAAACTGTTCTTAACCTGAAGCACCACTTTAGCTAATGGGGCCTCATGCTGCCACCGCACCACTGCTTTGCGATTTCTGTTCTCATCCTGAAGCAAAGTTCTTAACCCGAGGTACTATTTCTGGGTTAGCGGAGTCTGTAACCTGAAACGTATGTAACCTGAAGCGTATGTAACCCGAGGTACCACTGTATTTGGACATCCCTAATTAAAGTCAATTTAGCATCACATAGAATGGTCTTCTGAATGTGTGTGTATGTGTCGCCTCGGATGCATTCTGGACCAATGGGCAGTTTTCCATGTTCTTGTGAGCTGGGCATCCTCCCTGCTTGGGCCTTTGCTTTGATTCCTGCCCCCGCGTTGACAGAGGAAGGCGGAGAGACCGAGGGTCAGGCTTCCCTTGGAGCCCTCTCCACCTGTGCAACGGCCAGGAGAGGAACAGGTTAGCTGGGCTGGGTGAAAAGTTCACCCGCAAGCCAAGCTGTCTGGTGCTCCTGCTTAATTTATCTGATATTTGGCTAACCTTGCTCTGAACCCGAGGCTCCCCGAACCCCTGCCTCTCACCTCTCCTGAGCAGGCTCATGTCAGCCAAAGACGTCTGCCAAACCCTCCCTGGTTTTCTGCCTGCCCTTTGACCCTTCAGGAAAGGCAGGGGTGGGAGCGAGGGAAGTGGATGTTAGAAAGGGAAAGAAAGGAGCAAGACAGATGGGGAGAGAGCATTTGATGCCGAGAAGATCGGAAACCCACAGCATGCAACTGCCTTCGCCAACCTGGTGCCCTCCAGCACGGCCTGATGGGGCATCTGGTCCAGAACATCTGGAATGTACCCCGCTGGCCCATCTAGTCCAGCATCCTGTTCTCACCAGATGCCAACCTGGTGCCCGCGGGACACTTGCAGGCAGGACCAGACCCTCCAAGTGCCCATATTTTACAGGGTCAATCCCAGACTTACAGAAGCCATCCCAGTTTCTGATTTGATCCCAGAATGTCCCACTTTTCCTTAGGATGTCTGGAGAAATGTTGGAGGGTATGGAATTAGGCGACCCCTGAGCCAAGGAGATAAGTAACTACACAACCTTTAGAAGACATCTGAAGGCAGCCTTGCATAGGGGAGTTTTTAAATGTTTAATGTTTTATTATGTTTTTATCTACACCAGTGGCCAAAATTGTGGAAACCTTTTGGGGAAAGTGTATTTCTGAGGTTTGCTGGCTCATAACACCCCCTTTTTTGGAGTAACGCCATAAAATTATATATGAGTGGAAAGATAATTTAATGAAGAATGTCATGCAACGAAGTTTGTTCAGTTATCTGTATTCTATCAAAAGTTATAGCCAAATAGCCAGAAAAAGGAAGTACAACTTGCTTAGGTTGATATGCTTTAGCTTTCCTTCATTTGATTGTAGCTAATGAGCATGAGTTTTTAGAGAGCCAATCAGGTGCTATGAGCCATCAAACCTCTGAAATACATTTTTCCCAAAAGGTTTCCACAATTTTGACCACTACAGTGGTACCTCGGCTTAGGAACTTAATTCGTTCTGGAGGTCCGTTCTTAACCTGAAACTGTTCTTAACCTGAAGCACCACTTTAGCTAATGGGGCCTCCCGCTGCTGCCGCGCCGCCACTGCACGATTTCTGTTCTCATCCTGAAGCAAAGTTCTTAATCCGAGGTAATATTTCTGGGTTAGTGGAGTCTGTAACCTGAAGTGTCTGTAACCCGAGGTACCACTGTAGTGTATGTTGGAAGCAGCTCAGAGTGGCTGGGGCAACCCAGTCAGGTGGGCAGGGTATAAATAATAATAAAAAATTATTGTGGAATAGGACGTCCCTCTTTTCATTGGAGAATGTTGGAGGGTATGTCTGAGTACAACAGTACACTCCTCTAATACGGTTCCCAGCAACCAATATTCCTCAATGTGCTGCCTTTCGCAGTGGTGGTAGATCATAGCCATTGTGGCTGGTTGCCACTGGTAGCCTAACCAGGGCAAGGAGAAGACCATAGAATCATAGAATTGTAGAGTTGGAAGGGACTCAGAACCATCTACACCAGAAAGCTGGTGCAGATCTACTTTCTACAGAAGGAAGTTCATCTAACATATTCCACAGGGTGTGTGTGTGTTTAGATTTAGACAGTGTGGCTTTCTTTTGTTTTGATTAGCTAGCCTTTGGGAGTTTGAGCCCATTCCTGGCTATTTGAGACCATTTGCTTGATTCTCTGATGAAAGAGAAATTGGCAACCCCATAGCCTCTTCCTTGGAAGCTGATAGCTTCTCAAAGTTTCAGACCCCAAATGAGCAGGTAGAGAACTGGTGGCTGTCAGCTTTGGGGCAGGGCTTTGTGGGGTAGGGGGTGGAGCCTGCTGTTTGGCAGATGCAAGCAGTAGCAAATCAGGGTGCAGAATGCAGCACGCCAAGATGGAGTCTGACAGGCAGAATGTGGAGCCAATAGTGAAAGCTTCAACGAAGAATGTGATTTCATAGTATTTCAGGTGCATAGCGGCTTGGTACTCAGCTAGTATTCTGAGGGCCACATGCTAGTGTTGGGTGGGGCCAGAGCCAAAAGTGGGAGGAGCAACACATGCAAATTTTTACCTATGTCCAAAAGGCTAGTTTCTACACAGGCTCACAGACCCCTTTCTGTCCACCATGCAAGATACACGATCAAAGTTCAAGGATGTGGTCCAACCAGGCGAAAACGGCGGTGCCTCCAACTCCCAGCCCACTAAGTCAGTCCAGTAGGATGCCATGGTTGGTGGCATCAAACCTGCTGAGACATCAAATTGAAGCAACCTGTGTGCCATCTCCCGATAAAGATGATCTGTTTCTTGGACCAGCGCCTGAACCTAGATGGAAAATGGTCTTGTACTGATTCTCGGGAGTCTGTAGTTGCAGTGGGACTTAGTCTTATGGCTAACTTTAGCTGAAATGTCCACTCTGATGTGGATTAAAGGTAAAGGTACCCCTGACCATTAGGTCATGACCGACTCTGGGGTTGCGGTGCTCATCTTGCTTTATTGGCCGAGGGAGCCGGCGTACAGCATGACTAAGCCGCTTCTGGTGAACCAGAGCAGCGCACGGAAATGCCGTTTACCTTCCTGCCAGAGTGGTACCTATTTATCTACTTGCACTTTGATGTGCTTTCAAACTGCTAGGTTGGCAGGAGCAGGGACCGAGCAACGGGAGCTCACCCCGTCGCAGGGATTTGAACTGCTGACCTTCTGATTGGCAAGTCCTAGGCCTAAGTCTAATAGCTGCCTTTTGACTTCCACTTGAAAGGCTGCGAAATGGGTAAAATAATTTCAGGTCCCCTCCTCCCAGTTCACGTGGGGGTTATATTCTGGGGCCCTGTGTGCATAAGCGAAAATCCGACTAAACGTTAGGAAGAACTTTCCAGTGGCAAGAGCTATTTGAGACAGTGGAACGGACTCCCTCGGAAGGTGGTGGGCTCTCCTTCATCGGATGTTTTTAAAGCATTGCAGGGGATTGGACTAGATGATCCCTTAGGGTCCCTTCCAGCTCTGCGATACTATGATTCTATGACATTTCCATCCCGCTGGTGCTTTTTGATGCAGATGGCCCCGCATCTTATTAAATGCTCGATGTTGATCTTGGGTTGTACGCTTGGAGCTGCTAGCATGTGGGATGCATTATGACATTTAGAAGGAATTCGCAGTCATCGTTTCACTTGAAGCATAAAGGCTATAAAACTTAATGGCCACACGACAAGGAGCCTATATGAAACACTTCGAGATTTACGGGCACCTTAAGGAGGGCGGCCGCAGTGTTGCCATCTGAAGTTCAAGACAAACATGGAGGAACAATTCTCCCTGGCACTTTCCCTTCCTCTGAACTTGCAAAAGAGATATTCAAGCTGCTGCACTGGCTGCAGAGCAAAAACACAAACAACCAGCTTGTGTTTTCTTCTTTGAAAATTCTTTTCTTTTTTTAACATCCCAGCAATGAAGGAATTGTGCAATTTATTTTATTTTATTATTATTATTATTATTTTAAAAAGAAAAACACTGCAGAAGATCCCTGTGGGGTGACTTCATTTCTCTCGGCAAGCTCAGCATACATATATATATGTGTGTGTGTATATATATATGTGTGTGTTTGTGTGTGTCTGTGTGTATGTATACACACACACACACACACACACACAACTGCAAAGACCTTCTGTGGTTAAAGAAAAAGCAAACAGACCGTGACTCTTTGCCGGAAGTTCAAAGGAAAAAGAGACCGAGCGCCAGAGGAAACATTTGCATAGCCAAATGTTTCTGGAAGGGCATATTGATGCAGTCCTTTGGGATTATAAGCACCAATTGCCTATTTACCAGGGCCTGGTTTTCGATCACTTGCCCTGATCACTAGGTAGTATCCAATGCGAGTCCTACTCAGAGTAGTGAACATGACAGACTTAAGTCCATTGGATTCACGGGCCCTGGTTTGGACGTGATCCCAAATTTCAGGGTTCGTAGTTAGGGAAGTCATCTGACTTTTAGAAGACATCTGAAGGCCTGTCAGTATAAGGCAGCTTCCTATACATTTCCATGCCTTTGCAGGAAGGTTTGTAGCTCAGAAGCAGAGCATCTGCCTTGCATGCTGAAGGTCCCGGGTTCAATCCCTGGCATTTCCAGGAAGCTAAGATGAACCTTTTTCTCTGAAAACCATGAGCTAGATGGACCAGTGGTCTGACTTGGTAGAAGGTAGCGTCCTATGGTTTTATTTGATGGAGAAAATCATAACCAAATAGAGCTTCAGTGTCAATGGGTCTAACTTAGCCATGTTAACGCGATGTGTCTACTCTGCGAAAAAGGAGACCACCACCAATGGTTTGGGCATGTGAGTCCTGCTCAGAGTAGGCCCATTGGAATTAATGAACATGAATGACTTCGTTCCATCTGTTTCAATGGTTCTACTCTGAGTAAAACTGAGTTGGAAGCAACCCAATGTGATCTGCTCCCAGGCTTTAGTTACTTAAATTTTTCCGTGTGATTAAGCAGCTCTGGTTTTTGCTTCTATGGTCCCAATCTTGCTACTTCATCTCGCCTCTTTCCCTGATCAGTTGAAGTTCCCTTGGCTCAGATTCCGCCCCCCCCCCGCCCCCCGATTTTGTGGTTGACATCTGGCTACAAGATGGTGGCATTAAGCAAGTGCTGGGTTGATACAGAGTTCTTTAAAAAAAAAGAAAAGAAAGAAAATGTCTTAATTTAATATAGCTCTGCGGGTAGCGATGAAGAAACATGGTGGAAAGCAGGGAGGGGGAGGAGGTGGTGGTGGTGAAGGAAACAGAATGCAATGAAATAGAAGAATGGAAATTTTCCCACTGTGAAGCACACCATAAATAGTCCAGGGAAGTCTCCCTGTGCCCACCTCCCAGTAAAGAGTTTTTACTTCTGCAGGTATTAATAGAGAAGCAGACTAAGCAGTGGAAATCAGACGAGGCAAAGCTACCGGTAATCCTCTTAAGTTTATGCACAGGAATGGGGGACCATTTTGAACCAGAGAGCTGCTTTCCCTTCTGAGAAGTCTTTCTGAGGGTCACATGTGGTGCAGCAAATGTTAAGCTTTACCTTTGCGCAGTAGGCTAGCTTCTAGTTGCTCACACGCATCCCTCCGTATCCTCCATCCAGACTAGCAAGAGGCAGGATCAGAGTCAAGGAGCATGCAAAGACAGGCTGCGATGGACTCAGCGGACGAGACCAATAGCGGGTCCAATGGTCAAGGTGGTTTCTGGAAGTGCTGTAGAGGGAAGTGAGGGGCAGGTGGGACTTGTCAACCCAGGAAGGTAGCCCATCTAGGAGCAGGAAAACTCTGATCCTAAACCTAAATCTTCAGGAGAGGCTAAGGAATAAACCCTACACAAATCCGGAGTGGAGTCCCTAAGATGGTTGGATGGTGCCTTGTACGCCTCCTTCTGACAACTCCTGCAGCCAAGCTGGTACCAAACGTATTGCTCTGCTTTCCTTTGGACCACATCAGTGAGGCCAAGAGGGGACAGGTCTTGTCTTCTGGGAAGTCCAGGACCTCCAGACACACTGCCCAGTGGAGGTCACTTTGGTGCTGCTAAGGCAGCACTTTGACTTCTCTGGAGGTGCATCCCAGTGTCTCCAGAGCCAGAGAGATGCCAACAACAACAATCCAGCCAGGTAAAAACACTCAAGAAGGGTGCAAAGCAAGTCCGGGGAGGGTGTGCGCCCCATGGAGTTCCAAGGGTCATGTACAGAGTCCTGGGGGTTGCACTTGGTCCCTAGGCCTACTTTGATGTATGGCAGGAACCAGGAGCCCTTAGGACCTTAGGACTCTCCCTGGGCCATGCCCCTTACCAGTGCACCTTTGCACCCTCCTTGAGTGTTTTCTCCTCACTGGAATGTGTTCTTCAACTCATATAAAGCTCCTTGTTTGACTGGCTGGAAGTCAGAAACTGGGTGTGTACAGAGGCAGAATTTGCACATCTGTCACCGCCCTTCTTTCTATCTGGTCCCACCCAACACTGACACTTGACTCCTCCCAGGAAGGATGCCCAGAAGGGAATGCAGTCCTTAGATAGAAAGAGCCACCAGGACCCTTCAAGGAGGAGACTTGACTCCCTTCACAAGGTTGTGAGAATTTACATCTCTTGAACAATTGATGCATCTCAACCCTAGTGAAGACAGACTCAGAATGCTTACCAACTAAAGAGGGGGCGGGCAAGGGGGAAAAACACAGAATGGATTGGAGTAACCCACAAGAGGGCATGGCCAAGTGGTTGATACTCTGAACAATTGGTTGCCGATCTTGCTTGCTGATACACTGTTGAAAACAAAATGGCTTCTCTCACTGGACTCCTCATCCCATTCACACATTATATCTGGAGCTATTCTTTTATTTTTATGGGCAGCCATAGAACATGCCAAGTCCACACAAAGACCACCACTGCAGCTTAGCAAACCCTTTATTTATATATGTGTGTATATGCATGAGTGACTGGTTTTGTGTTCCGTTTGGAGGTGTTTTTTAGGAGCAAAGAGCTGGACTCATTTGGGAAGTCTGTCTGTGCGAATTTGATCCTTCCCCCAAGGCTTCTGGCCACCATAGAAAGAGGATGCGCCAATTACCTATCTTGAAAAATGCTGAGATACCCTTGCATGACTCGCCTTAACTTGCTCCTTCCTTGCAAAAAAAGAGAAAGAAAAGCAGAACCCTTGCATGTAGCCTGTGCATATTAAGACTGAGTCTATCAATGGTGATAAACCACCATAGCTAAGAAGGACCACATCCTGTTCAGAGGCAGTAGATCTACTCCACACAAATGGAATGAAACCAACCCAGGGAGTTCAGGTTGTCTGCTGCTGGAAACAGAATTCTGGGTTTTGGTGTGATCCGATGAAGCAGTTGTGATGGTTTCCTTGGTCCAAGCATTGCAGACACAAGATGCACCTTTCCCTACAATCTACGGATAACCCAATAGAATTATTTGATTCTGTTTCCCTCTGTCCATTGCCAAAGACTCCTGCCAGCTGCCCCTTGCTAAGGAACATTCCGTACACTTTTCCTGGCATGTGGGAGCCAGAGGTCCTTGCTGCTTCCTTGGCTAAAAAAAAAAAAAAAAAGTGGTATCCATTTTTCTGTTACTTCTTCATAACCACTAGTCTCAGCACTCACCCAAGGGTAGTGAAATCTTACAAGCTTTACAAAATGAGAACACCCCTTCCCCAACACACACACACACAAATGGGGGAGGAAACCCCGCTAAATTAATTTGCAATTCCTGATTAGCAGGCCAAAGTGGAATGTACGCGGCACGGGAGGCTTGGCAAACCGCTAGGCTTTGAAACTCCTCTGAAAATCTACGTTGCAAATGGCTGCCGTTGCTCATCCCCCTTCCTTGCCCCTGTGAGTTCTTCTTCCACCCCTTTCCGCTACGTCTCTCGACGCTGTCGCCGTGGCAAGGGAGAGCAAGCGCGTGGCCGCGGGAGGCCCCGCCGATTGCCCTCGTCGGGCTCTCGGCCTGCTTGGTGCGTGAGCAAGACGCAGAGCCTACGTGCGCCCTTTGAAAGTGTTCATGCAGGTGTAGCTCCCGGAGAACTTGTGGATTTCTTCAAGCGCTGCTTGAGGGAGGATGCTGCAAGAGAGGAAGGCAAGAGAGGGTGGGTCAGCCAATCCACTGAAGGCAGTGCAGAGGACAGGCAGAGCAGACAGGTGCACTGGACACCGAAGGACTGGGTAATTTTATTTTATTTTACACTTTGCAAATAATGCGAAAAGAAATTCATGGAGGAGAGAGCTGTAGGTGGCTTCTAGCCATGATGGCTACGCGGTTCCTACACAGTTAGAGGCAGCAATGCTTCTGAATACCAATTCCTGGAAACTGCAGGAAAGGGGAAGGGCTCTTGCGCTCGAATCCTGCTTGCTGATTTCCCACAGGTTAGCCACTGTGAGAAGAGGATGCTGGACTGAGGGATAGCTCAGTTGATAGAGCATGAAACTCTTAATCTCAGGGTTGTGGGTTCAAACCCCAGGTTGGGCAAAATATTCCTGTACTGTGGGGAGTCAGACCAGGTGATCCTTGTGGTCCCTTCTATGATTCTATGACTAGATCAGCCACTGGCCTGATCCAGTAAACCTCTCCTTATGTTCTTATGTTCAGTTGTTGCCCATACGCCTCTGGGCCAAGTTAAAGAGCCTTCCATTAATGTACAGGGCCCTACACACACACACACACACACACACACACACACACACCCCTTCACATTTATGGAAATACGTGCAACTTTTGGTGATGGGTTCCCGCTTCTGGGACAATCTCACCATCTCAGGGTGTTCATCTCACATTTTGGCACAAGCTCTTTGTGCTGACATTTTGGCACAAGCTCTTTGTGGAACCGAGAGAGCTGCTGGGCCTTGGTTTTCCCTTCCCTACTCCATCAGGCCTCTTCTCATCATCAAAGATGCACACAAGGAGAGGCAGCAAAAGGCACTGCCCTCCATCCCTGCCAGTTGCAGCCTCAGATGTTCATGCATGGCTTGGGACGTTCTGGAGGGGGAATAGCTGTGTGGTCTGCAGGACTGGGCTTACCATTCATGTGGAGGATTTTCAGTGCCAAACTCTCCAAGATTCCCCCTTCAGACCTTCCTTCACAATACATGAAGGTTGAGGGTGGAGGTAGGAGATGATGAGAGCAGGGTTGGTACCTGCAGCCCCTCAATCTCCCCCCATTCATGCTCCATCTTGCCAGGACTAGATTTGGAGAGCTAGTGTGGTTTAGCTGTTGGGACAGCCAGAATAGGCTCTGGAATAGCCCACAGGAGACCAAGGTTCAAATCCCTCACTTGGCCATAAAGCTCACATGGTAACCTTGGACCAAGCCACCATTTCACAGGCTTGTTGATAAAAAATGGGGAGGAGTCGGAGAGCCAACTTGACCTCCTTGTATCACTGAACAAATAAAATAAAAGTGGGTGTGGAGCAGCAGGCCGCACCTTTTCAAGATGATCAGGATGTGCATTGTCCATGGCAGCAGGAGGAAAGCTTGGTTCTGCTGAACAGCTTCTACTGTCCTCCGAGCCACCGTCTCTGGCTTTAGTGGAGGGAAGAGGTTGGGGAATCTGGAAAACAAAACACAGTCCTGTTTGTTCACCTCGTGGCCAGCTCTACCGTTAGGCGGAATGAAGCAGCTGCCTCAGGCTTTGGTGGACAGAAAGTGGTGCTGAAAAAACGTTCTGTCTCCTTGTTTTTAAAAACTGTATTGATATTTTAAAAACGTATACAGTGGTACCTTGGTTCTCAAACGCCTTGGTACTGAAACGCTTTGGTTCTCAAATGCTGAAAACCTGGAAGTAAGTGTTCCAGTTTTCAAATGTTTTTAAGAAGTTGAACATCCGATGCGGTTGTTGGTTATTGTTTCGGGGGCACCTGCACCAATCAGAAGCTGCGCCTTGGTTTTCGAACATTTCAGAAGTCAAACGGATGAATAAGTTTGGGACTTTTGTTTTTACTATTTATGTTGAAATTTTGTTTTTGAGGCTTTTTCGGTTAATTCGTTTTTGTGACTGAACTTTATTACGGCCATTGGCCCATCACACGACAGTTTCCCATACCAACATAATGTACTTAAACCTCCAAATTTAAAACCGCCAAAACTTACAAAAAACAGACAAGAACCAAAGCAAATCAAAAACAAAAGACCAACATCATACATTACATTACATTTTGTGTCTGTGTGGAACCCAGTTCAGCTACTGATTGATTGATTGTGTGACTGCGGAAATGGATAAAAGCCCCCCATCCAAACAATGACTATCATCAGCGCAGGTAAGATTTTTTTATTATTATTATCATCTACAATACTGTCTTATTTATTTTATAGTACAGTACATTGATTATTACTGCTTTCATTTCATGGATCAATGGTCTCATTAGATAGTAAAATTGATGTTAAACGGCTGTTTTCGGGGTTGTTTTTAAAAGTCTGGAACGGATTAATCCATTTTGCGTTACTTTCTATGGGAAAGTGCACCTTGGTTTTGGAACGCTTTGGTTTTGGAATGGACTTCCAGAACGGATTAAGTTTGAGAACCAAGGTACTGTACTGTATATTGCATTATCCAAACCACTTACATGATATCCTTCAGCTGTAGATTGAATGTTGCCAGGCTGCCCCAGGATTTCCCACCCCTGCTCCTTCATAAATGCACGGTCTACCTCATGCATCGCCAACCAGACCTGTTTTTGTGGCTGTCTGCACTGACCTGATCCGCATGCCTTGAAACATCTCTGTGCTGGTGTGGAATGGCAGGACAGTGGTTGCGTTTACTCCAGGACAGTCCAAGAGACCCAGCGTCAAGCTCTCCATGAAGGCAAAAGAGGAGGCTTTGGAAGTGCAATAGTCAATAGCCCCAGGGATGGCAGACAAGGCCAGGATAGAATTGAGGCAAACAATGTGCCCTTTCTGCAGTTCCAGCATCCGCGGCAAGAAGGCCTTTGTGGTCTATGGGCAGAGAGAGAACAACCTTGGTTCACATATCATGATCATCGATAACTGCTGTTAATTACAGTCATACCTCGGGTTACAGATGCGTCGGGTTGCACGATTTTGGGTTGTGCATCGCGCCGAACCTGGAAATACCGGGTTACTTCCAGGTTTCGGCACTTGCACATGTGCAGAAGCGCTACATCACACTTTGCGCATACACAGAAGCACTGATTCGCAACCAGTGCATGCGCAGACGTGCGGGTCACGGGTTGCGAACACTGCAGGTTGCGAACATGCCTCCCGCACGGATCACGTTCGCAACCCGAGCATCCACTGTACTTGATTTATGTACTACTTGCACACCGAAATGGCTTCTTAGCGGGTTACAAGTATAAAATAAAACATAAAATACCCGTGCCTAACTGAAACGCACAATAAAAACCTTCCTACAAAATCTTCCGCAACTACAATATGCAACGGGATAAGACCCATTGAAAAGAAGAAGCATGAAAAGAGCCACCAAGGCAATTAGATCAGGAAGTTCAAATTTAAGGGAGATGCTGGTCTTTAACCAAGTGTGTCTTCAAGAGCTGGTGGAAAGCGAGAACCAGTGGGGAAGGCTTCTATATTTTCAGAGAGGAGGACACTGCACAACAGTGGTGCCACCAGTTGGAAAAGCCCACATCTGTGTTACTGTAAGCTGGCAGCCATGGCAGGGATGGTGTCAGAGATGTGGTGGGAGGCACCAGCTGGGGAACCCCCAAGGGAAGAAGGCTCAGAGCCTGGGGACTGGAGGTGGGATGATGATAAGGGGCTAGAGGGAGAAGAGGGAGGAGGGTTGGAAGCTAAAGAGGTCATAGGGTTTGGTGAGCAGGAAGAGGCTGTGGCAGAGAGCAGTCCAGAAGCAGAGGCAGAAGCAGAGGCTGGAGAAGAGGAGGCCCAATTGGCAGAGATCAGGCAGGCTGCTGAAGAAGCCATGGAGTCTCCCCTCATGCTGCAACCAGCTCCCCTCCCTCCCTGGTCTCCCAGAACCAGAAGAGAGATGAAGAGTGTGGAGCAAAGTCAGGCACAGTGGCAATGACTCAGATTGCTTGGGAAGGACCTGGGTGAAGAGAGGACTTAGGGAACTGTGGGAAGGCGGGGACCTTCATTCCCAACAACTGTCTCATAGGGGCAAGATTTACCAGGATGAACTGCTGTGCTCATTAGGCCTGGCCTCTGGAGTCAACCTGGTTTCCTTGAATAAAGAGAACTTCACTGACGCCGTGTGATTTACTGCCAACTTGCTCCTGACTCCAACCCTGACTGATGGGAAAGCTGTGACCCTCCAGGAACTGCTGGACTCCAACTCCCATCATCCCTGACAATTGGCCATTTCTGGCTGAGGCATGATGGCAGTTGGAGTCCAAGAGGGCCACAGAGGCCATCCCCTTCTTCTTTTCAAGAGACCTGCTTCTCCTTTGCAAGTCACAATTCCTCATGTAGGATGGAGCTGAGATATCAGACAATTGACCACAGGCGGAAATGCATTGGGTAGAGAGAGATAAGGAGGTCCCCAATGCCCAATCTAATTGACAATTGGTAAAAAAAAAAAATTAATTAATTAATCACCCCAGGTTAGATCAGGGGCAGGAAAAGGAAAATCTACCCAGCAGTAGAGACTAATTCAGGGGTGTCTAAAAGAGCATCACATGCCTAAAGCATCACCCGACGGTGCTTAGTATTAATTTCGGTAGGTAGCTGGAATCTTTCCCCCTGCACACACCTCCCCCTTCCCCCTGTTTTTCCTGACAGGTTTGCATGCCGAGCTGATCTTCCCGAATTCAGCTGAGCCATCCCTCGGAGCAGCCAAGATTTCGCTGGCTGCAATTCCCTGCTGTCACTTCCAAGCCTGAGAACGTGGGAGAAAGGATGGCTTCGTACCCAGAACTGTCCCAGCGTGTTGATGTGCTGTGATTTCAGCAGTGCGTCATCGTCGCTCTCCATCAAGCTCTTGCCGTGAACAACGGCTGCGTTGTTCACTAGGATGGTGATATCCCCGACCTGGAGAGGAGAGAAGGGAGAAAGGAGAAGCCCCCAGTCAGTGGATGAGCCCTGCAAGATCTGGCCAAAGGTACATTGAGCTCAGTCTTTTGTTTCCCAACAGTAAACATATTATGCATCCTTATACAGATTCCAACTAGCTCAGTGTTGTCAGCAGTTCTCCAGGGTTTCAGACAGGACTCTCTCCCAACCCTACCTGGACACACCGGGGATTGAACCTAGGATCTTCAGCATCCAATGCATGTGCTCTTCGGCTACAGATGCTCCACATGAAGCTGCCTCATGTTATATTAGAGCTCAGTATTGTCTACACTGACAGGCTGTGGTTCCCCTGGGTTTCAGGCCTTTCTCAGCCCAATCCGGAAATGCCTGGGACCCTCTGTAAGCAAAGGGGATGCTCTACCACTGAACTTATGGAACTGCCCTTAAAAAGAAAGCAAGATTCCAGTCTGCATTGTTTACTGCCGGCATATTTGCAAAGCGAAGCAGGGTTTGAGTACGGTTTCTGATGGATTCCATCCCACTGACAAACAGCTCTTAATGTCAGAAAGGTCCCACCCTTTGGAGCAGTGGAAACAAGCTTTCTCCATCCTCCATGTGACGGCCCTTCAGGAAGTTGAAGGTGGCTCTCCTCTCAATCTTCTCTTCTCTAGGCTAAACACCCTCAACTCCCTCAACTGTTTCTCAAATGGCTTGATTTACAGACCCTTTATCATCTTGGCTGCCCTCCTCTGCACCCTCCAGCCTGCCAATATCCTTCTTTAACTGGTGCCTAGAACTGGACACAGTACTAAGGGTGTGGTCTGCCCAATGCACAATAGAGCGGTACTCTGACTTCCCTTGAGCTGAGCAATATACTTCGGTTGATGCAGCCTAGATGAGCTTTTTTTGCTGCTGCATCACACTGTGGGCTCACATTGAATCCTATCTCCTGCGGTATTCACTGTCCCTCCCAGTTTGGTGTCATTTGAGAATTTGATAAGTTTCTCCACCAAACGTACCTTTTCACGGACGGCTTTGGCCTGTCGGTAAACCTCTTCGCGGTTGCCCACATCACAGATGAAGTAATGGCACTCTGTTCCCATCGCTCGGATCTCCTCCGTGGTTTCTTTTAGGCACTTCTCCGTCCGACCCCACAGGATAATCTGCAAGAAGATGGCTCTTTAAGAATCATTGCCCAATGACATCCAGTTGCTTTGAGAATGCTTCACCAGTGCAGCTTCATCCCCACCAACCCCAGTGTCCACCCTGCCAGCCCAGCGCCTTTTGTTTCTCTGCTTGCCTTCTCACTCACAACCAGCCAGGGGGTAGCTGCACCCGTCATTGGCTCTGGTTCCACCTATTGTCCATCTCCCCGCCTTCCCTACCACTGCCAATTGTAACCTTAAGGCTTGATTATGGTACCATGCTTCATGTGGGACTGCCCAAGTTTCTCACCACAGCCATCATGTTATTCAGATGCTGAGTTTCACTGGTTTCTGATTTGCTACTAGGGGAGGTTCAAGATAGTTGTGTTAATCCACACAACTTGGGCTAAAGTAATAATATAATAATAATAATTTATTATTTATACCCCGCCCATCTGGCTGGGCTTCCCCAGTCACTCTGGGCGGCTTCCAACAAAAGATTTAAATACTGTAATGCATCAAACATTAAAAGTTTCCCTAAATAGGGCTGCCTTCAGATGTCTTCTAAAAGTCTGGTAGTTGACATCTGGTGGGAGGGTGTTCCACAGGGCAGGCGCCACTATCAAGAAGGCCCTCTGCCTGGTTCCCTCTAACTTGACTTCTCGCAGTGAGTGAACCACCAGAAGGCCCTTGGCGCTGGACCTCAGTGTCCGGGTAGAACGATGGGGGTGGAGATGCTCCTTCAGATATACTGGACCAAGGCCATTTAGTACATGCATGCGGCAGCTAGACTGGTGACTGGGAGTGGCCACCGAGACCATATGACACTGGTCCTAAAGGATCTTCACTAGCTCCCAGTACATGTCTGAGCACAATTCAAAGTGTTGGTGTGGTGCTGACCTTGAAAGCCCTAAATAGCCTCAGACCAGTATACCTGAAGGAGTGTCTCCACCCCCATCGTTCTGCCCAGACACTGAGGTCCAGCGCCGAGGGCCTTCTGGCAGTTCTCTCCCTGCAAGAAGTTACAGGAAACCAGGCAGAGGGCCTTCTCGGTTAGGGCGCTCGCCCTGTGGAACGCCCTCCCATCAGATGTCAAGGAAACAAACAACTATCTGCCTTTTAGAAGACATCTAAAGGCAGCCCTGTTTAGGGAAGTTTTTAATGTTTCATTATGGTTTTATATTTGTTGGAAGCTGGCCAGAGTGGCTGAGGTAACCCAGTCAGATGGGCAGCATATAAATAATAATAATTAACAACAACAACCACCACCACCACAACAACAAGGACTGCCCAATTCCTTATGCTCCACCTCAGTCACTGAGATCCTCTGATTCGTTTGGCCATTTCTAAAGATCAGTGTGGCAGGCCCTGCCCTCCCTGCCAGTGGAAGTTTAGCAGGAATTGTACCTGCCTTCTTTTATATGTCTTCTGAAATCTGCATTGTTTAGGCAGCCATTTGCATCATCATTATTTTGTCCTTTTAATTGCTGCTTTTATGGATCATCTGCTGATTTTATTCCTATGTGTTGTACTCCACCCTGCTATATTTTTTTATTAAAGTGTGGATTATAAAAAACTAAATAAATCAGTCAAAGCCTTGCTACAGTAGACAACCATTCCCCGCCACGATATCTCCCACACCTTTAATTTCAGTGGAATAGACACATCCCACCCCCAATCCCTAAATAAGCGCTGGAGTTTCTGTATTTGTGTTGGGCAGGCAGGAAGAAGCACTGGAAAACCCGACCTCTGTCTAGGGCTGTAGTTTTCGGATGTGATAGCTTCCCATCCTGGAACCCATCCAGTCCTCTTCTCTCCCCCCCCCCCACCTTACCCCTCCTCAGCTGCTGGCCTCCCTCCCTCCTGCAAGAGACACGCTCTCCTTTTCAGAAAGTTACTGACCAGAAAATTGTCGAGGGCAGCAGCTCAGCGAGGCGGTTAATCCCTGCTGTGGAAGGCTGGCGCTGTGCAGAAGCTTCCTGCCCTGTTGCTACTCTAGGTGACCTCAATCCTTGGCAGCCAGGTGGAATGCTTCATTGTGCCATCCCAGGAGAAGGTGGGCTGCCAGGGGCTGGGGTCAGCAGCAAGCGGCCCCCTGCCCACCTAGGATGCCAGCGCTGGATGGTGGAAGGACTCTGCTGTTGCGCCTTAATTAGCTCCGGGTTGCTAACTGCCTCTACCCCCCAAATAGCAGACCGAGAGGGGCTCCGCACCGATGCCATTCTTTCCCCTTCCCATGCCAATGCAACGGGTGGCATGACATCATCGTTCAGGGTGGCGCTCTGCCACCAACCCCATTTGCCTTCTGTGGTTGGCGTCAGCAGAGGAGGAGCAATGCGCAAACATCGCAGCGCACGGTTGGGTGTTTTGTTGAAAAATGGCATCCTGCCTTATTGTAAAGATGCCGAAGGCAACTTTTGTCTTTTTTTTTTCTAGTCTGCATTTTGGAAAACATGTATACAGAGGTACCTCGGGTTAAGAACTTAATTCGTTCTGGAGGTCCGTTCTTAACCTGAAACTGTTCTTAACCTAAAGCACCACTTTAGCTAATGTGGCCTCCTGCTGCCGCCGCACGATTTCTGTTCTCATCCTGAAGCAAAGTTCTTAACCCGAGGTACTATTTCTGGATTAGCGGAGTCTGTAACCTGAAGCGTCTGTAACCTGAAGCGTCTGTAACCTGAAGTGTCTGTAACCTGAAGCGTCTGTAACCCGAGGTACCACTGTATAAATGTGTTTACAGTGTTATGTATTGTTCTTTGTTTCTCTTTCTCTTTCTTTTTTTTGTAAAATTCAATAAAAAGTTAAATTTTAAAAAAACGTAATGTAAATTTGGGTGCGGGGGACCTTTTTCTAAAAGAAAAAGGTGCAAAGAAAAAAAATGCAAGGAGTACAGGCAATAGATAAACAGGGGGAAAAAGGTTTTGTTGGAGACAAGCAGACAAAAGAAAGGATGCCCAGGAGGAATACATACCAACAAAAGTGGCCCTGCAATAAATGTTGCATAGACTTATAGAAATCCAGAGTTGGAAGGTACCCCAAGGGTCATCTAGTCCAACCCCTGCAATGCAGGAATATTTTGCCCAACATGGGGCTCAAACACATGACCTTGAGATTAAGAGTCTCATGCTCTACCAGCTGACCTAGTTGCGGTGCCCAGTATGCTTCCTATGTAAGGTGCCAGCCAGTCAGCCATTTCCCCTTCCAAGATACTCCATTCCATTCCCCCAGATTTTTTTCATTTTGCTCAACAGGTAGCATCCTGTGCCCCATATAACCCCCTTTTTTAGAAACAGCTGTATTGGTTGCCAGTTCACTTCTGGACCCAGTTCAAGGTGTTCTTGTTGGTGCTTAAAGCCCGAAATGCAAATATTGGTGAAAATAACATATGAAAAAGTTTTATAGTAGGAGAAAGTGCATTGCAAAGATGTGTCTGTTAGCCAGACCTGCATTAAAAATTGTGTCTGTTGGGAGAACTGTACACTTAAAATGCTGGTGGATTTTAATGAGGATGTGGGTTTGTTTGTTTTTTAATATTACAAAATGCGAATTTGCTCCAGAAATGCGGAGACCTGAATTTAAGACTGGAAAAATGAGAAGCAGAGAGAAAGCAATGCTACCAGATCTGCCTGCCCTTAATGGGCACTTCATAACTCTAGAAGCCAGGAAGGATCTGTCAACCGGGGCCACACAAAGGTACCTGTTGACAAAAGGGTAACAGCTTGAGCAAGTGCAAACAGTAGCTGAAAGAGAGCAAAGTTTGTGTTCAGTCATGGAAGAAAGGGACTGGGTGAGGTCAAATTTTGTCCCTTCTTTTCAGCTGCCTGCAGCTAGGGGTTTGCTTAAATGTAATACTGGTAACCAAGACTTTGATTTGTCCTGGTGGGAAAAGTTGCTGAGAGACATGTGAATGTTATTAAAACTTATATATGTTGTCCTCTCAGCCACAGCCAGAATGGCCAGTGAACATAAGAATTTAAGTGTCCTGCAGGATCAGGCCAATGGCCCATCTAGTCTGGCACTCTGTTCTCACAGTAGCCAAGCAGATGCCTCCATGGGAAGCCATTGAATGGGATCTGATTGTAGCAGAGCTATAAATAGTAAAAATGGCTTGTGATCAATGTGCATGCACTTTGCATTCCATGCTCTGACGGCTTCCAGACTGGACTTCTTCTTTCTTCTTCTCTGGCGATCACTCATAGCCTAGTAAGATCATCTTCCATAAACACAGTTTTAACAGTGAGTCTGTAAGTGACTGTGGAGGCCAATTCTGGATTCACACATCCTTCCACAGTGGGGACAGAGGTTTCCGGGCAGTAGTAGATCACGGTGAAGGTTTGCCTAGCGTGCCTTCCTCTTAGCTCATTTCTCCCTTTCGTCCTGAGTTCAAGTGTCTTCAAAGCCCATGACACCTTTGGTAAAGGCTGTTCTCCAATTGGAGTGCTCACAGGCCAGTGTTTCCCAGTTGTCGATGTTTATACTACATTATTTTAGATTTGCTTTGAGAGAGTCTTTAAACCTCTTTTGTTGACCACCAGCATTACGCTTTCCATTTTTAAGTTCGGAATAGAGTAGTTGCTTTGGAAGACAATAGTCAGGCATCCAAAGAACATGACCAGTCCAATGAAGCTGATGTTGAAGAATCATTGCTTCAACACTGGTGATCTTTGCTTCTTCCAGTACACTGGCATTAGTTCACCTGTCTTCCCAAGTGATGGGTAATTTTTTTCAGGGACACCAGACTGGACTACTACAGTGTGCTCTACATTGGGCTGCCTTTGAAGATAAGGTCATCACAATTGTCCTGCTGTCCAGCATCCTGTTCTCACAGTGGTTGAGCAGATGCCTGTGGGAAAACCGCAAGCAGGACCACTCTCCCCTCCTCTGGTTTCCAGCAATTGGGATGCAGAAGCAGCATCGCTACCTCTGCTCACAGAGGCAGAGTATAGCCATCACAGCCAGCCTTAGCCTCCATGAGAACAGGGTTGATGGGAGCTATAGTCCATCAAGATCTGGAGGACCACAGACCATGCTAAGCTAGATGGACCAGTGCTCAGACTCCATATATAAAGCACCATCATCCCTTCCTGGAATAGCTCTTTTTAAAAAAAAAGAAAAAAAAGATAACCCAAGTCATGCCAGATTGGCATGTATATATAAAAAAGAGATTTGGCAAGCTTTTGTGCAAGGGAGATATGTGAAAGGTTGACCATTGTCCAAGGCTGGGAGAGAAACCCTTTTGATGCTTGGAGTCTGACATTAAGAGGCCTCTTAATGACACCTCTGAGAAACTATGGTAAACACCGCTGGGCCAGAGGCAAATCTTTGAGCATTAAAGATAATGGAAAGCAAACAGCAAGAGGTGTCGGCAGAGAATGGAAAGATACAGTGACGTATTTTGAGAAGGATAGGGGAGTTCCTTCCATTGGATTCCTAATCCCTGGGATGGAACAGGGTGGCAGCAAGAGAGCAAAGCAAATTCTGCATGCTAAACTGTTAAACCTACGAGACCCAGTGCTTCCCCTGCCCCCGGGGGGGGGGGGCGTACTCAAGGGTATGTAGAACTGGCACCTATTTTTTTAATTGTTAAAAAAGTGTGGCACTTACTGTAACAACTTCATGGTAAGCAATCCAATACAGTGGTACCTCGGGTTAAGAACTTAATTCGTTCCGGAGGTCCGTTCTTAACCTGAAACTGTTCTTAACCTGAAGCACCACTTTAGCTAATGGGGCCTCCTGCTGCCACCGTGCGATTTCTATTCTCATCCTGAGTTCTTAACCTGAGGTACTATTTCTGGGTTAGCGGAGTCTGTAACCTGAAGCATCTGTAACCTGAAGCGTATGTAACCCGAGGCACCACTGTACTGTCAGAACAACCTGGAATGGCCAACTCATTTCATGTCAAGGTTCTTCTTGAGGGTAAGTTTGATACTATTACACTGGATGTAGTAAAATTCCTCTCAGAGGCAGTAAAAATCAGAAATCAGTATGTATAGGCTAAAGCTCCTCTGTTGGCTAGCAAGGCCGATCTTACACCTTAATGACTGTTGCTATATACTGTTGTTGTACTATATACTATATATATACTAATATACTATATACTATATACTATTGTTGCCTGGCGTGCTCTGGTCCATGGGGTCACGAAGAGTCGGACACAACTAAACGACTAAACAACAACATATACTATTGTTGTACTATGTATTTTGTGTCTGTGGACCGCAATAAAGCTTTGTGTGTTCTCTATGCCATGTCTGACCTTATAACCTTCTAACAGGTCACCTCTCACAAGCATCAGAGCACAACTAACAAAGCTGTTATGGTATTTGGGCAGCGCAGTGTTAAGTTTGCCACTAGCGTACCATTCTTGTGTCCATGACATGCTGCTGAATATACTTGCTTAAAATAAAATAAAAAACACCACCGTCCTCAGTCTGGAACAGTCTCTGGCGGTGCAATCAGCCTGCAAAGAGTTCAAAGGAAAGAGGAAGAAAGTATTGTTGTCATGCTTGCTTGTCGATGAGAGCAAAAATTGCTGGGCTGCAGGGTTCCTGATTCAAGTGTCTTGCGGCTGCTGAATCGAAGCAAAGAAAGAAAGAAAGAAAGAAAGAAAGAAAGAAGGAAAGAAAGAAGATTTGGGGGACCAGTAGTCGGAAGCCACTTCTCCCTTCACAGTGCTTGTTCTGTGTGAGGGATAAACAAAATTGTCATGATGTCATAGGTTGGGGGGGGGGACTGCCTGACCAGCCGATGAACCCTGAGCCACAAAGGAGGTAGTGGGTGCCAATTCTCTCAAGCAATCCGGATGTGCTTACACACACACACACACACACACACACACACACACACACCAAGGATCCTTTGATTGCCAGGCTTCCCCTTACATATGCAAATGTCCTCCTCTGCAAACCCGATTTTCAGATGTCAAAACATTATTTTGGATAAGTCAGAGGAATAGCGTTGAACAGCGGAGAACCACATCTCACGAGGATTTGCCTTCCACACAAGCAACTCCAGTCCAGAAGGTGGTGGACTCAGCTCCGGCAGAGGTTTTTTAAATAGAAATTGGATGGCCATCTGCAGGGGATTCTTTAGCTGTGGTTCCTGCATTGCAAGGGGTTGGAAGAGAAGTCCCTGGGGGGTCCCTTTGAACTCTATGATTCTGTGAAATATTAACAGGCAAGGAAATGCTGGGGAGACAGAATAAATTGTGGTGTGAATGCAGCCCCAGATAATCCCTCCAGATGGCAACAATACCATAATATTGTGGAAGCATCAGAAAACAGCTAATAATGAGGAATGACCAGTGGATGGTCCACAGCTAAGGCCTTATTACTGCATCTATGACATGTTGCAGAAGACAACCACAAAAAGCCCTAATTCCCTGGCTATGTTTTCTTTTCTTAAAAAAAAAAAAATCTAAACAAAATTATTTCTCTGTGTGTTCACCCCCAGGTTGCAAATATAGCTACATTGGCATTGCTGGGAGTGCAATGGGATGTATTTAAGAAGCTAGAGGGAAGGGCAGCTACACAGAGGACCCCAAGCTAATTAGAGATGTATTTTATGGCAGACTGGAAAAAGCAGCAACAACAACACCCCACCAATGACCCAAGCCCTTTAAACTCCACTAAAGGTAGCCTTCCATTGTGAAGTCTATTAATTAGAATCAATTTAATCCCTGCTGGGACAAAGGTCAAACTCTGTGAGTCTGACCTTTCTTAGCTGGCTTCAGCACCATCAGCCACTGACTTCTGCACTGCCCAGGCCCATCCTGCATTTTTCTGCACACATTCATGAAAATAACACACCAACTGCATCCTCTTGGGGACACTGCTTGGAAAAGGCAAGGCAGCATACATTAAGCAAAATTTGCATTTATATGCTGATGAATATTCATTGTGGCTTTTTTATATAAAATAAACAGAATCACAAAATCCCTGCAGAAATATGAAGAACTGAAAATTGGAAAAAACGAGAAACCAAAAGTGACAAGAGTGTTATTGCCAATGTCAGCCCTACTCATGAGTAGACCCTATGAAATTAAGGGTCCTGACTCATTTGGGTCCATTAATTTCAAAGGTTCTCCTCTCAGAGAAACGTAGCTGGATTCTGCCCATGGGAAAGATTTTGTTGTGAATCCTGTACATGCAGAAATGGAGAGAAGTACCAGCTAAGGAGAAATGGCTTCAAAAGTTAACGGACTATGCGGAAATGACAAAATTTGACAGCAAAAATAAGAGGTAAAAGAGATGAACTGTTTATGGAAGAGTGGAGAACCCTTTCCGGACTAGTTGAAGTACTGTTATAGTCAAATGAAAACACGGACAAGGTTCAAATTATGGGCAGCGGGATGAGAACAACGATAAGTGAAATAGAGGATAATTGTATTAGAGAAAAGAATGTCATATAAAACAGTAGGTATAAGGTGGGAATAAAAACATCAAGGAAATAAGGGGGGGAGTCAAAATTCTAAGAGAAACATATATCAAAATGTAAGCAAATTTGTAAAATCTGTGAAAATCAATAAAAATTTGTCTGAAAAAAAGAAAGATTTCACTGCGAAGGGCCACCACCTCAGTGTCTCCATCCCAATGGAAAGTAACTGGATGGCCCACGCTGCTGCTGTGAGTCAGTTTCCCACCCTTCTCTCTCTGCCCTCTTCCTCTCTCTTCCTCTTCTTGTTAGGCTAAGACTTCTTGGCCCCCCTCCAGATCAACGCTTGAAGATTGGCTTAAGCTTAATCAACAGGAGGCGCAGCTGCCCACAAGAAGCAGTTGAGCAAAATCACTGGAGTTACATAATCGTCGTGGAAGAGAAACTCCATACAGAAACCACATGGAACAGGTGGCAGGGACTCAACAAGAGCTGCAAGGGAAGTGAAATTCGCATTGAGAAGCAGGGCTTGGACAGAGACGCATGCCCTCGGAAGAGCATGTGAGGACATGGCGAAACAGGCAGAGGAAGGCTCAGGAGCCCGGTGGGTGCTGAGAAGCTTATGGGGATGCTCTGGAAGGTGCAGTGTGCAACCGATGCTGAGAACCTCTTGACAGCGATGCTCAGAGCTCTCAGCAAGAGCGCTGCACCTGAACACCTTGGAGCAGTGATAGCCAGGCTTCTCGTCTCCACAGACCACTTGGAAATAACCTAGACTAGGGCTGGAGAATCTTTCTCAGTCAGACGGCTGCATTTCCTACTGGGCAACCTTCCGAGGGCTGTGTGACATTGCTGGTGGGTGGGGCCAGAGACAGAAGTGGGCGGGGCAGCAGATGCAAATTTACCTTTGCTTAGTAAGCAAGTTTCTATGCTCTATCCCTGATCCAGACAAGCACAAGCCGCTATTGTCATTCAAGGACACATTCCAGCCAGGCAAAAACACTGAAATAAGGTGCAAAGCAGGACAGCTGGGCGTGACCTGGGGAGATTTCATGGGGCCAGATAGAGAAGCCTAGAGGGCCACATCTGAGGTTCCCAACCCCAATGTACACAGAGCTCTGTGAACTACTCAAGGGACTGATCCACTTCATATCCAGTAGGGTTGGGTGATATATCCATATATTGTCTAAAAACCGGTTTGAACTCCATATTGTGATATCGGTCTCATAATTTCTGACCTGGCAATATATCACAAATCATGATGGGTTTGTGCTAGGCAAAAATCACAATGCTGGGAAAACCCTGAAGCCAGCCAATTCCTCTACATAGCTCTATCCTTATTTCAGACATTGTGATATATCAGTATATCACGATTTTTAGCTGGTGATATAGCACGAGGTTGAAAACCAGATATTCCCCAGTCCTAGTATCCAGGTCATTCAAGGAAGTACACACACAAATACAAAGTGTGGCAAAATATTCTCTCTGGCTACCCTTTCTCTCAGAGGCCCAAGCTGTCCTCTGTCAGGATCTGTGCTTCTTCCTACTGCAAAACAGCCTGCTTGCTTTCCCCCTCACTCTCCAACCTTTCCAGCATAACTACATACCGTATTTTTTGCTCTATAAGACTCACTTTTTCCCTCCTAAAAAGTAAGGGGAAATGTGTGTGCATCTTATGGAGCGAATACAGCCTGCACAGCTATCCCAGAAGCCAGAACAGCAAGAGGGATTGCTGCTTTCACTGCGCAGCAATCCCTCTTGTTGTTCTGGCTTCTGAGATTCAGAATATTTTTTTTTGTTTTCCTCCTCCAAAAACTAGGTGCGTCTTACAGAGCGAAAATACGGTACTTGCTTTACTTCCTGCGATAACCCCTCTGTCACTCCAGCCAGCTAAAGCAGAGTCCTATAGCCAGAAGAAGGGGAAGCTTGGCTATTGCTAGCCTGCCTTGTTCCAGTGATCCGGAGTGCACGTCTCGTTGTGCCAAATCCATTAATCCAGATTCGACTTCTCCCCAGTTTCTCTGCTGCAATCGCTAACACACATTAGTGAGTCCCATGGGTTTGGTCTCCGCTGAATCCTCAGCCTGCCAGCCCTGGGAACCCTGCCACTGGGTCCCAGTGGCCAGCACTGTGCTACTGGTGACCTTTCTCCTCCTTGGGCAGCTTGGAGAACCACTGTTTCCTCTGCCACCCACCCAGTTAGGATGAAGGGTCAGTCTGTGTGGGAATAAGGAAGGTTGCCAGAAGTGGTAGCCAGTCACCCTGGTAATCTACTACTGCAGAAGTTGCAAATTCCCAGATTGGCTGGCTGGCTTCTCCTGGTCTCCTTCCTCCTACTGCTGGACCAACTCTTCATCCCAACAGAAGAAGATACAAGACTTTTGCAACCCACCCTGCCTTTCTCTTTTACACATCCAACACTGGTGGTGGTGGGGTGGAGGAAGGGTGAGAAGTGGGGGGGATAATCATAAAAGGCTTTTGATGAGTTCTAAGGGAAGGGGGTTGTTTTGGCAAGGAGACTGATTGGGTGAACAAACCAAGCAAGGGTGGCAGCCCCTGGTATGTACAAACGCCCATATGTGCACGGTATAAAAATACCGATGATAAATAAACAGCAAAGAGTGTACTGAGCCTGTAAATCACAAATGCAAACTGTCAGTCAGCTGCACAGCTCATGAACGCACTCCCTATTTCTGTGCAAGCTGGAACAAGATTGGCATCTCTGCCGTTTGGAAGCACAAAGGGGTTTTCCCCACCACAACGTGTGCGCACACGCCAGCACAGGGCCCCACCTCCTGAAATCCCTGCCGCCAATCAAAACCAACAGAGTCGTCCCTTTTCTTCTGGTGTCACCCAACCAGATTCCCCAGTTCGGTTGCTTTGGCCTCCCGTTCAGTTTTTAAAACGCTGCCTCTCACTTGCACAGTCAAGTGTAGCTGGCTTTGCATGTCAGAAATCGCAGATTTGACGCCTGCGTCAACGGACCTGGCTGTCCAGAGCAGACAATATTGGGTTGAATGAACCAACGAGCTTACATAGGGCATCCCCAGATGTCCTTTTCATTGAAAATTTATGATGATTGGTGCTCATGATACAATTGGGGGAGGGGCTCATACCTGATCCCACTTTCAATGCTGTTTATGCAGACAGAAGTTTCAGATGGTCACACTGCTTCATTCCCAATCGGTGCATACCTTGTAACTTCTTGCTGAAATCCCATAAGTTTTCATACTACAAATGTTTTGGGGCTGCTGTTGCTGTTTGTCCCACTTTTGTTGTGCTGTAGCACCTCCAAACAGCAATTTTGTGGCAGCATCGAGGAAGCACAAACGAAAGCAGAACAAACCCACCGCTAATGCATTATCAATGAGTCGAGCACGTGTTGCAGGATACAGTGGTACCTCGGGTTACATATGCTTCAGGTTACAGATGCTTCGGGTTCCAGACTCCGCTAACCCAGAAATAGTACCTTGGGTTAAGAACTTTGCTTCAGGATGAGAACAGAAATTGTGCCCCAATGGTGCGGCAGCAGTGGGAGGCCCCATTAGCTAAAGTGGTGCTTCAGGTTAAGAACAGTTTCAGGTTCAGAACGGATCTCCAAAATGAATTAAGTACTTAACCCGAGGTACAGCGAAACACCAATCGGGAAGGGTCCTTATAATGCAAATCTTTTGAGAAGCTCCCCCTACTGGTACAGACTACAACAAACAAGCCTTGTCTAATGATCCCCTGGCATGCAACCAGCCCAGTAAGCAATAATGAGACTCCGTCAGTTCTATGTAGGATTATTTACACCATGTAGCCTATGGAAAGACTGCATTATCCAGTATCCCCATCAAGCTAACTAAGGAACTGACCATCCAGCCCTTCTTATAATTTGTAGTTAACATGCAGGCAGGGGTCATTGGAGCAGGACTCTGGGGTAGAAGCTCAGAGTCCCACTCCCTCGGCTTTCCACACCTGGAAGCGTATCAATACATAGTCTTACCATTTGAAGATACACTGCCCAGCCCCTCTGAGACCAGAGTTTAAATTTACCTGTCACCACCACTTAGCTACAAGATGTGGCGATGACTACTGGCTTAGAGGATTCAGCAAATTCATTTTCATAGAATCAGAATTGTAGAGTTGGAAGGGATCCCAAGGGTCATCTGGTCTAATCCTGAATCCTTGTCCAATGTGGGGCTCAAACCCATGACTCTGAGATTAAGAGTCTCATGCTCTAACGATTGAACTATCCCAGAGGTTCAATGGTCAAATTGTGGTGGTGCAGTTATTGCCTTTGCCCCTAGATTCTGAGCTTCCAAGAAGCCTCTCTTTGCAGACTGTGTGCAAATGGACAAGACAGACTTTCCACAGAGTTCTTCTTATGTCAGAACCCCAAGACAGGCCAGTCCCAAATTTGCCTTTGTTCCGAAACCCACTGCATTCCGTTGAGCCACATCAAAGGGCAGATTGCCTCTCTGGGCATGTGCAAACTACACTCCCTTCACCTCCCGGAAGCCACAACCTGCTGCCACATGCTCCAGATTATGGAGTGGTTGCATAATCAAGGGAGGGAGGACTTCAGGCTTTTTGGCCCCCTCCCAACCCCCAAATCCACCCACACAAGGGTCAGGTACAAAACGACCAGAACTGCAAATATTTAAAGCACATTTCAAAACACACGACTTCCTCCAAAGAATCTTGGGAACTGCAGTTTGACAAGGGTGCTGGGAATTGTAGCTCTACAATGAGTAAACTGCAGGTCCCAGGACTCTTGGGAGGAGGGGAGTCTTGTGCTTTAAATGCATGGTGTGTCTGAAGCCATAGGTTTAGGATTAGAGGGTGGTATTCAACTAAGTTGAATTCTATGGACCTTACTTAATCACGTTATTTAATTTCAGCGGGTCTACTGTGAGTAAATGTAAGCCCAGGAACTAGTTTTGCATGTACCCCTTCCATGTAAAAGTAATTCCTGTTTACCCCAAGGGAGGGAGTCTATTTGGCTGTTGACAACGTAGAGCAGTCGAGAGTCAGAAATCTTTGCTGATTTGCTATTAACTACCCATTTACCGGTAGCTCCAGATCTGCCATCTGCCACCCATGGAAATAAAAGTTTGCACATATTCCTGACACCCTAGAGCCCCTCTCCATTTAGCAAACAAACCAGACAGCCGTAATGGTCTGGCTGCATTCCACTGGGCCGTGGGGTGTCATTCAGCTCAATGAGAGCTGGATGTGGGAGGTCTACCCCTCCCTGGGCGTGACTGCTCCCTTATCATCTGCAAGAAATATTGCTAGTGGTGTGTGGGCTGGGGGAGGCAAATCCCTTACCCAGGCTGTACATGCAGTGTGAAAACTGCCAGGCAGAAAGAAAGCTTAAATCACCTTGACAGAGCACCAACGGGACATGTGTGCTATAAGCCATGCAATCCTATGCATGTCTATACAGAAGAAAGTCATATTGAGTTACATAGGAAACTGCCTTATACCAAGTCAGACTATTGGGTCCATCTAGCTCAGTATTGTCTGCACTGACTGGCAGCGGCTCTTCCAGGCTCTCAGGCAGAAGCCTCTCCCAGCCCTACTTGAAGATGCCTGGGATTGAATGGGGGATCTTTTGCACCAGAAGGGTGTGCTCTACCACTGAGCTTTGGTCCTTCCCTTAAAAGAATAAAGCAGGGTTCTAGCCCTCATGGTTCTGGGGGGAAAAAGAGTTTGGTTTAAATAGGAAGCTGCCTTATACAAACATAGACCATTGTCCATCTGGCTTATTATCATCTACATTGACTTGCAGAGGCTATGCACAGTTTCAGAAAAGGGTCTTTCCCTACCACTACCTGGAGATGGCAGGAACTGAACCTGGGACCTTCTGCTTGCAAGGCAGATGCTCAGCCACTGAGCTACACAGCTCTTCCAGGAGCTGCTTAGGACCACAGCCTTAACCTCTGCATGACACATGGCTCAAAAACACAGTGCATGCATGTGTGGATGATCACATAAGGCACATGGTGCCCACAAGAGTTTGCAAATGCACCCTACTACTGGGCTGCAGTTCAGTAGTAGAGCATCTGCCACAGAAGGTTGCCGGTTTGATCCCCAGCAGAGTGGGGAGAGACTCCTGCCTGAAACCCCGGACAGCCACTGCCAGTCAGTGTAGGCTGAGCTAGATGAACCAATGGCCTGACTCGGGATATTATCCTTCCTGCATTATCTGGAAACCATAATCCATACAATAACCCTGTAATCTAGATTAATATTCCTCATATTGTAGTTGAAGGGTGGGCAAAAAGAGTGGCTTGATGAAGACCATTTAGGGAAATTGCAGCAGGTTGGACTAGATGATGCTTCGGGTCCCTTCCAACTCTCAAGGATCAAATTAAATTAAGTCTCTAGGATCAAATTAAGGCAGAGTTGAGATCTGAACTGGGAGCTACCCAATTCATAGCCAGTGGTGCTGTAAAGTGGTTTTAAACCTGTATGCACAGACACATTCCTTTAGATGGCATAGTTGGCTACTTTACTTGCTTCAGGTGTAGTGGTTAGACGGTCCGACTTAGGACTTGAGAGACCAGGGTTCAAATCCCCATTTAGCCATAAAGCTCCCTCGGGTGACCTTCCAAGACTGTCTCTCACCCTATAATCACAGGGATGTTGTGGAATAAAATGGGGAGTGGGGTAGAAATTAAGTTAATGAATAAATAAAATGTGGCAAGCCAGCCCACCTGAGTTTTGGGTGTGGGAGCCAACTGATCAGAGATCTGTGGCATCTCTCTCATTGCAGGGCACTGCCCGCAATTTAGGCTGCATCCTAAACATGGCTTCTCAGAAGCAAGTCCCATTGATTCAGTGGGGCTTGCTCTCCGGGTTACGTGGGTTGAGAATTGCTGCATGAGACGCCGGGCAACTCCACCTTAATTGCACAATCTGTCACTTGCACAGTTGCTCTATTCATGCAGCCAGATAAATTGGAGGCGGGGGGGGGGGATTGGAAAGTAGCTTCAAGCGGAGGCTCCTCCTACTCCCCCCAGAACCCCAGGTTAAGTGGGATTAGGAATGCAGCCTTGACCATTAGGCTGCCCTGTCTTCATTGCACAATCTCTGCCATACCAATGCAAGTAGAGAAGTTGGGAGGTGGTGGGAGAGGCAGCTTCAGGTGTGCTTCCCCTGCCCTGTTCCCAGTTTTAGGGTTGCAGCCAAGGCTAGTCAATGAGAGCCAGTGGTAGCCTACTGGTTAGAGTGTCAGACTAGGAGCTTGGCAGAGCACGGTTCAAATCCCTACTTGGCCATGACACTGACTTGGAACCAGTCACTGTCTCTCCACCTAATCAACCTCACAGGGTTGATGTTGTGTATTAAATGAAGAAAGGGAGAACCATGTAGGCCCCCTCAAGTAGCTTGGTTAGAGAGAGAAAAGGTCGGGTATCAATGCAATAAACCAACAGCAGACCCATTCAGGCTAATGGGCACAACTAACAGGCTCACCCATTCCCACGAATCTACTCTTGAGTAGAATTCAGTTGGCCTGCAGGCTCACCCTTAAATTGCAGGGTCCCTTTACCGCAAGGATGACAACTTGAATAAAATATTTTGGGGGTCCAGGTAAGACGCACACCGTGTAATCAATCACAAGGCACGATACACGCACAGCATTTGAATGGCAATGCCCATCAACTTTAGGGGGGCCAGGCACCCTCAAATATTTTATTGTGGGGTGGGTGGCGGGCAAAGTCTCCTCGGCCTCTAGGAGTTGGCTGCTATGCTTCACAGATGCAAGCGGAGAAGTTGGAAGGGGTACCTGGAAGGCAGCTTCAGGTTGGACCCCCCCCCCAGCGCTCCCCAGCAGGCGCACGCACCCAGCCTCCAAATCATTGCCACCCATTATTCCCAGCCTCTCACCTTGCGGGCGCCGCGTCTGGCGAACTCCTTGGCCAAGTAGCGCCCGATGCCTCGCCCTCCTCCGGTGATGAGCACGCTGTCCCCGGCCAAGTCGCGGAGTTTGCTGGGGAGCACCGTGGACGCCGCCGCCTTGGCTACCAAGCAAAGCATCCGCACCGGGAAGAGCAGCAGAGCGCCCAGGCGTCTCCAAACCATCCTCTTTGGGTTGGGGGGTTACGCACGAAGAGGGAGGGAATTTTGAGGAGTCCGTCGAGGAGGAGGGGTGGGGAAGGGGGAGCACGGCGTCCAAAAGTGTGTGTCGGATCCTAGGCAAACGTACCTCCACCCCGCCAAACAAAAAAACAAAAGAAAAAGGGGGGGGGGAGAAGATGGGTTGCGCGAGCTTGCGCGCAAAAGTCCGCTCTGGCGTTGCACGAGTTTCTGGCTTCCTCGGTCGGACTTCCTCGCAGGTGGGTAGAGAATCCAATTGAAAGCCGCAGTCCTAGGTACGCTTTACCCGGGCGCCAGCCCGCTTAAAAACGGAGCTTACCTCCGAGTACACATATAGATGTATAAATATAGATATACATATCTTGCGCTGGGGCTCTCCCAAAGTGCCAAGCAAGAGCAGCCGCGCTGAGGAGCGGGAGATCTCAAAACAAACAGCTCGGGAGAACTTTCCAGAGTTGCTGGGCGATCCGGATCCCGAAGAGGATCGAGGCCGTTTCTCCGCTTTCGCGAAAGAAAACTCCTTGTTTCCTTTGGAGAGCGTCCTGCCGTCTAAGCAGGGCTGGAAAGCCCCCCAGAAGCTCTCCGAGGCGGCGGCGTCTGCATGGGGAGCCGGCAGCGCTTTTCCAGACAGCTCATGTCTATTCTGGGGAGTTCAGGAAATTGCTTCTCGGGGAAGGGGTTGGAAAAAAAGAGACTTTTGGAAGGAGTTGGCTTAAAAAAAACACAACAGTGACGGGGGGGGGAGGTTCAGGGCAGCGCGCCGGGGTCCCTCCCCCTTCTATACATACGCCGCGTAAAGAAAACTCCCCGCCGTCTTTGCCCGCCTCCGCCTCCTCCTCTGCTTTTTCTTACGCAGACGCGAAGAGAAGTGGCGGAGAGCCTTGGCCGCTTCTTGTTTGCTCCGGAGCCGCCGATCCGAGGCAGGGAAGGAGTCCGACTCGCGTTGCCTGCCTGCCTGCCCGCCTCCCTCTCGGCGACCTCTGGCTGCTCCTCCTGGGACACTTTCTTATCTTCCCGGCGCGGCTCCCTTGCCCTGGGAGCAGGTTTTATACCCTATTAAGCCTGATTGACAGTTAAAGTATTGTTGGAGGTTGGGGGGAGAGGGAGACAGAGAAGATCTCCTTGCTAGTGGCTAGCTGGGCTCGCTCCCCTCCCCCAAGCGGCGTCGCGCATACACGCACACACACAAGCACAAACACGCAGGCAACTTTAAAGCGCGAGCCAGGCTCTCGGCTGCATCCTCCTCCTTTCTAAGCCTGCAAGCCGGGACTTGCTGGATGCCACGTTGGGCCTGCGCAAGCTGTAATTCAAGTACTTTGTAACTGAGAGGCAGCGGCAACAGCCAGCCGAAGCTCCCTCTTCTTTTCTCCTCCTCCCTTAACATAAATACACTGCTGATAACACACACGAGCACGTGTTTTCTAAACAGAGTGCTGAGATTGGGCTATTCGAGGGACGGGGTGGGGTGCAACGTGAGTTTCAAAGTCCGGGTTGTGCGCAGCATATGTTTCAAAGTCCGGGTTGGAAATTTCCTTTTTGTTGCAGGGTGACAATGGCCCAATTGCCCAAGCTGGCGCCTCCGCACCAAGAAAAAGAAAGAAAGGATTTCTTTGCACTGTGCCTAGTTAAACTATGGAACTCGCTCCTGCAGGAATGGATGGCAGGGAAAGAGGACTGAGCACCTTCATGATGGCTATCCTCTGCCTCCATATCTGGAGGCATTGAGGCTTCTGAATGCCAGTTGCTGGAAACTACAGGAGGGGAGAATAGCTTGTGTGGTCAGATCCTGACTGTGGGCTTCTCACGAGCATCCGGTCAGCCACTGTAAGAACAAGATGCTGGACTAAAGGGGCCATTGGCTTGATCCAGAAGGCACTTCCTATGTCACTATGGGATTTTGCCTGACTGTCTGCATGCAAAAGGAAAAAGAGAAGTCCTTGCAGGCAGAAAAGGAGTCTATTAGGGAGGAAGGTTCCACCCAGTGGATACTGAAGTAGCAGTACAGTGGTACCTCAGGTTACATACGCTTCAGGTTACAGACTCTGCTAACCCAGAAATAATACCTCAGGTTAAGAACTTTGCTTCAGGATGAGAACAGAAATCGTGCTCTGGCGGTGCGGCGGCAGTGGGAGGCCCCATTAGCTAAAGTGGTGCTTCAGGTTAAGAACAGTTTCAGGTTAAGAACGGACCTCTGGAACGAATTAAGTACTTAACCCGAGGTACCACTGTAGTAGTAGTAGTAGTAGTAGTAGTAGTAATAATACTACATGCTGTCCCACTGATGCACCTTCAGAGGTTGCCTCTGGTACCCAGAGAGTCCTTCCCTCTCCTTAAATTTCACTTTAAAGAAGCATTCTGCTTCAGCTAATAGAATAACTTCTGAGGTGTGTGCATGTGGTGTGCACTGCAGTTTCTCTTATTTGCAAATGTGCCCATGGACTCCAATTGGTTGCTGATCCTTACTCTAAACCTTAGAGGTACTATGCAGCACTCAACCTATTACACAACACCCCTTGTGCAGTGTCATTCCCTGTAAAGCTCCCAGCCGAGAGTTGAGCCAGACAAACACATGACACTTCAGTCTCTCCAAAAGAAAATGTCAGAGATGTTTTGGAGCCTATGGTAATCCACCTAGACAAGTCTGTATAATAAAAATATAATAATGTCGTCACACAACCTCCATAGCAGGGCAGAGCAAAGCAAGTAGGGGCAGAGCTTCCAGTACATACATAAATACATATAAAATAAACTCCAAGCTAATATTTCAAGTATTTCTACTTGTATTTTTTAAACTCAGCAGTGTGGAAACTCAAAACTGCCCTCTAGGACACTGCCCAAGCCCAAGCCCTCACATGGCCCTACTCCATATACTTCCTGAGTGCTTTATTTTTCCTGGCTGGAAACTGTCCTTGAACTCTGATAATGCTTTTTTGCTTGCCAGGATGGAGGTGTGTGTAGAACTTTTGTGTGTCTGGAATGTAGCCTACATAAAACAAAGGTCACATCCATTTTTTCACTCTATTCTGCCTTGGTCAGACCTCACCTGGAGTCCTGTGTCCAATTCTGGGCACCACAGTTTAAGAAGGATATTGGCAAGCTGGAACATATACAGAGGAGGGCAACCAAGATGAGTAAGGGGTCTGGAAACCAAGCCTGATGAGGAACGGTTGAGGGAGTTGGGTATGTTTAACCAGGAGAAAAGAAGCCCGAGAGGTGATACGATGGTCATCTTCAAATAGCCAAAAGGCTGTCACATGGAAGGTGGAGCAAACTTGTTCTCTGCTGCTCCTGAGGGATTGATCCAAACCAATGGGTTCAAACTGCCAGAAAGGAGATTCTGACTAAAACTTAGGAAGAACTTTCTGGTGGTAAGAGCTGTTTGGCAGTGGAACAGACCACCTCAGAAGGTGGTGGACTCTCCTTCATTGGAGGTTAGGTGGGCATCTATTAGGGATTCTTTAGTTGCAATTCCTGCATTGGACTGGAAAAGGATTTGCATATGTCCTCTTTTTTCCCCCAGGGCACACCTTCTTCTTCATGGGTAGAGTCCTCACAGCGATCCATAGTTAAAAGTAGAAGTTGGCAAATGTGTCCTCTTTCTTGCTCTTCAGAATATGGCAACACCTGTATACCGTGCAGCAAACTAAGACAAACATTCAAAAATTAATGGTATTAACAAAAGCATACAAGGGCAACATGCCTAGAATTAAGACACCAGGCCCTCCAAAATGAATAGCAGATGGTTGAGGTTCCTCTAGGTAAGAATTAATAAAGCAAATAAAAGAGACCTGGTCCTCCTGAAACCTGTCGCTGTCAGTTTCACCCCACATGAGACTACAGTGCTCTGTTAACTTATGAAGCGGTACCACATTCTGCCCTACCAACTGGTCTTACTGAATTGACAATTGCTCTGCCACAAAAATGCAATTGTCCATTTTGTACATGGGTAGGCAAACTAAGGCCCGGGGGCTGGATCCGGCCCAATTGCCTTCTCAATCCGGGCCGTGGACAGTCCAGGAATCAGCGTGTTTTTACATGAGTAGAATGTGTCCTTTTATTTTAAATGCATCTCTGGGAATTTGTGGGGCCTGCCTGGTGTTTTTACATGAGTAGAATGTGTGCTTTTATTTAAAATGCATCTCTGGGTTATTTGTGGGGCATAGGAATTCGTTCATTCTTTTCCTTCAAAATATAGTCCGGCCCACCACATGGTCTGAGGGACAGTGGACTGGCCCCTGCTGAAGAAGTTTGCTGACCCCTGGTCTTGTACAATGCAGCAGGGAGGTGCACCGTTGAGAAAATGTGAATTGGTTAGCTCTGCCTGTCATTGGCTCTGGCGCCACCTACTGTGAGGGTACCCTGCATTCTGCCCAATCAGTTCCAAAGGGCACCAGCCACCACTGGCCAAAGTCTGGGACTTTTTAGTTTGGAGAAAAGGTGATCAAGAGAAGGACATGATAGCAGTTTATAAGATTGCTCATAGCCTGGAGGCAATGGACAGAGAAAAGTGTTTCTCCTTCTCTCCTAACACTAGAACCCATGGACACCCAATGATACTTGAGTGTTGAGAGATTAAGGATGGATAAAAGAGAGTCCTTCTTTACACAGTGCAGAGTTAAACTACAGAACTTGCTCCCTCGGGAGGCAGTGATGGTCACCAACTCGGAAGGCTTGAAAATGAGGCAAGTACAGACCTTGGTGGTTCCACATGATAAGGCGTTCAGCCTAAGATACAGGAGTAGAATGCTATTGATGTCTACTAGCCATGATGGCTATGATCTGCCTACACAGTTGGAGGCAGAAATACTTCTTAATACCAGTTGCTGTGAACCAAATAAGGGGAGAGTGCTGCTGTGCTCAGGTTCTCATCGTAGGCTTCTCATTGGGTCATCTGGGGGACCACTGTGAGAACAGGACTAGGTGGGCCACAGAATGCAAGGAGTGAGCTGAAGTCCAAGACAGGAAAAGAGGTGGCATGGGAACACCTAGATACTTTAAATGAATTCAGATTTCCAGGGCCTGTTGAGTTGCACCCAAGGGCACTAAAGCAGCTTGTGGATATAATTTCAGCGCCTCTGTCTATGATCTTTGAGAATTCTTGGAGAACAGCTGAAGTCCCTGTGGACTGGAGGTGGGAAAATGTTTTCTCCATCTTCAAAAGGGGGAAAAAAGAAGAAGACCCAGGTAAGTATCAATCAGACATTGATACCAGGAAAGGTCCTAGAACATATTATTAAACAGAAAATGACGCTGTGATTAATGGCTTTCTCAAAAACAAGTCATGCTGGACAAATCTCATTTTTTTGGATAGAGTTACAAGCTTGGTGGATCAGAGGAATGCTGCGGACGTAGTGTATTTTGATTTCAGTAAGGCTTTTGACAAGGTCCCCCAGGATATTCTGGTGGAGAAACTGGGAAAATGTGGGCTAGATGAGGTAACTGTTAGGTGGTTTTGTAGCTGGCTGGCTGACCGAACCCAAAGAGTGCTCACTAATGGTTCCTCGTGATCCTGGGAAAAAGTGACAAGTGGAGTGCTGTTCAACACCTTTTAAAATGTCTTGCACAAAGGAATTGAGGGGATGCTTATCCAATTTGCAGACGACACCAAACTGGGAGGGGAGCTAATGCCAGAGAAGAAAGAATTGGGATTCAAGATGACCGTAACAGATCGCAGAACTGGGCCAAAACTAACAAAATGAATTTGAGTAAGGACTAATGCAAGCTTCTGCACTTAGGCAAGGAAGAACCAGCTGCACAAATATAAGATGTGAGACTCCTGGCTTGCCAGTAGTACTACATTGCAGGGGGTTGGACTAGATGACCCTTGGTATCCCTTCCAACTCTACAATTCTACAATTATGTTCTTAAGCATTAATGAAGATATTCACAAGGGCAATCGGGAGCTTTCCAAGCCTGGATAAGGAACACAAAGAGAGCACTATTTTGGGATTTACTGCTCAGCAGGATGAAAATACTTTTATTTTCCCAGCATTGATTAGCCCAAGCAACTGGGCTTTTAAATTCCCAACGGAGGAGGAGTTCTTTAAGCTAATCTCCTCCTCATGTCAAGGCTTTAGTTCAACAGGGTTACGACACCAAAATTTCTTTTGCAATCTCGGAGCGATATCTGGGTGAAGCAATGTTGCAATTCACTCTCCTGTCTTGTTTGTTTGGCTGTTTCAGACAGGTTCTTAACAAGGGCTCTCCAGCCTCCATGCTGCCATTCCCAACCCCAGAAAGCAATCTGTAATGCTTTTCCAGCAGAGCACTCCACCAGTCTCTGTTAGGTCTATCTGTTGAACAAGAGCAGGCATAGGCAAACTTGGCTCTCCAGATGTTTTGGGACAACAACTCCCATCATCCCTAGCTAACAGGACCAGTAGTCAGGGATGATGGGAGTTGTAGTCCCAAAACATCTGGAGGGCCGAGTTTGCCTGTGCCTGAACAAGAGGCTGTATCTTTTGTCACATGCACACCCCCCCCGGAAACCTCTATGTTGTTTACAAAAGAGACTATAAAATAAGGAATTACCGTAACTACAAAACTGACAGACTTGCAAACTGTTGTTTCATTCTGTCTTTTCTCTATCATCTCTCAACCTGCATTAGACATTTAGGACAGTTGTATTAAGCACACACAGCGATGGGGGACCTCAGACCTGCAGGCCTAATTCAGCCTGCCAGGCTTCTCCATGTGGCCCACAAGGCTGCTTTGGTCAAGTTGTGCAGACCTGTGTATGCTGTATATCTTCTGCACCCTGATTTATAGCTATCAAATCATAACCACAATATTATAGATAACAATATTGTGGTTATGATTTGATAGATATGATTTCCGTTGCTCATAGGTCAAACCCTTCTCGCGAGTTCATCATACTATAATATTTCTTTAACTTGTCTGAAGAAGGCTTCCATTAAACACTCACCATTAGATTTTCTTAATTTTGCTGTTAATTTTGCCAGTTCTACACACACACACACACACACACACACACACACACACACACACACTACATTCTTTATTATGGTCCAGAGACTGGCAAAAGTGATTTCAAAAGCAAAGTACAGCAGAAATACAGAAAAAAACATTACTAGGCAGTCACTGTGTTTTATCCAATATTTCTAATTCTTACTACCTCCGAGAGAAATTTTGCTATGGCCAGGATTATATCATTTTTCTTATCTTCACGGAAATATTTGAGATACATAGTCCATTAACCCACTTATCCATTCCTCTTTGGTTGGAACTTCTTCTTCCTTCCATTTCTGCACATACAGAATCCTAGCAGGGCTTCCTTCTCTTTTCCCTTTACAGCAGGCTTCCTCAAACTCAGCCTTCCAGATGTTTTGAGACTACAATTCCCATCATCCCTGACCAGTGGTCCTGCTAGCTAGGGATCATGGGAGTTGGAGGCCAAAAACATCTGGAGGGCTGAGGTTGAGGAAGACTGCTTTACAGTTTGTCTCTGTTTTATATCAGGCATGGACAGGCTCAGGCATGGCGGCTGTCTGGCTCCCAAGTTCTCCTCAGGCCACACCCTTCACTGGTCCTGCTTTGGACCCCAAGTTCCCCAGGATATTATTGTGGAGAAGCTAGTAAAATGCGGGCTGGATGAGGTAACTGTTAGGTGGCTTTGTAGCTGACTTACTGACTGAACTCAATGAGTGCTCACTTGTGGTTCCTTGTCACCCTGGGAAAAAGTGACAAGTGAGGTGCTGCAGACAGTGGCGGAGCCTTAAGCTCTGGGGGGGGGGTGGAGAGCAGGTGTGGGCGTGGCTGGCGCATGTCCTGGGGGTGTGGCATGCTGCCTGCAGGGGCGTGGTGTGTCCCCTGGAGGCGTGCCGCGCATCCTGGGGGCATGGTGTGCCGCCTGCGGGAATGTGGCGCCCAGCGGGGGGGGGTGTGTGTGTAGTCATGATGGCACCCCACTGGGGGCGGTGTGTTCCCCCCCGCACCCCTGTTCCTCCGCCAGTGGCTGCAGGGTTCTGCCCTGGTCCCAGTGTTGTTCAACATCTTTATAAATGTCTTGGATGAAGGAATTGAGGAGATGCTCATCCAATGTTTCATCCACGACTGTAGTGTGCCCTTGGAACTCTGATAACACCCCATGCTTGCCTGCGTGGAGGGTATGCGGAAAACCAGCATGGTGTAGTGGTTAAGAGCGGTGGACTCGTAATCTGGTGAACTGGGTTCGCATCTCCGCTCCTCCACATACAGCTGCTGGGTGACCTTGGGCTAGTCACACTTCTCTGAAGTCTCTCAGCCCCACTCACCTCACAGAGTGTTTGTTGGGGGGGGGGAAGGGAAAGGAGATTGTTAGCCACTCTGAGACTCCTTAAGGGGAGTGAAAGGCGGGATATCAAGTCCAAACTCTTCTTCTTCTTCTTCCTGTACAAAGGTAAAATTTACATTTGCTGCTCCACTCACTTTTGCCTCTGGCCCTGCCTTCCTCTGGCATGTGGACCTTGTTAGGTAACCCAGAAGGGAATGCGGGCCTTGGGCTGAAGAAAGATTCCCCTCCCTTGCTTTATATTGTGGCTGTTGAGATGAGGGAAAGGGTGCTACATGGCATCCATTTGGATCAGAGGTTCTCAAACTCATTTGGCCTACTAGAAGAAAAAAATAGCGCCCCCCATGCCAGATTTACATATAAGCTAAACAAGCCATAGCTTAGGACCCCACTCTCTTGGGGCCTCCAAAAAAAATTAAAGGAAAAAAACCTGGATGTACATTTCCAAAATATAAGATAAAAAAACAAATAAAATAAAACCTACATACAGCAGCAGTGTTTTGTGTCATGTAGGCTCCTATTTGTTATGTGCAAATGGCTGTCCATAAATTACCATATAGCATATATTCAACACGAAAAACAGTGACAATTTGTTGTTGACAAAAGACAGCTGTACATATAAAGGGCCCCATTACCTTCAGTAGCATAGGGCCTCATCAAACCTAAATCCGGCCCTGCGCCCCCCTGGAAATCTGCCTTCTTTAAGCGAACAGACAGAAAGCTGCCATGACAAATTTGCATTCTTTTATGTATCTGTATTCCTACCTATGTCCTACAACATAGTGATGAAAGAAGATGTTGTAAATAAGACATGTTGAAGCTTGAAACGATAAAATTATTTATTAAAATCAACCGTAGTAACATTCACATCAACCAGAGAAAATTGCACCTGGGGCTCCTGCTGCCCCATTGGATCATTCCAGTAACCCCCCCGATATCACCCACTTTGAGAAACACTGATCTGGATCCTCCAGCATCAGATGTGCAGCTGCAGTTGGCATGATGTGGTTGTTGTGGTTGTGTAGTCGTTTCCGACTCTTCGTGACCCCACGGACCAGAGCACACCAGGCACTCCTGTCTTCCACTGCCTCCCACAGTTTGGTCAAACTCATGTACATAGCTTCAAGAACACTGTCCAGCCATCTCGTCCTCTGTCGTCCCCTTCTCCTTGTATCCTCCATCTTTCCCAGCATCCGGGAGTCTTCTCTTCTCATGAGGTGGCCAAAGTATTGGAGCCTCAGCTTCAGGATCGGCATGATGCGGAGACCTATGTAAATGGTGAAGGTGGGCGGGAATCGACCATAAATGAAACAACAACCAAGTCACTTCAGATTGGCCTTGAATGCCAAGAAACAGCAACATGACTGTCAGAGTTGCCACCACCCGGTCTTGGCACCGTGTAAAGCAAACACAAAAACCCATGTTTGAAGTGCTACACATTTGCAAGACTGAATCTTTCCCTTTTTAACAAAACAAAACAAAACACACAGAGGACAATTAAAATGCCGCAGCAAGTGGGAGTGACCCTGTATGTTTTGTTTTGGCAAATGCTGGGAAGTGATTAGAAGTTTAGCAATATCTGTTGCTTCTGTTGCAATCTGCCATGCTTAGAAGCCATCTAGTGGTGACTGGTGCCTCATACAGAAACAGTTGGAGAAACTATGGAGGGGAAAAATTTAGATATAGGCATTTTAGCGACAGGTTAGAAGATAGGAACTCTGCCTCAGTGGCTATGAATGCCTTTGGCTTCTACAACAGCTATGTCTGTTCTTGGACTGGAATAGCTTGAACAGACTAGTCCAGACCCTCCAAGCGTCCCTGTTTTCCAGGGACAGTCCTGGCTTTACAGAAGCTGCCCGGTTTCTGATTTGATCCCAGAATGTCCCACTTTTCCTTAGGATGTCCCTATTGGAGAAATGTTGGAGGGTATGGAGTTATGCGACTCCCAAGCCAAGGAGATAAGCAACTATATATCCTTGTGAAGACATCTGAAGGCAGCCCCGTATAGGGAAGTTTGTTAATGTTTAATGTTTTGTTCCATTTTTATATATGTTCAAAGGTGTCCAGAGTGTCTGGGGCAACCCAGTCAGATGGGTATTGTATAAAAATTATTCTTATTATTCTTATTCTTATTCTTATTCTTATTATTAACACCCCTATTTTCATCAGAGAAATGTTGGAGGGTATGTTAGTCTAGGCCAGGGGTAGGCAGCCTAAGGCCCGGGGGCCAGATGCGGCCCAATCGCCTTCTCAATCCGGCCTGTGGAGGGTCCGGGAATCAGCCTGTTTTTACATGAGTAGAATGTGTCCTTTTATTTAAAATGCATCTCTGAGTTATTTGTGGGGCATAGGAATTCGTTCACCCCCCCCCATATAGTCTGGTCCACCACATGGTCAGAGGGACAGTGGACCGGCCCACGGCTGAAAAAGGTTGCTGACCCCTGGTCCAGGTATTGGTAACTCCCAAGCAGGGGTGCCAACTCGAAGAAAACATTCAGAGGGCCCAGCTAAGCCCCGCCCCACATCACTGATCACAATACGTGGCGCACACACACCATTTGAACAGCAATGCCCATCAACTTGCGGGGGTGGCATTGTGTCAAAGGGACCTTGGCCCCTAGGAGTTGACTCCTATTGTTGGAAAAATTACAATGCAGTGGTACCTCAGGTTACATATGCTTCAGGTTACATACGTTTCAGGTTACAGACTCAGCTAACCTAGAAATAGTACCTCGGGTTAAGAACTTTGCTTCAGGATGAGAATAGAAATCGTGTAGCAGCGGTGCAGCAGCGGGAGGCCCCATTAGCTAAAGTGGTGCTTCAGGTTAAGAACAGTTTCAGGTTAAGAATGGACCTCCAGAACGAATTAAGTACTTAACCCGAGGTACCAAGTTCCCCCAAGGCAAAGCAAAAGGAAGAACCCCACTGTAATGGTTATAGGGGTTGCTCGTGCGTAAGTTGCCGCCACTCCTGGCTAGGTTGCCTGGTTAAACCTTTTCTGTCTGGACAGCCCTGCACTTCGTGGCTGTTTCAGTCGCTAGCAGAATCCGTCAGTGGGCGTTTCTTGAACCTCTTTCCAGCAAAGAAGTTCTTTGACGCCAAGTCTCCGCCTACTCTCCCTGCGCGGAAGTCTTCTGCGCAGGGTGGGTGTGGGCAGCGGAGGACCCGTGCTCTCCCTGGGCTGGTCTCCGGCGAGGAGTCCTGGAGCCCTCTCGCCGATTCCCCCATCTGCCTCCCTTTATCCCTGGTGTTATGCTGATTTCCTTCCCCAGCCGATGAGCTGCCTCTCTCCCTGCTGGGCCCCTCTCCAGCATCGCTTTGGAGCCTTGCCTCCGCCTCTAGCTCCGATGGCAGTTCCCTGACACCCACCTACAGGTGAGTAATACTTTTATTTACTATGGTAAGGTAGGTACACTACATTTTTGGTTGTGGGTTTGAGAGATTGGGTTATATGTGGGTACATAGGTGAGGAGTCCAAAAACGATTACACGGGTGCAGAAATGAAAAGACACAGGTGCAAACTAATTTACATTTGTCAGGGAAGGTAGGTGCAAAAGAGTCCTGGTGGGTTTAAAAGGTAGGTTGATAGTCGGATTCTGGGGAAAGAATGGAGTCCGGTTTTTAGAAACTGGGTGTGATATGGGAATTAATTCTTCTTGTTTGTTGCAGGCTCAGTGTTGATGCAAAGTTCCTGGAATTACAGAGGAAGAAGGTTATGATCAGAAGATTTCTCCTCTGGGAAATCTGTGATCAAGTCCCTTTTGATACATTGCTTTTTGTTACGACCAAAATACAGTTACAACCAAAAACTACATGGAATATATATTTATACATCGTTTCAATGGTTTGCTTAATAACAATTGATGTTTCTCTACAATTTCTTTATTGAGTTCATATGAGATGTATGGAGATTGTATCCTTCTAAAGACGTGTAACTAAACACTTACAATGAAATAAAAGGTTTGCAGAGGCAAATAACTTTATGTAAAAGAAACAGCAAAAGAAAGTAAATAAAGACCAACATTTGTGATAAAGTCAGGTGTGGGTTTTCTTTGACACATATTCACACTTCTGGTTTTAGGAACACATTTATCAACATGGGTTCCTTATGGGTAACATATGAAGGTGTGTGATTTCATGGGGAAATGTGTGAAGGTATGCGATTTCTACATCACTATGCTCCCGAGAAATGGATTACCGCCGACGCGGGGACCCTCAGAAATCACAGGCGCTGAAGCCTGTGAACTTGGTGACTCGGCGGGCACCATTTGCGCCCCCCGACCCGCAAAGGAGCCTTTTTAAAGGCTTCAGAACGGGGGACAGGGTGAGCGGCACGGTGCTGAGAGTCGACTGCTTCTCCTGCGGAGTGAAGCCGCATGCCATGGTCGGAGAGCGCTGACTTCTTCTTGTGAACAATTAGACTCTAAAAGCAACAACCCGTGAGTAATACGGAAATTGGATTTGTAAAGAAAATTATTATTTTTTAATTAGGCACGATCGTGGAAGGCGCAAACAGGAAGTCCGTCTCCCCGTCTTATAAATAATCTAAAGCAAGGACTAGCTAACTAAGGTCGAGAGAATTTCTTCTTCTTTATTGGGTAAAAGACATTAATTTCATGATTTGGCAGTATAAGTAATTTCACTGGAGGATAAGAGCTAATTTTGAGAGCTAAAGTGCCACCCCCCCGGACCCGGGAGTGATCCGCGAGAGAGCCTGTTGAGGAGATATAGAAGAGTTTGACAGCTGTCAAATTAGCTGTCAAGAAGGAAAAAGAGAACTTTGTTTCTGCTATCTCTGCTGGATATATTTGCTACAATTTGGTTATATTTTGTTGAAAACAAGGAAGAACTGATACAAACTAACTTGATTTTTGGATTTGAACTGGAAGGAAGATAAAGTAACCAAAATCCCTCTAGAGGGGATTTTGGAACATTACAAGAATGGCTGAAGGAGGAAAAATTCAAGCTAAATTGGACAGAGTTTTTCTTCTCTTGGGAAAGTTACAAGGCCAAATTGATGTTTTGGCTACAAATGTTGCAACTCTGGACTTAACAGTAAACAAATCCATTGAATTTGATAAGGACTTGACTCATGAAGTCCATGCAGCTGGACAAGAAGAGAAACTTGAAAGATTTGAGAGTGTGGAGAAAGAGATATATGTTGTTTCTGAGGAAAAGGAAGGAGGAGATGTAATGTTGCAGATGACAAAGGAGAGCCAGAGGCCTGACATGATGGCTACAAAGGAAAATAAGTACTGGATGATGAAAATCTGTTTTGAATTGAAGATTGAAGAATGGAGAGATCTCCTTATGTGGAGATCTGAAGACCTATGGATTACAAATTTGATTAAGGTGAAAGTTGGAGCTTTTGGGACATTTGGACTTAAAAGGAGTAAGAAACAAGATTCAGGCTCCACTTTTAAGTATGGAGGTCTGGCTGGAAGAAATATGGACCCTATCGGGACAGAGCTTCTCCGAGATCTGGTGTTTAATATTAAGGACTACCCAAAAAACCGGCAGAGAGGAATTGAGAGAGAATTAAGAGCCTCGGACGTGAGGTCTCCAGGCTGATAGCAGACTAAGACTGATGGACATTTGTTGGGGATTGAAACCGGGAAAGGGGTGGGGTGGGGTTTGGGAATCCAAAGGGTGCAGAATTATAATCTGTTTTTTTATTTTGTTTTGTTATTAGTATGAAAATTGGGGAATTCGTGGAAGGGAATTTGGGTCGACTTTAGAAAAAAGTTTTAAGAATGAGCACTGATGTTTAAATACTGATGTTTATAAGTTAAAATTGGTTGTTTTTTTTAAATGAATTAAATATAAAAAGGTCAAAAATTGGGGACAAGAACTTGTTGAATTAACAATTTGAATTGGAATATAAGAAGGGGAGGTGTGGGGAAGTCAGGGAAATATGTTACTGAAAATAAGGATTGTAAACTTTATGTGTTTTTAACTTTTTTGTTTTTTCTTTTTGATTTTTTAATGTATAAAGGTGGAAAAACTCAATAAATATCTTTTTTTAAAAAGAGAGAGAAATGGATTACCGCAATGCATTCCGTGTGGGGCTTCCACTGTGCTGGGTCTGGAAATTGCAGTTAGCACAGAATGCCTCAGCAGAATTTCTGGCAGAAGTGAGACCCCCAACAGGGGCATAGGAAGGGGGGTTTGGGGGGTACAGCCCACCCTGGGAGTCATTCTTGAGGTGGGGTGACAAAATGGCACTCCGCGGGGGTCAGCACTTACCGCTGGGCCTGGCCTGCAGCTCGCCCAAAAAGGCACCATGGGGCTTGCATCCGCCAAGCGGACTCCAATGACAGCTCACCACGTGCACTGATCGCCACAGAGCCCCTCCCCCGCTGCTGATCGCCCCTGGTCCCCACCAGCATATTACAACACATCAAAGATCTGCATGGGCTGCCAACTTCTTATCAGGGGAAATTCAATAAACCTCAACACTGATAACCCTCTACAATTTTGGAGAAGCTTTCTTGGATGATCACCACACCCCAATAGGTTCCCACTCAACCACTTTCATCTCTGGAACCGACACTTTCACAATTGCCCACAATGTTTGCTCTGCATCTGATAGAAAGTCACTTTTAACTGCTGCAGCACCTCTTCGCCCATACTTCCTGTCTATTGATAATGATAGCTTTCTGATTCCTGCTACATCTTTCTTCTCTGTAGACAGTCCTGTGATTTTGTTATGCAGAGCTGTTGATTTTATCCATTTGTTGATGCCTGCTTGTTTTTAAAGTTTAGATTTGTTGGTATTTTCTGAATATTCTGTATTATTTTGTGTAAGCAACTTAGATTTCTTTTTTTCTTTTTAATTAAGCAGAATATAAATCTTAGATAACATGAGAAAGAGCCAAGGGGGTAGAGCAGAGGCTATAAAACACATACACACTATCAAACCACACACTGAAGCTATGCTCAGCAACTGTATGGCTCATACATAGGCTACGTGCACTGAGTGAAAATCATATTATTGCCTGCTATAAACATTCTAGCTTTACTTAATAGAATGCTGGAAAACAGGCAAAATTTTTGGACTTTGCATCAACATCAACATCATCATTATTAAAATTTGTATACCACCCTTCATCTGAAGATCCCAGGATGGTCCAGGACGTGGTCCAGGGAGGGATTCCTCAGAAGGAGCTCCACACAGGGACATTTATTGGCTTTTCCCAGTTACAGTTGTACCTTGGTTTTCTAACGTAATCCATTTGACTTCCGAAAACATTCAAAAACCAAGGTGCGGCTTCCGATTGGTTGCAGGAACTTTCTGCACTCAATCATAAGCCACGGAAGCTACGTCAGATGTTCGGGTTCAAAGAACGTTAGAAAACCGGAACACTTACTTTCGGGTTTTTGGCATTCGGGACCCAAAATGTATGAGTACCAAGGCGTTCAAGAATCAAGGTACGACTGTAATAGCTTATATCCATTATAGTGAGCGTATGGAAAGCTTTTAATGCAAAACTATCAGCTGAACGCAGGTGGCACTGTGGGTTAAACCACAGAGCCTAGGACTTGCCATTCAGAAGGTCAGCGGTTTGAATCCCTGTGATGGGGTGAGCTCCCGTTGCTCGGTCCCTGCTCCTGCCAACCTAGCAGTTTGAAAGCACACCAGTGCAAGTAGATAAATAGGTACCACTCCAGCGGGAAGATAAACCGCATTTCCGTGCACTGCTCTGGTTCGTCAGAAGCGACTTAGTCATGCTGGCCACACGACCTGGAAGCTGTACGCTGGCTCCCTCGGCCAATAAAGCAAGATGAGTGCTGCAACCCCAGAGTCGGCCACAACTGGACCTAATGGTCAGGGGACCCTTTACCCTTTACCTTTACCTATCAGCTGAATGATAACTATACTGCATTAAGTCCCATGAACAACACCAGATCTTATATGGAAGATTTTTGCAGAAGCATTCATTCAATTCCTTCAAGCACCTAATCACTCTCATAGCTGCCTAGCAATCTCTCCTATTGCAGCACTGCATGCTACTTACCAAGTAACCAAATAAAATTTGACCTGTCCTGCCCCCACACACTTGCTTAATTACACACCACACAGGTCTGTATAATTTGACTGCAATACAGGGATTCCTGGAATAGAGGACACAATATAGGGAAACGGCTCACAGAAGAATGCATGAGAGCCTTAGCCATCTTGTACACAGTACTAGTTATGACACCTCACCTTTTACCCAGATGGGCTGCTCCCTCTCTCCCTTCCTCCTTACCTGCTCTACTTGACTGCTTCTGCAATGCAGGCAGAAAAAGGCGGGACTTAATTTCATAACCTCTTGACATCAAAACCGGAATAGCTGGCCATGTCCCTGAGAAACATTTGTATACTGTAGACAAACCTCTGCAAAACTGTGCTTAATTCCTACATTTCCCCCCATAAAACATTGCCACAAAGTCCTTGAACTAATCTAAAAAGATCACTGATAATCTTTGGTGAAAAGGCAACTCTGAACCTTCATTTGAACGCTTTAATTCTGAACATCATCTGGCAGCCAGATCACAAATGTCAGCTGGCTTTTTCAGTGTTATTATTTATTTATTTATTTATTTATTTATTTATTTATTTATTTATTTCAACTCCTAGAGTGTGCCAAACGATTAGCATCCCCCCCAAAAAAAAGTCAACCTAGGAGTTCTAGAGAATACAACTAGCTAAGCCAATCAAAGCAACAGTCCTAGAACCAATACTTTGAAATCGTAGATCAGTGTCTGCAAAAAAAATGTCAGGATGAGAAATTCTAATGAGCATGAAAAACACCACAGCCCAGGTGACTGGTGGCACAACTGTGGTTTTCCAGATTTTGCTGGACCACCTTGACCATTGGGCCCTGCTGGCTGGTGTTTATGGGAGCTGGAGTCCACGAACAGCTGGAGAACCATGAGTTTCTCCACCTCGGTGCTGTGTGATAGCAGCTGTACACTGTACATTGGTGCAGCTAGGAGGGTTGTATAACACCTGGGCCTGAAAAGGGCATTTCTGACCTTGCAAGCAATAGATATCACATCAGTGGACCATTGCAACTGTAGCTAAGACGCAGGGTCTATTAGGGTGAATTTGGGATACTTTGAAATCATCCTTCCACAGTTTGGTGTCCTCAAGAGGTTTTGAACAACAGCCCCCATCAGCTCCAGCTGTCTCCCTGGAGACAAAACATCTGTAGAGCACCAAGATTTGTGAGACAGAATCATAGGCTGATTTAAATGCTGCCTGAGCCCTGAAGGCTCAAAACATAACAAAGTGGCATTGAATAATGATTTGTTTTTAAAGACTATGCATTTAGCACTAAGAAAAGAGAAGAAAGTTGTATATGTAAAATTGATTTGAGCCATTGCTTAGAGAATGGTGCTGATATTGCCAAGGTTGTGGGTTCGATCCACATATGAAGAGTAGAAGAGTTTGGATTTGATATCCCGCTTTATCACTACCTGAAGGAGTCTCAAAGCAGCTAACATTCTCCTTTCCCTTCCTCCCCCACAACAAACACTCTCTGAGGTGAGTGGGGCTGAGAAGTGTGACTAGCCCAAGGTCACCCAGCAGCTGCATGTGGAGGAGCGGAGAAGCGAACCCGGTTCACCGGATTATGGGTCCACCGCTCTTAACCACTAAACCACACTGGCTCTCTATCTAATATGGGACAGCTGCATATTTCTGCCTTGCAGTGGATTGGACTAGATAATCTTCAGGGTCCCTTCCAACTCTTCAGTTCTATGATTCTATGACCTGTGTGCAAATTTGCACTGAACAGCCTCCTTCTAATGTTATCAGCACCACATTTTTAAGCACTGTCTTTTTCTTTCTCAACCAGCCTCCGAGACAAACACCAGTCATTATGGCATCACCTGATTTCTTGGTGCTTGAATAACCAACCTTTCTTTTCCTACCCCCCCCCCCAATTTGCAGCACTTCTTATTTCTGTGCGGAAACACTGGCATGCTTGTAGCTGATCGACAAACTGAGCCGTCCTTGTTCAAACCAAACACTGAGCCTTCTGTGTACGTTCTCCCACCTCCTTGGAACTACTGGTCTGAGGTGAGAATTATTGTCCCAGAGGCCCTTGCGTGACCCCAGTTCTAAAAATACAACAGGGAAACATGCAGAAGGTGCTGCAAAGGTGGCAAAGCAATTTCAAGCTAAATAGGTTGGCCACTGGATTCCACATAGCTTGCGATTCCTAATTGCTGGTCCTGGATCTTGCAAATTTCAACTTAATAGCAAATTCCCCAAGTTCCCATGATATTAGAATCTAATGGGGGCCATCCAATGAAGCCTGGAGAATGGGAAGATTCAGGACTAGGGATGTGCATGAAGTTCACATTTTTTTTTAAAAGCACATGGCTTCCCCCAAGGAACCCTGGGAAGTGTAGTTCACCCCTCAGAGTGCTACAGTTCCAAGAACCCTTAACAAACTGGTGGAAGATGGCGTCCAATAAATCTGGAGGGCCATAAGTTCGCTCCTCCTCTTCTGGAAGTTTGTTCCCTTAGCCAGGGCCTGCCCAATACATTTTACCACTTCAAGATGGCACCCCCTTCCCATTTCAGGGACAGGAGCCAGCTGGGCTGGCAGCTGAATCTTACTTGCACTGGTGATGGGATAGAATCCTCCACAGCACCTGAGGCAGCAAGCCAGAGTTGGGTTCCCAAGACAGGCTGAGCGGCCACAGAGCAATCATTGGGAGGCACAGAGGGACAGCCATGTGTTGCTGCTGCTTCCCCTGAATCTGCCACCTGAGGCAGTCATTTCACTCTGCCAAATGGAAGGTCCGGCCCTGTTCTGTGTTCCCCCATGTCCCACCTGAAGGCTGGTGTCAGTACGTTCTCAGCATAATCCAGATCCCTGCTCTTGGACATTTTGAATATTAAACATGGGCTTTTGGTTTTTCTGTTTTTTTTGTAAGAGCAGAGTATTTTTTAAAAAATCAGTATATTGGAATGGTTTCATTGTATGCATTGCTTTGATTGGTGTATGCTGACCTGTTGTTGACAGGTGGCAAATGAATTGAATGAATAAATTATATTTTTAAATTGCATACCAGTTTTCATACACAGTTGCCAATAAACCTTGAGCAGCTCAATGTAACAAAATAAGAGTATCTCATATCCTATTGCATGCATCCTGCTATATATAATTTTTGTTGTTGTTCTTTTTTGTTTTCTACATGGGCACCATTCCTTGTTTCTTCCTATTTTTTGTGTCTTAGCTATACATTTATAATCTTGTACTTTTCCTTTTTCAATAAATAATACACAAAAATATATATCCTGAGGGCTCACATTGCTTCAAATTTTTATGTGGTTCCATGAGACATCTTAAACATGCCAAAATACTGCAAATCTGTAGCCGGTTTTGGATGTCCATGTTCTATAAGAATGTGAAAAGTATTATTACCCCCTCAAAGTTATAAAGTAGCTTTGACTTCATTCACCGTCTGTAATTGTTGTTTACCTTCATTAAATAAATTAAATGGCTGGGATCATTTATTATGATTGCGACCTGTATAGCGTAATTACCCTTCAAAATGCAAGCTAGGAAAATTATGCCTCTGACACATCTGCAGTCAAACCCAGCTTCCTGTCTTGAGCAGCACAAAGCTCCAGAATGAAGCACAGTATTAAAAACAGTTTAAAGCAATTGACAGTCACAGAAATAAAGTGTGGTTCATAAAATATACACCTGAAGTATGAAGAACTAAAGTAAAGAGGTGCATCTTCAATGGTACCTGAAAGATTTCTATTGAAGGTGCCAGCTGAACCTCTGCAGGGAGAAATTTTCACAACTTAGGGGCTACCACAGAGAATGCCCTGCACAAGCCCCCTGAGCTTTTGAGGGCAGTGGAGCTACCAAGAGAGCCCCCCTTGCCCACCTTAGCACCTGAAAGGGCCTGTAGGGAATTGTAGAGTTGGAAGGAACCATGAGGGTAATCTAGTTCAACCCCCTGCCATGCAGGAAGCTTTCACCCAATGTGGGGCTTGAACCCACCACCTTGAGATTCAGAGTTCCCTGCCCTAGTAGCTGAGCAATGCCAGCACCCCAAAGGAGGCAGTCATGCAGGTATTTGGGGCCTGAATCATGTAGGGCTGTGAACACCAATCTGAGCACCTTGAATTGGGTCCAGAAATGTACTGGCAACTCATGAAGATGTTTGAAAATGGGAGCTATACAATTGGGACGCGGGTGGTGCTGTGGGTAAAACCTCAGTGCCTAGGACTTGCCGATCGTATGGTTGGCAGTTCAAATCCCCATGGCGGGGTGAGCTCCCGTTTTTCGGTCCCAGCTCCTGCCCACCTAACAGTTCGAAAGCACCCCTAAGTGCAAGTAGACAAATAGGTACCGCTCCGGCGGGAAGGTAAACGGCGTTTCCGTGTGCTGCGCTGGTGCTGGCTTGCCAGAGCAGCTTCATCACGCTGGCCACATGACCCGGAAGTGTCTTCGGAGTGAGATGAGCGCACAACCCTAGAGTCGGACACGACTGGCCCGTACGGGCAGGGGTACCTTTACCTTTTTACAATTTCTAAACAGAACTGCAGCCAGTAATCTGGCTGATGTATTTTGTATTCCTGGACTTCTAGGGTAGCCAGTTACATGCCACCAATAGCTACTAACAGCAATACTTCTGCATATCAGTTGCTGGAAGTTGCAGGATGGAAAAGTGCTCTTGTGCTCATGTCTTATGCATGTTTCCCATAGGCATCTAATTGAATGCTGTGAGAACTGGATGCTGGACCATTTTTTTCTTGGTAAATGACCAAGATGAAGGAATAGAGATGATGCCCATCCAACTTGCAGATGGCACTAAACAAGGAGGGGTAGCTCCTAGAATCAGGATTCCAGAGGATTAGAAAATCGGGCCCAAACCAACAAAATGAATGCCCGGGTGCCCCACACCCCTTGCACCCCCTCGTAAAGATGGCCCTGTCCAGTGCAAAGCTCGACATTAAGGCAGGAATAATCCTGCCCTTTTCCTCTAGCAATCTGTGGTTTACTTCCTGTGCTTTTGATATTTTGAGTTTCTTCTTGTTGTAATTCGTGTGTGGATGGTAGCAACAACAGCAACAACAAGAACTCCTTTAAGACCTGTTGACAGGGGGACCTAAAGGGGGAAGAATCAGAAGGATTCAAAGCCCTGTTCCACTTCCTGGCTATATTGAAGTTCAGTACCTTAAAAGAAAAAAGGGCATTTATCATGATTGCAGCCATAATTACCGACAATTATTTTTTCCCCTTGGCATACATGCAATTTAATCCCACATCCTGTTTCTGAAAGATAGGAAACACACGTTTACAAATATGGCATGGTGAAGGTGGGGGTGTTAAGAAATACGCTAAATTAATAATAACATATCTGGAATCTGGTAGTCTTAGGTATAATTCATCTTAGCATGGAGGACTTGCTATGAGGACCGCGCCTTAAGAGAAGAGCCCATGCTTTAAAAATACAAGGGTTTAGGTTCCACCCTGGGGATCTCTGGGTAGGAATGGGACTCGGGTCTGAAGAGTAGGAAATCTTGGGCAGGGCATTGCACACTAGTCCTCTTCAATATACAACAACTACTCCCACCATTTCTGACAAAAGACTTCATTAAGCTGAATAGAACACCACACACTGTGCTACTGCTAAGACCCATTAAATTGCTGGTAGTGTTTGGATGGATGAAATTTCTTCCTGGAAGTATGTGTTCTAATTTATAATTACTTCATCAACCAGCCTACAGACAATTAAGTAGAGTGGACACCTTGGGTGGAGTAGAAATTCTGCCAGTGTAGACTCAATGTTTCCCTTGCACTCTTTGGAACAGTGAAATGGAGCTTCTTCTGGGCCTCCTGCTTGGGGTCATTGGAGTTATAGGGATTCTTCTCCTGTTGCTTCTCTCCTGCGCAATTTATTATGATCTTTCCAGGAGTAAAATTCCATCTGGATTTGATTGTCCATTAAAGCTTCGGGTCATTCACTGCAATGTCATTATGGTGATCATTGTGGTAAGTTGGGGACTTGTTGAGCCATTATGTGATGTTATTCTTACATTCTTATGTAAAATGTGATTAAAAAAATGATGATGATGATGATAATATTTATTATTATTATTTTTTTAAAAATGATTTTCAGTTATATACATTTCAATAGTTTTACAGTCATTTTAATGTTTCAAAACTCAACTTCCTTCCTTCCTATTTTTTACATTTCCTGTATATTATATTCTAAATTACGTTAACATATTCTTTTATTCATCCGCTTTAATTATTTACTCTTATGAAATTGCAGGTTATTACAATAATCCTGCCAATGCTTACAACTTATTTGTACACATTCAATAAACCATTTCCATTCTTTTATAAAAAGTTTGTTATCTTGATTTCTTATTTTCATGGTAAGTTTCACCATTTCTGCATAGTCCATGCGTTTTTGTAATCGTTCTTCTTTCGTCAGGACTTCTTCTTTCCATTTTCGGGCAAATAACATTCTTGTCACTGTAGTCGCATACATGAATAAATGTGTATACTGTTTAGATAGTTCTACCCCTATAATTCCCAGAAGAAAAGCTTCTGGGGTTTTTTTAAACAAATGTTATTTTAAACATCTTTTCCAATTCATTGTATATGCCAGTGAGCTTTAACCTTACTGCAAGACCACCACATATGGTGGAAAGTACCTTCTTTCTCTTTGCATTTGCAACACTTATTTGATTTTGATTTATACATTTTTGCCAGTTTATTAGATACCATCTATATAACATACTCATAGTTTTCTCTTACACCATAGCAAGCTGTAAATTTTAATCCGTATTTCACAACCGTTCCCACACTTCCATATCTATAACTAATATCTATTGCCCAATGTATCATTGAAGATTTTTCTTGCTCATCCTTTGTCTCTCAATCCAATAATATCTTATACATTTTAGACAGCACTTCACTACATTCCAACAGATCTCTCTCCAGTTGTGATATTTGTTCCCCAACCCCTCATTTCCTATCTTTCTTAAATACTTCATTCAAATGATGAGATTGTATCCATGTTGTTAACTTTCCTGATAAATCCTTAAATTATTTTAATTTAAACTCTCCTCCCTGTTGTTTTAATAAATTTCTATAAATTGTCTAACCTTCTATCATATTCTTTTTCTTTACTGCTATGGCTTCCAATGGTGAGAGCCAAAGTGGTGTTTTTGTCTCGAATAAGTTTTTGTATTTATCGCAGGCTCTATAATTTCCCCCCTAATTATGTGATTTGTTAATCTTTTGTGTTCTTTCACCTTTTCTTACCACAAATGGGCGTGCCAACCTAAAGTATTACCAGGACCTTCTAAATCTAAGATATGTGGGTTCTCCAATGTCATCCATTCCGTCAACCAACAAAGACAAGATACTTCATAATATAATCTCATATCCAGCAGGAAGAAACCTCCTCTCACTTTTGCATCTATCAATATTTGGTATTTTATTCTCAGTTTTGCCCCTTGCCAGATATATTTAGAAATATATTTTTGCCATACATTGTCTTGCCAATCACCGGAATTGATTGAAACAAAAATAACATTCTTGGTGATGGATTCATTTTTATATTTGACACTTTACGTAACAGTGAAAGTTTAATTCTGTCCCAAATTTCTTTTAATATCTTCCCAGGTTTTTAAATAATGATCTTTATATAGTTTTATATTATTTGCTGCTAACCATACACCTAGATACTTGACATTCCTTTCAATCTGTGGACCTGACACATCTTGTAACCTATTTTCACTCTCATCATTCATATTTTTTACCAAAAGTTTGGTTTTGCCTTTTTTAATCATAATACCTTCTACATCTCAACAACAACTTTTTTTGTTTTTATCTTGTATTTTATACTACTACTAATAGTTTATATATTTAAGTAATTCATATACTGCTTAATACAACATACAAAAAAAAATCAGTAAAACCAATGAGTTTGCTTGTTGTTGATGATGATGAGATTAGGATATTATGTTTTATAAAATTTAAAAAAGGGCTTTCTTTTCATCCGATAGAGGGATACAAACAGAGACAAATATATTATTCACACTAAGCCATGGTTTGTTTACATCATGGTTTCTTTACCAAACCACAAATTGTCTCATAGGCAAACAAGCAGATTGTGGATTGTTTCTCCAAAGCTTGGCTTCTTTTGCATCTGTAGCTTGGCTGGTGTCTGGGTCGGGGTGGCTAAATAAACTATGGTTTAGGAAAGCTTTTGAGTTTCAGCATCAAGTCAAACCATTGGATCACTCATTGTGACCCAGGGCTGCCTCTAATGATAGTCCCATTCTAATCAGACCAATCGAAAATAATGGACATGGCTAACATGTGCTCATTCATTTCAATGGGTCTACTTTAAGTAGGACTTAGCTGGAGTGCCTGGTGTGCTCTGGTCCATGGGGTCACGAAGAGTCGGACACGACTAAACGACTCAACAACAACAAAAGCTGGATACTTATGCTGGCTGATTACTGTCATAAATATTGATTGTTCGATTGAATGAATTAGTTGGACACACCCCATGGTGAATAGGATGCAATTTGTAGGCACTGTTTTCATGAGACTTTTCCTTTGTCTAACAGGCGAGGTGTCTTGAACTGATGGGTGTCTGCAGCCAGTTTGCCTTTACCCGCTTCCTCCTGAGTTTCCGGAATCCAAGAATGGATCCCAGCCTCTCTGCCAAAGATCTGCATTTTGACGGGGTTCCTGTGAGGGTTTATCAGCCCAAAACACCATCTGCTGGCCCAAGGAAAGGATTTGTGTTCTTTCATGGAGGTGCTGGGATGATTGGGAGCATTGGTAAGAGCAGTGCCTTTTTGTTGTTGTTGTTAAAAAGTGTAAAACTTCATGGTGAGTACCGGTACCTATTTTTCTAGAAAAAAAGCACTAGGTAAGAGATAAAGGCTGTGAGCCTTTGAAGACTTATCCAGAGGCAAGCCCCATTAAACTCAATAAACCCATGGTTTATGGAGCTGAAAAGAGTGTCGGTGGTAGTTCCTGAAGAGACAAGGGGCACATGTATGCTTTGGTTTACCGTATGTTGACATATATGCAGATATGGTGACTTATGTCAATCAGAAGAAACAAAGAAAAAGAGGCTCTAGTTATCATGGTGTCCCAGATTTCACATCTCCACTGGTCAATGGTTGGGGATAAGGGGAGCTACATTACAGCAAGCAGCCCCTGGGGGAGGGACAGAGCCCCGCCCCACTGCTGATTCATTTTATAAAATACAAATACCACTTGATTTTATAGAACCTCAAAGAGGTTCACAAACAGGTATATAATAACTCGAGGTTGCTGCTCTTGATCGCTCCGTTTACCAACGCAGCCACCTTCCCACCCCTGGCCACCCCCTCATTTACCCCTGACCCAATCCCCCACCTCATCCCACCCCACAGCCACCACACCCACATGTGGCAATTTATTTGCATACATAGGTCAACTTTCAGAAATATGAAACCCGAAACTGGACTTGTGCCAGGTTTCCATCTCACAATAACAAGGACAATTTTACCATTTGGCAATTAACAGTGTCACTCTAGGGTACAAGTCCCATTTACAACTTGTAAAGTAGCAACTGTGGGAGGAAGGAATGGTAGGATCAAATGACACATGAAGAAGTGGGGAGCTTGGGGGGGGGGACACCCGTGCCCCTTGCAGATCTGGCTTCCTGAAATGCAACAGCCATTATCCCTGAATGTTGACCATGATGACTGGAGAGATTTTTTTGAGGTGGGGATTTCAGAGGTTCTGATAACAATTTGTTTTTTCCTGTTTCTGAAAATTGGCCTAAGTTTGCACACAAATTATAACATGTTAATTAAATGCAAGGTTGCAAACTATTGGACTTGTGCCACATATCTCTTAAAGCTAGGGGGTTTTTTTGGTCAAAATTCATGTCCCACTCAACCTGAGTGGCATGGTGGGGTCAGCAGTGTAGACAGCTCCAGAAAGACATGGGGTTCCAAAATGACTCAGACTCAGTATACTTCATTAGTAAAGTTTTACTAAGGCAAAAAAAGCTTGATGCTACGATTCCAGATCCCTGTGATGAAAGTCTCTTCACAATCCAGTTGCAGCAAAATATAACAGGAAAATAAAACTTAAATGTACTATATACACAGAGCAAGTAAAATCAGTATAGAATAAAGACTCAGCTATATTAGTCAAAAAACAACGCTTTGAATGCGTTATAGACATGCAACACCAGATGGCGCGAGAGAGCAGGAAATTTTAAAACACGATTTTCCATAGGGATTTTTTCTCTTTTGTTATACCAATTTAATTTCTGTCTTATTTATAGCGTGTGTGTTTTCCACCTGTATGTAGATTCACCCTGAGAGAGAAAATGCAGAAGGAAAATAATGAATAACATGAGGCCTCAGTCCTTGGGGTAGTTCAATCTTGAGAGACAGATAATTCACTGAGCTCAACCCAGCTGTATTTCTGTTACCTTTAGAACTTTGTAGACACACTAGAATACACCAGAAAACACCTGTTAGTTCTTATAAATTATTAATGGCTTCTCTATCTTAGAAACACCATCATACCTGAAATTTTTTTGGGGGGGAGGGAGGTGTAATTTGATTCACTTTTCTTTTATAGGTGAACCTATCCAACTGGCATTTTGCAAAACAATTTGTGAACCCAAAGTCACTCATACTTCCAAAGTTGCAGTTCTCAGAATCTTACAATGCAGTACTTGAGCTGTGTGATGTGCACATGTGCATAGAAAGGTTTATGTCAGTAAAAATTGGATGTACAAATACATTATGTATCGGAAGACTACTGTTCAAAAATGTGCTTTTTAAGGCAAGACTGGAGGCAGCAGATAATTACCTCCCTATTTAAAAATTTCCTTCTCATCTTGCTAGAGTCTTACCAAGATGTCTGCAGCAAGATTGCCAAGGAGACTGATTCAGTGGTTGTGTCTGTTGGGTAAGTAAACACAACCACATGGCCTTTCGTAGGGAAAGAGTATATAGGGGCCCAGCATGCTGCTGTATTTGTTGGTGGCATCCCTTGCCATATTCCCTGCAGGAGAAAGAGGCTCCCCATGAAAGCTGTCAACATGTGATTGAAAATTAGAGCTAACCAGTTCAGTTAGGGCTTTTAAACATACAATCAGGAAGACACTGGGAAATGCCCCCTGCATCTAAACAGGAGCAGGAGGGAAAGTTGCAAGTGGCAAATAGTCTTCCACCAGCTGGATCCAATCCTGCACAGTTCTTCTTCCCCAGCATTCCCAACACTTTTGCTAGCTGGCAAAGTCGGCTTTTTAAGGGCATAAGCCAGCTGACTGTCACCTGCATTGTATCTGCTATAACTGATCCAGCAGGCTATTCTTGTAATTTTATGTGATCATGAATGTGTTTGGAAAAGATTCTGGAAGCTTACCTCTTTGCTTCTGTTTTATTCTGCAGCTACCGCTTGTCTCCTGAGCATCTTCCTCCCGCTCAGTACAAGGACTGCCTTGCTGCTACCATACACTTAATTCAAAATGCAGCTTCCCATGGGGTGGATCCTTCCAAGATCATCATTGGTGGGGACAGTGCGGGGGGCAATTATGCTTGTGTTGTTGCCCAGAAACTGGTGGAGAGATCAGACCTTCCAAAGCTACGGGCTCAAGTGCTTATCTATCCTAATACACAGGCTATGGACATCAACCTGCCTTGCCATCAACAGAGCAACTCAATGCCCATCTTGTTCCGGGAAAACGTCGTTTACTTTGGCCTGAAGTACATTGGAAAGGACACTTCTTTGGCAGGCCAGGTCCTGAAGGGCTCTCATGTGCCAGATTCAATGAGGCTGAAATATGGGAAGTGGGTGAGTCCAGACAACCTTCCAGAGAGATTTAAGGCAAGAGGCTACAAACAAGTCCCACTTGCTCCTTATGAACCTGAAGTCTATAGGCAATTATCAGAGCTATTGGAACCTGATATTTCTTGCCTTTTTGCTGAGGACTCTGTCATCCAGAAGCTTCCTGAAACCCTATTGGTGAGCTGTGAGTACGACATAATACGAGACGATGGACTGCTATACAAGAAACGTCTGGAGGACCATGGGGTGAAAGTCAGCTGGTTCCATGTTGAGAATGGGTTTCATGGGGTGATAAGCCTCTTTGACTCAGGTGTCTTCACATTCCCTGCTGCAGTTGAATTAATGGACAGCATCATAGATTTTGTCAAAAACTTATGAGAGGAAATCTCTTGAATTTGTGGGTCATTCATAAGGAGGCGAGAATCTGCCAACTTCAGCTTCTGATAGTTTCTCATTTCCCAATATTATATTCATTTCTCCATATTTCTGCAGCAAAATGTGGTTCTTAGGGGCAGTGGGGAATTCCTCATGAAAATTCATAAGCACTTTAGTGTGAAATTTTCATAATAAATACTTTTACTTTGTATGGAGTTTTGACTAATATACACATGATTGCAAGCCATTTGCTCTAATATAATGCATTTCTTTATTGTTTTCCCTAACACAGTGGTACCTCGGTTTTCAAACGTCTCAGTTGATGAACATTTCTGTTTTCAAATACCATAAACCAGGGAGTAAATGCTTTGGTTTCCAAACTTGCCTCTGAAGTAAGGCGTGCCATGTGGATTCTGTGTTGAGTTTTCTGTATTCAGGCTTCCGTGCTGAGTTTTCAGATTTCGAATGTTTTTGAACTCGAACGGTCTTCTGGAATGGATTACATTCGAAAACCGAGGTACCATTATATATGAATTTTGTAAATGGACAACTCACCCTTCTATTTCCATTTTAGTACTTATTGGTTGGCTGGAGATCTGCACTGCTAATGCTGTTCTAGGCTGTATCAACAGAAGTATAGTTCCAGATCAAGAGAAATAACAGTTTCACTCTATTTTGCCTTGACCACCAGGAGGACTATGTCCAGTTCTGGGCGCCACGATTTAAATAGGATAATTGATAAGCTGGAATTTGTGCAGAGAGGGACTTCCGGGTTGGCGCCATCGTCTAATGGCGGATTCCCTCCGAGCTCCGGAGGGAATCTGCTCAACAGGGGTCGGGTTCTGCCGCGGCGGCGACGCGGGGACCCTTAGAAACCACAGGCGCTGAAGCCTGTGGACCTGGTGACTCGGCAGGCACCATTTGCGCCCCCCCGACCCTCAAAGGAGCCTTTTTAAAGGCTCTGGAACAGGGGACGGAGAGCGGCGTGGTGCTGAGAGTTCAATTGCTTCCCCTGCTGAGTGAAGCCGCATGCCATGGATGGAGAGCGCTAACTTCTTCCTTTGAACATTTGGATCAAAAGTAACGACCCGTGAGTAACACAGTAATTGGACTTAAAAGGGAAATTTATTTCTGGGAATTCGGCACGATCGGGCAAGGTGTTTAAAAGGAAGTCAGCCTACCCGCCTTGTAAACATCGTAAAGCAAGGATTTTATTACTAAGGTTGTGAGAATACCTTTCTTTTTGTGGAAAAAAGCAATTAACTTTATATTGGGCCAATTTAAGTGACTGCGCTGGAGGATAAGAGCTAACATTGAGAACGGAATTCACCCCTCCCCCAAAACCCGGGAGCGATCGGGGAGAGAGCCTGTGGAAGAGGTTTATAGATTTTGACAGCTGTCAAATTAGCTGTCAAAGTTGGGGGAAAAAAGGAGAACGTTGTCTCTGCTGTCTTTGCTGGTTACATTTGATACAATTTGGTAACAAATTGTTAAAAATAAAGAAGAAAAGGTTAACTATTGGAAGACATTAAGTAACTAGAATCCCTCTAGAGGGGGTTCAGGACATTACAAAAATGGCTGTAAGTGGAAAAATACTGGCTGAATTGGAAAAGACCTTCCTTCTCTTGGGAAAACTACAGGAGCAGACAAATGTTTTGACTGCGAATGTAATAACAATGAAGGGAACAGTAAATAAAGTTGCTGAGCCTGGAAAGGATATGATTCAAGCTCCTGCAGATGAACAGGGAAGTGTTGTTGCTGATCCAAAAATCCTTACAGCCAAACAGGAGAAGGAATCTGAGTCATTTGAGGAGGCGTTTAAAGAGGAACATGAGAAAGAAGGAGGCGCTGTGATGCTGCAGACGACTAAAGAGAGCCAGAGGCCTGTTAAGCTGGATATAAAGGAAAATAAGAACATGATGAAGAAAATCTGGTTGGAAGTGAAGAATGGAAATTGGAGAGATCTCCTTTTATGGGGATCTGAAGACATATGGAACCTCCTTTATTGGAAGTTTTGTCAGCAGAAGTTGAATGGCCACCTATTCTCTCCTGATAACACCTCCCAGCACCTTGATAGAGAATTTTAAATAGCACGAAACACCAAATTCCAGTTCCTATGGCACCAAATAGTGGTCTCCCACAACTACTTTCTAGAAATGGCTCTGATGGTATTAGTGGAACCATTGAAACACAGTACCGTGACCCACACCTCCTTGATATGCTCCAAAATTATGGTCATGTCATTTTGGTAAGATCTCACTGGAAATCAATGCCAATTTTGGTACTGCTTTCCCGCTGTTGATGGAGGCAGTGTAGCACCAAAGGATTCCACCTTGGGGTCTTACATCACCTGAGGTGTCTGTTCCACCTACCCCTCCCACCCCCAATCCATGCATAATGGAGGGATGCCTGTATAAGCAATCCATTTATCAACTCCAATGGAGGTCATAGAATGGCCACCAACCTAGATGGCTTTAAACGATGATAAGACACATTCTTGGAGAAGACTATCCGTGGCTACTAGTGTGATAGAAAGATTTGAGGATTGCTTTTACAGCCCAACTCTCCATCAACGGATTCAGTGTCTCCTACATCCATTATCAACCAGAGGAAAATGGGTGGAGGCAGGAACCGGTAGAAGGAAAGCTAGGAAAACCTTTATTTTTCAGTTTCAACAGAATCCCTCCCTTGCAACAAGGTGAGGGCCCCAAACAAAGGTGTGTAACAGCTTTTAGAGACTTTATAAATTGCCCAACCCCTTAGCCAAAGTCCACCCAAAAGCATCACACAAGTATCACAGAAAGAAGAGGTCTACAGCAGAAATTTGAGAGTGTGGCTTGTCTCCTGTTTGTCAAGATACCTCATAAGATTTTCTGATTGCCTTATCCTGCAAATCCGGGCCATTCTCTTGAGATGGCAAATACCTTAGTTCTTGAATTCAGGTCACAGGCCCACCCTATTCACACACAAAATATGCCCGTTTGTCAGGATTGATTCAATTTGTATGTGAAAACAACTATGGGGAGAGATTTTCCAGCATATTTCCTCCTGCAGAGGAAATATTTGGGATCATTAAGAGCCAAGATGGCTTCAGGATTGTTCTCCTGTACTATTTCAGTCTTATGTACTTATGCATGTGTGTTAATCTTGTAATGAACATCCACCTTAGAATTTGTATAACAATTGACACAATGGCTGCACTCTGCTTCCACAGATGGAATGCTTCTCAATACCAGCCCCTGGAACCTACAGGAGAGGAGAGTGTCCTTGTGTTCCAGTGGGTTGCCATATTTCAAGAAGTTTAAAATCCAGACACAAACACATTGTTGACCTTTTTTGAGAAAATTGCCAAAGTTGTTGCGCTTTTGTTTTTGAAGATTCCTAAAGTTGTTGAGGATTTCTTAAGGGGGGGAGAGGAGGCAATTTTTCAGTTACGTTGCTGGAAATCCAGGATTACACTTCACATGGCAGGTGAGCAGATAACGCAAAAACATAAAAGCAGGCCTGCTGGATCAGATAAAAAGCCTCTCCCAAGAGTTAGAAAAATTCAGCCGCCCCGCTTGACTGGGTGGAGAAAGCTGCATACAATGTGGGTGTATGTTGACACATTTTACATTTACTGCCGGAGCCACACTTGTTACGCCAACCACTTTAGACCTTTTTCCTGTCCCTGGAAGGGTTGATCATGCAGCCGTTGTATTGAAAAAGGCTGCTCCTTCCTGGCTCATCGAGACCAATTCCCTGTTCCCTGCAGTAGCTAACCAGTGGTGTAGCGTGGCTTGCTGGCACCCGGGGCAGGGCAGGTGGTTGTGAACAAATCCTTAGTTTCGTAAGGTGATTTTTGGGGGGATGGAGAAGCACCCATGCAATTTCACTGGCACCAGAATGCTAGCCTACATATCTGCCTTGAATTACCCTTACAATAGAGAATTTAATAAGTCAGTGGCAGGAGGGAAATGGTTGTTGATGTCCTCAGTGGCATAGCGTGGGTTGTCAGCACCCGGGGCAAGGCAAGTAATTTGCGCCCCCTAACCCGTGGATTTGCCCTAACCCCAGATGTTGCGCCGGGTGAGGCCGGCCCCCCCTGCACCCCCACGCTACGCCACTGGATGTCCTATCTGCAATATACAAATGACACGTGAGCAGTTCCCAGCTTCTCCAGGTAGGGTTGAAACCCTGGAAAACCACTCCCAGCCATTCAGTGCAGACAATACTGAGCTAATGCGGGATGCGGGTGGCGCTGTGGTCTAAACCACTGAGCCTCTTGGGCTTGCTGATCGGAAGGTCGGTGATTCAAATCCCTGCAATTGGGTGAGCTCCCATTGCTCAGTCCCAGCTCCTGCCAACCTAGGAGTTTGAAAGCATGCCAGTGCAAGTAGATAAATAGGTACCACTGTGGCAGGAAGGCAAATGGTGTTTTGTGTGCTCTGGCACTTGTCACGGTCCTCCATGCGCCAGTAGCGGTTTAGTCATGCTGGCTACATGACCTGGAAAGCTGTCTGTGGATAAACGCCGGCTCCCTCAGCCTGAAAGCAAGATGAGTGCCGCAACCCCATAGTTGCCTTTGACTGGACTTAGCCGTCCAGGGGTCCTTTACCTTTACCTTTTTACCTACATTGTGGAGCAATGGTTTGGCAGCTTTAGAAACCCAGTTGGAATAGGTGGCTCTTTGGTCTGATCCAGTAGGAATGTTCTTATGATGCCTTTTCTTAGAATGGCACCATTTTTCACCAATTATGATTTAGAACACCTTCTTCTTCTTCTTTTCTGTGAGCACACCAAAAACAGACAGATTTTAATTTTTGGCAAATGCAAACACTTGCTGGCTTTGCTTGTAGTGCTGAACATGTCTTGCTGCCTTGCTTGTGACTCTTGCCTCACTCTAATCTGTTGTCTTTGGTTTCAGCAAACAAGTTTCTAGAGCTCAGTGAGGAACATTTCCTCATCCTCCATTCACCTAATGCAAAATCACAATGCTTGCTTTTCTTTGCTGCGGCCACTAGAGGTCAGAAAGGAAACGTTGATTAAACCCAGGCCGTTTTTTTGAAGCCGGACCTCACCTACCCGCCCACAAATATTTTATTTAAGTTGGCATCCCTGCTATAAGAATATTAAAATGCGATTTTATTGAAGGATGATATAGCTAACACCTTGCTGACACTTTCAACCAAACGATCAATGCAATAATCCTAAAGACACTAATTAATAAAGGTGGCAGAAATCTACTTCACACATTAGAGCATAAGGCTGCAGTCACATTAGGAACCAGGAACAGTAAATTGTTTCCGTAAACAATTGTGTCATAAATATCTGTATGACAAATTCCTACCCATTCACCAACAAGCATTCACCTACAATTAAATCATTTCATCTAAATGACACCTGCTACTTGGAAGGCTAACCCCAAGGTGCAATATTGTTGACAGGTGGCAAATGAATTGAATAAATAAATTATTTTAAGCAATTATTTACCAATCTTCATGCAAATACTTATTATGCAGTTGCCAACGAACCGTGAGCAGTTCAATGTAACAAAATAAGAGGATTCTATCTCATATGCTATCTCACACAACCGGATGACTCACATTGCTTCAAATTTTTATGTGGTTCCACAAGGCATCTTAAAAATGCAAAAACACTGTAAATCCATAGCCTTTATTGGATGTCTAGCTTCTCCTATTGCAGTGAGAAATGTCATCCAGCCCAACCCCCAGCCATGCAGGAATCTTTCACCCAACGTGGGGCTCAAACCCAACACCCTGAGATTCAGAGTCTCACTCTCTACTAACTGAGCTACCTCAGCACTGTGAAGGAGGCAGTCTTGCAGGTATTTGGGACCCGAGTCACGTGGGACTGTGAAGACCAACCTGAACACCTTCAACTGGGTCCAGAAATGTACTGGCAACTCATGCAGGTGTTTGAAAACAGGAGGAGCTATACAATATCTAAGCAGAACTGCAGCCAGTAATCCGGTTGCTGCCTTTTATGCTCCTGGACTTCTAGACTAGGCAGTTACATGTCATCAATGGCTGGTAAACATGAAGGCTATACTCTTCTTCTACAGTGGGAGGCAGCAATGCTTCTTCATAGCAGTTGCTGGAAGCAGCAGGGGGGGAAAGTTCTCTTGTGTTCGGGTCCTGCTTGCATGTTTCCCACAGGCATCTAGCTGAATGGTGTGAGAATTGGATGCTGGGCTGAATGGGCCATTGGCCGGATCCAGATTGCTCTTCTTATGCCCCGCTCCCCCAAAAATAAGAGGACAGAAGAGATAGCTTTACACAAATGACCACAGGTTAATTTCTAGGTTGCCTCATCCTGAAAAGGATATTTGGGAGCTGGAGAAGTACAAAAAATGGGCAACCAAAATGACCAAGGGGGTGGAAGAACTCCATTACAAGGAAAGTTGACAAAGTTTGAGGGGGTTTAGTTTAGAGAAAGAGATAGAAGCGGTATGGTTGATGTGCATAAACTGATGTGTGGCGTGGAGAAAATGGATGGGGAACAGTTTTCCTCCCAAAATACGAGAACTTTGGGAACATCCAATGGAGATGAATGTTGAAAGATTCAGGTCAGATGGAACAAGTTACTTCTTTTTAAACTACTTTTTTGTTATCCTTGAAGAGAAACTGGTAATATTTGGGCTAGACAATGTTACTGTTAGGTGGATTTGTAGCTGTTTGCCTTGCAGAATCCAAAGAGTGCTCTCCAATGGTTCTTCAGCATCCTGGAAAAAAGTGACAAGTGGAGTGCTGCAGAGTTCTGTCCTGGCCCCATTGTTGTCCAATGCCATTATAAATGACTTGGATGAAGGAACTGAGAGGACGCTCATTCAATTTGCACATGACACCAAACAGTGAGGGGGTAGCTAATAGAATCAGGATTCAACAGGACCATAGCAGATTAGAAAATATGGCCAAAACCAACAAAATGAATTTCAAAAGGCTTCAATGCAAGGTTCTACATTTAGGGAGGAATAATCTCATGCTTTTACTCCAGCAATCTGCAGTTTGCTTTCTGAGGTTTTAATGTTTGAAGCTGCTCCTTCTTTTGTGTTTTGTGAATCACCCTGAGATGTGTGTGGAAGACAACAGCAGCAGCAACAACAACCAAAAACTCATTTAAGATCTGTTAATTGCAAGACTATAAGGGAAAGAATTAGAAGGGTTCAAAGTTCTGTTCTCCCTCCGGGCTATATTGAAGTTCAGTACCTTTTAAAAAAGCATTTATTAATTTAAGAAAAAACCAGAAACCTTCCTCCTGGGAATAATGTCACCAGAAATAAAAAAAGAAATTACAGTAGACCACTTTTTATATACACAACAGTAGCATCCAGGATCTTAATTGCAAGAAACTGGAAAAGTGACAAAACACCTACGATAAATGAGTGGCAGGTCCAACGGATAGAATATTTACAGATGGCCATGATAACAGGGAGAATTAGAAGTTATCCAAAATAGAAAGTACAGAAAGAATGGAAAATCTTTAAAGAGTATCTGGAAAAACATTACAGTAATAAATATCTCCTGACAGAAATAGAATGATCCTTGTAGAAAAACAAATATAATGTTTTTTGATATCTGATGAAAACAAAGAAAGTAGTACAATAATTTGGAACTGTGTGTGAAAAAATAGTAGAAATAATAATATAATGAGTCTAGTTGTAAGTCAAATGTTTTTATTTTGTGTTTTCCCCCTTCTTTCTTTTTTCCTCCCCCTCTCCCCCCCCTTTCTTCTTCCTTTCTCTTTTCATTTTTGTGCCGCCTTTCTTGGTCTTTCTCTTTTTGATTTGTTAGAAAGAGCTAAAGTGATAAAAGTGTAATATGAAAACTTCAGTAAGTTAAAAGTGATGTTGTGTAATTTTTCTATTACTATTTATATACAGTGGTACCTTGGGTTACACACTCTTCAGGTTACAGACACTTCAGGTTACAGACTCTGCTAACCCAGAAATAGTACCTTGGGTTAAGCACTTTGCTTCAGGATGAGAACAGAAATCGCATGGTGGCAGCGGGAGGCCCCATTAGCTAAGTGGTGCTTCAGGTTAAGAACAGTTTCAGGTTAAGAACAGACCTCCAGAAAGAATTAAGTTCTTAACCTGAGGTACCACTGTATTGTTAAAATCGGTTAATTCATAGAATCATAGAATCATAGAATCATAGAATCATAGAGTTGGAAGAGACCACAAGGGCCATCGAGTCCAACCCCCTGCCAAGCAGGAAACACCATCAGAGCACTCCTGACATATGGTTGTCAAGCCTCTGCTTAAAGACCTCCAAAGAAGGAGACTCCACCACACTCCTTGGCAGCAAATTCCACTGTCGAACAGCTCTTACTGTCAGGAAGTTCTTCCTAATGTTTAGGTGGAATCTTCTTTCTTGTAGTTTGGATCCATTGCTCCGTGTCCGCTTCTCTGGAGCAGCAGAAAACAACCTTTCTCCCTCCTCTATGTGACATCCTTTTATATATTTGAACATGGCTATCATATCACCCCTTAACCTCCTCTTCTCCAGGCTAAACATGCCCAGCTCCCTTAGCCGTTCCTCATAAGGCATCGTTTCCAGGCCTTTGACCATTTTGGTTGCCCTCCTCTGGACACGTTCCAGTTTGTCAATGTCCTTCTTGAACTGTGGTGCCCAGAACTGGACACAGTACTCCAGGTGAGGTCTGACCAGAGCAGAATACAGTGGCACTATTACTTCCCTTGATCTAGATGCTATACTCCTATTGATGCAGCCCAGAATTGCATTGGCTTTTTTAGCTGCCGCGTCACACTGTTGGCTCATGTCAAGTTTGTGGTCAACCAAGACTCCTAGATCCTTTTCACATGTAGTGCTCTCAAGCCAGGTGTCACCCATCTTGTATTTCTGCCTCTCATTTTTTTTGCCCAAGTGCAATACTTTACATTTCTCCCTGTTAAAATTCATCTTGTTTGTTTTGGCCCAGTTCTCTAATCTGTCAAGGTCGTTTTGAAGTGTGATCCTGTCCTCTGGGGTGTTAGCCACCCCTCCCAGTTTGGTGTCATCTGCAAATTTGATCAGGATGCCCTTGAGTCCATCATCCAAGTCGTTGATAAAGATGTTGAATAAGACCGGGCCCAAGACAGAACCCTGTGGCACCCCACTAGTCACTCTTCTCCAGGATGAAGAGGAACCATTGATGAGCACCCTTTGGGTTTGGTCAGTCAGCCAGTTACAAATCCACTGAGTGGTAGCATAGTCAAGACCGCATTTTACCAGCTTCTTTACAAGAATATCATGGGGCACCTTGTCAAATGCCTTACTGAAATCAAGGTAGGCTACATCCACTGCGTTCCCTTCATCTACCAGGCTTGTAATTCTGTCAAAAAACGAGATCAGGTTAGTCTGACATGACTTATTTTTCAGAAATCCATGCTGACTATTGGTGATCACAGCATTCCTTTCTAGGTGCTCACAGACTGTTTGCTTAATGATCTGCTCCAGAATCTTCCCTGGTATTGATGTCAGACTGACTGGGCGGTAATTATTTGGGTCCTCTCTTTTCCCCTTTTTGAAAATAGGGACAACATTTGCCCTCCTCCAGTCTGCCGGGACTTCGCCTGTTCTCCAGGAATTCTCAAAGATGACTGCCAGTGGTTCTGAAATCACATCTGCCAGTTCTTTTAATACTCTTGGATGCAGTTCATCTGGCCCTGGAGACTTGAATACATCTAGACTAGCCAAGTATTCTTGTACTATCTCCTTAGTTATTCTGGGCTGTGTTTCCTCTGCTGAATCATTTGCTCCAAATTCTTCAGGTCGGGCATTGTTTTCTTTATTGGAGAAGACTGAGGCAAAGAAGGCATTGAGGAGTTCAGCCCTTTCTGTGTCCCCTGTTTGCATTTCACCATCTTCTCCTCTGAGTGACCCCACTGTTTCTTTGTTCTTCCTTTTGCTACGAACATACCCATAAAAGCCTTTTTTGTTGCTTTTAACCTCTCTAGCAAGCCTGAGTTCATTCTGTGCTTTAGCTTTTCTGACTTTGTGTCTACACGTGCTGGCTATTTGTTTGAATTCCTCTTTGGTGGTTTCCCCCCTTTTCCATTTTTTGTACACATCCTTTTTTAATCTTAACTCAGTTAAAAGTTCTTTAGATAGCCACCCTGGCTTCTTTAGGCACCTTCCATGTTTCCGTCTCATTGGTATTGCCTGAAGTTGTGCTTTTACTATCTCCCTCTTAACAAACTCCCAGCCATCATGAACTCCCTTTCCTTTTAGTATTACTGTCCATGGGATCTCACCAAGCACTTCCCTAAGTTTTATGAAGTCGGCTTTCTTAAAGTCGAGAAATTGAGTCCTAGTATGCTTGGCTGCTCCTTTCCGCTGTATAGTAAACTTCAGAAGAGCATGATCACTCGCGCCTAATGATCCTTCCACTTCTACCCCACTAACCAGGTCATCAACATTGGTTAGGACCAGATCTAAAATGGCTGTTCCTCTTGTTGCTTCTCCCACTTTCTGGACAATGAAGTTGTCTGCAAGGCCAGTGAGGAATCTGTTTGACCTTATGCTCTTGGCTGAGTTTGACATCCAACAAATATCCGGGTAATTGAAGTCCCCCATTACTACTATCTCCCTTCCTTTTGCATGCTTGGCCATCTGTTCCAGGAAGGCATCATCTATGTCCTCCGTTTGGCTTGGGGATCTATAGTAAACTCCCACAATGAGGTCACTGTTATTCTTCTCTCCCTTAATTTTGACCCAAATGCTCTCACTTTGGCTTTGAGGTTCTAAATCTTGGATCTCTTCACAGGTATACACATCCCTGACATATAACGCCACTCCTCCTCCTTTCTTGTCTGGTCTGTTTCTCTGAAATAGATTGTATCCCTCCATTATTACATTCCAATCGTGGGACTTATCCCACCAGGTTTCAGTGATTCCTATTATGTCATATTTAGTTTGCTGTACCAAGAGCTCAAGCTCATCTTGTTTATTTCCCATACTTTGTGCATTAGTGTACAGACATTGAAGTCCATTAATCATTCCCCCGTGTCTCTTATTTAAGGATTTTTTCCTCCCACCACTAGGTCTGTGTGCTGTTTGCTCCATTCGGTCTATGACATTTGGATGATCATCTTCATCAATTGATAGACTCCTACCTTCAGGAGCACTGTCTCCCTCCCCCACATTAGTCAGTTTAAAGCCCTCCTGATGAGGTTTCTGAGATTTTTTGCAAAAACATTCCTCCCAACCGTTGTGAGGTGCAGCCCATCGCTTGCCAGAAGTCCATCTTCAAGAAACTGCATTCCGTGATCTAAGAATCCAAACCGTTCCTGTTTACACCATTTGCGAAGCCAGTTGTTCACTTCCACTATTTTTCCCTCTCTCCCTGGGCCACGTCGTTCAACTGGGAGGACAGATGAGATGACAATTTGTGCATTTAATTGCTTCAGTTTCCTGCCCAGAGCCTTGTAATCTCTTTTGATCTTCTGGAGGCTATTGCTTGCAGTGTCATTGGTTCCCACATGAACCAAGAGGTTCATGTGGGAACCAATGACACTGCAATCAATTGTAATGAATTGATGTAACAATTACAGTTGCCAAGGAGACTGATTCAGTGGTTGTGTCTGTTGGGTAAGTAAATGCAACCATCTGTCTTTTCACAGGTAAAATATGTGTGTGTGTGCTTTGCACCCAGCATGTTGTTGCATTTCTTGGTGGCATCCCTTGCCATATTCCTCACAGGAGCAGTTGAGATAGAATCCTCTTATTTTGTTACATTGAACTGCTCACGGTTCACTGGCAACTGCGTAACAAGTATTTGTATGAAGATCAGTAAATAATTGCTTAACATAATTTATTTATTCAGTTCATTTGCCACCTGTCAACAATATTGCACCTTGGGGCTATCCTTCCAGATAGCGAGTGTCATTTAGACGAAATGATTTCATTGAAGGTAAATGCTTGTTGGTGAATGTATAGGAAGGTGCCATACAGAGTTTTATGCCACAACTGTTTACAATTGTTGAAACTAGAATCTGGTGTTTCATGGTATTTAAAGATCTCTATCAAGTTGCTGGGAGTTGTTATCAGGAGAGATAGGGTGAGGGAAAATCTACATGTGGGTGACACCCATCTCTATCACTCTGTTTCATCTAAATTAGGAAAGGCAGTGGAAGTGTTAGACTGTGCCTTGGATGGGCTAATGGATTAGATATGGGCCAATAAACCGAAACACATACCTGAAAAGAGATAAAAGGGACCCATGGAGTCATCTAGGTCAACCACCTACGATGCAGGAATCACACCCAGAAATCCCTAACAGGTGACCATTAAACTTCTGATGAAAAACTTCCAATGAAGGCGGTCCCACTGCCTTCTGAGCTTATCCATTCCAATGCTAATCAGCTCTAAGCCTTAGCAAGTTATTCCTAATGTATAGTCTGAATCCCTTGCTTATCATTTGAATCCCTTGGTTCAAATCCTACCCTCTGAACTAGCAGAAAACAAGCTTGCTCCATCTCCCATGTGACTGCCATTTACATATTTGAAGATGGGTGGCGCTGTGGGTTACACCACAGAGCCTAGGACTTGCCGATCAGAAGGTTGGCAGCGGTTCGAATCCCCACGACAGGGTGAGCTCCCGTTGCTCGGTCCCTGCTCCTGCCAACCTAGCAGTTTGAAAGCACATCAAAGTGCAAGTAGATAAATAGGTACCGCTTCAGCGGGAAGGTAAATGGCGTTAGTCATGGACTTCCGCGTTAGCGCCATCGGCTAATGGCGGATTCCCTCCGAGATCCGGAGGGAATCGGCTCCGTAGGAGTTGGGTCTTGCCGCTGCGGCGACGCGGGGACCCTCAGAAATCACAGGCAGTGAAGCCTGTGAACCTGGTGACTCGGCGGGCACCATTAGCGCCCCCGACCCGCGAAGGAGCCTTTTTAAAGGCTACGGAACGGGGGACGGGGTGAGCGGCGCGGTGCTGAGAGTCGATTGCTTCTCCTGCGGAGTGAAGCCGCGCTGCCATGGCCGGAGAGCGCTGACATTTTCTTGTGATTTGGACCTCAAAACAACAACCCGTGAGTAGTACAGAATTTGGATTTGTAAAGAAAATCTTTTTTGAATTAGGCACGATCGGGGAAGGCGTAAATAGGAAGCCCGTCTCCCCGTCCTGTAAACAACCTAAAACAAGGACCTGCTAACTAAGGTCGTGAGAATTCTTTCTCTTTTACTGGGCAAAGGACACTAATTTCACGATTTGGCACTACAAGTAATTGTACTGGAGGATAAGAGCTAATTTTGAGCTGAGGTACCACCCCCCCTCAGACCCGGGAGTGATCTGCGAGAAAGCCTGTTGGAAAGGTACTGAAGAATTTGACAGCTGTCAAACTAGCTGGCAAGATGGAAAAAGGGAACTTTGTTTCTATTGCTTCTGCTGGCTATATCTGTGACAATTTGATTATACTTTGTTGAAAATAAGGAAGAACTGATACAAACTAATTTGATTTTTGGATTTGAACTGGAAGGAACACTAAGTAACCAAAATCCCTCTAGAGGGGGTTTTGGGACATTACAAGAATGGCTGAAGGAAGGGAAATTCAAGCTAAGTTGGACAGAGTCTTTGTTCTCTTGGGAAAGCTACAAGGCCAAGTTGATGTTTTGACTACAAATGTTGCAACTCTGGACTTAACAGTAAACAAATTCATTGAATTTGATAAGGATTTGACCCAGGAAGCCTATGCAGCTGGCCAAGAAGAGAAACTTGAGAGATGTGAGAGTGAGGGGAAAGAGGTATATGTTGTTCCTGAGGAAGGAGGAGCTGCAATGTTGTCAAAGATAAAGGAAGGCCAGAGGCCTGACATGATGGCTACAAAGGAAAATAAGAACTCGATGAAGAAAATCTGGTTTGAATTGGAAACTGAAAAATGGAGGGATCTCCTTATGTGGAGATCTGAAGACCTAAGGATTACAAATCTGATTAAGGTGGAAGGTGGAGCTTTGGGGACATTTGGACTTGAAAGGATTAAGAAACAAGATTCAGGCTCCACTTTTAAGTATGGAGGTCTGGCTGGAAGAAACATGGACCCTATTGGACTAGAGCTTCTCCGAGATTTGGTACTTAATACCAAGGACTATCAAAAAAACCGGCAGAGAGGAATTGAGAGAGAATTAAGAGCCTCGGACGTGAGGTCTCCAGGCTGACAGTAGATGGACTGATGGACGTTTGTTGGGGATTGAAACCGGGAAAGGGGGGTGTGGAGTTTTGGGAATCCAAAGGGTGTATAATCTAACTTGTTCTGTTTTTATTTTGTTTGGATATTTGTATGAAAATTGGGGAAATCGTGGAAGGGAATTTAGGCCGACTTTAGAAAAAGGTTTAAAGAATAAGCAATGATGTATAAATATGAAGTCTATAAGGCAAAATTGTTTTTTTTTTAAAAAAGAACTAAATATAAAAAGGTTTAAAAATAGGGATAAGAACTTGTTGAACCAACAATCTGACCTGGAATACAAGAGGGAGAGGTGTGGGGAAGTCAGGGAAATATGTTATAGAAAATAAGGATTGTGAACCGTATGTGTTTTTAAACTTTTTTGTTTGTTTGTTTTTTCTCTTTTTTGATTTTTTATTGTATTACGGTGGAAAATCTTAATAAATATCATTAAAAAAAAAACAGAAGCGGCTTAGTCATACTGGCCACATGACCCGGAAGCTGAACACCGGCTCCCTCAGCCAAAAAAGTGAGATGAGCGCCGCAACCCCAGAGTCAGCCCCGACTGGACCTAATGGTCAGGGGTCCCTTTATCTTTACCTTACTATATAACCTCACTGTCCTCTTCTTCAAGCTAAACATATCCAACTGCATCAATGATTCCTTATAAGGCTTGGTTTCTAGACCCTTGATCATCTTGGTCTTCCTTCTCTCTACACATTCCAGCTCATCACTATCCTATTTAAATTGTGGCACCCAGAACTGGACATAGTCCTCCTGGTGGGGTCTGGTCAAGCCAAAATGGTGTGTAACTGATACTTATCTTGAACTGGACACTATACTTATGTTGATGCAGCCTAGAACAGCATTAGCAGTGCAGATCTCCAGCCAACCAATAAGTACTAAAATGCAATAGAAGGGTGAATTGTCCATTTACAAAATTCATATCTTAATGAAAACAATATAGAAATGCATTCTATTAGAGAAGTTTGGTTGTAATCATGTGTATATTAGTCAAAACTCCATACAAAGTAAAAGTGTTTATAAGGAAAATTTCACACAAAAGTGCTGGTAAATTTTCATGAGCAACTCCCTGCTGCCCCAAATAACCACAAATTACAACAGAATTGTGGAGAACTAAATATAGGATTGAAAAAATGAGAAAATATCAGTAGCTGAAGTTGGCAGATTCTCCCCTCCTTATGAATGACCCACAAATTCAAGAGATTTCCTCTCATAAGTTTTTGACAAAGTCTACAATCCTGTCCATCAATTCAACTGCAGCAGGCAATGTGAACAGGCCTGCGTCAAAGAGGTTTAGCACCCCATGAAACCCATTCTCAACATGGAACCAGCTGACTTTCACCCCATTGTCCTCCAGACGTTTCTTGTACAGCAGTGTGTCATCTCGTAATACATCGTACTCGCAGCTCACAAGTAGGGTTTCAGGAAGCTTCTGGATGACAGAGTCCTCAGCAAAAAGGCAAGAAATATCAGGTTCCAATAGCTCTGATAATTGCCTATAGACTTCAGGTTCATAAGGAGCAAGTGGGACTTGTTTGTAGCCTCTCCCCTTAAATCTCTCTGGAAGGTTGTCTGGACTCACCCACTTCCCATATTTCAGCCTCATTGAATCTGGCACATGAGAGCCCTTCAGGAGCTGCCCTGCTAAAGAAGTGTCCTTTCCAATATACTTCATGATAAAGTAAGCAACGTCTTCCCGGAACAAGGGGGGCATTGAGCTGTTCTGCTGATAGGAAGGCAGGTTGAAGTCTATAGCCTGGAATTTCGCATAGATCAGTACTTGAGTCCGTAGCTTTGGAAGGTCTGATCTCTCCACCAATTTCTGAGCAACAACAGTAGCATAATTGCCCCCAGCACTATCCCCACTAACGATGATCTTGGAAGGATCCACCCCACTGGAAGCTGCATTTTGAATTAAGTGTATGGTAGCAGCAAGGCAGTCCTTGTACTGAGCGGGAGGAAGATGCTCAGGAGACAGGCGGTAGCTGCAGAATAAAACAGAAGCAAAGAGGTAAGCTTCCAGAATCTTTACCAAACACATTCATGATCACATAAGAACACCAGAAGAGCCTGCTAGATCAGGCTCATGGCCACCTACTACAGCATTCTGTTCTCACCAGGTCCAAGCAACTTCCTATGAGGCACCTGCAAGCAGGGCCAAAGCACAAGGCCCTCGTCCCGCCTGTGGCTTCCAGAAACTGGTCTTCAGCAGCACTCCCGCAAGTATCCATGGACTGCCCTTCAAATTCTTGCTCAGGCATTACTGTATATGTGGGATGTGCAACCCAACTGGGATGTACACCCAGTACTATTTTTCTAGGAATAAAAGGTCCAGAAATCTCCATGAACACCTCCCTCATTCTCTAAGATTGGCAACGATGCCCACCTAAGAGGTGCCAGAACCTACCTGAGAGGGGCTGGAACTGAGTTCCCCCTGAAAAAAGACCTGTGCATATAGCGTGCCTTCAAACACATGCGGAATCCTCTTCAAGAGGCATTACCTCAGGTCAGGGACACATTCCAGGCACATAAGATCACAGGAGGAGGTCACAAGACAAGGTCAGTGATGTGGAAATTAGACACTAGTTCCCATTTGCAGAATATGCGGAAGGCAGTCCTTAGTGGTTTGACCCTTTTATTAATTCTCTTTTTCCTCCTGTAAAAACTACTCAAGACACACTCTTTTAAAGTTTAAATAACAACTTTTACCTACAGATGCTCTAAGTATCCCTTTTTTCCAGGGACATCCCTGTTTTAGAGAAGCTGATTTGATTCTTTAATGTACTGCTTTTCCTTACTTTCATTGGAGAAATGTTGAAGGGTATGGAATTATCCAACCCCTGAGCCGTCTGAAGGCAGTCCTGTTTTAGAAAGGTTTTTTTTTAAAAAAATGTTTAATATTTTATTATATTTTGTATCTGTTGGAAGCTGCCCAGTGTGGCTGGGGCAACCCAGTAAGATTTGTGGGGTATAAATAATAAAATGGGATATCCCTATTTTCATCAGCAAAATGTTGAAGGGTTTGTACTTAGTACACTTGCAGCTGCAGACTAAACATACAATGCAGGTGAATGTTTCTTAAATTTGTAATAGTACATCTTACATTAGAGCTACTCCCTGATCTGGAATGGGGTCAGTAATGTCCCAAAATGATGTACGTTTAAAAAGTGTGTCACATAGATTAAACTGTTACAGACTAACTAACCCTGAGACAGACAGCAGAGCAACAGTTCAGCTGCTCTCACACAAAAGACTGTTAATAGCTGTCTCTGCCATACCAACTGCCATGACTGTCATAACTGCCACAGGGTGTATGACGTCAGAGAATTCTACAACTCTTGCAATTAACCCTTTACATATATATGAATTTGGGATGCTAACATCCCAGAAAAGAAGGGTGTGGCCTGGGTAGGGGAGGAAGAATGACATTTGGCTAACAGATTGAGGTTGAATCCTGACAAGACAGAAGTACTGTTTTGGGGGGACAGGAGATGGGCGGGTGTGGAGGACTCCCTGGTCCTGAATGGGGTAACTGTGCCCCTGAAGGACCAGGTGTGCAGCCTGGGAGTCATTTAGGACTCACAGCTGTCCATGGAGGCACAGGTCAATTCTGTGTCAGGGCAGCTGTTTATCAGCTCCATCTGGTACGCAGGCTGAGACCCTACCTGCCCGCAGACTGTCTCACCAGAGTGGTGCATGCTCTAGTTATCTCTCACTTGGACTACTGCAATGCACTCAATGTGGGGCTACCTTTGAAGGTGACCCGGAAACTACAACTAATCCAGAATGCGGCAGCTAGACTGGTGACTGGGAGCGGCAGCCGAGACCATACAACACTGGGCTTGAAAGACCTACACTGGCTCCCAGTACGTTTCCGAGCACAATTCAAAGTGTTGATGCTGACCTTTAAAGCCCTAAACGGCCTCAGCCCAGTATACCTGAAGGAGCGTCTCCACCTCCATCATTCTGCCCAGACACTAAGGTCCAGCGCTGAGGGACTTCTGGCGATTCCCTCGCTACGAGAAGCCAAGTTACAGGGAACCAGGCAGAGGGCCTTCTCAGTAGTGGCACCTGCCCTGCGGAACACCCTCCCACCAGATGTCAAAGAGAAAAATATCTACCAAACTTTTAGAAGACATCTGAAGGCAGCCCTCTTTAGGGAAGCTCTTAATGTTTAATGGGTTATTGTATTTTAGTGTTTTGTTGGTGTAGCCTTATGAGGCTTTGCCCTCGGGTGGGAAAAATATTGCGCCTGGGAAAGGGAAGTGGGAGTAAACAGACACTCAAGGAATAGTTTCGGAGAAAAAGGTTTTATTTCTACCATCCATGAACTGGTAGAAGGAGCAAGTGTGATAGTCCACAAAAGCATGAACGAAGTTCAGAGTCCTGTGCACAAGCATATATACCCCTTTCCAGTTCCCTCCTCCTTTCTCCTCCCTCAGAAGTCCTGCCCCATGAGTTCCTCTGAGCATGAACAGAAAGCTGTCTTGGGACTATTGGACTCTTCTCAGGAAAGGGGGAATGAGAAGCCGAGGGAGTGGGTCGAGGAGCCCTGGTGGTTCAGCATGTCCAAGATGTTGCAACCGAATGAGATAAGATTCGTTTCTCAGGCCTGAGTATTCTTGGCAATGACAGAGCCTATACATTAGCCTTTAAAAGTAACATTTTGCCTTTTGCCACAGCATCATGTGAGAAAAGCAGAGAAGAACAGAGAAAAGCTGTTTTGGATTTTTAGAAGACAAAAGGAGTTTTGGACAGTTTTGAGGCCTGGTTGATTATTGAAGCCTGGGGTGATTTCACAGACAGGATTTGGATATCCTGTCCCTACATTGGAAGCCGCCCAGAGTGGCTGGGGAAGCCCACCCAGATGGGCAGGGTATAAATTTATTATTATTATTATTATTATTCATGAGTCCTGAGGGCAAGAGGCACAGCTGACTGAGTGTGTGTGACATTTGAACCCTGGTTCTGAAGGGTCCACCCCCTGCTTCACATAGGTGTGTGCATCCAGCCCTTCCAATGCTGATGGATCACCAAAAGCTGATTGACACAGTAAAAGGTCAATCACAAATTGTAAAAGGACACACAAATTGATGACAAAAAAAGACACAAGAGAGCATGGATAAAACAATGCTCAGGAGACAGGCAGTAACTGGAGAATAAACAAGGCCTTATGCCCAGCTCATAGTCCCCCCACGGAAGTGAGCATCCTCATGTCTGAGGTTCATGAAGCTCTGATTTGCAATCATGGAACAAAATGTTGACAGCTTTCATGGGGAGCCTTTTTCTCCTGCAAAGAATATGGCAAGGGATGCCACCAACAAATGCAACAACATGCTGGGTGCAAAGCACACACACATATATTTTACCTATGGAAAGACAGATGGTTGCATTTACTTACCCAACAGACACAACCACTGAATCAGTCTCCTTGGCGATTTTGCTGCAGACCACTTGGTAGAACTCTAGCAAGATGAGAGGGAAATTTTAAATAGGGAGGTAATTATCTGCTGCCTCCAGTCTTACCTTTAAAAGCACATTTTTGAACAGCTGTCTTCCGATATATAATGTATTTGTACATGCAATTTTAACTGACATAAACCTTTTTATGCACATGTGCACATCACACAGCTATTGTACTGCACGGTAGGAATAAGTCTCCTTGGTGATTTTGCTGCAGACATCTTGGTAGGGCGCTCAAAAGTTGGAAGGGAAATTCTAAATATGAAGCTCTTTCGCAAATCCAGGGCTGTTTGTATCTAACTCTTCAGAGCAGACCCACTGACATGCATGGACATAAATCACAGCACAACGTGAACCATGTCTTCCCAGAAGACCTCCTAAATTGCAGTTGGGAGGGCGACATCTTGGCTACTGATGTCAGGAGACTACAACTCCCATCAGTCGCAGATAGGGATGGGTGAATCTGTCAATCTCAGTGTCTCTCGAGTTCTCATTGCTCTAATATACACATAAGAACCAAATTAGATCCTGCAGGATCAGACCAATGGTCCATCTATGTTATGTACACCACTATGAGCTGAATAAAGAGCATGAAATCCACTCTTGACTCTGAGTAGATTTCAATCTAGCCCAGCATTCTGTTCTCACAGTGGCTAAGCAAATGCTTCTGGAAGCCTGGCAGAAGGACCTGAGCCAAGAGGACTCTGCCTGCCCAAGGTTTCCATCCACTGGTAGGCAGAAGCATTGCTACCTCCAGTCTTGCCTTTTAAAGCCCATTCTGGAACACCAATCTTCCCTGACATAATGTTTTATACATGCAATTTTTGCTGACATGAGCCTTTTTGTGCACACATTTTGCTGTATGTGAATTGTGAACATCACATGGCTAGAGTACTGCATTGTAAGCTTCAGAGACTGGCTCTGGGTTCACAAATTGATTTGCAAAAGGCAAATTAAATAGGTTCACCTATAAAAGCAAACTCAATCCAATTGCACACAGATAAATCCTAGCCTTAAGAGATATGGGGCACCCAGCCAATGGTTTGCAAGCTTTCATTTAATTCACATGTTATCATTGATATGCATAGATGCAGACTTTGGTCCATTTTCAGAAACGGGGTAAAAAACCTTGTTATCAGAACCTCTCCAATCAGCATTGTCAACAGTCAGGGATCATGGCTCTTGCATTTCAGGAAGCAAAATCTGCGAGGGGCACAGTTGTCTCCCACCACCACCACAATATCAATGTCTCTAATAATGGCAAGCTCTCCTGAGTCCCCACTTGATTCTAGTCTTCCTTCCTCCTGAAGCTGCTACTTTATAGATAAAAAGGTAAAGGACCCCTGGGCAGTTAAGTCCAGTCAAAGGTGACTATGGGGTGTGGTGCTCATCTCGCTTCAGGCTGAGGGAGATGATGTTTGTCCACAGACAGCTTTCCGGGTCATGTGACCAGCATGACTAAAACCGCTTCTGCTGCAATGGGATTACTAGGTTGCTACTTTATAAACTGTTGCAACACAATCTCACTCAGTACCCAAGAGTGTCAGTATTAATTGCTAACTTGTGAAATTGCATTTGGTCTTGCAAATGAAAGCTGGTGCAAGTGCAGGTTGGTGATTTGTGTTAGTGAAAGTTGACCTATTTGGCACAGGTGTGTGTGGTGGCTGTGGGGTGGGATGAGGTGGGGGATTCGGTGAGGTGCAAACAAGGGGGTGGCCAGGGGTGGGGGTGGGGTTGGTAAACAGAGCGATCAGGAGCAGCAACCTCAAGTTATTATATGCATGTTTGTGAACCTCTTTGAGCTTCTATAAAATCAAGTGGTATATGTATTTTATAAAATGAATCAGCAGTGGGGGGCTCTGTCCCTCCCCCGGTGGCTGCTTGCTGGAGTGCAGCTCCCCTAATCCCTGACCATTGACCAGTGGAGATGTGAGACCTGGGAAGCCATGATAACAAGAGCCTCCATATTTTTTTGTTCCTGTTGACCTAAGTAAGCATATATGTGTATAAATTAACATATGCTAATCCAAAATTAACATTATTAACAAAATTAACAAAAGGAACATTTCGTACAAAGATTACCATAATAAAGGACAAAAGTGGTAAGGACCTAACAGAAGCAGAAGACATCAAGAAGAGGTGGCAAGAATACACAGAGGAATTATACCAGAAAGATATGGATGTCTCGTGCACCCCAGGTAGTGTGGTTGCTGACCTTGAGCCAGACATCCTGGAAAGTGAAGTCAAATGGGCCTTAGAAAGCACTGCAAATAACAAGGCCAGTGGAAGTGATGGTATTCCAGCTGAACTATTTAAAATTTTAAAATATGATGCTGTTAAGGTGCTACACTCAATATGCCAGCAAATTTGGAAAACTCAGCAGTGGCCAGAAGATTGGAGAAGATCAGTCTACATCCCAATCCCAAAGAAGGGCAGTGCCAAAGAATGTTCCAACTACCGCACAATTGCACTCATTTCACACGCTAGCAAGGTTATGCTTAAAATTCTACAAGGAAGGCTCAAGCAGTATGTGGATCGAGAACTCCCAGAAGTGCAAGCTGGATTTAGAAGAGGCAGAGGAACCATAGACCAAATTGCAAACATGCGCTGGATTATGGAGAAAGCTAGAGAGTTCCAGAAAGACATCTACTTCTGCTTCATTGACTATGCAAAAGCCTTTGACTGTGTCGACCACAGCAAACTATGGCAAGTTCTTAAAGAAATGGGAGTGCCTGATCACCTCATCTGTCTCCTGAGAAATCTCTATGTGGGACAAGAAGCTACAGTTAGAACTGGATATGGAACAACTGATTGGTTCAAAATTGGGAAAGGAGTACGACAAGGCTGTATTTTATCTCCCTGCTTATTTAATTTATATGCAGAATACATCATGCGAAAGGCTGGGCTGGATGAATCCCAAGCTGGAATTAAGATTGCCGGAAGAAATATCAACAACCTCAGATATGCAGATGACACAACCTTGATGGCAGAAAGTGAGGAGGAATTAAAGAACCTTTTAATGAGGGTGAAAGAGGAGAGCGCAAAATATGGTCTGAAGCTCAACATCAAAAAAACGAAGATCATGGCCACTGGTCCCATCACCTCCTGGCAAATAGAAGGGGAAGAAATGGAGGCAGTGAGAGATTTTACTTTCTTGGGCTCCATGATCACTGCAGATGGTGACAGCAGCCACGAAATTAAAAGACGCCTGCTTCTTAGGAGAAGGGCAATGACAGGCCTAGATAGCATCTTGAGAAGTAGAGACGTCACCTTGACAACAAAGGTCCGTATAGTTAAAGCCATGGTTTTCCCAGTAGTGATGTATGGAAGTGAGAGCTGGACCATAAAGAAGGCTGATCGCCGAAGAATTGATGCGTTTGAATCATGGTGCTGGAGAAGACTCTTGAGAGTCCCATGGACTGCAAGAAGATCAAACGCATCCATTCTTAAGGAAATCAGCCCTGAGTGCTTACTGGAAGGACAGATCGTGAAGCTGAGGCTCCAGTACTTTGGCCACCTCATGAGAAGACTCCCTGGAGAAGACACTGATGCTGGGAAAGATGGAGGGCACAAGGAGAAGGGGGCGACAGAGGACGAGATGGTTGGATAGTGTTTTTGAGGTTACCAGCATGAGTTTGACCAAACTGCGGGAGGTAGTGGAGGACAGAGGTGCCTGGCGTGCTCTGGTCCATGGGGTCACGAAGAGTCGGACACGACTAAACGACTAAACAACAACAAATCCAAAATACATGTATGCCGCATGTCTCTTCAGGAACTACCACCAACATTCTTGTATCTCAGCCCTGTAAATCATTCCACATGGGTTTATTGAGTTCAATGGGACTTGCCTTTTCTGCTGACAAGAGTTGCTCAACAGGGAGCGGACTCCCTTGGAAGGTGATGGGCTCTCTTTGACTGGAGGTTTCAAAACAGAGGTTGGATGGCCATCTGTCAGGGCTTCTTCAGCTGTGATTCCTGCACTGCAGAGTGTTGAGCTATATGATCCCTTGGGATCCCTCCCAACTCTCCTTTTCCACGATTCTACATGGGCTTACTTGAGGTCAATGGGGCTTGGCTCTAGATAAGTGTTCATAGGCTCACAGCCTTAATCTCTTACCGATGCTCCCCATCATCCCAGCACCTCCATGAAAGAACATAAATCCTTTCCTTGGGCCAGCAGATGGTGCTTTGGGCTGATAAACCCTCACAGGAACCCCGTCAAAATGCAGATCTTTGGCAGAGAGGCTGGGATCCGCTCTTGGATTCCAGAAACGCTGGAGGAAGCGGATAAAGGCAACCTGTCTGCAGACACCCAGCAGTTCAAGACACTTCCCCTGTTGGGCAAAGGAAAAGTCTCGTGAAAATAGTGCCCGCATTTGCATCCTATTCATAAGGGGTGGTATCCAAATAAGTCCTATTTAAAGGAGCCCATGGAAATGAATGAGCCCATGTTAACCATATCCATTACCGTAATTTCAATTGGTTAGTTTTGAATTGGTTACCCCAACCCAAACACCCGCCAAGGTACAGAGGCAAAAGAAGCTGGGAAACAAGCTAAGCTTTGGAGAAACAATCCACAATCTCCTTGCTAGCCTATGAGACCATATTTGCTTTCCTGAAGAAACCATGATGTAAACAAACCATGGCTTAGTGTGAATAATGTATTTGTCTTTATGTGTGTGTAGGTTGAAAAGGAAGCCCTTATTGAATTTGATAATATCTTCATCACATCATCATCAAGTGAATTCATTGATTTTACTGATTTCATTATGTATGTTGGATTAAGCAGTATATGAATTACTTAAATATATAAACTATTATTATTAATAATTAAAAATATTGTCCTTCATGGAAGGATCAATGGGTGGTTCACAGCATAAAAAAACAAGATAAAAACACAAAATACATGAACAAAAACAAGCACAAAGCAAATCAATTACACCTTTAAAAGATATAGAAATGTTATACATAAAAGATATAGAAACTAATAACACCTCTCCCTCAAACACATTTGAAAGGACTTAGAAATGTTTTTGCCTGGCATCTAAAGATGTGTAAAGATCACTAATAAGAATTACGGCACATTTCTTAATCATCTTTCACATAAAAAGAGCCATCACATAATGGCTCATCCAGTCCCCAACTTACCGCAGTAAATGCAATAATGACACTCCAGTGAATGACCCGAAGCTTTAATGGACTGTCAAATCCAGATGGGATTTTACTCCTGGAAAGATCATAATAAATTGCAAAGGAGAAGAGCAACAGGAAAAGAATTCCTATAACTCCAATTACCCCAAGCAGGAGGCCCAGAAGAAGCCCCATTTCACCGTTCCAAAGAGTGCAAGGGAAACATTGAGTCTACACTGGAAGAATTTCTACTGTGTGGCTCCACCAGAAGTATCTACACTACTTAATAGGCTGTAGACTGGTTAATTAAGTAATTCCCAATACTCCCATGCAGATATTTCATCCATCGGAACATCAACAGCAATTTTATGGGTTTGGCAAAGGAGCAATGTGTGATGTGCTACTCAGGAGTGTCAAGTCCGGCCACTGATCAACCCAGTTCCATAGTATCTGTCCCAGAGCTCTTCGGCTTTAAATACTGGGTGTTCATTGCCTGAAGTTCACAACATCCCCAGCCAGCTTAAGCTTGTAGTCAGGAATGGTGGGCGTCCTTGTCTGAGGTGGAAGAGGACTTAAGCCCTTGCATATTCAAAGCATAGGCTCTTCTTCTGAGGTACGGGCCTCATAGCTAAATGCAAGTCCGTGTTGAGATGAAGTTTTCATTAAAATGTTTTCATAAAAACTTTCTTGGGTTTTCTTACGTTACAAAAGCACATACATCACCTCCATTTTCTGATCATAATGTTCTTTTTACAGTTCAGTTAAATTCAATGTGAGCCTTAATCTTGTATACAGTATAAGGTTGGGGGAGAAGTGCGGGGGAAGAGGGTGGGGATAGGGAGTAGTAAAGTTTCATTCTTCTACATACTGGATGCACAATGTTTCAAGGTGATTTCCCTTCTTTTGGATGAGATGGATTTAAAGGGAGGTTTAGACCATAGTTTAGACCTGCCCCTCTTGCTACGCCCATGTACCTGAGGCCAGATTCCAGATACGTTAGCATTCATTTATTTTTAAACCTCTGAGCCTCCAATCTGTCAGAACCAGGATGCTGGGTTAAAATGCATGAATGCCAAAGGAAGGGAAATCTCCTGAATGACATAGCTGTCCATAATTATGGCTCGTCATGATAAATGTTTTTTATTTTATTTTTGCAACATCTCTACTTTATTTAGAATTCAACAATAACAAAGGAAAAAACCACAGTAATTGTTGCATCAATTCATTACAATTAACTGATTTTAACAATACAGTGGTACCTCGGGTTAAGAACTTAATTCGTTCTGCAGGTCTGTTCTTAACCTGAAACTGTTCTTAACCTGAAGCACCACTTAGCTAATGGGGCCTCCCACTGCCGCCATGCGATTTCTGTTCTCATCCTGAAGCAAAGTTCTTAACCCAAGGTACTATTTCTGGGTTATCAGATTCTGTAACCTGAAGTGTCTGTAATCTGTAGCGTGTATAACCTGAGGTACCACTGTATATAAATAGTAACAGAAAAATTACACAACATCACTTTTAACTTACTGAAGTTTTCATATTACACTTTTATCGCTTTATCTCTTTCTTAACAAATCAAAAAGAGAAAGACCAAGAAAGGAGGCACAAAAACGAAAAGAGAAAAGGAAGAAGAAAAGGGGGAAAAGGGGGGGAGGAAAAAAGAAAGAAGGGAAAAAAAACACAAAATAAACACATTTGACTTACAATTAGACTCATAGTATTATTATTTCTACTATTTTTTCACACACAGTTCCAAATTATTGTATTACTTTCTTTGTTTTCATCAGATATCAAAAAATTATATTTGTTTTTCTACAAGGATCATTCTATTTCTGCCAGGAGATATTTATTATTGTAATGTTTTTCCAGATGCTCTTTAAAGATTTTCCATTCTTTCTGTACTTTCTGTTTTGGATAACCTCTAATTCTCCCTGTTATCATGGCCATCTGTAAATATTCTATCCTTTGGACCTGCCACTCATTTATCGTAGGTGTTTTGTCACTTTTCCAGTTTCTTGCAATTAAGATCCTGGATGCTACTGTTGTGTATATAAAAAGTGGTCTACTGTAATTTCTTTTTTGATTTCTGGTGACATTATTCCCAGGAGGAAGGTTTCTGGTTTTTTCTTAAATTAATAAATGCTTTTTTAAAAGGTACTGAACTTCAATATAGCCAGAAGGCAGAACAGAACTTTGAACCTTTCTAATTCTTTCCCTTATAGTCCTGCAATTAACAGGTCTTAAATGAGTTTTTGGTTGTTGTTGCTGCTGCTGTTGTCTTCCACACACATCTCAGGGTGATTCACAAAACACAAAAGAAGGAGCAGCTTCAAACATTAAAAGCTCAGAAAGCAAACTGCAGATTGCTGGAGTAAAAGCATGAGATTAGTCCTCCCTAAGTGTAGAACCTTGCATTGAAGCCTTTTGAAATTCATTTTGTTGGTTTTGGCCATATTTTCTAATCTGCTATGGTCCTGTTGAATCCTGATTCTATTAGCTACCCCCTCCCTGTTTGGGGTCATCTGCAAATTGAATGAGCATCCTCTCAATTCCTTCATCCAAGTCATTTATAATGGCATTGGACAACAATGGGGCCAGGACAGAACCCTGTGGCACTCCACTTGTCACTTTTTTCCAGGATGCTGAAGAACCATTGGAGAGCACTCTTTGGGTTCTGCTAGTCAACCAGCTAGAAATCCACCTAACAGTAACATTGTCTAGCCCAAATATTACCATTTTCTATTGTAATATGTCATCAATGGCTGGTAAGCATGAAGGCTATACTCTTCTTCTACAGTGGGAGGCAGCAATGCTTCTTTATAGCAGTTTCTGGAAGCAGCAGGGGGGGAAAGTGCTCTTGTTTTCGGGTCCTGCTTGCATGTTTCCCACAGGCATCTAGCTGAATGGTGTGAGAATTGGATGCTGGGCTGAATGGGCCATTGGCCGGATCCAAATGGCCCTTCTTATCGCCCCACCTCCGCAAAAATAATAGGACAGAAGAGATAGCTTTTAACAACAACAACAACAACAACAACAACAACAACAACAACAACAATGATAAAGTTGATTATTTATGCCCCTCCAATCTGGCTGGGTTTCCCCAGCCACTCTGGGTGGCTTCCAGCAGAATATTAAAATACAATTATTCCTCATATTAAAATCTTCCCTAAACAGGGCTGCCTTCAGATGTCTTCTAAAAGTCTGATAGTTTTTTATTTCTTTGACATCTGATGGGAGGGCATTCCACAGGGCAGGCACCACTATCGAGAAGGCCCTCTCCCTGTTTCCCTGTAACTTTGTTTCTTGCAGTGAGGGAACCGCCAGAAGGCCTTCGGTGCTGGACCTCAGTTTCCAGGCAGAATGATGGGGGTGGAGACGCTCCTTCAGGTATACTGGGCTGAGGCTGTTTAGGGCTTTAAAGGTCAGCACCAACACTTTGAATTCTGCCCGGAAATGTACTGGGAGCCAATGTAGGTCTTTCAGGACTGGTATTATGTGGTCTCAGTGGCCACTCCCAGTCACCAGGGTAGCTGCTGCATTCTGGATTAGTTGTAGTTCCCGGGTCACCTTCAAAGGTAGCCCCACATAGAGCACATTGCAGTAGTCCAAGTGGGAGATAACTAGAGCATGCACCACTCTGGCAAGGCAGTCCACTGGCAGGTAGGGTCTCAGCCTGCATATCAGATGGAGCTGGTAGACAGCTACCCTGGACACAGAATTGACCTGCGCCTCCATGGACAGCTGTGAGTCCAAAATGACTCCTAGGCTGCACACCTAGTCCTTCAGAGGCACAGTTACCCCATTCAGAACCAGGGTGTCCACCACACCCACCTGCCCCCTGTCCCCCAGAAACAGTTCTTCTGTCTTGTCAGTATTCAACCTCAATCTGTTAGCCACCATCCATCCTCCAACTGCCTCCAGACACTCACACAGGACCTTCACCCCATTTACTGGTTCCGATTTAAAAGAGAGGTAGAGCTGGGTATCATCCACGTACTGATGATAAATGGCCATAGATTAATTTCTAGGTTGTCTCATCCTGAAAAGGATATTTGGGAGTTGGAGAAGTACAAAAAATGGGCAACCAAAATGACCAAGGGGGTGGAAGAACTCCACTACAAGGAAAGTGGACAATGTTTGAGGGATTTTAGTTTAGAGAAAGAGATCGAAGGGGTATGCCTGATGTATATAAACTGATGTGTGGTGTGGAGAAAATGGATGGGGAACAGTTTTCCTCCCATAATACTAGAACTTTGGGAACATCCAATGGAGATGAATATTGAAAGATTCAGGTCAGATGGAACAACTTACTGCTTTTTAAACTACTTTTGTTATCCTTGAAGAGAAAGTGGTAATATGTGGGCTAGACAATGTTACTGTTACGTGGATTTGTAGCTGTTTGACTTGCAGAACCCAAAGAGTGCTCTCCAATGGTTCCTCATCATACTGGAAAAAAGTGACAAGCTGGGTGTCACAGGGTTCAATCCTGGGCCCATTGTTCTTCAGCGTCTTTGTAAATGACTTAGATGAAGGAATAGATGACACGATTTGCAGATGACATGAAACAGGGAGGGAGTAGCTGATACGTAAAAACATTTCACTAAAAGTAGAAATAATTAGAATACTTAAAATTGAAATAAAGGTAAAGGTAAAGGTACCCCTGCCCATACGGGCCAGTCTTGACAGACTCTAGGGTTGTGCGCTCATCTCACTCTATAGGCCGGGAGCCAGCGCTGTCCGCAGACACTTCCGGGTCACGTGGCCAGCGTGACAAGCTGCATCTGGCGAGCCAGCGCAGCACACAGAATGCCGTTTACCTTCCCGCTAGTAAGCGGTCCCTATTTATCTACTTGCACCCGGGGGTGCTTTCGAACTGCTAGGTTGGCAGGCGCTGGGACCAAGTGACGGGAGCGCACCCCGCCGCGGGGATTCGAACCGCCAACCTTTCGATCGGCAAGTCCTAGGCGCTGAGGCTTTTACCCACAGCGCCACCCGCGTCCCATTATTGTCAGGATTCAACCTAATAATATGGTTTGTTTACATCATGGTTTCTTCAGGAAAGCACATATGGTCTCATAGGCAAGCAAGAAGATTGTGCATTGTTTCTCCAAAGCTTATTTTGCCTCTGTACCTTGGCTGGTGTTTGGGTTGGGGTGGCCAAACAAACCATGATTTAGGAAAGCTTTTGGGTTTCGAGATCAAGCCAAACTATTGGATCGCTTATTGTGACCCAGGGCTGCCTCTAATGATAGTCCCATTCTAAGCAGACCAATTGAAATTAATGAACATGGCTAACATGCACTCATTCATTTCCATGGGTCTACTTTAAATAGGACTTATTTGGATACCACCCCCTGTCAATAGGATGCAAATGTGGGCACTATTTTCATGACACTGTTCCTTTGTCCAACAGGGGAAGCATTGGTAAGAGATTAAGGCTGTCAGCCCGTGAACACTTATCTAGAGGCAAGCGCCATTGAACTCAAGTAAGCCCATGTAGAATCGTGGAAAAGGAGAGTTGGGAGGGATCCCAAGGGGTCATGTAGACCAACACCCTGCAATGAAGAAATCATAGTTGAAGAAGCCCTGCCACCTTTCAAGGGAGTCGGTTCCCTGTTGAACAACTCGCACCATCAGAAAGGTGTTCCTAATGTTTACTGGAATTTCCTTTCTGGGTAGAAGTGCTTAAGATATCAATGTAAGAGAGGTTTACTGGGCTGAGATACAAGAATGTTGGTGGTAGTTCCTGAAGGGACAAGGGGCACACGTGTGCTTTGGATTATTTTTATTTATATGCATATATGCTGCAGGTGGCGCTATCAGTTAAGCCACAGAGCCTAGGGCTTGCCAATCAGAAGGTCGGCAGTTCAAATCCCTGCGACGGGGTGAGCTCCCGTTGCTCAGTCCCAGCTCCTGCCAACCTAGCAGTTCGAAAGCATGTCAAAGTGCAAGTAGATAAATAGGTGCCGCTCTGGCGAGAAGGTAAATGACGTTTCTGTGTGCTGCTCTGTTTCGCCAGAAGCGGCTTAGTCATGCTGGCCACATGACCTGGAAGCTGTCAGGGGTCCCTTTACCTTTACCTATGCTGACTTAGGTCAACAGGAAGAAACAAACAAATGGAGGCTCTTGTTATCATGGCTTCCCAGACCCCACATCTCTATTAAGGATTTTTCGTAAGGTCTTGAATTTAAGCCGCACTTTAAGTTTTCACAGTCGGAATCTGGAAAGAAAGTGCGGCTTATATTTGGGCCAATACAGCATATAATAATTGCTGCTCCTGATCACTCTGTTTACCAGCCCAGCCACCCTCCCTCCCCTGGCCACCCCCTCATTTACTACCCAGAAAGGACCCTATCCCTCACCTCACCCCACAGCCACCCCACCCACATGTGCAAAATAGGTCAACAAATCAACAAACTGCACTTGCATCAGCTTTCATTTGCAAGACCAAAATGCGATTTCACAAGTTAGCAATTAATACTGACACCCTTGGGTACTGAGTGAGATTGCGTTGCCACAGCTTATAAAGTAGCAACCTAGTAATCCCATTGCACCAGAAACGGTTTTAGTCATGCTGGTCACATGACCCGGAAAGCTGTCTGTGGACAAACATCATCTCCCTCAGCCTGAAGCGAGATGAGCGCCACACCCCATAGTCAACTTTGACCGGACTTAACCGTCCAGGGGTCCTTTACCTTTTTACCTATAAAGTAGCAGCTTCAGGAGGAAGGAAGGCTAGAATCAAGTGGGGACTCAGGAGAGCTTGCCATTATTACATCCTTGATATTGTGGTTGGGGTGGGACAACTGTGCCCCTCACAGAGCTTGCTTCCTGAAATGCAAGAGCCATAATCCCTGACCGTTGACCATGCTGACTGGATAAATGTTTTTTGAGGTGGGCATTTGGGGGGTTCTGATAACAAGTCGTCCCCCCCCCCCCGTTTCTGAAAATGGACCTAAGTTTGCATCTATGCATATCAATGATAACATGTGAATTAAATGAAAGCTTGCAAACCATTGGCTGGGTGCCCCATATCTCTTAAGGCTAGGATTTATCTGTGTGTAATTGGATTGAGCTTGCTTTTATAGGTGAACCTATTTAATTTGCCTTTTGCAAATCAATTTGTGAACCCAGAGCCAGTCTCTGAAGCTTACAATGCAGTACTCTAGCCATGTGATGTTCACAATTCACATACAGCAAAATGTGTGCACAAAAAGGCTCATGTCAGCAAAAATTGCATGTATAAAAACATTATGTCAGGGAAGATTGGTGTTCCAGAATGGGCTTTAAAAGGCAAGACTGGAGGTAGCAATGCTTCTGCCTACCAGTGGATGGAAACCTTGGGCAGGCAGAGTCCTCTTGGCTCAGGTCCTTCTGCCAGGCTTCCAGAAGCATTTGCTTAGCCACTGTGAGAACAGAATGCTGGGCTAGATTGAAATCTACTCAGAGTCAAGAGTGGATTTCATGCTCTTTATTCAGCTCATAGTGGCGTACATAACATAAATGGACCATTGGTCTGATCCTGCAGGATCTGATTTGGTTCTTATGTATATATTAGAGCAATGAGAAATTCGAGAGACACTGAGATTGACAGATTCACTCATCCCTACCTGCGACTGATGGGAATTGTAGTCTCCTGACATCAGTAGCCAAGATGTCGCCCTCCCAACTGCAATTTAGGAGGTCTTCTGGGAAGACATGGTTCATGTTGTGCTGTGATTTATGTCCATGCATGTCAGTGGGTCTGCTCTGAAGAGTTAGATACAAACAGCCCTGGATTTGCGAAAGAGCTTCATATTTAGAATTTCCCTTCCAACTTTTGAGCGCCCTACCAAGATGTCTGCAGCAAAATCACCAAGGAGACTTATTCCTACCGTGCAGTACAATAGCTGTGTGATGTGCACATGTGCATAAAAAGGTTTATGTCAGTTAAAATTGCATGTACAAATACATTATATATCGGAAGACAGCTGTTCAAAAATGTGCTTTTAAAGGTAAGACTGGAGGCAGCAGATAATTACCTCCCTATTTAAAATTTCCCTCTCATCTTGCTAGAGTTCTACCAAGTGGTCTGCAGCAAAATCGCCAAGGAGACTGATTCAGTGGTTGTGTCTGTTGGGTAAGTAAATGCAACCATCTGTCTTTCCATAGGTAAAATATATGTGTGTGTGCTTTGCACCCAGCATGTTGTTGCATTTGTTGGTGGCATCCCTTGCCATATTCTTTGCAGGAGAAAAAGGCTCCCCATGAAAGCTGTCAACATTTTGTTCCATGATTGCAAATCAGAGCTTCATGAACCTCAGACATGAGGATGCTCACTTCCGTGGGGGGACTATGAGCTGGGCATAAGGCCTTGTTTATTCTCCAGTTACTGCCTGTCTCCTGAGCATTGTTTTATCCATGCTCTCTTGTGTCTTTTTTTTGTCATCAATTTGTGTGTCCTTTTACAATTTGTGATTGACCTTTTACTGTGTCAATCAGCTTTTGGTGATCCATCAGCATTGGAAGGGCTGGATGCACACACCTATGTGAAGCAGGGGGTGGACCCTTCAGAACCAGGGTTCAAATGTCACACACACACAGTCAGCTGTGCCTCTTGCCCTCAGGACTCATGAATAATAATAATAATAATAATAATAATAATAATAATAATAATAAATTTATACCCTGCCCATCTGGGTGGGCTTCCCCAGCCACTCTGGGCGGCTTCCAATGTAGGGACAGGATATCCAAATCCTGTCTGTGAAATCACCCCAGGCTTCAATAATCAACCAGGCCTCAAAACTGTCCAAAACTCCTTTTGTCTTCTAAAAATCCAAAACAGCTTTTCTCTGTTCTTCTCTGCTTTTCTCACATGATGCTGTGGCAAAAGGCAAAATGTTACTTTTAAAGGCTAATGTATAGGCTCTGTCATTGCCAAGAATACTCAGGCCTGAGAAACGAATCTTATCTCATTCGGTTGCAACATCTTGGACATGCTGAACCACCAGGGCTCCTCGACCCACTCCCTCGGCTTCTCATTCCCCCTTTCCTGAGAAGAGTCCAATAGTCCCAAGACAGCTTTCTGTTCATGCTCAGAGGAACTCATGGGGCAGGACTTCTGAGGGAGGAGAAAGGAGGAGGGAACTGGAAAGGGGTATATATGCTTGTGCACAGGACTCTGAACTTCGTTCATGCTTTTGTGGACTATCACACTTGCTCCTTCTACCAGTTCATGGATGGTAGAAATAAAACCTTTTTCTCCGAAACTATTCCTTGAGTGTCTGTTTACTCCCACTTCCCTTTCCCAGGCGCAATATTTTTCCCACCCGAGGGCAAAGCCTCATAAGGCTACACCAACAAAACACTAAAATACAATAACCCATTAAACATTAAGAGCTTCCCTAAAGAGGGCTGCCTTCAGATGTCTTCTAAAAGTTTGGTAGATATTTTTCTCTTTGACATCTGGTGGGAGGGTGTTCCGCAGGGCAGGTGCCACTACTGAGAAGGCCCTCTGCCTGGTTCCCTGTAACTTGGCTTCTCATAGCGAGGGAATCGCCAGAAGTCCCTCAGCGCTGGACCTTAGTGTCTGGGCAGAATGATGGAGGTGGAGACGCTCCTTCAGGTATACTGGGCTGAGGCCGTTTAGGGCTTTAAAGGTCAGCATCAACACTTTGAATTGTGCTCGGAAACGTACTGGGAGCCAGTGTAGGTCTTTCAAGCCCAGTGTTGTATGGTCTCGGCTGCCGCTCCCAGTCACCAGTCTAGCTGCCGCATTCTGGATTAGTTGTAGTTTCCGGGTCACCTTCAAAGGTAGCCCCACATTGAGTGCATTGCAGTAGTCCAAGTGAGAGATAACTAGAGCATGCACCACTCTGGTGAGACAGTCCCATTATTGAAATGGGAAATTGAAATGCTGTACCACAAACAAGGCTCTGCTTATCTCTCTTGCTCAGTCATGCACCACTTGTGCCTTAGAGTGGTCATTTGATACCTTTTGGAGAGTGAAGACCTGGCAAAGGTTGACAGGGGAGCATCTCAATCAGGTATGCTTACTGAGTGCACACAAAACCTAAATTGGGGGAAAAGGAAGAATTTGAGAAGGAAGACTAAAAGAAAAAAAGATGCAGAAAGGTGTGTGTGTCGTTAATGCTAATGCTATTTTAGGCTGTATCAACAGAAGTATAGTTCCAGATCAAGAGAAGTAACAGTTTCACTCCATTTTGCCTTGCCCAGACCCCACCAGGAGGACTATGTCCAGTTCTGGGTTCCACAATTTAAATAGGATAGCGATGAGCTGGAATGTCCACAGAGGAGGAAGACCAAGATGATCAAGGGTCTGGAAAACAAGCCTTATATATAATCATTGATGCAGTTGGATATGTTTAGCTTGGAGAAGAGGACAGTGAGGTGATATAGTAGCCATCTTCAAATATATAAAGGGCTGTCTCATGGGAGATGGAGCAAGCTTGTTTTCTGCTACTTCAGAGGGTAGGACTTGAACCAAGGGATTCAAATGATAAGCAAGGAGATTCAGACTATACATTAGGAATAACTTGCTGAGGGTTTGAGCTGATCAGCATTGGAATGGATTAGCTCAGAAGGCAGTGGGACCGCCTTCATTGGAAGTTTTTCATCAGAAGTTTAATGGTCACCTGTTAGGGATTTCTGGGGGTGATTCCTGCATTGTAGGTGGTTGACCTAGATGACTCCATGGGTCCCTTTTATCTCTTTTCAGGTATGTGTTTCGGTTTATTGGCCCATATCTAATCCATTAGCCCATCCAAGGCACAGTCTAACACTTCCACTGCCTTTCCTAATTTAGATGGAACAGAGTGATAGAGATGGGTGTCAACCACATGTAGATGATCCCTCACCCTATCTCTCCTGATAACAACTCCCAGCAACTTGATAGAGATCTTTAAATACCATGAAACACCAGATTCTAGTTTCAACAATTGTAAACAGTTGTGGCATAAAACTCTGTATGGCACCTTCCTATACATTCACCAACAAGCATTTACCTTCAATGAAATCATTTTGTCTAAATGACACCCACTATCTGGAAGAATAGCCCCAAGGTGCAATATTGTTGACAGGTGGCAAATGAACTGAATAAATAAATTATGTTAAGCAATTATTTACCGATCTTCATAGAAATACTTGTTACGCAGTTGCCAGTGAACCGTGAGCAGTTAAATGTAACAAAATAAGAGGACCCTATCTCATGTGCTATCTCACACAACTGGATGACTCACATTGCTTCAAATTTTTATGTGGTTCCACAAGGCATCTTAAAAATGCCAAAACACTGTAAATCCATATCCTTTATTGGATGTCTAGATTCTCCTGTTGCAATGAGAAATGTCATCCAGCCCAACCCCCAGCCATGCAGGAATCTTTCACCCAACGTGGGGCTCAAACCTACCACCCTGAGATTCAGAGTCTCACTCTCTACTAACTGAGCAATCTCAGCACTGTGAAGGAGGCAGTCTTGCAGGTATTTGGGACCCGAGTCATGTGGGAATGTGAACACCTTCAACTGGGTGCAAAAATGTACTGGCAACTCATGCAGGTCCGCCAGAAGTTCCTCAGTGTTGGACCTCAGTGTCCAGGCAGAACGATGGGGGTGGAGACACTCCTTCAGGTATACTGGGTCGAGGCTGTTTACGGCTTTAAAGGTCAGCACCAACACTTTGAATTGTGCCCGGAAATGTATTGGGAGCCAATGTAGGTCTTTCAGGACTGGTATTATGTGGTCTCAGTGGCCACTCCCAGTCACCAGTGTAGCTGCTGCATTCTGGATTAGTTGTAGTTCCCGGGTCACCTTCAAAGGTAGCCCCACATAGAGCACATTGCAGTAGTCCAAGTGGGAGATAAGTAGAGCATGCACCACTCTGGCAAGGCAGTCCACTGGCAGGTAGGGTCTCAGCCTGCATATCAGATGGAGCTGGTAGACAGCTACCCTGGACACAGAATTGACCTGCGCCTCCATGGACAGCTGTGAGTCCAAAATGACTCCTAGGCTGCACACCTAGTCCTTCAGAGGCACAGTTACCCCATTCAGAACCAGGGTGTCCACCACACCCACCTGCCCCCTGTCCCCCAGAAACAGTTCTTCTGTCTTGTCAGTATTCAACCTCAATCTGTTAGCCACCATCCATCCTCCAACTGCCTCCAGACACTCACACAGGACCTTCACCCCATTTACTGGTTCCGATTTAAAAGAGAGGTAGAGCTGGGTATCATCCACGTACTGATGATAAATGGCCATAGATTAATTTCTAGGTTGTCTCATCCTGAAAAGGATATTTGGGAGTTGGAGAAGTACAAAAAATGGGCAACCAAAATGACCAAGGGGGTGGAAGAACTCCACTACAAGGAAAGTGGACAATGTTTGAGGGATTTTAGTTTAGAGAAAGAGATCGAAGGGGTATGCCTGATGTATATAAACTGATGTGTGGTGTGGAGAAAATGGATGGGGAACAGTTTTCCTCCCATAATACTAGAACTTTGGGAACATCCAATGGAGATGAATATTGAAAGATTCAGGTCAGATGGAACAACTTACTGCTTTTTAAACTACTTTTGTTATCCTTGAAGAGAAAGTGGTAATATGTGGGCTAGACAATGTTACTGTTACGTGGATTTGTAGCTGTTTGACTTGCAGAACCCAAAGAGTGCTCTCCAATGGTTCCTCATCATACTGGAAAAAAGTGACAAGCTGGGTGTCACAGGGTTCAATCCTGGGCCCATTGTTCTTCAGCGTCTTTGTAAATGACTTAGATGAAGGAATAGATGACACGATTTGCAGATGACATGAAACAGGGAGGGAGTAGCTGATACGTAAAAACATTTCACTAAAAGTAGAAATAATTAGAATACTTAAAATTGAAATAAAGGTAAAGGTAAAGGTACCCCTGCCCATACGGGCCAGTCTTGACAGACTCTAGGGTTGTGCGCTCATCTCACTCTATAGGCCGGGAGCCAGCGCTGTCCGCAGACACTTCCGGGTCACGTGGCCAGCGTGACAAGCTGCATCTGGCGAGCCAGCGCACAGATGCAGAACGCCGTTTACCTTCCAGCTAGTAAGCGGTCCCTATTTATCTACTTGCACCCGGGGGTGCTTTCGAACTGCTAGGTTGGCAGGCGCTGGGACCAAGTGACGGGAGCGCACCCCGCCGCGGGGATTCGAACCGCCAACCTTTCGATCGGCAAGTCCTAGGCGCTGAGGCTTTTACCCACAGCGCCACCCGCGTCCCATTATTGAAATGGGAAATTGAAATGCTGTACCACAAACAAGGCTCTGCTTATCTCTCTTGCTCAGTCATGCACCACTTGTGCCTTAGAGTGGTCATTTGATACCTTTTGGAGAGTGAAGACCTGGCAAAGGTTGACAGGGGAGCATCTCAATCAGGTATGCTTACTGAGTGCACACAAAACCTAAATTGGGGGAAAAGGAAGAATTTGAGAAGGAAGACTAAAAGAAAAAAAGATGCAGAAAGGTGTGTGTGTCGTTAACATATATGAGAGAGTGCTGGAAGGGGAAATAGTTAAATAGGTTGCACAGACAGGACCCAGGGGTTGGAGTCAGTGGGTCTATAAAACTAGTTCTGGGAGGAGTTCATTGGGAGTTGTTGGTGGGTTTTAGTGGGTTGGCTGGTTGGGAAAGGCAGTTGGAGAAGCAGTTGTGAATAGAGAGACAGTTAGGGCAGTGGGTTCTTGAGTGTGGGGAGGTAGAAGAGATAGAGAGAGGAAAATAAGACAAAAAAGTAAAGAGCAACAATGTTTGGAATGCTGTAAAAGTTTTGTTTGTGTCTGAAATAAAATACACTCTTCTTTATTAATTGAAAAGCTGACTGAGACTGAAGTGATTTTACCAGGGAGGACCTGGTTGGTGGCAGCAGATTAGTGGTGTATGGGTCAATAGTCTGTGAGACGACCGGGGGCTCCGTACGAACGCCACAGTGTGTTCTTTGTAATTTTGCATAATATACTTGTTAACTGCCTGAAAGGTACTCCCTGGTGTTTATTTTATATTTAAGTTCCTAGTTTCCAAATGACTGGAGCTGTTCCACCATCCACTATTCCATGACTTAGCCCAAAACTTCCAAATGAAAACTTTGCAAGCCAAAGGCCAAAAGTATATCGCCTAACAGACTTCTTCACAAATACCAAACCCACACCGATACAAGACAAACTAGAGGACATCTGGGTATTCTGGCTAACACTCTATCAATGACATGCCTTCTTAAATAATCCAATAGTAAAAATGAAGCAGCCGCTAGGCCTTTGATCACCTTCGAAAACCTTCTCCTGAGAGCAGAGGGACATGGCAAGGGAATGGTATCCACAAGATACAAAATACTGCTCCAGAACCCCACCGACCCCCTCTATGCAATCAAAAAACAATGGGAACATGACATAGGCTATGAAACAAACTCTACCCAATGGGGTAAACGATGGTCTAAACCTCCCCTTAAATCAATCTCATCCAAAAGAAGGGGACTCATCTTGAAACTTATCTATAGATGATACTTAACACCAAATAAGTTGGCACTGATAGGCCCAGGAGGTTGCACAACTACAGGCACATACCTTCACATGTGGTGGGATTGCCCCAAAATTCAACACTTTTGAACATCAGCCCTACAATAAATATGCAAAATAACTAAACAGGTATTAGAAGTCACCCCAGAACTAGTCCTACTGAACATTTCCCAAGACTATTATGCCCACTCAACCTACAAAGAACTTATAACCCACCTACACTCAGCTTCCAGAAGCATCTTAGCTAGACACCAGAAGGGACCTGTCAGGAGTGAACATGGACCACTGGTAGCAAACTGTATGGAAAACACCCTTACTAGAAAAACTAACCCACAAACTGAAACTAACACGGGGACAAATAAAAGAGGACGCCTTCACCCCGGTGTGGCTCCCTTTTATTACATACACAGCCCAACAAGATAACAACAAGAAACCACCAAGAGCATCTGAATTGATGGGCCCGGTCTTATTCAACATCTTTATCAATGACTTGGATGATGGACTCAAGGGCATCCTGATCAAATTTGCAGATGACACCAAACTGGGAGGGGTGGCTAACACCCGAGAGGACAGGATGACACTTCAAAACGACCTTGACAGATTAGAGAACTGGGCCAAAACAAACAAGATGAATTTTAACAGGGAGAAATGTAAAGTATTGCACTTGGGCAAAAAAAATGAGAGGCACAAATACAAGATGGGTGACACCTGGCTTGAGAGCAGTACATGTGAAAAGGATCTAGGAGTCTTGGTTGACCACAAACTTGACATGAGCCAACAGTGTGATGCGGCAGCTAAAAAAGCCAATGCAATTCTGGGTTGCATCAATAGGAGTATAGCATCTAGATCAAGGGAAGTAATAGTGCCACTGTATTCTGCTCTGGTCAGACCTCACCTGGAGTACTGTGTCCAGTTCTGGGCACCACAGTTCAAGAAGGACACTGACAAACTGGAACGTGTCCAGAGGAGGGCAACCAAAATGGTCAAAGGCCTGGAAACCATGCCTTATGAGGAACGGCTAAGGGAGCTGGGCATGTTTAGCCTGGAGAAGAGGAGGTTAAGGGGTGATATGATAGCCATGTTCAAATATATAAAAGGATGTCACATAGAGGAGGGAGAAAGGTTGTTTTCTGCTGCTCCAGAGAAGCGGACACGGAGCAATGGTTCCAAACTACAAGAAAGAAGATTCCACCTAAACATTAGGAAGAACTTCCTGACAGTAAGAGCTGTTCGACAGTGGAATTTGCTGCCAAGGAGTGTGGTGGAGTCTCCTTCTTTGGAGGTCTTTAAGCAGAGGCTTGACAACCATATGTCAGGAGTGCTCTGATGGTGTTTCCTGCTTGGCAGGGGGTTGGACTCGATGGCCCTTGTGGTCTCTTCCAACTCTATGATTCTATGATTCTATGATATGGCTAACAACTCTCCCTGTACACGTGTAAACAAAACTTACGGCAGTCAACTGAAGGCAACCTACCATGCCCTAGGCCCCCCAACTGTAGTGATCAGGTGGGATTGATATAAGGAAATATAACAAATATAGAGTAAGCCATCTGTGTCAGCAATGAAAGCATTGCGTTGACGGGGTTTAAACTATTTTGATATGATTCTTGATCAATCCACACCTCTGCATTCCTGTTCCATTTCTCTTTCTTGACCAGTCACGTACACTGCCAGTTGCTTAGCCAGGCATGCATCCTGGGCCATCAAAGATAGTGGGCAAGCTTCTTTTGATGTAGCTTTCCCAATATGTTAATCTCAGGATGTTGATCTTAGGGCCTGGAAATAGTTTCACAGGAAGGTGATAAAGATGCCTATCTCATTGCCATCCTTCCATCCTCTCTTGTTTACTCTTGTTTGTGATCTCCGGTGTTTCTCTAGTCCTCTTTTATTTACTCTCAGATTATGTATGCATGCTCAGAGTAGTCTTTGTAGTTAAAACAATTTCTTTTGATCTAACTTTGTCCCCACGTGGGGTGTGTTGAAATGCTCAGAAGAAATCTGATTGGTTCTTACGAACACTCTGTAAAAAGTTCTTTTGTGAATAAAACGACCTGGGCCGAGGGGTGGAGGGAGACAGAGATTATTATACACACCCTTCCCAGAGTCTTGCTGGTTCAAGCCTCTGTGTGTATTCTTATTAATCAGAGTTCAATCCTTCCTTTACTTTGTGAATGCCTCACCCAACCTCTCTCAATGTCAATGAAAACTAATAAAAGAAATGAAATGTATTTGGTTTTGTTGTAAATGTATATTTGAAAAATCAAATAAAAACGATAAAAAGGAAAACTAATATATGAAACGATGAAATGACACGGATACAAAAACATTACACATACAGTATGTAGAAGAATGAAGGTTTGCTACTCCCTCTTCCCCTCCTTTTCCCCCACACTTCTCTTCTCCCCCAACCTTATACTGTATACAAGATTAAGGCTCACATTGAATATAAGAGATCTGTAAAAAGGACATTATGATCAGAAAACGGACGTGATGTATTTGCTTTTGTAACCCAAGAAAATCTTTACTGAAAACATTTTAATGAAAACTTCATCTCAACACGGACTTGCATTTAGCTATGAGGCCCGTACCTCAGAAGAAGAGCCTATGCTTTGAATATGCAAGGGCTTAAGTTCCATCCCTGAGATCTCTGGATAGGAATGAGACTCGTGTCTGAAGCCTTGGAAATCTTGGGCCAGGCAGTGCACACAAGTCCTCTGCCACCTTGGACAAGGACTCCCACCATTCCTGACTACAAGCTTAAGCTGGCTGGAGATGTTGTGAACTTCAGGCAATAAACACCCAGTATGTAAAGCCGAAGAGCTCTGGGACAGATACTATGGAACTGGATTGATCAGTGGCCGGACGTGACATTCCTGAGTAGAACATTACACATGGCACCATTTCCAAGAGCCTTGAAATTGCTGTTGATGTTCCGATGGATGAAATATCTGCATGGGAGTATGTGTGCTAATTGGGAATTACTTAATTAACCGGTCTACAGCCTATTTAGTAGCGTAGACACCTCTGGTGGAGCCACACAGTACAAATTCATCCAGTGTAGACTCAATGTTTCCCTTGTACTCTTTGGAACGGTGAAATGGGGCTTCTTCTGGGCCTCCTGCTTGGGGTAATTGGAGTTATAGGAATTCTTTTCCTGTTGCTTCTCTCCTTTGCAATTTATTATGATCTTTCCAGGAGTAAAATCCCATCTGGATTTGACAGTCCATTAAAGCTTCGGGTCATTCACTGGAGTGTCATTATGGTGGTCATTGTGGTAAGTTGGGGACTTGTTGAGCCATTATGTGATGCAGCATGTTATTCTTATGATCTTATGTGAAAGGTGATTAAGAAATGATGATGATGATGCTGGTGGTGACAAGAAGAAGAAGCACCTTTATTTTTTTCTTTATGATTTTCAGTTATATACATTTCAATAGTTTTACAGTCATTTTAACATTTCAAAACTTGCCATTATGGTAAGTTGGGGGCTGGATGAGCAACAGGTGAAGCAAGAGGTTCTTATGTGATTAAGGTGATTAAGAAATGTAATTATTCTTATTCTAATTAGCAATCTTTAATACATCTTTAGGTGTCAGGCAAAAACATTTCTAAGTCCTTTTAAATGTGTTTGAGGGAGGGATGTTTTTGGCTTCTATATATTTTATATATACCACTTCTATATCTTTTAAAGGTGTTATTGGTTTGCTTTGCACTTCTTTTTTTTATGTATTTTGTGTTTTTATCTAGTATTTTTATTCTGCAAACCACCCTTTGATCTTTGTATGAAGGCTGGTATACAAATTTATTTATTTAATAATAATAGTTTATATATTTCAGTAATTCATATACGTACTGCATAATAGAGCATGAAATGAGGAAAATCAATGAGTTTACTTGATGATGATGATGGATGAAGATATTATCAGATTTAACAAGGGCTTTATTTTCAACCTGTAGAGGGACACACATAGAGAGAAATATATTATTCACACTAATAATATGGTTTGTTTACATCATGGTTTCTTCAGGAAAACACATATGGTCTCATAGGCAAGCAAGCAGATTGTGAATTGTTTCTCCAAAGCTTCTTTTGACTCTGCACCTTGGCTGGTGTTTGGGTTGGGGTGGCCAAACAAACCATGATTTAGGAAAGCTTTTGGGTTTCGACATCAAGCCAAACCATTGGATCACTTATTGTGACCCAGGGCTGCCTCTAATGATAGTCCCATTCTAAGCAGACCAATTGAAATTAATGGACATGGCTAACATGCACTCATTCATTTCCATGGGTCTACTTTAAATAGGACTTATTTGGATACCACCCCCTGTCAATAGGATGCAAATGTGGGCACTATTTTCATGAGACTGTTCCTTTGCCCAACAGGGGAAGTGTCTTGAACTGCTGGGTATCTGCAGACAGGTTGCCTTTATCCGCTTCCTCCAGATTTTCTGGAATCCAAGAGTGGATCCCAGCCTCTCTGCCAAAGATCTGCATTTTGACGGGGTTCCTGTGAGGGTTTATCAGCCCAAAGCACCATCTGCTGGCCCAAGGAAAGGATTTATGTTCTTTCATGGAGGAGCTGGGATGATTGGAAGCATCGGTAAGAAATTAAGGCTGTCAGCCCGTGAACACTTATCTAGAGGCAAGCGCCATTGAACTCAAGTAAGCCCATGTAGAATCGTGGAATAGGAGAGTTGGGAGGGATCCCAAGGGGTCATGTAGACCAACACCCTGCAATGAAGGAATCACAGATGAAGAAGCCCTGCCACCTTCCAAGGGAGTCCGTTCCCTGTTGAAAAACTTGTACTATCAGAAAGGTGTTCCTAATGTTTAGCTGGAATTTCCTTTCTGGGTAGAAGTGCTTAAGATATCAATGTAAGAGAGGTTTACTGGGCTGAGATACAAGAATGTTGGTGGTAGTTCCTGAAGGGACAAGGGGCACACGTGTGCTTTGGATTATTTTTATTTATATGCATATATCCGTGGGTGGCGCTGTCGGTTAAACCACAGTGCCTAGGGCGTGCCAATCAGAAGGTTGGCGGTTCGAATTCCCGCAACAGGGTGAGCTCCTGTTGCTCGGTCCCTGCTCCTGCCAACCTAGCAGTTCAAAAGTACGTCAAAGTGCAAGTAGATAAATAGGTGAAGGTAAACGGTGTTTCTGTGTGCTGCTCTGTTTCGCCAGAAGCGGCTTAGTCATGCTGGCCACATGACCCGGAAGCTGTATGCTGGCTCCCTTGGCCAATAAAGCGAGATGAGCGCCGCAACCCCAGAGTCAGTCACGACTGGACCTAATGGTCAGGGGTCCCTTTACCTTAGGTCAACAGGAAGAAACAATCAAATGGAGGCTCTTGTTATCATGGCTTCCCAGACCCCACATCTCTATTAAGGATTTTTCGTAAGGTCTTCAATTTAAGCCACACTTTAAGTTTTCACAGTCGGAATCTGGAAAAAAAGTGCGGCTTATATTTGGGCCAATACAGCATATAATAATTGCTGCTCCTGATCACTCTGTTTACCAGCCCAGCCACCCTCCCTCCCCTGGCCACCCCCTCATTTACTACCCAGAAAGGACCCTATCCCTCACCTCACCCCACAGCCACCCCACCCACATGTGCTAAATAAGTCAACAAATCAACAAACTGCACTTGCACCAGCTTTCATTTGCAAGACCAAATGCACTTTCACAAGTTAGCAATTAATACTGATACTCTTGGCTACAGATCACAGTGACATTGCGTTGCAACAGTTTATAAAGTAGTAACCTAGTAATCCCATTGCACCAGAAGTGGTTTTAGTCATGCTGGTGACATGACCCGTAAAGCTGTCCGTGGACAAACACCATCTCCCTCAGCCTGAAGCGAGATGAGCGCCACACCCCATAGTCACCTTTGACTGGACTTAAGTGTCCAGGGTTCCTTTACTTTTTTTACCTATAAAGTAGTAACTTCAGGAGGAAGGAAGGCTAGAATGAAGTGGGGACTTAGGAGAGCATGCCATTATTAGAGACATTGATATTGTGGTGGTGGTGGGAGACAACTGTGCCCCTCGCAGAGCTTGCTTCCTGAAATGCAAGAGCCATGATCCTGGACCATTGACTATGCTGACTGGAGAAATGTTTTTTGAGGTGGGCATTTGGGGGGTTATGATAACAAGTCCCCCCCCATTTCTGAAAATGGACCTAAGTTTGCATCTATGCATATCAATGATAACATGTGAATTAAATGAAAGCTTGCAAACCACTGGCTGGGTGCCCCATATCTCTTAAGGCTAGGATTTATCTGTGTGTAATTGGATTGAGTTTGCTTTTATAGGTGAACCTATTTAATTTGCCTTTTGCAAATCAATTTGTGAACCCAGAACCAGTCTCTGAAGCTTACAATGCGAAAGAGCTTCATATTTAGAATTTCCCTTCCAACTTTTGAGTGTCCTACCAAGATGTCTGCAGCAAAATCACCAAGGAGACTGATTCTTACAGTGCAGTACTTGAGCTGTGTGATGTGCTCATGTGAATAAAAAGGTTTATTTTAGTAAAAATTGCATGTACAAATACATTATATATCGGAAGACTGCTGTTCAAAAATGTGCTTTTACACGCAAGACTGGAGGCAGCAGATAATTTCCCTCTCATCTTGCTAGACTGCTACCAAGATGTCTGCAGCAAAATTGCCAAGGAGACTGATTCAGTGGTTGTGTCTGTTGGGTAAGTAAATGCAACCACGTATCCTTTCAAATGGAAAATGTGTGTGTGTGCGTGCGCGCATTGCACCCAGCATGTTGCTGTATTTTGATGGCATCCCTTGCCATATTCTTTGCAGGCGAAAAAGGCTCCCCGTGAAAGCTGTCAACATTCCGATATTAATTTTTATTAGTTTTCAGTTACAATAATCCAATAATACCCTATTATAACAATGCCAAATTATAATGCAATTAGTAATACCAATCATTCAGATGCCAAATTATACAATTTAGGTACCCTCCTGTGTGCTAGAATTAACGACTTCCATTTGTATTGACACATTAAATTATTTATAAACTACAGGTGTAGCATTCAAACACTATATTTGTTCTTCCTGTGTGTTGCAATTATTCTGTCTGTAATGTTTCTTCCTGTCCTTGCAAAATATTATGTCTATCTTTTGCCAGTTGTTGCTGTTCTCCATCATGCCTTGGGCAGAGCTAGTGTCCCATTGTTGTTTCAGAAGTTCTCCATTGCTTCATCCTGTGCTTCATTGTTTTGCAACTTTAGCAGCAGTTGCAAACATCACACTGTCCCAATAAATATCCAGTTTTCGCCATTTTTCTCTCGTCCTTGGAAGGAGAGTAAGCTGTTGAACTTCAAATAACTCAGTATTGAACTTTATCAACTCCTTGGCAAGCTCACAGATTCCTCTCATCCCTCTGTTAAGGCAAAGTTAAGCAATTTCACTTCCAATTTAATTAAATTCCAAGTCCTTTTAGCATTATTCAGATCAGTCTAATAAAGAATAGGGAAGAGTCAGCTCTAAGTTTCCATCACAAACCTTTTGCAAAATAGAACTTCCCTCCATTTCCCCCTTTTTTGTTTTGTTTTACACACACAGTTCCATTTGATGTTATATTCCATAGCTGCTATCCAGTTTTCACCGTCTTCATCTGTACATCCATAATTTGAACTAGCATTTCAAAGGAGAACTGCCAAATCATAAATGTATAGAATAAAACTTTATATAAGGAAGCTGTAGGCTCCCCTCCCCCCACCGTCTTTTACACCAAATGAAATCTTCTTTCAAGTTTACACCGAATGAAGTCTTCTTTCAAGTTCAAACCTTAATGAACTTGCAGCTGCTTCAATTCTGCAGTGTATAATATCATCTCTTCTAGCACGTGTTTGTACATTAGTCGAAATTAAACTCTAATTAACAGAAGAGCCTCTGCTTCTTAATGGCGGCATAGGAGGGTTATTGGCAGGTGAAGTGCTTTTGCACTCAGCGCCTCCCTGCCTCCCGCTTTCCATGCTGGAGCGAGAGCCAGGTACCGAGACAAACTGCAAGTGAAGCCCATTCCCCCCTGTCCCTGGGGGGGAATTTGCAAGGATAATTACTCTCAATCATCCTTGTTTGCTTCTTCACCAACGATCTCCCGCTGTTGTGGGAGCTGCCTCCATTGAAGCAGACTGGAAGAGGAAGCCAGAAGCAATCAACATTCTGTTCTGTGATTGCAAATCAGAGCTTCGTGCACCTAAGACATGAATATACTCACTTCTGTGGGGAGACTATGAGCTGGGCATAAGGCCTTGCACAGCACCGCTAACCAGGGCCTCCAGATCAGCCTCAACTTGGAGACCACCCAACCCAGATCCAGCCTACAATCAATTCAGAGATGGGGCTAATAATGTTCAGTTAGGTCTTTTATAGAGTTGCCATATTTCAAACAGGGAAAATCCAGACAGAAAAGTTGTTGAGCTATTTTTATGGGGAAATGGCAGAAACGGCACTGCTGACATGGACTGCCATATGTCCGGATTTCCCCTGACATTGTTTCTGATTTGTGCCTGGACATTGCTGTATTTTGGATGTGCCTGGGAAATTCTGGACGTATGGCAACTAAATCTCTCATTAAACTTAGAGTCAGGAAGGAACAGGTAAATGAGAGGTCATGCCCCTGCATCTAAACAGAAGCAGGAGGGAAAGTTGCAAGTGGCAAATGCTATTGCACCACCTGGATCCAATCCTGAAGGGTTCTGCTTCCCTGGCTCTTTTGCTAGCTGGAAAAGTCAATTTTTTAAGGGCATGATCCAGCTGACTTTCACCTGCATTGTATCTGCTATAACTGATCCAGCAGGCTCTTCTTGGAATCCTATGTGCTCATGGATGTGTTTGGAAAAGTTCCTGGAAGCTTAAAACTCTGCTTCTGTTTTATTCACCAGCTACCGCCTGCCTCCAGAGCATTGTTTTATCTGTGCTCTCTTGGGTTTTGGTTTTTTAAATTATTGTTAGTGGCATTTTATGACCTTTTACTGTGTCAATCAGCTTTTGGTGATCCATCAGCATTGGAAGGGCAGGATTCACACACCTGTGTGAAGCAGGGGGTGGACCCTTCAGAACCAGGGTTCAAATGTCACACACACTCAGCCAGCTGTGCCTCTTGCCCTCAGGACTCACAAATGCCACTCTTCCTCCCCTACCCAGGCCACACCCTTCTTTTCTGGGATGCTAGCATCCCAAATTCATATATATGTAAAGGGTTAATTGCAAGAGCTGTAGAATTCTGACATCATACACCCTGTAGCAGTTATGACAGTTATGGCAGTTGGTACGGCAGTGACAGCTATTAACAGTCTTTTGCGTGAGAGCAGCTGAACTGTTGTTCTGCTGTCTGCCTCGGGGTTAGTTAATCTGTAACAGTTTATTCTATGTGACATACTTTTTAGGTGTGCGTCATTTTGGGACACAGTAATTCAGTTAACCAGAGGTTAAACTAACCCCATTCCAGCTCCAGGAGAAGCTCTAAAATGAATTTAAGAAAAATTCACCTGCATTGTATATTTTAGCTGCAACTGCAAGTGCACTAAGTACATACCCTCCAACATTTATCTGATGAAAATAGGGACATCCTCTCACACTGAGAGCCAGTGTGGTGTAGTGGTTAAGAGTGGTAGACTAGTAATCTGGTGAACCGGGTTCGCGTCTCCGCTCCTCCACATGCAGCTGCTGGGTCACCTTGGGCTCGTCACACTTCTTTGAAGTCTCTCAGCCCCATTCACCTCACAGAGTGTTTGTTGTGGGGGAGGAAGGAAAAGGAGAATGTTAGCCGCTTTGAGACTCCTTCGGGTAGTGATAAAGCGGGATATCAAATCCAAACTCTTCTTCTTCTTCACACTGATGATTTTTTTATATATATATTCCACACATCTTACTGGGTTGCCCCAGCCACTCTGGGCAGCTTCCAACATATACAAAATATAATAAAATATTAAAAAAACCTTTCCTATACAGGATTGCCTTCAGATAGCTCAGGAGTTGGGTAACTCCAAACCCTCCAACATTTATCCAATGAAAGTATGGATGTCCTAAGGGAAAGCAGCACATTACGAGATCAAATCAGAAACCAGAACAGCTGCTATATTTAAAAAAAAATATTTTTAAATTAATTTTCCAAATTATTACAAATCAGACCAAATTCCTTAAATTTAATACAATTTCTTAAAAATCAGGTTTCTCACTCCTGTTGCAAACACGTGTCGATAATTCCTCCCCGTAGCTGCATCTTCTCTTGTTTAATGTTCAGTTGTCATCCTTCACTAGACGTTAGTCCATTTTTGCAGCTGACTGGTTTTTCCTCCTTACAAACAGTGCCTCCGTTACATCTTATAAATATATAATCCATTTTACGTGTGTAGTTCTTCATTTACATTGTTGTTACAGACCTGGTGAGCAGGGAGAATTAATTACTATCTTCCTTTGTTCTGTTCTTTGCCAGCTTATCAAGGTGGTACGAGGTCACATTCCATTCCTTTCACTGTTCACCAACTAGCATACTGGCTGCAGCCTAAATAACTCACAGAGTACATAAACAATCTTAATCTTAAACAATGTTAATCTGCCATTAACATTCCGCTCTGGAGTTCTTCCTCGGCAAACAATAATAATAATAATAATAAATTTTATTTATATCCCGCCCTCCCCAGCTGAAGCCAGGCTCAGAGCGGCTAACAACAGTAAAATGATAAAACTTTCCAAAATCTTTTCATTATAAAATTAATTCCAATCAAATTAATGGCAACCATTGGGCTAGAAGTTCTGTGAGGATTGCCAAAGGAGGGAGTCAGGCTGTGCCCTTGACAAAGGCCTGGTGGAACAGCTCTGTCTTGCAGGCCCTGCGGAAAGATGTCAAGTCCCGCAGGGCCCTAGTCTCTTGTGACAGAGCGTTCCACCAGATCGGAGCTACAGCCAAAAAAGCCCTGGCTCTGGTTGAGGCCAGCCTAACCTCTCTGTGGCCTGGGACCTTCAAGATGTTTTTGCTTGAAGACCGTAAGTTCCTCTGTGGGACATACCAGGAGAGGTGGTCCTGTAGGTATGAGGGTCCTAGGCCATATAGGGCTTTGAAGGTTAAAACCAGCACCTTAAACCTGATCCTATACTCCACCGGGAGCCAGTGCAGCTGGTATAACACCGGGTGAATGTGATCTCGCAGCGAGGACCACACTGCTCCCTCACACTCCTGGTCCAATCCATATATAATTTTAAATAAAGTCCATTCAACCTCGGTTGAGGTGGGAGGGCATAAAAAAACAACCATGTTAAATTCCTGTTAAGCATAAATCAAAAGCCTCCCCCCTCTTTTCCAAGGTGACAGACAGAATAACAGAGCCAAGGCTACGCACGTCTCTTTCATTTTACAGGGGATGAGAAAAAGAAGACAATTTAGAAACCATATGAAAGCACAAAGCACCTTGTCCTCCCGCTTCCTTTCTTGGCTGTTGTGTGGGTTTTCAAGCTTCAGGAAAAAAGCATTCAGATACCTTCAAAGAGCCAAGCTCCATTCTTTCGGCAACTGATTGATTGCAGCCCATTATCATATGTCGGTCCAGGAGTGCCTCTAATCAATATTCCAAATTGCCTCTAATCGATACTCCAAATTGAGGAGGAACCAACCATAAATCATGCCCAAAATGGAGGCTCAGCCATGGCAGGGACACACTCCCGGGTCGCACCCTTTCTGCCTTTCAAGTTGGCAGACATAGGCTAAAGTGGCACAGCAGGATGCAGTGAGCTCCCCAGACCACACTGGGGACATCGCCAGGTTTTTTGCCTCATATATGTGAGGGCAGTGGGGAGCAACCACCATTAACTCGTGTCCCAGGTGGAAACCGGGAAAGCTTCTCTAAATCAGGGATGTCCCTGGAAAATAGGAACATTTGGAGGGTCTGGAAGTAAAAGGTATATGTTATTTAATTGTTAAAAGAGTGTGTCTTGTGTAGTTTTTATAGAAGGAAAAAGAGAACTAATAAAAGGGTCAAAGCACTCAGGGCTGCCTTCCACATACCCTGCAAATGGGAATCTAGTTAGTGTCTAACTTCCACATCACGCACCCTGTCTTGTGCCCTCATCCCTTGATCTTACCTGCCTGGAATTTGTCCCTGACCTGAGGTAGTCCCTCTTGAAGAGGATTCTGCATGAGTTCAAAGGTTAACCATCTGCAGATGGGGTGTACACAGGGCTTTTTTCAGGGGGAACTCACAGGAACTCAGTTCCAGCACCACTCAGGTGGGTTCTGGCACCTCTCAGGTGGGCACCATTGCCATTCTAAGAGAATGAGGGAGGTGTTCATGATTCATGGAGATTTCTGGACCATATTTCTGGACTTCTTTTTCTAGAAAAATAGCCCTGGGGGTACATCCCAGTTGGGTTGCACAGTGGTACCTCGGGTTACATACGCTTCAGGTTACAGACTCCGCTAACCCAGAAATAGTACCTCGGGTTAAGAACTTTGCTTCAGAATGAGAACAGAAATCGTGCTCCGGTGGCACAGCAGCAGCAGGAGGCCCCATTAGCTAAAGTGGTGCTTCAGGTTAAGAACAGTTTCAGGTTAAGAACGGACCTCCGGAGCGAATTAAGTACTTAACCTGAGGTACCACTGTATATAGTAATGCCTGAGCAAGAATTTGGAGGGCTATTCATGGATACTTGCAGGAATGCTGCTGAAGACCAGTTGCTTGAAGCCACAGGAAGAGGGCCTTGTGTTTGGGCCCTGCTTGCAGGTGCCTCATAGGAAGCTGCTTGGACCTGGTGAGAACAGAATTCTGTACTAGATGGCCATGAGCCTGATCTAGCAAGCCCTTCTGGTCTTCTTATGTGATCACAAATGTGTTTCGAAAAGGTTCTGGAAGCTTACCTCTTTGCTTCTGTTTTATTCTGCAGCTACCGCCTGTCTCCTGAGCATCTTCCTCCCGCTCAGTACAAGGACTGTCTTGCTGCTACCATACACCTAATTCAAAATGCAGCTTCCCATGGGGTGGATCCTTCCAAGATCATTGTTGGTGGGGACAGTGCTGGGGGCAATTATGCTACTGTTGTTGCCCAGAAACTGGTGGAGAGATCAGACCTTCCAAAACTGCGGGCTCAAGTGCTCATCTATGGGACTTCCCAGGCTATGGACCTCAACCTGCCTTCCTATCAGCAGAATGGCTCAATGCCCCCCATGTTCCGGGAAAGCATTGCTTACTATGGAATGATGTATATTGGAAAAGACACTTCTTTGGCAGGGCAGCTCCTGAAGGGCTCTCATGTGCCAGATTCAATGAGGCTGAAATATGGGAAGTGGGTGAGTCCAGACAACATTCCTAAGAGATTTAAGGGGAGAGGCTACAAACAAGTCCCACTTGCTCCTTATGAACCTGAAGTCTATAGGCAATTATCAGAGACATTAGAAGACGATTTTTCTTGCCTTTTTGCTGAGGACTCTGTCATCCAGAAGCTTCCTGAAACCCTGACTGTGAGCTGTGAGTACGACGTATTACGAGATGACACACTGTTGTACAAGAAACGTCTGGAGGACAATGGGGTGAAAGTCAGCTGGTTCCATGTTGAGAACGGGTTTCATGGGGTGCTAAACCTCTTTGACGCAGGTGTCTTCACAGTCCCCGCTGCAATTGAATTAATGGACAGGATTATCGACTTTGTCAAAAACCTATGAGAGGAAATCTCTTGAATTTGTGGATCATTCATAAGGAAGGGAGAACCTGCCAACTTTAGCTTCTGACATTTTGTCACTTTCCCAGTCATAAATCAGCTCTCCACAATTCTGTAGTTATATGTGGTTCTTGGGGACAGCAGGGAATTGCTCATGAAAATTCACCAGCACTTTTGTGTGAATTTTTCCTAATAAACACTTTTACTTTGCATGGTGTTTTGACTAATATACACATGATTAGAACCCATTTGCTCTAATATAATACATTTCTATATTGTTTTCACTAATATATAATTTTTTTGGACATTTCCCCTTCCATTTTCATTTTACTACACACTGGTTGGCTGGAGATCTGCACTCCTAATGCTATTCTAGGCCGAAGCAACAGAATTATAGGGTCCAGATCAAGAGAAGTAACAGTTTCACTCCATTTTATCTAAACCAGACCTGACCAGTAGGACTGTGTCCAGTTCTGGGTGCCACAAATTAAGTAGGATATTGATAAGCTGGAATCTGTGCAGAGGATGTAGGTCAGGCTGATCAAGGGTCTGGAAACCAAGCCTTATAAGGAATCATTGATGCAATTGTATATGTTTAGCTTGGAGAAGAGAACAGTGAGGTGATATAGTAGCCATCTTCAAATATATAAAGGGCTGTCACATGGGAGATGGAGCAAGCTTGTTTTCTGCTACTTCAGAGGGTAGGACTTGAATCAAGGGATTCAAATGATAAGTAAGGAGATTCAGACTATACATTAGGAATAACTTGCTGAGGGTTAGAGTTGATCAGCATTGGAATGGATTAGCTCAGAAGGTAGTGGGACTGCCTTCATTGGAAGTTTTTCATCAGAAGTTTAATGGCAACCTGTTAGGGAATTTTAGGTGTGATTCCTGCATTGCTGGTGGTTGACCTAGATGATACAATGCGTCCCTTCCAGCACTACAGATGTATGATTCTATAAGCTTTTTATCAATTCATGGGCTGTATTCAATGGTAGTGCAGCTCAGAGGACTCTATGGCATCAAAAATGTAACAATGTTGGGGCCCAATTAACTTTTAAGGAAGAGAATTCCAAAGAACTGGCATGTGAGTGCTCCAAGCACATGCTCAAGTCCCACCATGTTTTACTGCAGGGATACATGGCACCATCAACAGATCTTCATCCAAAGTACTAAGTAACCAGGGTTGGATGGGAGAGGGAAGAGTTGTCTTCTCATACCCTGTCCAGAACCAGAACCATCCTATAAAGTACAGTGCATCTCCCTACTTTGTGGAATTTAGGGCTTGACCTAACCATCTGCACCTCCAAGGCGCAGCCAAACACCTTGACTGTCTTTCTTAATTTAGATGCAACAGAGTGATAAAGATGGGTATCACCCACATGTAGATGATACTTCACAGCATCTCTCCTGATAACAACTCCCACCAGCTTAATAGAGATGTTCATATAACACGGAGCGGAAATTCCAGTTCCTAAGCCACCAGGGAGTGTCCTCCCATAAGTAGTTTCAAAAAATGGCTTTGGTGGTAGGAGTGGAACCATTGACACACAGTGACCCAACCCACACCTCCTTAATATGCTCCAAAAACATACCATGGTCAACAGCAGGACTTTTTTTTAGCTGCAACTCACTAGAACTCAGGTCCAGCACCTCTCAGGTAGGCCCCATTTCCATTATAAGAGAACAAGGGAGATATTCCAGCACCTCTTTTTCTAGAAAAACCACACTGGTGAACAGTATCAAATGTGCTGTGAAATCAATCAGAACAAGGAGGATCACACTCCCTATATCTTTCTTACAACAAATGCCAGGGACACCAAGGCAGTTCCAGTGCCATTGCTAGGCCTGAAGCCAGACTGGAATGAAGCCAATTAATCTGTTTCTTATGAGGATATGTGGAGCTGCATTGCTACAAGCTTCTTTGCCCACAGAGGGGATATTCAGCACTGGTAGCGTTGCTGTTGTCATGTGTCCTCTTTTTCCAGGACACATCCTCTTTTTCAGGGGTAAAATTTGATACAAGTTGCCTTTATTTGCTTTTAATGGCCGTCACAGCATCCTCTGTTTTGCTCTTCAAAACATGGCAACCCTATGCATTCGACCATAACTATTTATCAAATAGTTAAAATCCTCAAATCTTGGTCTGTAGCAAATTGGCAGCCATGTGGCCCTTAAAATATTCCCGAGAAGGTTCACCACCCCTGATCTCCAAAGCCATTGCAAAGATGGAAAAAGGCATTGGAGGGAGGAGAAAGAAAGCAAACTCATGCACAATCGATTTGTAAGTGAAAAGAACTATGGGGAGAGCTTTTTCCAAGATATTTCCTTCTGCAGAGGAGTTATTTAGTGTCATTAAGAGTCAAGATGGCTTTATTCTCCTGTACTATTTCAGACATGTGATACTTAAGGGACCCTGAGAATCATCTAGTCCAACCCCCTGCAATGCAGGAGTATGCAGCTGTTCCATATGGGGATCAAACTTGCAACCTTAGCATTATCATCCCCAACTGAGCTATCCAGGATTATGTTCTTATGCCGCTCAGAACGTTTCTGAAGCGACTCTAAGGACATGAGAGTTTTGATTCACCTTTCTAGGTCTTATGGGTGTAACCCGAGCTTTGAAGCAGCCTGCTGAGTAACTTAGAATAACACGTTAAGTTAAGAACATAAAAGCAGCCCTGGTGGATCAGATAAAAGGTTTCTCCCAGGAGCAAGAAGAATTCAGCCACCCCCTTCAGCAGCCCTGCTTGACTGGGTGGAGAAAGCTGTGTGGGTTGTGTGTGTATATTGAAACAGTACCCTTTTATTGCCAGAACGACATTTGTTGCGCCAACCACTTTTGACCTTTGTCCTATCTCTGGAAGGGTTGCTCATGCAGCCCGTGAATTGAAAAAGTCTGCCCCCTCCTGGCTTATCAAGACCAATTCCCTGTTTCCTGCAGTAGTAAACCCGCAGGTCATAAGTGCAAAGCTTTCTCCCTCTACCACTCCTTAGACACCGGTATTCAGAGGATGTTGCTTTTGATCCTAGGGATACTATATATTCTTTGGTGATCACTCGTAACTGAGTAAGATTGTCTTCCATGAATATTGTCTTAGCAGTGTGTCTATAAGTGACTGTGGAGGCCAATTCTGGATCCGCACATCCTTCCACAGTGGGGACATAGGTTTTTGGGTGGGAGCTGATCACAACGAGGGTTTGCCAAATGTGCCTTCCTCTTAGCACGTTTCTCCCTTTTGTCCTGAGTTCATGCTTCTTCAAAGTCCATGATGCCTTTGGTAGAGACTATTCTCCAACTGGAGCCCTTGCAGGCCAGTGATTCCCAGTTGTCAGTGTTTATACTATATATTTTTAGATTGGATATGTGAGTGTCTTTAAAGCATTTTGCTTTCCATTCTTACGTTGGGAATACAGTGGTACCTCAAGTTACATACGCTTCAGGTTACATACACTTCAGGTTACAGACTCTGCTAACCCAGAAATAGTGCTTCCGGTTAAGAACTTTGCTTCAGGATAAGAACAGAAATTGTGCTCCGGTGGTGCGGTGGCAGCAGGAGGCCCCATTAGCAAAAGTGGTGCTTCAGGTTAAGAACAGTTTCAGGTTAAGAACAGACCTCCAGAATGAATTAAGTACTTAACCCAAGGTACCACTGTAGAGTAGTTGCTTTGGAAGACAATAATCAGACTTCCAAACAACTTGACCAGTCCAACAAAGTTATTGTTGAAGAATCATTGCTTCGACACGGGTGCTCTTTGCATCTTCTAGATACTATCTATCATCTATCTATCTGTCTATCTAATCTCCACCATAACGAGTAGCCATTGATAACCCCACTCCCTACAAACTTGCCTAAAGCCCCCTTTAAGCCATCCAAACTGATGGTCATTACTACCAGTTTTACTACAAGCCCTTTGTTTTGTAAAGTGATTTGGGGGGGGGGCAAGAAGCATCCACACAATGTCACTGGCACCAGAATGCTAGCTTCCATATTCTCCCTGTTTAATCTGAGATTGCCCTTTCCACAGACAATTTACTAAATTGGTGGTAGGGGGGAAATGGTTGCTGACATCCTGTTTGCAATATGTGAATGACCCATTTGCATTTCCCAGCATCTCCTGGTACCCCAATTCCATATGTAAGGGAAATTCCAGTCAGGTTGCTAGAGCTCAGTGAGGAACATTTCTTCATTCGCCTTCTACCTTGCTTTTCTTTGCTGTAGCCACTAGAGGTCAGAAAGGAAACGTGGATTAAACTCCAACATAGCAGAGGTTTCAACCTTTTTGAGTCCACGGCTCCCTTAACCAACTACATTCTTTCTGTGGCACCCCTGTGGGGCTCAGGAGCCCAGTTATTCCACTCCTTCCTTGCAAAGCTGGCAGCCTCTCACCCTTTTTGAAACACTTCCCTCAGCCTCCTCTCCTCTCCCCTCTCCTTGGGAGTCCTCCGGGCAGCTGCTGCTGCTGTCCCTGGTCTCTGAGCTGCCCCCACCACTCCAAAGAGAGTTGCCTCCTAGAGTCACCATTCGCCTGGGGAGCTTGTAGCCAGGTCTGCTGCAATAAACAGCTGTGCAAGCCTTTGGGAGGCAGAGACGTGAGAGGCCATCAGAGGAGGGAGGGAAGGAAAGAGGGACAGAGGCCAGTGTTGCCCATGGCACCCCTGACCATCAGTCAAGGCACCCCAGGGTGCCATGGTACACTGGTTGAAAACCACTCCTATAGAAGATTAACTCCTATCAATTAGAAACATGATCTGGCTTTGATATGTTTCTAACAAACAACATGGAAGATTTGCGGTTGCTGCCCCAAAACTCAGAAGAATGTTTCTCAAGGATAATATGGTGAACTGTAATGATCTAATCATCAATGAAATATAGAAACTCTTGTGTTTTGGTTGCATTTTAAGATACAGTGGTACCTCGGGTTAAGAACTTAATTTGTTCTGGAGGTCCGTTCTTAACCTGAAACTGTTCTTAACCTGAAGCACCGCTTTAGCTTATGGGGCCTCCTGCTGCTGCCGCGCCGCCGGAGCACGATTTCTGTTCTCATCCTGAAGCAAAGTTCTTAACCTGAAGCACTATTTCTGGGTTAGCGGAGTCTGTAACCTGAAGTGGGAGTCTGTAACCTGAAGTCTCTTGGGAGTGACACGGTGGCTTGGGCACCCGCAGGCTCTGCGCTGCCCCAAATGGTCCACCCAACGCCTCCCCCTCAGCTGTAGGGCGGCTGAGTGGGAGGAGACAGGCAGACTCCTTAGTGGCCCCATGGAGCATCCTGCCCCAACTGGCCCCGCAAGGCACGCAAACCACACCAGGTGCCAGATCGACTTGCTCCGCCATGACCCCCTTCCCTTCTAGCAACACCACCTGCCTCTACGGTGTCCACCCATGGTCAACTGCCTCTGTGCCCCTTGTTCTTGCACTCTTAACGAACATCGCATTTTGGGAGAAGGGGAGTCAGTTATGCTGTCCAGTGACATGTCAGCTAGCTGCTCTGCCTTCCCTCCTCCTTCTCCTAACACCTCATAACTCTGCTGTTTACCTGTCTCTTCCTCAAAGCCTCGCTGTAATTCAAGACTGGCTTCGTCTTCTCTGCAAGCTACAGGAGAAGGAGTGGAGTCCAGTCCCTGACACGGGGTATGGGTTTTTAGGCTTCCAAATACCCCTCTTCCCTTTGCAACCTGTCAGTGTTCTTCACCATGGTTTCCACAAGTTTACATGGGATACAATAATCCACTAAACACTGACTGGAAAAATGTGGTATCACCCATATTTAATCCACTGATATGACTGCATCCTGTCAATCATATGGAAGCGTGGCAATGATTCCCCACCCACACCCCAATATCCCTGCTGGTGTCCATCTTCCTTCTTCCGTGCCCATGTGTCATTCATTATTTGCCATTAGATAGAATTTCAAAGTAGATATTAAAGCCTCCCATCAAATCTATTTTTCTTCTTATGCAGCATTGCTACATAAGAAAATGATGCCTGCAAGTCTCTACCAATGGCCTCAGCTTAGCATCTGCACAATGAAAGCACACATTGGTCTTGCCTTCACTTACATGCAATTTCAATTTGTAACAATCCCAAGGCAGAAGGAGCTACTTTTCATTTTGGAGTGTTGGCAGCAATTTGTACTTAACAGAAAAAAAAAGTATGCTGAACAAAGGACCATAATAAAGAGAATTTGTACACCACATAACACCTGAATTGACTACATCAAAGCCTACTTTCATATTGACATCCTGACTTTAGAACCTTGAGTAATCTGGTGTTTGTAAGAAACAATTCCTTCTTTCTTTGAAGGGAGCAACATATTAGTTGCATATTGTAATACTATAAGCATATTAAATTGTGATTTTATTGAAGGATGATAGAGCCAATGCCAGCACTTTCCACACGCTCATCCTATGGACACTTTGTAGAAGTAAATCCCATAATTCATAATAAGAATATTAGAATGTGATTTTGTTGAAGGATGATATAACCAATGCCTTGCTGACACTTTCAACCAAATGATCAACATACTAATCCTAAAGACACTAATTAATAAATTTGGCGTAATTCCACTTCACAAATTAGAGCATAAAGCTGCAGTCACATTAGGAACCAGGAACAGCAAATTGTTTCTGTAAACAACTGAATCATAAATCTCTATTTGTCAAATTCCTATCCATTCGCTGACAAGCATTCACCTACAATTAAATCATTTTATCTAAATGACACCTGCTACCTGGAAAGCTAACCCCAAGATGCAATATTGTTGCCAAGTGGCAAATGAATTGAATAAATCAATTATTTCTATAAAATTATTTACCAAGCTTCATGAAAATATTTGTTACGCAGTTGCCAATAAACCTTGAATTTCTGAGCACAATTCAAAGTGTTGGTGCTGACCTGTAAAGCCCTAAAAGGCCTTGATGCTGATGTTGAGAAGGTGCATCTTCTCCCAGTTCTTCAGCCAGAGCACGGAGCTCCAGCTCTGAGGACCTTCTGGTGGTTCCCTAACTGTGAGAAGTAAAGTTACAGGGAACCATACAGGGGGTCTTCTTGGTAGCTTCGCCTGCCCTGTGGAACACCCTTCCATCAGATGTCAAGGCAAGTAACTCTACAGCCTTTAGAAGTCATCTGAAGGCAGCCCTGTACAGGGAAGTTTTTAATGTTTAATGTTTTGTTATGTTTTCATTTATATGTTGGAAGTCACCAAGGGTGGCTCGAGATATCCAATAAGATGGGTGGAGTAAAAATATATTCATCATCATCATCATCATCAAGCAATTCAATGTAAGAAAATAAGAGTACTCTGTCTCATACATCATGATTGGTCACATTTGAAGCAACTGACAATCACAGGAATAAAGTGGGGTTCAATAAAGCCCAGGTAAACAGGTGCACCTTCAACATTACCTGAAGGTTTTCTATTGAAGGTGTTAGATGGACTTCTGCAGGGATACCTTAGGGGTTACTACAGAGGATGCCCTCCGCAAGCCCCCTGAGCTTTTGAGGGTAATGAAACTCCCAAGAGGGTTCTCTCTGCCCATCTTAGCACCTTAAGGGGTCTGTAGGGAATCATGGATTCATAGAATTGTAGAGTTGGAAGCAATCACATGGGACATCAAGTCCACCCAACCTGGGGTTCAAACCCACCACCCATTTTATCAATCTGGCTGAGTCCTGACTCTTGCTTTTTTACTAGGGATAACAGGAGCAGATATCCCCCCCCCCAAACCAGATAAATCTATTTCTTTATGCTACAATGGCAGCATGAATATCATATGCACAGAAATGGTGATATGAGGTAGTACCTACCAAAATATAACAGGGCAGAAGAAGAAGAAGAAGAAGAGTTTGGATTTGATATCCAGCTTTATCACTACCCGAAGGAGTCTCAAAGCGGCTAACATTCTCCTTTCCCTTCCTCCCCCACAACAAACACTCTGTGAGGTGAGTGGGGCTGAGAGACTTCAAAGAAGTGTGACTAGCCCAAGGTCACCCAGCAGCTGCATGTGGAGGAGCAGGGAATCGAACCTGGTTCACCAGATTAAGAGTCTACTGCTCTTAACCACTACACCACACTGGTAACTGAAATTGTTAGAATATGTAGAATTGGCAAGTTTGACATGCAAAACCACAGATCAGAAAGACCGATTTTAAAGAAGACAGAAATTGTGTGCAGAATACTTGAAAACTCAGTGTAAGTATTTTTTTTAAAAAAAAATTTGCTGAGCACTTTGGGTCAAAAGAAAGTATTTTAAGACAACTGTTGTTGAGACATATCATTTGGAATCTGCTAGACAGAGCCAGACAGAGGACGATGGGAGGTGGGTGTCCTGTCACCCCAACATAAATCCTGGCTGCGTCCATGCTCAGATATACTTCATGTCAACATGATACTGACTCATTCATTTCATAAAATTCATATACCATTTGATTTCATAGAACCTCAAAGAGATTCACAAACATGTATATAATAGGTTGCTGTTCCTGATTGCTCTGTTTACCAACCCAGCCCCCTTCCCAACCCCGGCCACCCCCTCGTTTATACCTGACTAAATCCCACACTCACCCACCACACCCACATGTGCTAATTTATCTCCATACATTCAATGCAAGAAAATAAGAGTACTCTATCTCATATATTATCTCAAACATCATCGGTTCAAATTTTAATATGGTTCCATTAGACACCTTAAACATGTCCTGACTCTTGCCAAGACATGAACCAATTGTACCGTAGAGCGGTTATTCAATACCTGGTGGAGAGTAGAGACCTGAATAAGGTCAATGATGACAGTGGAGCACAGACATAGGTTATACTTACAGAGTGTACACGCAAAAGTGCATAGGAAAGAAAGGAGGAATTTGAGAAAGAAGGGGTTTTTTTATTTAAAAAAAGAAAGATAAAAAAGGCATGTTCTTTGTAATTTTGCAAAATATACTCATTAACCACATGAAAGGTGCTCCCTGATGTTAATGTTTTATTTAACTTCCTAGTTTTCAAATGACTGGTGATTTGGATAGATTTTGTTGGCAGGAAACTTTTATACTAGGGATAACTGGAGCAGATAATCCCCCAAACCCAGTTAAATCTATTTCCTTATGCAACAATGGCAGAATGAAAATCAGATGCACAGAAATGGTGATATGAGGTAGTACCTACCAAAAAATAAAAGGACAGCTGAAATTGATAGAATATGTTGAATTGGCAAGTTTGATGTGCAAAATCAGAGATCAGAAAGACTGATTTTAAAGAAGATTGGGAAATGTGGGCAGAATACTTAAAAACTCAGTGTAAATTTTAATTATTATTTTTTTGCTGAGCACTTTGGGTCAAAAGAAATTTTGGTTTTTTTTGTTAGATCTTTTATTAATTTTCCAATAAAAGACATCCAATTAACATATCAAATCTTAATCCAATATAAATAAAAAACTAAAATAAAACAAGAGGTTGAATTATCTTCCGAACTGTAATTTTTAATTTTACGGCTTCCTATAGTCTGAACCTTCAGCATGTCCAAATCTCAGACCTGCCTCTCGTTGATATTTCCATATTTCCACATCTCGATTTTAACTCTCTGAACTTCTTTGTCTCTGGCTCTGCGATCCTCAATCATGTCAGAAATCATTTAACCTTTCATCCCTCGAATGCAGATTTGTTTGTGTAACGTACCTTTTCAACTGTTTTTTTTACTAGCATCGCTTCATCTGGCTCCATTCCAATCCGGGGTGTTATCCAACTCTCTGAAGTTTAATGTCTTGGCAACTCCCAAATCGTTACTCCTTCTCCTCCAGGCTGTTTTTGAAACCTTCCTTCTAAGATTTAGAATTACAGTACCTTCCACCTTATTGAATTATTCTTCATATTTATTAAGCAGACTGTTTGCTGTATTGCAATATATCAGTCATTTGGTGATTGATCTGCCTTCCTGGAAACCACCCAATCCCCCCTCCGGGCCCTAGAGGGGGGCTGCTAGACAGCCATTTAGCCTTTTCTCTCGCTCATAATGAAGAAAATCTTTTGCAAACAGCTGCACTGTGTATTGTCCAAAATATTGTCTCAAACCGTTGTAGTCAACCAACAATTAATTCCTGTTTCCCTTAAACAGCGGAGGATTTCAAATTTTCCGGAACTGAGTAGTAAGGGAGCACCATTTTATTCCTTTGTTCTCCTATTTTTAACAAGCATTCCAAGTCTTTTTAAAAAAATACTTGGAATTACAATCCCAGTTGTAAATAAAAGTCCATCTGTACTCATTTTTTTAAAAAAGCAATTTAAGTTCTTAATGAGGCTTGGCATGAGGAACCAATTGTTGATATTAAGGAGGGAGAAGAAAAAAACCCCACACCAAACACCTCCGCAATCCACACACCATGATGAGAATCTCTTTGAAGTCCGAGCTCATACACCAGAGATTGTATCATTCTGCATGGGTGGGCGGGTTCCAGCTTCTTCGATCCAGACTATGTCTGTTTGTTCTTCAAATCTATTTATTTTCCCAAACAGATGTTCCTGGATATGGGAGTGACATCGGAGAGTGCCAGCCGTGACCGTGCTCTTTTTGACTCATTGTCCTGCTGTTGTTTAGTCGTGTCCAACTCTTCGTGACTCCATGGACCAGAGCACGCCAGTGTCCTGCTAGCTGCACCTTAATGCGTGCCGGCAATCACAGACAATCTGCGGTCTTCGAGACAGTCCTCCCCTACCCTGGGGAGGCTGCAGGGCTAATTACCCCCATATCAGCCCTGAATTATCAGCACAGCTGGGGTCCATTCTTGTGGGAGTCAGCCATTTCCCATCTCCGGAAACAGGAAGCCAAAAGAAAGTATTTTAAAACAACTGTTGTTAAGACATATCATTTGGAATCTGCTAGACAGAGCCAGACAGAGGACGATGGGAGGTGGGTGTCCTGTCACCCCAACATAAATCCTGGCTGTGTCCATGCTCAGATATACTTCATGTCAACATGAAGTTGCATTTATGTATGAGGAGCAGAGCCCATGATGTGAATATCCAGGGGCTTAGGTAGGAATGGGACTCGTGTCGGAAGCCTTGGAAATCTTGGGCCAGGAAGCACACACAAGTCCTCTTCCACCTTGGACTAGAACTCCCACCATTCCTGACTATTGAGTTAAGCTGGGTAGGGATGTTTTGAGCTTCAGTCAACAAACACCCACGGTATGTAAAACTGAAGAGCATGTTGGTATTCTAATGGATATCACATCTACATGGAAGTCTGTGTTGTAATTGGTAATTCATGTGTTCATCAACCAACCTACAACCAGCTGTGTATAAATACCACTGGTGGAGTTAAACAGCAGCAAATGCTGACAGTTTACGCTCAGTGTTTGCGTCTCACTCTTTGGAATTGAGAAATGGAGCTTCTTCAGAGCCTGCTGCTGGGGTTGATTGGAGTTATAGGGATTCCATCCCTGTCTCTCCTCTCCTGGGCGATTTACTATGATCTTTCCAAGAGTGAAATTCCACCTGGATTTGACAGTCCATTAAAGCTTCGAGGTCTTCACTGTCTTATCATAATGGCATTCACTGTGGTAAGTTGGGGACTGGATGAGCCGTTAGTTGAGCCAGCAGGTCCTTCTTATGTTCTTATGGGAAAGGTGATTAAGAAATGCATTATTATTATTATTACAGATAGGTAGCCGTGTTGGTCTGCCATAGTCAAAACAATTTTTTTTTGTTTTGACTATTATTATTATTATTAGAGTTAAAAATACGTATCTGTTGGCACCAGGCAAAAACATTTCTATATCTTTTAAAGGTGTTATTGGTATGCTTTGTTCTTGCTTTCATTGTGTATTTTGGGTTTTTATTTTAATTTTTTTTGCTGTGAACCACCCTGAGATCATTTCATAAAGGGCAGTATATTTAATTAATAATAATAACAGTTTATATATTTAGGTTATTCAAATACTGCTTAATCCAACATGCATAATGAATTCACTTGATGATGATGCGATGAAGATATTGTCACATTCAACAAGGGCTTCCTTTCAGCCTATAGAAAGACACACATAGAGAGAAATAAATTATTCACACAAAGCCATGTTTTCTTTACAACATGGTTTCTTCAGCAATATTGCCTCATAGGCAAGCAAGGAGATTGTGGATTGTTTCTCCAAAGCTTAGCTTGTTTCCCAGCTTCTTTTGCCTCTGTATCTTGGTGGGTGTTTGGGTTGGGGTGACCAATTCTAAGCTGACCAATTGAAATTAATGGACTTGGCTAACATGTGCTCATTCATTTCCATGGGTCTACTTTAAATAGGACTTATTTGGATACCACCCCTTGTGGATAGGATGCAAATGTGGGCACTATTTTCCTGAGACTTTTCCTTTGCCCAACAGGGGAAGTGTCTTGAGCTGCTGGGTGTCTGCAGACAGGTTGCTGTTATCCGCTTCCTCCAGAATTTCTGGAATCCAAGAGCAGATCCCAGCCTCTCTTCCAAAGATCTGCTTTTCGACGGGGTGCCTGTGAGGGTTTATCAGCCCAAAACACCGTCTGCTGGCCCAAGGAAAGGATTTGTGTTCTTCCATGGAGGTGCTGGGATGGTTGGGAGCATCGGTAAGAGATTAAAACTGTGAGCCTATGAACACTTATCTAGTGGCAATTCCCATTGAACTCAATAAGCCCACGTAGAATCCTAGAAATGGTGTGACACCTCTATTGTCAAAGCTCCAGTCAAAGAGAGCCCGCCACCTCCCAAGGGAGGCAGTACCCTGTCGAACAACTCTTACCATCAGAAAGGTGTTCCTAATGTTTAGTTGGAATCTCCTTTCTGGGTAGAAGTGCTTCAGATATCATTGGAAGAGAGGTTTACAGGGCTGAAATACAAGAGTGTTGGTGGAAGTTCCTGAAGAGACAAGGGGCACACATGTGCTTTGGATTTGCTTATGTTAATTTATAGACATGGACCCTCTTGTTGTCATGGCTTCCCAGATCCTACATCTCTAGTTGTCAATGGTCAGGGATCTGGGGAGCTGCACTCCAGCAAGCAGCACCTGGGGGAGTGACAGATGCCCCCCACTGCTGATACTGACTCATTCATTTCCTAAAACACTTGATTTCATACAACCTCAAAGAGGTTCTCAAACATGTATATACAGTGATACTTCGGAGGTCAGTTCTTAACCTGAAACTGTTCTTAACCTGAAGCACCACTTTAGCTAATGGGGACTCCCGCTGCTGCCGCACCGCCGGAGCACAATTTCTGTTCTCATCCTGAAGCAAAGGTCTTAACCTGAAGCACTCTTTCTGGGTTAGCGGAGTCTGTAACCTGAAGCGTATGTAACCTGAGGTACCACTGTAATAGGTTGCTGTTCCTGATTGCTCTGCTTACCAACCCAGCCCTCTTCCCATCATACATAGGTCAACGTTCCGAAACCCGTAACCTGAAACTGGATCTCCGCCAGGTTTCCATCTCACAAAACCAATCACAATTTTACAAGTTGGCAAATAGCAGTGCCACTTTCAGAAACACAAAACAACAAACTTGTTATCAGAATTCCCCAAATCGCCTGCCATCACGTCCGAAATTTCCCCATGCAGGTGAGCAGAGTGCTGTTGTAGACAGGCTCGCTTTGTGGGCTTCCTGCTGACATCTGGTTGGCCTTGGGGAGAACACAAGGCTGGGCTGGCTGGGCCTTTGGCCTAATCCAGAATGGCTCTTTCCCATCTCTTAGGGGCAAAATGAGTGGTTGAGAGAACTGGACTCGCAACAGGTTTCATCTCGCAAGACCAATTGCAATGTTTTTATATAAATTTTTTTATTAAGTTTTCTTTTACAAATAATTCGTACAACCATAATTACATATTTGCTGTTTTTTAAACTTCCACCGGCACCTCCCTCAATCATCCATTTTTCTTATCTTCACGCATTTTCTGTATGATATTGCCAATTTAATATTAACCTTCCATCTCTATTTCTTTTTTACAATATACCTTGTATTCTCACAAAGCCTCCTTAAAACCCACTAGTGTTGTCTGTTCATCACATATAGTTTTCAGATAATCCGTAAACTTTCCCCAGTCCTCGATGAATTTGTGATCTTTCTGGTATCTGATTTTTCCAGTCATTTTATCCAGTTCTGCATAGTCCATAAGTTTCATTCTCCACTCATTCAAGGTCGGTAATTCCTCTTGTTTCCATTTTTGGGCCATCAATATTCTTGCCGCTGTTACTGCATACTGAAAAAGTTTATAATCACTTCTATTTATCTCTCTTCCTGTTATTCCTAGCAAAAAGGCTTCTGGTTTTTTAACAAACGTATATTTAAACATCTTTTTCAATTCATTATATATCATTTCCCAGAAACCCTTTACCTTCTTACATTCCCACCACATATGAAAAAATGAGCCTTCTTTTTCTTTACATTTCCAACACTTATTACATGTTTTATACATTTTTGCTAACTTTACAGGTGTAATGTACCATCTATATACCATTTTCATAATATTCTCCTTTAACGTCATACATGCAGTAAATTTCATATTTTCATTCCATACCTTTTCCCAATCATCCAATTGTATATTGTAACCAAAATCTCTGGCCCAATGTATCATAACCGACTTTATCTCCTCATCTTTTGTTTGCCATTCCAAAAGTATTTTGTACATTTTTGACATTGTCTTAACATCATTGTCAATTATCTCTGTTTGAAATTTCGATTCTTTCTCTGTATATCCCCTCTCTTTAAGGTCCTTTTTGAACCTTTCATTTACTTGAAGATAATGTAACCAATCATAAACATGCTCTTTAACTTGTTCATATGGCTTCATTTTCCATTTCCCCCCCTCTTTGGTTACTAACTCTCCATAAGTTATCCAGTTCCCTCTCATATTGATTTTCTTTACACTCATTACCTCTAGTGGTGACAACCAATGCGGAACTTTGGGTTCTAATATATTTTTGTACCTCTCCCATATTTCTATTATGGAGCTCCTGAAGATATGATTGTCAAAACCCTTGTGACTTTTCTTCTTCTCCAACCATAAATAGGCGTGTCAACCAAATCTATTATCAAAACCTTCTAGATCTAATAATTTGTTATTTTTTAATTTTATCCACTCCCTTAACCAACAGAGACAAGACGCTTCATAATATAGTTTCAGGTCTGGCAGGGCAAAACCGCCTCTTTCCTTAGCATCTGTTAATAGCTTAAATTGTATTCTTGGCTTTTTGCCCTGCCAGATATATCTTGAGATCATTCTTTGCCACTCTTTGAACACGCTTGTTCCCCTGATTATAGGGATCATTTGAAACAAAAATAACATCTTTGGTAGCACACACATTTTGATCGTTGATATTCTGCCCCAAAAAGAAAGTTTCATTCTGCTCCAAGTTTCTAAATCTTTCTTAATTCCGTTCCACACCGTTATATAGTTGTTCTGATATAAATCAATATTTTGGGGGGTCAACCAAATTCCCAGATATTTTATCTTTTTAGCCACTTCGATCCCTGATTCTCTTTGCATTTCTTCTATCAGACTCTGATCCATATTCTTAGCCATTATTTTGGTTTTTCTCTTATTTAACATAAATCCAGCCAGTCTGCCAAATTGGTCAATCTCATTTAATACCTCATTTAAACTATTTTTTGGGTCTTCAATCGTTATTACTAGATCATCGGCAAAGGCTTTAACTTTGTATTCATTTTCACCGACTGTCACTCCTTTTATTATTTCATTGTTCCTAATTGAACACAAAAGGACCTCCAGAACCGTTATAAATAACAATGGTGATAGAGGACATCCCTGTCTGGTACCTTTTCGTATCTTAACTTCTTCTGTCAGTATATTATTTACAATCAATTTAGTTCTTTGTTCTGAATAAATTGCCCTTATTCCATTGTAAAAATCATTTCCAACTTCCATCATTTCCAGATTTTTTAACATAAATTCCCACGATATATTATCAAAAGCCTTCTCTGCATCCACAAACATTAATATAGCTTGTTTCTCATTCCTGGCAGTCAGATATTCCAATATATTTATTATATTCCTGACATTGTCTTTCATCTGTCTGCCTGGAAGAAAACCTGCTAGACCTGCATGAATAACTTCCTGCAGAATCTTTTTTAGTCTTTTTGCTAATATTCCAGAAAATATCTTATAGTCTGTATTCTGTGCCGGCCCCCGGGGGGTCCACACGCTTCCCCTGGGCGACTCCCTTCTGCTGGGGCTCCTCCGGTTTCAGCAGAATGTAAACACAGTGGAACAGAAGCAGGGTTGCCGTGTGTGTGCAATAAATCAGGCTGCATGCAGGCTTTCCTCTTATCTCCAACAGTCTTTAATGAGTACAATAACATCGTATGTCAGCCCGGAGAAAAACCAGACATCCTCTCCGCTTCTCGGTCAAAAGCGAAAGAGAAAAAACACACAGAGAAACACTCCCCTCTGTGTACATAGCCACGCCTCAGAATGTGAGACGTCACTCAGAACTTCTTAACCCTGTAAGTTCTGGTTCTCCTAACACCCCCTCTCGTCTCGCATCCTGAGGGACAGTGTGAGGACACATCTACAGACCTCTTTGAGTTCAACTCCTTTCCCATTGCCTCTTGCCCCTTCCTGGCTTCTGTCTCAGGCAACTGTTGAACCTCCTCAAAACTCCCAGGTTCGCACTGTGCGAAACCAACCCACGCATTGGTGACCTGAAACCTCTCAGGTGGAATTCCCTTTGTTGCCCGAGATGATCGCCTGGGCACAAACTGGGGTGCTCCTACTGACCCACTGGGGCCAGCAAGTGCGTCTCCTTCATCAGACGACTCCCCCTCTGACTTGACACGTCTGTGAGCTTTCTCCATTATGCGAACAGGAGATGAGGGCTCACTCTTGGACACTCTTTTAACAACCTGTGGAGACGCCCTACTCTGTTCAGGGACCTGGTCCCCACCAGCAGGTTCAGGCTCTGGCTCTCCCTCCTCCTCAGAGTCAGACAGACAATCTGAGTGAACGTCAGGGCTCGTTTTGCGCCTTGCCCAACCATCCTGCTCATAGAACTCAGCATGTTTGCTGATCAGAAGCTTGGTCTGATCACCTTCTGGATATGCAAACCTCCATCCCTTTGTCGCAGGTTCATACCCACAGAAGATCATTTCCTGGTACCTTGGGCCACCCTCTTGCTGCTGAAACTTTGGTACAGGCACCATGGCTCTGCTACTGAACACACGAAAGAAATGCACTTGCGGCCTCTCTCCGTGAAGCAGGAAATACGGGGTGTCACCTACCACTGCATTGTAGCACCTGTTCATCGTGAAATTGGCCGTCTTTACCGCCTCCCCCCAAAAACTTTGAGGCAAACCAGAGTCATACAGTAGAATCTCTGATGCTTGAACCAGAGCTTTACTCCTAAGCTCTGCCACACCACTCTCCTGAGGAGAAGTCACCTTGTGACGTATCCCTCTCTGGCAAAAGAAACTCTTTAGGGCAGACCCAGTGACCTCTGAACCTCGGTCACACTTGAACCCTTGCACCTTGGTGGAGAACCTTAGTTCCACCTCAGCAATCCAATCTTTGAGCAGTTGTGTTGCCTGCTCCTTCGTTCTCAGCGTGTACGCCCATGAGTTCTGCGTAAAATCATCTGTCAGCACCATCAGAAACCTGGCCCCGCCCAGACTTGGCTTTGGCATACCAAAAAGGTCTGCATGTACAAGCTCGAAAGGCTTTGTGGTTACTCTCTCCACCCTGGGATAATTATATCCCTTGTTCTTGGCTTTTCTGCAAGCCCTGCAATTCAAAGGTTCACCACATTCTTTTACCCTGCACCCTTTGGTGCACTCTGATAACATCTGGATGTCTTCACAGGAACCATGTGACATTCTCTTGTGCCACACGCAAGCACACGAAACATGAGTGTGATCAGTGGCTTTCCCAGCATTCCACTCACCCTCCAGAGGTGTTTCCAGAACAAAGAGGTTGTTCTGATTTCTTTCAACACGTGTTAGCTGCTTCCCCCCTCTGGAAATTGTACAGACATTTTTCTCAAAACAAACCTTATACCCCTCCTGTAAGAGACATGGTACAGATAAAAGACAATGTTTTATCTCAGGCACGACGTAGACCTCCAGCTCCGCCTGCAAGAAAGAAACAAACACATTTCCAACAGTGGTTAAATGTCTCTGTGACCCATTAGCAAAAACAACTGTTTTCCCAGTTGAAACAGCCCTGCAGTTCCACATTTGTCCATCAGGTGGCGCTGTCATCAGGTGATGACTGGCTCCAGAGTCTATGATCCAACGCAGCACTCTCTCCTCACTGGAGTTGTCCCTAAGCATTGCCATGGCAACAATCTTCTCGCTGCCCCCATCCTTGGAGCCTCTGCAGATGTCCTCTCTGGTTGTCACGGCAACAGACTCCCCCCAGCAGGAAGACTTGCCCACGACCTTCACAGCTTCCGTAGATGCAACTCTCTCAGTTGCCTTGGAGACCGGACTTATCTCAGCGTTCCCACACAACTCCATAGCTCTTATCTCTCCTTGCTGCAGGTGGCCGGCCTTGAAGCCTTTAGCTCTTTGCAGCTTCCCAGGCTCACGACATAAACAGCTCTTGGCAGCTTTTGGAGCTTTCAGAGGCGTCTCTGAGCTTTCACTGCTCACTGCCCCCCCACTACTCATGGGGCTCCCAGGACGTTTTCCTGCACCCCCTCTGGTGGGTAAAGGGCTCCCAAAACGTGGCCTCTCTCCTGGCTCCTCACACAGACACGTTGCAGCATCCAAACAACCCCCAGGCTCAGCATTGCCAGCAACAGTAACAGCAACAGTCCCTTCGCCCCCCCCGTGAGGGCTCACAGCTCTTCCCAGCTGTGTGTCGGCTCTCAAGAATGTGGCCGGCACCATCTTGCCTCTCCCCTTCGGATGCAGCCCCATCTTGGCCCTTGCTTCCCACCCCAGCTTCACAAGCTTCACAGAGTGCTAGCCAAGCAGCCTCAGGCCTCTCAGCATCCAGGACAACCGGCACCAGATGTGCATCCACATTCTCTGCCAAAAAAGCAAGCACACGCTTCTCAACTTCACTGTGCTCTGCAGCTCTTTCAGTCTCTGCGTTCCCAGTAGCCTTCAGTGGGCGCTGAACAACGTCCCACAGCTGCTCCCCAACTAGCTAAAACTCTGCTTGAAAACTCCACTGCAGCCAATTATGGCTAGTCAGTTTCTGACATGGCAGCTTAAGCTGAGCCATTTTCCTTCTCCCCCGGGGCTGAGCCTACTCACGTAACAGCAGCCGGTTCTGAAGAGCAGATCCTTCCCAGCGAGCTCCTCTCTGCCTCAAACGTTAGGCACAGCTCCAACTGGCTCCAGCTTCTCCTCAGCTGGCTTCTCCCACACGCAGGCACAGCTCAGCAACAGCTTCCAAAGGTTGGCTGACCTCCATAACCTATGGAGCCCAATGGCGTCCGGCACCCTTCTTAGCTGCGTCACTGCTGTCCGTGCCGGTAATAATCTCTTCCCAGCCTCTGTGGCCTTTGTAGCAGAGTTTACACAGCGGGGGAAACTGCTGCTTGTGTGGGCAATAAATCAGACTGCACGCAGGCTTTCCTCTTATCTCCAACAGTCTTTAATGAGTAGAATAACATCGTATGTCAGCCCGGAGAAAAACCAGACATCCTCTCCGCTTCTCGGTCAAAAGCAAAAGAGAAAAAACACACAGAGAAACACTCCCCTCTGTGTACATAGCCACGCCTCAGAATGTGAGACGTCACTCAGAACTTCTTAACCCTGTAAGTTCTGGTTCTCCTAACATATTCAGCAGAGAAATCGGCCTATAGTTCTTCACTTGTGTCAAGTCAGAATCTTGCTTGGGAATGAGTGTGATAAAGGCTTCTTTCCACGTTTCAGGAATGTCTTGTTGTTTCAAAATATTATTCATAACTTCCTTCAATGGTACCGTCAAGGTGTGCCTCAATTCTTTATAATAACTAGATGTAAAACCATCCGGTCCTGGTGCCTTCCCTTTTTTCAATTCTTTTATAGTCTTAATTATTTCCTCATTTTCAATTGGAGCATTCAGTCTGTCTTTCTTTTCTGTCGGGATCTTTTGCACCTTTTTTTCTCTTAAAAATCTCTCTATTTTCTTCATATTATTTTTTTCTCTGTTGTTATATAAGTGATTGTAAAAGTCCAAAAATCCTTTCCTAATACCTTTTGGGTTTTCTACTTCTTCTCCATCCACAATAATTTTATTAATTGTGCTTTGTTCCTTTCATTTCTTGATTTGCCATGCAAGCCATCTGCCTGATTTATTAGCAAACTCAAAATTTCTTTGTCTTAACCTTTTAATGTTCCATTCCACCTCTTTGTTTATAATCATTGCAAATTGCGTCTGCAGGGCTTTGATGTTCTGTTTTATTTTCAAATTATTCGGTTTCTTAATTAGCTTTTGTTCATTGTTCATTATTTGTCTTAAAATTTCCTTCCTTCCTTTCTCTCTATTCTTGTTTTTGATCGCATTCTGTTGGATGAAGAACCCTCTCATTGCCGCTTTACTTGCATCCCAGACTATACTCATGTTTGTACCTTTGTTCATATTGTCCAAAAAATATTCCATCAACTTTTTCTTTGCCTCTTGAATGACTTTTTGGTCGTCCAAGAGATAATCGTTGAGTCTCCATCTGAATGATCTTTCTTCGTATCCTTTAACCTCCATTTTTATTGGATTATGGTCTGAGATTGTTCTTGGTTGAATTTCAATTTGTCGGATTCTTGGAGTTAATTCATTGGAGACCCAAATTTGATCAATTCTTGACATTGACTGATTTGGTTCCGAATAAAACGTAAACTGTTTCTCCAATGGGTGTCTAAGTCTCCAAATGTCGATTAAGTTGCAATTTTTTGTCATAGAAAAGAAAGTCTTAGGTAATTTTCCTTCCCTGCTTACCTCTTTTTCTCTTAGTCTGTCCATTTCCAATGAAACTACTCCGTTCATATCACCCATAAGTATCATTTTTTGATCCATGTAGTCAAACAACTTTTCTTCCAAATTTTTGTAGAAATCAGTCTTATTTCCATTAGGTGCATAGATCCCGACAATTATTAATTTTTTGCCCTGCCATTTGATCTGTATTGTGATTATTCTTCCTTCTTCATCTTTGAAAATTTGTTGAGCTTCAATGTTTTTCTTTACATATAATACGACCCCTCTCTTTTTTCCTTTGTCAGAAGATATAAATTCGTTTCCCAATCTATTATTGATCAAAATCTTTCTATGTTTCTTTGCCACATGTGTTTCTTGAAGACAGATGATATCCAAATTTTTCTTTTTTAAATATTGTTCAATTTTGTTTCGTTTTTTCCTATCGTTCATTCCATTAATGTTCCAATTCCAAAGTTTAAGTGCCATCTTTCCTTCTAATTAAAATTAATTAATTTTTTATTATTATAATCTATCCTCTTCTTGCTCTGTTCCTTCTGATTCTTCATCCGTCTCTCCAATCTTTTTCTCCTTTTCTTCCGGAAACTTCATCCCCAGCGGACCAACTCCTCCTACCGCTCCTTTTTCTTCCTCTTCCTCTTCCATTAATTCCTTGTAGCGCCTCTGAAATTTACTTGTTTCCTCCGGACTAGTAAGTCTGTGTTTCTTGCTCTTGTAAACAAAGGAAATCCCCTGAGGGAACTCCCATTTGAATTCAATCTTATTCTTCTTGAGAATTTGGACCAATGGTTTATATGGGTCTCTTCGTTTCAGCAATCTGACTGGGATGTCTTTAAAAATAATTATGCAATTCCCTTCTATGTTCAATCTTGTTTCTCTATTTTTTTGAAGAATTAAGTTTCTCATATCTTTGTCTTTAAAAGTAATCAGACAATCTCCAGGCATTTTCCTTGTTTTGGTTGTTCTTACTCTCATTCTGAATGCATTCTGCACTGATCTTTCAACTTCTTCCTTTTGTAATTCCAACCATTGTGCTATCCCTGTTGTCAGTTTCTCTCTGATGTTTTCTCCTTGAGTTTCAGGGACTGCTCTCAGCCTAAGATTCACCTCCCGTTGCCTCAGTTCATTCATAGCAATTGCATCCCATATCTCCTCCTGTGTCTTATTGACCTCTGATAGTCCTACTTTTATTTTCTCTTCTTCCCGTTTCACTTCCTTCATTTCTGCTCTTGTCTTCTTCATTCCTTCTTCCAGAGATTGTGTTCTCTTAGAAACTTCTTTGATTTGGCCTTTCAATTCTTTTACAGTTTCATCAATTTTTTGGTCCATTTTCCCAATTCTCGTATCTACCTGTTCTATTCTTGTATCCACATGCTCCAATTTATCCTCCATATTCTTCTCACTTTGTCTAATTTCCGCAAACATTTTCAAAATTTCAGCCTTAAAATCTGCTTCTGGTTTTGTCCCTCTTCTATCTCCTGGTGTTCCTCCCTCCCCACCCTTCTTAGGTATGTGAGACATTCTCCCAAAATGTCCTTCAGAACTTAAAAGTAGTCCCAAACCCCCACCACTTCAATCTTATGTGGGCTCAACCCCAATACAAATATAACATTTAAAATCAAATTCTATAATTTGTATAAATCCCTCTTTGAATTGTCTATTTGATACTTTTTGGTACTTTCTCAGATTTGTGAGGTTTACTGCCCACTCAATAAATTTGAAGGAGAATACTTAATTAAATCCACAAATCCTTGAAGGGAGTTCTTCTTGCCACCAATTAGGCTAATCCTTTTGAAAATCGTGATGTTCCCTTTATAAACCAAGATTTCACTCAGTTATAATCCAGTTGTATCACGCAAAGAGAGAAAAAGAAGCGGAATTTTTTTTTAGAAAAATCCCCCTTTCTTCTGCCACCAATTAGGCTAATCCTTATGAATCCTTATGAATTCTTATAGTCCAATTATAATCCTGATTCAGTCAGCTCCAAATAAAAGGGACAAAGAGGAGCACGCGAAACAAGTGAAAAACATGTGAAAAACAAGTTGTAGTTATCCTTCTGGCCACAAGGGACCCAAAGCCTCCGAAAGCTAGGAGAATAAAACAAAAAAGTATATTTCCAAATAATAGATTGTTAACCCAATTCGCCACAGTCTGTTGAATATTAAATATCGAATCCAAATAGTCTATCTCCGATCGTCACACAATAAAAAACAGAGAAAAAAATCTCTTTCAGAAAGCAGAAGGCAAACAAAAGGGCAAACTTCAAAGAGCAATGGAGTCGAAGACTCTTCTTCTATTGCACAGTTTTTTTTTAAAGAGCAAAGTCGCAGTCCATCTCTTAGCTTTCCCCTTCACAATTCCAAAGAGGACCTTTAATAACAGATTTTAGCCCTCTGTCTCCCCTTTTAGCTTAAATTCCTCTTTAAATATTTTGTAACTTCGAAGTAGTTAGTTTATAACAAGTCTAAAAGGGGAAAAGAAACAATAGCCGCGAGCGGCAAACTCACTTTCGCTTTTGACAGCTCTGCTTTCCAAATGCGTACAAACTGATTGCAGATAGTAACCGATCTCGTAGTTACTTATTTTTCATCCGGTACCTTTCCTTGTAGTCTAGATTTGTCTTTTGCAGATAGTTTAGGTCCGAATTCCTTGTTATCGAGAGTTAAGCGCTCCCCCTGCAAGCTCAGGGCTTCGTTTTCCGGAGTTAGCTATGGCTTCCCTTCAGCCCGCTTACCCTCCCCGCCACTCCCTTCGCTCCTTTTAGGAGTTACCTGGCGGCCGGGTGGTCTGCGTTTCGGCTCTCCGTGGGAACCTGAGTGTCTGGACACCCTCCAGACACTACTTCTGGGGGTCACGGTGCCCTGTGACACCCCTAATTCCTCCGAAAAACCCGGGATTCTCTGCAGAGGAAAATCCCCGCTTGCGAGGGGGTTGCTCTCAACCGGAAGTCTCCAAGACCAATTGCAATGTAATATGTTGGCAATTAACAAGTCCCATTCAGTAGCCTTCCATTGCAACAGCCTATGAAGCAGGAACTGCGGGAGGAAGGAAAGCTAGGATTAAGTCACACATGAAGAAATTGGAAGTCAGGAGACTGGTGACACAACCTCTTGCAAGAGCTTGCTATTACTACAGACATTCATATTTGGGGGGATGGGGGGCACCTTTGCCCCTCCAAGATCTTGCTTCCTTGAATGCAACTCCCATGCTCCCTCGCTTCAACGGCTAGACAGATTTCTTCTAAGGTGGAGATTTGGGAGGTTCTTATAACAAGTTTTTTTTTCCTGTCTCTGAAAAGTGAAATATGTTTGCATATATGAATACAAACGATAACATGTTAATTAATTGAAGGCTTGCAACTCATGGATCTGTGTGTAATGATCTCAGGCAGGCAAACAGTTCTGATAAGAATTAATGAGCCTCTTGAAGATTTATGTATGTTTATTTACAGTTTCTCCTGCCAACCTAGCAGTTTGAAAGCACGTCAAAGTGCAAGTAGATAAATAGGTACCACTCAGGCGGGAAGGTAAACGGCTTTTCCGTGCGCTGCTCTGGTTCGCCAGAAGCAGCTTAGTCATGCTGGCCACATGACCCGGAAGCTGTCTGCAGACAAACGCCGGCTCCCTCGGCCAATAAAGCAAGATGAGCGCCGCATTCCAAGAGTCGGCCACGACTGGACCTAATGGTCAGGGGTCCCTTTACCTTTACATTTTATTTACAGTTCAAAATCACAGAGCATGCCAAACGCCTGTCATTCTCCAATAAACGCGCTCAGTCTGAGTTTCCGTTTCTCAGACAGCACAAAGGGAGACAAGATCCGGTCTTTCCCCTTTCCCCCTTACTTAGCATTTTCACCTTCTCCTCCATCCTGCTGCGAGGAGAATTTGGGCATCCTCCCCCCTCGCTGTCCAGCAAAGATTCCTCTGAGAGCTCTACTCTAGTATCCTCTTCCAGGACACCCCCCCCAACATTCTGAAGCAGCAAACTCCCTGCCTTTGTTACTCTGCTGGCTTCATAAGACTGAGAAGGAAGGGGGGCTAAGTAAACCCACCCTTGCCTTGCATGAGACTGCAATGTCTCATTCTAAGAATCAGACCACTCCCAAGCGTCTGACCCTGCTGGATCCCCGACACCATGCCCCATATCTCTTAAGTTGAAGATTTGTTTGTGTCTGGGGGAGGCGGTGGGAGGTTGTAATTTTGTTCAATTTGTTTTTATATGCGAACCTATTTAATTTGCAGTTTGGGAAACAATTTGTGAACCCAAAGTCAGTCTCTGACGCTCACAACACAGCACTCTAGAAATGGGATGTGCACGATGCATAAAAAGGCTTATGTCAGTGAATATCGCATGTACCAATATCTTATGTAAGGGAAGATTTCTTTGCAAAAATGTGCTTTTTAAGGCAAGATTGGAGGCAGCAGTGCTTCGGCTTAGCAGTTGCTAGAAACCCTGGGCGGGTAGAGAACTGAAGGTAAGTGTGACATCCCTGCCTGTGTCTCCTGGGAGTTGCAGTCTCACAGCATGTAGAGCAGGGGTAAGCAAACTAAGGTCTGTGGGCCGGATGCGGCCCAATCACCTTCTCAATCTGGCCCGTTGACGGTCTGGGAATCAGCGTGTTTTTACATGAGTAGAATGTGTCTTTTTATTTAAAATGCATCTCTAGGTTATTTGTGGGGCATAGGAATTCGTTCATTCCATTCGTTCAGGTTGCTGACCCCTGATGTAGAGCAATGGAAGCCAAAGGTGTCATCCTTCGGGTTCTGCTGTGACTTATGTCCATGCATTTCAGTGGGTCTTCTGTGAATGCATCACCCCTGGGTTGTGAAACAGCTTCCTTTCTTTAGGTATATCTTCCACATAATTGCTTCCCAATTTTGAATTTCCTTCCCAACTTGCTAGCATTCTACGAAGATGTCTGCAGCAAGATTGCCAAGGAGACTGATTCAGTGGTTGTGTCTGTTGGGTATGTAAACACAACCACATGGCCTTACGTTGGGAAAGAGTGTAGTTGCCCAGCATGCTGCTGTATTTGTTGGTGGCATCCCTTGCCATATTCCCTGCAGGAGAAAGAGGCTCCCCACGAAAGCTGTCAACATTCCGTTCTGTGATTGAAACTCAGAGCTTCATGTGCTTAAGACATGAACACGCTCGCTTCCGTGGGGTGGGGGGTGGGGACTATGAACTGGGCATAAGGCCTTGCACAGCACCCCTAACCAGGGCCTCCAGATCAGCCTCAACTTGGAGACCACCCAACCCAGATCTAGCCTGGAATCAATCCGGGAGTGGGGCTAATGTTCAGTTAGGGCTTTTAAACATATAATCAGGAAGAGACTGGGAAACGCCCCCTACATCTAAACAGGAGGAGGAGGGAAAGTTGCAAGTGGCAAATGGTCTTCCACCAGCTGGATGCAACCCTGCAGGGTTCTGCTTCCCCAGCGTTCCCTACACTCTTTTGCTAGCTGGTAAAGTCAGTTTTTTAAGGGCATAAGCCAGCTGACTTTCACCTGCATTATATCTGCTATAACTGATCCAGCAGGCTATTCCTGTAATTCTATGTGATCATGAATGTGTTTGGAAAAGATTCTGGAAGTTTACCTCTTTGCTTCTCTTTTATTCTGCAGCTACCGCCTGTCTCCTGAGCATCTTCCTCCCGCTCAGTACAAGGACTGCCTTGCTGCTACCATACACTTAATTCAAAATGCAGCTTCCCATGGGGTGGATCCTTCCAAGATCATTGTTGGTGGGGACAGTGCGGGGGGCAGTTATGCTTGTGTTGTTGCCCAGAAATTGGTGGAGAGAACAGACCTTCCAAAGCTACAAGCTCAAGTGCTCATCTATCCTTATACACAGGCTCTGGACTACAACCTGCCTTCCTATCAGCAGAACAGTTCAATGCCCATCCTGTTCCGGGAAAACATTGCTTACTTTGGATTGAAGTATATTGGAAAGGACACTTCTTTGGCAGGCCAGGTCCTGAAGGGCTCTCATGTGCCAGATTCAATGAGGCTGAAATATGGGAAGTGGGTGAGTCCAGACAACCTTCCAGAGAGATTTAAGGGGAGAGGCTACAAACAAGTCCCACTTGCTCCTTATGAACCTGAAGTCTACAGGCAATTATCAGAGACATTAGAAGCCGATATTTCTTGCCTTTTTGCTGAGGACTCTGTCATCCAGAAGCTTCCTGAAACCCTAATTGTGAGCTGCGAGTACGACGTTGTACGAGACGACATACTGCTGTACAAGAAACGTCTGGAGGACAATGGGGTGAAAGTCAGCTGGTTCCATGTTGAGAACGGGTTTCATGGGATGATAAACTTCTTCAAAGGATTCATCTTTGCATTCCCTGCTGCAGTTGAATTAATGGACAGCATCGTAGACTTTGTTAAAAACTTATGAGAGGAAATCTCTTGAATTTGTGAGTCATTCATAAAGAGGGGAGAATCTGCCAACGTCAGCTTCTGATAGTTTCTCATTTTTCCAATCTTCTTTTCAGTTCTTCACAATTCTGTAGAAATATGTGGTTCTTTGGGGCAGCGGGGAATTCCTCATGAAAATTCATCAGCAGTTTAATGTGAAATTTCCCTAAGAAACATGTTTACTTTGTATGGACTACAAGCAATTTGTTCTATTATATTGGCTTTCTATATTATATTCACTAATATATGCATTTTATGAACATTTCCTCTTCCATTTTCCTTTTAGTACACATTCGTTGGCTGGAGATCTGCACTGCTAATGCTGTTCTAGGCTGAATCAACAGAATTATAGTGTCCGGATCAAGAGAAGTAATAGTTCCACTCCATTTTGCCTTGACCAGGAGAACTGTGTCCAGTTCTGGGCGCTACAATTTAATTAGGATAATTGATAAGCTGAGGAAGGAGATTGGGCTGATCAAGGGTCTGGAATCCAAGGTGGCAGCAAACACTACACAAAACTCAGTAGAGGCAATTAGAATAAGATCTATGATTTGATCAACTTTCGAAGATTCCTCTGCTTAAAAAATATATCAAAGGAAAGCCTATTAGTTCACATATTTTATCGATTCTGTCATTTGTATTGATGTAAACCTCCAAAAATGGGCCACCTTGGGCCACCAGAACTGTCTGGTGACTAGTAGCATGGTCTTATGCTGCCCAAAATGGCCGGCTGTGGGGTTGTCATGGAGCTGCCAAAGTATTTTGGCCCTAAATGCCTCTCCTGGTGCATACCATGCCCCTTTGTAGTACAAGAGCCCTCCTTTTTCCTCAACCCCCCCATTTCCCCCCTTTCCATCACTGAACTTCCTAATTTAGTTGGAGCAAACTCATCGTGTCTGGTGAACCCAACCAGATTTTGCTCCCCTACCAGTGCTCCCTCACACGACCATTGGTCTTCTGGGAACATGGGCCTGGCCACAGGAGGTACTTCCCATTCCATTTTCTGGAAAGTGCATCCGCCCTCACATCCCCCCCGCTCCAGGAACATATTGTATCTCAAAGTGATACTGTGAGAATATCTGCGACCAGCGGACCTGTCTCTGGTTGAGCACACGCGCTGTCTGCCAGTATTCCAGGTTCTTGTGGTCCTTTCGGACCTGGATCTGGTTGTGCGCCCCAATCAAAAAGTGTCTCCACTGCCAAAAGGCCGCATAAATCGCCAGCAATTCTTTGTCATAAACAGTGTAATGTTGCTCTGACTTGCTCAGTTTCCTGGAGAAAAACGCACAAGGTCTGCAGTCCTCCCCTGACCCTTGTTGCAACAGTACTGCTCCGATGGCCCGGTCTGAAGCGTCCGTCTCCACTCTCAGTGGCTTCCCCGGATCCACGGGCAGGAGCTGCTCCTCAGAGGCGAAAGCCTTCTTTAACCTTTCAAAGGACTGCTGCACTTCCTTGGTCCACGCAAACTTCTTCTTGCCACTGAGACAATCCGTTATGGGTGCTGTCAAGTGAGCAAAGCTCTTGATGAACTTCCTGTAGAAGTTGTGGAAACCTAGGAACCTCTGCACATCCTTTTTTGTTTTGGGGCTCTTCCATTCCAGCACTGCTTTCACCTTCTCCGGGTCCATGGCCAGCCCCTTGTCTGACAGTCGGTACCCCAGGAACTCCACCTCTCGAGCATGGAATTAGCATTTCTCCAGCTTGACCTACAAATGATGCTTCTTCAATCTCTCTAGCACCTGCCTGACATCTTTCACGTGCTGTGCTTCATTTTCAGAGAAGATCAAAACGTCCTCCAAAAAGGCCATGCAATTCTTGTACAGCAAGGGCCCCAACACATGGTGCATAAAGGCTTGAAAGCAGGCGGATCTCGATTGCAAATCCAAATGGCATGACGAGATACTCAAACGCCCTCAGGGGGGTGAACATGGTCGTCTTCCATTCGTCCCCCTCTCTCACTCTAATCAGATTGTACGCTCCCCTTAGGTCCAGTTTGGCAAAAAATTTCCCCTGCCTCACACGCGTCAAAACATCGTCAATTCTGGGCATGGGGAAGGCTACGGGTTCAGTTACCTTGCTCAAGAGGCGATAATCCACTACAAGGCGATGTTGATTCGTCGTTTTCTTGTCCACAAAGAATACTGGGCTCCCCCCTACTGCCTTCGATTCCCTTATGAAACCCCTCTTTAAGTTCTTGTCAATAAACTGCCTCAACTCTTGCACCTCCTGGTCGGACATGGAATACAGCTTACCCACCGGCAACTGGGCCCCCGGAAGCAGGTTGATTTGGCAGTCATAGGGCCTGTGGGGGGGCAGCTTGTCAGCCTCTCTCTCGCTGAATACCTCCTTCAAATCTTCATATTGTGGTGGCACACACCCCTTCTCCTCCAGAGTCACCCAGCAACCCTGGCCATAGTCATTCTTGGTTCCTTCCCCCCCCCCGGCAGTGTTCCAAGCAGTGAGCCGACCCAAAGGCGAGGGAACGTTGATGCCACAACATCACTGGGTCATGGAGTGCCAACCAACTCATTCCTAGTATGATGGGGGGTCCTGCCAGTGTGGCCACGTGAAAGGCAATGGTTTCCGCATGCCTAGAAACCCTCATCCTCATCGGGGGTGTCTGGTGTGTCACTCCCCCCCCCCATAGCTCCCTGCCATCAATGGTGGTCACTTGCAAGGGGAAATCTAGTGGCAACAGGTGTAGTTGGTGCTCCAGAGCGAAGTCTCTGCTGAAAAAGTTGCAAGACAACCCCGAATCTAGAAGAGCGTGGACTTTTACTGGGTGCCCATTAGGGAGTTCTAGCACCACTTCAACTGCTATGCCTGCCTTGGGAGGGTCTAGATGGGGTTCTTCTACTGGTTGCCTTCCTGGCTGCTGTCCCTGTTGGTCTGCAGCCAGGCTTTTTCATTTCCCTGCACCTGAGCCTTCTCTCCCTCCTCCTCTTTGCCTGCTGCCCCCATCATGCCTTGCCAGGCTTTTTTCTGGGGACAGACCTTCGCGAAAAGTTCAGGGCGCTGACAGATGAAACACCTTTTGGCTGTTTTCCAGTCCCTCCCCTCTTTCTTCCTGAACTCACAGGCGTTTAAAAACTCGCGTGCGCAGGCTCCATCAATTTCTATTGGCTCTGCTGCCGGCAGACTGTAGGAAGTCCCTGTAGGCATCTCAGGAATGCGGTTGCCGTGGAACCGCTCTCCTCTGGCCTCCCTCCTTTCCTGAGCCCATGCTTCCTGCCGTACTCCAATCGCTAATGCCATTTTAGTTAGCTCATTCATGGACTGTGGGCAGGGGGCTCTGGATAATTCATCCTTTACTTTCGGATTGAAACGTGCCTCAAACAGAGCTTGCAGGGGTTCGGAGTTTAGGTCCCAGCTTAGCTTGTGCACTAACATCGCAAAACATGTCAGTGTTTGTAAAAAGCAAAAAAAGGAAAAAAAAGGGGAAAAAAGGAAAGGGTTCTGACCTCCCTTTGTCTCTTCAGCCTGGTCCTCGGACCCTTGTCTGCATAAAAGAGTCCACGAGAATATCCTTGCAGAGTTTTATTCTTAAAAGTCTTTGTGCAAAACACGACTGAATAACTATACACACCAGCACCAACCAACCAACCAAGCAACCCAAACACCAGCCTCAGCACAATCTAACATTTCTCACTTATATATACAACTTGGTGCAGACCGCTGAGTCATGCTGACCCAGCTTTATTCGCATTAAAGAAACAGCGGCCATTTTAGCTGTGACACCCCTTCTGTTTCTTAAATGCGAAAAGCCCAACAGAAACAATACATACATACATTATATACATAAACCCAGTTTTGTCATCAATTCATTATGACATGTTGCTGGCAAAGGCTTGGTAAACAAATCAGCAATATTATCTTGTGATTGACAATACTCCAGTTTGATCACCCCATTCTGTACACAATCTCTCACATTCGCATGACGGATAGCAATATGTTTTGATGCGGATTTCATTATTTCTGAGCCCGCTAATGCAATGCACGATTGACTGTCTTCATACACTTGGATAGGCAAGTCTACTTTACAATCTAGATCTTTTAGTATCTGTATAAACCACATGATTTCGTTGCATGCTAGCGAAAGGCTCCCATATTCTGCCTCACAGGATGAGGTTGCAACAAATCCTTGTTTCTTTGACCTCCACCCAATTATGGAATTGGCAAACATCATAACCATTCCACTTGTAGATTTTCTAGTAGCTACACAGCTTCCCCAGTCCGCATCAACAAATACTTCTAGTTTTTCATCTTGTGTACTAGATATCTTCAAACATACATTTAATGTCCCCTTTAGATATCTGATAAGCCTTTTCAAAGCACACCAATCGGCAGTACTGGGTTTAGATACACGTTGACTCAGAACATTTGTAGCACATGCAATGTCTGGCCTTGACCACTGGCTTAAATACAACAATGATCCTATTTTTGAGTGATACAATTCAGGCTGATCAAATTCATCATCACACACTGTCTTTGGGAAATCTGGTGTCATGGGAGTCTGAACTGGCTTGCAGTTTTCCATGCCAAACTGCTCTATCAAATGAAGAATTTTCTCTCTCTGACTCAATAGGAAGCTTCCATCTGCTTCCTGCCTTACTTCTACTCCCAAGTAATTGCTTACAGGCCCTAAGGCTTTAAGCTTAAACCTCTTTTCCAGTTGACTTGTGAGCTTCTGGATCTCATCTGTGGAACTCCCTGCCACAAGCAAATCATCAACAAAGACTAAGAGCATTAGATATTTGTTGCCTGTCCCCTTAGAGTACAGGCATGGATCAGCCACACTCCTTTTAAAACCAAGTTTTACAAGAGCTTCATTTAAACACTGGTTCCAACACCTTCCACTTTGTTTGAGACTGTAAACAGCTTTTTTCAAATGCCAGACTGCACCATTCTCCTCTTCAAACCCAGGGGGTTGTCTCATTAACACTTCATGGTCTAAATTTGCATGCAGATATGCAGCATCAACATCAAAATGGTGCACTGCTAGTTGTCTTACAGCAGCAATGGAAAGCATTAAACGAAAAGTTTCACTCTTTACAGTGGGAGAAAACACTTCATCATAACTCTCCCCTTTAATCTGAGTGAACCCTCTCGCTACTAATCTGGCTCGAAAACGTGGTTCCCCAGATGCAATGGTTTTCCTTTTATAAACCCACTTGCATGACACCACTCTGCCACCAGGTGGCGGCATTATGACCTCAAACACTTTGTTACGTTTAAAAGAGTCCATTTCTTCTTTCATGGCTTGTTGTCACAAAGCACGTTCCCCAGGGGGTAAGTCTAAGACTTCGTTATAACTTTGTGGTTCCACACAACTCACATTGCATACTCTCACTCCTCCTAGGGTCAAACGTTGAGGAGGTACACCCTTGTTTGAATGCTGGGAGCGCCTAGGCACAACTACTTCTTCTTCCCCCCCTTATATCTGGCTCTTCTTCCTCTTCCTCTAGAGAAGTATTATCTATTGCCACATCTTTTGGGGAAATCTGTGCCTCCTCCTCCTGCTGCTCCTGCGTTGCCAATGGCTGAGAAGAAGCCTCTTCTCTTACTTGCAGGGGCAGTAGGCAATCTGGGTTGGCATGGATCGCAGTCCATCTGTCCTGGTCAGCGAAGTCTGCACTTCGTGACAGAACCACGCGTCCTGGGCATAGATTGAAACGCCACCCTTTGCCATAGGACTGATATCCCACAAACCGCAGTTTCTGTGCTCTAGCGCCCCCTTTCTGGCGCTGAGCTTTGGGGATATTTACATGTGCCCAATAACCCCAGTTATGGAGCATTTTCCACTCTGGTTCTTTCCCAAACAACACACGATATGGAATATCTTTTATAGAGCTAGACCAGGTTCTGTTAATCAAAAAGTTCGCTGTCAGAAAAGCCTCGCCCCACAGCCTATGGTTGTGACCCAATCCTGCATCCACTAGCAGGCAGTCCTTTACTGACTGTATTACAGCCCCACGTCTTTCACACAGACCATTTTCAGCAGGGCTATAAGGGTTAGTCAAACGGTGAGTGATCCCCTTACGTCGCAACCATGCCCCAAATTGTTTGTTCAGAAATTCTCCACCCCTATCTGTTTGCAACTGCACAACAGGGTGAGCGAAGAGCTTTTCAGCTTGGGCAACCCATTCTCTGAATGTGGGGAAACACTCAGATTTCTGCTTTAACAAAAACAGCCAACTAAAACATGATTTATGATCTATTACCAGAAAAGCATATCTGGCACCCCCTTCAGTCTTCTGTGGAAAAGGGCCTATCACGTCACAATGGACAAGTTCTAAAACCTCTTTAGATACTCTGTCACTTTTAGAAGCCACAGGCTTCTTCTTAGATTTGGCCATTTTACATACATTGCAATCTAGGAAACAGTTACAGCTATTTACTTTTAGATTCTTGCACACCTTTTGCATCTCTGAAAGCACACGGAAATTGGCGTGACCCAGTTTTCTGTGCAGTTCATGTACACACCCCTTATGAACTGGCAAATTATCCTGAACCACCTGGACTCCTCGGTTTGGAGTTGAATAAGTGGCCTTTGAAAATGTCTTTCTGTCCATACCTTCCAGGACTTAAAAGCATCAGCACATTCTGATTTGTTTCTCAATAGATATAGCCATGAATACCTTGTTTTATCATCCACAATAATTAGGCCATATCTAGATGCTCCCTCACTCTCTGGAAAAGGACCAATTAAGTCAGAATGAACAAGTTGCAAAACATTTATAGAAATTCTATCACTTTTACCTGGTATTGGTTGCAACTTTGATTTTGCTTGTTTGCAAATAGCACAATCAAGGTGCAAAGCATGGATGCAGTTTTTATGTGGGCAATTAGAATTTTGCTGACATAGTTCAGTTATCAACACATCATTTTTTCCAGCTTTAGCTCCCTCTGTGACCCCATCACTTGGCGGAGAATGCTGTAAAGGGTACAAGCCATGCACCATTTTTGTAGAAGCAATTACCTTGCCCTGCTTTTTAATCAAACATTCATCACCCCCAAAAATAAATTCAAAACCAACATTGGTAAGGCACGAAATTGACAATAAAGAACATTCTAGTTCTTCAACAAACAATACATCCCTCAATTCTGCATCTAGGCATGGCAAATAACACGTACCTATACCTGATAATGGACAATGCCGTCCATCAGCAAGACAAATGCTGTCCTTGCCTTTTGGCAATTTGCTGAGTGTTGCAAAGCAGTCAGGGCTGTTCATTATGATTCTGGCAGAGCCAGAGTCCAAAATGTAGCTGTCTGGAGAAATTTTTCTTTTCTTGCGGCTGCCGAGACGAAATGCGTCCGCTTTTCTGTCTCATGTGGATCACTCGCTTTTCCTGGGTTTTTCACACAGCAGTCTTTCCTCATGCGCCCAAGCTTGCCACACTGATAGCATTTCTTTGCCAACATGGCACGATCCGTGGAGCGTTCTTCGGTCCCATCTCCTCCTGAGAATCTGGGTTTCTGGTTAGCAGGGCGACTCAAACTCCTCTGGTCTGCCTTCTCACTCAGCTTTTCCACACACTTTTCAGTTTCCTCCTGTAGACGGGTTGTTACATACGCCATTGATAAATCTTCTTGCCTCATGCTTTCAAGAGAGGCTATCACAATATTAAAGCTTGGTGGGAGACTGGATAGCAGGATATAGACTTGATCCAGGTCTGGAAATCTTTTACCTCTCCTTTGCAACTGGAGGAATAACATGCGCAAAGTCTGAAGGTGTGTGGTTAAACATCCACCTTCAGGTAGCACAGTTCTGTACAGTCTCCTAGTTAGTCCAGTTATTGAACCAGCACTGTCAGACAGGTGTATCTGACGTAGACGATCCCAATATTCTTTGGCAGAGTCCAAATCTGCAATGTGCAGGACCTGTGGTTCCTCTAGAGCCAACAAAATTTGCGCTCTGGCTCTATCATCCTCTTCACGTTCCTGCTCAGAGGGTTGTGGATTCAAACCAGTTTCCACACAGTGCCAAATTCTATCACGTTTTAGAACCAGTTCAAGCTTGAGAGCCCAAGTCAGGTAGTTCTTACCATTCAGACATTCCATCTGGGCAGTGTTGCCAAGATTAACAATAAACTGTGCAGGTTGCTGAGCTGTCATGGCTTCTGCTCCTTGCTGCACCGGCTTTGCTTTTTCAGTACGTGGCCTCACCACTGGACCTTCAGTCCCTTCGAGGTCCTCACCAACAGCACCCTGATTCTCCAGCTT